>NC_041066.1:8377907-9778261 GCF_900634775.1 Gouania willdenowi | reverse complement strand
CAGAATAATGTGGCAAGTGGGATCAGCCACAGGAGGTTAACCTGTAGGCGCTCATCTGAGGTTAACCTGTAGGCGCTAAGACATTGCATACCTGGCTGTCAACAGAAAGACATGCTACGTATGTAGAAGCCGAGACATAGGAAGAGAAACTTGCAGAAAGTGCAAAATCTTTGACACTCTCACAAACGAAATAGTAACGGTGGAACGATCCATCCATTAGATCGATGAATTGATTTATATTCCTACAATCCAACTACATCAATCTGTGCTCGGCAAGTGGACCTTTCGGATGACAATAATTAATCTAAAATCGTTTTTAAAGGTAACCAATCGATTGTATTGATACAAGTAAATAACGCATTGGATTTAAGCACAGCAGACTTTATATAGATGTGTTTTAAAAGCTCTTCTAAAAAAAGACATTACGTCTGTGACATCACACAACCCACGTCAGCAGGCAACAAACAAAACGGAGAAACCAGCGAGCGAGAAACAGACGTACCACCTTTGGGCTCCAGTGTGTGGAAACATTTTGGCTTTAACACAGACGGAGATACTCTAAAGCAGCGATTCTCAACTGGTGGGTCGGGACCCAAAAGTGTGTCGCAGACCTGTACTGGGTGGGTCGCGGACAGCTGGTCAAACATAAATAAATACTTAAGGTCTCACATTGGACTTGTCTTTTAAATACACTTTTATTTTGAAAGGCATGCTGTGGAATGCATGTTGCATAGGAAAACATATAGATTTATGTTTTAAAAAAGATTAGAATGTATACGTGCATTTTTAACAGTTTTTTTTTTTTAAAAAAAACAAACTTTGGTTGGTTGAATCCTAAAAAAAAAAAAACAGTAGGTATGATCGTGGCAAAATGTGGGTCCCAGTGTGAGACCAGTTGAGAACCCCTTCTCTAAAGGATTCGCTCACTGTGTCGACTGTTGACCACCAGGCCCTTCTGATAACGTTCCCTGCAGCAGCAGCAGCAGCGCATGTAGCATTAGCTTGTTAGCATTAGCTCTGCAGAAGCCTCACAATAACCATCATGTTAAAACGAAAAAGTAGCAGGTTTAACCACAGTTCATTTAACCTGAACAGATCTTGGTTGCATTTCATTTGTTGATATCAATATTGTATTTTTTTTTTTTTTATTGAAAAAACCTAAAAAGTGGAAAATGTATTGATTACTGAAAATGATTAATGAATTTATAGACTATTCCCTTCCAACAAACATCATAAATCTATGAACACTGACCCGTACAGGTATTTATTTCACAGTCACACAGGTTGAATTATTATCCATCCATCCATTTTTCAGACCTGCTTTAGCCTATTTTAGGGTCGCGGAGGTCTGCCTGTGCCTATCTCCGGCTCACACTGGGCGTTAGGTGGGGGTACACCATGGACAGGGCACCAGTCCATCGCAGGGCAACACACAGACAAACAAACCACTCACACACATATCCACTCCTATGGGAAATTTAGGGACTCCAATCAACAAAACAGTCATGTTTTTGGATTGTGCTGGGAAGCCGGAGTACCTGGAGGAAACCCAGCAGCACGGGGAGAACATGTAAACTCCACACAGAAAGGACCCAAGTGTCCACCCCGGGGATTGAACCCAGGACCTTCTTGCTGTGTCGGACATGCTAACCACTAAGCAACTGTGCACCCATTGAATAAAAAAGTTACCGAATCGATTTGGATCGAATCGTTCTAAATTAACCAATATCATCATCCATGAATGAAATTGGCAACAACAATGTGTGATTCGAATTGAATCGTAACTAAAATAAATCATTAAACTCCTAAAAATTAAACAATATGCATTCAAATTAATGTAAACTACATAACCACATTAATTCACTACAGCAGGAATTGCTGGATGGATTAAACACTTAAATCCTCAGATAACACATTTTGCCATGAGCCAGAACAAGACGTTGATATTGTTTTCTTCTTTGAAGTGACTACACATTGTTCCATGAATATATCCCCGGACTCAAGCAAAAATACGACTCCGCTCTACAAAGTCACAGTGCACACAAAAGGGCTAGCAGACATATCTAACTACCCTCAGACATCAAGTGTCTCTCTGTGTTATTTAGGGCTGTTGTCAGCCCCCACATACAACAATTCTGCTGCATTGCTGTAATCTGAAGAGACGTAGGGTCATTCTGTGTCATACGGTTCCTCTATTTTTCCTATGTTGCTCGTCATTGTCCTCAGAGACAGACATAAGCAGCACATCGAGGACTGAGACACAACGGTAAGCTACTGAATAGGTTAACTGATATTTGAAAACATCCCAGGTTTGAAAAAGATGACAGGAAACTGATGCTCCGTGTAAAAAGGTGAAGACAGACATGGACTGTACCTGTACCTGTGCTGTCGTCATAGACCACAGTGACAGTTCTCCATTTGAAGAAGTGCACCAGGTCGAGGATGGCCCTACTGAGGGAGGAGAAATCAGGATACAGGCTGACGTAGTACGAGTCCTTGTTGTCTGACACTTGATGTTTCCACTTGGTTTGGACGTGGGGCACTCCCAAAGCGTTGCAGATGGACTGAACTGCATTGGCTGACGAGCTGTGGGAGGGTCCAAAAATGGCCGCCACTCCGAGTGAAAGCTGGTCGCATGCTGTGGGTGGTGAGAAAGCGACATAGTTGGTCAGTTAAAAGCTGTATGTAGCTAATACATACTGTTCGGTAGAAAACATGCTGGAGATCAAAAATAATTCCAAGATGTTGCTGGATAATGTAAAATATCTAACGTTCTAACAAATAAATACTTTCCTTACCTAACTAAATAAATAAACAATAGATTATTGCCTTTTTAAATGTGTACACAAGATACAATCATCATGTATCTACTAGGGGTAGGACGATATCTAAAGTTTACTGGACGATATATGATACTGAGCTCACAATTTTCTTTTGAAAAGGAAAAAATGTAAATGCAGTTTGAAAAATAACCATGCTTTTATTTGGTATTAACTCTGGGCATACTAATATATTTCTGGGTATGACCTTTTCAACTCAAGTGAATATAGCACATAAAATAAACAATAACATGAATAAGATCAATTTTTTGGAGGAAAGGAGTTTACAAGACAGAAAATGGCGTTACGAGAGTTGATGCCGAAGTTCCTGCAGCAGCACACACTCGACCAAAGCATGTGTAGAAGTGATAGTGTTGCGATGGTGAGAGGAAACGATAAAAAAAAATGGGGCAAGCGGTGACACTCGGCATGTCTGGGTGGAGGAGGAAGTTGCGTGTGTGGAGACTGACGGGGGGAGAGACTTGGAGGATGGCCAAAATACAGTAAGAAAACCATCCAATTCTGACCCAATATCTCAAAGTAATAATAGTTTTGCCATCAAAAGCCCAGTCTCTGTGTTATTTTTGTAGTTTTATAGAAGGTAACCAATGTTGAGGTGTTCCAAAAAAGAAAAAAATGCTTTAAAGTCACTGACAGGTTTTTTTTCAGAAAAAGGCTGTTTTTCTCAGCTTTTTGTCACAAACAGGCAATTTGTGTGAAACTTGCCTCTATTCAAATGCTGATTACGAAAGAACAAAACAAGCCAAAAACAAGTTTTTTTCCTGATGAAAGTAGATAATCTAATCTTTTACAATATGGTGTCAGATTTCAAATTGTCATAGTAAAAAATATTCTGTGGGTCTTTAAAAATCAGTCAAAATGCTCTAAAATAGCTGGCAGTGAAGTGGGGTAGCCGTTTTGAAAATGGCTGGCAGTGAATGAGTTGAAGTGCAAAAAGTGTCACTCTGCGAATAGAACGCAAAAACACAGACTGACAATTAATGCCATTTCCTGGCAATTGAGACCTTTGAAAAGTGATGAACAACAATGTCTCTCGTAGTTAAAAAGACACAGGGCAGATGTAGCAGGGATGGAAAGGCTTCCGTCAATAATAATTTTTAGGAAATTTGAAAAAGAATAGTCATGATTTTTACTTCCTTTTATTAAAAAAAGAAAATGATTAAACTTAAAAAAAAAAAAAAATGTTTTAACCATTTTATTTACATTTTGTTGTGATGGGAGAGCTAAAATTCTTCATTCATCAAAGGAAGAAGCGACAGAAAAGGTGTTAGAACCACTGCCTTAGAAAACTGGTGGGAGTGTGACGAATGACTTCCTTTGAAAGGCCTTTTACCAAAAATAATGAATCACACAGGGTCAATATGAGGTTCAAAACATCTCTACTTCATGTTAAACCCATCCCTGTCGACTCACCTTTGCGGGGGAAGCCTCGAAGCTGTCAAAGATGTTTATTCTCTGGATGTCATACGTCAATGTGGTGTTGGGGAGCAATGTGCGATTCCTGTTGATTGTGTTCAAGGCAAATTTAAAGGCTAGCTCCTCCGCTCCAGAAGGGCCACTCTCAATGGATTCAAAATTCCTCCTGGGAATAGGAAGATATAGAAAAGGAGAACAAGAATGTCAAAAACACCTCAGCACAAGCAACTGTAAAGCAAATCATCGATATAACCGAGGCACTTAAGCCTTACAATCTTTCACCCACTTCAGTATTAGAGCTCATAATAATGATGCCTTTTTCTTCACTGCCTCATAAAGTCTCCCTCATGCACTCACATAAAACTGCACAAGTTCCCATCTGATTTGTATTCTGTGGCAGCCGCAGCTGTAATTACAGGCAATTAAATGCATTGGGGGGTGAGATCAGGGGTGGGTGCCCTTTTTAAACTTTGCAGCTCAGGCTTGACAGAATAGTTCAGTCGTCTATTTTCTTCTTCCCAATCAATTTGAATTGTTTTTATTTAAAAAACCGAGAAAGAAATGAGAGATCAAAGTACATGGAAGTTGAAAATTAGGGCAAAAACATTTAAAAAAAAGGCAGAAGTACCGATCTTAAACGACTGGAAAGTAATGTCGATTGAAATCGTCAAGCAAAGACAATTTATACCAGAAAGACACTTTTAATTACACTCATTTTAGACTACTTCCTCTGCAAGACAATTCACTTTTTTAATTATGACAATGTTAAATGATGGAGCATTGTTATGGGAGTATCATGCTGTGCCTGCTGCAGAAATCTTGTTACCTTTTGCCACATACAGGGATCCAACTGCACAATGTTCATCAATTACCAAAGTAAAAGTCTTCACATATGAGAAAAATGAGCAGTCGCTATTACAACACTGCCTGTGCCACTATAAATTATATCACAAAAAGGACGTATTCAGTTTAGAACAACTCCCGACAGATTAATTGGGTATTTTGAGCTAAACAAACGGCTCAGATTGAGATTAGATAGAATAACGAACAGTTATTGATGAGTTTTAAATCAATGACAAAGGAGAAGTCATTATGTTTTTTTCAAGTCTGGCCACAATCGCGGACGCCACTGATTAATCCTTGCCCACCCTCTGAGCATCCCTAATAATATGGACATGGACCAGGTTTACACAGCACTTTAACCATCATGAAATATAGTCCCAAACGCTTTACAATTTTAACGACATTCACTCGTTCATACACCGAGAGGACAAAGCTACCATGCAAGGCGCTAATCATCCATTTGGGGCAACTTAGGTTCATTGTCTTACCCATAGATGCTCTGACACATGGACAGGTATCAAACCCCCTCTGCTCAAAGGCACCATCACCACAGTTAAATCAAGCTCCTTAATGCCACCAGTTGGCCTGGGAATGGTGCTACCAAGCCAAGCATAAAGTCTGGTTCCACCACTGAATCTCAATTAATATCAAGTGATCCTTGAAATGAACCACTACAGTTGATTCATATTCCTTGAATGTAGCCAACGTGAACTAATATGATGACACATCCAATGTGTTTTGGAAGGGGTGAAAAGTAATTGACTTTGCCAAGCATCAAAACTCGATACACACGAGGACAAGCTAAAACTTTTCTTTGTTTAGACCAGGGTTCACCAACCTTTCTAAAACTGTGAGATACTTCAGAGGTACTGCATAGTCCAAAGGGCTACTAGTTAGAAAAGCACTTCTTAAATACTGCATTTTCACTGTATTACATAAATTAGAGGGTAAGATAATAAGGAAGGCTAGCAGTAGATTAAAAAAGTATGAAATGTTGAGGTTTCAACATGAAAGACTTTGTATTTCCTAATTCATGCAACTACTTAATTTTCATTACATTTAAAAATACATCTTATATAAATCCTATTAAATATAACATACCATTGACCATACACCAGGTCTGCAACACTTAAAAACATTTGTCAAAATGTTTAGTGAAAACAGACATTGAAAGATGTTGGTTAATTTAATACAAATAACTTTATCAGCAGTATTTAACTCTACTAAGTATCAACTAACGACATATCTCATACAGTGCATTCGGAAAGTATTCAACCCCCTTGACTCTTTCTGCATTTTGTAATGTTAAAGCCTCATTCCAAAATGTATCAAATTCTTAACTTTTCTCATCAATCTACTCGCAGAAACCAAGTAATAGCTGGGTTGCAACCCATAGAGGGGTGTTACTCTTACATTTTACAACAAAATATGCCAAAATACACCAAATAAAAATTAAAATAAATTCACAACACTATGTCATACCCAAATACGTTTGGTTTCAGCAGAAAAAAAAATGGTGTTGGGGTTTAGTTATTCTTTAAGGTACCGTAAATCACATTTGAAGGGTATTGATCATGCCTCTCTGGAACAAGGATGGGCTTAGAAACAACCCAGGACAATGTCTTGGCTGTTCATCCAGTGTGTGTGTCTTCCCTTTGATCTTAGATTCCTGTGACCATCTGTCAGGGTGCCTCAGACACAGAGTGAGCTGGGACACTGTTATAAACACGATAAACACTCACGGTTAAAACATGCATGGTTGGACACTAAACAGGCAAACTCACAGGAGAAAGTCCTCACAGGAGATCATGAGAAAACCAAAGCTAGCAAAACAACCATTATTTCACAAAAATATGACTCAAAGATATTACACACATTGGATTGACAGACAGGATTAGTTTTCTGGAAACACAAAAGAAAAACCATTATGAGCAGAAAAACAATGGGGGGAAAAAGTCGCTACTGACACAATAAAAGGCATTCAGGCAAGGCTGTGATGACAGATGAAAAGGAAGAGACAAAACATACACCATCCCAGACAAGCAATATTAGATTTCAGACGTAAATGATCAGTGAGGATATTAGGAGTATGTTTATGTGATTTTCTCAGTCACCCAATTAATTTCAACTAAGAGATAAACATAAAAAGGCTCTATACATCTTGACAGCTCATAGGCCTTTGAAAATGGACTAAATCCCAAGAAAGATGAACTGAAATCAAACTTAAAAGAGAATCTATGAGGGGGGAAAGATGAAAGAGGGATGTGTGAGCAGCTGTGAGAAACACGCCAAGACGAGAGCAGAGTTCAGGAGTCGGACTATTGCTCCGACTGCCTCTAAGGACGCAGAGTTTGATCCAAATTGGAAAAAAAAAAAAAAAAGTTTATAACTTACTCATCGATTTAATCACAGAGGAACGTGGAGAATGAACAAAAGAAAGGCATGATTGAACAGGTAAAGATGTAAAGAAAGATGAAGTGCGTGAGAGTAATGGACACAGCAGCTATAAATAGCTTCAGCCTGTGTCAGGTAGTGATAGAAAATGAGTGCAGAAGGGCAAAAGAGATGCTATTAACACGGGGACGGGCACTTTATCACTGTCACCACATGGTGCAGCATACAGTCAGCTTTATACTATATATACTGTACATAGTTGTTTGAGGCTGAAAAATGTTTTAGAGTTTGGATACACACAGAAAAAAAAAAAAAAAAAAAAAAACCTTTATCCCATCCCAGGCTGAGTGGTTTGGACTCTGTGCTATTTATGGCAATTCATTTCACTGAGATACCACATTAATCTTCAAGAGAATGAACACCAGAGAATCCCCATTATAGATGATAGAAATCATGTCAGTCTAACCTAATAGATAATTATTACACCGGCCCTGAGGGAGTAGACTGAGTCCCACCGACCTGTTCAACAAGTCTGAAAATGAGCAGAAAGGCCGTCTTACCTCAGTCGCTCATTACAGAGTTACATGAATCATTTTAGCTGGTCTCTGAATAAAAACTGCATTTCTTCTACTTACAACACCACGAGATGAATTGAACTGAAAAGAAATGCCCGAATGTCTCTCAGCCTTTGCTAAAACTTCAAGATTTGAAATTAACTTGGAAATGTATTTGTGTGTACGATACTCAATAACACAAATGTACATTGCTGCACCAGAACCATCACTAAGCAATCAATTTACTGTGAACATTACAGATCGTACACTCCCTTTGTCTGATTGTTTTAGCTTCGCAGTTAGGTTTCAAGGCTAAGCTAGGCTAGGCTACTTGAAAAAAGTACCAAATTGAAAGAGGTAGGCAAATCCGTGTATCATTCGTTTATCATTAATGTAACAAAAACATGAAAAACGAAAAAAACACTCATTATTTGATGTGTTTTCCAAAGCCAAAATGAAAAACGGAAAACGACTTGTTTTTCAAATTCAAGCTCTTTTGCTTCAGTACAGAAAACAAAAAAACGAAAACCAACACCTTTATCCGTTTTCTCTATTACCAGTTGGCCAAAGTATGTGACCAGAAGTGAAGCGTTAACACTTCCGAGATATCTCTGCAACACTTAGGAGTCTCTAAATCCTCCGAAATGTCCGTGAGGAGGTTCTGTGCCCAACCTTAGCTAAAGCGAAAAGGACACGTTTCGGATTGCACAGTTCGAAGCAGCGATCTTGTCAACTGCCGTTAGCATAGCCGTTAGCGGTCGGATGAGGTGTACACTTCCGGGTCACGTACTTGGCCAATCGGCAATGAAGAAAACGGATAAAGTTTTTCGTTTTTCGTTTTCTGTATGGAAGCAAAAGAGCTTGAATTTGAAAAACAAGGCATTTTCCATTTTTTATTGATGAGTAAATAGTGGTCTTTACCTTCATCCATAAGCCTGAAAATATTCCTAATTTTATCTCTCTATCCATCCTCCTTTCAGCGGTTTTGGAGGTTCATCTAATTACAAGTGTGAATTACAACAGCAACAATCAACGTGTGTGTGTGTGTGTGCGTGTGTGTGGGTGTGTGTGTGTGTGTGTGTGTGTGTGTGGTGTGTGTGTGTGTGTGTGGGTGTGTTTTCAATTATAGAGTCACCATCATTGAGACTGTGAATTATAGAGCAAATGAAAGCTCTGAGTGAGTTATGAGATGGATAATCACCCTGACGAGAAAACAGGCCAATGATTTGAGTGTCTTGAGTGTGTGTGTGTGTGTGTGTTTGTAAGTGTGTGTATGTGTATGTGCAAGGTGAAACTAAATAAAGAGTAATGATTTAAAAGTCACTGGAGGTCTTACTGTATTTTAACATTACACTCATTTCACCTCTCTAAGCGCGTCTTTACTTCTCAGAGAAAAAGGATCAATTAGGACTCAAGGACGCTATTTTGCTCAAGGTTACCATGCCAACTCATGCGTCTATGCTATGGCTAAGAGACATTGGCAGTCTCGAAATCCGAGCAGCTGATGGTGGAGCAGGGACGTTGCGAGACGGCCTGTCTTTGTGACTAATGACCAGCAGTGCAGCTGCACAATGACTGTGGACTGTAAGGTGGTTGCCGTGGAAACCAGTGAGCAGGTATGCAGTATCGCCACCACGCCCTTTTTTCTCTTATCTGATTCTATCTCCTTTTGCCTTTTTAGTTTGTGAGAATAATACTTGAAGCCAACAGACGAGGAGAAATAGTGATAGAAATGCTTCATAAATATCCTTGAGATTCCCAGTGGGAGCAAACCCTGACATGTTTGGACATGATGCATGAAGGCCTGCAGAGAGCCGCAGCCCTCGGTCATTAATCTGAGTCTCCCGGAGGAGGAAAGGTAGTGTGACCTTCTTATGTTGCACAAGGACCAATCCTCCTTCAACCTGATGATTCTTCAAAATGTAGCCAAGGCATTGAAATATAGAAATGGCTCTTACCTCTCATACTATTAAGTGCAGTGTACACACCTCTTTGTTGTGAGTAGAACTGACTGAACTATACTGACTAATAGTCCGACTAACTGAGCGACTAACAATAAATAAATTAACAAAGAGTAGTGAAATTCCGACCACCACCGAAAATTCACTTTTTGACCATCTTTGTCCGAAAGTGCATGTTTGATTTACAGCCGAAACACGCGCACTTCTCTGGGTCAGCTTGTCCGCGGACTCAAAATGGCTGTACAGTAGTCCCTTGTTTATCGCGGGGGTGACGTTCTAAATATAACCTGCAATAGGCGAAATCCGCAAAGTCGTCAGCTTTATTTTTTACAATTATTATACATGTTTTTAAGGCTGTCAAACCCCTCACCACACACTTTATATACTTTTCTCAGACAGGAATTAACATTTATCTCTTTAAACACTCTCAAAGTTCAAACCTTCGTAGATTTTAAAACATAAATCTGTTTTCAAACATACAGCACTTCAGAGTCAAACTGCTCGCAATCAGACGTTGATGTCGAACGCATTCAGAGTCTTTGTTGACGATGACGTCAGGCCGTCAACATGGACACCGGTCTGTTCGGTCTGTAAAAGCTGTGTGTGACCACCTGAAGCTGTATGACACGGCCTTTATAACCGGGACCGGACTAGGAAGGATTTGGCGTAGAGGAGAATCAGTTCTCTCTGTAGCACTGAGCTAGGAGAGCATTAGCCGCTAATCACACCGGCTTTTTTCACTGGTGGTTTATGTTTATGAGAGGAGAAAAAGGAGCGCAGATCCTCGCTTCAGCAGGTAGTGAAACTCACTGAGTTGGATGCGTCGCTGGTGGGTAAACGCAGCATTAGCCAATCAGGACGCAGAACACAATGCATGTTCATACGCTGTAAAAAATGCGTCCAAAATTGCAGTGTAAAAAAATCTGCAAAACACAGCGGCCCACGAAAGGTGAATCGCGTTATAGTGAGGGACTACTGTATTGCAATACATCTGAGCATTAAAGCATCTTCTGAGCAGAGTTGACAAAGCACCAGAGTTGGCACCAGCCAGTATTAAATGGGGGGGCATTAAGAAAACTGCGGGGTGCACAAGGATTGCGATTGCCAATCAGATCTCTTGACTTTGAGTAATAAAAAGCTCCTCCTGTAGCGTGGGAAGAGTGGAGTTGGGGGGGCACAGTAGATCAGCAGGGGGGGCACTGCCCGCGAATGCCTCCCCATGACACTGACACTGCGGTGCAACGTAAGTGTGTTTTATGTTTCTTTGTCACTTCGACACTGTAGTTACGTGTAGCCCTCCTTTAACACGGACCCCTACACTGCAGCCTGCGCATGGCTGAGCATCGATAGCATCTGTCAACGCACATCTGGACTTTATCGCGACTGTACATGGTCCAAGTTATATAGATCGTTACATGGACGGGATTAAAATTGTGCATTGTAGGAATGTCGGTGCTAAATAAATATTTTCATATTTTTAATTGATTTATTCTTCATTCAGAGCATTAAATGCACTTTTAGTTGTTAGTCGTCGATTTGTATATTTTTTTCAGTTATTTTTGGGGTTGTTTTGGAAGTCATTTTGTGTCCTTTTCTGTCATTTTAAATGTGTAATTTCGTGTGTCTCTTTTGTTGTTTTGCATAATTTTTTGATACTTTTGTAGTTGTTTTGTGTATTTTATTACGGGCTCAAACAAAGTTAGATTTGGCTCCCGTGCTGCCAGTTGCCAAACTCTGCTCTATTGCCTATTATTACAATGGTTGCAGTATAGCTATTGTATTTCAAGGAATAAAAAAAAAAAAACTCATTTGACAAATATTTTTCTGTAAAAACACAGACATTTAGACGCATTAATTTGCATAATTTCTTTCTGTGTTTTGGCCTTTGTTTTTCTCATTTTCAGTTTCGGCCAAGAATTTTAATTTCAGTGCATTGCTAATAAATATTGTTGTTTAGGCCAGCGTTTCTCAAATGGGGTACGTGTACCCCTAAGGACAATGAACAAATAAAAGCATAAAAAATTAGGGGTGTCGCTTTAACGCATTAATTGCGATTAATTGATTACAGGAAAAAATAACGCACTGAAAAAATTTATTGCGTTTATCGCTTCTTTTTTTTTTTTTTTTGGGCGGAACCTTTCTCCATTGCACGCGTAATACTGATGCACCGGCTACAACGGTAGAAGCTGAGGAGTCTCGTAGCACATTAATATTAGTTTTAAAAAACACACTGGATGGAAAACTGAAGCCCAGTTGGATCAGCGGAGGTTTTCTAGCCTCCAGCGGAGCTTTTCCACCTCAATGCTAACTATGTAGCAGCTAGCACGGACAGCAGTCCTTTGGACGCTACACTAGGCCGTGCAGACAGAGTTGCCCATACAATCCACACTGGACTAATGACAAAATAAATAAGTCCATGAGTGACAAACAAATAAAGTCGGTGGATAAATGATAGTCGTGGACAGTCGACCACTATCGATGGTAGAGGATGTGGGCGGGGTTACTACTACTACTAAGTGATTACTTGATATTATTACAGTACTTTATTTTTGTATTTTTATTTATTTTATATTATCTGAAGGAGAGAAAAAGCAACACGTTCAGGTTCATTAATTGTATTGCTCAGAAAATTGTTCTTATTGTTTATGATGTGCTAAATTATAACACTGTATATGGACTGATGTTTTATTTCATTTCTATTATTTGGAGATTGACAAAGATACACATCAATATTCTTCTGATGGTCTAAACTAAGGGCGTCAGCAGCCGTTTATAGTCTCACATACAGAGGAATGGAAATTGTTCGTCTGTTAAAAGCAATAAATGACTTTTTAAAGCCACTTTGTTATACATCAATCTTTCAATCCGCCACAAAAATGTAATTTAAAACAAAATACCTCAAGCTGAGGGCGTTTCTCATTCATTTTTAGGTGAGATTAGAAAAGATTAATTAGATTTATTAATCACAGAGCATAATTAATTAATCACACAATACTGTATTTTAAATCTATTGACAGCACTAATTAAAATGTGGGGTTTTATAATGTTTATTTTTAGTTAAAAATGATAATCATACTAAATATTACCAGCAACTCACAAAATGACAACAAAAACTAAATAAGAGAAAAATATATGGAATATATATACAGACAAACAACAATAAAACACACAAAATGACAACAAAGACACACTAAATTATGGAAAACACACAAGACCACTACAAAATACACAAAAACAACAGAAAAACATGAAAAGAAAAAAAAACATAAGAAAACCCAAACACAGCAAAAACACATAGCGGGAATGATTTAAATAATACCAACAACACAAAAATGCACAAAATAAGACAAAAATATACTGAATAATAAAAATAAGAGAAATACAACTACAAAATACACACAATGACACAGAAAACACACACTAAGAGAGTAAAAAGTTACTATCACCAGCAACACACAAAACAACAACAAAGACATTAAATTAGGGAAAATACACAACATCACTACAAAATACACAACAATAACAGGGAAACAAAAAAAAACAACAAAAAAAAAACATAAGGAAAACCAAACACACACACTGAGAGAGAATCATTTAAATAATAGCAACAAAACGCACAAAATTAGAGAAAAATATACTGAATAATAAAAAAGAACATACAAACAACTACAAAACACACACAATGACACAGAAAACACACAATGATGCTAGAAATGATCTTGATTAAAACATGAACTGAAAATACAAAGGTCAGTCTTGGTTCCACATCAGGCATGATGAGATGACCGTAAATGATAAAAACGATAGAAATAAATCTATTCAGGCTATTTCATTCCACTTATTTACACAATGTGGTTCTTCAAAATGTGTGTTATCACTCATTCATTCTATCATTATGCTCTGTAGTTGTTTTTTTCTTAGTATTCTCAGCAAAATGAGCTAAAAAAGTTTGAGAACCACTGGTTTAGGCCATTAAGTGGCTAAATTAATCATGCTAATCCTTCTGCTGTGAGGCGTTTATCCTGCAAATTTGTGTCACACATCAAAACAAATTAAAAACTCAATTAAAGAATTTCTAGTGACAGACAAAGAAAGCTTCAAGACAAACGTAGAGACTGGAGAGTAGACGAACTGTAAACTGCAGCTTGTATGGACAACAATCCAATCAGCCGTCTTTAAAGTTGTATTTTTTTTTTTGGAAGTCTCGGATCGTACCTGTCACCTTAAAGCCTTTCGACACTGGACAAAACTGTCACCTGCCACTGTTAGACGCTAAGCCTGCGGCCCACTCACACTCACACTCACACAGTTACTAAAGATTGTGGCTCAACAAAACCTGTCATGTGAGAAACAACTAAATTCAAAATAAATGCGGGTGACAAGAGAAATTGAAGCTCACACATGCATTATTCACACAACAGAGTAGCATTTACCGATGCAGATAGATTGATCACGCACACACACACACGGCCTTCATCTAGGAAGCAGCTCATCGTGGGAAACCAGTGATCACATAATATGTATTTATTCAAAGCGCTGGCAACAGATGTGCTCATTTGCATGTGCTCCCTCTATTCATAGTAATACACCAGCCAGCTCCCCTTCTTAAAAACACACACTCATTTGCAAGGACTCACTGTGAATGTGCTAAACTGCCCGCTGACATTTTGTCTGCTAATTTGTCAAGCGGGGACTCTTTTTTGGTACTAATTGCACCAAACTGTGAGTGCAATTCTGCATTTCTTAAAAGACTTACGTCTGCTTGATGCAATTGAGTTGCAAATGCGACAGGGACGGGAATCCATTTGCAGTGAATAGATGCAGAAGAAGCGAGAGCTCACACGGACACACGCGTATAACAGACAAATATGCACAAATAGGCTTTTCAGAAATACACGGACTGCACGAAACCTGGAATTAAAGCTAGAGTAAAGACTATAATGAAATGCATTTTGCATTATAAAGTCATAACAAAGCTCTATTTACAATAATCTAGAAATGTAAGGTCAAAATGCTAATTTCATTACAATCCTATAACATAATAGGAAACCTAAGATAGATCAGGAACAATTTTACTACATATCAATATAATTTACAATTTGTGTAGACAAAAATAAGTGCATAGAAATCAACACTCACATAAAAAGTAAGATAATTGTCATTATCAAATATCACATGTAGAGAAAAAAAATGAGTACACATTTTTTTTTTTTTTTAATAATGAATAATTTGTATTATTGTGTTTAAGATTAAACCAAACCTACAGCACTCTAAAAACCACGACTCTCACTGGTTAATTGGCTAATGCTTTCAGCCTAAATCAAATTCTATGCTATATGCTAAACTGCTTTGTAAGCAATATCACGACTGGGTCAATAATAATTTCAAAAATGCAGCTGAACAATCACATTATCCTCTGTGCGGGGGGGGGGGCATATACAGTCTGATTTGTGGAGGTTAAACTTGCATCCTTGTCTGCCTTCAGGGCTTTCCACTATTCCTTTACCAGACACATCAATTTTGAACCTTGAGGTATTTATTCGGAAAGAAAGGCGTCTCATGCTCAAAAATCAACTGCGATACAGGTTTCAGTCTTTACAAACATCTTGTGCTTGTTTATCCTCATTCAATGTCCCTTTGAGTTACTTTATAACTGTTAAAGTGCAATTATCAATTTCAACGGATTTGATACATTTTAACGCTTAAATCGTTTGCTTGGTAGTGTAAAAAAAAAAAAAAAAAAATCGACACACCACAAATGTCAATCAGCTTTGTTGACTGTAATTTAAAAATCTATATTTACTGCAACGGATATAAATTGCATCACTGTATCACAATCACAGCTAGAGCGATGAAGCAATAAAAGGTATTCTAAAGGA
This sequence comes from Gouania willdenowi, assembly GCF_900634775.1. Lineage (NCBI taxonomy): Eukaryota > Metazoa > Chordata > Actinopteri > Blenniiformes > Gobiesocidae > Gouania > Gouania willdenowi. The sequence continues at coordinate 9,762,374 of NC_041066.1, read as the reverse complement.
AAGCGAGGGCGGGATTGTAAACAGAGGTCATAAAAAAAGTACTATATATGCACCTTCTACCTGTTTCACTCCAACAGATACACTGACATTGCCTCGCGTGGATAATTTAGAGACTATTACACTAACACGTGTTATGGGAAAAAGCTGGAATAGAAAGAGGAAAAAATACAGCAACGCTCAGTGGGAATCTGAAATCTACTCAAACAGATCCTCCAAGTGAGAGCCAATGTCACTCCTTTACATCTGTCCAAAATGCACAAGAGACCAAACATGGGAAACTAGTGGCCCTAGGTATATTTTTGTGCGGCCCCCATAAAAATGCACAAAATGACTCCGAAAACACAAACAAAAAAGCAAAAATACACAAAATTACTTAAAAACATACAAAAAAACGAACTAAAATGACAACAAAAATAGACAAAATTATGAAAAAATTGCACAAAAGGTAAACAAAATTACCCACATTTACTCCAAAAACACACAACATGACTACAAACATATATAAAAGTAACAGAAAAATAAACCAAACAAGAACAGAAATGACTCAAAAACACAAAATGACAATAAAATTACACACATGACTAATAAAAGGCAAGAATGACAAAAAAAAAGAAGAAAAAAAAACAACAAATCTACAAAAAACTACAAAAAATATACAAGATGATAACAAAAACAAGCTAAACCATTGTTCCCTATTATCACCTTCAGATTAGTCATTATTAGCATTATATATTGGTATATTATATTCTGATGTTGTGACCCTCGAACCAGACAATCATATTTTTGTGGCCCCCGCTATAATCAAAGTTGCCCATCCTTGAAATAGAGTTACTGAACCAAGGTGTGTTACCAACAATTCATATTTACTCACAATGTTTTTACACTATAACTGGTGCTATCTTCAGCTGCTACTTCATCTACAACTATAATGTGCACATTTGTAGGCGTGTTTTAAATAACTCATTGATTATTAGACGGTGTCATCAACAGCATTATAAAGCATTGAGTTGTTCTATTACAGAGATGAGCAACTTTGATGACAGCGGGGGCCACAAAAATGTGACTGTCTGATCCAACGGTTACATTATTATATTCATATTAAATGTATTTGGATTAATGACCAATCGTCAAGGTAAGAACAAATGGATTTGTCTGTATTTCTGTTGTTTTGTGTTTTTTTTTTTTTTTGCAGTCATTGTTGTATTTTTCTCTCATTTTATCAGAATCAGAAATGTTTTCTTTTTGCCAAATACTGTTTAAAAACAGTATAAGGAATTTGACTTGGTAATTAGTGTGGAGAACAGAAAAATAACAAAATAACAAACCAAAAACAATAATAATAATGATAACTATAAAGGATAAATATATACAAGTGCTACAGGTTTTTGCAGCACTTAGGTTATGTTTTTGTTGTTGTTGGTTTGTATATTTTTCTGTTATTTTGGGGGCTGTTTTGGACGTAATTTTGTGTATTTTTCTGTAATTTGGCATTGTTTTTTTAAGTCATTTTGTAGGACTTTTGAAGTTATTTTGTGTGTTTTGTTTTGTCATTTTGTGTATTTTTTGGTAATTTTGCGTAATTTTTGTGGATTTTATTTTTTGTTTTGTATATTGTTCAGTTTTTTGTGTATTTACAAACTAATTTTGTGTCTTTTGGGAATAATATTGTGTATATTTTCTGTTCTTTTGGCATTTTGTATGTTTATGTTAAGTTAGATCAAGAGACGCATTTGGACCCCGGGCCACCAGTTGCCCATGTCTGCTCTATTTCCTATTATTTCCATACAATGGATATTGCAGTATAGCACTTGTATTTTAAGAGATTTCACAAATATTGTTCTATAAAAACACAGACCTGTACACGCAGTGGGTCTAAAGAGCGTTCCAAGATTCCAACGTCTTGGTTGAGGCCATGTATAGACACACGTTTTTCGAACACAGCAGTCACACAGTTAAACAGTTCATGTAAATAATACTAATCTCCAAACTGCAGTCAGAACATTCATATATTAGTGCAGGAAATATGTGATTATTTGGAAGTTATAAGGAGGACAGAGTGTGTGAGTAAGGCAGCATATTTTGCAGAATGCTTCCCACTGCATCATGCTTCAGCCGGCTGTCATTTCCCTCAGTTGCCCCATCTTTTTTCTCTCATCAGGCGCACACACACACACACATACACACCAATGGTGACTTCTGCAGGTGACAGATGGCGACTGCACTGCACAGCTTATTGTGAACTGAGTTTTAATCAAGCCTTCACATGTGTAGGAGATGCTAATTATCCACTGTAGTCTCAGTGAGTCCAGCCATAGGAGAACATGTGACCATCCATTTGCATGTTTGCATCACTGGTTCATAATAGTTCTTCTCCCTTATGCTGCATTCATGAAATGTCCGTACGTCCATATTACATACAAAGTCAATGGATAGACGCGTCCCAGAGGCGAAATCTTTCCTGTGCTGCGGTGCGGTCCAATCCGCGCATCAAGAGCGTTGGCCGTGCGAGCGCGCTCTCAATTTTTCTTCGTATTTGCACATTTGCTTGAGTTGAGCCAATCAGAGTCTTTGTTGACGATGACGTCAGGCCGTCAACACGGACACTGGTCTGTTCACCCATTCAACCATGGAGTAGAAGCTGTGTGTGACCACCTGGAGATGTATGACACGGCCTTAATAACCAGGACCGGACCAAGAAGGATTTGGCGTGGAGGAGAATCAGCGAGGAGGTGGTAGTAGCAGGTAAAAGTTCTCTCTTTTCATCTTTGAAAGTCAGCACTGAGCTGGGACAGCATTAGCCGCTAATCACACCGGCTTTTTTCACAGGTGGTTTATGTTCATGAGAGAAGAAAAAGGAGCGCAGCTCCTCGCTTCAGCAGGCAGTGAAACTCATCGAGTTGGATGTGTCGCTGGTGGGCGGTACTTTGCTTCAGACGCACATATGAAGCGAATGGGGACATTTTTTGATCCTGCAGAATGTTTTGTGCAGCAGATGCGTCCATCACAAAATGTTTGCGTGATTACATACAAAGTCAATGGGATCGATGCGATTTAAGGCTAATTCGTCTTCTATTGGATAACGCAGTCTGATCCGCGCTGCAAGAGTGTGGGCAGCGGGATGCGCGCTCCTGATTTTCCATGACATTTGTCATTCGCTTGAGTTGAAAATATTGAACTCCAGCGAATGTTTGTTGTGACACGCAGGAGCGAAGGCCAATCAGAGTCCTTGTTGACAATGACGTCAGGGCGTCAACACGGACACCGGCCTTTTCGCCCATTTCAGCATGGAGGAGAAAATAATCATGGCGATGTGTGACCACCTGGAGCTCTACGACACCGGGGCCGGACCAGGAAGGATTTGGTGCAGCTCCTGAAGAAAACAGTAAAACTCACTGAGTCGGATGTGTCGCCTGGTGAATCCAGGATAGGGTTAGCGTCAAGCGTTTTGACGGCTCTTTGGCTTCCACAGAAGGTAAAGAGCATGAATTTTACTGAGGTTCTCCGTGGTTGATAGTTGCACTTTTATATTCGCTTCAGACGCGCATATGAAGCAAATATGGGGAAAACGTCTTTTGATCCTGCGGAAGCTTTCTCAAAAATTCATGCCGTGTCCGGTGTGAACGCAGCATCAGAAAAGAAGTGTGAAGCAGAATGAACGGGGTGTCAGTGTCATCTCTGGATGTTCCACCCTTAAAGCCAAGCATTATAAATATGGATAAGAACTTGACTGACCTTAATCTTAGACTGAGGGGAATAATACATAAAGATTTCGAGCTGCGGTTTAGCCAAAAATGGCTGAGTTAAGACTTTCATCTCAACACTATGGGCCAAACAATTACACCTCGGGCATGAAAAGTCTCATCAATACATTCACACACAGAAGTAAAGTAGGCTCATTTTTCATCCCGGTGTGTTGGACTTTTATCATAATGCTGCCTACGTTGGAGTAAAACAATGTGAGATCCGTCAAGAATGCAATTAGGCTCCATTGTAACATTTGCTCCATTCACCGGACTCATTTATATTCTCTCGGTTCTCCCGCTCATTGAAATGTATTACACTCCTCCCTTTGTAAATTTGAACAAAATGGTTGTAAAATTACACTGCCTTTCATGTGGAAGGGCAGATGTTACATCCCATCAGCGCCAAAGGTCAAGAATTAATTCAGGAGGCATGGCTCTTTATTTCCTCTCAGGTGATTTGTTTTATCTTCATGCACAGCAACAGGTGAGAGAAAGGAAAGATATTATGCAGGGTTGTGTTAATCAGATCATAACTCGGTTGAATGTCCAGTGATTTAAAGATCTTCCAAAAGTATAATGAATATTATGTTTTGGTAAGAAAATCATAGGCGGAGTTTGAGATTCTTGCCGGAGGGGGGGTGAGAATCTCAAGATTCGCACCAACCGCTGTGTGTAACACGTACAATGATGCAAAAATAATTAGTAATATAACTGATAGTGTTGACAACAAAAATTTGCGTCGACGAGGCATTTAATGTTGTAAATTCATGATGAAATCAGGCCGGCGGCCACGTTCAGCTTCATTTCTGCTGCAGTATCATGCATGAACTGCTGGATGCAGTGTTTACAATATAAAGAATTGCGCAACGGAAGAAGAGCGACAAAAAATAAATTGTATTTCTAAAAGAACAAGAAATTAATTCATATACTGTATATTTTGTACAGTCACTGTGTTTAGTGGCACTTCAAATATTTGTATATAATTTACATTATATTAACTCATTCAGTGCCAGCCATTTTCAGATTTTCTACCCCCCTCAGTGCCAGCCGTTTTTGAGCATTTTGACTGATTTTTAAAGACCCACAGAATATTATCTACTGAAATCTGACACCAGATTCTGAAAGATTGATGCCTCTACTTTCATCAAAAAATAAGTTTTGGCTTGTTTTGTTCTCCTGTAATCAGCTGTTGAGAAGAGCAAGTTTTACACAAATCTTCAGTGTCAAAGCAAAAAGCTGAGAAAACAGCCTTTTTCTAAAAACACTGACTTTAAAGCTATTCTTTTTTTTTGCTTTAGTGACAACTCTAACATCTGAACATTGTTTCCTTATATAGAAAAAAAACAAGAACAAAAAACACGTTTGATGGCAAAATTATTATTATTTTGCTTTCTGGGTCAGAGTTGAATGATTTCTTACTGTATATTGGTGTTCCTCCAAGTTTCTCTCCCGTCAGTCTGCACACACGCAACTTCCTCCTCCTCGCGGACATGCAGAGTGTCACTGCGTTCCCCGTTTTTTTTTTTATCGTTTTATCTCACCATCGCCACACTATCCATTAGTTCCACACATGCTTCTGTGCGCTGCTGAGAAAGTCAACTGTCGTACGTAGCGCCATTTTCTGTCTCGTAAACGCCTTTCCTCCTCTCCCTCTTAGCTCTGCTGAGCATGGATGATCTCTCATCCAAAGGTGAGCTGCTACCTCCTACATGTCACCTATTATTTTGCTATCTGGCTCACAGGCTGTTACAGGAGTTGAGAACTGCATTTTTTTCTAATGAATTTGGGAAAACTGTAATGAAAACTTTTGACCACTAGGAGGGGGGGGGCAATAATGCTTCCCCTGCCCCTGACAAACTCTGCGTATGAATAAAATGCTGCTGCTTTTTTTTTTTTTTTTTTTTTTTTTTTTTAATCTACAATTTTAATGAATGTTTAGACTTATTCTTACAGTGCTGGAGAAACAACTGAGACTTTAACAAGCAACAGTTGTGTCATTTTATATTTAGGTGTTGAGAAAAGAATAATTAATTAAGTACAGCATTCTGTTTAAATATTGTGGAGGATTGGCAACGACCCTGATACTGAAAATGGCCTTTTTTGCTTTATAAATAAAAGAAATAATACAACAACAACCACAAAAAACTCTGTAGTCTGGAACATTCATGTCAAACAAGGTTTTGTGTCATTGTGTGCAAAGACACGGATGCCAGGGGACGTGGAGAAAAAGGACTTGATCAAAAAGAGAGAGAGGACAAAGTAGTAGAGACAAGCTTAGAGCCAAAAGGGACACGAGGGACGCGTGGAGAGGAGGGACAGTGAAGGACAAAAAGGAGGAAATTGGGGTGGGGAGCGAGGGTAAAGCAGGAAAATTGGCAGAAACTTCCTATTCTGCACGATAAATTGTTGCCGAAATTGCTGCGCTGAGTCAAACCGTCTCCTCACGTCCCCGAGACAGGTTGTGCAAAACACAGATATAGATGTCTATTATAACTAAAGCTGGAGTGAGCTCAAGGTAAATCATTGTGCCCACGTCAGGAGAGACGAGAGTTCGGACTGAAGAAAGAAGAGGAAGAGTTTTAGAGGTGACGCACACGGGGGGGAAATCTATGAGCAAAGAAAACGAAGAGAGAGAAGCTGAGAATAAAGAGGTCACTGGAGGCAGATAAAAGACACTCAATTAAACGAGTGAATGGATGGACTATTAGACCTGAACGGACACCTGCACCCCTCGCCTCTCCCTTAGCCACGGGGCAGGAGGATATCAGATCCTGGTTTGGATTCATCAGCCTCCCATCAGTGCTGTGTCATTGTTTTCTGGCTTGTTCTACAACAATGCTTGTATTGTGTTCGTCTTCTTGTCAAAACAGAAGCCTTTTGGGAATTGGAACAGATAACATTACAGAGATACCAAAGTCAAAAGAAACCAGTGGTGATTTAATATATGTTGGTTTCAGAATTTCCAACAATTATTGAGACTAGTGCAGTGTCCGTAGGAAGTATGTATCGCTATGGAAAAGTGGGAGGTTAAGTAGCTTTTTCATGGATGGCCAAATGAGGTTGTGTTTGAAGGTGGGACATCATCACTGTAGAGGTAGGACTGATGACGTCATCACTGTAGTGGTAGGACTGATGACGTCATCACTGTAGTGGTAGGACTGATGACATCATCACTGTGGCAGTAGGACCAATGTTCTAATGTTATAACTGATGACATCATCACTGCGGCAGTAGGACTGATGACGTCATCACTGTAGAAGTAGGACCAATGTTCTAAATGATGACATCATCGCTGTATAGAGCTCGGACTGATGACATCATCACTGGGTTTGTTGACTCAGAAGGTGGGGTGTGGTGGTGGGGCGTCCAAACAAATCCAACGTTGCACACCCTTGAACCAAGCAGCAGCCATGTTGAAATTCTCAGGTCAGTCTGATTCTGATATACAGTATTTGAGGAACACACACACACACACACACACACACACACACACACACACACACACACACACACACACACACACACACACACACACACACACAAACACAAACACACACACGCTGACAGACAGAGATTCCTTGCTTTTATAGAGTGATGCTGCAATGTGCTAACTTGCAGGACTACAAATGAAAACTAGCCTATTGGCTAACTCTGGCATATTCTACTGTTGAGCTGTTATGTTAATATGCACTGTCCTTGTAAATAAATCAAATCTCTTTCTTGACGGGATATTCTTTACCTTCAGGGTAGGAGTATGTCTGTATTTTCACAAACTCCAACTGAACAAGACCCTCAGCCGTCACATACACACTAAACACTAAGAAAAAAAACATATGGACTTAACTGTGGACCTTGTGGTACTCCGCAAATAACCCAAAAAATCCATCATTAAAGCTGCTAGGGACAATAATTTGTTTAGCAAATAAAGAAATCAACATATTCAAGATATTTTGCTTGAAAACAAAAGATCTAAAAGGTTAAAATAGCCATTCGAAAATTTTTGATCTCCACTGTAAATTATTGCTTATTGGCAGTGATGGAAAAGTTTCATGCATTCCACTGTTGGATGTAGAGTCCTTCATTCTTTCAGTGATTTCTTGTGTTTGTCCCCAAAAACTCTGCCAAAGTGACTTCCCAACACTTTTCTGGTGTTTTCACGGACTGAAAGTTGTGGTAAAACTATGGTGAATGTTTATTTTTGGAGTTCACACTGAAAGATCTGAATCTGGCCAAAAATTGAATATCTCATAGATTGAGGTGATAATGGGAATATTTGGAAACAAACTGGAACAAAAATGGTGTCAAGAGAATCAGTTTCCTTTTTGGCTAGCAAAGAAACCACAGTAAGAATGAAGTAAAAACATTTTTATGCCTCCATCTATGTGACTTTACATCCCACAATGCAATGCGCAAAACTTTTGCAATCTTGTCAGTGAGAAAGTCTTTAAAGTGGTGGTGACCCAAGCAAACTTTCTAGTGGCATTTTGAACCTTGTACATCTTTTTTCTCGGACAAATGATCTTTGATTTAGGCCAACACTCTTATCTTAGCTTTAACAAATTATGTATCAATCTTTTTTTTCTCTTTTCATTTTTTTTCCCTTACATGTACCAATGATTAAAAATAGATACAACAAATAGTGAAGCTTTTTTTTTTAGAAATGTACAGTATCTTCATTGTAAACAGAACTTATTCATCCAACGTCTCGCTTCAACAAATAAACACGTTTTTGTACAGGGATACTGTATTTCAAATTCCATTTTTCGATTCATCATGTATCTGAAAGCACAACATCGGAGACATACACATATACTTCTAATTCATTCCAGCCTTTAGAAAAGAACTAAAAGGAGAAAAAATATTTCCCATTGCAGGAGAAGACGTTCTGCACAGCCCCGGCACATTGTGGACAATAGAGCGTCACGCTGACTCAAAGAACATGATTTTAAGGAAGTCTGCGGCAAAATGTCCTCCCACAGAGCCCATTTCCCCTCGTGTCCTTAGTTCACACAGAGCAGCGTTCATACATCTGACAGGCTGTGCTGTCAATGGGAGCTTAGAGTCTGCCTTCTCCCTCTCAGCCAGCTGCTCCTTTCCTCCTTCCTCGCCCTCCTCCTCTTCCTCTTGCTCCTCTATTCATCTGGCTAGAGATGAAGGTGAATCACCACATCCTAACCTGATCGGCTCCCTGCATCATCGCCAACACAGCTGGAGGGCATTCTGCGATCGATTGACTTCAGGATCTGATGTAGTTTGGACGTTGATGCTTTCATTCACCATCTGTGAGCCTTCAAAACTCTTTGCGTGTGTATTTGGTCTGTGTGGTAGGGATTGCTTTTAAATGTATACCAAAATAATAATATGTATAAAAACTTTTTTTTTTCTTCTTATAAATTCACAGATATGCCCTTTAGCAAGAGACACATCCAACAAATGGCAATTATTGGCCAAACTACGTCATTAAATTACAGAACAGATGCTCCCTGGCTTTCAAAACAAACCGCTGACAGGTTTGCTTCTGTCTAATAGAGCCAAACAGTCATTTTAATGCGTCTATAAAGATAAATTGTGACACTTTTACTTCACTCGGGATGGTGCATTTTTCTAGCAATCAGAAATAAAAGAGCAAACACTTCATGTGAATAAATAATCAATGGTCTACAATAAAAGAAAATGAACAGTTTCCAGCATGGTGCGTATATAACACTTGCTTTTAGCTACAGTGTGAATGTTTCACAGATGGGAGAGTGTGAGGTTTTTTTTTTTTTTTTTTTTTTAACTTTCTTTGGTTAAAATTACATTTTTTTTGGTTTTTCCCATTAATTCATTATTTTAACAAAAGAAGAGGGATTTGGATTTAATCCCACCATTTTGGACCATGCTGTACATGTGCACGCAATGGACAGATATCAGGTAAATAACTATATTTTAGGCTTAGATTGAACACATTTCTATTTTAAAAGAGGGCACTGCGCTAACCCCCATCAAGTGCCAAATCTCTTCTATGCCAGATATTGGCAGTTATCTGGATCAGTGATCCTTATCATGGTACTATGATCATTCACACTTTAAAGACTTGGAAGAAATGTAATAACTGTATCGTTATTAACGGAGCATCCCAATTTTATTGAAAAAATCTGAGTGAAAAACTCAATCTGGATCCAAGTTGGATTCAGGTTGTTATTGAGGAACCAACCTGATATTGCTGAGTCAATTTTCATAAATATCATTATTAAGAACTGAGATTTGAATTTTTTGAATTGTCGTCAATGATGAGAGATAGGGATTTTTTGTTTTTTTGAAACTGATCCACTATCATTATATTGAATCTTTGGTTATAATTTGGTCAAAATCCATTTAGTATTTTTGACATAATCCTGCTAATGGACAAACGATTAAATATTACATTCTGGTGAAAACATTACCTCGTTTGTGGAGATAAAAAATTAGGGCTGAACGATTTTGGAAAATAATCCAATTGCGATTTTTTTACTCAATATGGCGACTAAACAATTTAAGATGTATTTAAACTTTAAATAAATATAAAATACAAATTTTAATGCACAGATTACAACAATAAAGCAAACAAATCTGTGGCTTTACCTCTTCAACAGGTCTAACTCACGTCACGTTTCATGAAACATGTAAACATGTGGACTGCACTTCTTAAACGCTCTCTGAACTTAACAGGACAGTACAAGACAGGACAAGTGAAAAATAAAAATAAGAAATTGCAGCCTTTGCGATTAGAAAATCGCGTTTTATGATGTTGCGATAATATCGCAATTTATCGTTCAGCCCTAGTAAAAAATGCCTTTGTCTTTGGGGGAAGACATTGTACACACGGCTTGTCGATGCTAATCTGTTTACATGTTTTCGCAGCACACACTTCAATCCTCTCTGTCTCTTTCTGCAGAAGCCATCAGAAAACAGTAATAAAAGAGCACAACACAGAGTGGGCTGCGAGTGAACTGCTCTGAGGCAAACTAATCTATCTTTACTCTGTATCTGCCGGCCTCAACACTCACTGTTTTTCTTCTCACTCACACTTTACACCGACTCTCTCTCTCTCTCTACTCTAACAAATTTGTTTTTCTTACACCTCTCTGAGGCTTCGGATTCTCCTTTTTTGTCTTTTGTATGAGAAGAAATGCAAGATGAATAGCTTCCTTTAGAACAGTGATTCCCAATCCTTTTTTGTCCCGTGTACCCCCTTTACATTTTTGTCAAATCATGTGTACCCCCCTTCATATCATAAGTACCGCCTCCTTATTTGCATATACTTTTTCAGGGCTTTCCTAAAACCCTTAAATGTGCTTCACAAGGCTTAATCTACAATTTAAAAACAGTGAGTGTAACTTAAAATGGAAATTATTATTATTTTTTAAATATAATGCAACTTTTAAGTGATTACTTCAAAGATAAATAAATATGGTCTCTTTTGTAAAATGTAGCTAATTTTCTCCTATAGTCAGAACAGAAGTGTAATAAAATGGCCTCTTCAGCTTAAAATACTCCTGTTTCAATAAATTACAAGAAAATATAGTATTTTATTGGGCAATTACTACTACTAAAGGAAGGATTTTTTTTTTTTAATTATTTGTTAAATATTTCTAAGAACCCCTTGCAATGGCTCCTGTACTCTTATGGGTACACGTACCCCTGTTTGGAAACCACTGCTTTAGAATAAATAAAGGGGAAACCTAAGTGATAATATTACAGATTACAATTAAGAAACAAACTAAAATAGAGAAACAAAAAAAAAAACACAGTTCCAACATGTTTTCAGTTTGATTAGCGAGATTACAACGCTGTGCTTTAAAAGCTACAATTGGCTACAACTGTCCTCCCTGCAAACAACTGCAAACTGCCTCTTCGATGTGAATAATCTTTTCAAGCGCCGCTAGTAAATCTCTGAAAAGCTGATTTAATGCAACGCACAACGGGAAAACTAATTTCATACCTCACAGATATTTGCCATTTGAAAATGGCAAGAAACGTGCGCCCTGAATTAATCACCAGTGTGTCTTTTGTAACTGAGGCATGACATCGAGACCTTCAAAGACCCGGGACTGTAAACACGTTTGGAAATCCATCTCGATAGCTCTCTGCTTCAAACCCATGTGTGGTGCTGCATGCTAATGTGAGACATATCTCCTCTTTGTTCTTGAAACCCACGGTGGATATTTTTAAACCATGGAAATCATTTGCCAGCAAAGATAGTTTCATAATTCCGTAAACTATGCTGGAGCCGAGTGAAAGAAGATTTCAAGCAGCTTTGTGCCCATTTAAATGTGTGTTTTATTTATTTATTTATTTTCTCTGTTAAATTTGCTGGCATCGGGCCAGGGAACAGGGTGTTATCCATAATTCCAGCAATCCTAAACTAAACTCCAGCTGGGTGATAATTCAGGCTGGCAAAGAGAAACGCAAGTCAATTTACCAACATCCCTAAATACCTTCCACTCTACATGAGGCAAACTCAAAGCCAGCGGGCCAAATTCACTCATTCCTATACTATGTATCTGTGTCGGCTTCTCAACAAGAAACAATGGGTCATATAAATTTGTAAGCTAAAAAAAAAAAAGCTTTGACTTTATTACAAAACTGTGTTTTAGACTCGTAACACATAAGATAAATAAGTCTCACTTTTAAATGACAAATGACCCAAACACCCATAAAATGTCAGAAAAACACACAAAAGGACAATAAATGTACACAAAACGAACAAAAAAAAACCCACGAAAAAACAACAAAAACACACAAATGACTGAAAACCCATGAAAAAATGACAACAAAAACACACAAAATGACAACAAAGATACGGAAAATAATCTCAAAATACACAAAAGGACAATAAATATACACAAAACGAACAAAAAATCCCACAAAAAAACAACAGAAACACACAAATGACTGAAAACCCATGAAAAAATGACAACAAAAACACACAAAATGACAACAAAGATACGGAAAATAATCTCAAAATACACAAAAGGACCCGCAAAACGTATTCAACAACAAAAAAGGAATCCACAAAAAACACAACAGAAACACAAAAACCAACAAAAAATGACATGAAAAAACACAAAACAAAAACAAAAATTCACAAAATGACTCAAAAACCAGTAAAAGGACAGTATTTAATACAAGAACAAACAAAACAACAACAAAAAGACTCCAAAAACACACAAAAGGTCAACAAAAACTACTCAAAAAGCTGAATTCTTTTCAGTCCAATGACAGCAAATTTTGATTTAGTTTTAGTAAGAGTTTTTACTAAAATTCAACTTAGTTTTAGTCAAAATGTAGTCATCAGGACTATTTCAGTTATAGTCTATAGTTTTAGTGAACTAAATAGCATCTTAATCAACAAAATCTGGTAGAGATATAGTCGACTAAATCATAAAGTGTAAGAGTTGATGTGTTTCTTAAAAACAGCGTACTTTATATAGCGAGTTGAATGAAGTCAATGAGATTCTTGGGATTGTTTCCTTGTTTCATTTTGTTTTGTTGCTGCTTTTCTGAAAGACACATAATGAAGTATTTTTTCATATATCTAATTATAATATTTGACATTAAACCCCTGGGGTCGGATAACTTCTCTTTACGACGGTAGAATAGCATTTGTGGTGTGCACATTGATGCAGCAATAAGGTGGCAACAGCGCTGGTGGCTCAAAAAAGGTATGAAGACACTGATGTATTTTTTTTTTTTTTTTTTAATATTGAGTTATCAAAACTTTAACACCACAGCATCGTAGATTGAATGATGTTGGATACGTGAAAGTCCACAACAATAAGCAGTATTTGTGGAACAGCATTTTAGTAAAAGGTTAAACAAATATCCTTTTAACCATGGATGATTACAAGCTACGAAAATACAACTACATCAGCTCGTCATCGTGAGAGACATGTTGACTTTTTAACCATAAGTATTTCCACATTTGTCCGCTTCGGGGGGAATATACGTAAAAGAGCATCTCTGAGTCTATAATGCTTTCAGCAGCAGTCAACAGCCTGGGGACACATGGCATCTGCCAATGCAGTTTGCAGATGCTGTTGATAGTGTTATCACTCACGCTCAGCGACACAGACCAACAGTAGGGGAAATTACCAATTTCTACTGTGTTAGGGAGTTCTCTTTGGTCTTTACTTTTAGAATTTATGGAATTTAATAGAAACTTGTTGGCAAAAATGTGTCATTTCGAACGAGATAACTAGTTTTACGTGTTAGTGTCTATACATTAAATCTATTTATCAAAAATCCTTATGCTTTGAGAGAAGTTGTGCGTCACACCAGGCCTATGACATCACAACCTTCTTGTGCGGCCAACTACCAACTACAGGCATTAAAGACAATTTATTTATTCAATCAATGCATAAATCCCTGATGTTCATCTATCGCAACGTCTTTCATTCTTTAAAGCTTTTAAAAATATTCAGACCCATTAAACCATTGTCCACAGACTGCCTAACCTTGGATTTCCTCCAAAACAGCCCAATCAATAATTCAAATACTAGTGTTATAATTGATCTGAGTTACAGGGAGTTTGAAAAACACTAAAATATTTACAGCATTTAATAATATGTCGCTGTACAGACTACGAGGGAACGCCCATGCACTAGGTCTGTGGCTGATTTATAGCAAAATCTTTGGACGGTCTGATTGAAAATAAGCTATTGAATAACATATCCAACCATGTGTAAAGTGCATATTGTCTTTTTCTTTGTTTCTCATTTCATCAAAACAGGCTGAGAGACAGGAATAACCTTTTGCACTGGTTGTCTGAGTCCCTGAGCTGTGTCTGAACACAATATAAGGTTTCTCAAAGGGTAAGTGTTAAGTTATCATATAAAGTGCGTTCTTTCTTTTTTTTTTTTTGGTTTTTTTTAAATTACACCCAGTCTGTGATGCACCGGGTATGATTCTGTATCCTAATAGATCGCAACGTTGTAGCATTGGTAATGAAATAAATCACTTTAGTGTGTAACGTAGAACAGCATATTTGCCTGCAGCCGGTGGCCCAAACACTTGTTTTGTTTTTTTCTCTCCCATCTCATCCTTTCACTCAAGCACTTGTCGTTCTGCACAGCAAAGACTGATGCAGCGAGCACAAAAGGCTGACTGTGCTCTGGTGTTACAATGTAAGCATGTGTGTAAAGGTCTGAGGCTGACAGGAGAACAGTGGCTGCAACAATGTGAGCCATCTGTCTGTGCTGAGGGGAACTCAGGGGTGGGAAGGAATAGATAGACCCCAGGGGGCTGGGGTGGGGTGGGGGGGGGGGGAACTGACCTCCTCATTTAGCCAGCCTCCTGCAGGAGAACCAGCTGGGATTATCTGCTGAGTAAGCACATCCTGCAGGAAGGGAAGGGCTCTGGATGAAGACCAATAAGCACCATAGTCTCTTGAGCCAAATTATCTTGCGCACACCCACACGCTCACGCACACACACACACACACACACACACACACGCCTATTACTGCAGATTCCTTTACACCAGACATAGGCAACTGGTGGCCCTCGGGAACAAGCACTTAAACACAAAATGACCACAAAAACAACAACATATATAAAAGGACTTCAGAGACACACAAAATGCCAACAAAGTTACCCGACCTGACAGAAAAATACACAAAATGACACAAAAATAACAACAAAAACACACACAATGACTCAAAAAACACACAAAAAGATAACAAAAAGTCACCATATTGACGAGAAAATAGGCAAAAAGAATTCAAAAACACACAAAATGGCTAAAAAATAAAAATAAAAACGCCAAGAAAACCCACACAAAAGGAAACAAAGACAAAACCCTTTGTTTTTTTTCCTGTATTAAAGCTTAAATTGGTGTTTATTCTAAATTCTAACATGAATCTTGAAAATAAAATCCTGCTTTTCCATCCATTGAACCTGCCTTTTATTCTATTAAATTTAGCAGTAGTGATATATATATATATATATATATATATATATATATATATATATATATATATATATATATATATATATATATATACAGTAAACTACAGACCACATTTTAGTTGTCTCCTAATTTTAGTCAACTGAACGCTATTTACATTTTAGTCGACTACAATTTATAGAAGAGTTTTTGCATTTGGTCTGATCAATGCGTAGTTAGACCACATGATCACACAAGTTCTGATTGGATTTGGTCCCATTTAGTTTTTATTAGCTGACGAAAATACCAATATATTTTGATACAGTTTTTGTTCACATGTGATTTTTTTTTTTTTTTTCATTCTTCATAGTCTCACCACTGTGTAAAACAAAACTGTGATGAACATTTTTTAGTGAACAAAATGAACGGTGCTCGGCTGTCACAACACAAAACTATTAAAACCCAAATTACCAACCATTATACATCAAGCAATAAACAGCAGACCCCTTGACAGAGCATGTCGCACTAAAACTGGCAAAAACAAAAGCACTAAAGTGGGATCAGAAGGTGAATAACGTGCTTTTTGTTCAGCAACAGGCAGCCACACTGTCAGACAACCAAGCTGCTGTCCAAGGTGCTGAAAGATTGGTTCAGTGGCCTGTTTAGTCGCTCGGTTGGCTGCTTTGTATAGACTACAAATGGACTCCTGACTTATTATAGTCTCTTTCTTTTTGTTTTTTTCCAGCTGGTTTGGCTCTGTCACTGCCTCCACCAGAAGAGGAAGGAAAATACCAAGCATGAAGTTTACCTCAGAGCAAAAGATCTCCGTGACATGAATCACATCTTATCTCGGTTGATTACATCTGTCTGACTACCCAACGCCACTAGCCTTGCAGTGGCAGGCTGGCTGCACAGGCCACATGTACAGTAATAGAGAGGAAAGTACAACAAGTCCAAGTTGGATCCTGTTTTTATTCAGAGTTGGAGCTTTGTTTAAAGCCTGTCATCTATAATTGCTCTACTTTATTATTTTTCTTGGAGATGTTGCCACCGTGTGCAAACTTTTCATATATCACTGGGACTTGCTGTCCCCTCAGGATTACGTCTGCCAGACAACGTGTGAGACAGGAAATCGCTCATTGGGCTGAGGATGTGGCAGGAAGACAAGCACATCCCGTTGCCATAGCGGCGGCTGCTGCGGACGCTGCCTGACTTTTAAAGAGGACCCTCAGGGGAATTGGGGAATTGTAAGAATGTGTTGTCAACACTTGATGACATCCCCTGTCAGGGAGGGGGGTAGGTGTGTGGGGAGGGGGGTCTCCTGTCACTCCAAGATGTTCTTGTTAAAAGCAATTGAGAGCGACAGAAGCAGCCATTGTGAGAGGGGTCTCATTAAGTATGAAAGTCCCTGATTTTGACACAGAAAAGCACTTTTGGTGTTTCCATGATGCAACAATGCACTGAAGAGAAAACAGTGACAAAGCTGCATTTAATCACAATTAAAAATAATGGGCAAATATACTCACACTCACCCCCATCACTCACACGTTTGCCTCTGTACTCTCTTCTGCACCTGGAGCAACAATAACTTTTACATGTCAACCTGTAGAGTTTATTTTGTTTTAGAACAGATAATCTTTTTTTTTTATTTCCATTTACAATAAGTACAGCATGCTTTTTCACCTTGACGTCCTACTACAACTAGTAAAAGTACCGTAACTAATGAATTTATTTTTTCTATAGAGTGCATTCATACATATTTTATATTCAAAAATATATTTGCTTAAATATTTGGTAGTTTATTAATTGTCAACATGGATTTTTGTAGGAAAATAAGGTGACATTAATGTACTTTAATGTCAATGGGTGGGAAAAAAACTGTCTGGTGGTGTTTACACACAGGATGTAAAATAACTCATTATGTTGGAAATAAATTGTGAGTGAACTGTTGCTTCTGGCTTTATGTGCGTGAGTTTTAGTCCCAGAGAGTTACAGAGGTTTGTAGGTTAAGAGGAATAAAATAATCTGAATTCCTTATTCAAATCTAGCCCAAAAACCCACAATAAACCCAGTGATCTAACAGGACTGTACACATGAAACTATGGACTAACTCGTCTTCCACCAACAATGACTATAGGGCATTTTTGAAATATAAACACATATACAGTATACAATCCTTACCGAATCTTAATACGTGTGGCATCCCGCGAGTGGAACCAAGAAACAGCAGCAGAAACGGGATCAGCCTAAGGTTGGACCTGAAAACGAGACTGGTTATCATCAGATGATGGGAGGTAATCTTCATGTTGTTTAAAAAAAAAAAAAGGAATGCACAGCGGTTAATCCCCCCCACGGTGCGCAGGTTCGATTCCCCCGGGATTCTTCTACTAGTGCTGGGCGAATTGGGGTGAAGGCGGCCCTGGATGCGCAGGATCACGGCATGGTCACTTGCGCTTTGCCTAATTCCATTAGCAGTCCAGGCATGATCCTCCTTCTTCTTCTCCTTCTTCTTCACTGCGCCAGGAAAGAGCAATCCGCTGGGTCGAGGGACGGCGGGACGTCCATGTCGAAGAGGATCCAGCAGTAGCAGGGAGGGGGCACAGCCCGGGCATGAGCTGGAGGTGAGACACCGGAGAGAGGCTGGGGTTACAGCAGCGATACGCAGCCACCTATGAGGCACGATGGGCTGCCTGAGCTCTCATTATACTGCACTGCTGCACAGGCTCTGACGTAGAGCCAAGGTTAGAGAGAGAGAGAGAGAGAGAGAGAGAGAGAGAGAGAGAGAGAGAGAGAGAGAGAGAGAGAGAGAGAGAGAGAGAGAGAGAGAGAGAGAGAGAGAGAGAGAGGTACAAACACATGTAGTGAGGGTAGACACTTAACACATCGTGATGCAAAGACAAGAACAAACTAGTAAAAATAGAATAAAGTCATTCTACATACATACATCGTTCAATATAATTCAAGAGTAAATCCATCCATTCATCCATCCATCCATCCATCCATCCATCCATCGTCTGACTCGCTTGTTCCTGTTTTCAGGGTCACAGGTGTCTGCTGGTGCCCTTCTCCAGCTCTCAATGGGCGTTAGGCGGGGGTACACCCTGGGGCACTAGTGCATCGCAGAACAACACACAGACATATACTGTATATACAGTACAATCTCTCACAACCTCGCCCTTAGCCTGGTTGGTTTGTGCTAAAATCATTGCACACCACCCGTGACCTGGTTAGTTGTTAGTTAAAGTGCAAATGTTATTGCACAGAGCCCATTGCACATGGTTTGTTTATGCATATTATTATTATTGCACTGAGAGAAAGAAAAAAAAAATGAAACTATGTATATGTCATATTGCACAAAATATGGACACAGCTGTATGTAAGTATGTATGCATGGGTATATTAAAATAATTAGGCTTGGTCACAATTCTGGATTGTCCTGAGACACACTGAAATTACCCTTGCAACCTGCAAAGCCGGAGCATTCCCTGACTGAGGGCCGGATTCACATAGATCTGAAATAAAGGGTTGTAAGACGCAGTTTCCTCACTTGCTGCACGGAATTTACTAAGATTGCAGCAATCATTAGTGCACGAGCAGAACTGGTACAGACCGCCCCTATTTAAATGAGCGTTCTGCTCATTTAATGTGGAGACGTCAGTGCACACAAAAGCTGACTTGAGGAAGTTAAAAGTGCACTCCGTAACTTTCAGATCCCTTCCCCACAGCTCTCTTGCCCTGCCTCCAAAGTCCCTCCCTCAGAGGAGCTAACAAGCTAACGTTAGCCAGACAGCAACATCACAGTAATATAACATGCTCTGTTAAAAGCAAATTACTGCAGCGCTTCTCTCTCTCAATGAGCACACACCAATCGAGCAGCAGCAGCAACAACAACAACAACACAGTGTCACTCACAACAGCACACACGGAGGCTGCTGTGATGGTAGCGCATGCACGAACAAACAACACATGCACTACTTAGTTCTAGTGTAATAATTACAAATCAAACATAATGTAAATCAAACAGCAATAATTACCTTTCAAGCAGAAAAGTCGCCAATTCCATCTTCTACTCCTCCAGACCATACACTGTAAAAAAGATGGCACTCCAGGCACTACCTTGCTATGAGCATTGCTGTGTTTTGGCCACAGTGAAAAGGGGCGGGGGCTGTGAGCAACAGTTGTCAGACAGTCCATCAAACACAATCCTGACTCTGATTCTGGTTTTTTGCTCGGTCGCGGTGCATTCTGGCAATCTGCCAAAGGCAGCAGCAGCACCAGGAGACTCAATGAACCTGTTTTTTTTTTGTACATGAAACGACTAGTTTCATGTAAGGCTGTCCTTACATAGTGGCAGCTTTAGCAGATATGACAAAAAGTCACTTTTATAAGATTTACGGACTGCACCTTTAAATTTGAGGTAGATGGACTTTATTTGCATTTCCCCCTCCCATATTTTTGCTCCCCCTGGGAGATCCGCCTACTATGCATATTCATTAGAGTGAAACACGCTAAATTAATTGAGGGTGCATTGGGAAGTGCAGCTCACGCGCGCTCCTGATTCCTGCCCTTTGTCCTCTTTATAAGCGCGTGGAGTGACGTTTGCACATGTTTTATTACTGCTAAACCTTTTGTGAATCCGCCCCTGACAGTGGTAAAGTGTTCCACAGTGAGCTCCATTTGAAAAACAGTTTGACCAAAGGTAGAGCGGCTAAGAGGTATCTTACAGTCTCATCTAACAGTGGCTCTGGTCAGCTAACCCATGCAGGACTTTTATATCAGACAGGCAAATTTGAATTTCTGAAAGTTTCCAGAGCTCAGTAGCTTGTACTTTTGGACCCACTTTCTCCTTATTTCAGGGTTGCGGGGGTCTCCTGGTGCCAATCTCCAGCTCTTAATGAGCGCTAGGCGGGGGTACATCCTGGACAGGGCGCCAGTCCATTGCAGGGAAACTCACACAGACATACAACCTTTCACACTCACATTCACTTCTATGGGCAATTTAGAGACTCCAATCAACCTTATATGTTGGATCGTGAGAGGAAGCCAAAGTACCAGGAGAAAACCCACGTAGCACGTGGAGAACATGTAAACTTCACACAGAAATGACCTAATTGTCCACCCCAGGGCTCGAATCCATGGACATTCTTGCTGTGAGGCGGACGCGCTAACCCATATTTGTCAAACTCAAGGTCCGGGGGCCAATTCCAGCCCTTTGGAGCATCCAAGGTGAAAGTAAAAATGACAGAGAAAACATGAACCACTGTGTAAACTAAACTCAACAATATTTGCAGGGGCTCAGTTTTCTCTGTGCTTATATTGCATGATTGCAGTCATTAGTGAATTCTTACAAAATATTTTAATTTTCCTCAAATTATTACATAACATTTCACTTAATTAAATAGAAATTGGTTACAAATCTAGGAAATTTAAAGTGAAGACCCTGTTGGGACTCATATATGTCACTTATTGCTTGAATATTGTTGGTTTCTTACATATTTTGGATTTTATGTATATGTAGAAGTGCAAACTAGAGCACAATAATGTTGAAATGACTCATTTTCCCACATAAAATATGTGGCCCAATTGAGATCAAACTGCTCTGTATTTGGCTCCTGAACTAAAATGAGTTTGACAATCCTGTGCTAACCACTAAGCCAGCGCTCTCCCATGAGTAAATTTGATATCCAAATAAAATTTGCAAAACACACTATCTTGCTCCTACTAACATGTTAACACCAGTGGAACCAATACTGAACCAATTGTGGTAAGCCACATAAGGCATTCATATATATGAAGTTGCAACATTTTGCAAGGTTTGGCCCCAAAACACATACTTTACTACACAGAACCAAGTTTTTCAAATTAGATTGGAAGAAAATAGTCTGTGACATGAAAGGAAGCATGAGGAAGAAAAACCCATTTCACTATTAAAATTAAAACAAAGTCCAAAATGTCTCATAATAGTAATATTAATAATTAGCATCAAATAAACTGTTAAAATGATAAAAAACAAAAGCACTCAGAGATTGCAAACCTCCACCAAGAGTCAAATATCCTCTTTGCTGGACATTGGCAGTTATCTGGATCAGTGATCATGATCATGGTACAATTATCATTCACACTTTAAAGGCTTGAAGATAATGTCTATCACCATTAAAAACAACACAGTAAGTCCAAATGTATGGGGACCCCCATTTTATTGAGGAAATGCACAATCTGGCACCGATCTGGTGAAACTTGGATGGGTAACTGAAGAACCAACCCATCATAACTAAGTTCAATTTCATAAATATTGGTCAATATGGAACTGAAATATGATTTTTCTATTTATTTCACCATTGATGAAAGATAACAATTTCATTTTTAGTTTTTAGTTTTTACACAGATTCAGAATTAGTATATTCATTCGGATCCCCTACAAAAAGGTCAGTCTTTACTTAAATATCAGTGAAAACCTGTTAGGTGCTTTTGACAAAACAAATACATAAATACCAGTGAAAATATTACCTCTTTAGGTGGAGGTAATATCTATATTCTCTTCTATTTTACTCATTCACATCCCTGCTATCAGAAACTTATACACTGTGTCAAGGATCAACCTTTCATCTTTTTCTACCATCATTCGTGAAATTTAAGAGAAGCGGCATGAAAAAAAAATCAAAATTGGCAGAAAAGCAAATTGGAAGTATCGACAGAAGCTGCTGTGAAACACGAATATCTGACCTTTGCGAATAACTCCACTTTGGACTTGAAAGCCTTCCGGCAACTGACTGTTCTTAAGTGAGAAACGTTCATATGAAGGTGTGTGTAGGTGTGTAGGTGTGTGTGGCGATAACACAAAAGCCCGATTACATTTTCCAGGGAAGGACAGGCAGTTTCTATCACCTTTCAATCTGATTTGATGGCTCAAACAGCCCATAGTCTGCTGAGAAGATGAATATCTGCAGCTCTTTGTGGAAGCCTACACCAATGATTCACCACTACAGCACCATATCAGCATCCATGCCCATTGACCAGATCTTCATGAACCATTGCATTATCATCACTTCACCTCACTCAAATAGGCTTGTGGGCTTTTAAACCCTAGCCTGCAGATATGTGAAAGGACCTTGATCTGCATCACTCGAGGCTGAGCAGACATTAACACGTCACCTACATTGTGTCATATATGTGTTTGGATTGTGATTTAATCTAATTGTGTTGCAGAAGTGTATCAATTTGAAAACACTGTATTATTGGTAATAATAACGAGGGGTTTTTATGTTGTTAAATCTGACGAGAAGGTGCACTTGTAACATAAGGCTGTCACATGGCATTAGGTAGATTAGATGGTGAACGTTGTGTTTGAGCTGCGCGTGAGGGTGTGCACACCAGCACTGTGCAATGTGAGGATATCAAAGAGAGTGGCATCCTCATGCTACCATCTGGACCATTAGCATAATTACGAAGAAATTCTGGGTTTCTCTAGAAGTCAGCAGAGCTTCAAACCAGCATGACTGAGCACACGCAAAACATAGTAACACAGATTCAGTTTTCAAATAAGAGCGCCCCCTGGCCCAAATGCGGAGAGATTACAAAGGCTTGTCGGCTATTCGGAAAAATAACAAATTTGCAAATGTTTGAAAATATTGTCAAATCACTATACACTGGTAAATAAAGGCTTTTGTGACATATTGATAAGCATTTCTTTTATGTAGATGTTTTCGTGAATTTGTTCAATTTTTTTTTTTTTTGCCTGAACCATGAGAGGCAGAGGGAAAGGAAAACTGCATTATTACAATGTTAAAATGAGCCGTGCTTGTAGCGCCCAGTAGCAAAACACCATGATATGTCTAAAAAATGTTTATTGTCCCCTTCATCAATGATCAAACATTGTCATTTTCTGAAGGAGACCACAAATTTGATGAGGTTATACACAACCACTTGATTGTAAGCCACGGAGGATTCCATTGGAGCCGACCTGTGTGCCTATTGAAACCCCATTCATGCATTGGGTAATGCAAATGGGACTTTATGCAAAAGAGCGATAACCACTGCTAAAAGCTCTCAGTCATTCTTTCCCTCTCCCTCTGTCCTTTGCTCAGGCAGACTGCTGGAAAGATAACACTGTCACAAAGAAGGAAACCATGGAAACGAGAAGCTGATGCACTTTGAATGGTAAGACCCTGGAAGAGAAAACAGTCATTCAGTTTAGTAGCTGCTCTAAAGGCTCATTTCTGCCCCTTTATTTTGAATGCTATAGCTTATTTCATTGGCAATGGTGGAAAGTCAACACTGGCTTCACTTAATGATTGTATTATGTCAAGATGCCAGTGGCCAAGGATGTCTTAACACTTTGGCTTATAGGCACACAAAAGAAACCCATGGACCTTTAGAAAATTACTTTATCCACTTAAAATACATTTCCTTTCCAAGCAGTAATTATTTTAAATACTCCTCAATAAGCAGCAATTGACAGTATTAGTATTATTCACCCCTTACTTCTTGCTTCTGTCACTGTCTTTAAACACATCATAGTGAAGTCAGCACAGGCTTACATATCTTGAGCCATACTGTCAGTGAGCTTCCTAAGAACTTACTGGGAATATATTCTTCTGAGATGACAATTAGTCAAGTGAGACAGTAATTAGGACCTCTCTGCACACTGTCACTTCCAGTTAGTGCTGACGGTCGACCCTGAATCGCACCCCCCCCCCACCAGCAGAATTCAGGCAGACTTACATTCAGCGACTGCACTTTGACTTTAGACTGTGACAATCATGTGTATCCTCTGCTCATCACGACAATGCAGTCTTTCACCAATTACTCTATATTGTAGCTTTAGTAACTTTGGTACTGGTGTTTAGGTAAGTGATTATAAAGTACTTCTAGACTCATTCAATCAATCACCTTGTAGAAACGTGAAACAAGGATGCATATTCTCTCTCACTGGACCATTTTTCAGTAGCTGTGTTTCCATTGCCCTTGGAAAGGCGCAAAATCTAAAAAGCGCAAAAAAAAACTAGTAATGGAAACACCTGAATTTTGAAAAAACACCAAAAAAAATTAAAATTTCATGAGGAGGAATTGCAGACGTTTTTGATAATGAAGTGTGTCACAAAAGCACTATGAAAACACTTTTCCCGCAAATACACGTAACAGAACATCCGTCAGATCATTCGTCTTCCTGCAGCAAAGTCTCGCGGGATGAGATTTCATCCCGCGAGACTTACAAAACAACGTTCAATGGAAACACGCTCAAATCGCAATTACAGTAATCTTTCGTTTATTGCGGGGGTTACGTTTTAAAAATAAGAGTCATTGTTGACGATGACGTCAGGCCGTCAACACGGACACTGGTCTGTTCACCCATTCAACCATGGAGTAGACGCTGTGTGTGACCACCTGGAGCTGTATGACACGGCCTTAATAACCGGGACTGGAGTAGGAAAGATTAGGCATGGAGGAGAATCAGTTCTCTCTGTAGCACTGAGCTAGGATAGCATTAGCCGCTAATCACACTGGCCTTTTTCACTGGTGGTTTATGTTTATGAGAGGAGAAAAAGGAGCGTAGTTCCTCGCTTCAGCAGGCAGTGAAACTCTCCGAGTTGGATGTGTTGCTGGTGGGTGAGGCAGGCAGCAACCAAGAACCCAGTGGAACCTGACCAAACAACTTGAAGACTGGATTTCACAGATTATGTCGGCCTTCTTTTTCATGAGCAACAACATGAACTGATGACATTGAGCAAGCTTTTTGAGGAACCCAAGAAGACAGGTCTGAAGATCAACAGGAAAAACTACAAGCAGAAAGACGAACTACAACTATAAGGTAAGAACGTCAACAAAACAGCTCTTTGGGTTGTGTGGTAAGCAAGGACAGTGGAGTAGAAGAAGACATCCAGAGTCAAATCAACAAAGCCAGGCATGAACGTTTGCACACGTTTAGTGAAATTACCCTTCAGTGTTCAGACACTTGTGAAGTAGTAGGGAACGTAATTAGATAATGAAGAACAACTGATGGAAAACATGAGCTAGGAGAGGGAAATAATCAATCTCTCACAGAAGAAAGGTAGTGAACAAACAGACAGGAAACTATTACCAACAAAGACAACACTGAGGACTCACAGAAAGCATGACCAGCCAGATAGTAAACACTTACTAAATCAGCACTTACAGAAATAAAACTAAAAGCCACTGACAAAGGAGCACCATCGTTACTTGAACCAACAACCTCCATACAGCAAGGCTGAAACTAACTTCTCAAGCTAAAATACCAAAAAAAAAAAAAAAAACAACCAAACAAACAATCACAAAACCACCAACCCAAGATCATGCCAGAAACACAATACCAAGAAAGTCCAATATCAGAATTTCATTACTTCATCTATTCACAAGCTAAAATACTCTATTATGTCACTGTATAAGATGGCCTTTATAAGAATTATTGTTTCCCCTCTGCCTTTAAAACAAAAAAACATTCTCTCTGATTGTCCCACAGCTAGGTTGACTGGATGATGACTGGCTGGATTTATTATCAGGGAGAACACAACAGGGTCAGTTTGCAGGACTATAGCTGTTGTTACAGGGCATTTCTCTGTGTGATCAAGGATGGATCAGTCTTTTCTGAAATGAGTATGGGGTCTTCAGAGAGTGAGGGGTGTACTCGAGAGAAACTTTGAATAAGGAATAGACATAATGTGAACAGATGCATCTGCCCACACAGTGGGGCGTTCAAACAGGAATCTTGGCAGTTCTTGCAAAAAAAAGTGACTTTTCCCAGTAGACAAGTCAGTGTCAAGGGTTTTAGAAACTAGACTGAAGAGTAAAAATAATTAAGTATGACAGGGCGCCTCTGAAACCCAAAAGAGCAGATGTGACTCATGCATAGAGTAGTGTGATTTTTTTTTTTTTTTTTATCAAGCATAGAAAAAAACCCAAATCCCACTTATATGGGTAAATATTATCAATCGACACAGTCCAACATGCGGCATTATCTAATTTCCTTTGGTACTTTAAACTCCGACAGCCTCATTCTCAAACATTGTGCTTCAACAATCACAATACCTTATGTTTACGTCATACTTTCACTTCTGTTAATATCCATCAAGCTGATCTAAATTGACATATTTGCTCCCTGCACTACTTTGAAGTGTTTTGATCATCCCTGACATGTTAAAGCTTACATCACAGCATGCCATCCACTCTGAACGTGCACACAAGGATCAGATGTTGCCTCTGTGGGATAAGAAGGACCAACAGTTACTTCGAACACCATCAGAAAATGAATGCAAGCAGTGACAGCACACAGGGGACATACTCTCCCAGGCAGCTATTACCCAGTAGTACCAGCTGCCACAGCAAATATGGCAAGTCAGAGTGCAAATGCACCATGTAGTGCACATACTGCTACAGTATTTGTCCTGTTCATCTCCCTGAGGTCACACTCTAAAACCTTACCAGGCTTGTCTCACCCTTGGCACAAGTGATTTAAATTCACATTTTCACTATCTAAAGAGCATAGCAACAGAGGGGAGATATTCATTTACAGACAATTCAACACAAATCTAATTTGTCCCATCATTAATGTGATTAATGCATGTCTTGAAATGAAATGCCATTTGACGCACAAATCTGAGCTCAATCCGAAAGCTTTTTTGTGGATTTATTATATATAACTTTATGTACATGGACTTTTCTTCTCTTGAGGATTTCATGGAATGCAAAGACAGCAGCTCTAGCTGAATATATGCAACAGATTGAGGTGTTTGTTGGTGTGGCAAATTTCTCATTAATTGTGGCTTTTAGAGTTGTGTAGTATATGCACAAATAAGGGTTGGTTTAGGAAGACGTATTGGAATGTATTCAGTTTGGTATTTGTAGCCCTAGTTGAAGTTTAACTAATTTAAAAACAGACATTGTAATAAACTATGTTAATGATGAAATTCATAATGTTTCTACCACAATCATTTTAAAAGTTAACTGTAATAAGTGGAATGCCTTATTCAGTCAATTTCTTTCACATGATCTCCTAATGCAGAGATTAAGGCCACTTTGTGTGTGTGTGCGTGTGTGTGTGTGTGTGTGTAATTTCTTGCAATATTTGCATACAGTCTTTGTTCTCTGTCGTTGTCTTGACTTCAGGGAGCAAAAATGCTGCCACACCTGCTCTGACTTCAAACTAATAGAGTTTCATTTTGATCGTTTTACAAAGTGTTAGGGATGGGTCCGGACATTGCTAAGTAAATCAGGTGATACGTTTCATTTAGCGCGAGAAAGATGCACAAATTGATGCTGACTCACCTCGGATCATTTCTACATGCACGATCACGGTTGTGAATAGTGTCTGGTTGAAACGGGTTTGGGCTTAAACAGTAACTAAACTCCAAATCCACTTTTTTCTGCTGAATACATGCGTATTTGGGTATTAAGTAATGCTGTTTATAAATCCTTGTCCCGCTCTTCATGTTTTAGTGAAAGTATTTTAATTTTGCGTATTTATTTGTAAAATGTCGGATATACTGGTCTCCAAGGGTTGAACGCCGGCTATTACAAGTGAATTTTGCTATTGGCTGAAACAGATTCTTTAAGATTCCCCTGCCATTTTTGTCTCTGTGGTTCTATAAAGAGCAGATTCTGTGTTAATCGGAGGGTTCATCAATCTATGTGTGTATTTACAGACACATCTATGCTATGAGTGTATTCCCGTCTGTCTCTGCGTGTGCGCCCGTCTTATTGCTCTGTGCGTGAGGTGGTGGGAGAGCAGGGCTGTTTGCCCCTGAGTATGGTGTCTGTAAGGTTGTGTGAGCTTCACTTCGTGATTGTGTGTGCCTGTGGTTGTAGTGGCAAATCTTATTAACTCACTATGTGTGTTGATTACCGTCTGTCTCTGCGCACAGCGGTGTGGGCGTGTCTTACTGCTACCAGTAACGCCCATAATCAAGGCATTTCTTGAATTTCCCTCCTGGTGGCAGGTCAGGAGAAAGCAGTCGTTTAGTTATTCTTTAAAGAGACATCGGCTTCATTCTGGTCAGACAGGTTGGGGTCGTGATCTGTCGACTCGGCCGGTTCAGGTATTCTTTTTTTCAACCGATTAAAACTGTATTGATTTTAATACCCTCTTATTTGCATAGATTTTTAGCCGATTTAGGATATATCTTTACATCCCATCTCCTAATGGTTATTAGGTGCTGATTGTTTTTTCACTGCTGCTTATGTTCCTGAATAGATTTGGCTTGGATAGGCAAACTCTTATTGTGTAGGTTTGCAGCATTTACTGTGAGCTCTATACAAAATGTTTCCACTACTAGTTCTACAACACCCCAAAGAAAAAAAGGATTAAGTCTAGACTGAATTATACTGACAGATATGATCTCACTGCCACTCGTGGTTCCTTCTCTGGCCATGCCACTGCTCTCTTGTCTAATTTCCTCCTCCTTTTTCATCCACTAAATGATCTTTAGTTGTGATGCTGTAAGACATTTCAATGGAAACATATTTCATAACCATTACCACCTCTTAAAGCCTTTGTGTTTCACCTTGCAAGTAACAGACGTGCATTAAAGGACACGGATACACAAATTATCATTGCAGAGAAAACTTGATTTTTAATTGTTGTAATTATAGCCCACATTACATTATTAGTCCACAGTAGTCTACATTAAATTTAGTTGGGAAAGACAGAAACAACATTATACTTATAGTTAATATGATTAAACTAAGAAAATAAGATGTTATTCTACAGAGACAGAAAAATAGGAAAAAATTAGGTTGTTGGAGCTCAGCTTTAACATTTGCATCCAAAGCGAACTTTGTAGTCACGGCATTTGCCCCATTTCTGGTCCTTATTGCGGCAAACGAATCCCTTGGTTGGACTGAACCTGAAAGATATTCAGACAATGATCAGCAGACTGCAAACAGACTTTAGTGTCAAATCATAAAATCATCATATCCATTTGTAATCAGGTAGGATAAAAAAATACATATTTTCAAATCTGCTTGAAAAGACAAACATTTTTACCAGTAATATTGTATGTTTTATGAGTAAACTCACAAATAGAATTTCTGTCCTGTGTTGCGGGCAGGAGTCGGGAAACCAGTGGTTGTAACCTCAATGTGGAGAGGTTTTACACAAATCTTGTATTTTTTCCTCAGGTCTCTCAGAAGCTCCCAGTCTCCAGTTCCACTGGGATTATCGCGATCAAACCACCGGGTCCAGCACACTGCAAAGAGAGAAGAATGCAAAATAGATCTGTACTGGGAAACTCCTTTCGGCTCATCAAATTTAAGTGTTTTTCATCTTAATATTATACAAATAATATATTTATCTAATACCTCCATCATCACAGTAAGGGTGTGAGCACCTGAAGCGCACTTTGTAATCCTCGCACTTCTTATCTGGTTGGTCATTCTTTTTACAGACGAATCCTGTAGTTGTGTCCATCCTGGAAGTTCACAAAACGATTGAATAAAATCTGCATCTTCTGGAATAGTGCAACAAAAGTTAATTTGGGCTTACTTGTAAATCACTTCCCCAGTTTGAACCACACTGTTCCCAGACAGAGTCTCAACCTCAATGTCCGCTGGTTTGGGACAAATTTTCCCTGGGTTCTCATTGCGAAGGTTTGTGAGGGTTTCCCAGTCTCCAGTTCCACTGGGATCATCGCGATCAAACCACTGCGTCCAGCACGCTGCAAAGAGAGAAGAATGCAAAATAGATCTGTACTGGGAAACTCCTTTCGGCTCATCAAATTTAAGTGTTTTTCATCTTAATATTATACAAATAATATATTTATCTAATACCTCCATCATCACAGTAAGGGTGTGAGCACCTGAAGCGCACTTTGTAATCCTCGCACTTCTTATCTGGTTGGTCATTCTTTTTACAGACGAATCCTGTAGTTGTGTCCATCCTGGAAGTTCACAAAACGATTGAATAAAATCTGCATCTTCTGGAATAGTGCAACAAAAGTTAATTTGGGCTTACTTGTAAATCACTTCCCCAGTTTGAACCACACTTTTCCCAGACAGAGTCACAACCTCAATGTCGGCTGGTTTGGGACAAATTTTCCCAGGGTTCTCTCTACGAAGGTCTCTTAATGTTTCCCAGTCCCCAGTACCACTGGGATTATCTCTATCAAACCACTGTGTCCAGCAATCTGAGATAGGAAAAACAAGTTGTTAAGAAGACGAATCTTTGTCTGGAAATTTTTAAATTGGCTGAAATGTGCTTACTGATGTTAGGTTTGTAACTCAGAAGACCTGATTGGAGTTTCAGAAACATTAGAAACAAGATTTAACACATTTTAAAGTTGATAATAGCAATAAATACCTGGAGGTGGAGGTGGAGGTGGAGGTGGAGGTGGAGGTGGAGGTGGAGGCGGAGGCGGAGGTGGTAGAGCTATCCCAATTATTTTTGTAAGACAAACAAAAAGGAGGAGGGACAACAGAAGAACATTGGTTACACCTGGGCTTGTTTGTGTTTTGAAAGTAAAGTCAAAAGAAAAAAAAGAGACAACTTCAATCCCCCTGGCTTCAATTGTCCATTGTCTTTTTAACAAATAAATAGAGTTGGATTTATCCATACCATAATAAATATAAACCATGTAGATGATAAATGGTGAAACACTCTTTGAATGCCCTACCTGGCTTTGTTGCATGTGGAGAAATAGAAAATTAATATAGTCCGAATTTCATTTAATCAACAAAACCCAGGATACACTGAATGCATCACTTCAAATATACAGTATCTGGTTCTCACCTGGTATTGCAGTTGTTTCAAAAATTTGCTGGGTGCTTTCTGTGAGAGAGAAAAAAAAAACCCAAAACAATAAAAGTAGAATTTCACAAATTGTTTTATAGTGTGTGTAGAGTTCAATAGGTTGGCAAGACTGGAAATTTTGATTTTATCGACTCCAATTTCCAATCTGGACCCACCTGCAACCAGAACAGAAACGACGGCAACAAAAAGCTATAAAAAAAACAAAAACAAAGGTCAAACAACTGATTTAGTTTATAAAACCACTGCTTAAAAAATACCCCACAAGAAAATGGATGGATGGATGAAAATGTTAGTCATTCACTACTAAAGACAATACTTTACCAGTCGAAGCATGTTTTTAGTGCAACAGGAATCTTATGTAGGAAAAAAATGTACAACAATTAGTAACCAGCTTTAAAAAAGTGAACAATAACACTTGACATAAGAGGATGATAAACATCTACCCAACAGCCTTCTTAGGGAAACAGTATGGTGAACTTCTTCATCAGTCTGCCTGTTCATAGCCACTCCATGGCTTTTATAGTCACTTCACCTGATAAGGAAATATGTGAAAAAGTGTGTGACTTAAAAGAAATGAGTGAGATAGTCATCAGTGCACAGGTGACATTCTTTGATGAAAGAATGCAATATATATATATATATATATATATATATATATATATATATATATATATATATATATGAGCCTTTTTTCATGGTCACAAGGATATGGTATATAAAATACCGTATATAAAACTATATTGTTTGACACATTTGTGTTAATTTCTATGCTTAGACCGTCATGAGACAGGTTAGTTTTACTCTAATGATGATGTATTGTTGCAATAGTAATAGTAGCTTTTCCTGCTAACTTGGAAACTGACCCAACCAGTTTCTGACCTCATTCACACAAAAGTAATGTAACCATAATCAAGCCTGTCACTGAATTAGAGCAATTTTACTTCAGTTCAAGTGTTTATGCTGTTTTAGAAAACAATTAAATTTTTTGATTCTGCTTTGAATATAATTTGGAAACAAAAATCAAATAAATGGTGTTTGTTTCGATTTTCATGTTTTCGTTACATAATGAAAAATGAATGAACGAATGATACACGGATTCATAGAAGCTGTTATTGTGATTGTGAGTGAGACAAAATTGTTGCTCCAAGGTGTGTGTTTATCACAGTCAGCTGTTTCAAACACTCATCAGAGCCGCTACGATGCTTTCTTGTCATCTGCACATGTTCTAACCACAGAACTAGTCCATTTAGGATGATAGTCAGTGTTGGGAGTAACTCATTACAAAAGTAACAAGTTACTGTAATATGTTACTTTTATAAGTAACTCAGTAATACAACGCATTACTGACACAAAAATCAGCAATATATTACTCGTTACAATGCCACCCCACAACAAATCCTTGCCAGCCTAATTTGTACACAAGGCATGGAACTATGCGGCCGGTAATTCCTCGCTCCTGACTGCAGAGCCAATGTTCTAAAACACCAACGAAGAAGACGCGGAAGCATCGCGAGAGCGGCACGGAAGTGCTTACATTGGCCCACGAGAGGAAAGAGGTAAAAACATAGCTGCCAACCCTTAAACATTTGCCGTGAGCACACATTTGTATCAGAAAAAAAGTCGTTCCAAAACAGAGTAACAGCCCCGGACTCTCTTCCCCCTCCCTTCCTCTGTGACTGACGTTCCACTGTCTTCAGACATCGGTGAGTGTTTGTGCACATGCAGGTTTTGCTTGTGTGAGTGTGTTTTGTGTGGATTATGTAGGTTCGAGTGTGTGTGAGGCAATGTGCACTGGTGTGGTTGTGTCAGGTGTGTGCTGAATGTGCACATGTTTGGGGGGTGTGCTGTATACACTTGGCTGTCATTCAAGTGAAATTGATTGACAGTGTTTTGTAATTTCTGTGAAATGGATTCAGTGCAGTAGATACATTCTGAATTTCTTCAGTGACAGTTATTGTGATGTATCTTGGATTAATTTTCCTGCAATATATTGATTATTGTGATATTGTTATTGCAGGCAAAAAATATCGCAATATATCGCATTGCGAGGTACCTGACAGTACCCTGGCAATTCAGTGTGCTTTATGTATACTGTCTGCTATATGTTGACACCTCTAAAAAATTCCTGCCCCCCTCTAGCCACCCATTGAATTTTTTCTAGATCCGCCCCAGACTTTAATGAATTCTACTGATATTCCAATGAAAATGAAAAAAAAAAAAGAGTCAAAAAAGTGTTGAAGACACCATCGTAAATTCTACCTATTTCTGTGGCGTAGAAGAAGAAACTCCCCACCGACTTCTTTCCTGCAGAGCGGAGTGTTGCAAACGCATACTCTCACGATTTCAAATTCATTCATCATACCTAATTATACATTTTTGTTTGTATATTCTTATTTAAAAGGAAAAAGAAAGTGTTTTGTGGTGTCACATTTGTAGACATTAATTTGTAATGTCATCAACGTGATAGGATTATTATTTTAAAATTACTTCACATAACATAAATGTGCGATTAGCTAAAAGTAACTTAATTTTGGAGGTGGTGTTATTGTTTTTTATTTTTATTTATTCAGTTCATTTCCGACATGGTTGCAATCACAGAAATTCATTTTGACATTCAGAGCAAAATCACATCATTGTTTTTTTTTTTTTTTTGTCCTTTTTCATGCCGGAAAGGGCGACGGAAAAAAGCATTATGCTTATCTAGATCCGTCCCCTAATTTGAACACAGATAATTTTACATCCAACCTCGTTTCTTCCCTTTTTTTTTTTTTTTTTTTTTTTTTTTTGTGATGTGTTCTCGTCTGCAGTCATTGTTCCTGCTGTTACTCCTCTTCACAGTCTTTTTCCCCCGTATTTCCACGAGCTTTCTTTTCCAGTCGTTGTTTACGTTCCTCCAACTCTCCAAACGTGAAGTTCTTCTTCTCTCTGAGAACCTTCATATCCTCTGATATCCTCCTTGTAATACATTTATGTTACATTTTTTATGCCTGTAACTAGTAATATAAAATGTATTACAATTTTAGAGTAACTTGTCCAACACTGATGATAGTCCACTGTTTGGTCAGCATCACATCAGATCAAGTCAAAGGCGATACGAGGCAATATAACAGCTACTAAAAATGGAACTGCTCCCCTGGTGCTACACCGTGGCTGCCCACTTCTTCTCAGGGAGGGGTTAAATGCAGAGATTAATGAAAAACGATGTGTAAGCAAGTTAGGTAGCATCCCTAATCAAGTGCCATCACAGTGGTAAGCTTACTCTATGTACACTGAACAAATCCCTAATATAAACGTTTGAAATCATCTCTTCCACTTTCAGTTGCCACTTCATCTCCTCCCATTAAGCTTTTAATGAGTAGATTAGTAACATTTAGCAGTCCAATGTTGTCACTGTGATCAATCAATTAATCAATCAATCTTTTGTTTGTATAGCGCCAAATCATAACCAATGGTATCTCAAGACACTTTTACAGTAGAGCAGTCTTAAGGACGGACTCTTCATTTTATGGATACACACATATGCATATATACGTATATACACATACATATGTATCCCACACCCAACATGATGGCTGACATGGGCCTGACTTAGTTTGACTTTATTGACTATGTTTTTTTCTTATATTAATAGGAGGATGTACAGAGACATAAAGGCAAAGCAGAGGAAGATAGACTCATCTTTTAAGGCCAGTTGTCATGTAATTGTTAAATTGAAAATGCTT
This sequence comes from Gouania willdenowi, assembly GCF_900634775.1. Taxonomy (NCBI): domain Eukaryota; kingdom Metazoa; phylum Chordata; class Actinopteri; order Blenniiformes; family Gobiesocidae; genus Gouania; species Gouania willdenowi. The sequence goes on along the minus strand of NC_041066.1, from coordinate 9,727,245 downwards.
ATGTTTTTAATAACAGGTGTGTGAAAGGGGCTTTGAAGCTAATTTGTAATCTATGATTTTAATAATGACATGTTCTGGCAGTAAATACGTGTTATTATTTATTTCAGTTTGTGCAGTATGTATCCATTTATGGACTGTAACTTAAACCAATTTCTTATTGTTTTAATGAGTATTCTAAAAAAAAAATGTCAGTGTTTTACCTGCTGTGTTCTGTCTGTTTATATATCTCATATGTACAATACTGCCAGAATCTAGAAAGCTGGTATTCTCAAAAAAAAAAAAAAAAAGTATGAATTGCTGTTAGAGTTATTGGACTGTTTAGTCAGCTATTTTGTATTTGACATTTATTTGTTGATTCATTTTGTACCAGATGTAGCAGCTAAAATGAATAAAGCCGTAAACATTGTACTGTAATGTCAACTAACTGTAAGACTTGATGTTAAGGTATTTGCATATTATTGTAATAATTAGCAAAAATGCATTCATTTTGAATTAGAGTTTGGTAAAAACTAAATTAGGGAGTTAATGGTTGACCTAATCTTAGAACACCCTCACTTTTAAAATAGCTGCTCTACCCCTACACACAGGTGAAACTGTTGGTATTCATCAAAACGTTCACACGCAGACAAGGTCGTACCAGCAGAACAGGTTGTAGAGATTCACATTTTACTCACGGCAAGACACGAAACATCATAACTAAAAGTCCACCTTGTTCCTTTTGAGGAATAGTTTGTTGGTTTGCTTGATCTTTAGTTGTGATGCTGTAAGACATTTCAATGGAAACATATTTCATAACCATTACCACCTCTTAAAGCCTTTGTGTTTCACCTTGCAAGTAACAGACGTGTATTAAAGGACACGGATACACAAATTATCATTGCAGAGAAAACTTGATTTTTAATTGTTGTAATTATAGCCCACATTACATTATTAGTCCACAGTAGTCTACATTAAATTTAGTTGGGAAAGACAGAAACAACATTATACTTATAGCTAATATGATTAAACTAAGAAAATAAGATGTTATTCTACAGAGACAGAAAAATAGGAAAAAATTAGGTTGTTGGAGCTCAGCTTTAACATTTGCATCCAAAGCGAACTTTGTAGTCAAGGCATTTGCCCCATTTCTGGTCCTTATTGCGGCAAACGAATCCCTCGATTGGGCTGAACCTGAAAGATATTCAGACAATGATCAGCACACTGCAAACAGACTTTAGTGTCAAATCATAAAATCATCATATCCATTTGTAATCAGGTAGGATAAAAAAATATATATTTTTGAATCTGCTTGAAAAGACAAACATTTTTACCAGTGATATTGTATATATTTTCTTATGAGTAAACTCACAAATAGAAGTTCTGCCCTGTGTTGCTGGCTGGAATCAGGAAACCAGTGTTTTTAACCTCAATGTGGAGAGGCTTTTCACAAATTTGTCCTGGGTTTTCATTCCTCAGGTATGTCAGAAGCTCCCAGTCTCCAGTTCCACCGGGATTATCGCGATCAAACCACTGCGTCCAGCACACTGCAAAGAGAGAAGAAGGCTAAATAGATCTGTACTGGGAAACTCCATTGTCTTTTTTTTTTTTTTTTTTTTACAAACTATTCACAGATTTACATCTAAACAAATGAGAGTGTTTTTCATCTTAATATTATACATATAACATATTTATATAATACCTTCATCATCACAGTAAGGGTGTGAGCACCTGAAGCGCACTTTGTAATCCTCGCACTTCTTATCTGGTTGGTCATTCTTTTTACAGACGAATCCTGTAGTTGTGTCCATCCTGGAAGTTCACAAAACGATTGAATAAAATCTGCATCTTCTGGAATAGTGCAACAAAAGTTAATTTGGGCTTACTTGTAAATCACTTCCCCAGTTTGAACCACACTGTTCCCAGACAGAGTCACAACCTCAATGTCCGCTGGTTTGGGACAAATTTTCCCAGGGTTCTCATTGCGAAGGTTTGTGAGGGTTTCCCAGTCTCCAGTTCCACTGGGATCATCGCGATCAAACCACCGGGTCCAGCACACTGCAAAGAGAGAAGAATGCAAAATAGATCTGTACTGGGAAACTCCTTTCGGCTCATCAAATTTAAGTGTTTTTCATCTTAATATTATACAAATAATATATTTATCTAATACCTCCATCATCACAGTAAGGGTGTGAGCACCTGAAGCGCACTTTGTAATCCTCGCACTTCTTATCTGGTTGGTCATTCTTTTTACAGACGAATCCTGTAGTTGTGTCCATCCTGGAAGTTCACAAAACGATTGAATAAAATCTGCATCTTCTGGAATAGTGCAACAAAAGTTAATTTGGGCTTACTTGTAAATCACTTCCCCAGTTTGAACGACACTGTTCCCTGACAGAGTCTCAACCTCAATGTCCGCTGGTTTGGGACAAATTTTCCCAGGGTTCTCATTGCGAAGGTTTGTGAGGGTTTCCCAGTCTCCACTTCCACTGGGATCATCGCGATCAAACCACTGGGTCCAGCACGCTGCAAAGAGAGAAGAATGCAAAATAGATCTGTACTGGGAAACTCCTTTCGGCTCATCAAATTTAAGTGTTTTTCATCTTAATATTATACAAATAATATATTTATCTAATACCTCCATCATCACAGTAAGGGTGTGAGCACCTGAAGCGCACTTTGTAATCCTCGCACTTCTTATCTGGTTGGTCATTCTTTTTACAGACGAATCCTGTAGTTGTGTCCATCCTGGAAGTTCACAAAACGATTGAATAAAATCTGCATCTTCTGGAATAGTGCAACAAAAGTTAATTTGGGCTTACTTGTAAATCACTTCCCCAGTTTGAATCACACTGTTCCCAGACAGAGTCACAACCTCAATGTTCGCTGGTTTGGGACAAATTTTCCCAGGGTTCTCATTGCGAAGGTTTGTGAGGGTTTCCCAGTCTCCAGTTCCACTGGGATCATCGCGATCAAACCACTGGGTCCAGCACGCTGCAAAGAGAGAAGAATGAATGCAAAATAGATCTGTACTGGGAAACTCCTTTGTCTTTTTTTTTTTTTTTTACAAACTATTCACAGATTTACATCTAAACAAATTTGAGTGTTTTTCATCTTATTTTATACATATAACATATTTATATAATACCTTCATCATCACAGTAAGGGTGTGAGCACCTGAAGCGCACTTTGTAATCCTCGCACTTCTTATCTGGTTGGTCATTCTTTTTACAGACGAATCCTGTAGTTGTGTCCATCCTGGAAGTTCACAAAACGATTGAATAAAATCTGCATCTTCTGGAATAGTGCAACAAAAGTTAATTTGGGCTTACTTGTAAATCACTTCCCCAGTTTGAACCACACTGTTCCCAGACAGAGTCACAACCTCAATGTCCGTTGGTTTGGGACAAATTTTCCCAGGGTTCTCATTGCGAAGGTTTGTGAGGGTTTCCCAGTCTCCACTTCCACTGGGATCATCGCGATCAAACCACTGGGTCCAACAGACTGAAATATGGAAAATGAGGAGGGACAACAGAAGAACATTGGTTACACCTGTGCTTGTTTGTGTTTTAAAAGTGAAGTCAAAGGAAAAAAGAGAAAACTTTGTACCTGGCTTCAATTGTCCAAAGCCTTTATAACAAATACATTTAGTCCAATTTATCCATTCCATAATAAATATGAACCATGTAGATGATATATGGTGAAACACTCTTTGAACATCTTACCTGGCTTTGATGTATCTGTGGAGTAAAAGAAAATTAGAAAAGTCCGAATTTATTCATCAACAAAACCCAGGTTACACTGAATGCATCACTTCAAAAATACAGTATCTGGTTCTGACCTGGTTTGTACGGAAGAGTATTAGGGTCACAAAAGAAAAAAACAATTTGGTTGCTAAAAAAAAGAAAACAGCTTTTTAGTCTGATTCAGTCTTTCGTATTAATTATATTTTTGCAAATGCAATTACAAATCTACAAAATGGTGACTTGTACCTGCAAGCCGACTGTATAAAAATGGAGATGTCCAATTGTGTCTATACAAACAGTCAGCATAATGAAAAAAAAAATTTACAGCGATTTTCGACTTTTTGCTTCAAGTGCATGAATTTTTTTTTTTTTACCTCTGAAATTTTTTTGTCTTCAGTGTCCCTAAAAAATCTCAATATTGATTTTCATCTTTCTTTTTTTTTCCCGCTCCAAAAAAAAATCTTAACTTTTTTTTTCGCCTCCAATTCTTTTTTTTTCTTTTTTCTGTGGCCCTAATACTCTTCCGTAGGTTTGCCACTTGGTAGAGCAAGTGTCTTTTTTAAAATTTAGAGCAAAGATTAAAAAAAAAAATAATGGAACAAAAGAAAAATACTTTGTGTGGATAATGTCTGAACTGCAAAGTGAGATTTTTTTTATGTGTCGACAAGACGTAAAAGGATTTTAGACTGCCGTAATTTACGGACTATAAAGCGCACTGCTGTATTGGGCGCATTCCAATAATTTAACAGTTTTCGAAGAAAGATCCACACAAAGTCACATAGGCCGCCTCACTCTATTGGCTGATGAGGGTGCCCTTCAGACGACTCGGCCAATCAGAACGGGCAGCAGTGGCAGCTGGTGCATTTTTCTACAGGGGGGCTATAACTCCAAAATAGGCAAATGCCAAAAACAGGGTTTGTGTAGATATGAACAAATAAGTAAGGTAAATGGCAGTTACAGAACTGCCTTTAAACTAACCACATTTATTGCCACGGAACACATAAACAAGTAAGAACAAATGTAATATATACTGTAACAGTGGTTCTCAAACTTTTTGGGGTTCAAGTACCCCCTTTCTCTAATTTCTGAATGCAAATATCCCCTTATACCACACATGATAACACACATTTTCAAAAATCTCTTTTTGTAAATAAGTGGAACGAAACATTATTTAGTGCCTCCTGAATATATCTAATTCTATAGTTTTTTATATATATGGTCGTCTCCCTCCTGATGTGGGACCAAGGACAATGATTATTGTTTTTTTCAGTTCATGTTCTAATCAGTATCATTTCTATCATCATTTGGTGTGTTTTCTGTGTCAATTTGTGTGTTTCTGGTGTCCTTTCGTGTATTTCGTTTTTGTGTGTGGTTGGTATAATTTAAATTATTCTATCTCAGTGTGTGTGTTTTTGTTTTATTTAGTGTGTCTTTGTTGTCATGTTGTGCGTTGCTGGTAATAGTCAGTGTCTTTCTCTCTTAGTGTGTTTTTGGTGTCATTTTGCATGTTTTGTTGTTGGTTGTCTGTTCTTTTTCTTATTCAGCATATTTTTCTCTTATTTGGTGTTTTTGTTGTCGTTTTGTTAATTTCTGGTAATATTTAGTATCATTATCATTTTGAACTAAACATAAACATTATAAAAGGCCATATTTTTAAAGCTTTCATTTGTTAATTTTCCTTCTTCTCTCTCTCTTAAGTACCTCATAATGTATTTTTAAACGTATTTTAACGCACTCCTCCTAGGGCATTTCACTGACGGGCTCAAAATTGCTGGAGATCATCTAGAGAAGTGGGACAATTTTGATAACTTGCATTTTGGCCAAAACTTTTTGAAAATTAAAAGTTTTTTGAAAAAGTAAATCAGTTGTTAATAAACTCTTGGCCCTAAACCATTTCAATGTGGAAATACGGAAATTGGCGTGTTAGCACCCCCTACAGAGTGAAGAAAATTTAATATGGGGGAAAAAAATCTAAAATGTTTGGAATTTTTCACGAACTTCGGTTTTGGCCTTTCGATCAAAAATGTCAATGAGACGCATGCTTTATTTTTTATCGTGTTATTTTGTATCGAGATACTCTCCATTTTGTGTTAATAGAAAATTGGCCAAATCTTGAAAATCGTCTGCTCAAACTTTAACACACTCCTCCTGGAACTGCTACTACTACTACTACAACTCCAGCAATGTTCTTGAATGTGTTAGTACAACAACAAAAATCATAAATATGGCTAAATTTATATCTAAATAGTACATTTCTGTCTAAACAAATCCATAATAATGCATTGATAGTATATGAACTTGAGGCAGCGCAGGCGGCAAAGCAAAAGCGGTGCCGCAAAGGCGGCGCAGATTACGGAAGGTGGCGCAACAAAGGCTGCGCGGCGAAAGCGAGGGCCGTTCATTGCCACTTGGGGCTATATTTTGTTTTATTTTTTATTTTGTGTTCAGATTTTACCTATTTTTTTTTTTTGTTATTTTTTTTAGCTTTAATTAGTTCAAGTTGTAATTAAATACAAACAGGGGTGGCAAAGGAAGTTGTAAATAAGTATAAATAATTTGAGACATGACAAAATACAATTTAGGACCTAGTTTACAAAATATGGACATGTTCAAGATTTGAAATTATCAAATTTAGTTTGTTCCTAATTTGTTCATGTTTCTTTGCTTTTTCTGAAAAGTGCTTTAAATGGGTCCTACCTGTCTCTATCCATGCTGAGTTTGCAGGTAGGCAGGGAAAGCAGAATTGTTTAATTTCACTTTCTTCATTTTGCTTCTCCTTCTATCGTCCCAGTTTCACCTGTCAAAGCCACTTTATGACGGACAACAGTGACGTCAGCCCCTCCCATGGCGGGAGGTGGTGTTTTGTAAATGATCCGGCTGCATTCAACTCTGCACAGCCGCAGAGTGTCTCTGGGCGCCAGTAAGCTGTGCCCAGAGTCACTCCATTGACTAGTATTGAAGAGGAGTTATTGCGAATGCGCAACTTTTACCGAAAGTGGACGGTAAAGATTTTTGCGCTCCAAAAAGAAAACACGTCACCAATCAGACACAGATGAACAAAGCAACTTCACACATCATTCAATTCAATTCAATTCAACTGTATTTATATAGCGCAAAATACAACAAAGTCATGTCAAAGCGCTGAACAAAATATAAAGTCCATAGTAAAAAAGAAGAAAGATGTGGTGTGAAGCAGTGTGAGCAGTATGATGGGTATGCAACAAGGAACAGAAGTGGGGGGTTGTCTACAACCTGGCACAACTGTGTCCCTGGACAAAACATCTCATTGTAGCCCATTAGAACTATGTGTAGATGGTGGATCGTGTTTGAATATAATGTTGGTGTTCTACTATATAATCTTAGTTCTTAGTTCCTATTTTTAAGTTTAGAGCTTTTTCCTAGTGTTTAGGTTAACGCCATTATACGGTATATGCTTCAGCAAATAAGTAGGTTTTGAGTTTACTTTTAAAGGTGGAGAGAGTAGCAGCCTCCCATATTAAGACTGGGAGCTGGTTCCAAATGTGAGGCGCCTGGTAGCTGAATGATCTGCCTCCTGTTCTACTTCTAGATAATTTAGGAACTTCCAGGAGACCAGCAGATTGAGAGCGGAGTGTTCTGCCCGCACGATAGGGCACTAACAGGTCTTTAAGATACACAGGAGCTTGATCATGTAGAGCTTTGTATGCTAACAGGAGGCTTTTAAACACTATTCTAGATTTTACAGGAAGCCAATGAAGATAAGCCAATACTGGAGAAATATGCTCTCTCCTGTTAGTACCTGTTAATATTCTAGCTGCAGCATTCTGAAATAACTGGAGACTTTTTAGTGAGTTACTAGAACATCCTGACAGTAGGGAGTTACAATAATCTAGTCCATATGTAACAAATGCATGGATTAATTTTGCAGCATCACTTTGGGCCAAGATATTCCTGATTTTAGAGATATTACGGAGGTGGAAGAAAGCTATCCTTGTGATTTGTTTAGTATGAGAATTAAAGGATAGTATCAAAGATAAGTTTTTTACTGTGGTGAGGGGTGACAGAGTAATGCCATCCAGAGACACTATTTGCTCTGATAATTTATCTCTGAGGTGTTTTGGACCAAATGAAATCACTTCGGTTTTATCCTGATTAAGAAGGAGAAAGTTGTGACTCATCCAGGATGTGATGTCTTTAACACAACACACTGGAGTTTTAATAACTGATGAGTTTCATCTGATTTCATTGAGAGATAAAGCTGTGTATCATCTGCATAGCAATGGAAATTTATATTATGTTCTCTGATAATGTAAAGATCATCATCTATATAATATTTAATCTGATTATCTAAATACAGATATACATTTGCTTCGTTGTTTTTTTAAATTAATTTTTACTTTTTTTATTTCTTACTCAAACGAACGTGGTGAGTAATGGGGCGGCGCCCTAGCGCCATCTATTGGCCAGCCGCCACTGACGGGCAGGTAGGCTGCTGTACTCAAGTTTAACAGAGATTTTCGTGTTTCAACTGATAAGTTTCCTTCTCCACATGATGTCTCCTCCTCACTGCTCCACATCTACATATCAGTCCATTTACAGCTTTTTATGGTCAGTTTTTACTAGAACCAGACTCATACACCACTACCTCCGCTCTTCTTATCCTGAACTACCGTAGAACAATTACGCCGAGCTCAGACTCTGAGTCAGAATACGGATGCAATCGATTCTAACCAAATCCAACGTGGTGATTTAACAACTTCATGCTGTTTAGCCTTCTATTACAAACTGGATGACTTTTATTTTATTCATACACTGGATATATCACTCAATATTTAAACATCTGGTTCTCACCTGGTTTGTCAGTTGGCGCAGCTTGTTTCTGGATGCTTTCTGTGAGAACCCCCCCACCCAAAAAAAAAAACACCTGCAACCAGAACAGCAATAATGGCAGCAAAGAAAAAAAAAACAAAACAAAGGACAAACAACTTGTTTTAAAAGTGCTTGAAAATAATTGAAAAGGAGCAAAGCGGGTCAGAAAATGAATGGATGGAAATGTTAGTCATTCACGACTAAAGATATACTTTACCAGCTGAAGCATGTTTGCAGAGCAACAGAAATCCTGTATAGGAAAAAAGCAACAACAATTAGTGAACATATTGAAAATAACCAGCATTAAAAAGTGAACAATTTGAGGATGATAAATATTTACCCAACAGCCTTCTTAGGGAAACAGTATGGTGAACCTCTTCACCAGTCTGCCTGTTCATAGCCACTCCATGGCTTTTATGGTCACTTCACCTGATGAAGAAAATAAGTGTAATATAATCCAGCAAAAGGATGTGACCCCAAAGACTAAAGGGAGCATGAAATGCAAAGCATGAGTGAGATAGTCATCAGTGCTCAGGTGACATAATTCAAAGGAAAAAAAAGGACTACAGATTTAATACAGATTTTATTGTCACTTAATCGCTTGTGCAGGTCCATGTTGTCACAAAATCAGTCAGGTTGTCTGTTCTAGATGTGGTATTATTGATAAAATTTAAGTGTCAACATGTTTCATTAAGATACAAGCATATTTTTGTCATTTTATCATTTGTTATATTGGTAAAACGAGTTAGACAGGTCATTGCAAAACAAGTGGTGGCGTGGCATTTTTCCAACAGTAATTTCACACGGCATTGATAACAACCACCATATTGTTTATCCCATTTTTGGGACGCCTGCTAATTTGTAAGCTGACCTATGTGTGAAAGTGATCCTCCAGTGTTTATACAAGTTTGGCCTAAATCCTTTGAAACGTTCTTATTAAAAGATCTATGCCCAACAAAACACATTATTATGCACCAAATTTGTTTTTATTAACTTTTAAAAAGGGGATTACTTTACAGTTAAGGACTGTTGAAGACACAAAAGTCCTCTTGCCTGGAAATCTTTCAACAGTCCATGATTTACTCGCTGCTTCAGTCACGCACTGTTTAAGGGAGAGTTTAAAGTTCCCTCAAGAGAGCTCTTCTTTGCTTCATTGTCAACTCCAAAACTGCTGAGTTGGAACTGTTGCCCCCTGCAGTCACAGATCTAACTGTTTTTGGTAAACAAAAATAGGTTTACATCAACATCTTAAACTTTTCCTGATTATTTAGAGCAACCAATGCTGAAAATGCTGCTAAATGATCTAAAACGCAGGATAAATGCTTCACTCCAATAGAAAACAATGGGCTGTTTGACATCATCAATCGCGTGATTTCAAGATGGCAAACACATGCTCTAAAACTGAAAAGTAGTTCCATTTTTAAAAGTTAATAAAATTAATATGATGCAAAATAATGTGTTCTGTTAGGCATAGATCTTCTAATAAGGACATTTTAAAGGTTTATGGTCACATTTGTAAAAACAGTGGAGGATCCCTTTAACAGAGCCAGTTACTGACACCATTCAGTTTATGTTCCTACCTGGTTAACAAAGAGTTAAACAAGCAAACTTTTGGTATTCATCAAAACCTTCACACAGAGATACAGTAAGTTGTAACCAGAAGAACAAGTTGTAGAGACCCAGATTCCTGCAAAAGCATTTTGGAATGGCAAGACACGTAACAGCATTACTAAAAATCCACTTTACCTGATTCTCTTTGTGGAATAGTTTTGTTTGTTGCTTAGCTTGTCATGCTAATCTGCTAAAATCAGTTTTATATTTGTCAATCTTTTCAGAATGGACACAAGGAAGGGATTGAATTACATAAATAGGGAGTATGAATACAAAGTTTCTTTTAGTTGTTTTTAGTCTTTCACATTATCTTCACTCACACACATTTTACACTACTGACTACTGATATACACGTTTCATGATGTTAAAATCTAATTTGGTTTGCTTTGATGGAACTTGGTTTAATTTTAATTAAAGTTAATTCCATGTAATCCAGACCAACTTGGTTTATTTGATTTATTAACTGGAAAACTTGATTTTGCTTATTTAAAAGATACAGATTTATTGAATGTTTGCCATGATCTCGTCTCCCTTTGTTGTTGTTGTGACCTTTCAAGCCAAGTCATGACAGCAGTAAGAAGAGAGAAATAGTTTTCCTGAATATTTTTTGAAGATGTCATGACATGACAAGATGGAGGTGATTGTCTTTGGTAACAGGGAAAAAAGGACTGCTGTCAGCGAGTATCTTGAGTCTCTGTCTTTAAAAGCGAATGGCTAAGTCCGAAACTATGGTGTTCTGATTGATTCAGATCTCACATTAAGCATTCAGATGAAATCTATCACAAAAACAGCCTTCTACCGCCTAAAGAACATCTCCAGAGTGAAAGGTTTAATGACTCAGAAAGATCAGGAGAAACTGGTCCATGCTTTTATCTCCAGCAGACTGGACTATTGTAATGGTCTTCTTACAGAAATCCCCCAAAAGAGCATCAAACATCTACAGCTGGTTCAGAACGCTGCAGCTTGGGTCTTAACCAGAACAAAGAGGTCAGAACACATTACTCCAGTTTTAAAGTCTGTACACTGGCTCCCAGTCAGCCTCAGAATAGACTTTAAAGTTCTGCTGCTGGTGTATAAATCTGTGAATGGGTTTGGTCCAGAATACATCAGTGAGATGTTAGTCAGGTATGAACCCAGCAGGTCTCTCAGATCTATGGACAGTTAACATGGTGACGCTGCTTTTAGTTGTTATGCTGCAAAGAAGTGGAACAAACTGCATCAATATTGAGTGAGTAATTAGACTTTTGTTTGAAAGAAGATTTTAAATGTAGATCAAGTTACAGTAGTTAATTAAACTAATTGCTTTGCTGTACGGCTGTAACTCGTGTTATGCTTCACTGGCACTGAAATTTGGAGATCAGTCAAGCTGAACAGACACCCAAGTATTTATATACATACTCACCGAGTACACAAACTTTACATAGAGCAATGACCAGTGAGGCATGCTGACAGCCTCAATGTCTGCTGGTTTATAACAAATCATATTCAAGTTTGTGAAGGATTTTTGAGTCTCCATAACCTTAAGGATCATCACCGTAAAACTATTATAGGATGTGAAATGCAAGAAGTTGCAAAGACAAAACGACTTCCACCTTTGCAGTTATATGAAATAATGATATATGCTTTTTTTGTGTATCATAAAGAAAATGTTCAAATTCCTCAGCCTGTAAGAGTCTGACTTCCTTAAACTTTGACCTAGCTGTCATTCTGCTTCATTGTTTGACTATTTTACCGTATATTATTGTAATAAGTATGACTGGGATCATCCATTTGATCGAAATGAAAAGCAAGGTCCCCAGGTTCTCCAGTTGGTCCAACAATGTCCTGCTTGTTTTCAGCAAGAAAAGAAAGAAAATGTGTGTTCAAGCTGTTTTTAGCACTTGCAGTGATATAATTAAACTTTTATTTTTTTGATAAAAAATTGAGATTTTATTTTGTTAGCAGGACCCACATCAGACTAGACCAGCAAAAATGGCAAAAAAAATTAAAATGTTTTTTTTCCGAGAATTAGAATAATAACTGGAGAATTGAGAAACAAGCGGTAACGATAAATGGTTCAATTAAATGTGAGCAAGCAATTTTTTATAACAGAAAATATGTTTTGCACCTTTACACCTAAACAAAACCAAAGAACAAAGAAAGATGTCAAACCAAATCACAAGGAATGAGAAATCACTGAAAATATGTTCTCATTTCTTTTGTTTATGTTAATTGGTTTAACAGACGTAAATACTTATTTGATTGTTGCAATAAAACTTTAAGAAAGACTGCATATCTAACATCTTTTGTAACTTAGGCTATCAACTTTTTTTTCACGTGCTTAACTTTGGCCTTACCAATTTTTCTTTTTTTTTTTTTTTACCAATGAATATATTGATTATGATCCCCTCATTGGCGTAATTCATGAAGTACTTTTGATGTAATCCTGCGAATATAAAACAAATAAACAGTAGTGAAAATATTAGACATGGAATAATGCAATGACCATAAAAGTTTCTTAACGTTACTCATCAAAGGGGGTTAGAGTTGAAGATAGAGTTGAAAGGTCAATGACTTCCACTCTGACAGTCATGCTCGAGTCTTTCTGTGATTGAGTAAGTAAGGATGTTTTACTTTAAAGGGGCAGTATTATGAAAAAATTCAGTGATATACATTGCTTTAGCCTCAGTCAGAGTGCCAAAGTTGAAAAACTTTTGTTTCATCCCTCCCTTGCTATTCCACATTTTGTAAAAAGTCTGCTCCAAATGGGCAAGTTGGATTTTTGCCCCCTTATGAGTCATAAGGAGGAAACTCCTCCTCCTGACAATCCCGGCTCCTCCTAGAATCAGAATCAGAATCAACTTTATTGGCCATGTAATGTATTTTATACACACAAGGAATTTGACTTGGTGAACTGTGCTCTCTCTAACAATGTAGACATTAATCAAATGAGTCATTAGTTGTCGATGAATAAAGCCGATGAGCTGTGGCAAACAAGACATGACTGTAAATGACAAAAGTATCTAAAACAGAGGTAGCTGTGACAGGAGAATAACCCTCTACAGACACTGTGTTGCCAGGTTGGCTTTAGAGTTTCTGAATAAGGCATCTAGGCTACATTTTAGTGAATTTTTGACAAAAATTTTGGAAAAAAAGCTAAAAATCAAATCCCTTTTTCAAAATAAAAGCATCTCTTCTTGTCTTCCATTAATTTTTTAACTCTTTTGTAATTAGGGCTCTTGTTTTGAAGTTAACAGGAAGTTTAGTCAGTCTACACTTTTGGAACCAGTCGCTATGGCGATTGTGTAACATTCTCTAATTTTGAGGTTCTCCTTTAAAGTAGAGCTTCAGTTTGACTGTCATATAGTGAGAACAACACACATACAGCTATAGCCTGAGAAGACAATATTATCTCTGGAAAACAATCTAAACATGACTGATACGATGGATAAGATGAATGCACCTGAGAAAGTTCAACTGGACAAAACAGTGTTTCTAGAAGACCTGGAGAAGAAGGACAAAGAGCTCACACAGTACCCTTCAGAAGACCAGAAGGGTACACAGACCCAGAGGGAGTCCTTCATCAATGAGCTGGAGGACAATCAGAGTCAGTGGAATGAATGGAAGACCAAAATGCTGAGTCACCAACATGAGATTGATTCTCTGCTAGACCAGCAGAAGAAGGACATTGCTGTCCTCAAGGAGTCTCTGCGCCTGGCCCTACAAACCGTCATGGACCAGCAGAGCCAGTGGGAGAAAAACATGAACATCTTCCTGGAAACACAGGAGAAACACAGGGAGATGATCCAGCTCCTTCACAATGAGCTGATGAACAGGGAAGAAGAACGTCCCACACGAAAAAGTTGCTTTTCGCGACTCATCAAAAAAGTGTAGCTGCTATGGCAAAAAATGAAAAAGAGATTTTCATTGGCTAAAAGCCGCCTGTGGTAAAACATGGATCACAGGCAGCAGCTCTGCAGCTAGAGGGCAACCATTGGACGTTTGACCATCCTTTAATAAATGTGTGTGTGTTAAGAAGAGACACTGCGCAGTAAACACTTTGTTGTACTTGTCTGTCATTCATGTGAAATTCATTGACAATGTTTTGCAATTCCTGTGAAATGGATTCAGTGCAGTCAATAAATTCTGAATTTCTTCAGTGACACATATCGTAATGTATCGTGGATGAAATTTCTTGCAATATATTGATTATCGCAGAATCGCTGTATCGTGATATTATCTTTACCGTGGGCAAAATATTGTGACGGTATCGTATCGTGAGGTACCTGGCGATACCCAACCCTAATATACAGAGGTGGACTGGCCATCTGGCATACATGGCCATCTGGGCTGGTCTGGTCTGCTATGTTTTTTTTTTTTTTTTTTATCTATTTTAAGCCAATATTGGCTTAAAATTGGCAGGAATGTAAAAACAATTTTAACTGGCAAATAATGGGCATGACAAATCATGAATGTGGATAAATTGGCAAAAATAAGTGATAAAAAAAATTTTAAATATTGAAAGTTTGGTGTAGTTACAGGAAAAGGGTAAAAATACGCCAAAATGGGCTCAAATTGTTAAAAAAAATTACTTAATAACTTGTGCAGATATGTTAATTATACAAGGTACATTTTAATGACACACTTATGTTTGGCTTCCATTCAGCTACAATAACATGTACGTGCTGAATGATGTTAATCAAATGAGTCATTAGTTGTCGATGAATAAAGACGATGAGCTGTGGCAAACAAGACATGACTGTAAATGACAAAAGTATCTAAAACAGAGGTAGCTGTGACAGGAGAATAACCCTCTACAGACACTGTGTTGCCAGGTTGGCTTTAGAGTTTCTGAATAAGGCATCTAGGCTACATTTTAGTGAATTTTTGACAGATAATGTGTCAAGTTACCAGCTCTAACTGGCAACGCTGAGCAGACTGAGTCATGTGTGAGGAACATCAAACAAACACTGATAAATTGTTGAAGGGAAACGGTAAATAAACAGATAACAGAAGCTGCACATTCATGTGCGTATTAAATAGTTTATTTATCACTCTGTTGGTCAGTTTAAAGAGCTTAAAATGCTAAATGAGAGCTCATTTTGATAGCGTTTAGAAGCACAGGCTACATACCTGAGTGAATGTCATTGAGCTCTATAAGACAACTGCTTTATGAATGAATAAAGATGTTACTTTTGAGGGTTCTCTGCCTGAAAACAGCTGTTGGTTTAAAAGTAAATGTGTGCAGAAAATAACTTTTGTATGTGTGAAGAGTGATAAAAACTGAATTTTAAATTTCAAAGTGTAATTTCTAAACGTATCAGGAATTGTCAAGTTTGTACAAATTGTCCTTAATTTTGTTGTTTTAAAATGGCCGCCCTGAAGCTAACATGTATTTTTGAGCTCCAATGTGTACGTTGTTTTTTGTGTCAGGCTTTAAAGCATGTCTTTGATCGAGTCCATGTCTCCCATTGTTTACAGTCAAAAAAAATGTCTCATATTTATTGGGCAAAAGGGAAGCTTATTAGGAGGAAAAATGGACAAAACAAATAAAGAAAGGACAGATAATGGATAAAAGTGTCAAAAAGAACTTGCCAAAATGGACAAAAAAAGGAAAAAAAGCTAAAAATCAAATCCCTTTTTCAAAATAAAAGCATCTCTTCTTGTCTTCCATTAATTTTTTAACTCTTTTGTAGTAGGGCTCTTGTTTTGAAGTTAACAGGAAGTTTAGTCAGTCTACACTTTTGGAACCAGTCGCTATGGCGATTGTGTAACATTCTATAATTTTGAGGTTCTCCTTTAAAGTAGAGCTTTAGTTTGACTGTCATATAGTGAGAACAACACACATACAGCTACAGCCTGAGAAGACAATATTATCTCTGGAAAACAATCTAAACATGACTGATACGATGGATAAGATGAATGCACCTGAGAAGGTTCAACTGGACAAAACAGTGGTTCTAGAAGACCTGGAGAAGAAGGACAAAGAGCTCACACAGTACCCTTCAGAAGACCAGAAGGGTACACAGACCCAATGGGAGTCCTTCATCAATGAGCTGGAGGACAAGCAGAGTCAGTGGAATGAATGGACGACCAAAATGCTGAGTCACCAACATGAGACTGATTCTCTGCTAGACCAGCAGAAGGAGGACATTGCTGTCCTCAAGGAGTCTCTGCGCCTGGCCCTACAAACCGTCATGGACCAGCAGAGCCAGTGGGAGAAAAACATGAACATCTTCCTGGAAACACATGAGAAAAACAGGGAGATGATCCAGCTCCTTCACATTGAGCTGATGAACAGGGAAGAAGAACGTCCCACACGGAAAAGTTGCTTTTCGCGACTCATCAAAAAAGTGAAGCTGCTATGGCAAAAAATGAAAAAGCGCTTTTCATTGGCTAAAAGCCGCCTGTGGTAAAACATGGATCACAGGCAGCAGCTCTGCAGCTAGAGGGCAACCATTGGACGTTTGACCATCCTTTAATAAATGTGTGTGTGTTAAGAAGAGACACTGCACAGTAAACACTTTGTTTTACTTGTCTGTCATTCATGTGAAATTCATTGACAATGTTTTGCAATTCCTGTGAAATGGATCCAGTGCAGTGAATAAATTCTGAATTTCTTCAGTGACACATATCGTAATGTATCGTGGATGAAATTTCTTGCAATATATTGATTATCGTGATATTATCTTTACCGTGGGCAAAATATTGTGACGGTATCGTATCGTGAGGTACCTGGCGATACCCAACCCTAATATACAGAGGTGGACTGGCCATCTGGCATACATGGCCATCTGGGCTGGTCTGGTCTGCTATGTTTTATTTTAAGCCAATATTGGCTTAAAATTGGCAGGAATGTAAAAAACTATTTTAACTAGCAAATAATGGGCATGACAAATCATGAATGTGGATAAATTGGCAAAAATAAGCATGAAATATGGTGAAAATAAATTAAAAGTAACAATAATGGGTCAACATATGTAACATTAGGTGGAAAAGTGGTGGAAAGGTTTTATCAGTGCAGAAAATGTCTTGAAAGTGTAAAAAATGTGCAGAAAAGGCATTTAAATGTGATGGAGAAGTGGCAGAAATGGGAGTAATTTAGCAAAAATGCATTAAAAAAGCAAAAATAAGAAAAACAAGAAAAAGTGATAAAAAAAATTTTTAAATATGGAAAGTTTGGTGTAGTTACAGGAAAAGGGTAAAAATATGCCAAAATGTGCAAATGAGTAGTGCAGGTGAACATTTAAATTAAATAGTATACGTATATGTACATGTACATTCAAGTGACAGTTTGTTCCAGGGTTGTTACATGTTTAGTTCGAGGATTATATCCCAGCAACAGGTCTGACACGCTTTGACTGTTTAGGGTTGATCAGAGTGACAGCATGGGGGAAGAAACTGTTCTTATGGCGGGTTGTTTTGGCATGTCACATCTGCCGGAGGGGAGGAGTTTGAACAGATTGTATACCTTGCATAAGAATGTGAGCTGCTCCTTCTCAAATTACCTCACAGGTAAAAAAAACATAGTGAAGGGAGATTGTTATTACAGTTAATATCACAATATATAGATGATTCAATATATGGATAAACCTAAGAGTGCTCGCAACAGTTTCACTTTTAGCAGCCGTTATACCACCTTGTATCACTTTTATGGGATGATCTGACGTGTTTGTAACCCAATGCAACCCAGCAGTCGGACAAAACAATGGACTATCGTCTTAAATGGACTATTTATGGGACCAGAAAGGGTGAAGAGGAGAAGAACGCTACATAGCAGCTCATGTGAGTGTTTGAAACAGCTGACTCCAGAAAACCGGCGATTTTGGGGGAAAAAAACTCAAAAACTATGTTGTTGGGGTTCTGACAACAAATGGAGATGGGTGAAAAATACCATAATACTGGACCTTTAAGGCTTGTGTAAGTTACTCTTTAAGTGTTCTAGGTTTGTACCATAGTTCTCAAAAGTGTGTATTGGGGTTATGTATGTTGTTGAATTGACTTAGTGTGTGAGTTCACATGTGTATGATTGTGTACGTGTGTGGACTTGTAATAGACAAGGTGGTATTGAACTATGTGTAAATTGGGATGGGCTTTACTGCCCTCTGACCAATGAGAAGAGAGACACATAGCGCTGCTAGAATTTTTTCATAGCCGCTGTTTATTTATTGATGAGTATGTCAAGTAAAATGCAAATGAATTCAACATCCCACAACACAATAAAACGCTAGTGAAGTCTGCATCCAACATAGCTGAACCATGGATACAATGTGATTGAAGTATAAATATGTGCATTGTTATGGAAATACAACATTAACCATTTTGACACAAGTCTAGCTTTTTTAAGACAATTATTACTCATGCACACTAACCCTTATATGTATTTAAAAAAAAAAAAAACAATTAAGTAATATGAACTTTGAAATGTGTAACTTTCGTTTTCTTATAATTTTAGGTTTTGACGGAGCATAAATTGTGTTCCTTTTTCATTTACACCAGATGGAGGATGATTTCTCATGCTATCACTGAAAAACAGGATGATAATATTTAAAGGCAGTGAACAATGGAAACTGTAACCAATTTAAATCCGTGGCAAAGTTTATTCAGGGTTTTTCATTGTTAAAGAAAGTTGAAATGTTGGTTTCAACTCAAATGATGTAATATACCACTTTTTTGTGAAGTAGTCAAGGTAATTTGCCTCATTGTATTTGTTCTGTGGATTGTTTTACATCTGTTGTCATATATACAGTAGCAGTACCTGCCTGCACTTCCAATGGATGTCAAATCAGAGAGCAGATACTGCCACACAGTGTGTGTGCCAGGTAAGTGCTTAAATACAAGACACAAGACCAAATTATTTGCTTCTTGGTTACATTTTTATTGGGTGTGATTGTTCACACTGATTTAGTTTGTTCACTAAAACTAAAAGACAGAAAAAAACAATTTCAGGTACCAATCATGTTTGGTTGGTAAAGCACAAACTTGAGTTATATTATTAAGATAAAGGTTAATCTGCATTTCCTAACAAATCATTGCTATTAAGGCAACAGGCACAAAGTCTGTTCAATAAATCAAGGTTAGTAAAATAAAATTTAAAAAAAGCAGGTTTTATTTGCTCGTCATCGGTTGGGGTGTTGGAAAGTGAGACCTCAGTGTTAGCATTTGCATCCAAAGCGAACTTTGTAGTCACGACACTGGCTAAATTTCTGATCCTGTTGACGGCAAACGAATCCCATGGTTGGGTTGTACCTGAAGAAGAAAATATATAGATCCATTAACTTTGATTACGTCTGTGATATTCAAGAATTTGCCCTCCTTTGTCATAGACATAGACAGTAACCAGCCATGTTCCTTTATTGAAGGGTACGTGTAGTGAAAATGTACAGTATATAACAAAAAATGTGTTTAATGTATTACCAATAAACTAAATATGCGCACCAATTTATAAAAAAAAAAAAAAAATTAAAAGGACTTTTTTAGAACAATCTTATACCTTTTTGGCATAAACTATGGAGAGCTGCCATTTTGGTCAGAACATGACACACTTTCGTTGATCGGTCTGGCCTGGCGCTTTAAATAAATGGTGCATTGTGGGAGATGAAGGCACAACAGGTCTGTTTAGATTGTGGAAGGTGTAGTTTTTGTTAGCTCTTGGAGCTAAGCAGCAGTGTGTCACCACTTCTTCAGTGATAAAAGTGCACCATCCAAGTTGTATGTTAGGAGAGGATTAAATATCACCTTTCCACAAGGAAATAAAAGGGAACAATCTGGTGGGGGCGCAATTAGTGCCATGACACTCGCCCATGTAAGCAGAAATGTAGTAGTGTCGTGAACAAGTGCATTTACAAGCTGCATTGAGACTTTCTGTGAAGAAATTCTGTCTCAATCGCATTTGATTTCAGACGTAACTTTGGCTTCAGGGCCATTAACTTAGCCCATTAGCTTAGCTTGAAGCGGTCCTCGCTTACCACCAAATTCTCACTCCAGTAACGCTAAAATCTTTTACGCAGTTATGAAAGATTGTTGACCGTTTAATCCGATTCAAAGGTGGATTACAAAAAGGAGTTTTGTATCTTCTCAATGCCTTGCTCAATGGCCAGTGCTGTTCCTATTGCAAAAGGGCTTAAACACATTTAACCCTAACCTTGAATCTTGTGTCCTGTGAGTAAACTTACACATAGAAGTTCTGTCCTGTGCTGATGGCTGGAGTGGAGTTGTCAGTGGTAACAGCCTCAATGAGCAGGGGCTTTGCACAAATCTGCCCTGGGTTTTTTTTCCTCAGGTCATTTAAAAGCTCCCAGTCTCCTGTTCCACTGGGATTATCTCGATCAAACCACTTGGTCCAGCACACTGCTGTAAAACAATCAAATATGTTGTTTTTAAACTTACACAAAGAATGACCATTTTTTTTTTGGATTGACATCAATCTTTGGTCAAAAAAAATCAGAGGTAAGGCTATATAGTAAGGCATAAAAATGGAAAAAAATTGGATTTTTTTTTTTCTGAGATAAGGCTATCACATGACCCTAAAAACATCTTACAAATGTGATGTGCACACTTAAACTGGGATGAAAATGCAGTAAAGCCATAAAAATGAGAAAAAAAGTGACCGATACCCAAAATCAGAGGTAAGGCTATAGTAAGGCATAAAAATGGAAACATTTTGGATTTTTCTTTTCTGAGATAATGCTTTCACATGACCCTTAAAACTAGTACAAATATGATGTGCACACACACACACATATATATAGTGTATGTGGAACGCATATTTTATCTTGTACCTCCATCATCACAGAAAGACGGGTGGCAACTGAAGCGGACTTTGTAATCCTTGCACTTCTTATCTGGTTGATCTGAATTTCTACAGATAAATCCTGAAGTTGTGTCCATCCTGAAAGTTGGCCAAAAACATGGAAAGGCATTGATGTGAAGTTTTTTGAATAAGTAAATGATGAAGCACCGTCTGTGATTAGTTGTAATTAATTTGGGCTTACTTATAAATCACTTCCCCTGCTGCAGCCACACTTAACCCATATAGAGTTGTGGCTTCAATGTCCGTTGGTTTGGGACAAATCTTTCCAGGGTTTGTTTTTTGAAGGCTCTTGAGAGTTTCCCAGTCCCCTGTACCACTGGGATCATCTCTATCAAACCACTGCGTCCAGCACTCTGAGATAAAAAAGACAAGTTGATAAGGACCTTCATCTGTAAATGTTTAAAAAGGCTGAGATGTGCAACTGATAAGGCCCTTTCACACTCTTGATTTGGTTCAGTTTGTGCATTTGGTCAAAGGTCAAGAGGGATAAACTCGTCATAGCTAACGGTGTAAACAGTGAGTCTGACAGAGATTTAGATTATTTTTTCCCCATTGGAGCATTAATTCTTTGAAAAAAAAAAATGAGTAAATGTGATATCGGTCTCCAAGGTAGAAATACAGAGTTAGCTGCTAAAGCTAATGCAGCACACAACCTAAAAATTCAGGTTTTTCCTGGATGTTCAAAAGTGATCAATCAGCTAAACAGTGTTGTTTCACTTATCGGCTTGTCCATCTTGTGCACTTCCTTCTAATTTGTAAATTTAACACAATGAAAATAATCATGGACCTGGTTAGTGAATGGGGGACCTCGTAGATTTACCTTTTCAAAGTCAGAACTCATACTATCCTTCAACCAGGGGTCACCTGTGTGGAAGCAAGGGGACTGCACTTGCTTTTATACTGCTGCTGAGCTGCTCCCATCGGTTTTTAAAAGTGCTCGGATTGGCCGAAAGTGGCATCAGCGGAAAACCCTGGTCACCTCCTCGAGTCCGAATATGTGTACTACTAATAATATAACAATCAACAGAGTGAATGAGCTTCTTCACGTTTATATCCCTCTTGACCTATGACCCCCCCAGGTCACGCATGTGCAAGTTCCAGAGTGTGAAAAGGCTTATTAGGAGAGCGCGTAAAATCTGAATGGAGTTTAAGAAATAGTAGAAACAAGCATCAACAATGTTTAGTATGTATGAAGCAGGCAGAAGAGGGAGTGGCTTGACTATTTTTGAGAGACAAACAGAAAGGAGGTCGGACAACAGAAGAACATTTGTTACACCTGGGCTTGTTTGTGTTTTGAAAGTGAAGTCAAAGGAGAAAAAAAAGAGCAAACCTGAATAGTTTATAAAGGGACTACTTGACAGATATGTGTGTGAACTCAGAAAAACAAACGAACAAAACCCCTCCTACTTGGATTTTGTTTTTGCATTTCAGAGCAAAACTATTGGAGAAAATTTTAGTGTTCAAAAGTGTCAAAAGCTAAGACAAGAAAGCTTTGCTTGAGTTGAGGTGGTAGCGGTGTTGACTGTTGACTATAAATGGTAAAATAAACAAGTATCTGAACATCCAACCTAGCTTTGCTGCATATACATAAAAGAAAAGAAAAAAAGTAGATGTAAGTAGAATTATTCAATGTTAATAAGGGATAAACTTTACCCAAGGCTCTCACCTGGTTTCTTACTTGGCACTGGAAGCTGCAGACTGGCTATTCAAAGAAAGTAAAGCATATTATGTGTTAAGTTTATACTCAGGGCAAGGTTGTTCATACTGAAAACAGGGACTGTAGAGTTGCTGTACTTTCTCAGATAAGGATTTAGTAAATCCTTTACCCAATAAAGTACAAAATCCAGTTTTGTGAACAAAAGAAGTGTGAAGGATTATGTAGCTCTAAATGATCCAATAAAACCTGTTCGTAACAATGACTCATTTCAGTTTGATTGATAAACATCTCTATCTATCCATTTTCATTTTCACTGCAGGGGTCTGCTGGTGCCTATCTCCAGCTCTCGTTACAGAAACAACATTATTTTTCTGGGTAACGAAGTAAAGTAACGCACTAAACTTAAACTATTAAAAACTACATTACTATTCTGTATGTGGCAACCCACATGAGTGGAAGGGATGGGTGGCTGATCTGTCTGCTGTCTGTGCATCTGCACGCAGGACTTGATCAGCCAATCAGAAGGAGCTCTGCGAGGACGAAGACGGAGGAAGACGTTTGCAGTATAAGCCGACGGAGCGAGAATTCGTAGCGAACAAAGTTACCTCAGCTGTTGGTGCAGCAGCCTAACAACCTCGCGTACAAGGGGCGGAGTTTACAGCGTCAGACCAATCACAAACACTGGGAAATCATGCAGAGCAACTTACGTTACAATTGAGGAGTAATTATTTATTTATTTTTTTTATCTAAAAAAAAATGTGATCGATAATTCAGACCAAAAACAACACTGATGCTGTAGAAAAAGCAGGAAGGAAAGAATGCAGACAGGAAGCTGCAGACGCTGTTCATGTGTAAAATTGTGACGTTATAAAATATCAATTCATCGGATGATAAATCTCACTTATATAAACATTAGAATCTATAAAACTTCCTTACCTGGCTTCATAGCTTCATTGACGCATGAGAAGGAGAAAGAATGGAAATTATTATTGGTTCCAAATCTATAGATTTTTGATTAGGTCTTGATTTTATCAGGTCTCAGTGAATATTGTGACTCACCATTCCAAATGTCCAACGCTAAAAGAGTCAAAACAAAAGACAAAGGATTTCTGTGCAATGTCAACATTAAAAATTCAAAATGAAAAAGTAAAAACAGACATATAGTCTTTAAACATCTTACCATTGTATGTTGTGTCTGTGGATTAAAAAAAAAAAATTAAAAAAAAAAGAACAACATTCTACAAACGCATCTAAAACATGGATTTACCAATAGTGGAAAATACAAATGAGTCTCACCTGGTTTTTTAGTGGATGCAGCTAACCTCTGGCTGCTCTCTGTATGAAACATAACAAAAAATGGTTACAATGTGTTGTGGATTGTGGTCATTTGTATTTGAAGTTTGGACGCACCTGAAATCAGAACAGCAAAAATGGCAACAAAAAGCTGTAATTAAAAATCTAATTACTCATTTTAAAAACAGACGTTCAAAATGCCAGGTGTATATTAAAAGAAGGTAAATTCTTACCAATTGAAGCATGTTTACAGAACTATAGAAATCCTGTTGGAAAAGAAGTTATTCAAAAACGGGAATGAAAACAATAAGTAGTCTAAATTTAAAAAAATTACCAAAAAGATTTACCGGAAAGTCTTCTCAGTGTGAACCTCTTCACTTGTCTGCGTATTTTAAACCACCCTGTGGTTTTTATAGTCACTTCACCCCTCCAGGAGTTTTGTGTAATATGGCACATCTATAGATTGTAACTAAGTTATCAGTGCCGAGGAGATGTTCTTGAATTTCAAAGGCTTGAATGAAAAAATGGGGGCCTGGAGATATGGTATGCAGCTCCTGCATTATTTCGCTGTCACGTAATACTTTACTTTGCTCACATGATTGTTCTCTATAACAAAAAATATGGCTGGATTAAGGTTGGAGGCATCATATTTCCTAAGCCACAAAACTATAGGTTATTTACATTACCCCCGTTCTCTGAGGAATATGAGAACGATGACTCACCAGAACAAATGTTATGAAAAAGAACAGGTTGTGAAGGAAAATATTAGTACAAAGGTAAATAGCTTTACACAAGGTATTACTTTTCCATAATGTAACAATAGAACACACACACACACACCAACTAACAATACAAGACACACGTGCACACACAAAGTACATGTGACTCACAATCACGTTACCACACACACGCACGCATACACGTGGAAAACACAAGCAGGGACAGACACAATACAGAGGGAGAAAGAGTGAACCATGAACAGATGAACCTTTTAGACCTCCTTTTTTATGACATTAATAGAGTAAATAAATGTATTTTGATACAGGGGGTTTACTTGAGCCCTAAGCAGAGCAAGCTCTTTTATTTTGGTGAGTCTATGATTTCGTTGTCAGATCAAAGTTTTGTGTAGGGAAAAAGGTGGACATAGGTGCTTAAAAGTTTGTTTTGGTCTCCACTGTAAAGATGCTCTTATTGGCATTTTTGGAGAAGTATTGCTCATTGCATTGTGGGATGTGGGGTCCTGTAAACGGATGCATAGAAGTGTTTTTACTTCATTCATACTGTGACTTATGTTTCTTTGCCAAACAAGGAGGTCTGTGTGAATATGAGCTTATCACAAAGCGTAAGGCATGCCAGTGAATCCACCACCGATGTGCATGCAAGAGCCACTATTGTGAACCAAGGTGCCGCCCTGGGCTTGAATGACCAGCCAGGCCGGCAGCACCAATGGGAGCCAAGGAGGCACAGGCCACTCCCCACGACCGACCAGCCCTCCCAGACGCCCCGGAGACCCGAGGACGAGAGACGGCAACCGCCACCACACACACACCCAAGCAAGCCACAGGGAGTCGAGGACCCAACACACCTCGCCGCCACCCCGAGGCCGATTGTCAGTGCCCATCTCCCACACACAGCCACGGCCCAACACCGCACCCCCCTGGGGGATGGCCCAGGGAGCCCCCTGTCCGAAACCCCAGGAAGAGCGCAAAGACCCACTCCCAGGAGGAAACCAGCACTGTGCCGGACAGGCAGCCAGTGGGCGCCCCCCAGCGGTCAGATCCAGAGCCAGCAGATGCCGGGCCCCAGGCCAGGGAGAATTTCTCCAGAGGCAGCAGTCCGACCCGGGAGGCCAGTTGCACCGCAGGCTGCCAAGGTAACCAGGGGTATGCTGCCCCTCCGAAAACACAGGCCCCAACAAGGCCCCAGAAAGCCCGCTATTCCGGTTTGCAGCGCACTCAGCACCAAGAGGGCGAAACCGCGGACCGCAACACAACTGTCAAGTGCAGTGCAAGTGGAGGAGAAAGCCAGACTTTAAAAACACTTTTATGTATCCGTAGGAAGAGACCGTAGCAGCCTACTCTGGCTTTATAAAAAAAAAACCTTTTCCTTCAGCAGCAAAGCAAACACACAATGCAAAACTTGTCCTCTCACAGGAGACATGAACAAATACTCTGATAGCTCTAAATAAAGGTGCTATCCAGCTCTGCCAAGTCTCAGACCCTGCATCTATCAGTGTGCATTGGTCAAAAGAAGAAATCTTTCTAATCTAATAAAGGTGCTTTCCATTTCAATTGTTCACTGAAAAGAAAATACTAGTACTAGGTCATATTTTTACTCCAGATTTCTGACCCTTAAATCTTAACGAACAACAATTCTCTACAACAGTACTCATTTAACCTAATTATTTATGGAAAGTAAAACAACCCAGTTTTACTGGTGTAGAGGACAACAGGTACATCAAATAAATATGTCTATCTGATCTCTTTATTGACATCAAGGCCACCTCTACTTTTTTTTTCTGTTAACAGTGCGTGTGTTTACTATAAAGCATAACAGTACCAGTACTAAACATTGAGTTAAAGCAATAATATAAAAAAAAAACAAGCTGAAATAAAAACCCCCATGACTTGCTGCTAAATTATTTTATTTTTGTCACTTTATCATTGTTACCAGGAAATAACAATAGACAGCACAAGCAGTTTTTGTAAGATAACAACCAGGCACCCGGAAATATTGATTATGTAACTTCCACAAGTCAATCATAAAGAGAGGCATGAAAGATGATAGATAGAAAAAAAAATCAAGCAAGTGATAATAGGAGTTTCTCTCTCTCTTCTCATTGGTGGTGTTGCAGAGTCAGATCTCAGGATCAGCATGGGCATGCAAAGCGAACTTTGTAGTCACGGCAGGCTAAAGATTTTTGGTCCTTATTCCGGCAAACAAATCCCTTGTCCGGTTTGTTCCTGGAAATTGATTATAAGTAATTAAATTAAATCCTGAATAAAAACGATTAAGACAGAGAGAATGCATCAGCTGTAACACATTGCCAAGGTGTCATGGAAAATTGTATCATATACAGTATATGGCGTGATTGTATGCCATGTGCCTTTATAACCACAGGGAATTAAACCCAGGTCTTCAAACACCTCTACCTCTGTCCATAAAACTTGTGTCTGCAGAGTAAATTTAGCACAATACAAAAAACACACACATCACTTTTTGAGGCAGTGTGCTGGATCAAAAAAGTCCAAAGATGCAATGAAAAAAAGGTCAGCACAACTGCGTGGTTAGCTCCAAATTTTAATTTGCACCAAAAAACGTGACGTTTCGGGCTAAACACCCACATGTCTGATGAAGGGCGTTTAGTCGTTTTTGGTGCAAATTGAAATTGGGAGCTAACCACGCAGTTGTGCGGACCTTTTTTCATTGCATGCAAGAGTAAACTTGCTCATAGAAAATATGTGTCCTGTGCAGTGGTAACAACCTAAATGTCAAGAAGTTCAAATGTTTTGTCCTGTTAGTAAACTTACAGATAAAAGTTCTGTCCTGTGTTTCCAGCTGCAATGGGTGGGTTATCGGTGGTAACAACCTCCATGTCATGAGGTTTTTCACAAATCTGTCCTGGGTTTTCATTCCTCAGGTCTTTCAAAAGCTCCCAGTCTCCTGTTCCACTGGGATTATCTCGATCAAACCACTTGGTCCAGCACACTGCTGTGATAAACAAGAAGAGTGAAATAGATTGGATAGCGGGGAAACTGCTCAGTACTTTTTCCAAATTGAACATATGTTAAAAATATATATATATATATATATATAGTGTATATATATATGTACATATTTTTTCTTTTTTTTATTTTATTTTTTCCTCCAGTATATTGTCCATGTTAATGGTTATTTACATCATACATTACCTGCACAGTAAGGGGCGGAGCAGCGAAAACGAACTCTATAATCCTCACACTTCTTATCCTTCTGGTCTTTATTTTTGCAGATCAATCCTACAGTTGGCCAAATCCTAGAACATTACAAACAAAACAAAGATCTACTTTTTAAACAAACATTTTGTTTCATTAACTGAACAAAAATGCAACACCATCCTTTTTTATAAAGACAAAGAATGACTAATACTCACAAAATAGATTCATCCCCTGGTGCAGGTGCGTTTTGGCCACTCAGAGTTCGGGCCTCAATGTCAGTTGGTTGGGGACAAATCTTTCCAGGGTTCTCTTTGCGAAGGTCTTTTAATGTTTCCCAGTCTCCAGAACCACTGGGATTATCTCTATCAAACCACTGCGTCCAGCATGCTGACAAGACATATAAAAAGTTCTCATAATTAAGACTGTACATTATTGAGTCTTTTGTGTATTCGCCTTATTTTCCTTGGAAAACCAAAGTATAGACACAAATGTCTGAGAAATTAAGGATGAGCAAATGAAGGATGTTGGTTAAACCAGGCTGTGACAATGAATTGTTTGCTCAAGAATGTAAAAATACTTTTCATAAGAATTTTTGACGACTATTAAATGTTTCAGGTGTTTTCTCTCTGAAACATACGTCTTTAAATTTTGCTTTATCTCTTACCATTCCTAAATATCAACGTCACAGCTGTAGACAGAGTTAGCATTGATCTATATCCTCACAACAGACAAAGCTCACGTTCTCCCTGCAGCAGTGATCTCTTAAACACAGCAGCTCCAGAAATAACTCCAACATGCAGCTTTTATCGACACAGTGGTCCAATAGTAACACTTCTATTTCTACTTTACCTACAGAACAAAAAAAATCAAGTATGTAATTCAAAACACAACTCACCTTGTTCTATGGGTTCTTCATCCAAGATAATTCTCCGGTCGACTATTCAAGAAAAAAACTCATTTTTTTATTTATATAAACAGTTTTTGTTTTATTAATTACAGTGTAGACACAAAAAGAAAAAAAGAAATGTTCAACTTTTTAAAATATATGAAGTTATCATTTCATATTTTTTAATCTCTAAAAACAAATGTTCAATGATGGAATACAATCATAAAAGTCAGGTTTACAGTTTTTATAGCTCAACACTTACATGTAGATAATGTCAGATTTAAAAATTTAATGATTTTTATGTAAATTCTCAAAGGTAAAAGTCTTCAATGAGAATGCCTTTATTTCTATTTTACCCACGCAACCCAAAAATCAACAAGTGTGTAATTCAAAAAGAATCCACCTGGTGAAAAGTGGAGTCCACGTCTTGACTTTTTCCTAATGTCTGTTGAAGAAAAAAACTCAGTATTTAACTAAATTGTCAGTGTTGATTTATTACATTTGATTTTTTAATTGTAGACACAATTGGGAAAGAGATGTAGATTTAAAAAAATAAATAAATAAACATTCCTATCTGCTAATCCTTTGGGATGAATGAAAAAGTAAAAACATGTTCAACGTTTAAAAATACATGAAAAAACAAATGTTCAATAATACTTTAATGGAATATGAAAACCAAAGTCCGGGTTATAGTTTTTAAAGCTCAACACTTTACATGTGGATAATAAAGTCTGATTTAAAAATTTACAGATTTTTCTGTAATTTGTAAAAGGTGAAAGTTTTGAACCATGAATGTAAGATTGAAACAGGCTTGGAAACATCATTTAAAATTTTTTTTAGAATTTTTTGTCCCAATATTTTGCAGATTAGATTTTGACTATTTTGTGTAATTTAACACACAGATATCAATGATAACTTGTTTCTATGCAATGTCTAATGTAAAAGATACAACATTTACAAATGAAAACAGACATTCTTCACACATCCTACCTTTGTCTGTTGTTTCTGTGGAATAAACAAATAAATTGGAACATTTTAGCAAACGTTTTGAACTTTAACAACACAGCCTGAGTCATTGATGTGTCAGAACTGAATAATACATCTACATCTCACCTGGAGCTTCAGTTGGTCCAGCATTTATTTGGTTTATTTCTGTAAGAAATAAATGTGTACATCCTTTCAATGTGTTTGTTTTTTATAGCTACAGTGATCAGAAAATGTTTAGAAAGTGTAAAATTGCTTTTTATTTGGTAATTTACAAGATGAACCCACCTGAAACCAGAATGGCAACAATGGCAACAAAGATCTATAACAAAAAAAGAAATTTAAGTCATTTAAATTACAGGTGTTTGAAAGTTATTGGCATTTAATAAACAAATTAATACGTTACCAAGCGAAGCATATTTGCAGATCAGCAGAAATCCTGTGAAAAGATGAATGATAAATGGTAAATGATTTATATAGCGCTTAATAACCACAGAGGTAGTCCCAAAGCGCTATCGGTTGGGATCAAACCCCCAACCACTGGATCAGAAGACAATCCCTCTACCACCTGAGCCACGGTCACCCAAATTAAGTTAATCTTTGGTAAAAAAAAATAATAATACATAAAACTGGAATGAAGAAGATCAGCAAAATTACAGATTATAAAAAGAGAGCAGAGATATTTACCAAAAGCCTTCTCAGAGGAACAGTGATGTGACCCTGTTCACCTGACTGAGTATCGCAACAGCACCGGCCACTTTATAGTCACTTAAACGCCTCAGGATATACGTGTCAGAAAAAACACCTAAAAGATCATGACCCTAAGGACTGAAAGACCCTTTGTTGAAAACCAGACAGACCTGAACCTGTCATGCCCTCTACCTCTGGCATCTCCTGAATTGGTCCGTTGGCACCATCTGGTGGTCTCCATTCATCACTGTCCGGACTACTCACCTCTGATCATCAGGATTGCTTCCAGCTGCGGCGGGGAGTGGTCTCCCCACCTGCAAGTATTCACACCACTACTTAAGACATCGGCAGACCACAAACCAACGCCAAACCATAAACAGTGTTCACTTTGACCCTCTCTGCCGCTGGGATCTCTCCTGCCTCCTTCCCACCTGCAACTACCATCACCTCTGAAATCCCTCAGCTCACTCCACCCTTCAGCTGGTTCTTCCCCACTCCTGTGCCAGGCTCCGTCGTTTCTTCCGTGTTGGCTGCAGCTCGAGCGTCTCCGTGTTCCTGCCCATTTGGGGTTCAGAGGTTTTCTTTGTTAGTTTAGCCCATTCTGAGTTTATGCCTTTAGACCTAGGATTTTGTTTGTTCGTCAGTAGTTTCCTGATCGTTTTTATTTAATCTTAGTATTAGGTCTCCCTCAGTTTGCTCAGCACTTCTTTAGTTTCTCCACCACCCCACTTAGGGCGCTGGTAGGTTTTCTGTTATATTCTGTTTATGGAATAAATCATTTAATTGTATCTGTGCCTCCTGTTGTGTTGTCTGCGCTTGAGCCTCAGTTCAGTCCCGTGACAGTATGGTTTGGCCATAATGAGCTCAGCAGACCGCACTACAGATGAGGCCTCAGCCGCTCATCATGCTGTAGTTAGTCATGAAGCGATTCTAGGCCGGCATGAGGAGCTACTCAAGACTCTCGTGTCTAGCGTTAAAGCTCTAATCAGCCAAATGTCTCACCTGACTGGTCAGCAGTCCGTGTTAGCATCTTCACTAGCTGCGTCAGGTTGCCAGCCTACCCCCATTAATGTCCCCGAGACGACGGTTGTAGGTTCTCCCTCTGCTCTGGCCACAGTAGGCCGTGAACCCACGGTTCCGGTTCCTGAGCGCTATGCTGGAGATCTCGGCTCGTGCCAGGCCTTCCTGACTCAGGTTTCACTTGTCTTTGAGTTACAACCGACCTCCTACGCGTCCGATAGGGCTAAAATCGCATATCTAATTGGCCTTCTACGAGGGCCTGCACGGGACTGGGGAACAGCTGTGTGGGAGAAACAGGGGGAGATCTGCACCTCCTACTCCCGCTTCTCTGCAGACATGAGGCGCGTCTTCGATCACCCAGTTCGGGGGCGAGACGCTGGAGATCGCCTCATGGCCCTGAGGCAGGGGGTCCGCAGTGTTGCAGAGTACTCCGTGGAATTCCAGGCCCTTGCAGCTACCAGTGGGTTCAACGATCCGGCCCTCCAGAGGTCATTCTATGGGGGACTGTCCGAGGCTCTGAAAGATGAACTCGCCACCAAGGAGGAGGTGGGCAGCCTGGAGGCCCTAATCTCCCTCGCCATCCGGCTTGACAATCGCTTGAGGGAGAGGCGCAGAGAGCGCTCACACTGGAGGGACTCTGCACCCTCCCGCCGACTGAGTCCCACTCTCCAGCCTGCTACGCCCACACCGTGCCCTGAGGCTGCCTCCGAGGTCATGGAGGCACTTCATTGCTTCCTGCCCCAAGGGACCAGCAAAAAAGAGGGCTCACTCGTGACAGGGAGTCTACGAGTGAGTCGGACTGCTTCCACCTCCCCTCATCTGCTACAGCTACCCGCTACACTCAGCTACCAGAACCAATCACTTTCTGTGACCGTGCTGGTGGATTCTGGGGCCGAGGAGAACTTCCTGGACTCGGCCCTCGCCAGGCAGCTCCACATCCCGTCAATGCCACTGGATTCTCCCGTAGAGGCCCGTTCTCTCAACGGCCTCCCCTTGGCCACGATCCGCCGGAAGACAGTTCCTGTTACCCTCCGGTTAGCAGGTAACCATCACGAAACACTAACTTTTCACTTGCTGGAGCATTCTCGCCCACAGTTGGTGCTGGGGCACCCCTGGTTGATTAAACATAACCCCTCTATTGACTGGTGCGGCAGCCAGGTTAAGTCCTGGAGTACTGGGTGTCATGCTAACTGTCTCCGTTCAGCCCCATCCCCTGCTCCTGTAAATCCCAGGCCAGATCCTCGGCCTCCAGACCTGTCCGGCGTTCCTGAGGTTTACCATGACCTAGTTCCAGTCTTCAGTAAGGAGGATGCCCTATCCTTGCCTCCTCACCGGCCCTACGACTGTGCCATTGAGCTCCTGCCTGGAGCCACCTTGCCCTCTGGCCGTCTGTACAACCTCTCTAAACCCGAGCAGGCTGCCATGGAGACATACATCAGGGACGCCCTGGCAGCAGGTATCATTCGGCCCTCCACTTCTCCGGTAGGTGCGGGATTCTTTTTTGTAAATAAGAAGGACGGGTCCCTGCGACCCTGTATTGACTTTCGGGGCCTAAATAATATAACCGTGAAGAACAAGTACCCTCTACCTCTGATAAACTCTGCCTTCACCCTTCTCCACGGGGCCAAAGTGTTCTCCAAACTAGACCTGAGAAATGCTTATCATTTAGTGAGAATAAGAGAGGGAGATGAGTGGAAGACGGGTTTTAATACCCCCCTGGGACACTTTGAGTACTTAGTAATGCCCTTTGGCCTCACGAATGCTCCCGCCGTCTTCCAGAACCTGGTTAACGATGTGCTCCGGGATATGATCAACCGCTTTGTGTTTGTCTACATAGACGATATCCTGATTTATTCCAGAGACCAGGAGGAACACGTCCGCCATGTCCGCTTGGTTTTGGAGCGCCTGTGGAAGAACCGCCTTTTTGCTAAAGCGGAGAAGTGTGAGTTTCACATTACTACTGTATCATTCTTGGGTTTTGTCATCTCCCCAGGACGTGTGATGATGGACCCGGCCAAGCTATCGGCTGTCTCCGAGTGGCCCCAGCCAGAGACCCGGAAACAGTTACAGCGTTTTTTGGGCTTCGCTAACTTTTACCGCCGCTTCATCCGTGATTATAGTAGGGTGGCAGCCCCTCTCACAGCCCTGACCTCCACCTCAATTCCCTTCCAGTGGACCCCCAAGGCCGAGCAAGCATTCCAGTCCCTCAAGGTACGCTTTACCTCTGCTCCTATCCTTGTTCAGCCAGATCCCCACCTTCAGTTTGTGGTCGAGGTGGATGCATCTGACTCCGGGGTTGGGGCCGTACTCTCCCAGAGGACCCCATCTGACCAAAAGCTGCATCCCTGTGCCTTCTTCTCTCGCCGCCTGACCCCAGCAGAACGGAACTACGATGTGGGGAACCGGGAACTGCTGGCGGTCAAGCTCGCTCTAGAGGAGTGGCGTCACTGGCTGGAGGGGGCAGAGCACCCATTCATTGTCTGGACAGACCATAAAAACTTGGAGTACATTCGTTCAGCCAGGAGATTGAACTCTCGGCAGGCCCGCTGGGCGCTGTTTTTTGGTCGCTTCCAGTTTTCCCTCACGTATCGCCCGGGGTCCCGTAACATCAAGCCGGATGCCCTGTCTCGTCAGTTCTCCTGCGACGAACCCTCTGGTGACCCTGAATCTATCCTTCCCCCTGCTCGTCTTGTCGCCTCTCTAACCTGGCAAGTGGAGGATCAGGTCCGTCAAGCACAGTCCCAACAGCCAATCCCAGGTAACTGCCCGCCTAATGTTCTCTATGTTCCTGAGTCTGTGCGTACCCAGGTGCTCCAGTGGGCTCATACCTCTCGCTTCGCCTGCCACCCTGGGGGCTTCCGGACCACAGCCATCCTTCGGCAGAGGTTTTGGTGGCCCTCTCTCGAAAGGGACACTCGGGACTTTGTCGCCACTTGCCCCACCTGCTCCCGGGGCAAGACCCCTTCCAGACCCAGCTCGGGTCTCCTTCAACCACTCCCGGTGCCCTCTCGGCCTTGGTCACACATCGCTGTGGATTTCGTCACGGGGCTACCCCCCTCTGGAGGTAACACGGTCATCCTCACCATTGTTGATCGTTTTTCCAAAGCAGCACACTTCGTCGCCCTTCCCAAACTCCCCTCAGCCAGGGAGACGGCATCCCTCCTAGTTGACCACGTCTTCCGGTTGCATGGGATACCAGCAGACATTGTCTCGGACCGTGGTCCACAGTTCATCTCCGGAGTCTGGAAGGCCTTCTGCGCTGCCCTAGGGGCCACCCTCAGTCTCACCTCTGGCTTTCACCCCCAGTCTAATGGCCAAGCGGAGCGGGCCAATCAGTCTCTGGAGACGTACCTCCGGTGTCTGGTCTCCTCCAACCCCACTGCCTGGGTTGAGCATCTGGCCTGGGTGGAGTATGCACACAATTCACAAATAAACTCTTCTCTGGGGATGTCTCCTTTTCAGTGCTCCCTCGGCTACCAACCTCCGTTGTTCCCCTCCCAGGAACAAGAACTCTCCGTTCCCTCTGTTCAAGCCTTCGTCAGCCAGATCAAAAGGGTCTGGGACAGGGCCAGGGCCGGACTTATACAATCAACTGAGAGGATGGAGCGGCAGGCCAACCGCCGTCGCTGCCCGGCACCAACCTACTCTGTGGGCCAACGAGTCTGGTTGAGGGCCAAGGACCTCCCTCTGAAGGTCGAATCTAGAAAGCTGGCACCCCGGTTCATCGGTCCCTTCCCCGTGGAGAGGATCATCAGTCCGACAGCGGTACGTCTCACCCTTCCCAGAACTTTGAAAATTCACCCCACGTTCCATGTCTCGCAGGTCAGGCCCGCCAGGGACTCCCCCCTGGCTCCTCCTGTCCCCCCCCCCCCTCCTCCCAGGATGGTGGATGACTCGCCCGCCTACTCGGTTCGGCGCTTGCTGGATGTCCGCCGCAGGGGTCGCGGCCTCCAGTTTCTCGTGGACTGGGAGGGTTACGGGCCTGAGGAGAGGAGCTGGGTCCCCCGCAGTCAGATCCTTTGCCCTGACCTAATCAGGGATCTCAAGCGGCGGCGTCCTGAACGTTTTGGTCGTGCGCCTGGAGGCGCACGTAGGAGGGGGGGTACTGTCATGCCCTCTACCTCTGGCATCTCCTGAATTGGTCCGTTGGCACCATCTGGTGGTCTCCATTCATCACTGTCCGGACTACTCACCTCTGATCATCAGGATTGCTTCCAGCTGCGGCGGGGAGTGGTCTCCCCACCTGCAAGTATTCACACCACTACTTAAGACATCGGCAGACCACAAACCAACGCCAAACCATAAACAGTGTTCACTTTGACCCTCTCTGCCGCTGGGATCTCTCCTGCCTCCTTCCCACCTGCAACTACCATCACCTCTGAAATCCCTCAGCTCACTCCACCCTTCAGCTGGTTCTTCCCCACTCCTGTGCCAGGCTCCGTCGTTTCTTCCGTGTTGGCTGCAGCTCGAGCGTCTCCGTGTTCCTGCCCATTTGGGGTTCAGAGGTTTTCTTTGTTAGTTTAGCCCATTCTGAGTTTATGCCTTTAGACCTAGGATTTTGTTTGTTCGTCAGTAGTTTCCTGATCGTTTTTATTTAATCTTAGTATTAGGTCTCCCTCAGTTTGCTCAGCACTTCTTTAGTTTCTCCACCACCCCACTTAGGGCGCTGGTAGGTTTTCTGTTATATTCTGTTTATGGAATAAATCATTTAATTGTATCTGTGCCTCCTGTTGTGTTGTCTGCGCTTGAGCCTCAGTTCAGTCCCGTGACAGAACCAGCAAAACAAGTTGTAGAGATGTATTCTTAAGATATTTGTGTTAAGCTATACCATTATACCATTTGTTTTCAAGCTGGTCATTTATTCCTTGGTATAAGTCCACTAGCCCAGGGGTTCTCAACTGGTATCACTCTGGGATCCACATATGCCACGTTAAATCGTGGGACCCACATATGGGTCATTAAATTGTGAGCCACTTTATTTTTTAGAATTCAACAACAAAATGTATTTGTTCAAAATTAGATGTTGAAAACACACATGCATAATTTTTTTTTTTAAAACATAAATCTAATTTTTTTCCTGTGCAATATGCATTTCACAGCATGCCTGTCAAAAGGAAAGTTTCTTTCAAAATAAAAGACAAGTCCAACATGAGACATTATTTATTTTTGAGTCCGTGTGGCTTCAAATGTAACTAAGTCCATATTTCTAGTAATGCTTTACCTTATCGGGGCGCTGCACTTATTCCAGGGTTAGAAGCGCATAATAGGAAAAGGACTTACGCACACCGGAGAATGCGCATAAAGCCAGATTTGAATGGGAACACCCACATTTCAGGGCTGCTCCACCCGTAGTGCGTAATTGGGATGAAGGCGCGCAGCGACTGACTTAAGTTCAGGGGGAGAATAGCGTGCAGCCAAAAACAGCGCCGCTGCATGGCTTTTTGGACTCACGCGCATGGGAGAATAGAGTCCCATAATACTCAGGGGCAAACAGCCATGTTCTCCCACCATCAGCCTCCCCCCACGTCACGCACACAGCGATAAGACCTAGACGCACGTCTTCGCACACAGATGGGAATACACACACATGATGTGTCTGTACATACACACATAGCTTGATGAACTCTCTGATTAGAGCAGAATCAGCTCTTAATAGAAGCACAGAGTCAAAAACATCACAGCTGAAAAAAGGAGTTCCATATGAGAGCTGTCGATCAATGCTCATTGAAGGCTGTGATTGGTGGAAACCCTCCTCCCTCCTCTCAGCTTTTCTAGGAGGGGCGGGGCCAACAGTGAAAGTTGATGACGCACGATGGTCACAATAATCTGTCTCAGCCAATAGCAAAATCCAGTTGTAATAGATTCAGATTCCCCTAGGGACAATTCAGTTTCAGTTACATCTGACCAAGAAATATGAAAGACAGTAACATATCACATGGGGGACAGGTACGGGAGTAATGGGGAGCAGCGCTCCGTTTCATAGATGAGAAATATGAAACAATGGGTAAGAAGAAGAAGTCAAAAAAGGCAGAAACCAAACTGGGCCCTTGTAGAGAGGGGCGGAGTTTGGGATCATGAAAAAACTCTTCAGCAAACATTGCAACGAAAACCAACAAACACATCATTCATGATTTAGATTCAGGATCGGGATGTAGATAGAGGCTCTTGTTAGATTAAAACAAGACAAAAACAAGACAAAGAGCAGCAAGCGGGGAAAATAGCCAGTGTTCAACCCTTAGAGAGCAGTGACTATGGCATTTTACAACTAAAATGCAAAATGAAAATAATTTTACTCAAATGTGAAGAGTGGTACTAGGATTACTAAACAGCACTATTTAATACAAAAATACATATGTATGTATTCAGCAGAGAAAAGTGGGTTTGGGGTTTAGTTACTCTTTAGGTAAAATGCACTTGCACTCAGGATCCCACAACACAATATAATGACTGCAAAGTCTGTATTCAGCTGAACAATGGATCAATTGT
Source organism: Gouania willdenowi (assembly GCF_900634775.1). Classification (NCBI taxonomy): domain Eukaryota; kingdom Metazoa; phylum Chordata; class Actinopteri; order Blenniiformes; family Gobiesocidae; genus Gouania; species Gouania willdenowi. The sequence goes on along the minus strand of NC_041066.1, from coordinate 9,689,339 downwards.
GATGGAAGCAAAATAATGTGTAATTTTATTTTCATTTTTGCAAAATACCCCATTGTAAGTCTAGCATTTTAAAGGTTTGAGAAATTTAAACATAAAGCAATAAAAGATTACTTATCCTACCACTCAAAATCTACGTGCCAGGAATGTGTATAAGACAAACTCTACTGGCAAAACTGGTTGTTGAGAGTAGATATTTTAGATAAACTATCTTTGGGCAAAATCCACCCAACAGAAAAATGTTACTGATCTCGTGAAGTTACTTTAAAACAAGAAAAACAAGCTGCTACACTTTAGATAACAGACTGAGAATATTTTGGAGTTTTACAAATGTTCATACTATATATGAAATTGTTGCAATGGATCAAGGTGTAAAGAAGAATGTATTGAAAGTTGAACAAATTATTTACCTAATTGAACGGGACACTAATGCACACAACATCAGTCCAGAAATCACTGATTGTAATTGTAGGGAACAAAATAGATTTGAAATACAAAAGGCTATTAAAATGAATTGTTTAATTATTTGGTATATCTGCTGCTAATACCAGCTAACTTCAGGCAGGAGGAATGGCACACCCTAGACAGGACTCTGGGCCCTCTCAGGGCTAACACACACACAGATGGACCATTTTGTTAACATATTTCAACATGTTCAAAATTGCGACATAAAAATACACCTAAACTTTGACTTTTTGTAAGAAGGAGAACTGAACTTGTTACGATTAAATTTGGTTCTGAGCATGTTGCAAAAAATGTGCAGTTTTTGAATTGCACAACACTGGTAAAAAAACGAAAAAACAAAAGAAAAAAACAGGTTTAGTACCCTAACGTCCTCTATTTGGTGGATTTCTGGCATTCCTGAATGACGAGTGCTGTATGTTGAACCACCAAGCTAAGAACAAAAGAATACCAACATGTCCTGCCAGGAGTGGTGCAGCGTTTGCTTTTACTTTGAAAATTTTAAAAATACTCTTCACCAAAAGAGAAAATTTAGCTCTTTCTCATTTTTTTTCCCCCAATCTTTTTGAAGTAAATAAAGTTTGATTCATTGATTGATGAGATATACACTATGATTTTAACAATCAAAAAGTTATCGGTGGTGGCAGCTTTAAACTTAAGAGGTGAATGAAGAAAAAACTAAACTAAACATGAACAACAGCATTAAACTCCTTTAATATTGGATAAAACTCTGAAGGCCCTGACTGATGTTTTACCCTAAAGTCATATTAGTCTCACTGAAATTAAGTCATTTCTCATTTTATTTGATAACCCTGTTCTCTTGTGATCCATAACCAACTCTCCATTGGCCCTGAACTGGTTTGCAACCCATTGGTTGGAAGAGACAGCTGACTGTCTTTATGATGATAACACCCTTTTCCTTCAGTAGCAAAGCAAATACACAATGCAGAACTTGTCCTCTCACTTCAATAGCATTACATTGGTTTATTAATACTGCAGAGACATGAACAAATACTCTGATAGCTCTAAATAAAGGTGCTTTCCAGCTCTGCCTAGTCTCAGACCCTGCATCTATCAGCGTACATTGGTCAAGAGAAAAAACATATCTAAACTAATAAAGGTGCTTTAAGTTTTAACGGTTCACTGAAAAGAAAAGGATAATACTAGTTTGTGTTTTTATTTTTTAGAGAAGAGCAATTCTCTACAACTGTACTGTAGAGACACGCTCATGAAATGCCATCAATGATGTGAAGTAAAACAAGATAATAGGCACATCAACTCAATATGTCTTCAACATCTCCTTATTGACTACAATAAACATCAGGGCCACCTCTGCTTTTTGTTCTGTAAACACTGTGCGTGTTTACCAAAAACCACAATAGTACTTAACACTGAGTTAAAGCAATAATATAATTAAAAAAAACAAGCTGAAATAAAGACCCCCATGATTTGCTGCTAAATTGTTTTATTTTGTCGATTAGAACAAGATCATTATTCTTTCATCGCTAACAGGAATGTTAGAACGATAAACGGTACAAGCAATTTAAAGAGAGGCATGAGAAATGATTGATAGAAAGAAAAATCAAGCAAGTGATAATAGGAGTTTGTCTCTTTCTTCTCATTGGTGGTGTTGAGACACATCTCAGTTATCTGCATGGGCATGCAAAGCTAACTTTATAGTCATAGCAGTCTTCAAATTCCTGGTCCATATTCCGGCAAACAAATCCCTTGTGCGGGTTGTTTCTGGAAAATATTTTCGAGCAATTAAATTCCGTCCTAAATAAAGACGATTAAGACAAACAGATAACTTGAGCTGTAACACATTGACAAGGTGTCATGAAAACATTTACCATATACATGGTTTGATTGTATGCCATGTGCCCTTATAACCACAGGGAATTGAACCCAGGTCTTCAAGCACCTCCACCTCTGTCCATATAACCTGTGTCTGCAGAGTTAACTTATTCATAGAATATATGTGTCCTGTGCTGGAAGCTGATTCTGCTGCTTTACAGTGGTAACAACCTCGATGTCAAGAGGTTTATAACAAACACTTTACCATAAGCTTGAATATTTTGTCCTGCTAGTAAACTTACATATAAAAGATCTGTCCTGTGTTGATGGCAGCAATGGATGGGTTGCCAGTGGTAACAACCTCCATGGCAAGAGGTTTTTCACAAATCTGTCCTGGATTTTCATTCCTCAGGTCTTTCAAAAGCTCAGAGTCTCCTTTTTCACTGGGACCACCTCGATCAAACCACTCTGTCCAGCACACTGCAGTGAAAAGGTTGAGGCCGAGACTTAAATAGTAACGCTTCTATTTCTAATTTACCAACACAACTCAAAAATCAACAACTATCTACTTTAAAACACAATCCACCTTCGCCAATGGGTTGTAGGCCAGTGCGAGTTTTCTGTGTGTCTGTTTAAGAAAAAGAAACAAATCATCAGAATTTATTTGAATTTGCAGTGTTGTTTTTTTAAATTATAGACACAAATGGAAAAGAGAGATTGTAGATTTGATAAAAACTAATGTTCCTACCTGTAAATCCTTGGGGACAGATGAAAAAGGGAAGAAAAATGTTCAATGGTTAAAAATATACAAATTGATCCAATCCAATTTTTGTTATTCCTATACATAAAGCACATGTAAATCTATAAGGGAAGTTTTGTATTTTCTTCAGTATCTGCTTAATATTGTCCATGTTAAGGATTATTTATATCATACATTACCTGCACAGTAAGGGGCAGAGCAGCGAAAACGAACTCTGTAATCCTCACACTTCCCATCTTTCTGGTCTTTGTTTTTACAGATCAATCCTATAGTTGGCCAAATCCTAGAAAATGACAAAAAAGTTGAGATTGAAACTTTAAACATTTTGTTATTTTGTCATTATTTGAACAAACAAGCAATGCCATCCTTTTTCAAAAAGACAAAGAATGACTAATACTCACAGAATAACTTCATCTCCTGGTGCAGGTGCCTTTTGGCCACTTAAAGTTTGGGCTTCAATGCTCCTTGGATGGGGACAAATCTTTCCAGGGTTCTCTTTGTAAAGGTCTTTAAATGTTTCCCAGTCTCCAGAACCACTGGGATCATCTCTATCAAACCACTCTGTCCAGCATACTAACACAAGACATAAAATACATTATCATGACTAACAATTTCCGTTAAGTAAGTATTGTTGATAAAACACACAAGGACAAGGGAAGTGTTAGGTTGCGTAATTTCTAAATTATTTTCAAAATGTATTTTCTGTATTTTCCTTGGAAAACCAAAGTATAGCAACTTATGTCTGAGAAAGATGAGATGAGAGATATGGGTGAAACCAGGTTCTGCCAATGATTTGTTTGTTTAAGAATTAAAAAATACTTTCCATTACATTAAAAAACAAAACAAAACAAAAAAAAAACTATTAAATGTATTAGGTTTTTTCTTTCCAAAACTCAAGTCTTCTAATTTTCCTTCCTCTCTTACCAGTTACAAAGATTAACAGCTGTAAACAGAGTTAGCATTGATCTAGATCCACAAAGCAGTGAAAAACTTAAATAGAAATGCTTCTATGTTTTACTCACGCAACAAAAACAACAAAAATCAACAAGTATATCATATAAAACACAATCCACCTGGTTTCAATAGAAGATCATCCAAGGGCCATCTCTTGATCTCTGTTTAAGAAAAGAACTCAGTATATATTTAGATGTACAGTGCTAATCTTATCGATAAATGTGGAGACAAAATTGGAAAGGAGGAAAATAGAGATGAAAGAAAAAGAAGTGTTCCTACCTGTTAGTCCTTTGGGACAAATGAAAGAGAGAGGAAACATGTATAAATTCATTGTATCATACATTTAATCTCCAAAAACAAATGTTCAAACAAACTTCAATGGAATACAAAGATAAGAGTCAGGTTTACAGTTTTTTTTTTTTTTTTTAATATATATATAGCTTAACACTTTATGTGGAAAAAGTTAGATTTAAAAATGTACAGATTTTTCTGTAACTTGTAAAAGGTGAAAGTCTTGGACCATGAATGTAAGATAGAAACAGGCTTCGCTAGAAACTTCATTTTAAATGCAGATTGTTTGTTAATTCTGGATTGTCAGGATTGTTATTGGATCAACGTAAAGGTTTTCAGAATATATTTATTCCCAATATTTCCAGATGACTATACAGTGAAAATATACATACAGAATTCAATAATAAATTGTTTCTATGGAACGCCTAATATGAAAGATACAACATTTAAAGATAAATACAGACATACATCCTACCTTGCTCTGTTGTTTCTGTGGAATAAACAAACATTTTAGCAACGTTTTGAACTTTAACAACACAGCCTGAGTCATTATTGTGTCAGAACTAAATAATACATCTACATCTCACCTGGAGCTTCAGTTGGTCCAGCATATATTTTGTTTCGTTCTGTAAGAAATACATATGTACATCCTTTAAATGAGTTTTTTTTTTTTTTTTTTTATAGCTACAGTGATCAGAAAATTATGGAAGCCCGTTTCCGCCACTAAAAAAAAAAAAAAAAAAAATCACCAAGGAAAGTAATAATTATGAGTTAGAAAGTCATAATTATGAGTTAGTAAAGTCATAATTATGAGTAAGAAAGTCATAATTATGATATAGGAAGTCATAATTATGAGAAACAAAGTCATAATTATGAGTTAGTAAAGTCATAATCATGAGATAGAAACATTTTTGGTACATCCATCTCTACCCATGGCACTGACCAGAAATCTCCATGTGTTGTTCAATAACCTGTGCTACTTCAGCCACATCAGTTTTATCCTTTCGACGCCAGAGCCTCTTTTTGCTTAGTAGCTTTTCAAGGTTGCGTTTACTCAGCATATTTCTATGTGAATTTGCAAGCAAACAAAGTATTTCATCATTTGTAAAGCCCTGTCTAAAGTAGTCTTTGATAGTCTTATCAGCCATCTCTCAGTGTCAGCTCACCACATGAACAAGTTGCTGTGAATGTGTTTAAGTATCTCATAATTATGACTTTCTATCTCATAATTATGACTTTCTATCTCATAATTTTGACTTTACTAACTCATAATTATGACTTTCTATCTCATAATTATGACTTTACTAACTCATAATTATGACTTTTTTTCTCATAATTATGACTTTCTAACTCATAGTTATGACATTCCTTGGTGATTTTTTTTTTTTTTTTAGTGGCGGAAACGGGCTTCCATAGAAAATGTTTAGAAATTGTAAAATAGTTTTTTTTTTTTTTTTATTTTGAAATTTAGAAGATGAACCCACCTAAAACCAGAATGGCAACAATGGCAAAAAGGATCTATAACAAAAAAAGAAATGTAACTCATTTGAATTACATTTGTTTGTGAATGATTGGCATTTAATAGAAGAGTTAATACGTTACCAAGCGAAGCATGTTTGCAGATCAGCAGAAATCCTGTGAAAAGATGAATGGTAATCTTTGGTAAAAACTGGCATGAAAGAAATCAGCAATAATATAGATTATAAAAAGAGAGCAGAGATCTTTACCAAATGTGGTGATGTGACCCTGTCCACCTGACTGAGTATGGCAACAGCACCGGCCACTTTATAGTCACTTCAACGCCTCAGGATATACGTGTCAGAGGCCACACCTGAAAGATCATGACCCTAAGGACAAAAGGACTTTTCCTCTAAAAAATTCCAGTGTATAGATCTAAAAGCCTTTCTGTGCACAATGAGAATCCTTACTTATCAGAGAAAAATGATTTAGACAGAGCTTTGTGTGTATAAATGTATGATGGAATAATCAGTTGTTCCTGTACATGTTTCCTTTAATTCCTTCTTTTCCTCAAAGTTTTGTTTAACAACAGTTGTTACATGAGGGATGGAAGTGCTGTGTATCCCAGTGGTTCCCAAACTTTTCAAGGTCTTGTATCCAGACATTTAACCTGAAGCTGAAAAAAACACAAACATGTAATGTCATACACGATGTAGCTCTACAGATGAATGTGTCCCTGAATTGTACCTATCCTATTGAGGAATAATATAATAAATAATTCATAATAAATAAATAAAAGCTGTAAGCACACAAGAAAACATCTCACTTTGCTTTATTTATTAATTAGCCCACTGGCATTTTTATCTGATAAACTGAACTCTTTGTTTTGGAAAAAAAAAAATCTACCAAATATTTGTTGATTGAACATAGAGTATAGCAGTAATACAACTTATTCAACACCCTGAAACTGTGTGGTACAACTCGCTATAACTTTAGTGAGAAAGGTGAGGTTGTGAGGATGCACATAATCTTTAATATTTGACAGAATTTCATGTTTGTGTTTTTTTTTAATGAGACTGTTCTTCTGTCTGAGGCTGCGTGAGGGGTCTCTGGATCTGACCTTGGCCATGCTCGTAGCTCAGCTATCTACACGTGTAACTCTGCTAGCATTTTAATCTACCGTGCACTTGAATATATATGCATGCTGCTGTGGGTTAGCTGCACACAATGGAATACGTGACAGTCAGTCACAGGTGTAAATCAATCAAAAAGGTTCACGTAAGTGTAGTCCTACAAAGGCCAATATGTAATTCGTGGCGATGCATGGAGGCTCCTGACTGCTGGTCTATGTTGTGAGGCTGTTTTTCATTTCTATTCACGTACCAATTTGCATACCCCTTGGGGGTACCCGTATCCCACTTAGGCAACCAAGGGTGTATCCTAAATAACAAAACAGATTGGGAATGACCCATATACAGTGTGTATGAAAAGCTACAATCAAGGATAGAAAAATGCACTTTTTTGTATCAAATTTGTTGGGCTTGAATCAATGAGAAAGTAAGAAAGTTATTATAGTGAACTATAATCTTAATTATATCTTTGAAAACCCTCCGTCTTTGTTGAAAAGCAGTTAAACACACCTGAACCAGCAAAACGAGTTCTAGAGTCACATTCTTAAAGGTCCCAAATCATGCATTTTTCACCCATTTCCATTTGTTCTGAGAACCCCAATATCTGAGGTTTATTTTCCAAACTTGCCTGTTTTTCAAGAGTTTTATCCCTCTGAAAAGGGACTTTCTGAGTAACGGGCTTTTTGGTGCCTGCTTATACATATTCACGAGTGGGCATGTCTATAGACGCAGCCTTCATGACTCGCTCTTACGTGGGAGATCAGTGATCACCAAAGCAATTTTCTCTTGCTATCCACACACCGTTGTTGTTGTTTTCAGCCAAAAAACTGCACATTAAAGTAAAACACATGGCTATTTAAGCGGCTTTTGTGATTGTGAGTCCGTCTCAAAGCTTCAGGGTATTACAGCAGCAGCAGTCACCCAGCTGCTTCAAACTCTTACCGGAGTGTTAAGCTGCTAAGTCACTTTCTTCTCCTCCTCTCTTCTTCTAACTACAGGAATAGTGCATTTAAGGTGAAAGTCATTGATTTTGTCCAACCGCTGCATCGCATTGTGTCACAATTACGTCCGATATAGTCAAAGGCTATACGAGGTGAGTACACCTCGGCATGAGCAAATAGTGCATACACTACAGTGTATGTTCACTGTGGAGGCGCGGCTTCAGCAGCAGTCACTTCCTGGAGGGGGCGGTTCAGACGTTGTGCCGTCAGTTCGGAACAGACCTCTAGTTTTTCAGAAGAGGGCAAAGAAGCAGCTCGGAAAGCAGGATTACTGAGGATTTCTCAGAGATGCAGGAATGAACCCCAATCATAGTTTGGGGGCGTTTTTGATAAAGAATTAACATTGTAACAAGGTTCAAAGCTCAAAAATGTTGATTTGCACGATATAGGACATTTAATATATTTTGGTTGTGCAATATTACAAAAGCTCAACCTCTATGACAAGAGCGCTGCACATCTGAAACCACAGAGAACTACACAAGAACGTTATGTTCCAGAACAGCCTATCTGGTACACTGAAGATGGCTCACCTGAGTGGAAGGCACGCTTCATAGATTATGCTGACAAGCATCCTGCCTCATGTTGGATCATCACAGATGTCCTTGACAGTGGTGATGAAACCCCACCTGACGAAGGTCATCGAGTTCCTGCAGATCTGATTGGCAGTGGTCCAACTCTGAACGACACCAAGCAGAATGATCCACCTTACAAGATTCGACTGACAAAGACAACCGTGTTACCAATTAAGTCACCACAACCGTCGAAGCCTGCACTGCTTAGGCAATTCAGTCAGGAAACAAGGTCTAAGAAGGACCCCGCAATTGTCCTGCAACCTCTGTCTTACACATGTTAATCCATTACTAGTTAAATGTTTGGTCATGCTTGTGAGTAGTGACCGTTGCTGAATGTATACTGTTTTCACTTTGGTCTCCATTGTTTCTGTAAAGTAGTTATACCAAACACGTTTCGTGGACCAGACAGTTTTCATACATTTGATGTCATTCTACGTGTTTGAGTTGTTTTGTATTCTTTGCCTTATTTAAACATAAAAAGGGCATGTTGCAATAATAATTGGACATATGTGTAATGCTGCCACCTTGTGGTATTGTTGTGTATTTGTTCTTATACCCAGAATGCTTTGGATTAAAATGAAAAATGGCTCCTTAAACAACAAGGCTCTGTGATACAAAAACCTGTTGACTTTTTCCCTGCTTGTGTGGCTCTGTGTAGTGTGCGCAAGTTGGTATATATGCATGTGTGTACGTTTGTGCGACTTAGCGTGCTTGAGGCGGTGCTTGCATTCCGTGGTCGGATCTGTGTTGTGTGAAGAGCTTGTATGTCTTTAGGAGAGGCAAGTCAGAAGCGGATTAGTTTGGTTCGGAGGTGCCCTTGTTTAGCATGTGCCACGCAGGTGGTGCAATCTGTGCGCACCGGTGGCTTATCATAATCAGCAGCCTTTTTGAATACTCTATGCTACTGCGTCTGGATGTATGCTGTGGGTACGGCATTGATGTGACGCAGAGGTTGGCCAAAAGAACTTCTGCGTCGAGGGAACGCATCGCTATGCAATTGGCCTCCATGCCGCTTGGGGGTTGTGGCTGTGGAGTGTATGTTGTTACAGAGATGCATTAAAAAAACACTTGTTTATCTTTTGGTTACAGTAAACAATGTTTTATGTTTTTTAAGCATCTTAAAATGCAATTTATTTCGGGATTATTACTTACCTATCTATCTAACCTAACTGTGTATTGTTAAACATATGGCCCTTAATTCTTAAAAAATATCAATTCTCTACAACTGTACAGACACTCATTGAACAAAGTTATTTATTGGAAGTTAAACAACCCAGTCTTAATGGTGTAGAGGAAAATTTGACAAATCAACTCAATCTGTCTTCCTGCTCTCCTTATTGACTGCAAGCAACACCAGGGCCACCCCTGCTTTTTGTTCCGTAAACAGCTGTGCATGTTTACCAAAAACCACAATAGTACTTAACACTGAGTTAAAGCAATAAGAAAACAACATGATTTGCAGCTAAATTATTTTATTTTGTTGATTAGAAGATTATCACTTTGTCATCGCGAACAGGAAAGACAAAAAAACAAACAAAAAAAAACACCCGAAAAACATTGATTATGTAACTTTCATGAGTCAATCATAAAGGGAAGCGTGAAAGATGATAGATAGAAAGAACAACCAAGCAAGTGATAATAGGAGCTCCTCTCTATCTTCTCATTGGTGGTGTTGTAGAGTCAGATATCAGGATTAGCATAGGCATCCATAGCGAACTTTGTAGTCATGGCAGTTTCCAAATTCCTGGTCGTTATTCCGGCAAACAAAACCGAGGTACTGGTGATTTCTGAAAAATTATTTTAAGCAATTAAATAACATCCTGAATAAAGACGGTTAGATGAAGAGATAACATCAGCTGTAAAACATTGCAAAGGTGTCATGGTAACATTTATCATAAATATGGCGTGATTGTATGCCATGTGCTCTTATTACCACAGGGAATTGAACCCATGTCTTCCAGCACCTGTGTCTTCTACTCATAGAAGATATGTGTCCTGTGCTGGAAACACTTTACCATAAGCTTGTATATTTTGTCCTGTTAGTAAACTTACATATAAAAGATCTGTCCTGTTTCGATGGCTGGAGTCAAGGTGACAGTGGTAACAACCTCCATGTGAACAGGTCTTCTACAAATCTTTTTTGGGTGTTCCTTCCTCAGGTCTTTCAAAAGCTCCCAGTCTCCTGTTCCAGCGGGATGATCTCGATCAAACCACTGGGTCAAGCACACTGCAGTGAAATAAAAAAATAAAAAAAAGAGGTTGAGGACGAGCGGACTTGAATGGTAATGCTTATATTTCTATTTCACCCACACAACCCAAGAATTTAAAACAAAATCCACCTCGTTTTAGGGGTTGATCATCATCAATGGGAATTCCCCGGATGTCTGTTTAGGAAAAAAATTACAGTGTTGATTTTATGATTTACAGACAAGAATGGAAAAGAGAAATTGATGATTTTATATTACTTGGTAATTCTTTGGAACAAAGAAAAAGAGACGAAACATTTTCAACGGTTAAAAATATATGAATTATCTTTTTTTTTTTTAATCTCTAAAAACAAACATTGTTCTTCAGAGAGAAAGCATATGTAAATCTATGGACAGTAAAATGTTATAGCTTCTTTAAGCATTTGCTCAATATTGTCCATGTTAAGGGTAGATAGAAACAGGCTTGGCTAGAAACATCATTTTAAATGCAGATAGTTTGTTCATTCTGGATTTTCAGGATTGTTACTGGATTAACTCAATATTTGGGATACATGTTGAATTCATCAGATAAGGTGACATTATACATACAGAGCTCAATGATAAATGTTTTCTATGCAACGACTATGGTAAAAGATACAACATGTAACGATAAAAACAGACATTATTCATACATCCTACCTTGGTCTGTTGTTTCTGTGGAATAACGAAAAAATTTAGAACATTTTAGCAACATTTTGAACTGAGTTACCAACTAAAAAATACATCTACATCTCACCTGGAGCTTCAGTTGGTTCCGCATATATTTGGTTTCTTTCTGTAAGAAATAAATGCGTACATCCTTTCAATGCGTTTGTTTTTTATTTCTATAGGGATCAGAAAATGTTTAGAAATGTTTAAACTGGTTTTCATTAGAAGATAGACCCACCTGAAACCAGAATGGCAACAACGGTAAAAATAATCTGTAACAAAAAGGAAAAAAATAATAATTTGAATTACAGGTGTTTGAAAATGATTGGCATTTAAAAGAAGAGATAATACGTTACCAAATGAAGCATGTTTGCAGATCAGCAGAAATCCTGTGAAAAGATTAAATTAATCTTTGTCTAAAAACTGGCAAGAAAGAAATCAGCAAAATTACAGATAATAAAAGAGAGAAGAGATATTTACCAAAAGCCTTCTCAGAGGAACAATGTGGTGATGTGACCCTGTCCACCTGACTGAGTATGGCAACAGCACTGGTCATTTTATAGTCACTTTAACGCCTCAGGATATACGTGTCAGACGACATACCTAAAAGATCATGACCCTAAGGACAAAACTGAACCAACCAAAAAATTAAAGACTATGACTTAGAAATGTTGTGCAGACCTAGAATATTTGTGCAGAACTGCAGAGATAACAATGCTTCTGCTGAACTTCAACTTCTTTGAATTAGTTTACTACAGTCAGCTATGTTTGCTAGCTTGTTTGCTAACCCTTTATAAATACCTTGTTAAGTTAAAGGTTGGATTGAAGGCCTACAGCTGCTGGTTCTTTCATATCCACTGAACCTTTATTCATGGAATATTAAGTCAAGTTAAATGCACTTGCACTCAGCATCCCACAGTACAATATAGTGACTGCAAAGTCTGCATTTAACATAGCTGAACAATGGATGAATTGTGATGGAAGGGAGAAATCGTGCATTTTTTATTTATTTATTTATTGCAAAACACCCCAATGCAAGTCTAGCAATTAAAAGGTTTGACAAATTTGTACTTAAATGAAGCAATAAATGATTATTTATTCTACCTCTGAAAATCTAAGTGCCAGGAATGTGTATAAGACAAACCCTACTGGCAAAACTGGTTGTTGAGAGTAGATATTTTAGATAAACTATCTTTGGGCAAAATCCACCCAAACAGAAAAATGTTACTGATCTCGTGAAGTTACTTTAAAACAAGAAAAACAAGCTGCTACACTTTAGATAACAGACTTTTATAGGAACTATAGGAATTTTTCAAATGTTTATACATTAAAACCTATTTTAAACCTATTTTAAAACCTATTAAAATAGGTCAAGATATAATCAATGATTTATTTAAGGTTCAACAGGATATTTAACCTAAAACAAAGGGTTGTTGAAGTGAATTGTCCAATTATTTGGAGCATCTGCTGCTAATACCAACTAACTTCTGGGCACTCTCAAGGCTAATACACAGATTTAAAAAAAAAAGATCCTATGACATTTATGTAAATCAGATTATTTCAAATGTGACTGAGACCTTTACGTAAACTAAAAAAGCATATATGACATCTGTTTCACAAGTGTATATGATTGTTTAATCCATATTTCTGAAAACTACTGTACAACAATTCAGTTTTGTTATAATATCTAAACACTACTGCATGTTCAGAAGATGCTGCATCAAAATGCACCTATAGGTGGTGGGGGGCTTGGGGTGAATCATTATAGGGTTGATCAAAAATATACAGGGGTCCAGGACCCCCCAAAAAAGGTTGAGAATACTGCTCTTATTTGATGTAGCAGACTGTAACACTCATAGGACAGATACATTCTCATCCTCTCATTCATCACACAAATATTACACTATTTTACATTTCTCTGGTGACATATTGCTGTCCATATTTATGAATTAATTACTGAAGGATTAATTATGTCCTTTGAATTTGATGTTCTTTTCCAGATTTATTGACTTAATGAGAAAGTAGTTTACTTAAGGGAAATTAAAGCTGCAGTAAGTACTTTTTTTGGCTTCATTTGGCACAAAATCCATAATCACCTTTGAGCAAATTGTAATTTGAAGTGTTCTGAAAGGGAAACTCTTCTCTTGCCTCTTTATTTGACCTTTAGAAATCCAGGAGAGTGACGCGACTTTTGAGCCAATCAGAGATCTTTTTACAAACAGAGCTGTTTCGGAGTGTTACTATTGACTGCCCAACTGAAGTCGATGCACGTTCACGTCCTCCATAGTAAAGTACAATGGCGGACATTCCAGCAAGAGAAGTCCCCATCGCGGCACAAATGGAAAAAAAAAAGTCAGATGTGGAAAGTAACAGTCTAAATTCCCAAACATACTCGGGAAGAACAGACTTCATTGAGGACTGCTTTGAGGAGGCGGGGTCCACCCCATGTACTGGTTTTAGAGGGAGAACATGTGGTATAAATTGTGTGTAAACCTAAGAGAAGCATATTAAAGATGGAGAGAACAGACACAGTAGTCCTTCCTATCTCCTTTCCTATCCATTTTTCCTTCATCACCGAAAGTGTTTAAGTGGCGGCCATAAAAAAAATAAAAAAACATTTCAATTCTTTAAAAGCTAAGAAAAGGATGCTCAATGCTTACTTTATAACCTCCTTTAGCGTAGGAAACACTGATGCATCTTTTACCAAAGAAGACGAGATATGCTGCTGCACAATTCCTTGCGCCAACAATATTTAAAGGGGCCCATTAATCCGAGTGTTCACAAAAACTCACAATGACTGAAAACAAAGCACTCTGTCGTTCAAGTAAAAGGGATCACATTGTGTTTTATTCAATATATTTTATTCACCTAGGAATGCTCTGTGCAGTTACACATTTGTATGCCTATAATATTATGTAGACCTATAACTTGCATAAATGTAACAATTTCATAAAATTATACTTATTTTGTTTTAATGTTGATTTCTGAGTGGAAGGTGAGTGTGAGAAACCATTCTTAATGTGAGGTTCTTTTCATTTCACTTTTGTTTCTCGTAGCCTCTTTTCCTTTGATTTCAATTCAACCTTGTGATATTTGATATTATATCAGCGGTTAGAGGCACAGGATTCGCTTTTTGGAAATTTGAAGTTTGTTTACTATAGCAGATTTCACTAACCTTCACTGCCGTGGGATTATTGTCAAAGCAACTTGATCGCCACTACTTTAGAAAGTCTCCTATCACCTTTCCTTGACCCCATGGGGACATCCACTGGGTTAAGGAAAAGTGGATAGAAAAGCAGATAGGAGAGACTATTCGAACGCACTCTCCAGAAAACTCTCATTAACAAAAGTCCATACATTTGTCACTAGTCTCTCTTGAGAAAAAAGTCGCTAAGAGTTCCACAGTTGTGCGCGTTCACGAGGATACCTTAAGTACGTCTCATAATTCTACCTACTGCAGCTTTAAGCGGGAAATGAACATAAAACGTAGCTCACCAACAAGAACAGCACCAAACCCCTTTAATATTGAATCAAACTCTGTTTGATCCAATCACCTTCTTCTCTTGTGACCCATAACCAAACACCTATTGGCCCTGCACTGGTTAGCAAACCATTGTTTGGAAGAGACTTTAGCAGCTGACGCTGGCTTTATGATAACACCCTTTTCTTTGAATAGCAAAGCAAACACACCATGTTCAACTTGTCCTCTCACTTCAATAGCATTACATTGGTTTGTTAATACTGCAAAGACATGAACAATTACTCTGATAGCTCTAAGTAAAGGTGCTATCCAGCTCTGCTTCATCTCAGACCCTGCTTCTATCAGAGTGCATTGGTCAAGAGAACAAACATATCTAATCTAATAAAGGTGCTTTAAGTTTTAACAGTTCACTGAAAAGAAAAGGGTAGTACTCGCTTGTGTTTTTACTCCAGATTACTGACCTTTAAGTCTTAGAAAACAACAATTTCCTACAACTGAAGTCTTACAGGTGTAGAAGATATTAGGAACATCAACTCAATCTGTTTTACCGCTCTACTTATTGATTATTTTATAGCACTTAACATTGAGTTAATGCAATAGTAAAATAAAATAAAAAACAAGCTGAAATAAAGACCCCCATGATTTACTACTAAATTATTTTATTTTGTTGATTAGAAAAAGATCATCACTTTATAATCACTAACAGGAAGGATAGAACTGTAAGTAGCACAAGCTGTTTTTGTAAAACAAAAATCAGGCACCCAAAAATATTGGTTATGTAACTTTCATGAGTCAATCATAAAGGGAGCTATGAAAGATGATAGAAAGAAAAATCAAGCAAGTGATAATAGGAGTTCCTCTCTCTCTTCTCATTGGTGGTGGTGCAGAGTCGGATCTCAGCATGGGCATGAAAAACGAACTTTGTAGTCATAGCAACCTCCAGATTCCTGGTCCTTATTCCGGCAAACAAATCCCTTGTTCTGTTCGTGTCTGGAAAATAATTTTAAGAAATTAAATTCCATCCTAAATAAAGACGATTAAGACAAAGAGATAACGTAAGCTATAGCACATTGCCAAGGTGTCTTTCAAACATTTACTATATACAGTACATGGCTTGATTTTTTTGCCATGTGCCTTTATAATAACAGGGAATTCAACTTATGTCTTCAAACACCTCCACCTCTGTCCATAAAACCTGTGTCTGCAGAGTTAATTTATTCATAGAAGATATGTGTCCTGTGCTAGAAGCTGATTCTGCTGCTTTACAGTGGTAACAACCTCAATGTCAAGAGGTTTATAACAAACACTTTACCATAAGCTTGAATATTTTGTCCTTCATGTAAACTTACAGATAAATGTTCTGTCCAGCGTTGAGGGCTGCAATCAAGGTGTCAGTGGTAACAACCTCCATGGCAAGAGGGAATTCACAAATCTGTCCTGGGTTTTCATTCCTCAGGTCTTTCAAAAGCTCCCAGTCTCCTGTTCCACTGGGATCATCTCGATCAAACCATGCGGTCCAGCACACTGCAGTGAAAAACAAAGAGTTTGAGTCTGCGCTGACTTCAATAGTAATGCTTCCATTTCTATTTTACCCACACAACCCAAAAATCAACAAGTATGTAATTTAAAACTCAACCCACATGGTTCCATTTGTTTTCCATATAAGAGAATTTTCCGGATGTCTGTTTTAGAAAAAAAAAAAAAGACTCAGTATTTATTTAAATTTACAGAACCGGTTTTAATAAAAATACAGAAACAATTCGAAAAGAGAGATTGTAAATTTGATAAAAAATAAATAAATGTTCCTACCTTGTAATTCTTTGGGAAAAATGAAAAAGAGAAGAAAAATAGTTAAAAATATATGAATTTATTGTATCACATTTTAATCCCTAAAAACAAATGTTGTTCCTTGTGAAAGCACATTTAAATCTATAGACCGGGTAAGTTGTGTATTTTTTTCAGTATCTGCTCAATAGTGTCTGCATGTAAAGGGTTAATTATATCATATATTACCTGCACAGTAAGGAGGGAAGCAACGAAAACGAACTCTATAATCCTCACACTTCTTATCCTTCTGGTCTTTATTTTTGCAGATCAATCCTACAAATGGCCAAATCCTAGAAAATGACAAATACATTTGAGATGTACTTTTTAAACAAAAATGTTTTATTATCTGAAGAAACAAGCAACGCCATCATTTTTTAGAAAGACAATTAATGACTAATACTCACAGAACATTATTATCTCCTGGTGCAGGTGCATTTTGGCCACTCAGAGTTTGGGCCTCAATGTCCCTTGGTTGGGGACAAATTTTTCCAGGGTTCTCTTTGCGAAGGTCTTTGAATGTTTCCCAGTCTCCAGAACCACTGGGATTATCTCTATCAAACCACTCTGTCCAGCATCCTGACACAAGGATTTATTTATTTATTTATTTATTCAGTTCATTTCCGACATGGTTGCATTCACAGAAATTCATTTGACATTCAGAGCAAAATCACATCATTGTTTGTTTTTTTTTTTTTTTGTCCTTTTTCATGCCGGAAAGGGCGACGGAAAAAAGCATAATGCTTATCTCGATCCGTCCCCTAATTTGAACACAGATAATTTTACATCCAACCTCGTTTCTTCCCTTTTTTTTTTTTTTTTTTTTTTTTGTGATGTGTTCTCGTTGTATGGATGTATGAATGAAATTATCATGATTAAAAATGTACATTATTTAATCTTGCTGTGGCAGTAAGAATCGTTTATAAAACTCACAAAGATAAGGGAAATGTTATGTTTATGCACAGTTTAAATGTATTTTTTTGTGATTCCTTGGAAAACCAAAGTTTAGCAACTTACAGTATGTCTGAGAAAATAAGGAGGGTGAGCAAAAGAGGATTATGGGTTAACAAAAATTCAAATATGTAATGTAAAACAAAATCCACCTCTTTTCATGGGTCCATAACCATCGAAAATTCTCTGGTTGTCTGTTTAAAAATAAAACTCAACATTTATTGAAATTTACAGTATTGGTTTAATAAATTATAGACATAAATGGAAATGAGAGATTGTAGAATTTAAAAAAAAAGAAATGTCCTACCTGCTAATCCTTTAAGACAAATGAAAAGAGAAGGAAAATGTTCAACAGTTAAAAATATGTGAATTTAATGTATCATATTTTTAATCTCTAAAAACAAATGTTCAATAAAACTTTAAATGAATACAAAGATGAAAGTCAGGTTAAAAGTTTTTATAGCTTAACACTTTATGTTGATAAAGTCAGATTTAAAAATGTACAGATTTTTCTGACCATGAACGTAAGATAGAAACAGGCTTGGCTAGAAACATCATTTGAAATGCAGATTGTTTGTTCATTCTGGATTGTTACTGGAACTTGAAGGATTTCAGACATTTTTGGCCCTATACAGTATTTTCCAGATTAGATATTGAATTCATCAAACATTTATTTTGTGTAATTTACCGTACAGAAATCAATGATAAATTGTGTCTATGAAACATCTAATGTAAAAGATACAATATTTATTTATTTATTTTTTTTTTTTATTTATTTTTTTTTACCTTGTCTGCACATGCTGTTGAAGGTTAACACTACAAGAAGTGCAATCTTTTGACAGCAATGCATATTTTATTATTGCAATTAAATAAATTTATTTATTTCATTGCATAATTGTGACCGTCACCAGCCCTCCCTAGGGAAGGGTAAGAAATACTTTATTAAAGGGAGGATGTAAAAAAGAGAGGGCAGTGTTACACCAAGGTGAGGGGTTGGAGGGGGGTGGGGAAGTTAACAGGGAAGAGGGATACAAGATAGGATATGGAATGGGTGGGGAATAGTTTTAAGTGATGCGATGTGAAATTGTGGTTGTGTATATTGTGTCTATTGTTGTGTTGTCAAGCCAGTTTGGTGACCAGTGTGTGGTTTAGGAATAATGGTGGTGGCTGTGAACAGAGGAAGAGGTGAGTGGAAATTCCATAAAACAGGTATTTGGGAACAACGTGGCTAAGGTTGAGCCCAGTATGAGTGTTATCCCACAGCCCAAGGCCAGTGCATCCATGACAAATGTATTTCCAAGTACCGCCACTGCAAAACCCAAGAGCCGCCCCCGGGCCCGAAGAAGCAGTCAGGCCAGCAGCAAGAGCAGGCAGCCTAAGGGCCCCCGGCGACCACCCCACGGCCAAGCAGTCCCCCGAACGCCCCCAAGATCCCAAGCCGAGAGGCAGCCATCGCCCCCCCATACACACCCGAGAAAGCCCCAAGGAGCCAAGGACCCAGCGCACCACGCCACCGATCCCACCCCCAACCCCCAGACCCCCCATCCCATCGACCCCCCCACCCCGCCACCCCACCCCCGCGCCCAACCCCCCGAGGGGAGGGCCCAGAGAACTCCCTGCCCGAGGCCCCAGCGGAGGAGCCGAAGCCCACGCCCAGCAGACGACCAGAACCGCGCCGAACAGGCAGCCAGTGGGCACCCGCCGGCGAGCCCAGAGCCAGCAGGGGCCCGACCCCAGGCCAGAAGGACCCGGAACGGATGCAGCACCAGGAGCAGCCCGCCCAGGGAGGACGACCACACCCCAAGCCGCATAAGGCACCAGGGGGCCGCTGGGAGTCTCCCCGCCGGCCCCCAGGCACCCCAACCTAGCCCCCCACGGCGCCCCAGATCACCCTTCACTGATGCCGCCCGCGCCACGAGCTTCAGTTTTTTTTTTTTTTAAAGCCAGGGCCCCCTCCAAGGGCCAAGCCAGACCGCCCCGCCGGGATGTGGCCCCCTATTCCGGCCCCCGACACCCTACCTCACGGGGCACTGCCCAAGCAGGGGCCGTACCAGTAGGTACGCAAGGGCGCTGCACGCGCCACCCGCCCCGAAAGACCCCCGCCAGGACCGGCCCGGCCAGCAGGCCAAGCACCCCGGGCCCCAGGAGCACCCCCCGGGACCAGGACCCCCCAAGGGCAAGCCCCCGGGCCAAGCCCCCCGGGACGCATCCCCCACCCCCGCCCGGGACCCGGCCACGGCCCAGCAGGACCGCACAGCCCCGGACAGCCCACGGCCAGCAGCCCAGGGCCCGCCGCCCCCCGGACAGCGCCAGCCACGGAGCAGCGCCCCCCGCCGGCCCGCGAGCAACCGGCGATCCCCACCGCGGGGACGGAGGCACCCCAATGGCACACATCAAGTGCGGGACAGCAGCCCCCAGCCAAAGATGCCCCGGACCCACCCACCAGTCCGCAAACGGCAGGATAGACCCACCAGGCGGCCGACAGCAACCTCCACCACCGGAACAGCTAGCGCCGCCCCCCAGTAAACAGCATCACCCCGAGGCGCCAAGCAACCCCGCCCCAACCCCGGCGAGGACACCAGCACACCCCCAGCACACCCACCCCCCAAACCGGCGAGGCAGGCCGCCCCGGGCCCGCACACCGCGGGGCCCGCCCCCAAGGCCACCAGGAGACGAAACAAGCACCCAGCCACACCCAAGGGGAGGAAGCACCCCCGCGCCCCACCAGGCCGACACCGCCCGGAAAGACCCCGCAAGGAGAGACCCCAGCAAAGCCCCCCCGAGACCCACCGCCACGCCCGACCGCACCATCCTGATGTATTTTTACTCTAAGCAGTGGCCCAGCCACCAACAGAGGAGCCAGGCCCCCACCGGAGAGGCCCAAATATGTGAACCAACCCACCACCCTGTTATGGTGCCTCTCCATTCCCCAATGGAGAGGCACTTCCCTATCCCCTGTGTGAATGTGTGTTTAGTGAATGTATGGGGTGTAATTAAAAGAAGGGGGAAGGAGGGGAGCGGTGCTCCCCATCCTGCCTCTGTGGATATATGTGTATGTGGTGTAATAGGCCGGAGGGTGTAGGTGAGTACACCCTCCGGGGGGTGGCATGTTGAAGTGCGATTAAAATTGGAGGGATTAGTATGGTAACTAGAGGTGGGAGTGCCGCCCCCACGCCACTACATAGTGACACAGGTGGCGGCCCCCTCCACCCCCAGTCC
The DNA here is from genome assembly GCF_900634775.1 of Gouania willdenowi. Classification (NCBI taxonomy): domain Eukaryota; kingdom Metazoa; phylum Chordata; class Actinopteri; order Blenniiformes; family Gobiesocidae; genus Gouania; species Gouania willdenowi. Next base: position 9,668,551 of record NC_041066.1, on the reverse strand, counting down.
CACCATCCAGCCCCCCAAGGGTTGGGTATGGGTGTGTGGTGCATTATGTGAGTGAGCCAGACCAGCTGGGAGTGAGGTGAAGTGTACATGTAGGAGGCCTGTCTGGTGCGAGCCGGGCCCGTCCGCATGGCGGGCCACGCGAGAGGGTAGATGGTGCAGACGGGCAAGCGGCACTGCGGGCCCCGGAGCAGCAAAGCCGGAGACCCCCCCCACGGCACCCCCCCAGACCGCGACGGCCCCGCGGAGCACGGCGGCACCCCCCACCCCCGGGCGCAGCCAGGCACCAACCCCATCCCCCGGTGCTCCAGGGGGCGACCCCCGCCGCACGCCGGCCCAGAGCGACGCCCCCCCGCCGCCAAGGAGGGCGGCCGAGCAGGGGGGAGGCCCGTGCCCGCACCAGGGCCAGCACAGGCCCACCCGGCGCCACGATATAACACTCTCGACCGGGAGGCGGCCCCGGCCCCCCCGACGAAAGAGGACACCATCTACCGCCAAGCAGGGCCACCCCGCCAGCCACGGACCGGCAAGCCCGAGTACCGAAGCACCCCCAGCCCGGTACCGCCATCCCACACCAACGGCGCCAGTAGAGCCCCCCCCCCCCCACGAAGGCGATCCCCGACGACCCACGCACCGGCACGAGACACCCCCCCGACGCCAGCACACCCCGGACGACAGCGGGCCCCAGGCCACCAGCCCCGCCCCGCCCCGCCCAAGGCTGCGCAGCGCCGCCACGCGCCGCGGCCGGTCCCCGGGCAGATGACAGGAGAGCACGCCCCCGGACACCCAGACCACGGATCCACCCCCGGGGCGCCCCCGCCCCGGAATGGCGCCCACGGCGCCCGGTGCACCCAGCCAGCAGACCAGCCAATCCCGACGCGGATCCACCAGGCCAAGAGCCACGCGCCGCGCCCCCGCACACCCACCCAACACGACCCCCGGGGAGGCCCCATAGCACCCCCCACCCCACACCCCTAGCCGTAACGGCCACACCCCAACCATTGCGGCCAAACAAAAGCCCCGGAGGGGGCCCCGCCTGGCTCGTCGCGCAAGCGACATCCATGGCAAGGGCGCGCCCTAGGGAGCCAAGCCGAGGACCCGCAAGGGCCGACGGAGCAACCCACAGCCACACCCCGCCACCCAGCGACCCAGGAGGCAATCCCCGACCCCGGGCAGCAGCCACCCCCAAAGCTACCCCCACCCCGGATCCCCCCGGACCGGAGCCAAGGACCCCACCACCCCAGGCCCCCCAACGAGACCACCCCCCAGCCAACCCACCCGGCACGGCACCGCCCGCCCCCCAGGCGGGAGCCACAGCCCCCCCACCAGTGCCCCAGACCAACGGGAGCCCCCCACACCCAACCCAACAGGATGGCGGGCGCAAGAGCAAAGGAGGAGGAGGGGGGGAGGACGAGACAGGGGGACAGGGAGCAGGAGGAAGGAGCGGCAGGGGAGCACGCAGGGCCCCAGCCCCAGAGACCAACCAGATGCGTATGCAAGGGGCAACAGCGCCAAATCAAACAGCCCCGGGACCTCGTGAACACCCAGAAGGAATGCACACCCGTGCCGAGGCAACAAGACACCCCGGCAACCCACCCCAGCCATCCCGGCCAAGACCACCCCAGAGGCCCAAGGCGGCCCAGGCCTACAGTTGGGCTAGTGCGTTAGTAAAGAGTGGTGCTGGCAGTCGCTGGCAGGCTAGATCATCAGGCTTTTAAAAATTTAGATTTAATGCAATTAAAAAAGGAGTCCAACGCTCCTCAAAGCACATTGTTTTTTTTTGTTTTCTGAGAGCAGACATCTTTTCCATGGAAATAAATTCTGTGAGGAGATTTTGCCATTGGTTTATGTTTAAGGATTTTTTGTCTTTCCAATTTAGTAATATTGTTTTTTTTGCTATGGCTAGTGCCGCAAGGATTGATTGTGATTGGTTTGCTGGAAGTTGAAGCAATGTCAGGTCTCCAATCAAACAAAGATTTGGAGATAAAGGAATCCTGCAGTCCAAAATGGAGGACAGTTTTTCAGTGATTAGAATCCAAAAGTGTTGAACTGGGGGGCAAAGCCATAAGGCTTGTAGATAGGAATCCGCTGTATTCTGGGTGCACTGAGAGCAGATGTCTGTTGCTGAGAAGCCCATTTTATGCATTTTCTGTTGGGTAATGTGGGATCTGTGGAGGACCTTGTATTGAATTAGCTGAAGGTTTGTGTTTTTTGTCATCTTAAAAGTATTACAACAAATTTCTGTCCAGAAATCAGTGCTCGGGGTGATTGAGAGTTCAGCCTCCCACTTCGCGATTGGTAAGTAATTACAGTTAGTGTTCGAGAGCGCTCTGTATATTTTTGAGAGTTTTTTTGATTTTGTTGAAATTTTTTTCATATATATAGCCAGTTCTGGAGGTTGTAAAGTAGTTAAGTCTAGTGGAGTAGTTTTCTTTATTGTCTCTGTTACTTGTAAGTACTGTAGAAAGTTACTTTTATTTATATCGAATGCTTGGGTTAGATTGTTATATGTCCTGAGCTTATCATTTTCGAAGAGGTCTTGGAGATGAATAATTCCGCTATCTTCCCATGTTTTTAGATAGAGTGGTGTTTTTTTGTTTCTTAAGTCAGGGTTGTGCCAGATTGGAGACAGCACGTTAGTTTTTAATTGAACATTTGTTATGTCCAGGGCTTTCCACCACGCAGTCAGGGTGGAGGCAATCAGTGGGTTTTTAAAGCAGTTATGATGTTTCAGGGTCATAGTGATAAAAGGGAGATCAGAGAGTTTAATATGTTTGCAGTCTAGCTGTCATGGTTAGTTGTGGGTATGGACCCAAATGCAGGGAAAGATGGAGGCAGGATGCAGGAATAGCGTTCTTGGAAAAAGTCCATGTTTATTAACCCAAACAAAAGTAACTTAAATCCAACGTGGAAGGAGGTACAGGGAACAAAACGCAGCAGGACACGAGGAGGAGAGACAACATACAAACACACAATGATCCCGCAGCCATACTGTGTCCAGACACTCAGCTAAATAGTGGAGGAGGCCTGATTGGGAATGGGCCACACCTGGGTGAAAACACGAGGGAGCTAATCATTCACCAGCCAAGCACACAGACATCACTGAGGGGTGGAGCCACAAACAGGAATCCCTGAAACACAGACGAGAGTTAACACAAACCAAATAAACAAAGACACAACATAACCCCCCCCTTAAGGAGCGGGTTCCAAACGCTCCAAAAACAAAACCTAACCACCCAAACACCAAACCAGGGTGGGTGGACGGGGGCCAGGAGGAGGGTCGAAACCAAGCTCAGGCAGCCTCCCATGAGGCGGAGCCGGCGAAGCAGGGGACCAGGAGTCCGGCGGCCTCCCCTGAGGCGGAGCCGGCGAAGCAGGGGACCAGGAGTCCGGCGGCCTCCCCTGAGGCGGAGCCGGCGAAGCAGGGGACCAAGAGTCCGGCGGCCTCCCCTGAGGCGGAGCCGGCGAGGCAGGGGACCAAGAGTCCGGCGGCCTCCCCTGAGGCGGAGCCGGCGAGGCAGGGGACCAAGAGTCCGGCGGCCTCCCCTGAGGCGGAGCCGGCGAGGCAGGGGACCACGAGTCCGGCGGCCTCCCCTGAGGCGGAGCCGGCGAGGCAGGGGACCAAGAGTCCGGCGGCCTCCCCTGAGGCGGAGCCGGCGAGGCAGGGGACCAAGAGTCCGGCAGCCTCCCATGAGGCGGAGCCGGCGAGGCAGACGGGAAGACCTCCGGCAGGCCGGGCGAAGAGGGCTCAGACGAGGCAGACGGGAAGACCTCCGGCGAAGAGGGCTCAGACGAGGCAGGCGGGAAGACCTCCGGCGAAGAGGGCTCAGACGGGCCAGGAGGGAAGACCTCCGGCGAAGAGGGCTCAGACGGGCCAGGCGGGAAGACCTCCGGCGAAGAGGGCTCAGACGGGACAGGCGGGAAGACCTCCGTCGGGCCGGGCGAAGACGGGACAGGGGGGAAGAACTCCGGCGGGCCGGACGAAGACGGGACAGGGGGGAAGAACTCCGGCGGGCCGGGCGAAGACGGGACAGGGGGGAAGACCTCCGGCGGGCCGGGCGAAGACGGGACAGGGGGGAAGACCTCCGGCGGGCCGGGCGAAGACGGGACAGGCGGGAAGACCTCCGGCGGGCCGGGCGAAGACGGGACAGGAAAGCTGGGAGTTGGCGGCCTGGTGCGGGGAGCCGGCACTGGCGGCGACGTTGGCGGCCTGGTGCGGGGAGCCGGCACTGGCGGCGACGTTGGCGGCCTGGTGCGGGGAGCCGGCACTGGCGGCGACGTTGGCGGCCTGGTGCGGGGAGCCGGCACTGGCGGCGACGTTGGCGGCCTGGTGCGGGGAGCCGGCACTGGCGGCGACGTTGGCGGCCTGGTGCGGGGAGCCGGCACTGGCGGCGACGTTGGCGGCCTGGTGCGGGGAGCCGGCACTGGCGGCGACGTTGGCGGCCTGGTGCGGGGAGCCGGCACTGGCGGCGACGTTGGCGGCCTGGTGCGGGGAGCCGGCACTGGAACGCTAGCCTGACAGCTAGGAGACACAGGGACGCTAGCCTGGGAGCTAGGAGACACAGGGACGCTAGCCTGGGAGCTAGGAGACACAGGGACGCTAGCCTGGGAGCTAGGAGACACAGGGACGCTAGCCTGGGAGCTAGGAGACACAGGGACGCTAGCCTGGGAGCTAGGAGACACAGGGACGCTAGCCTGGGAGCTAGGAGACACAGGGACGCTAGCCTGGGAGCTAGGAGACACAGGGACGCTAGCCTGGGAGCTAGGAGACACAGGGACGCTAGCCTGGGAGCTAGGAGACACAGGGACGCTAGCCTGGGAGCTAGGAGACACAGGGACGCTAGCCTGGGAGCTAGGAGACACAGGGACGCTAGCCTGGGAGCTAGGAGACACAGGGACGCTAGCCTGAGAGCTAGGAGACACAGGGACGCTAGCCTGAGAGCTAGGAGACACAGGGACGCTAGCCTGAGAGCTAGGAGACACAGGGACGCTAGCCTGAGAGCTAGGAGACACAGGGACGCTAGCCTGAGAGCTAGGAGACACAGGGACGCTAGCCTGAGAGCTAGGAGACACAGGGACGCTAGCCTGAGAGCTAGGAGAAACAGGGACGCTAGCCTGAGAGCTAGGAGAAACAGGGACGCTAGCCTGAGAGCTAGGAGAAACAGGGACGCTAGCCTGAGAGCTAGGAGAAACAGGGACGCTAGCCTGAGAGCTAGGAGAAACAGGGACGCTAGCCTGAGAGCTAGGAGAAACAGGGACGCTAGCCTGAGAGCTAGGAGAAACAGGGACGCTAGCCTGAGAGCTAGGAGAAACAGGGACGCTAGCCTGAGAGCTAGGAGAAACAGGGACGCTAGCCTGAGAGCTAGGTGAAACAGGGACGCTAGCCTGAGAGCTAGGTAAAACAGGGACGCTAGCCTGAGAGCTAGGTAAGACAGGGACGCTAGCCTGGGAGCTAGGAGACTGGCGGGGCTGACCCTTCCTTCTCGACCGACCTTTACCTCGTTGTAGGCTCCGGGGTCCTCCCAAAGCCAGTCGAGTTCCCCAGTAGGGATCCCTAACAGGCTCGTCCTCCCATCCATACAACAGATCTTCCCTTGCCTCCAGCAGGTAGCTCTGCCAGTAGGCAGTCCTTTCGGCCATGTCCATCTCACCCAAATCTGTCTCTGCTGGGTCCACTTGTGGCGGGATCATTCTGTCATGGTTAGTTGTGGGTATGGACCCAAATGCAGGGAAAGATGGAGGCAGGATGCAGGAATAGCGTTCTTGGAAAAAGTCCATGTTTATTAACCCAAACAAAAGTAACTTAAATCCAACGTGGAAGGAGGTACAGGGAACAAAACGCAGCAGGACACGAGGAGGAGAGACAACATACAAACACACAATGATCCCGCAGCCATACTGTGTCCAGACACTCAGCTAAATAGTGGAGGAGGCCTGATTGGGAATGGGCCACACCTGGGTGAAAACACGAGGGAGCTAATCATTCACCAGCCAAGCACACAGACATCACTGAGGGGTGGAGCCACAAACAGGAATCCCTGAAACATAGACGAGAGTTAACACAAACCAAATAAACAAAGACACAACACTAGCTGTTCTATTTCTAGCCAGGTGGTGTGGTATTCTTTTGGTTTTAACCATTCTGTTAAATATAGAATTTGGTTTGCTAGGTAATAATGCGTGAAATTAGGGGCTTCCAACCCTCCCTCGCTTTTATTTTTTTGAAGAGTTGAAAGGCTTATTTTGGGTTTTTTATTCTTAGCATAGAATTTTGTAATTGCAGAATCTAATCTTTTGAACCATTGCGTTGGTGGTTTCAGTGGGATCATAGAGAACAGATAGTTTATTTTAGGTAAGATTTTCATTTTAACTGAGGCTATTCTGCCAAGGAGTGAGATGGGGAGATTGTTCCATCTCCGCAGGTCTTCTGTGACTTTATCCAACAGAGGGTCTAGATTCAGTTTAATTAATTCATTTAGGTTTGGTGATATATTTAAGCCTAGATATTTAATTATATTTGTGGGGGAGGGGTATTGTGGGTTTTGGATTGCTGGGTTCCATGAATTTTTCGTTAAAGGAAGGATTGATGATTTTGACCAGTTAATGGAATAGTCTGATAGTTTAGAGAAGCTGTTTATTAGTTTAAATAATTCTTCTAATGAAGATTGGGGTTCTTCTAAATAGAGTAAAATGTCATCCGCATAAAGATTAATTTTGTGTTCTGAGATGGATGAGTGGATCCCTCTAATAACAGAGTTCTGACGAACAGCTGATGCGAGAGGTTCAACAAATATTGCAAAAAGCAAAGGTGAGAGTGGGCAACCTTGTCTCGTTCCCCTCTGCAGTGTGAAGCTTTGGGATGTTATTTTGTTTGTGGTTACTGAGGCCTTAGGTTTAGAGTATAGGGTGGAGATCCATTGTATGAATGAATCTCCAAAGCCAAATCTGTCAAGGACAGCAAGGAGGAACGACCAGTTGACTCTATCGAATGCTTTTTCTGCGTCTAGTGACAAGATTATTGTTTTCTTTTTAGAGTTCTGTGCCATGTTGATCAAATTAAACAGTCTTCTAACATTGTCTGTGGAGTGTCTATTTTTAATAAATCCTGTCTGGTCTTGGTATATAATTGACTGTATGACTTTCTCTAACCTGGAAGTGAGTGCTTTGGAAATAATTTTTATGTCTGTGTTAATAAGTGAGATGGGACGGTAACTTGAGGGTAACATGGGGTTTTTGTCTGGTTTAAGTAGTAATTTAATGTTTGCTGTATTCATGTGACCTCCTACATAACCTTTATTTTTAATCTCTGTTACTACTCTGAAAAAGAGCGGGGCCAGCATTGACCAGAAGTGTTTTAGTAATTCAGCAGGGAACCCATCTGGACCTGGTGCTTTGCCTGTTGACATGCTATCCAAAGCATTTTGTAGTTCTTGTAAGGTTAATGGTGAGTCTAAGGTGGTTTTCTGCTCTATGGTGAGCTGTGGTAGGTTTAAGTTATTGAGGAAGGTTTTCATATCTTCAGGGTCAGGGTTTAAGTTTGATGAGTATAGGTTTTGATAGTAATCATGAAAAACCTTATTAATGTCCTGAGGTAAGTTTAAAGTTTGACCTGAATTATCAGAAATTGCCGCTATGAAATAGTTTTCTTTGTTGTGTTTAAGCTGATTTGCTAAATATTTGCCTGATTTATTATTGTAGTCAAAGTTTTTGTACCGTAGTTGCTGTAAAATAAAATCCGTTTTCTTAGATAAAATTATGTCCAGATTAAGTTTTGTATTTTGGAGTTTTTTCCATAAAAGTTCAGACGGGTTAGCTGCGTATTCTTCCGTAAGTTTCTTAATTTTTTCTTCGATCGTTTTTTCTGCTATCTGTTCCTGTTTTTTCTTATAAGAAGAGTATGATATAATCTTCCCTCTGATGACAGCCTTGCCGGTTTCCCAGAGTAAGGACGGTGACACTTCCAGAGAATCGTTTGTTAATAGAAAGTCCTCCCATTCTTTTCTTATCATTTTACCAAATTCACTGTCATTAAGTAAGGAAGTATTAAAGCGCCACAGAGAGGATAATTTCTGATTAGGGTCACACTTCAGGGTGAGGGATATCGGGGCATGATCGCTAATGATTATAGGATGTATTTTAGAGGAAATCTTATGTGCAATGGATTTATTTGAGAGAAAAAAGTCGATTCGGGAGAAGGATTTATGCACAGGGGAGAAGAAGGTGTATTCTTTTTTAGTTGGATTGTTCAGTCTCCATACGTCACCTATTCCAAGATCATCCATGTAATTCATTAATACTTTAGTAGATCGAGACGGTTTTGTATTTGGGCACTTACTGGATCTGTCTAATGATGTGTTGAGTGTCAGATTGAAGTCACCTCCGATGATTACAGATGAATCTGCAGAAAGGTCCGATAGCTCCGAAAAAACTCTATGGAAGAATTCAGGGTCGTCGTTATTGGGGGCGTAGAGGTTTAGAATTGTGAAACATTTATTATAGATTACCACTTTGATAATAATATATCTACCCTCTGGGTCTATGGTGGAGTTGATTATGTTAAAGAGCAACCTTTTGTTGAAAAGAACCGAGACTCCTCTTTGCCTGGAATTGAAACACGAGTTATATATTTTGTTAAAATTTAAGTCTGTCAGAGATTTTTCTTCTGATTGAAGTAAGTGAGTTTCTTGAAAGAAAACAATGTCTGCATTTAATCTTGATACATAATCAAATATCTTGATCTTTTTAGCCTGCGAGCGAATGCCACGCACATTCCAAGATGTTACTGTAAACTGAGACATGGAAAGGAGTGCGGTTTAGTCCTTACGAATGTGAGCATAACCAAGAGTCTGAGAGCATTTGTGCACAGCTGTGTCGTGATAGACTTCAATGCAAGAAAGAAGGAGAAGAAATGCTTATCATGCGATACCACCACAAGGTAAGGGGCTGGGTTGAGAAGGTTAGTGAGAAGCACAAACATACAACAACAACAACCAGTACCAAAAGAATAAAACACGCAACGGGTAATTATATAAAGTGTAGGAAGGGGGGGGTATTGAGTGGATGTGAAAGAAAAAAAAAGGTTAGGGGTTGGAGAAGAAAGAGGTGACATGGGGGTAGAGAGTGTCATGTGAAACTGTACGAGCCTATACGTGTTTACCAACATCTGAGCAAACATACACATACATACATACACACACATTTAGTATATATACACATATCCATTATTTTATTTTATTTATCTTTTGAATTATTTCAATTATTTTATATATATATATATATATATATATATATATATATATATATATATATATATATATATATACACACATACATACATATTTAATTATTATTGTTTATATTTCTTTTTTTTTTTTTAATTTGGTTTTTTTTTTAAGTTTTGTTAACATACATATATATAGATATACATACACATAGAGTACATATATATACACACACACACACATACACATTTTACCTTTTAAATAGTGCTACCTGAACTACACCATGAGTGGAGAATTATCCTTTCAATATTAACTCATAAATCATCTGTGTGTTTTTTTTTTTTTTTTTTTTCTTTTTTTTTCTTTACATGTTTTATTTTATTTTTCTTAGTAGAGCCAGGGGGTGATGTTAGAATCCCTAAATAGTTGGCCATCTATGTAAAGCTTGTCTACGACCAGTTTGGAATTACGGCCTCTCTGTCGGTTTTCTTTGAAGATAGGATATAAGGTTTTTCGGCGTTCATTTATTTCTCGAGGGAATTGATCATTCATGCCGAATTGCGTACCTTTAAGTTCCCTACCTTTACTTTTAACCTGGATTTTCTGTTGAAAGTGTTCAAATTTGGCAATGATAGGGCGTGGGTGATTACCTCTGCGTGGACCGAGACGATGGACACGGTGAAAGGTGATGTTTTTCACGGCTTCTGCTGGGATTTTAAGCGCAGACGACATGAAGTTTTTCAGCAGAGCCTCTGGGTCGTCGTTGGGGGTTTCTGGAATACCTGAGAATATTACGTTGTCTCGCATACTGCGAGATTGGATATCCAGGACTGTCTCTTTAAGAAGCCTGTTTTCATTTTTCAGCTCTTTTACCTCCGTGGTCACCGCAGATAAAGCCAAATGGATATCTTGATTGACTTTCTGTAAGTCCTGAATTTGTTGGTATGCAAATTCCAGGCTGGTTTTCATTTCCTGAAAATCTTGGTGCAGCAAGTCGACCACACCCAGCCTCTTATTGATGGATTTTAGGACCTCGGTGTGGGATTCTGCCTCCAGATCTGACGTGTCTGTTGATGTCGATTCATTTTTTCGGCGTTTAGCGGACTTACCTGATGTGCTCGCGGCTTTCGGTCCGGATTCCATTACGTACTCGGCGTAATATCGGTCGATGAAGTCTTCGAGGTCCTCCACTCTGGCTGGTGAGAGGGCGCGTGGTCGGCTCTCGTTTGTGGCGTGGATTTAACGGTAAGAAGTGTTAATATTTACAAATAAACAAAGTTGGTATGCTAGTCAAGGCAGCTAGCCGCCATGTTGAATTTTCACAGACTGTCACGTGACTCTCAGAACATCTCGCGTCTCCTTACCTCTCCTTACCTCTCGCGTCTCCTCTTACCTCTCGCGTCTCAATATTTAAAGATGAAAACAGACATTCTGTATACCTTTCTCTGTTGTTTCTGTGCAATAAACAAATAAATTAGAACATGTTAGCAACACTTTGAACTTTAACAAAACAGCCTCATTAATGTGTTAGGACTGAATAATACATCTACATCTTACCTGAAGCTTCAGTTGTTCCAGCATTTATTTTGTTTCTTTCTGTAAGAAATAAATGTGTACATTCTTTCAATGTGTTCTATAGGATCAGAAAATGTTTAGAAATTGTAATTTCTTTTACATTTTTATTTTGGTTATTTACAAGATAGTCCCACCTGAAACCAGAATGGCAAAAATGGCAAAAAGGACCTAAAACAAGAATGAAAAATGACTAATTTGAATAACAGGTGTTTGAAAATGATTGGCATTTAATAGAATTAAGATGTTACCAAGCAAAGCATTTTTGTAGATCAGCAGAAATCCTGTGAAAGGATGAATGTTAATCTTTGGTAAAAGACTGGCATGAAATAAACCAGCAAAAAAAGAGAGCAGAGATATTTACCAAAAGCCTTCTCAGAGGAACAAGGTGGTGATGTGACCCTGTCCACCTGACTGAGTACGGCAACAGCACCGGCCACTTTATAGTCATTTCAACGCCTCAGGATAGACGTGTCAGAGGCCACACATGAAAGATCATGACCCTAAGGACAAAAGGACTTTTCCTCCAAAAGATCCCAGTGTTTAGATCTAAAAGTCAGTCTGTGCTCTATGTATCAGAGGAAAATGATCAAGACAGAGCTTTGGTTTACAATGCAATAATGAGTTTTCATGCATATGTTTCATTCTATTCCTTTATTTGCATACATTTTTGTTCAACAACAACTGTTACATGAGGGATTAAAGTGTTTTATCCTAAATATTAAAAGAGATTGTGAAGTTTGTATGAAAAAATACAATCCCCACCCGCGACAGAGCTGCTGGTTGCAGGTAAAACATTTTATTTTGCCATCAAAAGCCCTTTCTCAGTGTTGTTTTTGCTGTTTTAAAGAAGGAAACCACTGTTTAGATATTTGAAGTGCCACTAAAGCAAAACATTATTAGCTGTTCTGCTTGATATGTTTCTTTTTCACGAAAGGCTTGTTTCTGGTCAAACCAGCCTATGTTTTACTGCTGATAACTAAAGAATGGAAAAAGGTGGAAACAATTAGTTTTTTTTTTCCTGACAAAAGATGAGAGTCTAATCTTTCTTTTGGTGGTTTCTAGGTTTACATAGTCATTGCACACATATCCTGTGGGTCTTGAAAGATCAGGGAACGTCATCTAAAATGCCTGGCAACATGGGGTTGGCTGCTCTGAAAATGGCTGGCAGCCAATGAGTTAATTATCCATTTGGAAGCCCTCCGTCTTTGTTGCAAATCAGTTAGACATACCTGAACCAGCGAAACAAGTTGTAGAGTCACATTCTTAAGATTATTTGCAATATTACATTGTTAAATAAATAACACTTGTTTTCAAGCTTTATTTTCCAAAATAAAGACAATGGTATATAATACATGGCTGGGTACAGCGGTACTTCTGATTTCCTTAGTTGTTACTTTTGTTTTAATTGCAAGGAGTCTTAGTTGGGTTTTTGCCAAAGCATTTTGTGATTGTTTGCACATGTTTGTTTGAATTGTTCCATTTGTTAAATTATAAATACATTGATTGGTTTTTATACTTTTCCAACTGGTTGTGGTACACTACTTGCAGCTGGACCTTAGGGGTTGCAACAAACAATAAATTATTACTTTTCCTACCACTGAAAGTCTAAGTGGGGGCGACCGTGGCTCAGTGATAGAGTGGGTCGTCCAATAATTGAAGGGTTGGGGGGTTCAAATCCTGCTCTATCCAAGTCATTGTCGTTGTGTCCTTGGGCAAGGCACTTTATCCACATTGCCTTGTATGAATGGGTATGCAGAGGGGCCATAGGTGTGAAATGACAGCCACGCTTCTGTACCACCACTGGTATGACCGATATGAGTGACTGGTGTGAATAAATAATGGTTTCTATACCTTCTGTAATGCGCTTTCAGTCTCCTTGAAAAAAGTGCTCTATAAATCCAAACCATTATTATCCTTGTCATCATTAAGTGCCAGGAATGTGTATAAGACGAACCCTACCAACAAAACTGTTGAGAGTAGATATTTTATACAACCTATCGTTGAAAAATGTCACTGATCCCCTGGAGTTACCTTAGAACAGGAGTGCCCAACCAGTTGATTTTTGTCTATTGACAGGAAAATGACAGCAGTCAACCATAGCTAGCAGCTAGCAATCAGTCTGTCATCAGAACGGTCACGAGCACACTCTGAAACTTAAAGATGGCTGAGGGGAAACAAGCCAAGACCTACCATTTCACCCTAAATTGGAGGAAGATAAATCTTTTATTTATTTTCATTCAAAGCCTGTTTGTTTAATTCACAATGCAAAGGTGGCATTGAAAGAAAGGGAATCTGCATGGAGAGCATTATAAAACGGTACACCGAAGGTACGAGACGAATTTCCCTGCAAAAATGCCTTTACACACCACAAAAGTGAGTGAATTGAAAGCACCTCAGTTATAAAACTTGCAGCATGGCAGTCAATTTTAACCAAACCGAAGAAGGCCGCAACTATTGCTTCCTATCGCATCAGTCACGTTTTTGCTAAACATAAGAAGCCATTCAAAGATGGTGATGACGGTCTTTCTTGAGGCAGCAGATAGCCGATTTAAACAATTTAAAAAACAAAATGAAGATTGTGAAGGCCATTTAAAAAGTGCAATTCTCCCGCAATAGCACTACAAGGCCATGTGAGGGAATGGCTGTGGAAGAGCAACTGAGCTCCAGTATTGACGGGTTTCAATGCTTTTCCCTCAAATTTGACAAGTCGGCTGACGTGGTGGATGTGGCACAATTGTATGTTTTCATCAGGATGGTTTTTGAAGACATGAGCGCCATTTTGCCATTAAAAGGACACACCAGAGGTGAGGATATTTTGAATGCTTTTATGGGATTTGTTAGTGAGACAAAACAGCTGCTCTTCAAGCTGATCTCCATCACAACTGATGGATCGCCTGCTATGATGCGCCGCAGCAGTGGGTTCATTGCACTGTGCAAAGAAAGTAAATCTTCCTGGATATCTTGAATTGTCATTGTACAATTCCTTGGAGGGAAAAAGACTTTTTCATGCTCACTTGGAGAACATTCACACAGAGTGGTTAAGCAGAGGTATATTTTAGGCAATATCTCCGGAACTGTTGCCTAAAATCAAGGACTTCTTGAAGCTCTCTAAGCATTTAGATTACCATACAAAGCTAGAGGACCCCTAGTGGCTTTCAGATGTATCTTTCCTCAATGATCTTACTGGCAAGCTCACTGAATTGAATTTAGAGGGGCAGGGTAAGGGTAAAGGTGTAGTCAACATGATGACTTCAGTGAACACATTTAAAAGTAAGCTATAGTTGACACAACTTGTTGGTGCACATTATGAAGAGCATGTCCAGAGCATCTTTTCAGAGTTTGAAGACTATCAAAAGTCCCTTGATTCTGATAGCTCTTTTTGTATGAACATATTTGTGGAAATCTGCTCTCTTGCACATGAAAATCATCAACTCCAAGTACAGATAAACAATGACTGATGACAACCTTGCATCCTGCTTTTGCCTATGCAAACTGGCAACTGTGTGAAAGGAATTTGTCTGTTTATGCGTTGGGGAGAGGGAGGGTTCGTGATGTATTGTCTAGTGGTTGTGTGACAACGAGAAAAAAGTGTTGTATGGTTAGTTACTGCAGACTGGAAATGATGAGTGTGGGTTTGCAATTTTGACACAGGAATGTAGATCACAGGGGGTTGGCTACTTAAAAAGTAGATCTTGGGTGAAACAAGGTTGGGCACCCCTATTTTAGAACAAGAACAAACTGCTTCACTTTAGATAACAGGCTAAGGATATTTTAGACTTTGTCAAATGTATATACATTTTCTTTTTGCTATTACATTTTTGCAATAGGTCAAGGTGTAATTAAGGATTTACAGTATTTAAGGTTCAACAATTATTTTATTTTGTCCTCTTACCTGAAGCAGCAAACTGTGACAGTCAGAGGACAGACACATTCTCATTCTCTCATTCATCACACAAATATCACACTATTTTATATTTCTCTCATAACATATTTCTGTCCATATTTATAAATTAATCACCATAGTCTAAATTACATCCTTTGAGTTTGATTTTTTGCGAAAGTAGTTATGATTATGCACTTGAACAGCTCCAGTTTCTAATTACATACTGACTAATAATTTCCCTCCTTATTGTCCTTTAAAAGATTTGTCATCTACGGAAGGAAAACCAAAGCCATATGTAAGTTTTTTTTTTGGTTTTATTTGGTCCAAATTTTTTAATCACCTTGGGGCATACTGTAATTCAAAGTGTTCAGAAAGGAAGATTTTGTATCTTCTCTTGGCTCTGTATTCGAGCTTTAGAAATCGGGGAGCATGACACGACTTTTCAGCCTATCAGAGATGTTTTTACAAACAGAGTGCTCCACGAGCTGTTTTGGAGTGTTACTATTGGTTGCCCAAATGAAGTCGCTACGCGTTCACATCCTCTGCAGTAAAGTACAATGGTGGACATTCCAGCAGGAGATGTTCCCATTGTGGAATTAGACACAGGGGTTACGCGGTAAAAAAAGTGGAAAAAGGAACAGCGGCGTAGATACGCAACAGCCGCCTGTGTGAGCTTGTGGCGGGAGAGGAACTTACGCAGCACCTGCTGCTCATGGAGGTAACTACAGGGTGATACGTGCATTCATATCAGAGTCATAGTCTAAAACACCAAGTCCATACATTTGTCACTAGTCTCGGTACTAGGGTACTGGTAATGGACGATTGGTTTCTAAACAGGGAGGGGAGGAGTCTCACGATTCTACATACTGCAGCTTTAAGTGGGAAATGAACAAAAAACATAACTATGAACGCAGAACAGCATCAAACCACTTTAGTATTGAATTGAACTCTGAAAGTCATTAATCACCCTGTTCACTTGTGATCCATAACCAAATATCCAGTGGCCCTGAACTGGTTTGCAACCCATTGGTCGGAAGAAAGTTTAGCAGCTGACTCTGGCTTTATGATAACACCTACAGTAGCAAAGCAAACACACAATGCAGAACTCATCCTCTCACTTCAATAGCATTACATCAGTTTGTTAATACTGCAAAGACATGAACAAATACTCTGATAGCTCTAAGTAAAGGTGCTTTCCAGCTCTATCTAGTCTCAGACCCTGCATCTATCAGCATGCATTGGTCAAGAGAACAAACATATCTAATCTAATAAAGGTGCTTTAAGTTTTAACAGTTCACTGAAAAGAAAATCCTAGTACAAGCCTGTGTTTTTACTCCAGATTACTGACCTTTAAGTTTTAGAGAACAACAATTTTCTACAACTGTACAGTGACCAGCTCAATAAACGTCATCAATGTTGGGAAGTAAAACAACCAAGTCTTACAGGTGTAGAAGATAATAAGAACATCTACTCAATATGTCTTCCTGCTCTCCTTATTGACTGTAATTAACATCGGTGCAACCCCTGCTTTTTGTTCAGTAAACACTGTGCGTGTTTACCAAAAACCACAATAGCACTTAACACTGAGTTAAAGCAATACGATAATACAAAAAAAAAAAAACAAGCTGAAATAAAGACCCCCATAATTTGTTGCTAAATTATTTTATTTTGTTGATTAGAACAAGACTCAAGATCATCACTTTATCATCGCTACAAGGAAAGTTAGAACAATTTTGTAAGACAACAACCAGGCACCCGAAAATATGGATTATGTAACCTTCATGAGTCAATCATAAAGAGAGGCATGAAAGATGATAGATAGAAAGAAAAATCAAGCAAAAAATAATAGGAGCTTCCCTCTCTCTTCTCATTGGTGGAGATGGTTGCATGGGCATGAAAAACGAACTTTGTAGTCAAGGCAGCCTCCATGTTTCTGGTCCTTATTCCGGCAAACGAATCCCTTGTGTGGGTTGTTTCTGGAAAATGATTTCAAGCAATTAAATTACATCCTAAACAAAGACGATTAAGATAAAGTGATAACTTAAGCTGTAACACATTGCACAAGCTGATTCTGCTGGTTTTGCATTGGTAACAACCTCAATGTCAAGAGGTTTATAACAAACAACTAACCAGAAGCTTTTGTCCGGTTAGTAAACTTACTGATAAAAGATCTGTCCTGTGTTTCCAGCTGCAGTGGATGGTTTACCAGTGGTAACAACCTCCATGTCAAGAGGTTTTTCACAAATCTGTCCTGAGTTTTCCTTCCTCAGGTCTTTCAAAAGCTCCCAGTCTCCTGTTCCACTGGGATTATCTCGATCAAACCACTTGGTCCAGCACACTGCAGTGTAAAACAAAGAGGTTGAGGCTGAGCTGACTTCTGGACAACTGGAAAAAAATAAATTGTGAATTTGGAAAAAAAGAAGTGTTCCTACCTTTAAATCCTTTGGGACGAATGAAAAAGAGAAGAAAAATGTTCGATTAAAAATATGAGAATTTATAGGATGACATTTTAGTCTCTAAAAACAAATGTTCCTTTACAGAAAGCACATGTAAATCTATGGACAGGGTAAGATTTATATTTTCTTCAGTATCTGCTCAATATTGTCCATATTAATGGTTATTTATATCATATATTACCTGCACAGTAAGGAGGGAAGCAGCGAAAACGAACTCTATAATCCTCACACTTCTTATCCTTCTGGTCTTTGTTTTTGCAGATCAATCCTTTAGTTGACGAAATCCTAGAAAATCACAAATACAATAAAGATGTACTTTTTAAACAAACATTTATTGTTTTTTCATTATTTGAACAAACAAGCAACGCCATCCTTTTTTAGAAAGACAATTAATGACTAATACTCACAGAACATTATTATCTCCTGGTGCAGGTGCCTTTTGACCACTCAGAGTTTGGGCCTGAATGTGGCTTGGTTTCCGACAAATCTTTCCAGGGTTCTCTTTCCGAAGGTCTTTTAATGTTTCCCAGTCTCCAGTACCACTGGGATTATCTCTATCATACCACTCTGTCCAGCATCCTGACACAAGAGAGAAAATAAATTGTCATGACTAAGAATGTACATTACTGAATATTGTGGCTGTAAGCATTATTGATAAAACACACAATTATTTCTTAAATGTATTTCCCTTGGAAAACCAAAGTATAGCAACTTATGTCTGAGAAAATAAGGAGGTTGAGCAAAAGGGGGATATGGATTAAACAAGGTTGTGACAATGATTTGTTTGTTCAGAAACTATTAAATGTATTGGGGTTTGTCTCTTCTATTTCATAAACTTCTTTATAAATAACGTTTCAACAATTAGAGACAAAGCTCATGTGCTCCTGCAGCAGTGATCAATGATCTCTTAAACACAGCAGCTTTTATTTACACAGTTTCACTCCCATTGTTGTATGAGGCTGAGCTGACTTCATTACTAACGCTTCTATTTCTACTTTACCAACAGAACAAAAAAATCAACAAGTATATCAATTAAAACACAACTCACCGGGTCGTCTTCTGTCTGTATCATATGATAGGAGTTAATAATAAAAGTTAGTATTTATTCAAATAAAAAGTGTTGGTTTATTAATTATCGATACAATTGTAAAAGAGAGATTGTTGATAAAAAGAAATGTTACCTGCTAATCCTTCGGGATGAAAAAGAGAAGAAAAATGTTCAAGAGTTAAAATATATGATTTTTTGTATTATATTTTATTTCCTAAAAATAAATGTTCATTAATGGAATTCAAAGATAAGAGTCATGTTTACAGTTTTTATAGCTTAACACTTTATGTGGATAAAGTCAGATTTAAAAATGTACAGATTTTTCTGTAACTTGTAAAAGGTGAAAGTCATGGACCATGAATGTAAGATAAAAACAGGCTTGGTGAGAAACATTATTTTAAATGGAGTTTGTTAATTCTGGATTGTCAGGATTGTTATTGGATTATTTTGAAGGTTTTCAGAATATATTTATTCTCCATATATTCCACATGACTATACAGTGTACATTAACACAGAGAGCTCAATGATAAATGGCTTCTATACAACATCTAATGAAAAAAATACAACATTTAAAGATGAAAACAGACATTCTTCATACATCCTACCTTGGTCTGTTGTTTCTGTGGAATAAACAAATACATTAGAACATTTTAGCAATGTTTTGAACTTTAACAACACAGCCTGAGTCATTAATGTGTCAGAACTGAATAATACATCTACATCTCACCTGGAGCTTCAGTTGGTCCAGCATATATTTGGTTTCGTTCTGTAAGAAATAAATGTGTACATCATTTCAATGTTTTTTGTAACTACAGGGATTGGAAAATATTTAGAAGTTGTAAAATTGTTTTTTATTTGGAAATTTAGAAGATGAACCCACCTGAAACCAGAATGGCAACAATGGCAAAAAGAATCTATAACAAAAAGGAAAAAAAATAGTAATTTGAATTACAGGTGTTTGAAAATGATTGGCATTTAACAGAAGAGATAATACGTTACCAAACGAAGCATGTTTGCAGATCAACAGAAATCCTGTGAAAAGAATCAGTTCATCTTTGGTAAAAACTGGCAAGAAAGAAATCAGCAAAATTACAGATAATAAAAGTGAGCAGAGATATTTACCAAAAGCCTTCTCAGAGGAACAATGTGGTGATGTGACCCTCTCCACCTGACTGAATATAGCAACAGCAATGGTCATTTTATAGTCACTTTAACGCCTCAGGATATACGTGTCAGACGGCATACCTAAAAGATCATGACCCTAAGGACAAAAGAACTTTTCCTCCAGGGTAAAAGAATAAAAGGAAAATTTAAATTATCCCTTTGAAAATTCTCCATCTTAGTTTAAAACCAGTTAGACCTACCTGAACCCGCAAAACTAGTTGTAGAGTAATTTGTAAGATATTTTGGCTTTGTAATATTGCATTGTTAAAAAATAACATTTGTTTTCAAGCTGGTCAGTTGTATTTTGAATTAAGTCCACTTGTCTATATGCTTTTGTTTTACTCATGAACAGAATAAAAAGTTAGCGTTGCCACCGACTCTTGAAAAAACGATGAAAGTCAGTAAATTACGTGATGTATTTTGAAGGTGAGCGACTGCCAGCGGTTGACGACAGGGGGTAGAATGGGGTTATAGTAGATTAATGGATGTTAAGACCGCTAATAAAAGCTATAGTTAGTTACTGACAGCTATGATGGTGGGAAGTTAACATGCACAGGACTGGACGGAGGGCGCATGGTAGAGTAATTGGACACCGAACCGGGGGGTCCAAACAGTTACTAAAAAATAGCAACACAGTCACTAATTTTGCAATAGATTAGAATAGAGCTTTATTGATCCCCATATGGGAATTTTACAGGTTACAGCAACACCATAGGATAGCAAGAGTAAACATTACAAACAAAAATAAATACCAATTGTACACATATGCAATGTGGGAAAGACATAAATCAGAAAAAAAAAATAGAATTAATTAAAATGAAATTTAAAACAAAAACAAAACAATGGCATCAAAACAACAATACTCTACAAAGTTAGAGATGGTTAAATTTGCAGAAATTTGAGGACATTTTCCACCTTTGTTTGCTCTACTGTAAAGAAACAATCTTCATAGTTAAGTCAGATGAACTGAACTGACCAAAAATATGAAGATTATTACCAAGAATTATTGTGCAATATTGCAGAGATAACAAGGCTTCTCCTGATCTACAACTTCTGCGAATTAGTTTACTACAGTCAGCTATGTTTGTTAGCTTGTTTGCTAACCCTTTATAAATATGCTGTTAAATTAAAGGTTGGAATGAAGGCCCACAGCTGCTGGTAATTTCTTTAATAGCCACAGCAACTTAATTCATGGAATATTAAGTCAAGAAAAAGGCACTTGCACTCAGCATCCCACAACACAATATAGTGACTGCAAAGTCAGCATTGAACAAAGCTGAACAATGGATAAATTGTGATGAAAGAAAAATGTGTATTTTTTGCAAAATACTTCATTGTAAGCAGTGTTGTGCTGGTTACTGAATAAAAGTAACTAGTTACCGTGACTAGTTACTTCATTCACAAAGTAACTCAGTTACTATTTTGATTACTTACACCAAAAAGTAATGCGTTACTGGAAAAAGTAACATTTGAGTTACTTAGAATTAAAGAATGTATTATTTATTTTGGGTCATTTGTGTCAATACAGCTTCATATTAGTGCTGTAATATGATAATAATCCACTGTTGATCAACTGCTATAAAACAACATAAATGATGTGCATATAAAGCACAAAACAGCCGCTCCAAAATTAAAACAGAATTTTTTCAGCCTTAGCACAGTAAAGAAAGCTGTGCATATTCCAGGTGCACATTCTGCTGTTGAAAATGCTTATAAAAATAAATGTGGAAAAACTAATTCACAGCATTTTTCTCAGCTACACAATGCTAAACATTTCAGGCTAATGAGCTGCTGTTAATAACAGCGTTATTTCTTTAGAAAAATATTGCGTTACAGTACTAGTTACAGTCAAAAGTGACGTTGAAAGTCGTATTGAAAGTAACGCATTACCGCCCAACACTGATTGTAAGTCTAGCATTTTATAGGTTTGACAAATTTCACCTTAAAGCAATAAATGATTACTTATCCTACCGCTGAAAATCTACGTGCCAGGAATGTGTATAAGACAAACCCTACTGGCAAAACTGGTTGTTGATAGTAGATATTTTAGATAAACTATTCTTGGGCAAAATCCACTCAACAGAAAAATGTTACTGATCTCGTGAAGTTACTTTAAAACAAGAAAAACAAGCTGCTACACTTTAGATAACAGGCAGAGAATATTTTGGAGTTTTAAAAATGTTTATACATCTGGGCGACCGTGGCTCAGGTGGTAGTGGGTCGTATTCTGATCGAGAGGTTGGGGGTTCAATCCCAGTACCTGACTATGTGTCGAAGTGTCCTTGGGCAAGACACTGAACCCTAAGTTGCTCCCAGTGGTCAATTAGCGCCTTGCATGGCAGTCCTGTCCCATTGGTGTGTGAATGTGAGAGTGATTGGGTGAATGAGCTGATATGTAAAGCGCTTTGAGACTGCTTCAGTGTGGTGATAAAGCGCTATATAAAATCAAGTCCATTTACCATTTACCATTCTTTTAGTGAGTGATCTTATAACTGACCATCAATTAGGTTCATTATGCCTCATTGAGACTTGGCTCAAAAAAGAAGATTTAGTTACTCTTGATGAAGCCAGCTCTCCCAATTATGGTAATCACCATATTCCCCGTGAGAGTGGTCGGGGAGGAGGAGTGGCAGCAGTTTTTCACTCAAGCTTATCAGTCACCCTAATAACCAAACTTCATGACTCTGGCTTTATGATAACACCCTTTTCCTTGCGTAGCAAAGCAAACACACAACGCAGAACTTGTTCTCTCATTTCAATAGCATTACATTAGTTTGTTAATACTGCAGAGACATGAACAATTACTCTGATAGCTCTAAGTAAAGGTGCTATGCAGCTCTGCCTAGTCTCAGACCCTGCATCTATCAGCGTGCATTGGTCAAGAGAACAAGGCAAGGCAAGGCAAATTTATTTGTATAGCGCATTTCATACACAAGGCAACTCAATGTGCTTTACATGATAAAACATTCAACTGTTTAAAATCAATAAGAACATTTAAAATCATCAGTAAAATCAATTCAAATCATCAACAAACACATTACATCAACAACATGATCAAAAATCTCTCTCTCAATCATATGCAGTAGAGAAAAAAAGTGCCTTTAACTTTGATTTTAAAATGTTCACATTAGATGCTGACTTCAGCTCTGCTGGCAGTTTGTTCCACTTCTTTGAAGCAAAACAACTAAACGCAGCATCACCATATTTACTGTGAGCTCTGGGCTCCACTATCTGACCTGTGTCCATAGATCTGAGAGACCTGCTGGGTTCACACCTGACTAACATGTCACTGATGTATTCTGGACCAAACCCATTCACAGATTTATACACCAGCAGCAGAACTTTAAAGTCTATTCTGAGACTGACTGGGAGCCAGTGTAAAGACTTTAAAACTGGAGTAATGTGATTTGACCTCTTTGTTCTGGTTAAGACCCGAGCTGCAGCGTTCTGAACCAGCTGTAGACGTTTGATGCTCTTTTGGGGGATTCCTGCCAGAAGACCATTAAATAGTCCAGTCTGCTGGAGATAAAAGCATGGACCAGTTTCTCCTGATCTTTCTGAGTCATTAAACCTTTCACTCTGGAGATGTTCTTTAGGTGGTAGAAGATGTTTTTGTTATAGATTTGATCTGACTGCTGAATGTAAGATCTGAGTCAATCAGAACACCAAGGTTTTTGACTTGGTGTTTAGCTTTTAATGATCGAGACTCAAGAGAAAACAGCAATTCTCTCCAACTGTAGAGACACGCTCATCAATGATGGGAAGTAAAACAAGATAATAGGCACAACTCAACTCAACTCAATATGTCTTCAACATCTCCTTATTGACTGCAATTAACATCAGGTTCACCCATGCTTTTTGTTCTGTAAACACTGTGCTTGTTTACCATAAGATAACAAAAAAAAAAAAAACAAGCTGAAATAAAGACCTCGATGATTTGATGCTAAATTATTTTATTTTGTTGATTAGAACAAGATTCAAGATCATCACTTTATCATCGTGAACAGGAAAGTTAGAGTGATAGACGGTACAAGTGGTTTTTGTAACAACCAGGAACTCGGAAAAATATTGATTATGTAACTTTCATGAGTCAGTCATAAAGGGAGGCATGAAAGATGATAGATAAAAAGAAAAATCAAGCAAGTGATAATAGGAGTTCCTCTCTCTCTTCTCATTGGTGGATTTGCAGATGGTGGATCTCAGTTATCAGCCTGTGTATGAAAAGCAAACGTTGCAGTTATAGCAGCAACACAGACTTTATTGAAAATTACAGTGTTGCTTTTTTTTGTTTTTTAATTACAGACACAATTGGAAAAGAGAGATTGTAGATTTGACAAAAAAATAAATGTTCTTACCGGTATATCCTTTGGGACAAATGAAAAAGAGAAGAAAAATGTTCAACGGTTAAAAATATATGAATTTATTGTATCACATTTTTAATCTCTAAAAACAAATGTTGTTCCTATACATAAAGCACATGTAAATCCATTGATAGGGTAAGTTTTATATTTTTTTCAGTATCTGCTCAATATTGTCCATATTAAGGGTTATTTATATCATACATTACCTGGACAGTAAAAGAAGGAGCAGCGAAAACGAACTCTATAATCCTCACACTTCTTATCCTTCTGGTCTTTATTTTTGCAGATCAATCCTATAGTTGACAAAATCCTAGAATATCACAAATACAATAAAGATGTACTTTTTAAACAAACATTGATTATTTTTTCATTATTTGAACAAACAAGCAACGCCATCTTTTTTCAGAAAGACAAAGAATGACTAATACTCACAGAACATTTTAATCTCCTGGTGCAGGTGCATTTTGGCCACTCAGAGTTTGGGCCTGAATGCCAGTTGGTCTGCGACAAATCTTTCCAGGGTACTCTTTGTGAAGGTCATTTAATGTTTCCCAGTCTCCCAAACCACTGGGATCATCTCTATCATACCACCGCGTCCAGCATGCTGAGACAAAGTATAAAATGAATTGTCATTACTAAGAATGTACATTAATGACTATTGTGGCAATAAGCATTGTTGATAAAACATACAATTATTTTTTAAATGTATTTTGCATGTGTTCCTTGGAAAACCAAAGTATAGCGATTTATGTCTGAGAAAAAAAGGAGGATGAGCAAAAGAGGGATATGGGTTCAACAAGGTTGTGACAATGCTTTGTTTGTTCAAATTAAATACTTTCCATTACATCGAATAATAAATCTTATAATGTTTTAATAAAAGCATAAAAGGTCTGCGTGCGTGTGTGACGCGGTGTCTGTCCAAATACCACAAGTGTGTGCACACGTTATTTTGGAGTAATTTGGTGTTGTAAAACGTTCATTTTAATTTTAAGATTACGGTTCCCTCTCGGTATTGAGCGTGCGCTATTGAGCTTGCGGTATTGAGCGTGCTCCTTCCGGTTCCGGGTCATCGGTTCATGACGTCACTGTGTCGCAGTTAGTTTGGGTTTAAAAAAGAGGGTCAATATTAAAAAAGTTTTTGTACAGCTAAAAGTTATTTGAGTTAATATTTCATTATTATTTAAAATGATTCCTGTGACCCAAAACTTCCCGGGTCACGGAGTCCACTTCCTCCTCCATCTCCATTACTGTGTGCAGCGGCACCATATCTAAACTATCTGGTTCTTTAGACAGAGGAATATAACTCCACAACACAGCTCCACGATGATTATTATTGTTTGTTCTGTGCAAGGGTGAGTGATATACTAACAAACCTCTCAAGTCAAAAAGGGTGCATGCGCGCAGGTGATGCACGTGTGTACACACACACACACACACACACACACACACACACACACACACACACACACACACACACACACACACACACACACACACACACACACACACACACACACACACACACACACACACACACACACACACACACACACACACACACACACACGAAGTGAGGAGAAGGATGCTTAACACTCTAGTGAGTGTTTGAAACAGCTGACTCAGATGACAGTTTACTCCGCTGCTGCCGCACACACACACACAAACACGATAATCACCCCTGCACTAAGAAATGTTAAATGCTAAAAAAATATTTTTATTTGTACAAATTTGTCTTTTATCACATTCGACCTAAACCGACGCATTGGCACAAACTTTAATTATCAAATCATCATGTGCATGTCCCATAGAATTAAACCAAGGAAATTGCACACGCTATGTTACTTTGCACCCACAAATGTTTCTTTTATAACACGTATGTACACCTATTTGGACATCCAACCTTCAAACACATACTCATTTGGTCATAATTGACAACTCTACTTCAGCCCCCACTATATAAATACATACTTCACTAGTTCTCTTAAAAAAAAAAAAAACTATTAAATGTATTGGGGTTTAAAATCTTCTATTTTTCCTTGATCTCTTAGCAGCTGTAAACAGAGTCAGAATTGATCTAAATCCACACATCAGTGAAACACTTCATAAACTTATTCATAAATAATATTTCAACAATTAGAGACAAAGCTCACGTGCTCCCTGCAGCAGTGATCAATGATCTCTTAAACACAGCAGTTCCAAAAGGCAGCTTTTATTTACACAGTTTCACTCCCATTGTTGTATGAGGCTGAGCTGACTTCATTACTAACGCTTCTATTTCTACTTTACCCACAAAACAAAAAAATCAACAAGTATATCAATTAAAACACAACTCACATTCATCATATATCCGGAGGTCTGTTAAGAATGAAAGCCAGTATTTATTCAAATAAACAGTGTTGGTTTATGAATTACAGACATAATTGTAAAGCAAAGATTTATAAAAATGAATGTTCCTACCTGCTAATTTTTCGGAATGAAAAAGAGAAAAAAAAAATGTTCAACAGTTAGAATATATGATCATATTTTTATTATCTAAAAACAAATGTTCAAAAATGGAATACAAAGATAAGAATGAGGTTTACAGTTTTATAGCTTAACACTTTATGTGGATGAAGTCAGATTTAAAAATGTACAGATTTTTCTGTAACTTGTAAAAGGTGAAAGTCATGGACCATGAATGTAAGATAGAAACAGGCTTGGCGAGAAACATTATTTTAAATGCAGATAGTTTGTTAATTCTGGATTTTCAGGATTGTTACTGGATTATTTTGAAGGTTTTCAGAATATATTTATTCTCCATATATTCCACATGACTATACAGTGTAAATAAACACAGAGAGCTCAATGATAAATGGCATCTATACAACATCTAATGTAAAAAAATACAACATTTAAAGATGAAAACAGACATTCTTCATACATCCTACCTTGGTCTGTTGTTTCTGTGGAATAAACAAATACATTAGAACATTTTAGCAATGTTTTGAACTTTAACAACACAGCCTGAGTCATTAATGTGTCAGAACTGAATAATACATCTACATCTCACCTGGAGCTTCAGTTGGTCCAGCATATATTTGGTTTCGTTCTGTAAGAACATGTACATCCATTCGATGAGTTTTTTTTTTTTTTTTTTTTTTTTTTTTGCTACAGGGATCAGAAAATGTTGAGAAATTGTAACATTGGTTTTTATTTTGTAATTTAGAAGATGGATCCACCTGAAACCAGAATGGCAACAATGGCAAAAAGGATCTATAACAAAAAGGGAAAAAATAATAATTTGAATTACAGGTGTTTGAAAATGATTGGCATTTAATAGAAGAGATAATACGTTACCAAACGAAGCATGTTTGCAGATCAGCAGAAATCCTGTGAAAAGATTAAGTTAATCTTTGGTAAAAATTGGCAAGAAAGAAATCAGCAAAATTACAGATAATAAAAGAGAAAAGAGATATTTACCAAAAGCCTTCTCAGAAGAACAATGTGGTGATGTGACCCTGTCCACCTGACTGAGTATGGCAACAGCAATGGTAATTTTATAGTCACTTTAACGCCTCAGGCTATACGTGTCAGACGGCACACCTAAAAGATCATGACCCTAAGGACAAAAGGACTTTTCCTCCAGGGTAAAAAAGAAAGAAATATCTCAGTTATCCTTTTGAAAATACTCCACTTCTGTTTAAAACCAGTTAAACCTACCCAAACCCGCAAAATTAGTAGTAATTTCTAACATATTTTTGGTTTTGTAATACTTCATTGTTAAAAAAATAAGATTTGTTTTTAAGCTGGTCAGTTGTTCCTTGAAATAAGTTCACTAGCCTACCGCAGTGGTTCCCAAACGTTTGACAGTCCAGTACCCCTTCAGACATTTAACCTGAACCCATGTACCTCCTACTCTTGCACAATTAAAAAACATAATAATGTAATATCATATACATTGTAGCCCTACAGTGAATTTTACCTATCCTGTTGAGGAATAATATATACTGTAATAATAATAACTAGAATATTTGCATTTCCTGAAGAAAATGCAAGTGAGGATGCAGGTGCTGGCCCGCGTCGCACTGCATTAGCTTATCATTGGCATTAGCATTATCTAGCATTAGCCTAGCAATGCAATACCCTAGCATCAACATGAACATTAGCACAGCAGTAGTGTTAGCCTAGCGTTATTATTGACTCAGTATTAACTTTAACATAGCATTATTATTAGCCTAGCAATAGCATTACCCTAGCATTCGCATTAACATAGCAATAGCAAAAACCTAGCAATACCATGAACCTAGCATATAAATGCAATAAAATTAGCCTAGCATTAGCATCAACCTAGCATTAGCATCGAATTAACATTGACCAAGCATTAGCTTTAACCTAGCATTAGCATAGCATTAAGATTGACCTAGCATTAGCATTAACCTAGCATTAGCATTAACCTAGCAATAACAATAACCAAGCATAAACATTAGCACAGCATTAGCATTAACCAAGCAATAGCATTAACCTAGCGTTAGCATTAATAACTGCTCTGTTTAGTTTCCAATGTTGTGATTGTTTTTAATTTTCATTCACGTACCCCCTATGAGAATTTGCATACCCTTGGTGGTACCCGTACCCCATTTCAGGAACCTCAGGCCTACAATATATCTTTTGTTTTACTCATGAACAGAATAAAAAGTTAGCGTAGCCACCGACTCTTCTGCTTGAAAAACTGACGGAAGTCAGTAAATGACGTTATGTATTTTGAAGATGAACCGAATGCCAGCTGTTGACGACGGGGGGTAGAATGGGGTTATAGTAGATTAATGGATGTTAAAGGGGACATATCATGGTTTTAAATCCTTCCTTTTTACATATAAATCATACAGTTGTGGTCTATATAAAGCGGAACTGCAATGCTTGGGTCTGAATTCCTCATTATTATAGCTCCACCCCTTTTCTACCCCTTTTTTGATGTGCTTCTGAGAGCAACTCGTTTTGGTGCTGTCTCTTTAACACTAGAAGTCCCAGGGATTTCTATATCCCCCCAGAAGTCCCAGAGCAGGGTCAAATGAACTCTAGGACCAAACTGACGACTCTGATGGCTACAATTTGCATCTATTCATTTGTAAATGAATCACCTGAGAAATCAGCAGGGGGGAGAGCCTGACTCTAACAATGGAAGTCTGGAATGTTAGGGGGAAGTGCCCTGGAAGCTAAAGTCACAATGCCCCGTTTATTAACTCGTTCTGCTTGATGCTGGGGGAGAACAAACACAGACTACAAACATTGAAAGAAACAGAGTCACCTCTTCCAACACACCTGATTCAAATGATTATCAGGCTTCTGCAGAGCTGGATGATCATTTGAATAAGGTGTGCTGATTAGTGGCCCTCGAGGACCGGAATTGGACACCCCTGGAATACCCTGTTGTCATGCAGCCTTTTGTGCTGTGGGGAATAAATAGCTGGCTGCTTCCAACTGCTGACACTCCACACTTATTCTACTCAAAATGCAGAGAAGATTTACCACTCAAGAAGCGTTGGAATTGATCCTGAACAATGCAAACCCTTGTGACTCAGATGGAGAGGACATAAACCTTCAGCCAAATTCGGATTCGAACTCTGAGCTGTCTTCAGGTTAGATTTCCCAAACATCCTATTTTCATTTCCTGACTTTATTTTTATTTAAAACAAATTTAAAGAATAATTTGAATTTGTTCACATTGCAGATGACGAGACTGCTCCTCATCTGGAAAAAAGAGCTCGGTTGGAGAGTGAGCCCACAGAGACGGCGAAAGAGGGCACAGTGTGGCATGAAGAACATGTGGGTACAATTCTCCGTTTCACTCCAATGGAACCGTACGCTGCAGATGGAGAGCCAACAGCAAAGGCCAGAAGAAGAATCAGGAGTCGCCTTCAGAGCTTCCTCTGTTTCATTACTGTTGGCATGCTCCGTACCATTCAAGAATGGACTATTCAGCATGCACGGCAAATGGAGCAGACGGACTGGTTCATGATCCTCCATGAACTAATGGCATTTATTTCTGTTATTATTTTGAGGGGGGTGACCAAGGTTCCATCTCTGCATGACAGCTGGTCAGCATGCCTGGGAAACCCACTTATCACTGGAATTATGTCACGAAACCGTTTCCAAGACATCATGCGTCACCTACGATTTGATGACATGTTTACGCGCAGTGAGCGAGTGCAGACAGATATGTTTGCTGCAATTTCGGATGTGTGGGGATCGTTTGTTACCAACTGCATCACATGCTACAACCCTGGTCGACACATCACAATTGATGAACAGCTTTTCCCATCGAAGACTCGCTGCTGTTTCCTGCAGTACATTGCAACAAAACCCGACAAATTTGGCATAAAGTTTTGGGTGGCTTGTGATTTGAAAACAAAGTACATCTGCAATGTCCTCCCATATCTTGGAAAGGACCCCAGTCGTCCCAGTGAGGAGAGACTTTCTGAGAGTGTGGTGATGAAGCTGATGGAACCATTTATGGACAAAGGCAGGACTGTCACCACGGACAATTTCTTTACATCACTGACACTTGCACGACGACTGCTCAGCCGGAAAACCACCATCCTCAGGACAGTCAACAAGATTCGCCGGGAAATTCCTCAGTCAACTAGAAAGATGGACCGCAAGGAATTCACCACTCAGGTATGTTGTTGGTCTTTTTATTCCATCAACACCTCTGAGTGTGTCATTGTGTTTAAAACCGCTATAATAACAACAATTTCTTCTTTTTTAGGTGTTTTCCACCACTGGTGCCACGCTGACGGTGTATGCGCCCAAACGAAAAAAGACTGTCTACATTCTCAGCAGCATGCACAGCGTGGTTGAGACTGAGGAAACCATCAAAAGGAAGCCAAACACCATCACCCAATACAACACCACAAAGTGCGGAGTGGATGTGATGGACCAGATGGTGCGGGAGTACAGTGTGCGCACAGGAACACGGCGATGGCCAGTCGCCGTGTTCTACAACATGATCGACATGGTGGCACTCAATGCACATCTGCTTTATCAAGCATGCACCGGGGTGCAGGAGAGACGGGTGGACTTCCTGGTTCAGCTAGCAAGAGAGTTGGCTAACTCTCATGTGAGTGAAAAGAAGGCACTCAAAGAGCAACTGCGCCAACAACAACCGCCTACACCTGGCCCTGGGAAAAGGGCTAAGTGTCAGATCAACCATTGCTGCAAGAGCAATAGCGCAACTGTGCGATGTGTTCATTGCCACAAATACACATGTGGCAAATGTAAGAGAGAGATACCGTGGCAGTGCCAAGTATGTCACGAGTCTCAATAAGAGGATGAAGGAGATTCTTCTAAATATGTGCACAGTTGCTTTGTTATTATCATTATTTTTATTTTTTTTTTATTTTTTTTTACACAAATAAAAACCATTGAAAACAAATCACAGTTGTTCTTTTGCACATTTCTCACACCACACTGTCATTAAAAATAAATAATTTTTGTGTTCTCTTTGGGCCAAATGACACCTCTCTGGGTTTTATAGGTAAAAAGTTCATTTGACACCTCTGTGGGACTTCTAGTGTTAAATGCAAAAGAGACACTCCAAACCCCGCCCCCTCTTCAGGTGACACTCGGTTCAACTCCACCCTGCTCGGCCATTTTTGTAGTTTGATAGAAGAGATACGGCTATGTAGCGGCGCATAAACTTTTTATTCAGAGGTTATTTACAAAATGTCAACAACGGAAGACTTGTCCATCCAGCCTTACATGTTACAGCCAGAGTCGGACCCGGCGGAGCGAGATGAAAATGAAGATGATGAACCTGCAGAACCCTAACAAGTGAGCTAACACAAGCACCGAGCTAACGCTAGCGCCAAGCTAACGTCTCGAAATGCATTTTAATACAGTCTTTTCAAAGACAAAAATGGCAAAATGAAATGGCTAATGAAAACTTTAGACTTAAATTAAATCATGTAGGCCATATCATCAAGGATCTAAAACGAGCACACAGCGCTAACATATGAAGTCTGAAGACGGTGCAACTGCTAATGCTAACAGAACAATGACAGGGACGTCTTATCACACTTTTTAGCGTTATTTACAGCTTACCGTAAGTGCTCTGTTCGTCGTCTCCAAAGATAGAAGGAATTGACCCCTCAATCAGACAAAGTCTTTCGGCAAATCCTTCTTTATACTGGTGGAGGTTGCAGAAGCAGTCATCCTTGAAGTGCTTCGCGCACACAAAAATGACCTTACCCACAGATGTGGGTACATTTCCATGAAAAATAAAACTCAACCAGGCACTTTGAAAAGGTTCTGATGCTGGGAGACGGTGTAATGAAGCGTGTGGGTTACTACATCCAACAACCCAACATTTTGACTTATCCTCTCGTAACTTCAGCATCCTTGAGCTTGGACTACAAAATAAAAGCGAGAAATAAAATGGCGGATTGAAGTGTTGGACCTGGAGTTG
Source organism: Gouania willdenowi (assembly GCF_900634775.1). Classification (NCBI taxonomy): domain Eukaryota; kingdom Metazoa; phylum Chordata; class Actinopteri; order Blenniiformes; family Gobiesocidae; genus Gouania; species Gouania willdenowi. Next base: position 9,636,403 of record NC_041066.1, on the reverse strand, counting down.
ATGTCCTAATTTGGCAGTTCCGCTGCAAATACTGTGATGTAATAGTTCAAAAAACGTAATAGAGAATAGAAAAATCAAAACAGATTGAAAAATAAGAGCAAAACAGAATATAAAGATATCAACGGAGCACCTGAAGAGACGAATTCGATTTTTTCTGTACTTCTAAGCACTCTAAATATACAACAAAATGCATTTAAGGGTTAAAAAAGTGGATTTAGCATGATATGTCCCCTTTAAGACTAATAAAAGCTATAGTTAGTTACTGACAGCTATGATGGTTGTTAGTTAACATGCACGGGACTGGACAGAGGGCGCACGGTAGAGTAATTGGACACCGGGAAAGAGTCAATAATTATGCTTTTAGCTTTTTTACAAAAATAAAACCAAGTTGCTAAGGGGTCTGAACAGTTACTAAAAAATAGCAACAAAGTTACTAATTTTGCAATAGAATAGAATAGACCTTTATTGATCCCCAAATTCACAGGTTGCGCAAACAGTAAGAATAAAAATAAATACCAACATAGGATAATTGTACACATATACAATATGAAACAGACATAAATTAGAAAAAAACAAAAAAAAATTGAATTAATTAAAATGAATCTTAAAACAAAAACAAAACAACGGCATAAAAAACAACAATACTGTAGAAAGTTAGAGATGGTTAAATTTGCAGAAATTTGAGGACATTTTCCAATTTTGTTTGCTTTACTGTAAAGAAACAACCGTCATAGTTAAGTCAGATGAACTGAACTGACCAAAAATATGAAGATTACCAAGAATTGTTGTGCAATATTGCAGAGATAACAAGGCTTCTCCTGATCTACGGTCAGCTATGTTTACTAGCTTGTTTGCTAACCCTTTATAAATATGCTGTTAAAGGTTGGATTGAAGGCCCACAGCTGCTAATTTCTTTCATAGCCACAGCAACTTAATTCATGGAATTATAAGTCACGTAAAATGCACTTGCACTCGGCATCCCACAACACACTATAGTGACTGCAAAGTCTGCATTTAACATGGATGAATTGTGATGAAAGCAAAATATGTGTATTTTTTTTATTTATTTGTAAATTACCCCATTGTAAGTCTAGCATTTTGAAGGTTTGACAAATTTTAACCTAAAGCAATAAATGATTACTTATCCTATTACTGAAAATCTACGTGCCAGGAATATGTATGTCTTATACATAAACCCTACTGGCAAAACTGGTTGTTGAGAGTAGATATTTTAGATAAACTATCTCTGGGCAAAATCCACCCAACAGAAAAGTGTTACTGATCTCGTGAAGTTACTTTAAAACAAGAAAACCAAGCTGCTACACTTTAGATAACAGACTGAGAATATTTTGGAGTTTTAGATATGTTTAAACCTTTTAGTTTAGCTATTAAATTGTTGCAAGAGGTTGAGGATTTATTGAAGGTTCAACAGGATATTTAGCTAATAGAACAAAACACTGATTCTCACAACATCAGCCTGGAAATTCTTGATTTTATTTGTAGGGAAGAAAATAGGTTTGAAAAACAAAGGGTTATTGAAGTGAATTGCCCAATTATTTGGAACATCTGCTGCTAATATCAGCTAACTTTGAGCAGAAGAAATGGTTCAGCCTAGACAGGACTCTGGGCACACTCAGGGCTAACACACACAGAGGTTATCCAGAGTTCTATTTCATAATATTTTGTGAGATATCTCACTCTGTTTCTCAACCGGGTTGGGAGGGGGGGAGTCCTTAGGGTTGACCCCCAAAAAAGGTTTAGAACCACTACTCTTACTTGATGCAGCAGACTGTAACAGTCAGAGGACAGACACATTTTCATCCTCTCATTCATCACAATTCCTCTGATGAATATATAAAGTAGGCGGATCTCACAAGGGGAGCAAAAAAAATGGGAGAGGGAAATGCAAATAAATTAATGCAGTAGGTGTAATGCAATTCATCAAATCTGGAATTGTTTGCGGTGACTGTTTTCTGCGCTGAAAATAGTATGAACCACAGAAAGGTGCAAACTCACACACAGAGGTCATGGCTGCAGTAAATGCTGATACAATAAACAGCGGAGATGAAAAAAATGGTCCTGTTAACCTTTCTGGTATAAGAAAAATAAATAAATAAAACAATAGGAAACATTAACAGCCACTGAATGAGAAAATTTAGTCCGGTGTGTGCGTGTCCGTTGCGGTGCAGAGGGTCACTGTGCACAGACCTCCATGGATGTCACTCCGGAAGCACCAATCCAGTTAGCTCCCGTTTCTTTCTCTGCATTGTTTTGATCATCAAACTCTCGTGTTGTGTTGAAGTCATGCCAGAATCAGCTGATCAGCTGCACGATTTACCCAACATTGGAACAACGTTCACATCTGAGTGTCCATGGCACAGCGCTGCTCTGCAAACCTGCTGGATTATGTTTTCCATGGACTGATAAGAGCAAAGTTACAGGAGCTGACGGGGCAGCCACATTAAATTAGGGGGGAGGACGCACCTGGTTTACGACCACTCATTTCAGATCTTAGTGACACACACTGGATCCCAAAGGTGGTACCATCCATCTCTCGATCAATTTTTGTTTGTTGGCTGCAGGTGCGTCTCGTGTGATGTGACAGACGTAACGTCTTAATTATTAGAAGAGCTTTTAAAACATCCATATACAGGGGCGGATCTAGGAATAATTCAATGGGGTGGCAAGGGGGGGCAGGAATTTTGTAGAGGTGGCAACATATAGCACACGTACATAAAGCATACTGAATTGTAGGGCCGGGTATAGTCAGGTACCTCGCGATGCGATCTATCGTGATAACAATTGCCGTGATAGCGATATCGCGACAATATGTTGCAGGAAAATGAATCCATGATCCATCAAGATAACTGTGACTGAAGAAATTCAGAATTCATCTACTGCACTGAATCAATTTCACAGGAATTACTAAACATTGTCAATCAATTGCACATGAATGACAGCCACGAGTAAACAGCACAGTATAAAAAGTCTGAATAAGTTTTATGGCATGGTTATAATGAGCCACTGCAACAGTGACTTCTTAACACACACTGACCACAACTAGTCACATGTCCTTGAGTTAATGTATTTGAAGGGCTACAAAAAATAACTTAAATTAGATGACACATGATCATGTCGGTCAACACATGCTAATTGCTCATTTATCGCAACATATCAAGCATGCATATAAAGCCAACATGTTGGCAGTTACTGTAAATGAAACTTTTCTCACACATAAAATCTCTATTTTCTTCCAAAATAGCCTTTTTGTTAGTTTAGTTTTATTAAAAGGGATTTAAAGCTTAAGGTTAGCCACAGGTGGAAGGAAAGTTGATGGTCTGTAGATGTTGCAGGAGATGAAGTAGGAAGGTGTTATTGCACAATATGATTTATTTTTAGGTTAACAAATGGTTTGATCATAATTATATTTGAAATTAATGTCATTAATCATCAATACCCACGGTAAGAATGAACAATTCCTTATTTTAATATATTTTTGAAAACTATAGGGAGCCATCACAAAAACAGTCAAAGAGCCACATGAGGCTCCAGAGCCGCAGGTTGCAGACCCCTGGACTAGCCAATAGCTGGACACTGTTAATATTTACTGGAGTGGAGACTAACATCCACACAATCTAGTAGTTTTCTTTAAATTACTGCGGTGAAATATGTTTTTAATTTTACAAAAATATGGCCTTAAATAAGTTGTTTTCACTGTAATAAACCGTAACCAGATGGGGAAAAAGTGTCACTGCCATGTTGTCATTACAATTATTATGTTTGATGCCATAAAATAAACTTATTTTAAGGGGCATATGATGAATTTGTGTAAAGCAAAAATAACCACACCGTTTATTTGTTATTTTGATTTGGTTTTAAAACGGAATAACCAAAGAACGAAGGGTACAGGGATTATGATGCCACATATAAATATGCTCCCCAAACGTGTGCACATTCAGCACACACAGCAGACACTCGCGTCAGTACACATTGCCTCACACACACTCAAATCTACACAATTCGTGAATACACAAGCTGCAGCGAACAAAACACACTCAAACGAGCAAAACCTGCATGTGCACAAACACTCACCGATGTCTGAAGGCAGTGGAACGTCGGTCACGGAGGGAGGTAGGGGAGAGAGACTCCAGGGCTGTTACTCCATTTTGGAACGACTTCTTTTCTGTACAAATGCATTTCCGTGCTGCTCTCGCGATACTTCCGCATCTTCTTCGTTGGTGTTTTAGAACGTTGGCTTCGCAGTCAGGAAGCGGCAGCGGGGCGTTACCGGTTGGCGGACCACGGCCGTAGAGTTCCGTGCCGTGTGTACAAATTAGGGTGGCAGCAGGGAGACAAGGCTTTGTTTTGGGGTGGCATCTGCCACCCTATGCCACCCCGATAGATCCGCCCCTGTCCATATAAAGTCTGGCGTGCTTCAGTCCAATGCATTATTTCTGTGCAGCGATACAATTGATGGATTACCTTTCAAATCGATTTTAGCTTAATATCATCTGAAAGGCTAAATTGCTGAGCACAGATTGACGTAGTTGGATCGTAGGAATATAAATCGATTCATCAATTTAATGGATGAATCATTACAACCTTACTGCATGACTAAAGTTGATGCGCGTTCACGTCCACTGTAGTAAAGTACAATGGCGGACATTCCAGTAGGACAAGCCCCCATCGCAGCGTGAGGCACAAGAGTTACACAGTAAACCAAGTGGAAAAAGGAAGACCGACGTAGAGAAACAACAGTTCAAAGTCCCAAACGTACTCGGGTCGAACGGAGGTTCGCTTTGAGCCCGCGCAGACCATCGTGAATGTGCAGGGTCTGCCCCACATAGTGATTTCAGAGGAACAGTGACAACAGATGGGATAAATCGCGTATAAACCTAAGAGAAGTATATCCAAGGTAGAGAGAACAGATGCAATTTATTTGGAGTCTGGATGCGGAATGGTGTGGGTCTGCTCTGACCTGCAGCTGGGATTACTGTTGCTGCCTGTGTGAGGTGTGTGGTGGGAGGGGAGCTCATTCTGTCGTTATTAATGCAATTATTTGGGTCTCAAATATTTTTTTGCATTTGAACACTTTTTGTCTTTGATTGAAAATATTATTTTTGAAGTATTTATTTATGTATTTTTCTTTGAATATTTTTAATAAAGACACAGATCTACCTCCATAAGTGTGAGCAACCATTCTCAATGTGTTTTATTTTCACTTTTGTTCCTCATAGCCAGGTAGCCTGTTTTCCTTTGATTTAAATTCAAACCGTGTGATATTTGATATATCAGAGACACAGGGGAAAGTGTGATACATGTCCTTTAAGTACTTCATTTTTGAAAATTTTAAGTTTTTTCACAATGGCAGACGTCATTAACCTTCACTGCCATGGGATTATTGTCAAAACATTGTGATCACCACTACTTTAGGAATTATCCTAACACCTATACTTGACCCCGTGACATCATCCATTGGGTTTAGGAAAAGTGGATATGAAAGGAGGTAGGAGGGACTATTCAGATGCACCCTCTGTCTAAAACATCAAATAATTCTCCAATAACAAAAGATAAAGTCAATACATTCATCACTAGTGTCTATTCAGAAACAAGTTGCTAAGAGCTCCACAGTTGTGCGAGTTCACAAGGATACCGGTAGGTCTCACAATTCTACATACTGCAGCTTTAAGAGAGAAATGAACAAAAAACAGAACTCACCACCAACAACAGCATCAAAGCACTTTAATATTGGATCAAACTCTGAAAGCCCTTAATCACCCTTTTATCTAGTAATCCAAAACCAAATCTCCATTAGCCCTGCATTAGTTTCCCACACATTGGTTGGAAGAGAGTTTAGCAGCTGACTCTGGCTTTAAAACACCCTGTTCCTTCAGAAGCAAAGCAAACACAACGTTGAACTCATCCTCTCACTTCAATGACATTACATTGGTTTGTTAATACTGCAGAGACATGAACAAATACACTGATAGCTCTAAGTTAAGGTGCTATCCAGCTCTCCCTAGTCACAGAAAAAGGATCGTACTAGTTTGTGTTTTCACTCCAGAATAATGACCTTTATTTTTTAGAGAACAGCAATTATCTACAATTGTAGAGACGCCATCAATGGTGGGAAGTAAAACAAGATAAAAGACACATCAACTCAATATGTCTTCCTGATGTCCTTATTGATTGCAATAAACATCAGGGCCACCCCTGCTTTTACCCAAAACCACAATAGCACCTAACACTGAGTTAAAGCAATAAGATAATTTAGAAAAAAACAAGCTGAAATAAAGAACCTGATGATTTGCTGCTAAGTGATTTTATTTTGTTGATAAGAACAAGACTCAAGATCATCACTTCATCATCGCTAACAGGAAAGATAGAACAATAGACGGTACAAGCAGTTTTTGTAAGACAACAACCAGGCACCGGAAAATATTGATTATGTAATTTTCATGAGTCAATCATAGAGACATGAAAGATGATAGATAGATAGAAAAATCAAGCAAGTGATAATAGGAGCTCCTCTCTCTCTTTTCATTGGTGGTGTTGCAGAGTCAGATCTCAGGATATGCATGGGCATGCAAAGCGAACTTTGTAGTCGAAGCAGCCTCCAGGTTTTTGTTCCTTATTCAGGCAAACAAATCCCTTGTGCGGGTTGTTTCTGGAAAATGATTTCAAGCAATTAAATTACATCCTAAATAAAGACAATTAAGACAAACAGATAACTTAAGCTGTAACACATTGCCAAGGTGTCATGGAAACATTTACCATATACAGTACATGGTTTGATTTTATGCCGGTGCCATTATAACCACAGGGAATTGAACCCAGGTCTTCAAGCACCTCTACCTCTGTCCATAAAACATGTGTCTGCAGAGTTAACTTATTCATAGAATACATGTGTCCTGTGCTGGAAGCTGATTCTGCTGCTTTACAGTGGTAACAACCTCAATGTCAAGAGGTTTATAACAAACACTTTACCATAAGCTTGAACATTTTGTCCTGCTAGTAAACTTACATATTGAAGATCTGTCCTGTGTTGATGGCGGCAATGGTTGGGTTGCCAGCGGTAACAACCTCCATGGCAAGAGGTTTTTCACAAATCTGTCCTGGGTTTTCATTCCTCAGGTCTTTCAAAAGCTCCCAGTCTCCTGTTCCACTGGGATCATCTTGATCAAACCACTTAGTCCAGCACACTGCAGTGAAAAACAAAAATGGTTGAGGCAGAGCTGACTTCAATAAAAATGCTTCTATTTCTATTTTACCCACTAAACCCAAAAATCAACAAGTAATTGAAAAACAAACCTGGGTGAGTAAGAATTAAACGGTTCAACAGTTAAAATTATATTAATTTATTGTATCACATTTTTAATTTCTAAAAACAAATGTTGTTCCTATAGAGAAAGCAGATGTAAATTTATGTACAGAGGAAGTTTGATATTTTTGTCAGTATCTGCTCAATATTGTCCACATGTTAAGGGTTATTTATATCATATATTACCTGCACAGTAAGGAGGGGAGCAGCGAAAACGAACTCTATAATCCTCACACTTCTTATCCTTCTGGTCTTTATTTTTGCAGATCAATCCGACACTTGGTGAAATCCTAGAAAATGACAAGAACAATTAAGATCTACTTTTTAAACAAACATTTTGTCTCATTATCTGAAGAAACAAGCAACACCATCATTTTTTAGAAAGACAATTAATGACTAATACTCACAGAACATTATTATCTCCAGGTGCAGGTGCATTTTGGCCACTCAGAGTTTGGGCCTGAATTTGGCTTGGTTGGGGACAAATCTTTCCAGGGTTCTCTTTGTGAAGGTTTTTTAATAATTCCCAGTCTCCAGAACCACTGGGATTATCTCTGTCAAACCAGTCTGTCCAACATCCTGACAACATGACAAAAAATAAATGGTCATGACTAAGAATGTACATTAATGAATATTGTGGCAGTAAGTATTGTTGATAAAACAGACATTTTTTTTTTTTTTTTTTTTTTTAAGTATTTTCCGTATTTTCCTTGGAAAACCAAAGTATAGCAACATACGTCTGAGAAAATAAGGCAGTTGAGCAAAAGAGGGGTATGGATTAAACAAGGTTGTGGCAATGATTTGTTTGTTCAATAATACTTTCCATAACATTTTCTTTAAAAAACTATTAAATGTTTTGGAGTTTGTCTCTAAACTTCTTTATAAATAATATTTCAACAATTAGAGACAAAGCTCACGTGCTCCTTGCAACAGTGATCAATGATCTCTTAAACACAGCAGTTCCAGAAAAAACTCCAATGTACAGCTTTTATTTACACAATTTCACTCCCATTGTTGTATGAGGCTGAGCTGACTTCAATAGTAATGCTTCTATTTCTATTTGACCCACACAACCCAAAAATCAACAAGTAAGTAATTTAAAAAGAAACCTGAGTGAGTAAGAATTCTCGAGATGTCTGTTTAGGAAAAAAGCAACTCAGAATTTATTGAAATTTACAGTGTTGTTTTAAAAAAAAAAGACATCTGACAAACAATTAGAAAAGAGAGATTGTAGATTCAATAAAAAGGAATGTTCGTACCTGGTACATCTTTGGGACACATGAAAAAGAGAAAAAAAAACATTACGGTTACACGATATTTATTGTATCACATTTTTAATCTCTAAAAACAAATGTTGTTCCTATACAGAAAGCATATGTAAATCTATGGACAGAGGAAAAAAGAAAATGACGAGAACAATTAAGATCTACTTTTTACACAAACATGTAATTTTCAAACATTTTGTTTCATAATTTAAACAAACAAGCAACACCATCATTTTTTAGAAAGACAAATTATGACTAATACTCACAGAACATCTTCATCTCCTGGTGCAGGTGCATTTTGGCCACTCAGAGTTTGGGCCTGAATTTGGCTTGGTTGGGGACAAATCTTTCCAGGGTTCTCTTTGCGAAGGTCTTTTAATGTTTCCCAGTCTCCAGAACCACTGGGATTATCTCTATCATACCACTGCGTCCAGCATCCTGAGACAAGAGAGAAAATAAATCATTGTGACTAAGAATGTACATTAATGAATATTGTGGCAGTAAGTATTGTTGATTAAACACACATTGAGGAAACTAGGATGAGCAGAAGAGGGTTATGGGTTAAACAAGGTTGTGACAATGATTTGTTTGTTCAAAAATTAAATACTTTCCACAACATCTATCTAATGAATCAAAGATTGTCCGTCTGTGTGTGTGTGTGGCCCGAATATTTACCTGAGGGGGTGTCTGTTCACCGGAAACTTTTTTACAAGCATTACGTTGGAGTTATTTGGTGTTGCAAAACGATCATTTTAGCTTTATTTTGCACGTGGATTATTCCGAATGGTTTACAAGAAATGAAACAAATTCCGCATTTGAACTCAGTGTGGGGGCGGTAGCGCACCAATCTGTTCATTTACACCCTCTGACAATCAATAGAAGTGTTTGTAGAGCCGACGCAGTGTTTGGTCAACCTGAAACTTTGTTAAGAGCCTTCCCATGGCCCGAGGGTGTGCATCCGTTATTTTGGACTTATTTGATCATTTCAAAACATTCATTTTCATTTTAGTTTGACCGCTTGCACAGACGGACCGGACCCGGAAGTTATGACGGGACCCGGAAGCAGCGACTGTGCTCAAAGCGAAACAAGCACATTTCTAAATACTGACATTTTCACCACAAGCTGTATAACCTAATGCGCACCGTGGATATACATGATAAACGCACACAAAGCCGTTTAGAGAAAGACAACGGAAGAATGCCCGGACGTTTCAAATAGTTCCAGGAAGTTGTTGACGGCCAATAGCCGACCTATCTGGTTCTTCAGACAGAGAACGCATTTCAACCTGATGTGAGGAGCGGGTGCACACGCGGCTGATGCGCGTACGTGTATGTGTGAGACTGTGCCCACGGAGGAGCCCACGAACAGGTAGCAGGACACACACGCGACATTCAAGAGAAGAGCTCTTGAATGTCAGGGCAACAACCCCGGGAGATTTATTTCCCACTTTCATCGCTTCCTCTGTGGATTTACTGGACATTTTACTCAAAGGTGCGCTCACCTTTGCTCACGCAGTGAAGCGCCGGAGGAGAGGAAAAAGAGCTGGTGCGCTGGTGCGCCTCCGCCAGCGCGGCCGACGCACACCGTTACCGGGGATATTCCTCTCTAACGTGCGCTCACTGTGTAACAAAGTGGACGAACTCCAGCTGCTGTTAGGTAGAAACAGAGACTTCTCCTCATCTTCTGTTCTGTGCTTCATGGAAACGTGGCTGTGTGGAGCGGTACCGGACTCTGCGCTGCAGCTGGCCGGCTTCCAACTTCACAGAGCGGACCGAGACGCGGAGCTCACCGGGAAGAAGAAAGGTGGAGGAATCTGCTTTTATGTGAACAGTAACTGGTGTAACGACGTGACAGTGATCCTCCAGCACTGCTCTCCTCACCTGGAATCCTTTATTATCAACAGCAAACCCTTCTATTCTCCCCGTGAGTTCGCTTCATTCATCCTGGTTGGTGTGTACATCCCACCGTCAGCTGATGTGCGCGAGGCACAGCGCACACTCGCCGACCAGATCCTGTGCATGGAGCGGACCTACCCGGACTCTTTTATCATTGTGCTTGGTGACTTTAATAAAGGGGACCTCTCACACCAGCTCCCCAAATATAGACAATTAATTAAATGTCCGACCAGAGAGGAGAAGACACTGGATCACTGTTACACCACACTAAGCAGTGCTTATCACGCCGTTTCCCGTGCTGCACTGGGCCAATCGGACCATTTGATGGTCCATCTGATTCCTTCATACAGACAGAGGCTGAAGCTCTGTAAACCTGTGGTGAAGGAATCTAAACAATGGTCCAGTGAAGCAGTGGAGAAACTCCAGGAGTGTTTGGACTGGACTGACTGGGATGTTTTCAGGTCTGCGAACAGTTCTCTGGATGAGTTTACAGACGCTGTGACGTCCTACATCAGCTTCTGTGAGGACAGCTGCATTCCATCAAAGACCAGGGTGAGTTATAACAATGACAAACCCTGGTTCACAGCTAAGCTCAGAGGGCTGAGGACAGACAAAGAGGACGCTTTCAGGAGTGGAGACAGAGCCAGGTACAGGGAGTCGAAGTACACGTTTGAAAAGGAGGTGAGAAGAGCCAAACGTTTGTACTCAGAGAAGCTACAATATCAGTTCTCTGCAAATGACTCGGCTTCTGTCTGGAGAGGGCTCAGGCAAATTACAAACTACAAGCCCAGAGCCCCTGCTGCTGCTAATGACCTCTGCCTGGCCAACAGTCTGAATGAGTTCTATTGTAGATTTGACAGACAATGGGACAGACCTGACTCCAACCCCCCTCACACCTCTGACCAGCCTCACTCCAACACCTTCACCCCCCACATCAAAGCTACAGTTTCACCCCAGCTGCCTACGGAGGCTCTCTCCCCTATCTTCCCCCCCTCCTCCCCCCCTCCTACAGAGACACCTTTCTCCATCAAAGAGAGAGATGTGAATAGACTTTTCAGGAGACAAAACCCCCGTAAGGCTTGTGGACCGGACTCTGTCTCTCCCTCTACCTTGAAGCACTGTGCTGATCAGCTGTCTCCAGTGTTCACAGACATTTTTAACACCTCACTGGAGACATGCACCGTACCAGCCTGTTTTAAGGCCTCCACCATCGTTCCTGTCCCTAAAAAGCTGAGGATCACAGGACTTAATGACATCTGTGGTCATGAAGTCCTTTGAACGCCTCATGCTCTCCCACATCAAGGACATCACCGACCCCCACCTGGACCCCCTGCAGTTTGCCTATAGATCCAACAGGTCAGTAGACGATGCTGTAAACCTGGCTCTCCACTTCATCCTCCAGCACCTGGACTCCCCAGGCTCCTACGCCAGGATCCTGTTTGTGGACTTCAGCTCTGCTTTTAATACAATAATCCCAGCTCTCCTTCAGGACAAGCTTTCCCAGCTGAACGTGCCAGACTCCACCTGCAGGTGGATCACAGACTTCCTGTCTGACAGGAAGCAGCACGTGAAGCTGGGAAAAACCATCTCTGCTCCCCGTACCATCAGCACTGGATCTCCTCAGGGCTGTGTTCTTTCTCCTCTGCTCTTCTCCCTGTACACCAACAGCTGCACCTCCTCTCACCAGTCGGTCAAACTCCTGAAGTTTGCAGACGACACGACCATCATCGGTCTCATCGCTGATGGAGACGAGTCCGACTACAGGTGGGAGACAGACCGGCTGGTGTCCTGGTGCAGCCAGAACAACCTGGAGCTCAATGCTTTAAAGACAGTGGAGATGATAGCAGACTTCAGGAAGAACCCAGCCCCCCTCACCCCCCTCACCCTGGGAGACTCTACAGTGAGCTCTGTAGAGTACTTCTGCTTCCTGGGGACCATCATCACTCAGGACCTCAAGTGGGAGCTGAACATCAGCTCCCTTATCAAAAAAGCTCAGCAGAGGATGTACTTTCTGCGGCAGCTGAGGAAGTTCAGTCTGCCAACAAAGATGATGGTGAACTTCTACAGCTCCATCATCCAGTCCATCCTCTGCTCCTCCATCACCATCTGGTACGCTGCAGCTACGGCCAAGGACAAGGCCAGACTGCAGCGTATCATCCACTCTGCAGAGAAGGTCATCGGCTGCAATCTGCCCTCCCTCCAGGACCTGTGCGCCTCCAGGATTTTGAGGCGTGCAGGAAAGATTGTGGCCGACCCCTCCCACCCCGGTCATAAACTGTTTCAATCTCTCCCTTCTGGTAGGAGGTTTCGGTCCATCAGGACCAGAACCTCCAGACACAAAAACAGCTTCTTTCCCTCTGCCACCATCCACATGAACACACCCCAAGTCACCCACTGAACCCCCCCCCCCCCACCCGATCACCACCTCCACCAGCTTGATACCTGCTGCACTGTATATATATATTTATATTTATCCTATTTATCCTTTATTCTCTATCTATCCTTTATTTATCCCTCATCCTTTATATTTATCATTATTATTATTATTATTGTTGCTGGGTTGTTCTTTGTTGTGTTGTTTTTATTTCTTTTATTTCTTTTTGTTGCTTGTTTTGTGCACCAACCACCAAGTCAAATTCCTTGTACTGTCCTCAAAACTGTACATGGCAAATAAAACATTTCTGATTCTGATTCTGATTCTGATTCTGAGACTGTGCCCACGGAGGAGCCCACGAACAGGTAGCAGGACACACACGCGCGGCTGTTGCGTGAGTGTCGGCCTGTTCTTTCTATGTGGTACCACAAAGAGGAAAGATTGTAACAGCACCTTAGCACCTACAATAAACAGCACTAACCATAATAACACACACACAAACTTTTTTTATCAATTCATCATGCGTATGTCCCATAGAAATAAACCAGGGAAATCGCACACGCTATTTTACTTTGCACCTGCAAATGTTCCCCTTTATAACACTACGCATACTTATTTGGCAATAATTGACAACTCTACTTAAGCTCCCACTATATAAATACATACTTCCAACGGACACTGCACTAGTTTTCTTAAAAACTATTAAATGTATTGTGGTTTGTCACTCCAAAACTTAAAAATCTTCTCTTTTTCCTTGATCTCTTAGCATTTACAAATATCAACAGCTGTAGACAGTCAGAATTGATCCCTATATCTACACATTAGTGAAAGACTTCATAAACTTATTTATAAAAAATATTTCAACAATTAGAGACAAAGCTCATGTGCTCCCTGCAGCAGTGAGCAATGATCTCTTAAACACAGCAGTCCCAGAAATTTTTGCAACATGCAGCTTTTACTGTATTTACACAGTTTCACTCACTTTCTATTTGACCCACACAACCCAAAAATCAACAAGTAAGTAATTTAAAGAGAAACCTGAGTGAGTAAGAATTCTCGAGATGTCTGTTTAAGAAAAAAAACAAATCAGAATTTATTGAAATCCGGGGTGTTTTTTAAAAAAAAAAACAGACATCTGACAGACAATTAGAAAAGAGAGATTGTAGATTAAATAAAAAGGAATGTTCGTACCTGGTACATCTTTGGGACACATGAAAAAGAGAAAAAAAAACATTACCGTTAAAAAATATTAATTCATTGTATCACATTTTAATCTCTAAAAACAAATGTTCCTATACAGAAAGCATATGTAAATCTATGGACATAGGAAGTTTGATATATGTTTCAATATCTGCTCATTATTGTCCATGTTAAGGGTTATTTATATCATACATTACCTGCACAGTAAGGAGGGGGGCAGCGAAAACGAACTCTATAATCCTCACACTTCTTATCCTTCTGGTCTTTATTTTTGCAGATCAATCCGACACTTGGTGAAATCCTAGAAAATCACAAGTACAACTACTTTTTAAAAAAACATTTTGTCTCATTATCTGAAGAATCAAGCAACACCATCATTTTTTAGAAAGATGATTAATGACTAATACTCACAGAACATTATTATCTCCTGGTGCAGGTGCATTTTGGCCACTCAGAGTTTGGGCCTGAATGTGGCTTGGTTGGGGACAAATCTTTCCAGGGTTCTCTTTGCGAAGGTCTTTTAATGTTTCCCAGTCTCCAGAACCACTGGGATTATCTTTATCAAACCAGTCTGTCCAGCATCCTGATACAAGACAAAAAATAAATTGTCATGACTAAGAATGTACATTAATGAATATTGTGGCAGTAAGTATTGTTGATAAAACACACAGTTATTTTTTTTTAAGTATTTTCCGTATTTTCCTTGGAAAACCAAAGTATAGCAACTCATGTCTGAGAAAATAAGGAAGATGAGCAAAAGAGGGGTATGGATTAAACAAGGTTGTGGCAATGATTTGTTTGTTCAATAATACTTTCCAAAACATTTTCTTAAAAAAAACAATTAAATGTTTTGGGGTTTGTCTCTAAACTTCTTTATAAATAATATTTCAACAATTAGAGACAAAGCTCATGTGCTCCCTGCAGCAGTGATCAATGATCGCTTAAACACAGCAGCTCCAGAAGTAACTCCAACGTACAGCTTTTATTTACACAGTTTCACTCCCATTGTTGTATGAGGCTGCGTTGGCTTCATTAGTAACACTTCTATTTCTACTTTACCCACAGAACAAAAAATCAACAAGTATATAAATTAAAACAACTCGCCGTGTCGTATTTTGTCTGTATCATATGACGGGGTGTTTGTTAAGAATAAAAGTATTTTTTCAAATAAACCGTGTTGGTATATGAATTACAGATGTAATTGTAAAAGAGATATTGTAGATTTATAAAAAGAAATGTTCTTACCTGCTAATCCTTCAGAATTAAAAAGAGAAGAAACATGTTCAACAGTTAAAATACATCATTTTTTGTATTATATTTTTATTTCCAAAAACAGATGTTCAATAAAACTTCGATGGAATACAAAGATAAGAGTCAGGTTTACAGTTTTTTTTTTTTTATAGCTTAACACTTTTTGTGAATAAAGTCAGGTTTAAATGTACAGATTTTTCTGTAACTTGTAAAAGGTGAAAGTCTTGGACCATGAATGTAAGATAGAAACAGGCTTGGCTAGAAACAACATTTAAAATGCAGATAGTTTGTTAATTCTGGATTGTCAGGATTGTTATTGGGTTATCTTAAAGGTTTTAATAATTTATTTATTCCCAATATTTTCCACATAAATACAGCGTCATTATACATAGAGAGCTCAATGATAAATGGCTTCTATGCGACGTCTAGAGTAAAACATACAACGTTTAATGATGAAAACAGACATTCTTCATACATCCTACCTTGGTCTGTAGTTTCTGTGGAAAAAAACAAATAAATTAGAAAATTTTAGCAACGTTTTGAACTTTAACAACGGCCTCAGTCATTGATGTGTGAGAACTGAATAATACATCTACATCTCACCTGGAGCTTCAGTTGGATCAGCATATATTTGGTTTCTTTCTGTAAGAAATAAATGTGTACATCCTTTCAATGTTTTTTGTATCTACAAGGATTGGAAAGTATTTAGAAGTTGTAAAATTGTTTTTTATTTGGAAATTTAGAAGATTAACCCACCTGAAACCATAATGACAACAATGGCAAAAAGGACCTACAACAAAAAAGGAAAAAATCATAATTTGAATTACAGGTGTTTGAAAATTATTTGCATTTAATAGAAGAGGTAATACGTTACCAAACGAAACATGTTAGCAGATCAGCAGAAATCCTGTGAAAAGATTAGGTTATTTTTTGGTAAAAACTGGCAAGAAAGAAATCTGCCAAAATACAGATAATAAAAGTGAGCAGAGATATTTACCAAAAACCTTCTCAGAACAACAATGTGGTGATGTGACCCTGTCCACCTGACTGAGTATGGCAACAGCACTGGTAATTTTATAGCCACTTCAATGCCTCAGGATATACGTGTCAGACGGCATACCTAAAAGATCATGACCCTAAGGACAAAAGGATTTTTACTCCAGGGTAAAAACTAAAGGAAAATTCAAAGTATCCCTTTGAAAAAGCTCCATCTTAGTTTAAAACCAGTTAAACCTACCTGAACCCGCAAAACTAGTTGTAGAGTAACTTGCAACATATTTTGGTTTTGTTATACTGCATTGTTAAAAAATAACATTTGTTTTCAAGCTGGTCAATTGTATTCTGAATTAAGTGCACTTGTCTATATGCTTTTGTTTTACTCATGAACAGATTAAAAAGTTAGCGTAGCCACCGACTCTTCTGCTTGAAAAATTGATGTTAGTCAATTACGTTATGTATTTTGAAGGTTACTGACTGCCAGCGGTTGACGACAGGGGGTAGAATGGGGTTATAGTAGATTAATGGATGTTAAGACTGCTAATAAAAGCCATAGATAGTTAACATGCACGGGACTGGACGGAGGGGGCAGGTTGAGGACATTTTGGAGTTTTAAAAATGTTCATACATCTTTTTTTAGTGATTGATCTTATAACTGACCATCAATTAGGTGTATTATGCCTCACCAAGACTTGGCTCAAAAATGAAGATTCTGTTGCTTTTAATGAAGCCAGCCCTCCCAATTATGGTAATCACCATATTCCCCATGAGAGTGGTCGGGGAGGTGGAGTGGCAGCAGTTTTTCACTCAAGCTCATCAGTTACCCCAAAAACCACACTTAACCAAAATTAATTCGAAAGCCTCTCCCTTGAAAATTTTAATCCCAAAAACAAGATAGAAAAACCCACTTTACTGGTTATAGTTTACCGTCCTCCTGGTCCATATTCCGAGTTTCTCTGACTTTCTCACTGATCTGGTGCTGAGCACTGATAAAGCTATTATAGTAGGTGACTTAAACATTCACGTTGATGAAAACAGCTTAAATAAATTGTTTATTTTAGTATTAGATTCAATCGGCTTCACACAACATGTAAACAAACCAACTCATTATCTTGATTATGCCCTGGACCTTGTTCTAACATACGGTCTCAATATTGATCACCTGACAATATATCCTAAAAATCCTATTATATTAGATCACTTCCCGTTATCCTTTGAATTCAGAATATCAGCCTGCTTAAATTCTGAGAGCAGAGTACACTATAGAAGATCACTGTCTGAGAAAGCTGTAGCTCAATTTAAAGATTTAGTTCCATCATTGCTCACCTCTCATCCATATTATATCTCAACTGAGAGTAGCTATTATTGTCCTACGACAAAGAAAATAGATTATCTTATCAGTTGTCACAGCACTCAGCTCTGGATGCTATTGCCCTGCTTAAAAACAAGACGATATGTCATAAAAAGGTTGCCCCCTGGTATAAATCTGATTTGCGTCTTCTAAAACAGGCAGTGCAAAAATTAGAAAGGATGAATGGACTATCCTTCTATCCTATTCTGTTTGCCCTTCTGTTCACTAACCCAACCAGTAGAAGCGGATGGCTGCCACCTCTGAACCTGTTTCCGCTGGAGATTTCTTCTTATAAAAGAGAGTTTTTTCTTCCCACTGTCCCCAAATGCATGTTCATGTGGATCTTGATGGGTTCTTTCTTACTATGGACTTTATTTTTCGTTAAGCACTTTGAGATGACTTTGTTGTAATTTGTGCTATATAAATAAAGTTTAATTGAATTGAAATAACTGCATTTGAACCCTTATTTTTTCCTTGAAAATGTGTTTTCTTTTTTTTGTAATTGAAAATGCTTCTTTTATTTAAGTCGTCTTTTTTGTATTTTGGTCATATTATGGGTGGGTCATTTGTGTCATTATTAATGCAATTTTTTGGGTCTTAAATATTTTTTTGCATTCGAACACGTTTTGTCTTTGATTGAAAATATTTATATTTGATTGAAAAGGGTTTTTTTTTTATTTGAAGTACTTTTTTATTATCTAAAAATTTTTTGAAAAACATAAATCTACCTCGATAAGTGTGAGCAACCATTCTCAATATGACGTTTTATTTTCAATTTTGTTCCTCGTAGCCTGGAAGCCTCTTTTACTTGGATTTCAATTCAAACCTTGTGTTATTTGAAATTATATCAGCGGTTAGAGAGACAGGGGAAAGTGTTATACATGCACTTTAAGTAGTCCATTTTTGAAATTTTGAAGTTTCTTCACAATGGCAGACTTCACTAACCTTCACTGCCGTGGGATTATTGTCAAAACAACGTGATCGGCACTTTTTTAGGAAATCTCTTAACATCTTTCCTTGACCCCATGACGTCATCCATTGGGTTTAGGAATAGTGGATACGAAAGGAGATAGGAGGGATTATTCAGATGCACCCTCTGTCTAAAACACCAAAAAATTATCCAATAACAAAAGATAAAGTCCATACATTCAGAACTAGTGTCTATTTAAAAAAAAAAGTTGCTAAGAGCTCCACAATTGTGCGCGTTCACAAGGATACCGGTACGTCTCACGATTCTACATACTGCAGCTTTAAGAGGGAAATTAACAAAAAACAGAACTCAGCACCAACAACAGCATCAAACCACTTTAACATTGAATCAAACTCTGAAAGCCCTTAATCAACCATTTATCTTGTAATCCATAACCAACTCTCCATTAGCCCTGCATTGGTTTGCAAAACATTGGTTGGAAGAGAGTTTAGCAGGTGACTCTGGCTTCATGATATCATTTTCCTTCAGTAGCAAAGCAAACACACAAAGTAAAACTTGTCATCTCAATTCAATGACATTACATTGGTTTGTTAATACTGCAGACACATGACCAATTACTCTGAAAGCTCTAAGTAAAGGTGCCATATGCATATGCATTGGTCAAGAGAACAAACATATCTAATCTAATAAAGGTGCCATATGTTTTAACAGTTCACTGAAAAGAAAAGGATAAAACTGGCTTGTGTTTTTACTCCAGATTAATGACCCTTATTTTTTAGAGAACAGCAATTCTCTACAACTGTAGAGACACGCTCATGAAACGCCATCAATGATGGGAAGTAAAACAAGATAATAGGCACATCAACTCAATATGTCTTCCTGATCTCCTTATTGACTGCAATAAACATCAGGGCCACCCCTGATTTTACCAAAAACCACATTAGTACTTAACACTGAGTTAAAGCAATAAGATAATAAAAAAAAAAAAAAAAACTAGCTGAAATAAAGTCCCCCATGATTTGCTGCTGAATGATTTTATTTTGTTGATTAGAACAAGATTCAAAACCATCACTTTATCATCGCTGAAAGTTAGAAGGCTAGAAGTGGTTTTTATAACAACCAGGAACCCGAAAATATTGATTATGTAATTTTCATGACTCAATCATAAAGGGAGGCATGAAAGATGATAGATAGAAAGAAAAATCAAGCGAGTGATCAAGTGATAATAGGAGCTCCTCTCTCTCTTCTCATTGGTGGTGTTGCAGAGTCAGATCTCAGGATATGCATGGGCATGCAAAGCGAACTTTGTAGTCGAAGCAGCCTCCATGTTTCTGGTCCTTATTCCGGCAAACAAATCCCTTGTGCGGGTTGTTTCTGGAAAATGATTTCAAGCAATTAAATTACATCCGAAATAAAGACGATTAAGACAAAGAGATAACATGAGCTGTAACACATTGCCAAGGTGTCATGGTAACAATTATCATATACATGGCTTGATTTGATGCCATGTGCCTTCAAAACCACAGGGAATTGAACCAAGGTCTTCAAACACCTCTACCTCTGTCCATAAAACCTGTGTCTGCAGAGTTAACTTATTCATAGAATATATGTGTCCTGTGCTGGAAGCTGATTCTGCTGCTTTACAGTGGAAACAACTTCAATGTCAAGAGGTTTATAACAAACACTTTACCATCGGCTTGAATCTGTTGTCCTGCTAGTAAACTTACATATAAAAGATCTGTCCTGTGTTGATGGCGGCAATGGATGGGTTGCCAGCGGTAACAACCTCCATGGCAAGAGGTTTTTCACAAATCTGTCCTGGGTTTTCATTCCTCAGGTCTTTCAAAAGCTCCCAGTCTCCTGTTCCACTGGGATTATCTCGATCAAACCACTTAGTCCAGCACACTGCAGTGAAAAAATAAAATGGTTGAGGCTGAGCTGACTTCAATAATAATGCTTTTATTTCTATTTTACCCACACAACCCAAAAATCAACACGTAATTGAAAAACAAACCTGGGTGAGTAAGAATTAAACGGTTCAACGGTTAAAAATATATTAATTTGTTGTATCACATTTTTAATTTCTAAAAACAAATGTTGTTCCTATAGAGAAAGCAGATGTAAATTTATGGACAGAGGAAGTTTGATATTTGTTTCAATATCTACTCATTATTGTCCATGTTAAGGGTTATTTATATCATATATTACCTGCGCAGTAAGGAGGGGAGCAGCGAAAACGAACTCTATAATCCTCACACTTCTTATCCTTCTGGTCTTTATTTTTGCAGATCAATCCGACACTTGGTGAAATCCTAGAAAATGACGAGAACAATTAAGATCTACTTTTTAAACAAACATGTACTTTTCAACCTTTTTGTTTCATAATTTAAACAAACAAGCAACGCCATCATTTTTTAGAAAGACAATTAATGACTAATACTCACAGAACATCTTCATCTCCTGGTGCAGGTACATTTTGGCCACTCAGAGTTTGGGCCTGAATTTGGCTTGGTTGGGGACAAATCTTTCCAGGGTTCTCTTTGTGAAGGTTTTTTAATAATTCCCAGTCTCCAGAACCACTGGGATTATCTCTGTCAAACCAGTCTGTCCAACATCCTGACAACATGACAAAAAATAAATTGTCATGACTAAGAATGTACATGAATGAATATTGTGGCAGTAAGTATTGTTGATAAAACAGACATATTTTATTTTTTATTTTTAAGTATTTTCCGTATTTTCCTTGGAAAACCAAAGTATAGCAACTTATGTCTGAGAAAATAAGGCAGTTGAGCAAAAGAGGGGTATGGATTAAACAAGGTTGTGGCAATGATTTGTTTGTTCAATAATACTTTCCATAACATTTTCTTTAAAAAACTATTAAATGTTTTGGGGTTTGTCTCTAAACTTCTTTATAATAATATTTCAACAATTAGAGACAAAGCTCACGTGCTCCCTGCAGCAGTGGCTTTTTTCAAACTATTAATGAAGCTACTCATCGTTTAAATCATACTCTTGATCTTGTTCTAACATATGGCCTTGATATTACTGAACTAAAAGTCTACCCTGAAAATCCTCTGCTATCAGATCACTTTTTAATATCTTTTAACATTATCCTAGAGGATCTCGCACTGTGCAATAAAATAGTTACGAGTAGAAATCTGTCCAATAGTGCTGTGGCTAAATTTAAAGAGGCCATTCCTGCTGCCTTAAACTCAGTGCACCATCCAATAAATAACTATGAAATTAATTATAACCCCTCTCAACTGGATCTGCTTGTCGATAGCTCTGCTAGTCTACTAAAATCCACTTTGGTCTCAATTGCCCTATTGAGGGAAAAAACTATTAAACGTCAGAGGAAAGCTCCGTGGTTTAGCTCTGAAACTCACACATTCAAACAAACAACCCGTAAATTAGAGAGAATGTGGAGCTCCAATAAAACAGAGGAGTCACGAATACTCTGGCAAGAAAGCCATAGTAAATATATGACAGCCTTACGACATACTCGATCTACATACTATTCCTCACTAATTGAAGAAAATAAAAATAATCCGAGGTACATTTTCAGCACTGTAGCCAGGCTAACACAAAGTCAGAGCTCTATTGAGCCCATGATTCCTCTAGCCCTCAGCTGTGAGGACTTTATGACATTTTTTACCGATAAAATTCATAAGATTAGAGATAAAATTAGCCACTCCATGCCTTCACCTGGGCCTGCTGTACCATTAAATGTAAATAGGCCTAACCTAAACTGTTTCACACATATAGGACTTCAGGAACTTAACTCTATTATTTCATCCTCCAAACCATCGACCTGCCTTTCAGATCCGATCCCAACTAAGCTGTTTAAAGAAGTTATTCCCCTGGTCTGCCCATTTTTGTTGGAGACAATAAATATATCCCTATCAATAGGCTACGTGCCACAGTCCTTTAAAGTAGCTGTAATCAAACCCCTTCTCAAAAAACCCACTCTTGATTCCAGCACTTTAGCAAACTACAGGCCTATATCTAATCTTCCTTTTATTTCAAAGATTCTTGAGAAAGTTGTGGCGGCTCAGCTCTGTGAATTTCTTCAAAAAAACAGCCTGTTCGAGGACTTCCAGTCAGGTTTTAGAGCTCAACACAGCACAGAGACTGCTTTAGTTCAAGTAACTAATGATCTACTCTGGGCTTCAGATGAAGGACGACTCTCAGTGCTGGTTTTATTAGATCTTAGTGCAGCTTTTGACACTATAGATCACTATATTCTACTAGAGAGATTAGAGGAATTACTTGGAATTACAGGGACTGCCCTAAACTGGTTTAAGTCTTACCTATCTGATAGGTACCAGTTTGTACACGTGAATAATAGGTCTTCTGTGTACACTAAAGTAAGCTACGGGTTCCTCAGGGCTCTGTGCTAGGTCCAATCCTCTTCTGTATCTATATGCTCCCCCTTGGTAATGTTATGAGAAAATACTCTGTTAACTTTCACTGCTATGCTGATGATACCCAACTGTATGTATCAATGAAGCCAGGTGAGACAAATCAGCTATCTAAACTTGAGGCCTGTCTAAAGGACATCAGGGCCTGGATGGACCAAAATTTTCTTCTTCTCAACTCAGACAAGACTGAGGTCATTGTACTGGGCCCACGACACCTTAGAGAAACCTATGCTAGCCTAACTGCCCTAGATGGCATTACTCTGGCACAAAGCACAACTGTTAGAAACCTTGGGGTTCTATTTGATCTGGACTTATCCTTCAACTCTCACATAAAACAAACTTCAAGAACTGCCTTCTTTCATCTCCGTAACATTGCCAAAATCAGATCTATCCTGTCTCAGGGCGACGCCGAAAAGCTAGGCCATGCTTTTGTTACCTCTAGACTGGATTATTGTAATTCTCTTTTAGCAGGCTGCCCGAGCAAGTCACTTAAGACACTTCAGCTGGTTCAAAATGCTGCAGCACGTGTACTGACTAAAACTAGGAGAAGAGATCACATTACTCCTGTATTAGCCTCTCTGCATTGGCTTCCCATAAAATATAGAATAGAATTCAAGATTCTTCTTCTCACTTATAAAGCCCTAAATGGACAGGCACCAGTCTATCTCAAGGAGCTTGTAGTGCCATACAATCCCCCCAGAACACTACACTCTCAAAATGCTGGACTACTCGTTGTTCCATTTGTCTCTAAAAGTAGTATAGGAGGAAGAGCTTTCAGTTATCAGGCCCCACTTCTCTGGAACCATCTACCAACCACGGTTCGGGGGGCAGACACCCTCTCTACCTTTAAGGTTAGGCTCAAAACATTCCTCTTTGGTAAAGCTTTTAGTTAGGAACCAGCTCATAGCTCATAGTTAAGATGCAATAGGCATAGACTGCCGGTGGGGGGGGGGGTCTGGCATGCTCGGTTGGAGAGAGGTTGGAGAGGGCGTTAAGAGAGAGGTCATTTAGGTTAGAGAGGGACCGGAGAGGGTCCCATTCCTCTCTCAAACACTCCCTCTATGTCTGCTTCTTCCCTTGTGTGTTTGCTCTTGTACTCCTTTTGGCTTTTGTCTTGCAGGTCCGTGGGACCCTCAGTGTGGAGTTACAGAGTCTCAACAACTCTGTCTCCACCCTCTCCTCTGCACACACCCAACACAGCATAACGTGGATGGCTGTTCATCATAGCAATGGGATCCACACAAGGTTCCTGCTGCTTAACAGAAGGTTTTCCTTGCCGCCATGATGACTTCATGTTGGGTGTGGGATACAAATGTATGTGTATATACGTATATATACATATGTGTGTATCCATAAAATGAAGAGTCCGTCCTTAAGACTGCTCTACTGTAAAGTGCCTTGAGATACCATTGGTTATGATTTGGCGCTATACAAATAAAGATTGATTGATTGATCAATGATCTCTTAAACACAGCAGCTCCATAAAAAACTCCAATGTACAGCTTTTATTTACACATTTTCACTCCCATTGTTGTATGAGGCTGAGCTGACTTCAATAGTAATGTTTCTATTTCTATTTGACCCACACAACCCAAAAATCAACAAGTAAGTAATTTAAAAAGAAACCTGGGTGAGTAAGAATTCTCGAGATGTCTGTTTAGGAAAAAAGCAACTCAGAATTTATTGAAATTTACAGTGTTGTTTTAAAAGAAAAAAAAAACAGACATCTGACAGACAATTAGAAAAGAGAGATTGTAGATTTAATAAAAAGGAATGTTCGTACCTGGTACATCTTTGGGACACATGAAAAAGAGAAAAAAAAACATTACGGTTAAACGATATTTATTGTATCACATTTTTAATCTCTAAAAACAAATGTTGTTCCTATACAGAAAGCATATGTAAATCTATGGACAGGGGAAGTTTGTTATTTGTTTCAATATCTGCTCATTATTGTCCATGTTAAGGGTTATTTATATCATATATTACCTGCGCAGTAAGGAGGGGAGCAGCGAAAACGAACTCTATAATCCTCACACTTCTTATCCTTCTGGTCTTTATTTTTGCAGATCAATCCGACACTTGGTGAAATCCTAGAAAATGACGAGAACAATTAAGATCTACTTTTTAAACAAACATGTATTTTTCAAACATTTTGTTTCATAATTTAAACAAACAAGCAACGCCATCATTTTTTAGAAAGATGATTAATGACTAATACTCACAGAACATTATTATCTCCTGGTGCAGGTGCATTTTGGCCACTCAGAGTTTGGGCCTGAATTTGGCTTGGTTGGGGACAAATCTTTCCATGGTTCTCTTTGTGAAGGTTTTTTAATAATTCCCAGTCTCCAGAACCACTGGGATTATCTCTGTCAAACCAGTCTGTCCAACATCCTGACAACATGACAAAAAATAAATTGTCATGACTAAGAATGTACATGAATGAATATTGTGGCAGTAAGTATTGTTGATAAAACAGGCATTTTTTTTTTTTTTTTTGAAGTATTTTCCGTATTTTCCTTGGAAAACCAAAGTATAGCAACATACGTCTGAGAAAATAAGGCAGTTGAGCAAAAGAGGGGTATGGATTAAACAAGGTTGTGGCAATGATTTGTTTGTTCAATAATACTTTCCATAACATTTTCTTTAAAAAACTATTAAATGTTTTGGGGTTTGTCTCTAAACTTCTTTATAAATAATATTTCAACAATTAAAGACAAAGCTCACGTGCTCCCTGCAGCAGTGATCAATGATCTCTTAAACACAGCAGTTCCAGAAAAAACTCCAATGTACAGCTTTTATTTACACAATTTCACTCCCATTGTTGTATGAGGCTGAGCTGACTTCAATAGTAATGCTTCTATTTCTATTTGACCCACACAACCAAAAAATCAACAAGTAAGTAATTTAAAAAGAAACCTGAGTGAGTAAGAATTCTCGAGATGTCTGTTTAGGAAAAAAGCAACTCAGAATTTATTGAAATTTACAGTGTTGTTTTTTAAAAAAAAAAACAGACATCTGACAGACAATTAGAAAAGAGAGATTGTAGATTTAATAAAAAGGAATGTTCGTACCTGGTACATCTTTGGGACACATGAAAAAGAGAAAAAAAAAACATTACGGTTAAACGATATTTATTGTATCACATTTTTAATCTCTAAAAACAAATGTTGTTCCTATACAGAGAGCATATGTAAATCTATGGACAGAGGAAGTTTGATATTTGTTTCAATATCTGCTCATTATTGTCCATGTTAAGGGTTATTTATATCATATATTACCTGCACAGTAAGGAGGGGGGCAGTGAAAACGAACTCTATAATCCTCACATTTCTTATCCTTCTGGTCTTTATTCTTGCAGATCAATCCGACACTTGGTGAAATCCTAGAAAATGACGAGAACAATTAAGATCTACTTTTTACACAAACATGTATTTTTCAAACATTTTGTTTCATAATTTAAACAAACAAGCAACGCCATCATTTTTTAGAAAGATGATTAATGACTAATACTCACACAACATTATTATCTCCTGGTGCAGGTGCATTTTGGCCACTCAGAGTTTGGGCCTGAATTTGGCTTGGTTGGGGACAAATCTTTCCAGGGTTCTCTTTGTGAAGGTTTTTTAATAATTCCCAGTCTCCAGAACCACTGGGATTATCTCTGTCAAACCAGTCTGTCCAACATCCTGACAACATGACAAAAAATAAATTGTCATGACTAAGAATGTACATGAATGAATATTGTGGCAGTAAGTATTGTTGATAAAACAGACATTTTGTTTTTTTTTTTTTTAAGTATTTTTTGTATTTTCCTTGGAAAACCAAAGTATAGCAATTTATGTCTGAGAAAATAAGGCAGTTGAGCAAAAGAGGGGTATGGATTAAACAAGGTTGTGGCAATGATTTGTTTGTTCAATAATACTTTCCATAACATTTTCTTTAAAAATCTATTAAATGTTTTGGGGTTTGTATCTAAACTTCTTTATAAATAATATTTCAACAATTAGAGACAAAGCTCACGTGCTCCCTGCAGCAGTGATCAATGATCTCTTAAACACAGCAGTTCCAGAAAAAACTCCAATGTACAGCTTTTATTTACACAATTTCACTCCCATTGTTGTATGAGGCTGAGCTGACTTCAATAGTAATGCTTCTATTTCTATTTGACCCACACAACCCAAAAATCAACAAGTAAGTAATTTAAAAAGAAACCTGGGTGAGTAAGAATTCTCGAGATGTCTGTTTAGGAAAAAAGCAACTCAGAATTTATTGAAATTTACAGTGTTGTTTTTTAAAAAAAAAAAAAACAGACATCTGACAGACAATTAGAAAAGAGAGATTGTAGATTTAATAAAAAGGAATGTTCGTACCTGGTACATCTTTGGGACACATGAAAAAGAGGAATAAAAACATCACGGTTAAACGATATTTATTGTATCACATTTTTAATCTCTAAAAACAAATGTTGTTCCTATACAGAAAGCATATGTAAATCTATGGACAGGGGAAGTTTGATATTTGTTTCAACATCTGCTCATTATTGTCCATGTTAAGGTTTATTTATATCATATATTACCTGCGCAGTAAGGAGGGGAGCAGCGAAAACGAACTCTATAATCCTCACACTTCTTATCCTTCTGGTCTTTATTTTTGCAGATCAATCCGACACTTTGTGAAATCCTAGAAAATGACGAGAACAATTAAGATCTACTTTTTAAACAAACATGTATTTTTCAAACATTTTGTTTCATAATTTAAACAAACAAGCAATGCCATCATTTTTTAGAAAGATGATTAATGACTAATACTCACAGAACATTATTATCTCCTGGTGCAGGTGCATTTTGGCCACTCAGAGTTTGGGCCTGAATTTGGCTTGGTTGGGGACAAATCTTTCCAGGGTTCTCTTTGTGAAGGTTTTTTAATAATTCCCAGTCTCCAGAACCACTGGGATTATCTCTGTCAAACCAGTCTGTCCAACATCCTGACAACATGACAAAAAATAAATTGTCATGACTAAGAATGTATATGAATGAATATTGTGGCAGTATGTATTGTTGATAAAACAGACATTTTTTTTTTTTTTTTTTTTTTGAAGTATTTTCTGTATTTTCCTTGGAAAACCAAAGTATAGCAACTTATGTCTGAGAAAATAAGGCAGTTGAGCAAAAGAGGGGTATGGATTAAACAAGGTTGTGGCAATGATTTGTTTGTTCAATAATACTTTCCATAACATTTTCTTTAAAAATCTATTAAATGTTTTGGGGTTTGTCTCTAAACTTCTTTATAAATAATATTTCAACAATTAGAGACAAAGCTCACGTGCTCCCTGCAGCAGTGATCAATGATCTCTTAAACACGGCAGTTCCAGAAAAAACTCCAATGTACAGCTTTTATTTACACATTTTCACTCCCATTGTTGTATGAGGCTGAGCTGACTTCAATAGTAATGCTTCTATTTCTATTTGACCCACACAACCCAAAAATCAACAAGTAAGTAATTTAAAAAGAAACCTAGGTGAGTAAGAATTCTCGAGATGTCTGTTTAGGAAAAAAGCAACTCAGAATTTATTGAAATTTACAGTGTTGTTTTAAAAAAAAAAAAAAAAACAGACGTCTGACAGACAATTAGAAAAGAGAGATTGTAGATTTAATAAAAAGGAATGTTCGTACCTGGTACATCTTTGGGACACATGAAAAAGAGAAAAAAAAACATTACGGTTAAACGATATTTATTGTATCACATTTTTA
The DNA here is from genome assembly GCF_900634775.1 of Gouania willdenowi. NCBI lineage: Eukaryota > Metazoa > Chordata > Actinopteri > Blenniiformes > Gobiesocidae > Gouania > Gouania willdenowi. Next base: position 9,607,637 of record NC_041066.1, on the reverse strand, counting down.
ATCTCTAAAAACAAATGTTGTTCCTATACAGAAAGCATATGTAAATCTATGGACAGGGGAAGTTTGATATTTGTTTCAATATCTGCTCATTATTGTCCATGTTAAGGGTTATTTATATCATATATTACCTGCGCAGTAAGGAGGGGGGCAGCGAAAACGAACTCTATAATCCTCACACTTCTTATCCTTCTGGTCTTTATTTTTGCAGATCAATCCGACACTTGGTGAAATCCTAGAAAATGACGAGAACAATTAAGATCTACTTTTTAAACAAACATGTACTTTTCAAACATTTTGTTTCATAATTTAAACAAACAAGCAACGCCATCATTTTTTAGAAAGATGATTAATGACTAATACTCACAGAACATTATTATCTCCTGGTGCAGGTGCATTTTGGCCACTCAGAGTTTGGGCCTGAATTTGGCTTGGTTGGGGACAAATCTTTCCAGGGTTCTCTTTGTGAAGGTTTTTTAATAATTCCCAGTCTCCAGAACCACTGGGATTATCTCTGTCAAACCAGTCTGTCCAACATCCTGACAACATGACAAAAAATAAATTGTCATGACTAAGAATGTACATGAATGAATATTGTGGCAGTAAGTATTGTTGATAAAATAGACATTTTTATTTTTTTTTTTGAAGTATTTTCCGTATTTTCCTTGGAAAACCAAAGTATAGCAACATACGTCTGAGAAAATAAGGCAGTTGAGCAAAAGAGGGGTATGGATTAAACAAGGTTGTGGCAATGATTTGTTTGTTCAATAATACTTTCCATAACATTTTCTTTAAAAATCTATTAAATGTTTTGGGGTTTGTCTCTAAACTTCTTTAGAAATAATATTTCAACAATTAGAGACAAAGCTCACGTGCTCCCTGCAGCAGTGATCAATGATCTCTTAAACACAGCAGTTCCAGAAAAAACTCCAATGTACAGCTTTTATTTACACAATTTCACTCCCATTGTTGTATGAGGCTGAGCTGACTTCAATAGTAATGCTTCTATTTCTATTTGACCCACACAACCCAAAAATCAACAAGTAAGTAATTTAAAAAGAAACCTGAGTGAGTAAGAATTCTCTAGATGTCCGTTTAGGAAAAAAGCAACTCAGAATTTACTGAAATTTACAGTGTTGTTTTAAAAAAAAAAAAACAGACATCTGACAGACAATTAGGAAAGAGAGATTGTAGATTTAATAAAAAGGAATGTTCGTACCTGGTACATCTTTGGGACACATGAAAAAAAGAAAAAAAATATTACCGTTAAACGATATTTATTCATTGTATCACATTTTTAATCTCAAAAACAAATGTTGTTCCTTCACAGAAAGCATATGTAAATCTATGGACAGAGGAAGTTTGATATTTGTTTCAATATCTACTCATTATTGTCCATGTTAGGGTTATTTATATCATATATTACCTGCACAGTAAGGAGGGGGGCAGCGAAAACGAACTCTATAATCCTCACACTTCTTATCCTTCTGGTCTTTATTTTTGCAGATCAATCCGACATTTGGTGAAATCCTAGAAAATGACGAGAACAATTAAGATCTACTTTTTAAACAAACATGTATTTTTCAAACATTTTGTTTCATAATTTAAACAAACAAGCAACGCCATCATTTTTTAGAAAGACAATTAATGACTAATACTCACAGAACATTATTATCTCCTGGTGCAGGTGCATTTTGGCCACTCAGAGTTTGGGCCTGAATTTGGCTTGGTTGGGGACATATCTTTCCAGGGTTCTCTTTGTGAAGGTTTTTTAATAATTCCCAGTCTCCAGAACCACTGGGATTATCTCTGTCAAACCAGTCTGTCCAACATCCTGACAACATGACAAAAAATAAATTGTCATGACTAAGAATGTACATTAATGAATATTGTGGCAGTAAGTATTGTTGATTAAACACACATTGAGGAAATTAGGATGAGCAGAAGAGGGTTATGGGTTGAAAAAGGTTGTGACAATGATTTGTTTGTTCAAGAATTAACAAATACTTTCCACAACATCTATCTAATGAATCAAAGATTGTCCGTGTGTGTGTGTGTGTGTGGCCCGAATATCTACCTGAGGGGGTGTCTGTTCACCGGAAACTTTTTTACAAGCATTACGTTGGAGTTATTTGGTGTTGCAAAACGTTCATTTTAACTTTATTTTGCACGTGGATTATTCCGAATTTTTTACAAGAAATGAAACAAATTCCGCATTTGAACTCAGTGTGGGGGCGCTAGCGCACCAATCTTTTCATGTACACCCTCTGACAATCAATCGAAGTGTTTGTAGAGCCGACGCAGTGTTTGGTCAACCTGAAACTTTGTTAAGAGCCTTCCCAAGGCCCGAGGGTGTGCATCGGTTATTTTGGACTTATTTGATCATTTCAAAACATTCATTTTCATTTTAGTTTGACCGCTTGCCCAGACGGACCGGACCCGGAAGTTATGACGGGATCCGGAAGCAGCGTTTCTGCTCAAAGCGAAACAAGCACATTTCTAAATGCTGACATTTTCACCACGAACTGTATAACCTAATGCGCACCGTGGATATACATGATAAACGCACACAAAGCCGTTTAGAGAAAGACAACGGAAGAGTGCCCGGACGTTTCAAATAGTTCACGGAAGTTGTTGACGGCCAATAGCCGACCTATCTGGTTCTTCAGACAGAGAACGCATTTCAACCTGATGTGAGGAGCGGGTGCACACGTGGCTGATGCGCGTACGTGTATGTGTGAGACTGTGCCCACGGAGGAGCCCACGAACAGGTAGCAGGACACACACGCGCGGCTGATGCGTGAGAGTGTCGGCCTGTTCTTTCTATGCGGTACCACAAAGAGGACAGATTGTAACAGCACCTTAGCACCTACAATAAACAGCACTAACCATAATACACACACAAACTTTTTTTTATCAATTCATCATGCGTATGTCCCATGGAATTAAACCAGGGAAATCGCACACGCTATTTTACTTTGCACCTGCAAATGTTCCCCTTTATAACACTACACATACTTATTTGGCAATAATTGTCAACTCTACTTAAGCCCCCATTATATAAACACATATTTCCAATGGGCACTGCACTAGTTTTCTTAAAAACTATTAAATGTATTGGGGTTTGTCACTCCAAAACTTAAAAATCTAATATTTTTCCTTGATCTCTTAGCATTAACAAATATCAACAGCTGTAGACAGAGTCAGAATTGATCCCTAAACCTACACATTAGTGAAAGACTTCATAAACTTATTTAAAAAAATATTTCAACAATTAGAGACAAAGCTCACGTGCTCCCTGCAGCAGTGGCTTTTTTCAAACTATTAATGAAGCTACTCATCGTTTAAATCATACTCTTGATCTTGTTCTAACATATGGCCTTGATTTTAATGAACTAAAAGTCTACCCTGAAAATCCTCTGCTATCAGATCACTTTTTAATATCTTTTAACATTATCCTAGAGGATCTCGCACTGTGCAATAAAATAGTTACGAGTAGAAATCTGTCCAATAGTGCTGTGGCTAAATTTAAAGAGGCCATTCCTGCTGCCTTAAACTCAGTGCACCATCCAATAAATAACTATGAAATTAATTATAACCCCTCTCAACTGGATCTGCTTGTCGATAGCTCTGCTAGTCTACTAAAATCCACTTTGGACTCAATTGCCCTATTGAGGGAAAAAACTATTAAACGTCAGAGGAAAGCTCCGTGGTTTAGCTCTGAAACTCACACATTCAAACAAACAACCCGTAAATTAGAGAGAATGTGGCGCTCCAATAAAACAGAGGAGTCACGAATACTATGGCAAGAAAGCCATAGTAAATACATGACAGCCTTACGACATACTCGATCTACATACTATTCCTCACTAATTGAAGAAAATAAAAATAATCCGAGGTACCTTTTCAGCACTGTAGCCAGGCTAACACAAAGTCAGAGCTCTATTGAGCCCATGATTCCTCTAGCCCTCAGCTGTGAGGACTTTATGACATTTTTTAACGATAAAATTCATAAGATTAGAGATAAAATTAGCCACTCCCTGCCTTCACCTGGGCCTGCTGTACCATTAAATGTAAATAGGTCTAACCTAAACTGTTTCACACATATAGGACTTCAGGAACTTAACTTTATTATTTCATCCTCCAAACCATCGACCTGCCTTTCAGATCCGATCCCAACTAAGCTGTTTAAAGAAGTTATTCCCCTGGTCTGCCCATTTTTGTTGGAGACAATAAATATATCCCTATCAATAGGCTACGTGCCACAGTCCTTTAAAGTAGCTGTAATCAAACCCCTTCTCAAAAAACCCACTCTTGATTCCAGCACTTTAGCAAACTACAGGCCTATATCTAATCTTCCTTTTATTTCAAAGATTCTTGAGAAAGTTGTGGCGGCTCAGCTCTGTGAATTTCTTCAAAACAACAGCCTGTTCGAGGACTTCCAGTCAGGTTTTAGAGCTCAACACAGCACAGAGACTGCTTTAGTTAAAGTAACTAATGATCTACTCTGGGCTTCAGATGAAGGACGACTCTCAGTGCTGGTTTTATTAGATCTTAGTGCAGCTTTTGACACTATAGATCGCTATATTCTACTAGAGAGATTAGAGGAATTACTTGGAATTACAGGGACTGCCCTAAACTGGTTTAAGTCCTACCTATCTGATAGGTACCAGTTTGTACACGTGAATAATAGGTCTTCTGTGTACACTAAAGTAAGCTACGGGGTTCCTCAGGGCTCTGTGCTAGGTCCAATCCTCTTCTGCATCTATATGCTCCCCTTGGTAATGTTATGAGAAAATACTCTGTTAACTTTCACTGCTATGCTGATGATACCCAACTGTATGTATCAATGAAGCCAGGTGAGACAAATCAGCTATCTAAACTTGAGGCCTGTCTAAAGGACATCAGGGCCTGGATGGACCAAAATTTTCTTCTTCTCAACTCAGACAAGACTGAGATCATTGTACTGGGCCCACGACACCTTAGAGAAACCTATGCTAGCCTAACTGCCCTAGATGGCATTACTCTGGCACGAAGCACAACTGTTAGAAACCTTGGGGTTCTATTTGATCAGGACTTATCCTTCAACTCTCACATAAAACAAACTTCAAGAACTGCCTTTTTTCATCTCCGTAACATTGCCAAAAATCAGATCTATCCTGTCTCAGGGCGACGCCGAAAAGCTAGTCCATGCTTTTGTTACCTCTAGACTGGATTATTGTAATTCTCTTTTAGCAGGCTGCCCGAGCAAGTCGCTTAAGACACTTCAGCTGGTTCAAAATGCTGCAGCACGTGTACTGACTAAAACTAGGAGAAGAGATCACATTACTTCTGTATTAGCCTCTCTGCATTGGCTTCCCATAAAATATAGAATAGAATTCAAGATTCTTCTTCTCACTTATAAAGCCCTAAATGGACAGGCACCAGTCTATCTCAAGGAGCTTGTAGTGCCATACAATCCCCCCAGAACACTACGCTCTCAAAATGCTGGACTACTCGTTGTTCCATTTGTCTCTAAAAGTAGTATAGGAGGAAGAGCTTTCAGTTATCAGGCCCAACTTCTCTGGAACCATCTACCAACCACGGTTCGGGGGGCAGACACCCTCTCTACCTTTAAGGTTAGGCTCAAAACATTCCTCTTTGGTAAAGCTTTTAGTTAGGAACCAGCTCATAGCTCATAGTTAAGATGCAATAGGCATAGACTGCCGGGGGGGGTCTGGTATGCTCGGTTGGAGAGAGGTTGGAGAGGGCGTTAAGAGAGAGGTCATTTAGGTTAGAGAGGGACCGGAGAGGGTCCCATTCCTCTCTCAAACACTCCCTCTATGTCTGCTTCTTCCCTTGTGTGTTTGCTCCTGTACTCCTTTTGGCTTTTGTCTTGCAGGTCCGTGGGACCCTCAGTGTGGAGTTACAGAGTCTCAACAACTCTGTCTCCACCCTCTCCTCTGCACACACCCAACACAGCATAACGTGGATGGCTGTTCATCATAGAAATGGGATCCACACAAGGTTCCTGCTGCTTAACAGAAGGTTTTCCTTGCCGCCATGATGAATTCATGTTGGGTGTGGGATACATATTTATGTGTATATACGTATATATGCATATGTGTGTATCCATAAAATGAAGAGTCCGTCCTTAAGACTGCTCTACTGTAAAGTGTCTTGAGATACCATTGGTTATGATTTGGCGCTATACAAATAAAGATTGATTGATTGATCAATGATCTCTTAAACACAGCAGTTCTAGAAAAAACTCCAATGTACAGCTTTTATTTACACAATTTCACTCCCATTGTTGTATGAGGCTGAGCTGACTTCAATAGTAATGCTTCTATTTCTATTTGACCCACACAACCCAAAAATCAACAAGTAAGTAATTTAAAAAGAAACCTGGGTGAGTAAGAATTCTCGAGATGTCTGTTTAGGAAAAAAGCAACTCAGAATTTACTGAAATTTACAGTGTTGTTTTTAAAAGAAAAAAACAGACATCTGACAGACATTTAGAAAAGAGAGATTGTAGATTTAATAAAAAGGAATGTTCGTACCTGGTACATCTTTGGGACACATGAAAAAAAGAAAAAAAATATTACGGTTAAACGATATTTATTGTATCACATTTTTAATCTCTAAAAACAAATGTTGTTCCTATACAGAAAGCATATGTAAATCTATGGACAGGGGAAGTTTGATATTTGTTTCAATATCTGCTCATTATTGTCCATGTTAAGGGTTATTTATATCATATATTACCTGCGCAGTAAGGAGGGGAGCAGCGAAAACGAACTCTATAATCCTCACACTTCTTATCCTTCTGGTCTTTATTTTTGCAGATCAATCCGACACTTGGTGAAATCCTAGAAAATGACGAGAACAATTAAGATCTTCTTTTTAAACAAACATGTATTTTTCAAACATTTTGTTTCATAATTTAAACAAACAAGCAATGCCATCATTTTTTAGAAAGACAATTAATGACTAATACTCACAGAACATTATTATCTCCTGGTGCAGGTGCATTTTGGCCACTCAGAGTTTGGGCCTGAATTTGGCTTGGTTGGGGACAAATCTTTCCAGGGTTCTCTTTGTGAAGGTTTTTTAATAATTCCCAGTCTCCAGAACCACTGGGATTATCTCTGTCAAACCAGTCTGTCCAACATCCTGACAACATGACAAAAAATAAATTGTCATGACTAAGAATGTACATTAATGAATATTGTGGCAGTAAGTATTGTTGATTAAACACACATTGAGGAAATTAGGATGAGCAGAAGAGGGTTATGGGTTGAACAAGGTTGTGACAATGATTTGTTTGTTCAAGAATTAAATACTTTCCACAACATCTATCTAATGAATCAAAGATTGTCCGTCTGTGTGTGTTTGTGGCCCGAATATCTACCTGAGGGGGTGTCTGTTCACCGGAAACTTTTTTACAAGCATTACGTTGGAGTTATTTGGTGTTGCAAAACGTTCATTTTAACTTTATTTTGCACGTGGATTATTCCGAATGGTTTACAAGAAATGAAACAAATTCCGCATTTGAACTCAGTGTGGGGGCGCTAGCGCACCAATCTGTTCATTTACACCCTCTGACAATCAATCGAAGTGTTTGTAGAGCCGACGCAGTGTTTGGTCAACCTAAAACTTTGTTAAGAGCCTTCCCAAGGCCCGATGGTGTGCATCCGTTATTTTGGATTTATTTGATCATTTCAAAACATTCAATTTCATTTTAGTTTGACCGCTTGCCCAGACGGACCAGACCCGGAAGTTATGACGGGATCCGGAAGCAGTGTTTGTGCTCAAAGCGAAACAAGCACATTTCTAAATGCTGACATTTTCACCACAAGCTGTATAACCTAATGAGCACCTTGGATATACATGATAAACGCACACAAAGCTGTTTAGAGAAAGACAACGGAAGAGTGCCCGGACGTTTCAAATAGTTCCCGGAAGTTGTTGACGGCCAATAGCCGACCTATCTGGTTCTTCAGACAGAGAACGCATTTCAACCTGATGTGAGGAGCGGGTGCACACGTGGCTGATTCGTGTATGTGTGAGACTGTGCCCACGGAGGAGCCCACGAACAGGTAGCAGGACACACACGTGCGGCTGATGCGTGAGAATGTCGGCCTGTTCTTTCTATGCGGTACCACAAAGAGGAAAGATTGTAACAGCACCTTAGCACCTACAATAAACAGCACTAACCATAATACACACACACAAACTTTTTTTTATCAATTCATCATGCGTATGTGCCATGGAATTAAACCAGGGAAATCGCACACGCTATTTTACTTTGCACCTGCAAATGTTCCCCTTTATAACACTACACATACTTATTTGGCAATAATTGACAACTCTACTTAAGCCCCCATTATATAAAAACATACTTCCAATGGGCACTGCACTAGTTTTCTTAAAAACTATTAAATGTATTGGGGTTTGTCACTCCAAAACTTAAAAATCTAATCTTTTTCCTTGATCTCTTAGCATTAACAAATATCAACAGCTGTAGACAGAGTCAGAATTGATCCCTAAACCTACACATTAGTGAAAGACTTCATAAACTTATTTAAAAATAATATTTCAACAATTAAAGACAAAGCTCACGTGCTCCCTGCAGCAGTGATCAATGATCTCTTAAACACAGCAGTTCCAGAAAAAATTCCAATGTACAGCGTTTATTTACACAATTTCACTCCCATTGTTGTATGAGGCTGAGCTGACTTCAATAGTAATGCTTCTATTTCTATTTGACCCACACAACCCAAAAATCAACAAGTAAGTAATTTAAAAAGAAACCTGAGTGAGTAAGAATTCTCGAGATGTCTGTTTAGAAAAAAAGCAACTCAGAATTTACTGAAATTTACAGTGTTGTTTTTTAAAAAAAACAGACATCTGACAGACAATTAGAAAAGAGAGATTGTAGATTTAATAAAAAGGAATGTTCGTACCTGGTACATCTTTGGGACACATGAAAAAGAGAAAAAAAAACATTACGGTTAAACGATATTTATTGTATCACATTTTTAATCTCTAAAAACAAATGTTGTTCCTATACAGAAAGCATATGTAAATCTATGGACAGAGGAAGTTTGATATTTGTTTCAATATCTGCTCATTATTGTCCATGTTAAGGGTTATTTATATCATATATTACCTGCGCAGTAAGGAGGGGAGCAGCGAAAACGAACTCTATAATCCTCACACTTCTTATCCTTCTGGTCTTTATTTTTGCAGATCAATCCGACACTTTGTGAAATCCTAGAAAATGACGAGAACAATTAAGATCTACTTTTTAAACAAACATGTATTTTTCAAACATTTTGTTTCATAATTTAAACAAACAAGCAACGCCATTATTTTCTAGAAAGACAATTAATGACTAATACTCACACAACATTATTATCTCCTGGTGCAGGTGCATTTTGGCCACTCAGAGTTTGGGCCTGAATTTGGCTTGGTTGGGGACAAATCTTTCCAGGGTTCTCTTTGTGAAGGTTTTTTAATAATTCCCAGTCTCCAGAACCACTGGGATTATCTCTGTCAAACCAGTCTGTCCAACATCCTGACAACATGACAAAAAATAAATTGTCATGACTAAGAATGTACATGAATGAATATTGTGGCAGTAAGTATTGTTGATAAAACAGACATTTTTTTTTTTTTTTTTGAAGTATTTTCCATATTTTCCTTGGAAAACCAAAGTATAGCAACATACATCTGAGAAAATAAGGCAGTTGAGCAAAAGAGGGGTATGGATTAAACAAGGTTGTGGCAATGATTTGTTTGTTCAATAATACTTTCCATAACATTTTCTTTAAAAATCTATTAAATGTTTTGGGGTTTGTCTCTAAACTTCTTTATAAATAATATTTCAACAATTAGAGACAAAGCTCATGTGCTCCCTGCAGCAGTGATCAATGATCTCTTGAACACAGCAGTTCCAGAAAAAACTCCAATGTACAGCTTTTATTTACACAATTTCACTCCCATTGTTGTATGAGGCTGAGCTGACTTCAATAGTAATGCTTCTATTTCTATTTGATCCACACAACCCAAAAATCAACAAGTAAGTAATTTAAAAAGAAACCTGGGTGAGTAAGAATTCTCGAGATGTCTGTTTAGGAAAAAAGCAACTCAGAATTTATTGAAATTTACAGTGTTGTTTTAAAAAAAAAAAAAAAACAGACATCTGACAGACAATTAGAAAAGAGAGATTGTAGATTTAATAAAAAGGAATGTTCATACCTGGTACATCTTTGGGACACATGAAAAAGAGAAAAAAAAACATTACGGTTAAACGATATTTATTGTATCACATTTTTAATCTCTAAAAACAAATGTTGTTCCTATACAGAAAGCCTATGTAAATCTATGGACAGAGGAAGTTTGATATTTGTTTCAATATCTGCTCATTATTGTCCATGTTAAGGGTTATTTATATCATATATTACCTGCACAGTAAGGAGGGGAGCAGCGAAAACGAACTCTATAATCCTCACACTTCTTATCCTTCTGGTCTTTATTTTTGCAGATCAATCCGACACTTTGTGAAATCCTAGAAAATGACGAGAACAATTAAGATCTACTTTTTAAACAAACATGTATTTTTCAAACATTTTGTTTCATAATTTAAACAAACAAGCAACGCCATCATTTTTTAGAAAGACAATTAATGACTAATACTCACAGAACATTATTATCTCCTGGTGCAGGTGCATTTTGGCCACTCAGAGTTTGGGCCTGAATTTGGCTTGGTTGGGGACAAATCTTTCCAGGGTTCTCTTTGTGAAGGTTTTTTAATAATTCCCAGTCTCCAGAACCACTGGGATTATCTCTGTCAAACCAGTCTGTCCAACATCCTGACAACATGACAAAAAATAAATTGTCATGACTAAGAATGTACATTAATGAATATTGTGGTAGTAAGTATTGTTGATAAAACAGACATATTTATTTATTTATTTATTTTTTTTGAAGTACTTTCCGTATTTTCCTTGGAAAACCAAAGTATAGCAACTTATGTCTGAGAAAATAAGGCAGTTGAGCAAAAGAGGGGTATGGATTAAACAAGGTTGTGGCAATGATTTGTTTGTTCAATAATACTTTCCATAACATTTTCTTTAAAAAACTATTAAATGTTTTGGGGTTTGTCTCTAAACTTCTTTATAAATAATATTTCAACAATTAGAGACAAATCTCACGTGCTCTCTGCAGCAGTGGCTTTTTTCAAACTATTAATGAAGCTACTCATCGTTTAAATCATACTCTTGAACTTGTTCTAACATATGACCTTGATATTAATGAACTAAAAGTCTACCCTGAAAATCCTCTGCTATTAGATCACTTTTTAAAATCTTTTAACATTATCCTAGAGGATCTTGCACTGTGCAATAAAATAGTTACGAGTAGAAATCTGTCCAATAGTGCTGTGGCTAAATTTAAAGAGGCCATTCCTGCTGCCTTAAACTCAGTGCACCATCCAATAAATAACTATGAAATTAATTATAACCCCTCTCAACTGGATCTGCTTGTCGATAGCTCTGCTAGTCTACTAAAATCCACTTTGGACTCAATTGCCCCATTGAGGGAAAAAACTATTAAACGTCAGAGGAAAGCTCCGTGGTTTAGCTCTGAAACTCACACATTCAAACAAACAACCCGTCAATTAGAGAGAATGTGGCGCCCCAATAAAACAGAGGAGTCACGAATACTCTGGCAAGAAAGCCATAGTAAATACATGACAGCCTTACGACATAGTCGATCTACATACTATTCCTCACTAATTGAAGAAAATAAAAATAATCCGAGGTACATTTTCAGCACTGTAGCCAGGCTAACACAAAGTCAGAGCTCTATTGAGCCCATGATTCCTCTAGCCCTCAGCTGTGAGGACTTTATGACATTTTTTAACGATAAAATTCATAAGATTAGAGATAAAATTAGCCACTCCATGCCTTCACCTGGGCCTGCTGTACCATTAAATGTAAATAGGCCTAACCTAAACTGTTTCACACATATAGGACTTCAGGAACTTAACTCTATTATTTCATCCTCCAAACCATCGACCTGCCTTTCAGATCCGATCCCAACTAAGCTGTTTAAAGAAGTTATTCCCCTGGTCTGCCCATTTTTGTTGGAGACAATAAATATATCCCTATCAATAGGCTACGTGCCACAGTCCTTTAAAGTAGCTGTAATCAAACCCCTTCTCAAAAAACCCACTCTTGATTCCAGCACTTTAGCAAACTACAGGCCTATATCTAATCTTCCTTTTATTTCAAAGATTCTTGAGAAAGTTGTGGCGGCTCAGCTCTGTGAATTTCTTCAAAAAAACAGCCTGTTCGAGGACTTCCAGTCAGGTTTTAGAGCTCAACACAGCACAGAGACTGCTTTAGTTAAAGTAACTAATGATCTACTCTGGGCTTCAGATGAAGGACGACTCTCAGTGCTGGTTTTATTAGATCTTAGTGCAGCTTTTGACACTATAGATCACTATATTCTACTAGAGAGATTAGAGGAATTACTTGGAATTACAGGGACTGCCCTAAAACTGGTTTAAGTCTTACCTATCTGATAGGTACCAGTTTGTACACGTGAATAATAGGTCTTCTGTGTACACTAAAGTAAGCTACGGGTTCCTCAGGGCTCTGTGCTAGGTCCAATCCTCTTCTGTATCTATATGCTCCCCCTTGGTAATGTTATGAGAAAATACTCTGTTAACTTTCACTGCTATGCTGATGATACCCAACTGTATGTATCAATGAAGCCAGGTGAGACAAATCAGCTATCTAAACTTGAGGCCTGTCTAAAGGACATCAGGGCCTGGATGGACCAAAATTTTCTTCTTCTCAACTCAGACAAGACTGAGGTCATTGTACTGGGCCCACGACACCTTAGAGAAACCTATGCTAGCCTAACTGCCCTAGATGGCATTACTCTAGCACGAAGCACAACTGTTAGAAACCTTGGGGTTCTATTTGATCTGGACTTATCCTTCAACTCTCACATAAAACAAACTTCAAGAACTGCCTTCTTTCATCTCCGTAACATTGCCAAAATCAGATCTATCCTGTCTCAGGGCGACGCCGAAAAGCTAGTCCATGCTTTTGTTACCTCTAGACTGGATTATTGTAATTCTCTTTTAGCAGGCTGCCCGAGCAAGTCACTTAAGACACTTCAGCTGGTTCAAAATGCTGCAGCACGTGTACTGACTAAAACTAGGAGAAGAGATCACATTACTCCTGTATTAGCCTCTCTGCATTGGCTTCCCATAAAATATAGAATAGAATTCAAGATTCTTCTTCTCACTTATAAAGCCCTAAATGGACAGGCACCAGTCTATCTCAAGGAAATTGTAGTGCCATACAATCCCCCCAGAACACTACGCTCTCAAAATGCTGGACTACTCGTTGTTCCATTTGTCTCTAAAAGTAGTATAGGAGGAAGAGCTTTCAGTTATCAGGCCCCACTTCTCTGGAACCATCTACCAACCACGGTTCGGGGGGCAGACACCCTCTCTACCTTTAAGGTTAGGCTCAACACATTCCTCTTTGGTAAAGCTTTTAGTTAGGAACCAGCTCATAGCTCATAGTTGAGATGCAATAGGCATAGACTGCCGGTGGGGGGGGGGGGGGGGGGGGGGGGGGGGGGGGTCTGGCATGCTCGGTTGGATAGAGGTTGGAGAGGGCGTTAAGAGAGAGGTCATTTAGGTTAGAGAGGGACCGGAGAGGGTCCCATTCCTCTCTCAAACACTCCCTCTATGTCTGCTTCTTCCCTTGTGTGTTTGCTCTTGTACTCCTTTTGGCTTTTGTCTTGCAGGTCCGTGGGATCCTCAGTGTGGAGTTACAGAGTCTCAACAACTCTGTCTCCACCCTCTCCTCTGCACACACCCAACACAGCATATCGTGGATGGCTGTTCATCATAGGAATGGGATCCACACAAGGTTCCTGCTGCATAACAGAAGGTTTTCCTTGCCGCCATGATGACTTCATGTTGGGTGTGGGATACAAATGTATGTGTATATACGTATATATGCATATGTGTGTATCCATAAAATGAAGAGTCCGTCCTTAAGACTGCTCTACTGTAAAGTGCCTTGAGATGCCATTGGTTATGATTTGGCGCTATACAAATAAAGATTGATTGATTGATCAATGATCTCTTAAAAACAGCAGTTCCAGAAAAAACTCCAATGTACAGCTTTTATTTACACAATTTCACTCCCATTGTTGTATGAGGCTGAGCTGACTTCAATAGTAATGTTTCTATTTCTATTTGACCCACACAACCCAAAAATCAACAAGTAAGTAATTTAAAAAGAAACCTGGGTGAGTAAGAATTCTCGAGATGTCTGTTTAGGAAAAAAGCAACTCAGAATTTATTGAAATTTACAGTGTTGTTTTTTAAAAAAAAAAAACAGACATCTGACAGACAATTAGAAAAGAGAGATTGTAGATTTAATAAAAAGGAATGTTCGTACCTGGTACATCTTTGGGACACATGAAAAAGAGAAAAAAAAACATTACGGTTAAACGATATTTATTGTATCACATTTTTAATCTCTAAAAACAAATGTTGTTCCTATACAGAAAGCATATGTAAAGCTATGGACAGGGGAAGTTTGATATTTGTTTCAATATCTGCTCATTATTGTCCATGTTAAGGGTTATTTATATCATATATTACCTGCGCAGTAAGGAGGGGAGCAGCGAAAACGAACTCTATAATCCTCACACTTCTTATCCTTCTGGTCTTTATTCTTGCAGATCAATCCGACAGTTGGTGAAATCCTAGAAAATGACTAGAACAATTAAGATCTACTTTTTAAACAAACATGTATTTTTCAAACATTTTGTTTCATAATTTAAACAAACAAGCAATGCCATCATTTTTTAGAAAGATGATTAATGACTAATACTCACACAACATTATTATCTCCTGGTGCAGGTGCATTTTGGCCACTCAGAGTTTGGGCCTGAATTTGGCTTGGTTGGGGACAAATCTTTCCAGGGTTCTCTTTGTGAAGGTTTTTTAATAATTCCCAGTCTCCAGAACCACTGGGATTATCTCTGTCAAACCAGTCTGTCCAACATCCTGACAACATGACAAAAAATAAATTGTCATGACTAAGAATGTACATGAATGAAAATTGTGGCAGTAAGTATTGTTGATAAAACAGACATTTTTTTTTTTTTTTTTTTTTTTAAGTATTTTCCGTATTTTCCTTGGAAAACCAAAGTATAGCAACTTATGTCTGAGAAAATAAGGCAGTTGAGCAAAAGAGGGGTATGGATTAAACAAGGTTGTGGCAATGATTTGTTTGTTCAATAATACTTTCCATAACATTTTCTTTAAAAAACTATTAAATGTTTTGGGGTTTGTCTCTAAACTTCTTTATAAATAATATTTCAACAATTAGAGACAAATCTCACGTGCTCTCTGCAGCAGTGGCTTTTTTCAAACTATTAATGAAGCTACTCATCGTTTAAATCATACTCTTGAACTTGTTCTAACATATGGCCTTGATATTAATGAACTAAAAGTCTACCCTGAAAATCATCTGCTATCAGATCACTTTTTAATATCTTTTAACATTATCCTAGAGGATCTCGCACTGTGCAATAAAATAGTTACGAGTAGAAATCTGTCCAATAGTGCTGTGGCTAAATTTAAAGAGGCCATTCCTGCTGCCTTAAACTCAGTGCACCATCCAATAAATAACTATGAAATTAATTATAACCCCTCTCAACTGGATCTGCTTGTCGATAGCTCTGCTAGTCTACTAAAATCCACTTTGGTCTCAATTGCCCTATTGAGGGAAAAAACTATTAAACGTCAGAGGAAAGCTCCGTGGTTTAGCTCTGAAACTCACACATTCAAACAAACAACCCGTAAATTAGAGAGAATGTGGAGCTCCAATAAAACAGAGGAGTCACGAATACTCTGGCAAGAAAGCCATAGTAAATATATGACAGCCTTACGACATACTCGATCTACATACTATTCCTCACTAATTGAAGAAAATAAAAATAATCCGAGGTACCTTTTCAGCACTGTAGCCAGGCTAACACAAAGTCAGAGCTCTATTGAGCCCATGATTCCTCTAGCCCTCAGCTGTGAGGACTTTATGACATTTTTTACCGATAAAATTCATAAGATTAGAGATAAAATTAGCCACTCCATGCCTTCACCTGGGCCTGCTGTACCATTAAATGTAAATAGGCCTAACCTAAACTGTTTCACACATATAGGACTTCAGGAACTTAACTCTATTATTTCATCCTCCAAACCATCGACCTGCCTTTCAGATCCGATCCCAACTAAGCTGTTTAAAGAAGTTATTCCCCTGGTCTGCCCATTTTTGTTGGAGACAATAAATATATCCCTATCAATAGGCTACGTGCCACAGTCCTTTAAAGTAGCTGTAATCAAACCCCTTCTCAAAAAACCCACTCTTGATTCCAGCACTTTAGCAAACTACAGGCCTATATCTAATCTTCCTTTTATTTCAAAGATTCTTGAGAAAGTTGTGGCGGCTCAGCTCTGTGAATTTCTTCAAAAAAACAGCCTGTTCGAGGACTTCCAGTCAGGTTTTAGAGCTCAACACAGCACAGAGACTGCTTTAGTTAAAGTAACTAATGATCTACTCTGGGCTTCAGATGAAGGACGACTCTCAGTGCTGGTTTTATTAGATCTTAGTGCAGCTTTTGACACTATAGATCACTATATTCTACTAGAGAGATTAGAGGAATTACTTGGAATTACAGGGACTGCCCTAAAACTGGTTTAAGTCTTACCTATCTGATAGGTACCAGTTTGTACACGTGAATAATAGGTCTTCTGTGTACACTAAAGTAAGCTACGGGTTCCTCAGGGCTCTGTGCTAGGTCCAATCCTCTTCTGTATCTATATGCTCCCCCTTGGTAATGTTATGAGAAAATACTCTGTTAACTTTCACTGCTATGCTGATGATACCCAACTGTATGTATCAATGAAGCCAGGTGAGACAAATCAGCTATCTAAACTTGAGGCCTGTCTAAAGGACATCAGGGCCTGGATGGACCAAAATTTTCTTCTTCTCAACTCAGACAAGACTGAGGTCATTGTACTGGGCCCACGACACCTTAGAGAAACCTATGCTAGCCTAACTGCCCTAGATGGCATTACTCTGGCACGAAGCACAACTGTTAGAAACCTTGGGGTTCTATTTGATCTGGACTTATCCTTCAACTCTCACATAAAACAAACTTCAAGAACTGCCTTCTTTCATCTCCGTAACATTGCCAAAATCAGATCTATCCTGTCTCAGGGCGACGCCGAAAAGCTAGTCCATGCTTTTGTTACCTCTAGACTGGATTATTGTAATTCTCTTTTAGCAGGCTGCCCGAGCAAGTCACTTAAGACACTTCAGCTGGTTCAAAATGCTGCAGCACGTGTACTGACTAAAACTAGGAGAAGAGATCACATTACTCCTGTATTAGCCTCTCTGCATTGGCTTCCCATAAAATATAGAATAGAATTCAAGATTCTTCTTCTCACTTATAAAGCCCTAAATGGACAGGCACCAGTCTATCTCAAGGAGTTTGTAGTGCCATACAATCCCCCCAGAACACTACACTCTCAAAATGCTGGACTACTCGTTGTTCCATTTGTCTCTAAAAGTAGTATAGGAGGAAGAGCTTTCAGTTATCAGGCTCCACTTCTCTGGAACCATCTACCAACCACGGTTCGGGGGGCAGACACCCTCTCTACCTTTAAGGTTAGGCTCAAAACATTCCTCTTTGGTAAAGCTTTTAGTTAGGAACCAGCTCATAGGTCATAGTTAAGATGCAATAGGCATAGACTGCCGGGGGGGGGGGAAGGTGGCATGCTCGGTAAGAGAGAGGTCATTTAGGTTAGAGAGGGACCGGAGAGGGTCCCATTCCTCTCTCAAACACTCCCTCTATGTCTGCTTCTTCCCTTGTGTGTTTGCTCTTGTACTTCTTTTGGCTTTTGTCTTGCAGGTCCGTGGGATCCTCAGTGTGGAGTTACAGAGTCTCAACAACTCTGTCTCCACCCTTTCCTCTGCACACACCCAACACAGCATATCGTGGATGGCTGTTCATCATAGGAATGGGATCCACACAAGGTTCCTGCTGCATAACAGAAGGTTTTCCTTGCCGCCATGATGAATTCATGTTGGGTGTGGGATACAAATGTATGTGTATATACGTATATATGCATATGTGTGTATCCATAAAATGAAGAGTCCGTCCTTAAGACTGCTCTACTGTAAAGTGCCTTGAGATACCATTGGTTATGATTTGGCGCTATACAAATAAAGATTGATTGATTGATCAATGATCTCTTAAAAACAGCAGTTCCAGAAAAAACTCCAATGTACAGCTTTTATTTACACATTTTCACTCCCATTGTTGTATGAGGCTGAGCTGACTTCAATAGTAATGTTTCTATTTCTATTTGACCCACACAACCCAAAAATCAACAAGTAAGTAATTTAAAAAGAAACCTGGGTGAGTACGAATTCTCGAGATGTCTGTTTAGGAAAAAAGCAACTCAGAATTTATTGAAATTTACAGTGTTGTTTTTTAAAAAAAAAAACAGACATCTGACAGACAATTAGAAAAGAGAAATTGTAGATTTAATAAAAAGGAATGTCGTACCTGGTACATCTTTGGGACACATGAAAAAGAGAAAAAAAAACATTAAAGTTAAACGATATTTATTGTATCACATTTTTAATCTCTAAAAACAAATGTTGTTCCTATATAGAAAGCATATGTAAAGCTATGGACAGAGGAAGTTTGATATTTGTTTCAATATCTGCTCATTATTGTCCATGTTAAGGGTTATTTATATCATATATTACCTGCGCAGTAAGGAGGGGAGCAGCGAAAACGAACTCTGTAATCCTCACACTTCTTATCCTTCTGGTCTTTATTCTTGCAGATCAATCCGACACTTGGTGAAATCCTAGAAAATGACGAGAACAATTAAGATCTACTTTTTAAACAAACATGTATTTTTCAAACATTTTGTTTCATAATTTAAACAAACAAGCAATGCCATCATTTTTTAGAAAGATGATTAATGACTAATACTCACAAAACATTATTATCTCCTGGTGCAGGTGCATTTTGGCCACTCAGAGTTTGGGCCTGAATTTGGCTTGGTTGGGGACAAATCTTTCCAGGGTTCTCTTTGTGAAGGTTTTTTAATAATTCCCAGTCTCCAGAACCACTGGGATTATCTCTGTCAAACCAGTCTGTCCAACATCCTGACAACATGACAAAAAATAAATTGTCATGACTAAGAATGTACATGAATGAATATTGTGGCAGTAAGTATTGTTGATAAAACAGACATTTTTATTTTATTTTTAAATATTTTCCGTATTTTCCTTGGAAAACCAAAGTATAGCAACTTATGTCTGAGAAAATAAGGCAGTTGAGCAAAAGAGGGGTACGGATTAAACAAGGTTGTGGCAATGATTTGTTTGTTCAATAATACTTTCCATAACATTTTCTTTAAAAAACTATTAAATGTTTTGGTGTTTGTCTCTAAACTTCTTCATAAATAATATTTCAACAATTAGAGACAAAGCTCACGTGCTCCCTGCAGCAGTGATCAATGATCTCTTAAACACAGCAGCTCCATAAAAAACTCCAATGTACAGCTTTTATTTACACATTTTCACTCCCATTGTTGTATGAGGCTGAGCTGACTTCAATAGTAATGTTTCTATTTCTATTTGACCCACACAACCCAAAAATCAACAAGTAAGTAATTTAAAAAGAAACCTGGGTGAGTAAGAATTCTCGAGATGTCTGTTTAGGAAAAAAGCAACTCAGAATTTACTGAAATTTACAGTGTTGTTTAAAAAAAAAAAAAAACAGACATCTGACAGACAATTAGAAAAGAAAGATTGTAGATTTAATAAAAAGGAATGTTCGTACCTGGTACATCTTTGGGACACATGAAAAAGAGAAAAAAAAACATTACGGTTAAACGATATTTATTGTATCACATTTTTAATCTCTAAAAACAAATGTTGTTCCTATACAGAAAGCATATGTAAATCTATGGACAGAGGAAGTTTGTTATTTGTTTCAATATCTGCTCATTATTGTCCATGTTAAGGGTTATTTATATCATATATTACCTGCGCAGTAAGGAGGGGAGCAGCGAAAACGAACTCTATAATCCTCACACTTCTTATCCTTCTGGTCTTTATTTTTGCAGATCAATCCGACACTTGGTGAAATCCTAGAAAATGACGAGAACAATTAAGATCTACTTTTTAAAAAAACATGTATTTTTCAAACATTTTGTTTCATAATTTAAACAAACAAGCAACGCCATCATTTTTTAGAAAGACAATTAATGACTAATACTCACAGAACATTATTATCTCCTGGTGCAGGTGCATTTTGGCCACTCAGAGTTTGGGCCTGAATGTGACTTGGTTGGGGACAAATCTTTCCAGGGTTCTCTTTGTGAAGGTGTTTTAATGTTTCCCAGTCTCCAGTACCACAGGGATTATCTCTGTCAAACCAGTCTGTCCAACATCCTGAGACAAGAGAGAATAAATCATCGTGACTAAGAATGTACATTAATGAATATTGTGGCAGTAAGTATTATTGATCAAACACACAATGAGGAAATTAGGATGAGCAGAAGAGGGTTATGCTTTAAACAAGGTTGTGACAATCATTTGTTTGTTCAAGAATTAACAAATACTTTCCACAAAATCTATCTAATACTGTATATCAAAGATTGTCCGTCTGTGTGTGTGTGGCCTGAATATTTACCTGAGGGGGTGTCTGTTCACCGGAAACTTTTATACAAGCATTACGTTGGAGTTATTTGGTGTTGCAAAACGTTCATTTTAATTTTATTTTGCACATGGATTATTCCGAATGGTTTACCAGAAATGAAACAAATTCAGCGTTTGAACTCAGTGTGGGGGCGCTAGCGCACCAATCTGTTCATTTACACCCTCTGACAATCAATAGAAGTGTTTGTAGAGCCGACGTGGTGTCAGGTCAACCTGAAACTTTGTTAAGAGCCTTCCCAAGGCCCGAGGGTGTGCATCCGTTATTTTGGAGTTATTTGATCATTTCAAAACATTAATTTTCATTTTAGTTTGACCGCTTGCCCAGATGGACCGGACCCGGAAGTTAAGACGGGACCCGGAAGCAGCGACTGTGCCATTTTCACCACAAGCTGTATAACCTAATGCGCACCATGGATTTACATGCTTAACACACAAAGAGAAAGACAACGGAAGAGTGCCCGGACGTTTCAAATAGTTCCCGGAAGTTGTTGACGGCCAATAGCCGACCTATCTGGTTCTTCAGACAGAGAACGCATTTCAACCTGATGTGAGAAGCGGGTGCACACGCGGCTGATGCGCGTACGTGTATGTGTGAGATTGTGCCCATGGAGGAGCCCACGAACAAGTAGCAGGACACACACGCGCGGCTGATGCGTGAGAGTGTCGGCCTGTTCTTTCTATACGGTATCACAAAGATGAAAGATTGTAACATTAAACTAGGGAAATCGCACACGCTATTTTGCTTTGCACCTGCAAATGTTCCCCTTTATAACACTACACATACTTATTTGGCAATAATTGACAACTCTACTTAAGCTCCCACTATATAAATACATACTTCCAACGGACACTGCACTAGTTTTCTTAAAAACTATTAAATGTATTTGGGTTTGTCACTCCAAAACTTAAAAATCTTCTATTTTTCCTTGATATCTTAGCATTAACAAATATCAACAGCTGTAGACAGAGTCAGAATTGATCCCTATATCCACACATCAGTGAAAGACTTCATAAACTTCTTTATAAATAATATTTCAACAATTAGAGACAAAGCTCACGTGCTCCCTGCAGCAGTGATCAATGATCTCTTAAACACAGCAGTTCCAACATGCAGCTTTTATTTACACAGTTTCACTCCCATTGTTGTATGAGGCGGAACTGATTTATACTATATCAATTAAAACACAACTCACCCTCTTTTATGCGTCTATCACATATCCGGATGTCTGTTAAGAATAAAAGTCAGTATTTATTCAAATAAAAAGTGTTGGTTTATAAATTGCAGATACAAATGTGAAAGAGAGATTGTAGATTTATAAAAACAAAAGTTCCTACCTGCTAATCCTTCAGGATGAAAAAGAGAAGAAAAAGTTCAACAGTTAAAATATATGATTTTTTGTATTATATTTTATTTCCTAAAAATAAATGTTCAATAATGGAATACAAAAACAAGAGTCAGGTTAACAGTTTTTATAGCTGAACACTTCATGTCGATAAAGTCAGATTTAAAAATGCACAGATTTTTCTGTAACTTGTAAAAGTTGAAAGTCTTGGACCATGAATGTAAGATAAAAACAGGCTTGGCCAGAAACATCATTTAAAATGCACAAAGTTTGTTCATTCTGGATTGTTCCTGGAACTTGAAGGATTTCAGACATTTTTGGCCCTATATTTTCCAGATTAGATATTGAATTCATCAAACGATTATTTTGTGTAATTTAACGTACAAAAATCAATGATAAATTGTGTCTATGCAACATTTAAAGATGAAAAAAATAGAAACAGGCTTGGCTAGAAACATCATTTAAAATGCAGATATTTTGTTTATTCTGTATTGTCAGGATTGTTATTGGATCAACTTGAAGGTTTTAAGATTGCATTCATTCCCATTATTTTCCACATGACTATTCAGTATAATTTATCATACAGAACTAATAATAATAATGCATTGGATTTTATATAGTGCTTTATCATAGACACTCAAAGCGCTTTACAGAAGTAAGGCATTATTCTTTCACTTCACACTTTGTAGTGGTAAGTTACTATTGTAGCCACAGCTGCCCTGGGGCAGACTGGCAGAAGCAACACTGACACTCACACACAATGATGAAGTGTCTTGCCCAAGGACACAATGACAGTTACCACTGGAGCAACTGTCCCCCAGAAAATGTTTAAAAATTGTAAAATTTGTTTTTATTCAGTAATTTAGAAGATGGACCCACCTGAAACCAGAATGGCAGCAATGGCAACAAGGACCTACAACAAAAAGTTAAAAATAGCTAATTTGATTTACAGGTGTTTGAATAGATTGGCATTTAATAGAATTAATACGTTACCAAACGAAGCATGTTTGCAGATCAGCAGAAATCCTGCAAAAAGATGAAGTTAATCTTTGGTAAAAACTGGCATGAACGAAATCAGCAATATTACAGATTATGAAAAGAGAGAAGATATATTTACCAAAAGCCTTCTCAGAGGAACAATGTGGTGATGTGACCCTGTCCACCTGACTGAGTATGGCAACAGCAATGGTCATTTTATAGTCACTTCAGCATCTCAGGATATACGTGTCAGATGGCACACCTAAAAGATCATGACCCTAAGGACAAAAGAACTTTTCTTCCAGGGTAAAAAAGAAATAAAAATCTTAATTATCCCTTTAACCACAAGGTAGACCTACCTGAACCAGCAAAACAAGTAGTACAGTAATTTGTAATTAAAAAACAACATTTGTTTTCAAGCTGGTCAGCTGTTGCTTGAAATAAGTTCACTAGCCTATACTGTTTGCTTTTGTTTTGCTCATGAACAGAATAAAAAGTTATCATAACCACCGACTCATACTAATATACATGTTTGTCATTTTAAAGTTGGATGCCAATGCTTAAGAACATATGAGAGTGAGCTCGGATGTGGGTGATGTGTTGAAATAAATGTAGTGTGTGGGTAATGTGGCTGGCTTTTAGTCCAGCAGGGGGAATGAGGATGGAAATTAGCTTTGGCTACAATCTTGCATATAGAGGGTTTTTACCGACATTCTGGGAAGAAACATGTTGAAGGCACTCGGAGGTAAACACTGCGATGGATAAACCACAGAAAAGCTCCTCAAAATGCATTAGACAGTAGATGCAAAGGCATACAGGGAAGGACTTGATCCACAGGAAAGGACACAATATTTGCAAAAGTTAAGCTTTATTGGTGGTGCAGATCCATACTCGTTGGCTCCCGTTGGATCAATGACGACCTGGAGAGTCTTCAGTCTACCATGTATCCTGATATCGTCAACTACCTGGTTTTCACCAAGCCCATCCACAGTGGAAGACCTTAAATCTTATCAATGTTTGAAGGCCTATAACCAGATGGTGTGTGAATGGGAGAGGGAGATGCAGTACCAAGTCATCAATAACAGATGTGCCGTGAAGGCCAAAGTAAGTAATGTAATAACGTCTTTAACCAACCTAACCTTAACTGTATGATATCATGAATAAATACCCAAGGTGTAATGTTGGCCAAGAGTTTTTCATTTCAAGGACCTCCAGTTTAATCCGTGTATCATTCGTTCATTCGTTTTTTATTATGTAACAAAAACATAAAAAATGAAAAAAAACCCACTCGATTTGATATTCGTTTCCAAAACCAAAATGAAAAAATGGAACATGCCTTGTTTTTCAAATTCAAGCTTTTTTG
Source organism: Gouania willdenowi (assembly GCF_900634775.1). Taxonomy (NCBI): domain Eukaryota; kingdom Metazoa; phylum Chordata; class Actinopteri; order Blenniiformes; family Gobiesocidae; genus Gouania; species Gouania willdenowi. Next base: position 9,583,119 of record NC_041066.1, on the reverse strand, counting down.
CTTCCGTACAGAAAATGGAAAACAAACACCTTTATCCATTTTCTCCATTACCGATTGGCCAAAGTACATGACACGGAAGTGTACTTTCATCCGACGCTAACAGCTATGCTAATGGCAGTTCGGCATGACAAGATCGCTGCTTCCAACTGTGCATCCGAAAGGTGTCCTTTTCGCTTTAGCTGGTGTTAGGCACAGAACCTCCTCACGGACACAGAGACTCCTAAGTGTTGCAGAGCTAAAGATATCACGGAATGTGTAACGCTTCACTTCCATTTTTAATTTTCTTAACCGAAGCAAAAGAGCTTGAATTTGAAAATCAAGGCATTTTCTGTTTTTTCATTTTGGTTTTGGAAACAAATATCAAATCATGAGTGGTTTTTTTTTCCGTTTTTCATGTTTTTGTTACATAATGAAAAACAATGAATGATACATGGATTCAGTTTGATTTGCATTAGTCCACAGTCTACATTTCTATATACACTGTACATTATAAATTACAAAGTAAAGTCAATCACTGTTTAAATTCACTTACTTGACAAGAAATGGCCCGAACAAATTTGGATATTTTTCAAATTTTTTCCACGCAGGTTCTGGTTTTGCTTTGTTACAAGTTTTGGAAGTCTATAAAACCAGCCATTTTGGCTCAGAATAGACGCCCGTTTCACCTAGTTAACAGTATAGTAGTTACATAGTATGTCTTATGTTTTACAGTTCTGTTTTGTTTACATTAATAATAATACATATCACAAACATTAATCCTTAAGTCCAGCCCCTTGAGAGAGACAAAAGGTTTATTACATGCCAAAATGCATGAAAACTGTGAACTTATGTAGTAAATGATGATAAATAGGTTATCCTGAAACAAAGTATATGCACTGTATGTGTAATGGGGGTTGGGGAGTTGCTGGGGAAAGTTTGAATAACAGTGAATTGACCAAAAGTTTATGGAGGGAGAGTAAAGCGACCGGGTGTGAGCACCCCTTAGTTACCAAGGAGGACAGCAACCATGATGTCACAAATTTATTAAAAAGATTAAGGTAAAACAGATTAAAATGCCCACAAATTAAAATCAACGTATGCTAAAATCCATTAACGATGTGGGCTAAGGAACGAATAAAATAGGGGAAAAAGTCACTGTCCACAATAAAGTGCAATGTGCAGCTACGCCCAGGTCCTCCGCTCCCCCTTGTCCCAAGGCGGTAGATCCCACTGGTCACAGGCTCAGGGTCCCCTGAAAATGCAAAACATAGGCCAGCACGGGGGTCCGAGACTACGTCCGAAGGAGGGGTGTTGCCACGTCACTTACAGGGCAAGGCAGAGTTCCCCTCTGCCTCTGCGTGTATGTGGCTTTTAACACTCCAATCAGTCTCGATACTTCCCGCTGGCTCCAGCCCTCCACACGCTGGGACACCTACACAGAACAACTACCGGCAGTCAAACGTCCCACAACAATATCCCCGATCTGACTTTGTCCAACAAGTGTTACTACGTTCCCATAGGGTACTCACACGGAAGGCAGAGTCCTCCTCTGCCCCTGCGTGTATATCGCCTCGCAACACTTGTGATCCCGGCGTGCTTGTGGTCCCCGATGCGTGTGCCGTCCTGTGCCCTGGGAACCTGGAGGGCAGAGTCCTCCTCTGCCCCTGGGAACCTGGGGAGGACCCACAGCTTCCCTGCTGCTCCTTCTCCTGTCTGTGTCGTTTTTCCTCCCCCCTGCTCCTTCTCCTGTCTGCCCCTTTTATTGTGCTCCAGCCACAGGTGCTGATTAACCTCAGGTGTGTTGATTAGCCTCAGGGGTTGGACATAGTCATGTGATGGGGTTGATCAAATTACAGCATGTGACTGGCAAGGTTCATAAAACAAAAGCTAAAATGCACTGCAAAAATAAAACCAATACAAAACACACTAAAAACACAGCACACAATACAAAATAAAATACCATTTCACAGCAGGATCACATATGTACAGAATACTAATAAACAGTATTGTTTATTAGTTAAAACTGAATTGTATCTTGAGTGATGAGAGATGATGTAAATGTGAGTTATGAGAAATTATATAATTAGCAAAATGTGTGTAAAATCAGGAAACTGAACTAAGGAAATATGTAGTGGTCATGTGATTGTGATGATGTATGTCATTAAATCAGAAGTATTCTGGAGAGCTGTGAGCACAGATCGTGTCCCGACTTCTCTGTTTCACCTGCATTATACAGGTACTTTTATTTGCTATTGTGGTCCTTCATCCTTGGGACCCGTAACAGTTACAATTTCAGAAATTGGGAGAATTTTCTCACTTTTTTTTGCTTTGCTGTAAAAAAAAACAACCTTCATGGTTAAGTCAGATGAACTGAACTGACCAAAAATATGAAGATTCCTGCCTAGAATTGTTTTTGCAATATTGCAGAGATAACAATGCTTCTGCTGATCTTCAACTTCTTTGAATTAGTTTGCTACAGTCAGCTATGTTTGCTAGCTTGTTTGCTAACCCTTTATAAATACGTTGTTAAGTTAAAGGTTGGATTGAAGGCCTTTAGCTGCTGGTAATTTTTTTCATAGTCAATGAACCTTAATTTATGGAATATTAAGTCAAGAAAAAGGCACTTGCACTCAGCATCCCACAACCTAATATAGTGACTGCAAAGTCTGCATTTAACATAGCTAAACAATGGATCAATTGTGCTAAAAGCAAAATATGTGTATTTTTTTGGGGGAAAATACCCACTTTGCATTAAGCAATGGTTTTAGCAATGATTATATAGTTAGATCAACACCCAATTGATTATTTAGAACCTTCAATCCTTAGCAATGACTATATAGTTAGATCTACACCCAATTGAATTGAACAGTATATCAGTCCCTCCTTCGTCCTATAGACCCCTATACAAATGTAAACGATTGTCGAGTGTGCCCAACCAATAGGCTTTGACTTCCTGGAGCGAGGACTGTCAATCAAAGTGAATGCGTGTGCTGCATAAACTGTGCACAGAAACAAGGCCGTGTGTCTCAAACAGGTATCACTCTGAGCAGCATAGCGTCATGGAGGAGCACTCCAAAACTCCAAAGTTACCCATTCCACGATTGCCAACATATAAAGCTTCTACTAAAAGACAAAAGAAAAGTCTGGGTAAAAAACTTGTGGATAAATGTCTTCGTGACCACAAAATAATTTATCTCGCAGCTGCTTTTCAAAGACTTGCTGCTTTTAAAAGGATACCGAACGGACTAGGATTTGAGGAAATTAGGATGAGCAGAAGAGGGTTATGGGTTAAACAAGGTTGTGACAATGATTTGTTTGTTCAAGAATTAAATACTATCCACAACATCTATTTAATGAATCAAAGATTGTCCGTCTGTGTGTGTGTGTGGTCTGAATATCTACCTGAGGGGGTGTCTGTTCACCGGAAACTTTTTTACAAGCATTACGTTGGAGTTATTTGGTGTTGCAAAACGTTCATTATAGCTTTATTTTGCACGTGGATTATTCTGAATGGTTTACAAGAAATGAAACAAATTCCGCATTTGAACTCAGTGTGGGGGCGCTAGCGCACCAATCTGTTCATTTACACTCTCTGACAATCAATAGAAGTGTTTGTAGAGCCGACGCAGTGTTTGGTCAACCTGAAACTTTGTTAAGAGCCTTCCCATGGCCCGAGGGTGTGCATCGGTTATTTTGGACTTATTTGATCATTTCAAAACATTCATTTTCATTTTAGTTTGACCGCTTGCCCAGACAAATCGGACCCGGAAGTTATGACGGGACCCGGAAGCAGCGACTGTGCTCAAAGCGAAACAAGCACATTTCTAAATGCTGACATTTTCACCACAAGCTGAATAACCTAATGCGCACCTTGGATATACATGATAAACGCACACAAAGCCGTTTAGAGAAAGACAACGGAAAAGTGCCCGGACGTTTCAAATAGTTCCAGGAAGTTGTTGACGGCCAATAGCCGACCTATCTGGTTCTTCAGACAGAGAACGCATTTCAACCTGATGTGAGGAGCGGGTGCACACGTGGCTGATGCGCGTACGTGTATGTGTGAGACTGTCCCCACGGAGGAGCCCACGAACAGGTAGCAGGACACACACGTGCGGCTGATGCGTGAGAGTGTCGGCCTGTTCTTTCTATGCGGTACCACAAAGAGGAAAGATTGTAACAGCACCTTAGCACCTACAATAAACAGCACTAACCATAATAACACACACACACAAACTTTTTTCATCAGTTCATCATGTGTATGTCCCATGGAATTAAACCAGGGAAATCGCACACGCTAATTTACTTTGCACCTGCAAATGTTCCCCTTTATAACACTACACATACTTATTTGGCAATAATTGACAACTCTACTTAAGCCCCCACTATATAAATACATACTTCCAACGGGCACTGCACTAGTTTTCTTAAAAACTATTAAATGTATTGTGGTTTGTCACTCCAAAACTTAAAAATCTTCGATTTTTCCTTGATCTCTTAGCATTAACAAATATCAACAGCTGTAGACAGAGTCAGAATTGATCCCTAAATCTACACATTAGTGAAAGACTTCATAAACTTATTTATAAAAAATATTTTAACAATTAGAGACAAAGCTCATGTGCTCCCTGCAGCAGTGATCAATAATCTCTTAAACACAGCAGTCCCAGAAATATTTGCAACATGCAGCTTTTACTGTATTTACACAGTTTCACTCACTTTCTATTTTACCCACACAACCCAAAAATCAACAAGTAAGTAATTTAAAGAGAAACCCGGATGAGTAAGAATTCTCGAGATGTCTGTTTAAGAAAAAAAACAAATCAGAATTTATTGAAATCCGGGGTGTTTTTAAAAAATAAAAAGACATCTGACAGACAATTAGAAAAGAGAGATTGTAGATTCAATAAAAAGGAATGTTCATACCTGGTACATCTTCTGGACACATGAAAAAGAGAAAAAAAACATTACAGTTAAACGATATTAATTTATTGTATCACATTTTTAATCTCTAAAAACAAATGTTGTTCCTATACAGAAAGCATATGTAAATCTATGGACAGAGGAAGTTTGATATTTGTTTCAATATCTGCTCATTATTGTCCATGTTAAGGGTTATTTATATCATATATTACCTGCGCAGTAAGGAGGGGAGCAGCGAAAACGAACTCTATAATCCTCACACTTCTTATCCTTCTGGTCTTTATTTTTGCAGATCAATCCGACACTTGGTGAAATCCTAAAAAAATCACAAGTACAATTAAGATCTACTTTTTAAAAAAACATTTTGTCTCATTATCTGAAGAATCAAGCAACACCATCCTTTTTTAGAAAGACAAATAATGACCAATACTCACAGAACATTATTATCTCCTGGTGCAGGTGCATTTTGGCCACTCAGAGTTTGGGCCTGAATGTGGCTTGGTTTGGGACAAATCTTTCCAGGGTTCTCTTTGCGAAGGTCTTTTAATGTTTCCCAGTCTCCAGAACCACTGGGATTATCTTTATCAAACCAGTCTGTCCAGCATCCTGATACAAGACAAAAAATAAATTCTCATGACTAAGAATGTACATTAATGAATATTGTGGCAGTAAGTATTGTTGATAAAACACACAGTTATTTTTTTTTAAGTATTTTACGTATTTTCCTTGGAAAACCAAAGTATAGCAACTCATGTCTGAGAAAATAAGGAAGATGAGCAAAAGAGGGGTATGGATTAAACAAGGTTGTGGCAATGATTTGTTTGTTCAATAATACTTTCCATAACATTTTCTTTAAAAAACTATTAAATGTTTTGGGGTTTGTCTCTAAACTTCTTTATAAATAACATTTCAACAATTAGAGACAAAGTTCACGTGCTCCCTGCAGCAGTGATCAATGATCTCTTAAACACAGCAGCTCCAGAAGTAACTCCAACGTACAGCTTTTATTTACACAGTTTCACTCCCATTGTTGTATGAGGCTGAGCTGGCTTCATTAGTAACACTTCTATTTCTACTTTACCCACAGAACAAAAAATCAACAAGTATATAAATTAAAACAACTCACCGTGTCGTAATCTGTCTGTATCATATGACGGGGTGTCAGTTAAGAATGAAAGTATTTTTTCAAATAAACCGTGCTGGTTTATGAATTACAGATGTAATTGTAAAAGAGATATTGTAGATTTATAAAAAGAAATGTTCTTGCCTGCTAATCCTTCAGAATTAAAAAGAGAAGAAACATGTTCAACAGTTAAAATACATCATTTTTTGTATTATATTTTTATTTCCAAAAACAGATGTTCAATAAAACTTCGATGGAATACAAAGATATGAGTCAGGTTTACAGTTTTTTTTTTTTTTTTATAGCTTACCACTTTTTGTGAATAAAGTCAGGTTTAAATGTACAGATTTTTTTGTAACTTGTAAAAGGTGAAAGTCTTGGACCATGAATGTAAGATAGAAACAGGCTTGGCTAGAAACAACATTTAAAATGCAGATAGTTTGTTAATTCTGGATTGTCAGGATTGTTATTGGATTATCTTAAAGGTTTTAATAATTTATTTATTCCCAATATTTTCCACATAAATACAGCGTCATTATACATAGAGAGCTCAATGATAAATGGCTTCTATGCGACGTCTAGAGTAAAACATACAACGTTTAATGATGAAAACAGACATTCTTCATACATCCTACCTTGGTCTGTAGTTTCTGTGGAAAAAAACAAATAAATTAGAACATTTTAGCAACGTTTTGAACTTTAACAACAGCCTCAGTCATTGATGTGTGAGAACTGAATAATACATCTACATCTCACCTGGAGCTTCAGTTGGATCAGCATATATTTGGTTTCTTTCTGTAAGAAATAAATGTGTACATCCTTTCAATGTTTTTTGTATCTACAGGGATTGGAAAGTATTTAGAAGTTGTAAAATTGTTTTTTTATTGGAAATTTAGAAGATGAACCCACCTGAAACCAGAATGACAACAACGGCAAAAAGGACCTACAACAAAAAAGGAAAAAATCATAATTTGAATTACAGGTGTTTGAAAATGATTTGCATTTAATAGAAGAGGTAATACGTTATCAAACGAAACATGTTAGCAGATCAGCAGAAATCCTGTGAAAAGATTAGGTTATTTTTTGGTAAAAACTGGCAAGAAAGAAATCTGCCAAAATATAGATAATAAAAGTGAGCAGAGATATTTACCAAAAACCTTCTCAGAAGAACAATGTGATGATGTGACCCTGTCCACCTGACTGAGTATGGCAACAGCACTGGTAATTTTATAGTCACTTCAATGCCTCAGGATATACATGTCAGACGGCACACCTAAAAGATCATGACCCTAAGGACAAAAGCATTTTTACTCCAGGGTAAAAACTAAAGGAAAATTCAAAGTATCCCTTTGAAAAAGCTCCATCTTAGTTTAAAACCAGTTAAACCTACCTGAACCCGCAAAACTAGCTGTAGAGTAATTTGCAACATATTTTGGTTTTGTTATACTGCATTGTTAAAAAATAACATTTGTTTTCAAGCTGGTCAATTGTATTCTGAATTTAGTCCACTTGTCTATATGCTTTTGTTTTACTCATGAACAGATTAAAAAGTTAGCGTAGCCACCGACTCTTCTGCTTGAAAAATTGATGTTAGTCAATTACGTTATGTATTTTGAAGGTTAACTGACTGCCAGCGGTTGACGACAGGGGGTAGAATGGAGTTATAGTAGATTAATGGATGTTAAGACTGCTAATAAAAGCAATAGATAGTTAACATGCACGGGACTGGACGGAGGGGGCACTTGAGGACATTTTGGAGTTTTAAAAATGTTTATACATCTTTTTTTAGTGAGTGATCTTATAACTGACCATCAATTAGGTGTATTATGCCTCACCAAGACTTGGCTCAAAAATGAAGATTTTCTTGCTCTTAATGAAGCCAGCCCTCCCAATTATGGTAATCACCATATTCCCCATGAGAGTGGTCGGGTAGGTGGAGTGGCAGCAGTTTTTCACTCAAGCTTATCAGTTACCCCAAAAACCAAACTTAACCAAAATTCATTCGAAAGCCTCTCCCTTGAAAATTTTAATCCCAAAAACAAGATAGAAAAACCCACTTTACTGGTTATAGTTTACCGTCCTCCTAGTCCATACTCCGAGTTTCTCTGACTTTCTCACTGATCTGGTGCTGAGCACTGATAAAGCTATTATAGTAGGTGACTTAAACATTCACGTCGATGAAAACAGCTTAAATAAATTGTTTATTTTAGTATTAGATTCAATCGGCTTCACGCAACATGTAAACAAACCAACTCATTATCTTGATTATGCCCTGGACCTTGTTCTAACATACGGTCTCAATATTGATCACCTGACAATATATCCTCAAAATCCTATTATATTAAATCACTTCCCGTTATCCTTTGAATTCAGAATATTAGCCTGCTTAAATTCTGAGAGCAGAGTACACTATAGAAGATTGCTGTCTGAGAAAGCTGTAGTAAGATTTAAAGATTAAGTTCCATCATTGCTCAGCTCTGATCCATAATATATCTCAACTGAGAGTAGCTATTAATGTCCTTTGACAAAAAAAATAGATTGTCTTATCAGCAGTGCAATGTTGTCACAGCACTCAGCTCTGGATGCTATTGCCCCGCTTAAAAACAAGACGATGTCATAAAAAGGTCGCCCCCTGGTATAAATCTGATTTGCGCCTTCTAAAACAGGCAGTGCAAAAATTAGAAAGGATGAATGGACTATCCTTCTATCCTATTCTGTTTGCCCTTCTGTTCACTAATCCAACCAGTAGAAGCGGATGGCTGCCACCTCTGAACCTGTTTCCGCTGGAGATTTCTTCTTATAAAAAAGAGTTTTTTCTTCCCACTGTCCCCAAATGCATGTTCATGTGGATCTTGATGGGTTCTTTCTTACTATGGACTTTATTTTTCGTTAAGCGCTTTGAGATGACTTTGTTGTAATTTGTGTGCTATATAAATAAAGTTTAATTGAATTGAAATAACTGCATTTGAACCCTTTTTTTCTTTCCTTGAAAATGTGTTTTCTTTTTTTGTAATTGAAAATGCTTCTTTTATTTAAGTCGTCTTTTTTGTATTTTGGTCATATTATGGGTGGGTCATTTGTGTCTTTATTAATGCAATTTTTTGGGTCTTAAATATTTTTTTGCATTCGAACACGTTTTGTCTTTGATTGAAAATATTTATATTTGATTGAAAAGGGTTTTTTTTTTTTTTATTTGAAGTACTTTTTTATTATCTAAAAATTTTTTGAAAAACATAAATCTACCTCCATAAGTGTGAGCAACCATTCTCAATATGACATTTTATTTTCAATTTTGTTCCTCGTAGCCTGGAAGCCTCTTTTCCTTGGATTTCAATTAAAACCTTGTGTTATTTTAATTTATATCATCGGTTAGAGAGACAGGGGAAAGTGTTATACATGCACTTTAAGTAGTCCATTTTCGAAATTTTGAAGTTTCTTCACAATGGTAGACTTCACTAACCTTGACTGCCGTGGTATTATTGTCAAAACAACGTGATCGGCACTTTTTTAGGAAATCGAACATCTTTCCTTGACCCCATGACGTCATCCATTGGGTTTAGGAATAGTGGATACGAAAGGAGATAGGAGGGATTATTCAGATGCACCCTCTGTCTAAAACACCAAAAAATTATCCAATAACAAAAGATAAAGTCCATACATTCATCACTAGTGTCTATTTAAAAAAAAAAGTTGCTAAGAGCTCCACAATTGTGCGCGTTCACAAGGATACCGGTACGTCTCACGATTCTACATACTGCAGCTTTAAGAAGGAAATTAACGAAAAACAGAACTCAGCACCAACAACAGCATCAAACCACTTTAACATTGAATCAAACTCTGAAAGCCCTTAATCAACCATTTATCTAGTAATCCATAACCAACTCTCCATTAGCCCTGCATTGGTTTGCAAAACATTGGTTGGAAGAGAGTTTAGCAGGTGACTCTGGCTTCATGATAACATAATTTTCCTTCAGTAGCAAAGCAAACACACAAAGTAAAACTTGTCATCTCAATTCAATGACATTACATTGGTTTGTTAATACTGCAGACACATGACGAATTACTCTGAAAGCTCTAAGTAAAGGTGCCATATGCGTATGCATTGGTCAAGAGAACAAACATATCTAATCTAATAAAGGTGCCATATGTTTTAACAGTTCAATGAAAAGAAAAGAATAATACTGGCTTGTGTTTTTACTCCAGATTAATGACCCTTATTTTTTAGAGAACAGCAATTCTCTACAACTGTAGAGACACGCTCATGAAACGCCATCAATGATGTGAAGTAAAACAAGATAATAGGCACATCAACTCAACATGTCTTCCTGATCTCCTTATTGACTGCAATAAACATCAGGGCCACCCCTGATTTTACCAAAAACCACATTAGTACTTAACACTGAGTTAAAGCAACAAGATAATAATAAAAAAAAACTAGCTGAAATAAAGTCCCCCATGATTTGCTGCTAAATGATTTTATTTTGTTGATTAGAACAAGATTCAAAACCATCACTTTATCATCGCTGAAAGTTAGAAGGCTAGAAGTGGTTTTTATAACAACCAGGAACCCGAAAATATTGATTATGTAATTTTCATGACTCAATCAAAAAGGGAGGCATGAAAGATGATAGATAGAAAGAAAAATCAAGCAAGTGATATTAGGAGCTCCTCTCTCTCTTCTCATTGGTGGTATTGCAGAGTCAGTTCTCAGGATATGCATGGGCATGCAAAGCGAACTTTGTAGTCGAAGCAGTCTCCAGGTTTCTGGTCCTTATTCCGGCAAACAAATCCCTTGTGCGGGTTGTTTCTGGAAAATGATTTCAAGCAATTAAATTACATCCTAAATAAAGACGATTAAGACAAAGAGATAACATGAGCTGTAACACATTGCCAAGGTGTCATGGTAACAATTATCATATACATGGTTTGATTTGATGCCATGTGCCTTCAAGCACCTCCACCTCTGTCCATAAAACCTGTGTCTGCAGAGTTAACTTATTCATAGAATATATGTGTCCTGTGCTGGAAGCTGATTCTGCTGCTTTACAGTGGTAACAACCTCAATGTCAAGAGGTTTATAACAAACACTTTACCATAAGCTTGAATATTTTGTCCTGCTAGTAAACTTACATATTGAAGATCTGTCCTGTGTTAATGGCAGCAATGGTTGGGTTGCCAGCGGTAACAACCTCCATGGCAAGAGGTTTTTCACAAATCTGTCCTGGGTTTTCATTCCTCAGGTCTTTCAAAAGCTCAGAGTCTCCTGCTCCACTGGGATCATCTCGATCAAACCACTTAGTCCAGCACACTGCAGTGAAAAACAAAAATGGTTGAGGCAGAGCTGACTTCAATAATAATGCTTCTATTTCTATTTTACCCACTAAACCCAAAAATCAACAAGTAATTGAAAAACAAACCTGGGTGAGTAAGAATAAAACGGTTCAACAGTTAAAATTATATTAATTTATTGTATCACATTTTTTAATTTCTAAAAACAAACGTTGTTCCTATAGAGAAAGCACATGTAAATTTATGGACAAGGGAAGTTTGATATTTGTTTCAATATCTGCTCATTATTGTCCATGTTAAGGGTTATTTATATCATATATTACCTGCGCAGTAAGGAGGGGAGCAGCGAAAACGAACTCTATAATCCTCACACTTCTTATCCTTCTGGTATTTATTTTTGCAGATCAATCCGAAACGATGTGAAATCCTAGAAAATGACGAGAACAATTAAGATCTACTTTTTAAACAAACATGTATTTTTCAAACATTTTGTTTCATAATTTAAACAAACAAGCAACGCCATCATTTTTTAGAAAGACAATTAATGACTAATACTCACAGAACAATATTATCTCCTGGTGCAGGTGCATTTTGGCCACTCAGAGTTTGGGCCTGAATTTGGCTTGGTTGGGGACAAATCTTTCCAGGGTTCTCTTTGTGAAGGTTTTTTAATAATTCCAAGTCTCCAGAACCACTGGGATTATCTCTGTCAAACCAGTCTGTCCAACATCCTGACAACATGACAAAAAAATAAATTGTCATGACTAAGAATGTACATGAATGAATATTGTGGCAGTAAGTATTGTTGATAAAACAGACATATTTTTATTTTTTTATTTAAGTATTTTCCGTATTTTCCTTGGAAAACCAAAGTATAGCAACTTATGTCTGAGAAAATAAGGCAGTTGAGCAAAAGAGGGGTATGGATTAAACAAGGTTGTGGCAATGATTTGTTTGTTCAATAATACTTTCCATAACATTTTCTTTAAAAAACTATTAAATGTTTTGGGGTTTGTCTCTAAACTTCTTTATAAATTATATTTCAACAATTAGAGACAAAGCTCACGTGCTCCCTGCAGCAGTGATCAATGATCTCTTAAACACAGCAGTTCCAGAAAAAACTCCAATGTACAGCTTTTATTTACACAATTTCACTCCCATTGTTGTATGAGGCTGAGCTGACTTCAATAGTAATGCTTCTATTTCTATTTGACCCACACAACCAAAAAATCAACAAGTAAGTAATTTAAAAAGAAACCTGGGTGAGTACGAATTCTGGAGATGTCTGTTTAGGAAAAAAGCAAATCAGAAATTATTGAAATTTACAGTGTTGTTTTCAAAAAAAAAAAAAAAACAGACAATTAGAAAAGAGAGATTGTAGATTTAATAAAAAGAAATGTTCGTACCTGGTACATCTTTGGGACCTATGAAAAAGAGAAAAAAAACATTACGGTTAAACGATATTTATTGTATCAGATTTTTAATCTCTAAAAACAAATGTTGTTCCTATACAGAAAGCATATGTAAATCTATGGACAGGGGAAGTTTGATATTTGTTTCAATATCTGCTCATTATTGTCCATGTTAAGGGTTATTTATATCATATATTACCTGCACAGTAAGGAGGGGAGCAGCGAAAACGAACTCTATAATCCTCACACTTCTTATCCTTCTGGTATTTATTTTTGCAGATCAATCCGAAATGATGTGAAATCCTAGAAAATGACGAGAACAATTAAGATCTACTTTTTAAACAAACATTTGTTTTTCAAACATTTTGTTTCATAATTTAAACAAACAAGCAACGCAATCATTTTTTAGAAAGACAATTAATGACTAATACTCACAGAACTTTTTCTCCTGGTGCAGGTGCATTTTGGCCACTCAGAGTTTGGGCCTGAATTTGGCTTGGTTGGGGACAAATCTTTCCAGGGTTCTCTTTGTGAAGGTTTTTTAATAATTCCCAGTCTCCAGAACCACTGGGATTATCTCTATCAAACCAGTCTGTCCAACATCCTGACAACATGACAAAAAATAAATTGTCATGACTAAGAATGTACATTAATGAATATTGTGGCAGTAAGTATTGTTGATAAAACAGACATATTTTTATTTTATTTTTAAATATTTTCCGTATTTTCCTTGGAAAACCAAAGTATAGCAACTTATGTCTGAGAAAATAAGGCAGATGAGCAAAAGAGGGGTATGGATTAAACAAGGTTGTGGCAATGATTTGTTTGTTCAATAATACTTTCCATAACATTTTCTTTAAAAAACTATTAAATGTTTTGGGGTTTGTCTCTAAACTTCTTTATAAATAATATTTCAACAATTAGAGACAAAGCTCACGTGCTCCTTGCAACAGTGATCAATGATCTCTTAAACACAGCAGTTCCAGAAAAAACTCCAATGTACAGCTTTTATTTACACAATTTCACTCCCATTGTTGTATGAGGCTGAGCTGACTTCAATAGTAATGCTTCTATTTCTATTTGACCCACACAACCCAAAAATCAACAAGTAAGTAATTTAAAAAGAAACCTGGGTGAGTACGAATTCTGGAGATGTCTGTTTAGGAAAAAAGCAAATCAGAAATTATTGAAATTTACAGTGTTGTTTTCAAAAAAAAAAAAAACAGACAATTAGAAAAGAGAGATTGTAGATTTAATAAAAAGGAATGTTCGTACCTGGTACATCTTTGGGACCTATGAAAAAGAGAAAAAAAACATTACGGTTAAACGATATTTATTGTATCAGATTTTTAATCTCTAAAAACAAATGTTGTTCCTATACAGAAAGCATATGTAAATCTATGGACAGAGGAAGTTTGATATTTGTTTCAATATCTGCTCATTATTGTCCATGTTAAGGGTTATTTATATCATATATTACCTGCGCAGTAAGGAGGGGAGCAGCGAAAACGAACTCTATAATCCTCACACTTCTTATCCTTCTGGTATTTATTTTTGCAGATCAATCCGAAACGATGTGAAATCCTAGAAAATGACGAGAACAATTAAGATCTACTTTTTAAACAAACATTTGTTTTTCAAACATTTTGTTTCATAATTTAAACAAACAAGCAACGCCATCATTTTTTAGAAAGACAATTAATGACTAATACTCACAGAACAATATTATCTCCTGGTGCAGGTGCATTTTGGCCACTCAGAGTTTGGGCCTGAATTTGGCTTGGTTGGGGACAAATCTTTCCAGGGTTCTCTTTGTGAAGGTTTTTTAATGTTTCCAAGTCTCCAGAACCACTGGGATTATCTCTGTCAAACCAGTCTGTCCAACATCCTGACAACATGACAAAAAAATAAATTGTCATGACTAAGAATGTACATGAATGAATATTGTGGCAGTAAGTATTGTTGATAAAACAGACATATTTTTATTTTTTTATTTAAGTATTTTCCGTATTTTCCTTGGAAAACCAAAGTATAGCAACTTATGTCTGAGAAAATAAGGCAGTTGAGCAAAAGAGGGGTATGGATTAAACAAGGTTGTGGCAATGATTTGTTTGTTCAATAATACTTTCCATAACATTTTCTTTAAAAAACTATTAAATGTTTTGGGGTTTGTCTCTAAACTTCTTTATAAATAATATTTCAACAATTAGAGACAAAGCTCACGTGCTCCCTGCAGCAGTGATCAATGATCTCTTAAACACAGCAGTTCCAGAAAAAACTCCAATGTACAGCTTTTATTTACACAATTTCACTCCCATTGTTGTATGAGGCTGAGCTGACTTCAATAGTAATGCTTCTATTTCTATTTGACCCACACAACCCAAAAATCAACA
This sequence comes from Gouania willdenowi, assembly GCF_900634775.1. Lineage (NCBI taxonomy): Eukaryota > Metazoa > Chordata > Actinopteri > Blenniiformes > Gobiesocidae > Gouania > Gouania willdenowi. The sequence goes on along the minus strand of NC_041066.1, from coordinate 9,568,000 downwards.
AGTAAGTAATTTAAAAAGAAACCTGGGTGAGTACGAATTCTGGAGATGTCTGTTTAGGAAAAAAGCAAATCAGAAATTATTGAAATTTGCAGTGTTGTTTTCAAAAAAAAAAAAAAAAACAGACAATTAGAAAAGAGAGATTGTAGATTTAATAAAAAGGAATGTTCGTACCTGGTACATCTTTGGGACACATGAAAAAGAGAAAAAAAACATTACGGTTAAACGATATTTATTGTATCAGATTTTTAATCTCTAAAAACAAATGTTGTTCCTATACAGAAAGCATATGTAAATCTATGGACAGAGGAAGTTTGATATTTGTTTCAATATCTGCTCATTATTGTCCATGTTAAGGGTTATTTATATCATATATTACCTGCGCAGTAAGGAGGGGAACAGCAAAAACGAACTCTATAATCCTCACACTTCTTATCCTTCTGGTCTTTATTTTTGCAGATCAATCCGACACTTTGTGAAATCCTAGAAAATGACGAGAACAATTAAGATCTACTTTTTAAACGAACATGTATTTTTCAAACATTTTGTTTCATAAATTAAACAAACAAGCAACACCATCCTTTTTTAGAAAGACAATTAATGACTAATACTCACAGAACTTTTTCTCCTGGTGCAGGTGCATTTTGGCCACTCAGAGTTTGGGCCTGAATGTGGCTTGGTTTCCGACAAATCTTCCCAGGGTTCTCTTTGTGAAGGTATCTTAATAATTCCCAGTCTCCAGAACCACTGGGATTATCTCTGTCAAACCAGTCTGTCCAACATCCTGAGACAAGAGAGAAAATAAATCATCGTGACTAAGAATGTACATGAATGAATATTGTGGCAGTAAGTATTGTTGATTAAACACACATTGAGGAAACTAGGATGAGCAGAAGAGGGTTATTGGTTGAACAAGGTTGTGACAATGATTTGTTTGTTCAAGAATTAAATACTATCCACAACATCTATCTAATGAATCAAAGATTGTCCGTCTGTGTGTGTGTGGCCTGAATATTTACCTGAGGGGGTGTCTGTTCACCGGAAACTTTTTTACAAGCATTACGTTGGAGTTATTTTGTGTTGCAAAACGTTCATTTTAACTTTATTTTGCACGTGGATTATTCCGAATGGTTTACAATCAATAGAAGTGTTTGTAGAGCCGACGCGGTGTCAGGTCAACTTGAAACTTTGTTAAGAGCCTTCCCAAGGCCCGAGGTTGTGCATCCGTTATTTTGGACTTATTTGATCATTTCAAAACATTCATTTTCATTTTAGTTTGACCGCTTGCCCAGACGGATCGGACCCGGAGGTTATGACAGGACCCGGAAGCAGCGACTGTGCTCAAAGCGAAACAAGCACATTTCTAAATGCTGACATTTTCACCACAAGCTGTATAACCTAATGCGCACCTTGGATATACATGATAAACGCACACAAAGCCGTTTAGAGAAAGACAACGGAAAAGTGCCCGGACGTTTCAAATAGTTCCCGGAAGTTGTTGACGGCCAATAGCCGACCTATCTGGTTCTTCAGACAGAGAACGCATTTCAACCTGATGTGAGGAGCGGGTGCACACGTGGCTGATGCGCGTACATGTATGTGTGAGACTGTGCCCACGGAGGAGCCCACGAACAGGTAGCAGGACACACACGTGTGGCTGATGCGTGAGAGTGTCGGCCTGTTCTTTCTTTGCGGTTCCACAAAGAGGAAAGATTGTAACAGCACCTTAGCACCTACAATAAACAGCACTAACCATAATAACACACACACACAAACTTTTTTTATCAATTCATCATGCGTATGTCCCATGGAATTAATCCAGGGAAATCGCACACGCTATTTTACTTTGCACCCGCAAATGTTCCCCTTTATAAGACTACACATACTTATTTGGCAATAATTGACAACTCTACTTAAGCTCCCACTATATAAATACATACTTCCAAAGGGCACTGCACTAGTTTTCTTAAAAACTATTAAATGTATTGGGGTTTGTCTCTCCGAAACTTAAAAATCTTCTATTTTTCCTTGATCTCTTAGCATTAACAAATATCAACAGCTGTAGACAGAGTCAGAATTGATCCCTATATCCACACATCAGTGAAACACTTCATAAACTTCTTTATAAATAATATTTCAACAATTAGAGACAAAGCTCACGTGCTCCCTGCAGCAGTGATCAATGATCTCTTAAACACAGCAGTTCCAACATGCAGCTTTTATTTACACAGTTTCACTCCCATTGTTGTATGAGGCGGAACTGATTTATACTATATCAATTAAAACACAACTCACCCTTTTTTATGCATTCATCATTTATCCGGATGTCTGTTAAGAATAAAAGTCAGTATTTATTCAAATAAAAAGTGTTGGTTTATAAATTGCAGATTCAAATGTAAAAGAGAGATTGTAGATTTATAAAAACAAAAGTTCCTACCTGCTAATCCTTCAGGATGAAAAAGAGAAGAAAAAGTTCAACAGTTAAAATATATGATTTTTTGTATTATATTTTATTTCCTAAAAATAAATGTTCAATAATGGAATACAAAGACAAGAGTCAGGTTTACAGTTTTTATAGCTGAACACTTCATGTCGATAAAGTCAGATTTAAAAATGCACAGACTTTTCTGTAACTTGTAAAAGTTGAAAGTCTTGGACCATGAATGTAAGATAGAAACAGGCTTGGCCAGAAACATCATTTAAAATGCACATAGTTTGTTAATTCTGGATTGTTCCTGGAACTTGAAGGAGTTCAGACATTTTTGGCCCTATATTTTCCAGATTAGATATTGAATTCATCAAACGATTATTTTGTGTAATTTAACGTACAGAAATCAATGATAAATTGTGTCTATGCAACATTTAAAGATGAAAAAAAATAGAAACAGGCTTGGCTAGAAACATCATTTAAAATGCAGATATTTTGTTTATTCTGTATTGTCAGGATTGTTATTGGATCAACTTGAAGGTTTTAAGATTGCATTCATTCCCATTATTTTCCACATGACTATTCAGTATAATTTATCATACAGAACTAATAATAATAATGCATTGGATTTTATACAGTGCTTTATCATAGACACTCAAAGCGCTTTACAGAAGAAAGGCATTATTCTTTCACTTCACACTTTGTAGTAGTAAGTTACTATAGTAGCCACAGCTGCCCTGGGGCAGACTGGCAGAAGCGACACTGACACTCACACACAATGATGAAGTGTCTTGCCCAAGGACACAATGACAGTTACCACTGGAGCAACTGTCCCCCAGAAAATGTTTAAAAATTGTAAAATTTGTTTTTATTCAGTCATTTAGAAGATGGACCCACCTGAAACCAGAACGGCAGCAATTGCAACAAGGACCTACAACAAAAAGTTAAAAATAGCTAATTTGATTTACAGGTGTTTGAATAGATTGGCATTTAATAGAATTAATACGTTACCAAACGAAGCATGTTTGCAGATCAGCAGAAATCCTGCAAAAAGATGAAGTTAATCTTTGGTAGAAACTGGCACGAACGAAATCAGCAATATTACAGATTATGAAAAGAGAGAAGATATATTTACCAAAAGCCTTCTCAGAGGAACAATGTGGTGATGTGACCCTGTCCACCTGACTGAGTATGGCAACAGCAATGGTCATTTTATAGTCACTTCAGCGTCTCAGGACATACGTGTCAGATGGCACACATAAAAAATCATGACCCTAAGGACAAAAGAACTTTTCTTCCAGGGTAAAAAAGAAATTAAAATTTTAATTATCCCTTTAACCCCAAGGTAGACCTACCTGAACCAGCAAAACAAGTAGTACAGTAATTTGTAACATATATTGCAATACTGCATCGTTAAAAAACAACATTTGTTTTCAAGCTGGTCAGTTGTTCCTTGAAATAAGTTCACTAGCCTATACTGTTTGCTTTTGTTTTGCTCATGAACAGAATAAAAAGTTATCATAACCACCGACTCATACTAATATACGTTTGTCATTTTAAAGTTGGATGCCAATGCTTAAGAATATATGAGAGTGAGCTCGGATGTGGGTGATGTGTTGAAATAAATGTAGTGTGTGGGTAATGTGGCTGGCTTTTAGTCCAGCAGGGGGAATGAGGATGGAAATTAGCTTTGGCTACAATCTTGCATATAGAGGGTTTTTACCGACATTCTGGGAAGAAACATGTTGAAGGCACTTGGAGGTAAACACTGCGATGGATAAACCACAGAAAAGTTCCTCAAAATGCATTAGACAGTAGATGCAAAGGCATACAGGGAAGGACTTGATCCACAGGAAAGGACACAATATTTGGAAAAGTTACGCTTTATTGGTGGTGCAGATCCATACTCGTTGGCTCCCGTTGGATCAATGACGACCTGGAGAGTCTTCAGTCTACTATGTATCCTGATATTGTCAACTACCTGGTTTTCACCAAGCCCATCCACAGTGGAAGACCTTAAATCTTATCAATGTTTGAAGGCCTATAACCAGATGGTGTGTGAATGGGAGAGGGAGATGCAGTATCAAGTCATCAATAACAGATGTGCCGTGAAGGCCAAAGTAAGTAATGTAATAACTAGGGATGTAACAATTCACTCAACTCCCGATACGATTCGATTCACGATACTGGGTTCACGATACGATTCTCTCACGATTTTTTCATTTACAAAATGGGACTGTAGACAAATTTTTTTTTTGGGAAAAAAACAAGAAAATACTGTATTATTTTATTTTTATTTTTCATTGTCAAAAGAATTCCTTTATAAACTATTCAAAACAATGCAATTTAACTAAAAATAAATCTTGAATTAAATAAATAAAGGAATAATACAAATGAAAATGAAGCCTATTAATTTAAATTCTGGTTCTATAATAAACAATGCAAAACTGCATAATAGTTCTTTTTCTTTTAAAAGTGCAACTGAAAATGTATTTTGTGCCTTAACAATTGGACTTTAAAAAAAAAAAAAACCGTCATTGCACTGATTTACGTCATATTTGTTTGAACCAGCAGACTGGTAACCCAGTGGTCAGTTGGCATGCAGATATCTTGCAGTGAAGAAGAGAAGCTATGCTAGCAGACAGAGCTAATAGAAAAACGTGACTTTTACAGATATTCAAGTAATATTACAGATATTCTTTCGGTGCTAAAGGGGTAATGAATCATTTATTAACATATTTAAGAGTAGAAGGCAGCCAGAAAGAAAGTATTAGCAGACTCTGCCCGCCGCCAACACTTCCGGATAGGTTAAAAAAAGTACTGCGATTCAATTGTCAGAAAATCGATATCAACCGTGATACCTATGAATCGATTTTTAACTGCCTTACGATTAATCTTTACATCCCTAGTAATAACGTTTTTAACCAACCTAACCTTAACTGTATGATATCATGAATAAATACCCAAGGTGTAATGTTGGCCAAGAGTTTTTCATTTCAAGGACCTCCAGTTGAATCCGTGTATCATTCGTTCATTCGTTTTTTATTATGTAACAAAAACATAAAAAATGAAAAAAAAACCACACTCGATTTGATATTCGTTTCCAAAACCAAAATGAAAAAAATGGAAAATGCCTTGTTTTTCAAATTCAAGCTTTTTTGCTTCCGTACAGAAAATGGAAAACAAACACCTTTATCCATTTTCTCCATTACCGATTGGCCAAAGTACATGACACGGAAGTGTACTTTCATCCGACGCTAACAGCTATGCTAATGGCAGTTCGGCATGACAAGATCGCTGCTTCCAACTGTGCATCTGAAAGGTGTCCTTTTGGCTTTAGCTGGTGTTAGGCACAGAACCTCCTCACGGACACAGAGACTCCTAAGTGTTGCAGAGCTAAAGATATCACGGAATGTGTAACGCTTCACTTCCATTTTTAATTTTCTTAACCGAAGCAAAAGAGCTTGAATTTGAAAAACAAGGCATTTTCTGTTTTTTCATTTTGGTTTTGGAAACAAATATCAAATCATGAGTGTTTTTTTTTTCCGTTTTTCATGTTTTTGTTACATAATGAAAAACAAATGAACAAATGATACACAGTTTCAGTTTGATATGCATTAGTCCACAGACCACAGTCTACATTTCTATATACACTGGACATTATAAATTACAAAGTAAAGTCAATCACTGTTTAAATTCACTTACTTGACAAGAAATGGCCCGAACAAATTTGGATATTTTTCAAATTTTTTCCACGCAGGTTCTGGTTTTGCTTCGCTAATTGTTTGACATTGTTCTCCCTGATTTGTTACAAGTTTTGGAAGTCTATAAGTCTATAAGTCTATGGAAGGTTGCTGATTGGTCTGTAGTTAGCCATTATAGAGGCATCCAGTGTTCTCTTTTTTAACAGAGGTTTCACAGCAGCTACTTTCAGAGATTTTGGTACGGTGCCTGATTTGAATAAGCAGTTAATTATCTGACACAAATCAGTGACAATTGACTTTACAACAGTTTTAAAGAAGTTTGAGGGCATTGTGTCAAGGCAACACGTTGATGAATTCAGCTGCTGAACAGTTTCCTCTATTGTTTTTGGGTTCACTGTAATAAACTCTTACATTGTAGTTGATTGATCCCTCAGTGGTTGAAGCTGTTCAAGCGTCTTGTTATTTTGCTGGTTTGTTCTGATGTTTGACCTTATTGATTGTATTTTTTCATTGAAATATAGACCAAATTCATTGCATTTTCCAGCTGACAGTAATTCAGGGGCTATCTGATCTGGGGGGGTTGTGAGCGTTTCAATTACAGAAAACAAGTTGTTGACATTTTTGGCAATAATTTCAGAAAAGTATTGCTGCCTTGCTTTGAACAAGCCATCATTGAACTTTCGCAGACTTATTTTGTATAGTTCTAGATGAATTTGGAGTTTTGTTGATCTCTATTTACGCTCAGCTCTTCTACAGTCAGATTTCAAATTCTGCATTATCTAAGTTCTCCCAGGTGTTTTCTGTGTGTTTAGATTTCTCTTAGTTTTGATTGGAGCCACCACATCTATGACATTACAGACTTTTGTATTAAACTCATCCAAAAGATCATCAATTGTCTGTGCACTTGTGTTGTCATTTATGTACCTTTTCTTTAAACACACAGAAGAAGCTGCTACTCTTTAGATAACAGACTGAGGACATTTTGGAGTTTTACGAATGTTTATACATTTTAATTTTGCTATCAAATTGTTGAAACAGGTCAAGGTGTAACCAAGGATTTATTTAAGGTTCAACAAAGAATTGACCTCGTAGAACAGCTAGGACACTGATGTACACGACATCAGTCTGGAAATCATTGATTGTATTTGTGGGGAACTAAATAGATTTGAAATACAAAGGGCTATTGAAGTGAATTGTCCAGTCATTTGGAACATTTGCTGCTAAAACCAGTTAACTTCAGGCAGAAGAAATGGTACATCCTAGACAGGCCTTCAGATTAGCAATGTTTGAACTGCACGTCACTGGCAAAAGTCAATAAGTCCAAGAGGGAGGTAACAGGTTTAGTAGCTTAACATCCTCTATTGGGTGGATTTGTGGCATTTTGCAGGTTCTTGTTAATATGTATTAGCTGTATTTTATTGGTGGCACATTTCTGTGAATCTTTTTTGTTAAATTAATTTATTGCAAGACAAATAATAAAAGTAATAACAAAAAACTACAGTAAAACAACAAGAAAAAACAACAGATAAAGCAAAGGACAGAAGCAGATTAACTATACAGTTAATATATAGATACCAAAACAAAAGGAAGATGGTGTGTGCGCGTGCAAACAGATTTTCTTAAAGTGAAGTCGTCAGAGGTGGAGAAATAAATGATAAATGAAAAATTATTAATTTATTTTCATAGCTATTCGTACCACTATCACCATCTTGCCGTTGCCACTACTACTTCTGTCTTTTTTTTTTTTTTTTGACCAATTACACGTCCTATTCAGGCCTACAATAATAATTTTTAGAAAACTAATCTAATGCCATATCAAAAAATAATCTCTCATTGTTGAGGATGTAAAGCAAATGTGATGCTGTTTCATGGAGGTTATTGGAGCCTTTCCTGTAAACAGGTGGATATCATTTGTTTAACTAATCACCCTTGTAACATGAGTTAGACATTTTGTTAGGAAGTAGTAGTAACTACAGTATGCAACACATACTGTAGTTTGCAATTGTCTAAACATGCTATGTGGTAGGAAAACAGGTCAGATATTTGATCCCTATAGAAAAACAAATTTTAAAGATACTGTAACTTGTGTTTTTACTTCTCTTGATCGCCTTTAGGAACAGCTTACTGCACAGCCTTGCTTGGGTTTTCCTGGAGTATGCGTGTCCTTGTTTGGTGTCCTCCCTTTGTGGTGGGTGTGTGTTTCTAATTAATTGTCCTTAGAGAAGAAAGACAACAAAGCCAGGGATGGTCCCTGTCGATTCATACATCAGCATTAAACTTTGTCATCTTAAGAGGCCGGTGTAATATTTTAAACTAAATTGTGCTTTGGACTGAATGCCAAGGAACAAATGACAGCAAGGTGTAGCCTCATTTATCATCCTCCCAACCCACACACACATGCACGCTTCCTTCTGTGTCTTTACTCTCACAAACATTGAGTTTTTCCTACTCGCTCTTCTCTATTGTCTCCATGGAAATCAATAATGCCTTCTCATGCTAAGAGCTAAATCCAGATTTTTATTGCTATTCTTTAGCTCCATTGAAGAAAAATCTGCTGATGAAACAGCATTTAAAAGGATCACACACAGAACAATCATAGCTATATAACTGTAAGTTTGTTATTATTTGTTATTTCTTGGCAGCATTAACAATGTTCTAAGAAAGGAAGGTACAGTAACTGCAGAGTTTAAACCCTATTTCTTAGCTTGTGTGTGAAAAGGCCATCACGTTTGTTTTGACAATCAGACGCACTTCCACTAGGTGACATTATAATCAGACGACCGCAAAGGTTAGCGACGTTAAAAAACGGTTAAAAAACTACAAATTTCCAAAAATGGACTACTAAAAGCACATTTATAACACTTTCCACTGATATAATCTCAAAAATCACACGGTTTAAATGTAAATCAAAGGAAAAGAGGCTACCAAAAGAGGAACACAAGTGAAACTAAAAGAACGTCACATTGAGAATGGTTGCTCACACTCACCTTCCACTCAGAAATATGAATTATGTTGAATAAAACATAATGTGGCTAAAAATGTCTCCGTTACTTGTCGGTCATTGTAACTTTCCGTAAGCGCTCGGGTGTGCGTTTCCCTTTAAACGTTGTCGCCGCAAGGAATTGTGGGTCAGCATTATCTGGTCTCCTTTGGTAAAGGACACAACAGTATTTCCTAGGCTAAAGGAGGTAAAAAAGGAAATATTGAATGGGGGTGAAGGAACAGTGGATAGGAAAGGAGATAGGAGGGACTATTCGAACGCAGCCAGTTTCATGGTGAACTGTCTTTCTGTTGGATTTGCATCATTAATTGAACCTCAACATTTCAACACAAAATATGGACATAAAGGAGCATAGGGAAGAATCAAGAAATCAGACTCCATAGTGACACCACGGTCATTAGTGTAGCTGCAGGCATCAGCCAAGCCGCCGCGGGAGCAGCACTTTAACTCTTTAGGACCGGAGCACAGCTGATTAGACACTGTAACTAGAGGATGGATATCTGACTGAAGCCTGACAGGACCCAATGGCACCGGACGGCTCGGGTGAGGACAGACATTTATAACTGGTGGTTGTTAGCGCGCAGCGTTCTTCCCTTCCTGCTGCAGCTGATGTAGTCCAGAAGAATGCAGCTTCAACTGGTCAAAGCAGGATCCCATGGAGGGACAATGGATCAGAGGAGGACAATTATAAAGGAATACACCATTTAAACATTCCTTTTTCTGCTCAATAACATGGATTATCCTTATCTTTGATAGATGGAATATGTAAATAGATCCAATGGGTCTCTTGTGTGCACTGCGCCCCTGTTTGTGTTTCACTTTTACTTGTTACCCATGAGTTGATCTGATGTTGATATTAACAGCTTTTTGTGAATAAAATCAGTGCTTACTGTTAAAACAAACGTAAATATTTAATTTTTACTGTTGGGTCGGATTCGGACGAGAAAATGCGGCCTGATCCGTACTCCTTCTGTGACACGGTTATTTACTTTTTTTAATCGCCATTCATGTGACTGTTCACTGCACGACCTGTGCACATGCCTCTGAATTCATCTGTGGAACCAAACAGTAGTTTAGTCCACCATGCTGGTCTTCTTTCAGTCTCCAAGCTGTCTTCTCCTAATTTTTCTTTATTTCCAGTATTGGGATGCCTCTCCAAGCCGTCGAGAACGCGCATCAGCATCACTTGACGTCACGTCTGCAGAACTGCGCAGGAAATTTGTGCCCGGAACAGCAGGACAAAATGCATCACACAATCTGTTCAAGGCAGGGAGAAATGTGTGTGGGCTCATTCTCTTTGGTTGGTAGCACCCCATCAACCATTAGCGTTAAAATACTTAAAATGAGTGTTCATTTTTTCACAAATCCTCCCCTTTGCTCCTTTAAAACTCACATTTTTTAGGAAACATTTTTGTACTTTAACTTTTTAAAGTTATTCAGAGTTGCAGAAAATTGTGTGTAGAACCAAATAATTTGTTTGTAGTCCCGATTCTACATTCTACCTGCTTTCTGACCATTCAAACATCCAAGCAGTAGATTGCTCTCTATTATTAAAACATGAACTCCATCTGATAAACCCTTGCAGTAATCTAACTGATCATTGAATATCATGGCTCTCCTGCACTTGTGATATGTTTTTTTTTTTTTTTTTTTTTTTTTTTTCATTTTACTAAAAAAATAAATAAAATAGCAGTTACTGTTTGCAAAGATGTTTACTGGCTAGAAAACAAAAACAAAAAACTAACATTGTTTCTTAATTTGGAGGACTGAGTCATTGGAACAATCGTTATTTATAATTATGAGCCAAACGAGGCACACATTAATGCATACCAAGTCACTAAATATTGACTACATATAAAAACCTGGTTGTGTCATTGAATTGCTCACAAAGAATTATTATGTATTCCATAGGGTGAGCAGGGAAGCTATAAGGACTTGTTATTTTCCTCAGGTCTAAAAAAAAAAAAGCCCCTCCAGACCCCCCCCAGTGACCCTGAGCTACACAGTTGCCAGCTCCCCTTTCTCTACACACACAATCACAGACGCACAATTACTGCACTTAAGTGTGCGTCTGTAAGAAGTGTCTCCACCAGCGAGGCTATTACACGTCATCATCCGTCTTATATTCAGCCTTCTGACAACATTTCAATCAAATCCTGCCCTCAAGAGCTGCACCGGAACCCGTCTCCACAGGGAAGGTGGTTACCATGGCAACTGTGGTTGAGGGCTGCCTACCAGAGAACACATCAACTTTTGAATTTGAAAGAATTAATTTTCTCACTCCATCCTCTAGGGTTATGGGTCATTTTTGTCTGGTAAAATGTAACACTGGACAGCTTGTATGAACATCTGCACCAGTGTTGGTTCATTTAATGATCCTTAAGTCACATTTTAAAGCACCTAATCCTTGTTTATATGTGTGTGTTTTGGAATAAATGTGTTTGAAAGCGAACCCTGGAGTCATGTATTCATTGGTCAGTTAGAAACAGATCATCATGGCCATATTCAGGCTCTCTTACGTCCAGGGTTGGAATGAATTATAATTGTAATCATGTAATTGATCATTAATACAATTATGATGTAATTCTAACAGCAATTGGAAATGAAAAAAAACCTGTTGTTGTTGTAATCGTAATTTAATTGTAATTGATTTAAGATAATTGGCTTTTGAATTGTAATTGGCATGGAAATTCTTTATAAACAGTCATTTATAATTTAAACGCAAACCATTGAAGCCATGTTACAGTTGTACAGTTTACACATACGTACTTAATTATTGAAATATGTTTCATATAAACGTTTACCACTATCTGCCACTTCTCTTGAGAATCATTTTATAATTTAAAAAAATGAAATTGAAACTGAGGAGTATATCGAAAAAAAAAAAAAGGTTGAGACGCTCACACCAAAATTATTAATATTAATATTAATACCACTATTTTCATGTATAAGGAAGCCTAACAAAATAACCAAAAGATGAAAAACAAATTGCTCTATAGATAATATTTTTTTGTGTATTTTACAGCTGATGTAAGACACGGTCAAAACTGACCAGTTATCATAAAAGATGCTAACATAAAGGAAGGTTAAGTTTTATTGGGTTAATTTTTTCAGGCTGAGGAATTGTGATTCATTGTAATTTAACTGTACTTGACATTCAGGGGAAAAATAATAATAATTGGAATTGGGAAAAAATGCCGGTCACCGTAATCTTAAGGGAGTTGGAATAGAACACGAATAATTATAATTGTAATTTAAAAATGTATTTGACCCAAGCCCTGCTCACATCACATTTATATTTTCAAAGAATTTCTCCTTAATCTGAATGAACCTACATTTAATAACAGCCATAATATGCACGAATACACAACTTACTAGGCTACTCTTCATCCTATCATAATGATGTGTTTGGCTTCATTTTGCCGTCTGTGCTGCATTTGTATTTTAATGAGTCCTTCTCCATGCCTCTGCTGCCCCACAGCAGAAACCATCCACCATGTCCTTCATGGAGCTCGCTTGCTATGTTTTCTTCACATCCTCTTTCTTTCTCTGTGAGTGATTAAAGAGGGTGTTTAGGCATGGCAATGGCAGGAGGTCCGCTGAGATATGTGTTTCTAATTAGAGCACGCACTATCTGCTGATGTTCAAAAGCAAAAGGAGTGCCTGATTAAAAACCTAGTTGCAGTAAATAAGCTTTGTGTGTCTTGAAAAAGCAAACAAATTGAGAAAAGTGGATGGAGGGAGGTTTCCAGAGCTTCTATTAGTGATGAATCACTTTCGGTAGAAGAATTTATGGAGACAACTTAAAAGTAACTAAACCCCATGAAGTAGTGCTGTTGATTGATCCTGTGCCAACTCTCAAAATTTTTGTCAAAGTATTTCAATTTGGCATATTTAGTTGTAAAATGTCAGAGTGACTGCTAGGGATGGGAATTGATAAGAATTTAGCGATTTCGATTCCATTATCGATACTGCTTATCGATTGGATTCCTTACCGATTATCTCATCGATTCTCATTGGGTGAGGGAATTAAATAATACAAATTGATTTATTTGCTTTAACTCTTTATTATATTATATTTGTCTCTTTAATTTCCTGCAGGGATATCAACTATTTTAATCTACGAGGTATAGATTGTTTTCACTGGATAATAATATATACAAAAGCGCTATATAAAATTGATTGAATTATTATTATGATTAAAACATATGACACATTTTGGCTACAAACATGTGAGAATATTTACAGTGCTCCTTTAGAACTTGAACAACTTGATCCAAAACTAATTAAGACATAAAACAAATAATTATTCTGTAAAAAGAACATATTACCCAAAAGTACAGTTGCACTTATTATGTATTTAAAAGGTAAAGCTTTAGTTTAACCTTTGTTTACATTTTTATAAATGGACCTTCAGAGACGCCATCCCCGTTGTTACATGTGACATCAGACATGTGTGAACGTGTGAAAGAGCAAAATAAAGACAACAATCAGTACCAGTCCGTCTCCCGTGTCTGATTACTTGTTATGAGGACATAATCTGGCGATGAGGTGTGTGTTCTTGCGGAAGTTTGTTGTTTTCGGAAGAAAAATCCGTGCAAGAAGCAACTTTTGCGCGAGTTTACAGAACCCGGAAGTGAGTAGCGTAGCAACAGAGATGCTACAAACACAGCACGGAGGACAGCACAGCTGCGGGTGGAGGAGGTGGACAACAAACAATTATATGATGGAAGGAGCCTTACTTGGTGCTAGCATAAACACAATATACAGGACCTGGAGGAGTTTATCGTTACGCATTTGCGACATAAGAGGAACCGATGAGCGGAATTGAAATACAAGCAAACAAACAATTCCTAGGAATTGGATTACTGGGAAACGGTTCTCAGAAAGAACTAAACTAGTGACTGCCCTCTATGGGTTGAAACCTGGCTATTACAATTGATTTTTGCTATTGGTTGAAAACAAAATCATGTGACGTTTTGGGACTATCTTGAGTCATAAAGAAGCACTAACTCCATTTCCATTACCCTTGCAAATGCGCAAAATCTAAATAGTGCAATAAAAACTGGTAATTGAAACACCTGAATTTCGGAAAAAAAACACTGAAATATCGCTAAAAGGTTTGTACGCTTTCATTGGGAGGAATTTCAGATGTTTCAATATTGAAATGTGTTGCAAAAGCGCTATGGAAACACTTATCCTGCAAATACATGTCAAAGGACACGACGTACCTGGTCGCGTGACCACTTCTCTTCAAATAAACATGACGTGGTACATGTAGACAAAAGAGGAGAGCAAGCCATTTCTTAGCATTATACTTAAAAAAAATTTACTGAAACATTAGGTGTGAAACAATGAAGGAATACAGAGTGTTATAAGGAGGCTTCACAGGAGTTGCGATCCTCCTCCCCAAAACAGCCTTCAATGGAAACATGTTGGAAGAGCAATTATGCTTCATCGACATTTAGAAATATTACTTTTATTTTGCAAAAATCTGTAATGGAAAGTCAGCTACTGTTAGCCCCGCCCCTTTTATAAAAACTAGCACCTGTGGGCTCTAGAATCTGTGGTGTAGAGTGAACAGAGCTATATATTGAGTAATGAGTAGCTAGTTAACACTGCATAGATTGTTCATTGAAGTTTGTATAGTATAGACTGGGCGTGTCTAAACTGCTCTAGGAATCCCGCCCATAATCAAGCATTTTTTGAATTTCTCTCCTAGTTGCAGGTCAGGAGAAAGCAGGAGTTTTAGTCACTCTTTAAGTTAAACTCATAACAAATGTGCATCCATTCGGTCACTGCTGCTGGTTCATCACACTCTGGTTGTTTTATGGAAATGCAAGATGAGTGTAAGTGATCAATTATTAACCAGGAGGAATATGTATGCAAGTGTTTTCATTTGTAGCCGACAGGCCTGTGTTGTCAGCGATGAGCTATGGACTGATTCATTACGCTGGAGGATCGTGTTTACCCAGCTTGGCTCCGTTATTATTTTTCATTCACAGTCCGTTCAGTGTGTCTGCTTGTTCACGGTGAACGATGTTACAGTCAACTGCCAATCTGTTCTCTGTTGAGAAGGAACCTGCCTGCTGACTAATGGCTTGAGGCAGAGGTCCAAGGAGAGACTCACGGTGCGGTTAGATTAGTCTTTGGAAAGGTGGAAGAGGCCTTGAGAGTGCACTGTCAATGAAATGCATTGAAATCTATTGTATCTGTCCACACTATATATCTATAGAAAAGTCGTAGGAGGTAAAGGCTAAAGGCGCCATCCACTCTCACACATTTTACAGCAATGTCGGTAACACTAATGAAAAAAGGGTGCAAAATGACATGCCATAGTTGCCTACTCAAAAGGTTGCATGAAGAGTTATTAAAGTTATTGTTTAATGCCACCCACCTAGGCTTGTGTTACAGACTTATTGTGTGACTGATGATAAAATATCAACTTCCAAACACAAAAACAAGCCAGTGAAATGCTTTTTATGTGTTATATTGCCAGTGTTAATTTGAACTTCGAACAGATTCGAGATCACCAAGTCACCAACTATTGAATAGATCTCATATTAGAACGATCCACCCAGCAGGTCAACTTACTCCATAGACCTGGGTAGTGCTTTGTCTCTGTTTCACTTTCTACTGCAACTGAAAACCCTGACTATATCTCCATATGCAAGGCAGCTTTTCATGCGTCCAAGTCCCAGATGAGCCACCAGACAAGATCAACCAAAATACATGCACAAATTATAATAGGTGTTTTTGTCCCACCACATTAACAAACACCTAACGCAAATGGCAGGTGGACTAGTGCTTTACCATCATTTACTGTATATTCAAATCAATGCTCATTGCAGCTGTCGAATAAAATAAAAAGTGCTTTATATTATTTTATATTTACTGCATTTGATGGACCCACATAGAACATGATCTGTGAAAATAGACAGAATTTGCAGCAGTTTTTCTCTTTAATCTTTAACAGGTAGATTGAATAGAGAATGTAAAGTACAAGCTATGTATCATACTACAGTGTTTCTCATCATTTTCAGCCCACGACCCCCAAAATAAAGAAGGTGGTTGAACACAGACGTGATCATGTGGAGACAGGGCCTGAACAAAAATACAAACGGAACACTTTTGTTTTTATTCCCATTTTTATGAGCTGAACTCAAAGATCTAAAACATCTTCTATGTACACAAAAGACCTATGTAAAATATTGTTCACGAATCCATCTAAATCTGTGTTTGTGAGCACTTCTCCTTTGCAGAGATAATCCATCCCACCTATCAAGATGCTGAGTAGACAGCATGATTATTGCACAGGTGTGCCTCAGGGTGGCCACAATAAAAGGCCACCTGAAATGTGCAGTTTTGCGTTATTTGGGGAGTCTGGTGGGGGAGTCAGAAAACCAGTCAGTATCTGGTGTGACCACCATTTGCCTCACGCAGTGCAACAGATCTCCTTCACATAGAGTTGATCAGGTTGTTGATTGTGGCCTGTAGAATGTTGGTCCACTCCTCTTCATTGCCAGATATTGGCAGGAACTGGAACACGCTGTCGCATACGTTGATCCAGAGCATCCCAAACATGCTCAATGGGTGACATGTCCAGTAAGTATGCTGGCCATTCAAGAACTGGGACTTTTTCAGCTTCCAGGAATTGTGTACAGATCCTTGCAACATGGGGCCGTGCATTATCATGCTGCAACATGAGGTAATGGTCGCGGATGAATGGCACAACAATGGGCCTCAGGATCTTGTCACGGTATCGCTGCGCATTCTAAACGCCATAAATAAAATGCGTGTGACCATAACATACGCCTGTCCATACCATAACCCCACCGCCACCATGGGCCACTCCATCCACAACGTTGACATCAGCAAACTGCTCACCCACACAACGCCACACACGCTGTCTGTCATCTGCCCTGAACAGTGAAAACCAAAATTCATCCATGAAGAGAACATCTCTCCAACGTGCCAGACGCAAGTCGGTTACAACGATGAACTGCAGTCAGGTCGAGACCCCGATGAGGACAACAAGCATGCAGATGAGCTTCCCTGAGACGGTTTCTGACAGTTTGTGCAGAAATTCTTTGGTTATGCAAACCAATTGTTGCTGCAGCTGTCTGGGTGGTTGGTCTCAGACGATCATGGAGGTGAACATGCTGGAATGTGGAGGTCTTGGGTTGGTGTTGTTAAACGTGGTCTGCGGTTGTGAGGCCGGTTGGATGTACTGCCAAATTCTCTGAAATGCCTTTGGAGATGGTTTATGATAGAGAAATGAACATTTAATTAACGAGCAGCAGCTGTGGTGGACAGCATGCTCCCTCAGAACTTCTGACATCTGTGGCATTGTGCTGTGTGATTAAACTGAATATTTTTAGAGTGGCCTTTTATTGTGGCCAGCCTAAGGCACACCTGACCAATATTCATGCTGTCTAATCAGCATTGTGATGTTTATATTTTTGTGTTGTGTGTTGTTTATATTTTTGTTCAGCGTAGTTAAAAGTTGCAAATTATGGGCAAATGGTATTAAACAAAAAAGAAAAAATATTGGCTTAAAAGCGGCAAAAAAAAATGGGGGTTGGGGTAATGTAAATTAAAAAGTATGAACAAATAGTTTAAACTGGAAAAAAATGAACGTTGTAAATCGTGAATGTGACAATAATGGGTCAACATATGCAACATTGGGTGGGAAAAGTGGTGGAAAGGGTTTATAAGTGCCAAAAATGTCTTGAAAGTGGAAAAAAAAATGTGCAGAAAAGACATTGAAATTTGGCGGCGAAGTGGCAGATATGGGAGTAATGTAGCAAAAATGCATTTAAAAGAGCAAAAGTATCAAAATAGGTTAAAAAATGGCAAGTTAAAACAAAAATAGTAAAAAAAAAAAAAAAAAAGCAAAAAATAGGCTCAAATCATTCAAAAAACATTCCTAGTTTCTTGAAGACATCCAGTACCCCCTCCCAGTGTCTTGTGACCCCAAATAGCATCCTCATCTCAAAATTGAGAACCCCTGGCTTATTACACAAAAGCAAGTAATATGGTGCTTCACGCTGAGCTTTTACTTTTCTTAAATTTTGCTGCTTCCTGAAACTGCAGCACATGATTGAGCTTCTTGTAAACATCCCATTGCAGCGAGTTACATTCCCAAATTGGATCGCCGGCCTGAAGTTGTATATGTTTTTGAAAGAGTGGGTTTTATACAGAATAAAATAGTGAAGCTATCTAATGGGGAACACTCATTTCTGTCCGTTTCCCTCAATGTAAGGTAGAAGAAGTACATCCACGAAGCCTTCTCTTTGTCTTTGGAATAGAATTACACTAGGGTAAATACACACGTGTTGGTGGGTCCAAGGACTGTGTTGACAGAAAGGTGTCTTTATTCAGGAATGCAGTATTGCATTGTCAGTGGTTTGTGACAGATATGAATGTCACACTGGAACATAATGGAGGGCATTCCTTTATGAAGTCACTTTCAATCTCCGGTTCTGCCTCACTGTGACCAGCATGCAGAGAGTCTTTTAATGAATCAGAATGCCTGGATGTACGCCGACATGCCTTCCTATGCAATATGCTTATAATACGGTCCAATGGATGCTCATTCCCAGGAAAATGACCTCTGCACTACAACAGAACACCCAAATTTTGCTATTTTAACCCTTTTCTTAACCTTGGGGTCAATTTGACCCAATTTAATGTTTATCATTCAAAAAATAAACTGACTTTTTTTTTTTTACAATGGATTAAACATACAATTATCGCAATGACATTTCTTTTAATGTGCTGAATACATATTGTACGCATTGGTGTTCCCCTGAGGTCAATTTGACCCCAGGCTGTTTTAGCTGAGTTTTAGGTCAGTTCTTTCACAGTAAAAGTGGCGTAGGAGAGAATGTGTCTGAGACCAAAAACTTCATAATGAACAACCCCAAATATGTTACAAAAAGGAGATACAAATAAGTAAATAAATATGTTTATGAAAGGAAAAGGGGGTGGGCTCACCAACATCAATCAATATGGTTCATTGTGTGAGAGTCAGAAATGTGCACCCCAAATTAGAAAAGATTTGGATGAAAGATACACTAACTCTGAAGATCGTATCATCACCACAATCAATAGGATTTATACTCTTATGGTCATTAATATGATAAGATTTGGATGAAAACTATTCAAAATAATTTAATTTTAATTAAAAAGCTTGGCCTGATGGGGGCGCTAGAGAATAGGTGAAGGCTTCATTATCAAGTGTTATTTATATATTCAACAAATAAACCAAATGTCTGACACTAAAACTTGGTAAACAGATTTCTGAAAATCATTTTCTGGAGGCAAATATCCCTGGGGTCAGATTGACCCCCAAGGGTAAAATGTGTTAGTTATTTACAATATTATCAACCCTCCTATTATCCTCAAATATTACTAACAGTTAATAAACATTTAACAGCAAGAAGGCCTTAGATGACGATAAAATTCTTCTTCTTCTTCTTCTTCTTCTTCTTCTTCTTCTTCTTCTTCTTCTTCTTCTTCTTCTTCTTCTTCTTCTTCTTCTTCTTCTTCTTCTTCTTCTTCTTCTTCTTCTTCTTCTTCTTCTTCTTCTTCTTCTTCTTCTTCTTCTTCTTCTTCTTCTTCTTCTTCTTCTTCTTCTTCTTCTTCTTCTTCTTCTTCTTCTTCTTCTTCTTCTTCTTCTTCTTCTTCTTCTTCTTCTTCTTCTTCTTCTTCTTCTTCTTGCATTACTGCCCAAAGGTTATACTAAGACACTGTACCAGTCTGAATGTTTTATTTTTGTGTGTTTATATTGTATTGTTTATTCCTGCAGCCAATTTTGGACCTACATTTACAAAGAAGCTGTTGAGCCCATTTACCATGTCATTCAATGCAGCATTCGAGTCAACAAAGAACCAATTCTTATAATATTTAGTAGTTTTACATGAGCCTTAATGATTGTTTTTGTTAACTTATGTTTTAGTACAGTCATCTTTGTTATCCTGCTTATTATCTTCTTATAAACACTTTATATTTGTGTTCCACCTCTTTAGTTCTGTACTTTATCTATGGTCTGTATTTGTGTTTCAGTGTTACCCATAAAAGGAAGAATTTGCAGTTAAGATAGACACAATTTACAGTACATTACAGATTCCCCCTTTTTGTTTTCAAAAACTTCATTTCAGGCAGGTTATGCATCCGTGTGTCACTTCTGAGATGTTTGTGGGATAACGTTCAGGTTTACATCATGTTTTCTAAAATAAAAAATAAAAAATAAAAAAAATAAAAAAACATTGCTTTGAACTGAACTTAGGTTCAATAACCAACTCTAAACAACAATGTGACACTTCCTGGTTTGGTATGTAAATGCACTCCTAAATTGACAAATCATGAGTGCCAAATGTTTACAACCATAAGACAACTACAAGAAATTAAATCCACAACATGACTTATTGATGAACAATTTGCCTTATTATGATTGCATATTTTCTGGTAGTGTCTAAATGATCTACCCTAAGTGTACTTATCATGCTGCTGGATGTTGGTGCAGTTTTACAGTGAACCTGAACTGACACCTAGTGGTAACAGACAGGTAACAAACTAAAAAATCAATCATCCTGAGGTAATTCATTGACCCCACTATAGATATATCTGCTCTAGTTTGTCTTTAAGATTTACACTGTAGCCGACATTTGTGCATAATAAAAGGTCCTGTAAGATAAGAATTAAAGTCATTCTCTGCCTGATTACAAGCTCTAGCAAAACATGCTCAAGTCTGAAAAACTGTGACAATGAGAGAAAATTAGGTATAATTAGAATCATGCAGGCAGTCATAACATACCACATACAGTAAGTTACTTAGAGCATTTTCATTGTGTAATTATCTACTGACTCACACAACATTATCAGTAATAATAATTACAAAAATAGGATCAAGTTTTCTATTTTGGCGACAGAAAATTACAATGTGTTTATATATATATATATATATATATATATATATATATATATATAGCTTATTTTGTTTTAAAATGCTTGTTTTAGTAGTCTCGTCTCTGCTTACGCTACTCCTCAGAACAGCATTAAAAGCACACTTAGATTTTTCTAATAGTGTCCTAACCGAGACCTTTTCCTAAATATCCACACTAAAGAACTCACTCACACGTGCTGTCTCCTAGAGGAGAACAAGCCAAAAGTGGTACATTTTCTGCAACTGTTTGCTCCTAAATGTGCCTGTGTGGCATTTTGCATCAGCAAATTTAACCCTGATTTTTATTTCTGGTCAGACAAAGATGGTATTATGTGCCATCTTTGGTAATAGTGTAACGGTTGTAAATGAGGTTAGGGCCGTATAAGTCTTGACTTCAGCCTAAACCCCTTTGGTCAGAATCATTTAGCTCTTAAAATACTTAAAGTACATGTGTTCTCATTGTAATGCACAAGATCTCTGAGAACATGTGACATAAATGTTTATAATGACCAAAGAAATAAACTACTACTACTGCTACATCATTTGAATTAAAATTATTGAGATTTATATCATATATCACCATTTTAAGAAAAATATAGAGATATGAGTTTTTTAGTCCACATCACCCTGCCCTAATAATAATAATAATGTAATAAAAATGCAAGACAAAAATGGTTTGCACTTCTATCACAAGAGGGCACTATTGTTCTGTTTTTGCTGTAATTTCGCCTGCAGTCTGTGTGCAGTGTGCACCTAATGATGGATACAAACAATGGAGTGCTTCAGTACATTTATTGTCAGACCAATCAATCAGTGCGAGACTTGATTTGTCCAAAAAATAAAACATAATTATAAAAAAATCTGTCTGAAAAAGTAATTAAACAGAGGAGCAGGTCCATATTACAGATTCAGTGTGGAGGTCAGTGGAGCATAAGACTGTTTCCTCCCTGCAGGATATTAACACCAGCACATCCGTCCTCAACAAGTGAAATCAGCCACTTCCTGCAGACGCCCTTTCCCTCACCCTTTTCCCGCTTTATTGTTCATCTCTGATGTGTGACGGCGTGCATCAGAGAATGTCTCTGTCCTGACACATGATTGGTGCAGGCCCCCTGCTGTGCTCCCTCTCCTCCAGGAACTAGACATTTCTGCCTCGTTCCTGTCTTCTGTGCTGACCTCGCAGTCAAATATGTACATATTTACAGTCGGGGGAGTGAAGAAAGGGGTGCTTTAAATTCAGAGAGATGCCGGCCTTAATGGCTGCATTGGAGGGATGGTGATATCTGTTGATTTGTGATCAATTGTGCCAGGAAGGCACAGAGGTATATGTGGAGGTTATAAAGGAGGGCGGGGGGAGGGCTGGAGGCCCAGAAAAAGAAACCACCGAGACATAATTAGGCCTCTTCCACACAGGAATGGATTTTCCTCAAGACGGAAAGGTTTCTTTATCGTTTTTGGTCTTTTTCCACATTTGGGAGTAGCTATTGCCTGAGGATAGAACAAGAAAACTCAGAGTTGGTTGGTCTGTAGCACCAAGTTAGCAAAAGGAGATTAAATAAATGATAATAAAAAAACAAACACTGCATGCAATTAAAAAAAAAAAAAAAAAAACATATAGTCTCTAGTGTGTTTGTACAGGGTATCCCTAATCCAGTTTTTCTCGTGTCCCACTAGGGGTACGCAATAGCACTACAGGGGGTACTTGAGAGAGGGAGATTGGAAAATTAACAAATAAAAGCAAATATGTGAGGGTTTACAATGTTTTTATTTGAAAATGATAATCCTAATAATGATGATGGAAATGATTATTATTCGAACATGAACTGAAAATACAAGGGTCAGTATTGGTCCCACACCAGGTTAGAGATGACCAGAAATGTTAAAAACTATATATAAATGAATTTATTCAGTAGTTTTATTCCACTTATTTACAAAATAAGACTCTTTAAAATGTGTGTCATCACTCATTCATTCCATGCTCTATAGTTGTTTTTTCATAGTATTCTGTGCAAAAGGGGGGACTTGGGCGAAAAATGTTAGGGAACCACTGCCATAATGAATATGATGTAGGCAAAAAACTTACAAAGAAAGATGATTTTTGTACCTAATCACACTCTGTGATGGTTGAGTGTCAACAATAAAATTGGTCTACTTGTTTAGTCTAATATGGATTTGAGATTCAATAATGTGTTTTTTTGCTGATTTGATAGCTATGAACCATTAAAATGTATTAAATAAACAATAGCAAACCAATGACAGGCCACAGGCTCCAAGTCAAATCTGTCTGATTCTCTGCCCAACATCTCCTTTTCGCTTCAGAACCAAAAGTGGGTCCATCCTTCACTTTACCGTACAAAGAGAGAAAAGGGAGACTAAATATTTGTTTTGAGGTCCTCCCCGCTCAGCTCTGAGCCTCTGCGTAGCTCTTAAGAAAACTTTCTCCCGCTTGGAGAGCGAGCAGGGCAAACAGTCCCACATCTCGCCGTCTGGCTCACGGAGGACCCTTGTCATGTTTGTTTGTTCAGACAGCCGCCATGACAGACGGAGCAACACTGAGGAGGAAGAAAACTGAGGGATAAGTGGGACAAAAACAAAAATATGACAGCAGGAGGAGGTGGGTGGACTGATGGAGGTCTTTCTCACAGATGGTGTGCTCTTCCTACTCCCAAAAGCTTTTTTTCTCTCTCTCTCTCTCTCCCCTGACACGGGTCAAACTGAATACAGAAATAACTCCTGGCATATGTTGGAACCTGCTCCCTGACTGTAAAAGACAACACGGACCCCACAGGACTACACACTAGGCCTGGGCAATATATCGAGATTCAATATGTATCAGTATTTTTGCGATTTAGTGAATTACAATATCACATATATCTATATATTTTTATCTTATAGCTTATTTTGGATGAAAATACTCATTTTAGGAGTCGCCGCTTTCACTGCTGTCTCTTACAGGAAAAATATTGTGCAGCAGTTTGTTTATAAATGTGTCTGTGTCACATGCAAATTTAACCTAGAATTGGCTTTCTGGTAAGACTTTATTGAGTTAAAAATATCAAGATTAATATTGTATATTGCCATTTTGAGAAAAAAATATCGAGTGGGATTTGAATATTGGTCCATATCGCCCAGCCCTACTACACAGTGAACTATGAGCATGACAGTCCCATTCAAATAGTGGCTCACATGTGGCTCAGTATCAAAATTTGAGGGAGACAAATCTCTGGTTCACAAAGTAATCCATCTGAAATCATAACAGGAAGTTAATACGACTGACACTGAACGCAACACTATCTACAAAATGAATGAATTCATTTAACAAGAGGGATTTCTTTTCAATTAAAGATAAAAAAATAGCATGTATTAGTTCCACAAAGGGGACATTTGCAGAGTTTAAGCAGAAGATAAATAAATAAAACATATATATATACACACATGGGCCTGATATGTGATTAAACAACTTTTAAAATCACAAAGCTTTCACATTATTCTAAAGCTGTTGCTTTTCATATTAAGTATTTCTACCAAGACGTCAATAACATTATTATTTATCATTAAATGTGTTTGTGTTGGTTTGATCTGTCCAAATTGAAATTATTATTTGGTAGCTTTGTTTTAAAGCTCCCTATTGGGTGCTTTTACCCTCATTTGTTTGCAAAAGCAAGATAAATCTCTTTATTTGGACCATTAACAGTTTGATTTGATGGACAAATGTTATCTGTCAGTGTTTTTAAGTGAATAATTGGTTAAGAAATGAACTCGACTTGGCTGTCCATCTGTTTCGCTGTGTGTGTGTGTGTGTGTGTGTGTGTGACTTCACCCTCCCCTCAGCTCAAACCTATTTTGTGTTGTCTGTAGGAGCAGAGGGGTCTGAAGGAGCAGATCAGAGGATGCTGTAGAGGTTCACTGAGCACTGGGGTGAGATTAGCTCTCTCACAGAGGAATCAAACTGACCTGCGAGGCATGCCATCAGAAGGACAGATGGATAAGAACTATTGACCTGCTGACCTGCATCACATTCTCACTAACTCGTGCTAATTTACATGCAAATGGTACAAAATGCCCTGCTGGACTGTTCCCCTTCACTAAATGTGCGTTTGATTATTTTACATTCTATCTTATTTTTTATTTTTTTAATTTTATTTCTTCTACGTCAACCCATCACATTCCGAGCATGCACATCAGAGACTTATGTACACCAGCACACACAGACACACGCACACACCAGCTAACACTCTCCCTTGTGGCGTGCCCTCATGGTGGTCGGTTGCACTTCTAAAGGCTTAATCTGTTGGTCCCACCTCCCTGGTTAAGAGAACAAAGGCTCCCTCTCCCCTTACACAAAGGACACTCACACACCCACCCAACACATACGTCCGATTTCAGTCCCAGACGGACCACCCATCCTTGAAGACCACTGCCTCACCAGCAGCGGCCGTGTATCCATGACAAGGGTGTCGAGCAACTCTCCTCACATTGCTCCCAGCATTTAAATCTCTTTTCTATTTTCTCTAGGGTGGCTAATTCACACACTCTTTGTTGGAGTTTTGGTTGTGGGACAGAAAAGGCAATCAAGGGACAGCATGTTGAGGAGGCCCCTGGCAGGCTTTGATGTCAAAGTTTGCTCAGATATGCGGCCTCAGTGTCGGAGAGATTAGACCGTCTCAGCCCAGAACCGAATTATTGCCATTCTCATAAAAAAAGAAAAGGATCAGATAACCAGTTGTACTCTAAAGAGCAACTACTTACGACAAGCACTTTAAAGGTCAATAGATGCCGCATTGGACGATAAAGGACAAAGTTGGATTTAAACACCACATCACAATGCTGTGGGTTGTTTCTGTGTGTTTCTTTTGTGTTGGTGAATTTCAAATAAGCTTTTTTGTTAAGATCTCATCACGAGGAGACAAATCCTCATCCAAAGTTTGACAAACAGCCAGTAAATATCATAAAAGTGCCAGCAGGATTCAAGCATTAGGGTGGGAAAACTAATACAATAAGAGCAGTGTTTACACATCAGTGTGTGTGTGTGTGTGTGTGTGTGTGTGTGTGTGTGTGTGTGTGTGGAGAAAAAAAATTCATTGAGCAAAGCTAATTGATACAAAACAAATGCTAACTTGGTGTATTTGTTAATTAGTTTTATCTTGAGGCTGAGGCATGTGTTAAATAGAAGATGTGCAAACCTAAACATAAATATACGGTCGTATTCAAATATAACAGGATCGGAATAAAAACAGCACGCTTGGTATTTTGTCACCTACATTTTTAAAAGTAAAAAAGAAAAGACCATAAATATTAGAAGCATTACGTTGCAAAATGTGAAATATTAATAAAATGGAATATCTTCATTTAAGGCAATATTTGCTTGTTTTTTGCCTGGTAGGATATTTCTTCCCTTTGTTTTTTTTTTTTTTTTTTGTTTTTTTAATTTATTTATTTAATTGTTTTTCTTTAATAAGGTATTATAACTTGTTACTGAGATTTTACCACTGGTTTTGAGTATGTACTTAAATGCATGAAGCTAGAATTAATATAACAATGAGGTTGTATCAACACTGCATTTGATTATATTGTAAATAAAAGTTGATCATTGACATAATAAAAAATCGTTTAATTTCAGAGATCGTCAGACTTACTTTTGTCCATGGAAACTTGTGGAAGAAGGTCATCGGTCAGGAGGCACGAATTCAAATCCCTTCAAGTGACTGAAAAAAAATAATGAAAAAAATACACAACCATAAGGTAAACAGCACAAAACTCCAAAAAAAGCTGTGTAATTAATCCAATTTTACAAATTGTATTTTTGTCTTCTCCAATATCAGCTCAAACTATATGCAATCCTACATCTTGAGTCTGATTAAAAAGTTATTGTCTGACTGATTAAAGAACAGACAAGGGTTAGAAACAAGACTTTTTTCCTGTCATGGTTTTGTTTGGTTTTGGAGGACCCAGTTGCAGACATGAAGAGGAGGCAGGAGTGGTTAGGGGTAATTCTGGAAAACACTAAAATCAACTAAAATAGCACAATATGGAATAAAATAATCACTAAAAAAAGGAGCCATAAGTGGACTTAATCCAACAACGTATGAATGGCACACCTTGAAACAAATTCAGTGAGTTATAAAATAGAACATAATGGTGAAAAATGAACATTTACAGTAACTAACAAAACATGAAAAAAAAACAAAAAAAAAAAACATCCACGGATCCCAAAACATAACCATCCCTAGTTATTAGATTTTTATAACAGATTTTAGAATTGGAGCATCAACCCTGTAAAATGTCTCCTCCACATTAAAGCTTTCCACATGGACAAAGGATGCACTTTCCAAAATTGATTTCAGATGTAAAAGTCCAAGCAGAACTCAGCTATTCCTTGGTGTTGGTGTGTATTGTAATGATAGACCCCCACGGGCCCCCAGGCTGCATATTCCCCTGTGACGAGCAGAAGAAGATGCATTTGTTTGAGCTGAGATTTCTTCCCGTTTACTCACAGCCTCTGACGATTTTCCCAAGCAGATCTCCATAATCCGCAAACAATTATCATATTTGTCTCATGCAGACGACTCAGGTTTTTGTTTGCCGATTTGAAATTAACAATTTACACAGCTGGCTTTGTAGCGAACACCTTTTCTCATCTGGCAGCTTTAAAAATCTGAATTTGGGGGTGACCGATGGTGCAAAACAAAGCAAGGGATGCACACACAGAAAGACCACGAATATTATTCACATTAAAGTGCAATAACACATGAGTGCTAAGATAGCATACGGTATATATTTAAAATAGAATAACAAAATAATTCAAAAGCCAACAATATATATATAAAAAAAAAAAAGAAAACCAATAAATTAAAGACTCAACATTTTTGGCAAAAGTTTTCCAAATGAACAGAATTGCATGTTATTTATATTCATGACCCGGCGTTTTCTGTCAGCCTGTGAGCAATAATCACTTCCTTGTGTAAACAAAGCAAATGAGGCAGAGTCCCAAAGGTCATAAAACTGCCAAAGCACAGAGAGAAAGTACAAAATTACTTCTTAGGCTTCAGCAGGAAAGAAAAAACAGAGCCTTTTGGTAATTTGCAATGTAAACATATGCAGAAACAAAAAGAAAACTGAGATTTAAGATGTCAGCCATATGTTAGCTCCACTGCAGAGCAAAAGTAAAGGTTTACAAAGTGGAATAATGAAAGTTTGTTGATCCAAAATGGAGTTTGCGAGTCAACGCAAATGGCAAAACTAAAGTGGATTAACGGACACGGATAGGTCATGGTCTCTTAGACTCCTTTGACGTCATTGCAGTTTCTTATTCTTTGTCCTGGAGAGCCACTGTCTTCACTAGTCAAGGTAAAACTTTGATTAAAAGCATTTTTAACGCAAAAACACATCAGGGAAAAAAAACAATATTTAATAGGTTTACAGTTAACTTACTGCTACTGTGAAATTCAGTCATTCAGGCTGTATTTGTGTTGTTTTCTTTTGATTACGTCAACCAAGAAGGTAATATTTTCCCCAACGTTCATTTATGTTTGTTTGTCTGTTAGTAAGATTAAGTAAAAACAACTAGCCAGATTTTGACAACATTTTAACCAAAGATAGACCCTAGGCCATGAAAGATTTCATTAAATTTTGTAGGGGATCCAGATCAATATCCTGATTCTAAATCAGTTTCAGAAATTTTTAAAATCTTTATCTCTCATCTTTGGTGAAATTTCATATCTCAGTTTGTAAACTGGCCAATTGTTATGAATTTTGACTCAGTTTTGTTGGTTGGTTCTGAAATTACCTCAGAGTTTCATTCGGAACGGATAAGGAATGCCCATTTCGTCGCAGTTTTTCTGGCAAAGACGATATATGGCACTTGGCGGAGGTTTGCATTCTCTGAGTACTTGTGCTTTAAATGAGCTGTTTTGATTTTTTTTTAAATGCATTTAAAATGCTTCTTTTTTAAACCTTGTTATTTCATTTTATTTATTTTATTTGCTATATAACAATGCGTTGTTGGGCCAATGTAAAAAAAAAAATTGTATTCTAAATAATCCTACTTTGAATCACAAACTTTATTTCCTTTATTTATTTATTTATTTTATTTATTCAGTTCATAAAGACTATCCCACTCAGTTATGTTTCACATATATTTTGACATCTGGAATGCTTTGAAGCTGGAGATCGGAATTTTAAATTAAAAAATCTCCAAGTTCCGAGTTGCCTGGAACGCAGCAAAATAGTGTATCGCTGCCCAACAGCGAGTGCCAAACATTATGACAGGATCTGGCTTTTTAGCTCCTAAAATGCAACTACAGGGTTCTATTTCATAATATTTTGTGATATGTCTCACTATGGGATGCATCCTCCAACTGCAGCCCTCGGAATCATTTATATCAATCTGCCAATCCTGATTGGCCAGAGAAACCTGTCCGTCCGCCAGGGACGCGGCCACCTCCTATAAAAAGAGGGGGCTGACAGACACCCTCCATTCAAACACCTCTTCTCGCTCTTAGCATATCTTGCGTTTTTTAACAGCTTTAACTGTCTACAGGCAGATCTTTGGTGTCCAGTCGACGAACGCTAGTAAGTAAAGACGCATTGCTTGGACCACACCAGGTCGAGGAGAAGCCAGCGCTTACCTTGCTCTGCTCAATCAAGTGCTGTCCTCTGTTCATCACCGGTAGGTATTGAACCACCAGCTCTATCCCAACGCTGATGCTCCAGCGCACGTTGGTCTTCCTTGCGGCTCTCTCACTCCGGTGACTGCCCCGCTCCACGCTACGTACCGCAAGGTCCGGAGCTCCCAGACATCAGCTGTAGTCTCAGTCCCACTGTCCTCGACGCATCTGGGCTCGTGTGCACATTACATTGGTCCTCTCACTGGATGCTCACGACAGTGAAGAGCCAAGCTCCAAGCTCCAAACCATGGTATCCAAGCTTTCGGACGCCAGCACACCAGCTGTTGTCTCGAGCCAAACGTTGTCCTTGACGTCTTTCGACGCTCCACCACACGTTGCCCTGCACCAGCTGGTTTCATGATAAACGCGGGATGGAGCATGTCTTTCCCAGTTTAGGATTTTGTCCTCCAGGGGCTACCCCTGCACTCGGGGTCTTTCACAACTTTCACTTTCTTGGTGGGACGAGCAAAAGCTTTCACCGCATGCCTTGCATTTTTTCCAAAGGGGAAAAATCTGTTCAATTTAGGCTATGTCCTCGTTGATCCAGGTTGATGGCATCTGCCATCCCCGTAATCTGCCTTGGTCACCTCCACAGGGAAATATTCCAGCTGTGGATGACCTCATGTGGGCTGACGCACGGAGAGTGTTGGTTACACCAGTGTGCGGTGCGGCTCTGCATCACTGGCAGGCCTCGTGTTTCCTGAAGCACGGTGTGCCTATGGGCATTGTTACGTTCAGGAAGGTGGTCGCCACAGATGCCAGCTTGACGGGTGGGGTGGGGTTCACGCGGGTTGGTCTGTAAGAGGCCGCTGGATTGCCGATCTCCTACACTCTCACATTAATATTTTGGAGCCCTCAGCTGTGTTCTCTTGCTGATGCGTAAACTTATCCTGTGAAGCAGCGATCGTCTCCTCTCATTGAGGGCTATGCACGCCCCGGGGATCCTGAACACGGTCGCAGACCTGTTGTCCAGGGGCGTGCCGGTATATACGGGAAATGGATGCTACACCCGCAGATGGTGTAACTGTTGAGGGCCCATTTTGGACGGGCCGAGTAGTGCGCAAGGTTTTACTCCCTGCCCAGCAAGAATGCTCCCCTTGACGTAGATGCACTGGCAAACAGTTTGGCTGTGCATGCTTCTTTACGCATTCCCCCTGTCGGCTCTGATACCCCCCACCATGTTCAGGGTGAGCGAGCACGATAATACACTGATCCTGGTGGCTCCACATTGGCCTTCCATGCACTGGCTGACGGAGATCTACCAGTTGCTGTGTGCTCGTACCTGACAGCTCCCGCTGCACAAAGACCCGTTGTCGCAGGCGAGGGTCACAATTTTCCACCCACGCCCAGAATGCCTCAGCCTCGGGACTCTCAGAGTGTGATTTCCACCATACAGAGTGCTCGAGCCTCCTCCACTAGATCTCTTTATGATTGCACGTGGAGGATATTTGAGGGGTGGTGTCTCCAGAGGAGTCAAATCCCCTTTCAGTGCCTGGTGGGGTGATTTTGTCATTCCTGCAGGACCTGATTGACAAGCGCAAAGCCTTTTTCTCTGTGAAAATATGTTTGGTGGTGATAGCCGCCTGTCATGTTGGCTTTGGGGACAAACCAGCGAGTCAGCACTGATCTACCAGTTTATGAAGGAAGCGCGTAGGTTCCTCCTCATGTCCAGACCACTGGTACCACCCTGAAAGCTGGCTGTGGTTTGGGAGGAATTTAAACGTCCTCCGTTCGAACCACTGGAGAAGGCAGGCCTGAAGTTTGCCTCTATAAAGGCTGTTTTGTTACTGGCTCTGGCATTAGCTAAGCAGGTCAATGACATCCTTGCGCTCTTGGTCCATGCGTCATGCACTCAGCTCCTCCCGGGCGATGTGAGGATCATTCTGAAACCCAACACATTGTGTCGAAGGTGGTGCGCTCATGTTCTTCCATTGACCTGTTGACTTTTTCTGCCTTGAAAGATAGGCAGTGGGCTCATGTGTTATGTCCAGTTCGTGCGGTGCGCGCTTATCTGGACATGACAAAGAGCCTCAGGAGAAGCGATCAGCTGTTAGTCTCCTGGAATAATCCCAGTAAGGGGAAGCCTGTTGCTAAGCAACGCCTGTCACACTGGGTTGTGGAGGGTATTGCTTGGCTTATACAAGTCAGGGTCTGCGGCCGCCTGAGGGTCTGCGCGCACACTCAACTCGGGGTCTCGCCACATCCTGGACTTTGTTCAGGGGATTGTCTCTCTAGGACATCTGTGCGGCAGAGAGTTGGACCTCGCCCCTCACGTTTGTCTGCTTTTACATGCTGGAAGTTTCTGCCCCATGTTGTCCTGATGTATACAAACTTCTGCCCTGCGGGCTGGTATCCGCTCGATAAGCACGACGGCAATGCGGGAGCTACCATATCCCGTAGTGAGACATCTCACAAAATATTATGAATTAGAACTTTAGGTTATTTACATAACCCCAGTTCTGAGTAATATGAGTGAGAAGTCTCATCAGACAACCCTTCTTGCTCGAATGAGTGAGAAGAGCTGCTTATTTTGAATGGAGGGTGTCTGTTCACTACCTCCTTTCATATATTGGCAGATTGATATAAATGCTTCTGAGGGCTGCAGATGGGGGATGCATCACATAGTGAGACACTCATATTACTCATAGAACCGGGGTTATGTAACTAACCTAAAGTTTTTCTAGTCTCTTCAAAATCCACTCTACACACTTCTTTAATCAAAAAGGCCATTGAGCTTTAGAAATCAAACCAATACTGCATTAATACATGAAGAGTTGATTTTAAATTTATACTTTTTAAATATTTTACTTAAACTTAAGACCAACCGTCATTTACTCAATGGTTTGCACCAATTGGCTTTCAAGGACCACCAAATTATAAGTCTATAAAAAATGTGTCTTTCCCATTAAGGTGTCTTCATCATGAGAGTAAACAACTTACACAGAAATGAAGAATATAGTGAATGTTTATTGCTTTAAACTTGTGCAGTAACCCAGACTTTTTCTATGATTTTGCTTCTCCAAACTTTCTTATCAACTTTGAATCTCACAGTTTTGTTACAGAGTGACTAAAACAAACTGTTGGGTTGCTGGTGAGAGGAAGCACAAGGCTTTGGATGCTGGAGGTTTTGGCCAACAGGTGGTAGAATGCTATCTCTGCTGATTGTGCCAAGTCATAAATCTGGAAGGAAAGGTTTGGCAAGCCTCTTCAAAGATCATCCCGCAGATCTATTGGTTGGGCTTGGAGATAATGTAAAAACATGCAGTCACTGTGACGCTGCACTGCCTAGCTTTTGAAACAGAAGGAAGGATGCACGGGGCAGAGAGCGAGAGAAAACAGAGCAGAGGAAAGACTTTGCACAGGAATACTGAGCCATGAGCAGAGCCGTCGGTTACAATAAGTCATCCATTTCCCGTCTTGAAAATGAAGAACACTCACTTTCAAACACAGGAACACTCATATTATTCTCATGTTGCTCATTACTGCAACGGCAAGGCTATTCAGAGGTGAGTCACACCAAGATCTGCTTTGGTGATTGCACCAAAGGACCAATTCACCCAAAAGTGTTCATGACTGGTCATTTTAAATGACCACTATACCTGCTCTCATTTGCACATGTTTTCGACTGCACAATTTCATGCCTCTCAGCTTGTTGCTACTTAAAGTAAGACATTTGTTGTTAAGTGGACATTAATGACTGGTCATTCTTGTTACCTGAGGCCTGTTTGTGGGAGACCATCTATGTCAAGTCAAAAGCATTCATGTAGTAGTATAGAGCTTTAATTTAAAGACTTTAAAAATCAAAAAGAAAATTATATAATGTGTGAACTACATGTGAATCATTCATGATTAAATAAAAAATTGTATGTAGTAGCATTATGTCTAAGAAGGAAACTGAGGGATTAGCTGGGTTTCCATTACCCTTGGAAATGTGAAAAATCTAAATAGCGCAATAAAAACGGGTATTGGAAAAACTTGAATTTCAAAAAATACTCAAATATCACTAAAAAGCCTTTACGCTTTCGTGAGGAGGAATTTCAGACATTTCGATATTGAAATGTATCACAAACGCGCTATGGAAACACTTTCTGCAAACACACGTCACAGAACTTGACGTACATGGTCACATGACGTGATGTACCTGGTCACTTGACCATTTCTCTCCGAGAAAACATGGCGCGGTAAGTTTAAACAGAAGGAAACAAGACATTTCAAAGCATTTTACTTTAAAATTATTACTGCCACATTAGACGTGAAACAACAAAGGAATACAAAGTGTTATAAAGAAGTTCTGAGCGTCCATTTTCCTGCAGCGAAGTCTCGCGGAAATGAGATTACGAAGTTCCTGCTTAAAACAACCGTCAATGGAAACACGTTGAAAGCAAAATTATACTTTGTCGACATTTAGAAATATAGCTTTTATATAGTGTAAATAAATGAAAACATAGCTATTGAAACCATTTCTAATTGTTAAAAATATTTCATTATTGTACAATGAACCCATTTTCGTATATTTTTCTTATTTTTTTAGCAAAACTACTTTTTTTGAAAAAACCCAAACCTCACACAAAATTGGATTTCCGCTCCCTGTTCTTTTTGTGTTCCCTGTGACGCGACAGAAAACGATTTGCAGCTCTGTGGATAAACTGAGATCTTAAACAGGCAGCTGGCACAGATTCCTGCTGTTTACCCTGATTTCCATCCCACACTCTGATTATTGGCTGAGTTTGCACCCTGAGAGATTGCAAGATTGATTTCGGAGGCATATATGCGTCTCGTGTAAATACACGCTTGTCCTCTTCCTCATCATAACAATGTCTAAATTCAAACCCCCTTAATCCACTTATTTGTGGAGTTTTCTTTACGGCCCTTATTGAAAGATGTTGGTGTGTTTCCTTATTGCATTCCTGGATAAAACAAAGTGACAATGGCATTTTAAATGAAGAGGAGCAGCAAAAGTAATGGTCATTGATTCTTTTCTACTGGTCACAGACTCACATTAGGTTGATGATTGTTTCAGAAGTAATCAGATGATAATCTTAAAGTACACCCAGGGATAACACACAAAAATATAGATAAAAGGGGGCCATCAGTAGTGCTATTCAAATCAGTTCATCATTATGAATGACCATTAAAAGCTGATGGAATAATGAATAAATAATAAATGTGAACATAATAACAATAATAATAATAATAATAATAATAATAATAATAATTTTCATATTTGTTTGTTTGTTAGCAGGATTACACCAAGAGTATTTAACAGATTTTGACAAGATTTTAACCAAATATAGACCCTACGCCATGCAAAATTCAATTACATTTTAGAGGGGATCCATCTCTATATGGATCAGCTTCGGATTGGCCAATCTTTAGGGAATTTGAAGTTTTAAGCATTTTTTGCACATTTTTGCGCTTATTTGAAAAAGAAATAGTGTGACATGTTTTTTTTTTTTTACCTATACTGTGTTGTCATTAATAAATCTTTTAAAGTTGGAATGATTATGGCACCATGATCAGGATCACTGATCCAGAAAACTGCCAATATCTGCCAAACAAAATACTTCGTTCTTGGCGGAGGTTTGTGGCGTCAATGTTTTGTTTTTTTTTTATTATGAAAAGTCCTATGGGCTAAATTCATTGTATGAAAACTAAAAGTACTATATATATATATATATATATATATATATATATATATATATATATATATATATATATATATATATATATATATATGCTATTTATGCAACAATATGCTCGGAGAAAAGAGAGAAAAACAATGTAAAGATAATCAGTGGCCCTCTTCATACCTATGATACAGTATATATACCCACCATGATCTGTGTTAAAGCCACTGCTTAAACATATTTCATTTAACTTCATTCAACATTGTTTCCACACAGGTGTGAAGTGAAATGTGAAGTTATGCACTAAAATTAAACAAATGTTTTGGACTAATGAAACATTAGCACATTCCATCACACATATCTGCAGCAACTCAAACAGACATTTCCTACTTCTTTTATTCTAAATGAATAGGACTAGCTCTTTCCTCTACGGTGATCTTTTTACTAAGTGTTGGAAAGTGACACATTAGTGTTCTTTTCCTTTGTATAACATCATGCTGGTGGGGGGAAATAGCTTTGAATACTTGGCTGAAAGGATCTTTCTTTTCCATGGTTGTTTACTCTGGAGGAAGAACTGCATGTGACATTTGATATGGGAGAGATTATGGGGCTGGGGCGAGAAAAGTGTTTAAGGTTAATGATTTGAATCCTTTTTCACTTCAAAAGAAGCAGAAATATGTTTGCCTTGCTTTAAAAACCATATAACACAAAAATGTTTCTTACATGGATTTCCATTGTTGTTTCAATACTCAATACTGCCCTTTAATTTAATCTAAGTTACTGAAGTATTTAATCTATTTAATCTTTATTTGTAGACCTTTTTCAGTGTACAGAACACAAAACACAACAAAACCCACCCACCCCCCACAAGGCCAATGAGATATACATACCTAAATGAGTAATAATAATAATAAAAATAAATATATATATATATATATTTTATATATATATATATATAATTAAAATCAATTAAAAAAATATTATAATAATTAAAATTAATTTAAAAAAATATTATAATAATTAAAATTAATTAAAAAACATATTATAGTAATAATGATAAATAATAACAATAAGTAAAAAAAAAAACAAGTGTACACACACTTACACAATATATACTTACAAAAAAAGGGACAAAATCATGAAGGGGACGCTAATCCTTATCACAAATCCAGCTGGTCATTCTAAACATGCAATGATATCAGGTGAAAGATATGTTCTCAATAAACTCTAAAGGGAGTCCAGGTTTTAATGTATTTTATCTTTTCAAAAGGATTTTTAAGAATACATACATTTTTAAAGGTATTTATATATTATATAATGTTTAATATTTCTCCTTATTTGTGTGTTTCATTGTTTTGAACAAACACAACAAAGATTTAGATTTTTCCGTCCCACCTACATGTGGATTTTGTAGAATTAAAGGAGCTGCTTGGGCTGAGAGAACAACGCCGACATCCCTGCTGTACAAACACAGTGCTAGGCCAGTGTTAGCTTTGCCGAGCAAGCTGTAAGCTGGACAGTGTGTGTGTGTGTGTGTATGTGTGTGTTCCACTGATTTATTCAGCTCCCCTACTGAACACCATGTAGTGGCTGAACACCCCGCTGGCTGCAATGACATGCTCCATAGCAATCTGCCAAGCACACAGCAGGGCAACACAAGCTCCCAGTGTCTGTGCTGCATATCCATCTTCCCACTCTTCTTCCTAGCAGATCATCTTTTCTTTCTCTCCATATGATCCAGTAGCCCATTTACATCTTTTTAACTGACAGCTGGAGCCGAGCCTTGATTGAGATACGTCAGCAAAAGGCAGTTCTGTGCTGGAACTTGGAGTGGGAATCATGTACCGAGCATAAATATAAAAAACCTCAATTTGATGAAACGGATCATCAAGAACTTTTATTTTGAAGCTGCTAGGGATGATAACGAACATTTTTTAAAACTGTACCTGTGTCTTATCCATGACTGATGCCAGTGCTGGAGTGATGTTTTTAGTGTTCACAGAATGAAAGTTGGCAAATGGAAAATGTTGTATTTTGGAATAATCGGATTGATTGCATATGATGAACACAATTAACAGAGCAGAAAAAAAGTACGTCAAGTGAATCACTGTCTGCTTTGTTCAACGAAGAAACACAAACAATCACAGTAGGAAATAGGAATCGACCGATATGGATTTTTTAGGGCCGATACCGATTTTTTTTTTTCCATCAGCCTTAGCCGATGACCGATACAGGCTGCTGATTTTCTTGGGCCGATACTTGGAGCCGATACTACTTTTGCTCCCTTAATTTACAATTCAAATTTAAAAATTGCGCAATGATGATAGCAAATGGTACGAGTCTTATTTTTTTAAAAAGGAACATTTATTGAAATTAACAAAGGTGACATTGAACGACAAGTAAAAAATATGTAACAAACAATAAAAACAGGTGATGTAGAACAAGAATAAGTAAAAAAATATTAAACAAATATTAAAAACAGGTGATGTAGAACAAGAATAAGTAAAAAAATATTAAACAAATATTAAAAACAGGTGATGTAGAACAAGAATAAGCAAAAAATATTTAACAAATATTAAATAATCGGCAAACGCAGCAGCCTACATTGGCCGATGCCGATATACTTAAAAACCGCAAATATCGGCCGGTCGATATATCGGTCTATCACTAGTAGGAATGAAGTAAAAACACTTCACATAAAGAAACTTTTCTGCTTCAGTCTTTGTCTTTGCATTCTCCTTCAGGATTCCCAATCCCACAATCTGATGTGTGAAAGTTTTCCGAAGTCACATGACCATTTGTCAACAAGCCAATCAGTAATTCCAGCAAGATTCTTCACTGCTAGCAGATGCCTCTGACAAAGACTGGCAGTTGACAGTCGAAACGTGTCATGAGATCAAAGTGGATTTGCTATGAAACAGTTCAGTCTGAATAAATGAAACTTTAACATATTAACAAGCTGATTGTTGGTGGTAGAGTCAATAACAAACTTGCAAGTGGTAATTTCAACCTTAGTAAGTAAATTATTCATATCTGTCAAGTTTTGGATTTGAAAAGAAGGGAAATTTTCTGGCGCCCACTACGAGCCGTCCCACCCACCCAACCAAGCTGCAGTATCTATCTATTATATTTTAAGATAGATGTACAAGAAATCTATAATAGCCACTTGTCAACCACTTACTAAATAAAATTATGTGATAGAATCTGGTAGGTCGACCTTTATTAACAGTGAAATGCTGTGAACATTCCTACTAGGGCTGGTGATATGGACCAAAACTCATATCTCAATATATTTTCTCAAAATGGTGATAAATGATATAAATCTAGATAATTTTATTAAATAAAGTCTGACCAGAAAAACAATTCTGGTGCAAAATGCCACACATGGACATTTATTAACAAACAGCTGCACAATATGTGACACTCAGAAATCCATCTAACTGAGCAGTAAAAGCAGCAACTCCTAAAACTAGTATTTTGATACATAATAAGCCATAATATAAAATATATATATATATATATATATATATATATATATATATATGAAATATTATAGTATAGTGTAAAATAGAAAACTCAATACATCTTGAATCTCGATATAACACCCAGCCCTAATTCCTAAATTATAAAACAGCCTAAATAAAAACATAAATGTGTATATGAAGCACATGTGTTTATTTAATATACTTGCAGTTTAAATACAAGTCAACACGTTGCATATTTACTGTTAATTTCACGTTGCTTGTCTTTAACTTAGACACTAACATTTTATTTTCATTATATATTTTCTTATAATTTCTCATGCTCACTCATGTGGTTCTCTGGTATTCACTAATGACTTATTAGACACATTTATTACAGACTTTACATTCTTTAACACTTTATAAAGCAGTGTATATTTGTATATCAGGCCATTTCAGGTGGAAGTTCTTGCGAGGCTAGTGACGCCGTTCAGTTTAGTAAGGCATATTTTAATTATTATTACTTTAAAATACGGGATATTTACGGGAAAATACTAATACGGAAAGATGGCGGGAAAGAGGGGTAAAATACGGGAGTTTCCCGGCCAATACGGGATACTTGACAGGTATGATAAATTATTCCGTTTTTGTACCCACGATTCATTAATCTATGAGGTCTTCACTGACTTTATCAATGTTATAAAAAAAAGGTAGTTACCATTCACAGCAGATTATATTATAATTTTGAATCTATCTTTGAAAATGCATCTGCAGCACAGCATTATATACAGTATTTCTTGTGTTTGATTTCCTATACGTTAGATCAGGTTTCCCACAGTTGAGTCCTTGAAGGTACAGCATTCTGTGTGCACGGTTGGAAAACATTAAAACAATATTTATGTTTATGTTCTGGCCAAATGGTGTTTTATCACACGACAGCTGACTCAGGGTAGAAAGTAGGTACACCCTTTACAAGTCACATATATATATATATATATATATATATATATATATATATATATATATATATATATACAGCTATATCAGAGTTGGGGTCAATTGTCATTGATAATTAATTACAATTATGACATAATTATAACTGGAAAAAATCAGATCTGTCAGTGTTGTAATCGTAATTGAATTGTATTCAAGCTCAGATCATTTACTTTGTAATTAGCACGGAAATTCTATAAATAACAATTTAATTAAATGCAAACAAAGGTAAAACGCAAACACCTAAAATATTAATACCACTATTTTAATGGATTAGGAAGCCTAACAAGGAAGCCAAGACATGAAAAACAAATTGTATGAAAGATAATATATTTTCGTGCATTTCACAGCTGATTTAATTAAAACATGGGTCAAAACTGACCCGTTATCATAAGAGATGCTAACACAAGAGGAAGGTTACGTGTTATGGGGTTATTTTTTAAATGCTCTGTCATTGAGAACGTAAATGTAATTGACTTTCAGGGGAAAAATAACAATTGTGATTTTAATTGTAATTGAAAAAAAAATGCTGGTCACCGTAATCGTAATTGAGTTGTAATTGAACATGGGTAACTGAAGACATAATTGTAACTGAAAAATTTAATTGACCCCAACCCTGATATATATATATATATATATATATATATATATATACGTATATATGCAAATCTATATGAATACATACTAAAAGACAAAGGATTACAAACACGACACCAATAGAAACCCAAATCAACCTAAGGTAGTTAACTTGAGTGAAAAACATAATATATATATATATATATATATATAGTAGGGGTGTAACGATAAACAAAAATCACGGTTCAATACGTACCTCGGTTTTGAGATCACGGTTCAGTTCATTTTCGGTACAGTATGGAACAAAATGTAAAACAAAAATTTTGCCTGTTGCTTATTCGAAACTTTAGTAAACCAACAACGTATTTAACATTATACAGAATATAAAAATAAAGTTAAATAATATACAATACTTGTAAAGTGCTGCCTGGTAATAATCTTCTCAAACAAAAAAAAATATTAAATATTATAGAAATAAGCTCACAGCTTAACAGCTTTTAACAAACAAAAAGTACAGCACAGTTCCAGCATGTAGCCCTTGGTTTAGACCTTCATATTTTTGGCCAGAAAAAATGTACTTGTCCACATTGTCTGCAGTAAGTGCAGATCTGCTGGCAGTTACAAATGCAAAACATAAATTTGCTTGTTCATTCAAATTGTTAGTAAACCAACAATGTATTTAACATTATACAGAATATGAAAATAAAGTTAAAAAAAAAAATACTATACTGTTGTAAAGTGCTGCCTGGAAATAATATTCTCAAACAAAAAATACATAAAATATTGTTTAAGAAAAATAAGCTCCTCACAGCTTGTTAACAGCTTTTATCCGCTGCTATAAAGACTCTGATGGCAGTTGTTAAAGCTTTGGGCAGATCTGAATTGCGAGGCAGAGGCTGCGTGAATGCTGAAGCCAGCTGCGTTTGCACTAAGGACATTTTCTTTCTTGTCGCAGTGATATTCGCACTCGGGTGGTGCTGTTTCAAGTGAGTTATCATGTTTGTCGAGTTCCCGGAAAAAAACATGCTTGATCTCAGCTGAACAATGTTGGCACACTGCCCTCGTTTTATCCACTTTTCTTTCTCCGTTGCAGAATTTCATCCGGAAGCCAAAGTGTTCCCAAACAGGAGACTTATATATATATATTGTATATAAAAACCAAACTTTTTGAATTAAATAAGAAGTTCAGCAGCTCTTTCCTTCTTGACACACTCAGATAAATACAAAGCTCTGACTATTGACACATTAATTCGTTCAACCTTTTCACTATGGAAAACCTTACAGCAGCTCTTTTGCTTTTTGCGCCCCTTGCATTTCCCTTCCCCATTGCCTCCCCTCAGCCAGCCATCACTCTCTAATGACAGATCAATCACTGCAGCCATATGTGGTGATGTCATCTTCTTTTGAGGGTGGGAGGGAGAGTCTCGTCAGGCCCATATGCTCTAGGGAACATTCCAGTGCCTTCACATTAACATGGCTGTCAGACAAACAATAAAGGCTAATTACCGTACTCTCCAAAGGGGCTTTTAAATGTTGAATTAAAGAACAATTGATCTTCATTTAATGATTTTTCAATCTGATTTGTGGGAGAAACTTGAAATACAGTATGTCCTTATACCTGGAAAAAGATGTATCGCACTGGTAATTATTTGTATAAAAATCATCCTATATTAGTCCAACAGTAGCCAACATTTCAATGTATAATAAATGTTTCTCCTTTAAACACTAAACCCCCCCAGTAGGAAATAACATTCAGCTCTTGAAAGAACCAAAACATGTGTTTTTGCTCCATGTTGTAGACGATGCGTGTACGCGCACGCGCACACATACACAACCATGCAGAGATGTACAATCACAGAAGTGGAACAGCCCAAAGCAACACAACTACACCTCCCACTCCTACACGTGCCAGGGAGCAATTACCCCCATTAAAGTACTCGCCACCTGTTAACGGACATGTAAATATTCATCTGCAGCAGGCACAGCACTTGAGCCACCGGCCCAGTAAATCAAACAAGTGACAGGCCAGTGCAAAGGGATGAACAAAAGGTTAGTGAGCTTATGAAATGTAAATGCTCGGGTGCCACTAAAAAAACAAAGAACAAAAGGGACGTTGCCTTGACAATTTGCATGAAGTATGGACCAAGCCTTGTAAGTTGCTATTGCCCTTCCTTTTACTGATCTGGTTGCATGCAAATATAGACTAAAAGTAAATGGATCTGAATATTTCCTACAAGGTTCTAAAGGAGTAGAAATGGCTGGTGATGAAAAAACTGTTTTCCTCCAAGAGTGAAGTGTCATGTGGAAGCGTTTACCAAAAGTTAAATTAAAATGTAAATGGGAGCCATATTGGCTGCATGTTTAGTCTGCTGCTGAGGGCAGAAAAACACAGGAAAGGGTTGAAGGTCAGAATATTCAAGTTATAATGCAATAATACAAAACTGACTTAAACAAACAAACAAACAAACATGAAATAACTGCTGGCACAATTGACAATTATTTCCTTTCTTTAAAGTAAATTTCAACCTTAGTGAGTAAATTCTCCCGTTTTTCTGGAAGAA
Organism: Gouania willdenowi; assembly: GCF_900634775.1. NCBI lineage: Eukaryota > Metazoa > Chordata > Actinopteri > Blenniiformes > Gobiesocidae > Gouania > Gouania willdenowi. The sequence continues at coordinate 9,525,036 of NC_041066.1, read as the reverse complement.
ATACCTTCGATTTATAATCTATGTAATATTGTTGAGCCTCTTCGATTTTTTGAGCTAAATATTACATTTATTATTCAAATCAATATCTTGCCCTATCAAAGTTACCATCCATCATAAATGGAGGGCCACATGCGGCCCTCTGGCTAATTTTGTGCGGCCCTCAATGTAAATACATTACAAAATACAAAAATTACATAAAATGGACAAAAAAATTACTCACAAAACACGAAAAAAATCAAAATGACAACAGAACAGAGAAGACAAAAACACAAAAAGACTCTTAAACACACAAAACCACAACACACACAATGAATTTGAAAAATGTACAAACTAACACTAAATGACTATAAAAATGCACACAAACCCGTTGTTCTTTCCTGTATTAATGCTCAGATTGTCATTATTTTGAATTTCTCACAAGAATTTTTGATAATGTGGTCCTAAAAAAAATCACATTTTTCTGGCCCACGCTGTGAATTAAATGCTCATCTCTGCAATAAATTATAGTTAGATCTGGATTTTTCCCGTTTAAATTAGTTAGCCTTGCCACACTTACCCACTGATATACAATTTTAGAGTTAAAGACATTCACACTATATCCTGTTCTTAACGTACTCAAACTGGACATCAGTCAACATGTATTCCATTGAGTTACAGTAACAAAATCAAAATCAATAACTGACTGAAACAAGTAAACCAATATAATACCTTTCTGCTGTGTTATGAGGGGGAAAACTCTTGTGCCTTTTCTTTTTTTTTTTTTTTGCATTAATCAATACGGGCTCCAGTAATAAGTGTAAAGTGTAAAAAAATTAAATCAAAAATGCTACAATGCCAGGGTGACGTTGTGAAAGTTTAATGTAAAAATTATTATTCTTAACAATGTTTATCTAATTTGAAATATTTTCTGTTGCTGCTATGCCTAAAAATATGTTGGCGATACCAGACAATTGAATCATATCTTTCTGGGTGAATTATTTAAGTGATCAACTCATTCGTGTGTCGTGTGGGAAATCAGTTTTTTCCACCTGAGATTTGGTAGTGTGAATAAAACCAGCTGCAGAGATAAAAAAATTAGACAGTTGTGAGCTGGGAAAATTAATAGACCAGAATTTACTGCTTTGACTGCATCAGCCCAGAAAAGTGACTTAGTGACAATTAATAATAGACAAACATAATGTTGTTATCAGTAATATTACTTACAGTGGACAAGTACTGGGTGAGGAAACCAACAGGAAACCATTCACTGAGTGGCTAAAGTTGGTAAAAATCACTATACTGAGCTGGAGCTGCAATGTATTGTGTTTCTAGTGAAATAACAATAAAAATGATTATGTCTCTGATGTGACAGCTTTGTTTCGTCATTTCCTTCCCCAACACAATCTTCTTTTGCTCAGCTTCTCTATTATAAATGTCTATAAATGTCCGTCTTTTCTCTTGCACTGTGTAAACTGTCTAGACATGAGGACACCTAAAACCCTCCAGTGTCTCGTATGTACTGGTTCCAGCCCAGCACCCAGCTCAATTCGTCAGGGTTAGAGAGTAACGATCTGTGTCCAGAAGGTGTTTTAACATGGGCTTTGTAAATCAATATAACATTCAAAAAATCTTCTATTATGTCTGTCACAACTCTCCAGCTCATGTTTTATAGACTAAAGCTGTGAACAGCGCTGATCAAGAAGATTGGGTAAAGTTTCCCAGATCTAGTTTCCCTTTGTGCAATTTGATAATATCACCCTTAGAACTGCAAACCTTTGCCTACAAGTATTTACGCTCTATGCCTCAATTCCCTGTTAAACATGCAGGAGGTGTCTTGTCTTGAGATATGTCCTGCTCTGCACTGAATCGGAGGTCTCGCCCTAATAATTTTTTATCCACAGCCTTTCAGGGATGAGACCACATCTGTCTCCGCTCACCTTTTACACGCTCTTTTACCATAAAGTACTCCACGACACATATGTACCCATAGAGAAACACAGACGCACACCCCCACCATCTTTCTATCTCATGCCTAATTCAAACCTGCCTTATGAGTCCCCCGACAGATTCACGCAGAGTCGGCTCAACACATGCACACAGACATTCAATCACTGGAAAGCAGCACAGGCCACATATAAATCCATCTAGTAAAGCATCTTCCAGACCGTTCCCAATGTGAATGAGATGTTCCAAAGCCTTTAGGTGTTATCTGGCCTTAGCTAAAGCAAGAATGTGATCTATACCCTATAATTGTTGCAAGGGATTGTTTATAAGAACATTGCACATAGGCTAGACATAAATCCTACAGCTAATAGTTTGCTTGTAAATCCTCACAATCTGCCTTCAGATGTTCTATTGGCTGTAATTTAACAACAAACACGTTTTTTTCCCTTTATCGTCCTTCAAAGTTCAAAGACTAAGTAGGAAGACATGTGAAGGTTCAGTTTTCATGGTCATGGTAACTCTCCTTAACATGGTAAGGGAGACTGGCAAGTATGAGTTTGGTGAGGCTGCCTTCACTTGATGACACCCCAGACTCCCAACTCATCGGTGAAGAACTGAAGAAGCCTCTTGGTGGCATTTCTTTGAGGAAATCCCCAAACCACTCCAGCTGCCCATACTCCCTATAAACACAGGATTCTTATTGTTCAAGAGTCTCCAAAAGGATTTTTCCCACAGTTGGAAAGTCTCAAAACACCAGTTTCACTTCTCTGTGTTGACAGCTCGCAGTGTTACATCACACAAACAAATACCAACACCATAATTGTGCAAGCCTCAATATCGATGTCCACAAAATTGCTTTCCAAACGGATGTTGAGGCCCCAATGTGGAAACGTCATCCCTGGTAAACGACAATGGAAGAAAGTTAAAAACTCAAACTTGTTTTCAGTCTTGTTTTTTCCCTTGTTGCATCAGACATCTTCCTCTTTTTGAGTGCTTCGTCTTTTGATGTCTTTGTGCACTTTAAAGTAAATGTTGATAGTTTAACTTTCCAAACATTTGGGGAAAACTCTCTTTTTGCAAGCCTTAGTATTCCAGAACTGGAAAGAAAAACAGCGCAGACGTCTGCCACGCCATAACAGTCCCCCATATTCACTCCGGATCCAATCCGGAAGAAACATGGTGGGGTGACTGAGGAAACAAGTAAAGTCAAATTTCATTCACATCGAGGTATTACAAACAGATATGAATTTCAAAAATTTCATCAATGACGAGAAACAGGGATTTTTTGATTTTATAAACTGATCCAAATTCAGGATATTTATTGCGATCAATCACCTGTTCCTTATCCTATTTCAGATATTTCTTAACAACTTCATCAAAGTCAGTTAATTAGGTTTTGAATCAGACTATTCACAGACAAATGATTAAATAAATAAGCACTGGGGGTTAAAAAAAAAAAAAAAAAAAAAAAAACCTCTTTGGCGGACGGAATTACACAAACTTCCAAGAACTGTCAGTGACGTGTCCAGGAAATCTTTCATGGGATGGCCAAGGTTGGTGGTGTGGGATGGCATATTGACCAAACCAAATACTGTTTAGTGGAAATAAGATAACAATTTATTTATATTCCTAAATATTAAATGTATGAGAATATATATCAGTAGGACATGTTTATAAAGGACACACATGGACTAACTTGAAGTTGACCCACCATGCTGAGCAGTTGCTGCTTCTCTTTTCTCTGAAAAATAGCTTGAATCTGAGTGCTTCTTTTAATTTTATTATTCTTACCCTCATTTTTTGGAAGAAAAATGTAATGCAAATCAGTCATTTCAGTTCCCACCACCAGAATCTTGAAATGGATGAAAGGCTTATCTCCGAGTAACTATCAACATTTTCTGTAAGCTTTTACACTCAGAAACTCATTACATTAATGCATTAAAGGCATTAGAAAGGAATTTGTTCTGCATAGTGCTCTATCTGTGCCCTGAACGTTGAATAAAAACAACTGAAACTGAACATAGAAACCAGTCAATCAATGGAAACAACAAATCAAGCCTGAAGCAAGAAGATCACGCTGTTAATCTCTGTGGTCTCTTTGGGTTTCTTCAACTGCAATGCAAATAAATCCAAAAACAACATCAGACCCTTTTGTGTCATATATTATTGATGTAGAGCCCTTTACCCAGTCTGCTGGTTTACTGGATGTTTCTAGTGTATCTAAAAGTCAGTGTTCAGCTATCAGGCTCCCCACCTTTGGAACCAGCTCCAAGTCTCACTATGAGAGGCCAGTACCCTCTCCTCCTTAAGGCTAAACTTAAAACCTACTTATTTTTTTATAAGTGTATAATAAGGACCAGTTCAGTTCTGTGGTGGAGGTTCGGATATTGAACCAAAGACGCTTAGCCTGGCAGGTCATTGCTTTCTTCCTCGTCCCTTCGCTTACTCTCTATCTATGACCCAAACATACTCGGAAAAACCGAGTATGCGTGGAGGTCCGCCAGGCCAATCACTGCAATGCTCATATTGTACGGGTGCAGACTCCGCTCCGCGTACCTGGTGTTACACAAAACACTGCTTGGCATTTATTTTTCACATAGACCTGCATTAAATGTAACACCAACCTGCATTTCACCTGCCTGGTGAAACAGAGCAGGAGAGTTGGAGACAAACTTTGAGGAGAGACTAGTAGGTATGAAAGTACCGACACCTTAAACACGTCCCAGAAAGAGCAAAAGGTCAACAGAGAAGAGCTAAGGATTGTGGGAAATGTAGGATTTTTTTTTAGAAACTACTACGCTCGACTATGAAAGCTCAGATGAGTGCGGAGTCCGCACCGCCGACGTTCTGCCTGAGTGTGTTTGGGCCAGTGACTTGCAGTGCGTGAGCACAAGTGTTAATCTAACAAAATCAAGATTGTAAAACACCATTAAAGAAACTTAATTATTGAATATAGCCTCCATACTCTCCCAACAAGATATATCTCATGGCAGCACATCTGTTGTTTGTGTTGGAAACACAGAAACACGAAGAAAATGAGAACAACAACTCAGAACAGCCTCAGTGAGGAGCATCCACAAAGCCAATCCTTCCTTTTGTACCATTCACTGTGAAAAGTATGAAACATGTTCTGACCTTTGCTGAAGGTCTGGTAGCTCAGGTGTTGATCTTCCATCTTTTAAAAGCTGTCGTTTTTCCTCAGAAGAAATTTTCTTTATTGTCTCTAGCGCTGTCATCCTGTCTATAGTGTTATCCTGCCCACTCGTTAGAAAACGTAGCAGCGGCCACGCTCTATTAATTTACTAATGCACTGTGAACGTACTTATAGCATTTAGCATAGCACGGTTATGTCCAAAGGCAGCTTAGCGATCTTCCTTTTTACGTAAATGTTTCCATATTGGGGAACTGACTACGCATGCTCAAACACATCCATACACTGATATGAGGGCCAGAGAGGGTGTGGCCTCCTCCTGCCTTACAGCGGAGTGAGACTTGCACAGCATCTGTGCCGTACCAGGAAATAGCGATGTTTAGTCATTTGGGTTATGAAAAGCACAAAATGCTGACACTTTCAAACTTATAGGTATTGTATGCTATCAGAAATTGAAAAATAAATAGTAATTATGTTATATTTAAAACAAATAATCAAAATATTAATTCACTGGTTTGGGCTTTAACCCAAACCAGGGTTAAAGCCTGGTTTGGGCTTTAACCTTTAAGTGCATTCTCCACCAGTAACCTTATTTACTGTTTAGGATGGTCATCTCCTTCTCATTCTCAACTTTAGATTAATTCATCCATATTTCCAATATCTGGCAGACCAAAATAGCTTAAAAAGGTCTTAAAACTGGTTACATTTAAATGTCAATGCTGTATCACGTTTTTCCTTTTCTGCAGTCTGTGCTTTCTCCTGTCTCCTTCATTTTCAAATATACATGCATTGCAGCTGACGTTTCGTGATCTGTGATTTATGATGTTCTTTCTCTCTATTCTACTCTGTTCTTTCCTTCCTGCCCATGAACCCCAACCAGTCGGACAGATTGCTGGTTCTGCTAAAGATTTCTTCCTGTTAAAAAGATGTTTTCCTCTACTTCGTAACATTAAAACATGACTTTTATTTTATGACTAAGTTTTGTTCCGGCAATGTGTTTTCATCAGATAAATACGAAACATTATACAATTTTAAAGGTTTAATCTAAATGTAAAAGAAGCAAAGAATTTAAGGCCTTACAGAGTGGACCATATGACACCCTGTAGGCTGACATGTCAGTGTGTAAGAATAATTTCCACCCTCTCCTTCACCACAGGCTTCTGACCCCTGGCTGACCCCCTCTGCCAGTGGCTCGGGTGTTAATGTTCACCCGGACCAGGGTCGCAACCAGTATGTTTATTTTATTGCATGGGGGAAGAGACCTCAGTGGGAGGGTGGCCTCAACACATTGACCCCCATGTAGAATAGAAAGAAGCTGTTAAGGCTCTGATTTTGTGCCCTTTGCACTTTCACTTGAAAACGTTGCTTTGCATAGCATACACACCACGTACACGGGCGGAAGGTGGAGTGAAACCTGAACATAAGACAAGCTTGTCACCAGATAAAGATCAACATTCACATATGTACACACTACTAAAGGTTATTTGGACACTGTAGTTATTAGCCTGTTTTCTTCTAGATCTGGTATGGAAACTTCTTAACGGAAGCAGAGAACATTTAATTCATTATGTTTATGAAGCAAAGGGAAGTAAATATTCCCCCTAACACAAAGAGCTTAGTGAAGTGGTCTTCAAATTGTAAAATTTTTTGCAAACTTCATGGACTTTCAAATGTCACATTGTGGCACACTGATTTGGCAGTTTTTGACTTTCCGCAATTAACGTTGAGTAAAGAGCAGCAGAACTTACGTAAATATGATATTCATCATAACCTGCACTGGAAAGGACCAAAACATTAAGCGGTGGCTAACTTGGAAGCTAACCCTGAAAGCAGTCCATGGCTGTAGCGAATGTGTGCACTTGAAGAAACATGGGTGTATAATATTTACTTGGAAAATGAGGCAGATTGGAAACATCAACCATACAATAAGTGCTAGAGATGGCATTTAGTGCTGCTAGCTCAGGGTCCTAGTGCCCGTTACCGTAAAAAAAATTTTACCCAATGTTTTTCAGTGTTCATTTCATTGCTGCTCAGATATTCATTGTTCCATGTTAGGGTTTGCAGAGTGCAAACCACTACTTTTTATATTATGCAAAACCCATTTCAAAGCAAGCTGAGCCTGTTGAAGTCGACAGCAGCTGATTTGCATGTTTTGGTGGGCTGTGAGGGAAAAAAATTAGAAAAACAAGTGATAATTTATATCTGTGCTCGATTTAAAATCACTATTCACTATTATCCACGTGTGTCGTAATGTTTCATAAACACACACATTTAGAACAGTCAATGTAAGGACGTGAGCATGTGCACCAGAGTCACTCTGTCCATATTTCCAATTCCGCTCAATTTCTGAAAGAATCTCAGTAATCCCACTGAAGAGTGAAGAGTCCTTCCACAGTGACATCCTATAATGGCACTAACACCACAGTGTTGGGCACCCAGTTATGACTCCTGGGCTCCATTCGGCACACGTTCCCAATCCCCCAACCTGTCTGTATGCAAACAAGAGCCCTCAATGGAGGAGAAGACTGATCTGGCAGCCTTTCACTGAGCCCTGTGTAGACACGTTTAATGCCTCAATAACCACTGCTTAAGACGGAGTGATGAACGCCGGAGCTTTCATTACCATGAGGTGCATTTCTTATGTGAATGTGTTTGAGTATGGGTATAAAAGAGTAAGAGAGACTACATGTTCCTCAATCTGTGTGTGATTACTGATTATAGGAATGTCAAGCTTTCGTTTCAGAGGAATCACATATTGATGTTGATCGTTCTGTTTCTTTAATCGTTAAGTACACTGAATTGCCTAGTGTGTGAAATGTGCTATATAAATAAATGTGCCTTGGTTTGCTTTCATGATTTAGTCCAAGGGTCTGTAACCTGTGGCTCTGGAGACTCATGTGGCTCTTTGACTCTTTTGCAATGGCTCTCTATAGCTTTGAAAAAAAATTTAAATATAGAGTTGTTGTTTTCTTACAGAGGCTATTAATAATCATTGACAAATAAAATCATGATATATCAATTTAACCTAAAAATAAATCATGTGCAATGACTCGGCCACCTTCCTACTTCACCTCATGCAACATCTACAGACCATCAACTTTCCTTGCATCTGTGGCTAACGTAGCCAATGTTCCGGGTAAATATGTATGCTGGATATGTGGCAAAAAATTAGCAATTAGCATGTGTTGACCAACATGATCATGCTTTATCAAATTCAAAATACTTTTTGTAGCCCTTCAAATACATTCACTAAAAATTAAAAAAAAAAATTTATATAACATTGTGTTTACAGAATGTAAACTGAGATGCGTAAGAATTTGAAGATGCAAGATACTGTTTTGTTGTTATTTCTTGACGTTAATTTATTTTAAACAGTTTTTAAATTGCCATTTACATGATCAATATTAATCAAATTAAATCAAACATGATTTTAACCATATAGAATTCAATACACTGTATTGTCTCCATTCAGAAGGTATTTTTTTCGGCACCGGAATGACTTTAATCCAGGTGAGATGAGGCAAAATGGCTCTTTTAAGCTAACAATCATGTTATCGGTGTGAATAATCATAATACTCAAATTAGAAATGTCAATTTTTCAATGCCTAAAATGAGTCAATATCTTATATCAGTGGTTCCCAAGCAGGGGTACGTGTACCCCTAAGGGTACATGAGCACATTGCAGTGGGCACTTGGAAAGATTTAACAATTAATTTAAAAATAATCAGGAAATGTTCAGAGTTCCTTCTTAGGCAACTTTTAGACAAATTCAACACAAATTAACAATACTATTGCTCAATAAAATATTATATTTTCTTGTAATTTATTGACAAAGGATTCTTTTATGCTGTAGAAGCCTTTTTATCACACTTCTGACAATAGGAGACAATAATTTGCAACATTTTACAAGGGAGTCTGTATTTACTTACTATTGAATTAATCCTCATAAAAGTTCCATGGTATTTTATCTTTTAATAAATTCCACTTTAAATTCCACTCATTGTGTAGATTAAGCCTTAGGGAACCAATGTTTTGAACCAATCTGACATAGTTAGGGGTGTAATATGAAAAAGCATAATCATTTCTGAAGAAGGTACTTATGATATGAAGAGGGGGTACACATAATTTGACAAATATGGAAAGGGGATACACGTGACAAAAAAGATTGGGAACCACTGCCTTATATGACAAAAGAATAAAAATGAATCATATAATATGTAGAATTATATGTTTAATTCATTGTGATAGTTGTTCATCTGAAACGCATCTTCCGACCTCATTTGTTGTTTATATTTTAGGGAATATTGGGGTGTGTCTTAAAAGAAAGAAAAAAAGAAAATATATAATATAGATAAACATTTACAAAAAAAAAACAACAAAAAAGTATTGGAGGATGTGATCGATGCTTCATCAATGGGCTTTAAAACAAAGGTTAGAGCTCTTAATTCCTAGGTGTGTATTGGTCAAATTTGGAGCACTGTTGCTATTCAGTTCAACAAACTAAAGATGCATTTTGTTGCTATTTCATTGGCAAAAAAAATCTGCCTTCCTCATTTTTTTGTCCTGTACTGCATGTTGCAGATGTATTCTCCAACAGACCAATCGTCATGATGCAGCTCTGAACCATAGTAGCGTTTAAACATGCAGGATGGGGGGGTGTCCAAGACTGGACTTGGGCACTCTCGCAATATACAGTTAGACATTGGAAAAGCACCTCTTATACAAAGTTTAAAAAAAAAAAAAATACCAAACCCTGATCAATAAGCAACATTTTCCTTCAAATCAATGCTAGAAATGCTATGGTAAATGTACCCCTCCCCCCTTCTAGGTTTTTAGCTCCAGCGACACAAATGATGACCAGTAACAACTTTTGTATACTAGATCTTGCATCATGGCAACAACAACAACACAACTAATAAAACATTGTATACTTTGATTATCTTCCTAGATCAAAGGTGATACAATATATCATGCGAGAAGATATCGCAATAGTAAATTATCAGAAGATGCATCGTCGAGGGAATGAGTGGCATCGCAAGAGGCAGTCAGGTAAAAAAAAAAAAAAATCCACAAAAGGTCATATCCATAGTATATAAGTAAATATGTACAGAGTTAAAGTCAAATAAAAGTAGGTATTTTTAACCTTTCCAAAGTATTGTGTCATTGTCGCAACCCTGGTATCATTTATCGCAGTGATTCTGAAACTTTTTTGGCTCAAGCTCTTACTTTCTCTAACTTTTGAATCCAAGTACTCCCTTTGACTAATAGATTATGCTCAGAATTCTGTGGAAAAAACAACTATAGAACATAATGATGGAATGAAGAGCGATAAGACGTTTTAAAGAATCTCATTTTATAAATAAATGGAATAAAACAGTATTTAGTGTCTCCTGAATAGATTTATTTATATAGTTTTTACCATTTCTGATGATCTCCCTCCTGATGTTGGGCCAAGACTGACCTTTGTATTTTCAGTTCATGTTCTAATCAAGATCATTTCTATCGTCATTTTGTGAGTTTTGTTGTTTTTTGTGTATTTTGCTGTTTTTTTCTGTTATTTTTATTAATCAGTATATTTTTCTCTTATTTTGTGGTTTTGTTGTAGTTTTGTGTGTTTTTGGAGTTGCGTGGTTGTTTCATATGTCGTTTTGTATGCTTCTCTGTTATTTGTTGTGTATTTTGTAGTGATCTTGTGTATTTTTCTCTCATTTAGTGCGTCTTTGTTGTCATTTTGTGTGTTGCTGGTAATTTTTTGTACGATTGTCATTTTTGACCAAAAAAAAATCAACATAAAATTGCATATTTTTAATGCTTACACTCTCCCTCTCTCTCTCTCTGTCTCTCTCTGGGGAACACATACCTCCATTTGAGAAACCTTGGCCTATCATACTGAAAAAAGAAGCATAGAAACAAACCCAAACTCACAATGGCGACAAGGTTTAGATTCCTTATTTGATATAAACGATGGAAAATCCGACCACAAACTAGAAAAGGACACTATGGTTGAGCTCATTTTTAATTCCCCAATTGACTGAGATGATCAATACAAAACTTAAAACAAAACATATCTAAAAATCAACTCAGTTTTTTTGTTTTGTTTTTTTTTTTTTTACTAGCTTTTGATTTTGTAGAGACTGAGTAATTCTGCATGGATGTCACAACTGATGTGCTTATTCACATACTGTATGCAGATACGCATTCAAACCATAGACTGTAAAAAAAAAAAAAAAGATGGACGTGACATCCTCCCAAAAAAGTGAAGCTTTTTTTTAGAGCTCCCCCTGCTGACTGGCTGCAGTATAGGTCATAAACCCCGCCTCCTCAATGATAACAGCTGGGATGTGGGTCAAAGTGTAAAGTTAAAATACTCGTCACATAATTTGTTTCCAAACCTAATCTCCGCTGTGAAAACGGGATTTGACGTCATATATATTACAATGATTGACAACCGATGATTGGGCAGTACGCTAAAATGGGCGGGGCGTGTTACCAGGGCTCGTCCCGCAGGACCCTACTGCGCAGACTCTGGCTCCAAATGACGTCAAATTTGCAAGATGGCTGCACCCCTAAGCGCTGGATTATGGCTTCTGTGGTAACTATGGAAGATGTTACATCCGTCTTTTCTACAGTCTGTAATTCAAACATGCATCCACAGGTACTATAAATATGTGCACAAATACAAATATGTGTCAATCTGCATGGAAACTCTTGGAAAAAAAAAAAAAAAAAAAGAGCTTAAAAGATAATGAGGAAACATCTCCTAAAGGCCAAAGAGAAATACTGTTTGTTTATGTAATGTAAAAAGGTGTTTGCATTTAGACACAGATCTCCATCACAAACCATTACCCTCATCTGTAGACTATGTTTTTCCTCCACTTTGGCAATGATGACAAGAACACCCTGGAGGAAAGTCTCTTCCCAACCCCATCATCTCCCAGAGAAAAAGAGAGAGAGAGGGAAAGGGAGAAAGAGACCTCTTACATGGATCAATGTGTCTGCACAGGAAACTGTGTAATGTTAATCACAACTCTAATTTGGGCTGAATTAGCATTTTGATGAACTTGTGGGGTTGACTCGTGTACTCTAAGCACCTTCAAATGCAGCACGTACAGAGGAAATGGCAGTGTGGTTAATTAACGCTCGCACACAGCAGATGGGCTCGGTGAAGGGGGCTGGCAGAAAGAGACACAGATAGAAGTCACTGCTAATCGCTCGGAAAGAAGACAACATGAAATTTACAATCGCTATATACTCTCGAAATGAAAAAAAAATAAAAAAATGTAAAAAACAAAAAAATGGCTGCTTCAAAACCCCAATGGCTAAAGAAGGTGGGGATCTCAGAATAATATCTCCACCTTTTAAGGAAAACACAACACAAAGTGTGTGTAATAGCGAACAGAAAAACACAACTGCTAAATCTTGGTCAAACACGCTGCCTGTTTATATATGCCCAGCCGTTTCAATCTTTGAGCACAGAGTGTGACCCATCATGGTGCCCAGAGTCTCTCTCCTGTTCTGTTGTTCCCAGAAATCTTTTATTCACACACGCGACGTAACTGTTGCTTCTTTCATTACCCTATTTTCTCCTCAACGTCTTACCACTTGCTTTGTACAATTGCTCCTAGAGCCATTCATAATACATTGCATTTATGCCAATATAAATAAATAGACGCACTTTTGTTCGAGTTCACAACATATATAGCACACACAATGTACAGTATTTCATTTAATCTGTGTCTGTATTGTGATGAAACAAAATTACAGGATGACGTGTAAGAGAGGTGGAACACATGCAGACGAGGCTCTATACGTGACTGTGTGGATCTACCAATGGATTAAACCACTAGCGTGCCTTAATGTACATAGACGACATGAGTCATGTGGGAATGTGAGCCCGACAAATGCTTGTGGTTCAATTAAAACATTTACTCGAATAATGTTTTTTTTAATGTCTGCTTACTGGAATGCCTGTGATGAATTACCAGTGAAACTCTTGAACTTGAGGATGACTGGAACTGCATTTGATAAACTAATTCCTCAAAATGTGGCTAAAATATGCTCGGTTGAATTTATGCCTCAGTCCGAGTGAAGGTGTGTTGTAGAAATTGTGTTAATTATAGAAAAATTAAAAAAATAGCAGCAAAATAAGTGAAATGTTTGGGTTTTAACAAAAAAATACATTAAAAATGTGCTCGTCATTGTCCAATAATTATTGTGGACTGTGTTAAGTGCTTTGCTCAAGGGCATTTACAGCAGTGAATCTAAAATGGTGGGTCGGGACCCAAAGGTGGGTCGCAGACCTGTACTGGGTGGGTCGCAGACAGCTGGTCAAAAATACATAAATACTTCAAATTAATGAAAATAATTAATAAATTACTTACGCACATGATAGACATGTCTTTTGACAGGTATGCTGTTAAATGCATGTTGCACAGGAAAATAAATAGATTAATGTTTTAAAATTAATATGTAAGAAAAAAACTACATTTGGTTGGTCGAATTAAAAAAAAATAAAAAATTGGGTCGCGATTTAATGATCGTGACAAAATGTGGGTCCCAGGGTGAGACCAGTTGAGAACCCCTGATTTAGAGAACAGTGATATCATTATAAAGACCACAAACCCTTTTCCTGCCTTTTATTGTATGATTTTAAGAAGACTAAAACACTGTATTCTGTCACTGTATTCATCCTCTCACATCACTGCCACATTTCCCTGAATCCTTTCCCTAAACAACCTTCACAAACCCCCCCCCCCCCCTGCACTATTTCTCATGCTGGGCCAGAATTTCAGGCCTGGTTTCCCACAGAGAAGCATGATTTGTTAAAACAGAATCAAAATGGAAAGTCGGGTGAGACTTGGTGTTGAAGGGAAGGGTTGAGAGGAGGCCATGCAATCTCCCCTGTTGTGACAACCTGTGGTGGGGCATTAACAGAATGTCCAGGCAGGGTAAATCTTCCACCAGCCGCTCAGAGCTCATACCCTTGGAGGACTTCCCAAACCACGACGACTCGTCCATGTGCTTGGTCCTTTTGGAGAACTTATCATTTGGTCCGTTTATGCCAAATTCAGCCTATTGGAGGGTCTTTGTGGGCCTACGGGCTAACTTTGCTATGTTTGATAATCAGTGTTTGGAGTAACTAGTTATTTTTGTAATATATTACAATAATATATTCCTTTTTGAAGTAACTCAGTAGTGTAACTCATTACAAAAGTGAAAAGTGGCAATACAGTATACTCATAATATTTAATTTAAGTGCATATTTGCTTTGTTTTCTCACTGTTTACAATTATTCAAGGAAAAAAAAGATGCTTATAGTTAAATATAATTTATGGGGAACAAAAAAGAGCTTTCTGCTCCTGAAACAGCAAAAGTATTTGAAACAAAACTTAGACCGATGTTATTTGAACACTATCAGTGTGATATAATTAGTGTTCTGGACCAAAAGTAACTCAAAGTAACTCAGTTACATAATAAAAAATAAATAAATAAAAAAAAACAGTAATATTGTAATACACATATATTACATTTTTATCCCAGTAACTAGTAATAAAAAATATATTACAAGTTTAAAGTAACTGGCCCAACAATGCTGATAACATAACAATATAAATGAGTTAATATTTGCATATACCTGTGTATATAACCTATTTTCAGGGTGTGTGCCACATTTTAATTCGTATCTATTACTCAGAAAGATGCACCCATAGCAACAGCACTCAGTGAGAGCAAATGTCCGCCAAGCACCAAATATCCTCTTTTCCAGATATTGTAGTTATCTGGATCAATTATCTACATTAATAACCACAGTATGGTTCAAATGTATTGGCACTGCTTGTTTTTCTCCCAAAAAAAAATCCAATGAAATGCACAATCCGGATATGATCCGGATGAAATTTGGTGGGATAATTGAAGAACCAAATCAGAATACCACAGTCAAATTTCATAAAGATCCGTCAATTACGAAGCGAGATATTCATTTCTGAAATTTCCCCAATGATAAATGGGATTTTCAAAATGTTTTCAACCTCATCCAGAACCAGTATATTGTCCCAGATCCCCACCATAATTAAAATGAATCTTAAATGGCATAAGATCTATCTTTGGTAGAAATTTTGTCAAACTTAATTAAGCATTTTTGACGTAATCCTGCAGTAAAAGACAATAAATAAATAAGTGCTAGATGAAAATGATGCTTTATCGCTGTTCATAATCCTAATAATTAATTTTTTTAAAGCATTTTAATGAGACTTTTAACATATTTCTCAGTTACAGTTTAACTGTATTCATTCATTAAATTTAAAACCAATGACAGTACATTTTAGATTGTATTTGTTTATGTGCTCTGTATTAACAAGGAGCGTCAAATGAATAACAATAATAATAATGGATTTATTTAGCGCTTTTTTTCGAGGAGACTCATAGCACGTTCCAGAAACCATTATTTATTCACACCAGTCACTCACGTCAGTCATACCAGTGGTGGTAAGCTACAATGTAGCCACAACTGCCCTGGGGCATGTACTGACTGAAGCGTGGCTGCCATTTCGACCACCAAAAACATTCATGCACAATTCATAGCCATTCATACGAGGCAATGTGGGTAAAGTTGCCCAATGACACAACGACATTGACCTGGATAGAGTGGGATTCAAACCCCCAACACTTTGGTTTCTGGACGACCCACTCTACCACTGATTATTATTTTTCATCATTGTTATTATATGTTATTGTTTATTGGGGTTTTTTGTGCCCATAGAAGACCAAACTGAACAGTTATTGACCACTAAACTGTGTTAGGTGGACAGAAGGATGGATGGATGGATGGATGGACTCACTTTGGAAAAAAGGTCTTCAGGTTCAAATGATTTGTCAGCAACACCTCTCACATCATGTGTAAAACGCTTTGCTTTAAGATGAGAACCTGAGGCCATTCAGCATCTGTGGCTGTCCTCTAATTTCCAATTTGTTGCTTTTTATTTGGCATAAATGGGAAGGTAATAGAAAGGAGCTGATGTTGGGTCTGGAGAAAAGCGTTTAAAATAGACAGTGCAGTCTGTCTGTTGTCACTCTCCCCACCACCACAGTTTCTCACACACACACACACACACACACACACACACACACACACACACACACACACACACACACACACACACACACACACACACACACACACACACACACACACACACACACACACACACACACACACACACACACAAAAGGATGGGGGGGGGGGGTCTGTTCCACCAGCAGCAGGAGAGGCTCCAATTACTGCAGGATGCAGCATCAATTTAAGGGCTAATTATGTGCGTAATGAGCTCACCGTCATGCGTCCGCGCATGACACTGAATCCGCTGCTCTAACGCACCCCTACTCTCTCTCTCTCTCTCCCTCCCCACACACACACACACACACACACACACACACACACACACACACACACACACACACATCACCAGCAGCTAATTAAAAAACTACATGCACCGCAGTGCCTTCATTTGATTCACATCATGGAAATTAATCCTCAGCGCTTTGACGGACACCAAACCCATTGCGTTTTGGTCGCAGCGCCCTTTTCTCTCTCAGCCTCCTGGAAAAAAAAAAAAAAAAAATATATATATATATATATATATATATATATATATGCTCCACCTCTAAAATAACGGGTTTAAAAAGTCCTACATTTCATTCACAGAAAATGAAAAGAATTATCAGATGCAGAAGAAACACGTGCAAATTAACCAAGGATTATCACATTTCAGGACAAAAAACAAGTAAATATTCAACGTGTACCAACTACTGTATTAAATTTAATCACTTAAAAAAGAAAAAAAAGTTTCTCCTTGAGTGAATAGTTCATATTATACAGATTCTTGTCCCATGATGCGTTTGAGTGTCAAGATTGCATTGTCGATCAACGCTGCATTAATTAGGAATATAAAGGTATTAAATGATTGTGATATACTGAATGTTAATTATTGAAACCAGAATGGATTTTTGTTTTTTTCTTTTCTTTTTTTAATGTTTTTGTGACTTAAAAAAAAAATAGTCTTGATTTCAGAATTGTTAAACAATCTAGGGCAGTGTTTTTCAACGTTGGGGTCGGGATCTCATGTGGGGTCGCCTGTAATGTCTAGTAAAATATATACTGGTTAAATTATATATGTTATAATTGTTATTAATGTTTAATTGTATTATTATTTACGACACACAATCTCAAACAAAAGTATTCTATACTTTCACTTTTTCAAATAAAGCACAAAACACAGATGAGGTGGCAGATCTTGTCACTCACCTCGCCAGAAATGTGTGATATAAAAATGGGGTCATGGCCTGAAAAAGGTTGGGAACCACTGATTTAGGGTCACAGAAATGTAATAAATCCTTTATTAGGAATATGAACTCTGAGGAAAAGCAAAATTCATTTTTTTTTTTTTTTATTGAAAACTGGGGACTTGTTTTTAAATTTATTATAGGCCCCTAGCCTATATAATAACAAAATAAACTTGTTTATTGTCGAATACTCTATAGAGTATCATCACATCCACTGTGTTTAAGGCATTTGAAGCTTTAGAGTAGGGGTGTCAATCATATTTTAGTTCAGGGGCCAAATATGGACCAGTTTGATCTTAAGTGGGCCAAAGATTTTAGGTTGGGGAGCAACATTTTTACATCATTGTTCCTTTGTTTTCAATATTGGTTCAATTCACTTAAAAAATATTGTGTTGCTAATTCTTTGTGTAATTTAGAGGAATTTTGTGGAATTGTTGGTGAAAAAGTGTAAGATTTGTGTCATTTATTTCACATTGATCCGCGCTAATGACGAAAATACAAGATTAACGCCCATGACAAGCGTCCAATCACGGAGCAGCTTTCATCACCTCCGTCCAATCAGACGCCGAGGCAGAGGCACAGTGGGCGGAGCCTGAGTGCTCCAGAGAGGGACGGAGAGACGGAGCAGCAGAGGAGGCTTGTTGGGCACGAATGCCACTCGTTGCGCGTCTTTTCTAATTTGGAAAGGTGTATGCAGCGCACGGTCCGATCGCCTTTCGACGAGGAAATCCAGGAGGAGCCGAGACCAATTTTAACTGGGACGACTGGTGAACCCGCATCAGGACAGGTGAAATTCCCAGCAGGCTCCACCGAAGGCCAACGGGATCGATTCAGGGGGAAAATGACTAGCAGTGTCCACTCGGGTAAGGAATACTGCGGATATTTCTCCGACAGATGTGTCAACGAAAGGTTGAAAGTGATTAATGTGTGTGCGTGTGCGCGTGTGTTTTCTTGAAACGAGAGAACAAATAGGCCAGAGATGGTGGCACAGCTGCTGCAGCTGCAGAAATGTTGGCTTAAACGCCTTCCTCTGATATAGTGATCCAACACACAACATCTCACTATTTCTACAATGGAATAACGCAGCATGCATTTATTACTCATTTATTTGCTCTTTTTTTTTTTTTTTTTTTTTTTTTTAAAGAGTATTTTTATTTTTTATTTTTACTTTGGTCAAAACATACAGAGGGCCTGTAGTGAGTTTATTAAATATATATATATATATATATATTTATTGCATAAATTTTTATACATGCGGATTATTAAAATGACGTTATTGAGACTAGAAATGTGCATCTGTTGCATGTAAGGAATTATTTGTAATTTACTACACATTTTGTCTAACGGTTTTTTGTTTTTTTTTTCCTCTATTGATTTTTATTTTTGCTGCATATCAAAATCGTCACATTTAATCTGTCTGCAAGTTTTACTCAGTTTAATTACATTTTTTTATTTAATTCATTTTTGATTTGCCAAAAAAATCGAAACAAATGCTGCTGCATCCATTAAATGTGGCACGATAATGGATCTCCTCGTGAATATTATTTAAAAAATAAAAAAATAAATAAATAGAAATAATGTTCCATGTTTTTGTGTGTTTTTGTAGGTCATGGATGAAGGCCAATGGCGCGCACACCGGGTTTAACTACAACTTGAACTAAGCAGGACGAGCTCTTGGGATATTTTATACTCTTTTTGGATCAAGCTCTTTACATCCAGATATTTACCTGATTATCCAAAAAAAATATAATAACCACAATGAAAACTCAGCCAATCCAGGAGGAAAAGGAACTGTTTTAAAACAACAAAAATCTACATTCAAAAGAAGAAAAGAGAGGATCTACGTTTAAAATATATATATATCTATATAATATTAGAGAAAAGGCGGCGAAATGAAGGAAAAATCCAAGACAGCTGCAAGGACTAGACGAGAAAAGGAGAACAGCGAGTTTTACGAGCTGGCCAAGATGTTGCCTTTACCTTCAGCCATCACTTCACAGCTCGATAAGGCCTCCATCATCAGGCTGACAACAAGTTATCTGAAGATGAGGATCGTTTTCCCTCAGGGTGAGAGTGGGGACAACTCTGCTGTGTCCATTTCCTCAAGTTTGAGTTCATTTTTATGTCAGGATTTGTTTAAAAAAAGAAGGGAAAAAAAAACAAGTAAATTGGTTTTTAGAAAGCTGGGGGGGAAGGATATATATAATCAGTATTTTCTATTTTTTCGCGACGTGTAATAGAATTGTATTTATTTGTTTGCAAATATCCATTTATTGACATATTTCCAAAATGAACTAAAGCCATGTTTTACTCAATAACATTTTAACTGGTGTATTTAAGGCGCATTAAAGGCTAATTACAGCCATCCCTTTGTTGATCTTTCTGTGGAGACGTTTTCGCAGACGCATTTGCGCTCGTCGTGATTTCAGTGTGTCCAAATGAGGTGATCAGTCTCTGCAGGCTTCTCTGATGGCGTGACTGAGGACAGGACTCACCAATTACACGCACGTGAAAAGGCCCCGCAAAGGCTCCTAATCACCCGGAGCCATGTGAGCTGAACCTCGACCGGCCTCTCCGGTGGAAGGAACACATTCTACCAATGATCTGCCATGAAATCAAATCGTAATCACACGTGTTGGATGCTGTAAAGTCGGGTTTGGGCGACGTAAGAAGAATAAAAAAACAACAGGAAACGGAGGGGAAAACATGTATTTTAGAGGCCACATGGATATATTTTATTATTGTACCATTTACGCACGAAGGGATCTATTAACTATTTGTTTTCTGCTTATATTTTTATATTAGTTAAATATCGATAAAGATGCAGTTTATTCTACTTTATTGAGTGTTATTCTTATGTTAATTGGAAGCAAAAGAGACAGATATGTCTGACTTAAAAAATAAAATAAGGAAGCATCGCATTTTTATTTTATTATTTTTTTAATACATTTTGAGGACACAAAAAAAAACGATTATTTTTTCTCGTCTTTTTTCTCTTATAATAATAATAATAATAATAATACATTAATTTTGCAATATTAGTGTGCGATATGAATAAATGTTGGTGTTAAACCTCAAGTAATTTAAAAAAAAAAAAAAAAAAAAAAACGTCTTTTTTCCCCGTGTGCTTATACATGTTTTAAAAGTATCTTTAATTTTTACAAAAATGCAAGAAAAAAATAATTTGAAATTATTTAAAAATGATATGTAATGCCGTTTGTTATTGGTAGGCCTATAAATAAGTAACACAACCAGTATTTTCCTATTATCGCAGGTCTTGGAGAGGCCTGGGGTCACGCAAGCCGGACTCGATCTTTGGATAAAATCGGACGTGAGTTAGGATCCCATCTGCTGCAGGTCTGTTGTTATCTATTATTGTATTTACATGTGTATACAATGACGTGACGGGTGTGTGTGTGTTTGCATCTGCAGACGTTGGACGGCTTCATCTTCGTGGTTGCTCCGGATGGGAAGATCATGTACATTTCTGAAACCGCGTCGGTCCATTTAGGACTCTCTCAGGTCCGTTTGACATGATTTGGATTGTGTTTATTAATGCCGCGGCCGTAAAATTACCAGAGTTCTTTTCAACAGGTAGAGTTGACTGGGAACAGCATTTATGAATACGTCCATCCTGCAGACCACGATGAGATGACCGCGGTCCTCACGCCACACCAGCCCTATCACTCACATTTTGTCCAAGGTAAAGCAACGTGTGCGTTGATCGTGTCCTGTGAATACAGTTGTTGCATTAGTCTGGTGTATAATGCGCTTAACGCTGCGGGTGTCCGTGCGCACGGATGGCTTGATTTAAACCTGTCTGTATCCTAATTTGCTCTGTGCGTATTTTTACGCATGTTTAAAAAAAAAAAAAAAAAAATGCGTAAAAGCGCACTCCCACCCAAAGTTTTTAGAATTAAATTTCACGTTTATTTTGTATTTTCGGAGTAAAAAAAAATATATTATTATAAAAACATATATATTAAAAAAAAAAAAAACATGTGTGTCCTCCATCAGAGTATGAAGCGGAGCGCTCTTTCTTTTTACGGATGAAATGTGTGCTGGCAAAAAGAAACGCAGGTCTGACCAGCGGTGGATACAAGGTGCGTAATGACGCGTCACCGCATGTGAAAAACCACGTTTGTTGTTGTTGTTGTTTTTTTTTTGTTTTATTTTACACATTAATTCATAATTAATAAATGTCAGTGGTTAAAATTGTTGACTGGGTTTGTTGTAAATCTGAAGTTGTAAAGTGGTATATTCTGTTTTATTTTATGCAGGATAAAAACTGAAAATTCAATGTTTATGATCTTCAGATAAGAAATCTGAAACATCAAGTGGATGAAGTAAAAAAAAAAAAAAATATATATATATATATATAGTTTAACAGACCGGATAATGTATTAGTAGTGATAAGATTTAATTATTGAATGACAACAGGTGTGTCAAACTCGAGGCTCATGGGTCTAATCTGGCCCATGTGAGCAACTCAGCCCACATGGTGATTTTGCACACATAGTAAAACTAGCAGGAAATTAAATTGGGAAAATAAACCTGAGATACAGAAAATAAATTGAAATGGCAAAAATACTTAAGTCAGTGAATAGAAACTCTGAACTGAATAGAAGATATGTTTTACTTATTTGTTAAAAGCTGTCATTTATTGATCTTTCAGATAAAATCAAAATATACACTATTATGCTGTTTTTTATATATAATAATGTGAGTATGAATGAAATATATAAATTGTAAAAGTGTCCATAGCGTTATGATAACATTGGGTTCTTCATTGTTCGTGTGAATGGTTTCCATCAGGTGATTCACTGCAGTGGCTACCTGAAGATTCGTCAGTACAGTTTGGACATTTCTCCCTTTGAGGGTTGCTACCAGAACGTAGGGTTAGTGGCTGTCGGCCACTCTCTGCCACCCAGCGCTGTGACGGAGATCAAACTGCACAGCAACATGTTCATGTTCAGAGCCAGTTTGGACATGAAGCTCATCTTTTTAGACTCTCGGTACAGAGAAATCCTCAGTTTGCTTGAATTTCAGTTTACTTTAAGATTTAAGCAAAAAAAGAAATAAGCAGACATCACTTTTCATATTCCTGACTCCCTCTCCAGGGTTGCTGAGCTGACAGGCTACGAGCCCCAGGACCTCATAGAGAAAACTCTGTACCATCACGTTCACGGCTGCGACATCTTCCACCTTCGCTGTGCACATCACCTCTGTGAGTCCCAGGCTTCCACAAGCTCCTTTACCTCCTGCTTGTCAAACAGTAACTCCTCAGCCAACGCATGTTGACGATCAAACAAGCCACATCCTCTCACATTGAACGTGTGCATGGCGTTAAATATGTTAATCTCTACTGTCTGTGCTTTTCTTTCATCTTCCTTCAGTGCTGGTAAAAGGCCAAGTTACCACTAAGTATTACCGTTTCCTGGCCAAGCACGGCGGCTGGGTGTGGGTCCAGAGTTACGCTACGATAGTGCACAACAGCCGATCCTCAAGACCTCATTGTATTGTCAGCGTCAACTATGTCCTAACGTGAGTGTCATTAAAGATTTTTACCCTAAACATGTTGCTGAAGCTATAGAAAAAAAAAAAGGTTTTGCTTTTTTGTCAGTTGGTCAGCATATGTTTGAAGAAGCGTCTCATGGCGAATCCTCAAAAAGAAGCTTCCTATTTAGCTATTGAGTTGTAAATAATATCATTTCTCTATGATCCTCACTTGGAGCACCCTTTGTATCGTTCCATCTCCTTGTCTCCTGGAGACATCCTCGTATTTATCCCTCTGTTGCCTCTCTCTGCAAATCCACCCAATGCTGTTACCGCAGGCAGTTGCGTGTTGTGAGAGCACAAAGCACACTAAGGCCCTTTGAGACGGCAAAGACAAACATCAGGGTTCAACCCCATCAAAAAACCTCTACTGTCACCATCGATCTGCGAGCCGAGGAAAGCGAAATCGATCACACAGGGAACTAGGAATCAATAGCTATTTCATAGATGTACCACATGTTGGATTTTCCTTGTTAGGTTTGGTTGATCCACACAATGTCTTCTGTGTGTTCGTGCATGCGATGGAGAGTTTGTGTGAGTCTTGGCCTCCGATCACGCATTCGGTTGCACTCCAAGTATTGATTTCTTCAATGCAGTGAGAGGAAAACAAAGTAACTACATTAAAATGACGGTGAATTTCCAAGAACATAATGAGGACTAACGCAGAATTATCCAAGGGTTCACTTGCACTAGATAGCGTATCACCTCGCTATGCTAGTGTTTTAACTGAAAAATATTCAATAAATAAATCATTCTAAGTGGTTGCCGCTGGTGCGTTCGAGACACGAGGTGCTCTGACATTGACCCTGAGGTGGAATTCGGCTAACACAGCTGAGTTTGCACAAAGGCCCAGCATTATTGGATCAGACGCAAGTCAGTCAGGGCACAGATAGGACGCCAGCAACCAGCCACCACAACTATACCTGAGAGCAAACAAGCCTCACACTGTGCACCGGTTATCTAAACATGGCCTTTCTCCCCCCAAGGTGTTGTACATAAAGAATGGGTCAGGTTTTGAGTCAAATTAAAGAGGCTGGTTGTATGGGGTCAAAGATGGGTCACAAAGTTTAAAATGCTATAGGAGGCTACTATTACATACCTTTGATGTGATAAGTTAAGAAAGGGCTCATGTTTGCTGAACACGACACAGGAGCCTTTTTATTCCCCCAACCGTGGCACCTGGATGCAGGTCAGCCACAGGACAGTAGGGTATCATTTCAAAGATAGGGCACAATTTGCATGCATATTTATATATAGATTCAGTCTCTCACACATACACATAGTAAAACTATTTTCCAGTAGATATTCACATGAGGGATGGAGCACCTATCCACACGTTTGTATTGTGGCTGTATTCTGGTAACAGCTGTTTGGCAGTAAATATTCACTTTGAGCAGAGGGAATAGATCAGCTTCACCTCGTCTATATATTGATAGTCAAACAATGTCCGCCAAGCAATTTATACACCATCTCAAACGCGAATATGTGTTAAATGTCCCATGTAATGCAACACACTTTAAATTTCACATTTCTATTTCATTTTTTTTAGTTTAAAGGAAATATGTATGCATTAATCCAACCTAGAATTATTAACTCATAACTATTTTTATGGTAAAACAATTTCTACTTTCAATGCCTTCCACTTAATACAAGTTAAATTGGGGCTGGAGGTTGTCCCACTTTATACTGGGGACAGAGTTGGTTACACCCTGAACAGGTTGCCAGTCCATCATAGAATTGACATGCAGGGGAAATCATGAGCCCGCACATTTTTACCTCAAATTATAGTTAAAAAGCTCAAATGAACCTGACTCGGTATACACCACATTAAACACACTTTATATTCTACTTACTGGTTTAATGAATTCCATAGCGATTTCTGTGTCTCTGTGCTTTTGGCATTATAAGATGCATTTTTGAATCAGCAGTAATGGTTAGAAAATGACAACACTGGGAGAAGCGCACTAGTTCAATGTTTACAGTTACATTTTGCCTTTTTTGATTCATCAATGTTAACATTTTTAGATTTGAGCAACTTTATATTTTAATGTGTTTTTACATTGTTTTCTGAAAATCTACCAGTAGTGTGCACCATTGTGTGTATTCTAAAAATGTACATTTATGTACAGTATATATCCTGTGTATATCATATTCTTATTTCGTATATCAGCCGATATATCAGCGATCGACTGACATAGTTTATTGGCAGATACATCGGATTCCGGCTCTTTAAAAACCCCCAATAGCGACATCGACCCTAAAAATCCCATATTAGACCCATAAAGTAAAATTGGACGCAGTTTTAGAAAGCTGATGTCTGCACAGTGTTGAAAATCACTGACATTATTGACAAAGATCCATTAGGACACTAAGTCAGCGATTCTCAACTGGTGGGTCACAGACAGCTGGTCAAAAATAAATAAATACATAATGTCTCATGTTGGACTTGTCTTTTATTTTGAAAGAAACTTTTCTTTTGACAGGCACGCTGTGAAATGCTTGTTGCACAGGAAAATATATAGATTTGTTTAGAAAAAAAAGATTATACTGTATGTGTGTGTTTTCAACAGCTATTTTTGAAAAACTAAATTTGGTTGGTTGAAAAAAAAAAAAGAAAAAAAAGTGAAACGCGATCTAACGACCGTGACAAAATGTCAGTCCCAGGATGAGACCAGCTGAGAACCACTGATCTAAGTTGATTGTTTTCAATTTAAATCGAGCTTTGTGGCAACACTTTGACACGCTTTTTTGTGTTTGTGAAAAGAGACACGGAGTACAAAGGAATGCAGTTGTCCTTAGACCAAATGAGCCCCACAAAGCCAGCCTTTCCTTATGCTGATAACCACAGTGAAGACAGAAAAAGCACCAAGTCACGCCTGACTCAGTCCAAGGCCAAAGCCAGGGTATCCCCATACCCACAGGTAAGAGTTTCCTTTTAAAGACAAGTCATAGAATGTTGACTTGTTGCATGTTTGATAGAAAATCCAATATATTCACGACTTGTTTCTTTGTAGCAATTCTCAGCGTTCAATCAAGATCGCTCAGAGTCAGACCAAGAGAGCCAATGGGGAGGGAGCCCGCTGACAGACTCCACCTCTCCCCAGCTGTTAGACCCCAGCGAGGCTGCAGAGGCATCCTGTGCTTACAGACTTTACCCAGATTCAGGCTCTCTGTGCTACGGCCTCGGCTTATCAGAAGATGACCTCGCCCATGCTCAGGCACATCCTCACAGCACCACCTGCGACCGCGTTCGATGCCAAAGTGGCCGCTACTTCCTGGGGACCCCGCAGTCGGGGAGGGAGATGTGGTGGGACACCACACGGTCGGTGCTATCACTGCCAAAATTCTCAGTGGAGAACAGTGAGGGTTATGAAATCACATCCTACCATGGCGCCATTCACGGTGAGGTGTTAGGGTTGAGCATGGAACCATCTGTCTCTGAGAATAGTTCTGAACTTGATTTTCCTGGTAGCTGTTATCCAAATGTTATTAAGGGATATAGCAAGTTGTTTACAGCGTCTCTTGCCAAAGGGTCGATTGCTACCATCTGTTCAAAAATTGCCTGCAATTTAAAGCCAAGTTATTCCACATCTCACATCATCAAATAGTGAAACTCCCCCTTCCTCTTAATGCCAAGATGTCAGGCACAGTTTCTGCTCGATAAATGTAGAAAAACTGTCCAGTGGTTATTGGTTGGTTTGGCATGAAATGTAACACTTCATCTGTCCCTACAGGTCGGGGTCACTGGGATGAAGACAGTGTAGGGAGTTCACCAAATGGAGGTGGATCTACTAGTGATTCAGGTGAGTGTTACCACGGAGACCAGTTCAAAGTGAGCCCTCGCGAGCCCAGCAAGATGGAAAGCCTGATACGCGCCACACAGCAAATGATCAAAGAGGAAGAGAGCCGCTTGCAGCATCACAAAGCACCACCGCTGGATGTCCCAGGCCTCGCCAAAAACCTCAGTCCCTGCTTCACTTCGTCTCTGACTACTCACTCTCAACTTACTATGCCCAGCGTGGTGTGTCGTGGCCCTGGAGCTCCGAGCATCGACCTCCCTACTGAACGCCTTCACCACAGGGACAGCATCAAAGTGGGCGTCCCCCACGACAATGACGAAAACACAACCAGCCCTGCTTCTTTGTCCCGTCTCAGCAGCCCCAGCTCGGATGGACTCCCAAGGTCTGCGGGCGTGCCTCTCACCAAAGACTATATGCACACAGATCTGTCCCCTCACCCCGCACACCCCCAGGGAAGTCCGCTGCTCTATGCTGCTCAGGAGAGGCAGCCACTGGACAGGCAGGCAGCCTACGCTTTGACCGGGTACTCCCTGGAGCACCTGTATGACCCCGAGAACTTGCGGAGCTACTCTGGCCTGACCTGTGGAGGAGTGCAGTATGACGTTGCACCTCATGTTAGAATGCAGGCTGAGCAGATTCAAGCACACAAGACAACCTCCGTTATCATAACCAATGGGAGCTGACGATATCTCATGCAGATCAGTCCTGCTATGAGGATGGAATGAATGAGCAACGTAGACTGGGTTCTTGACAAAATGTGAACTGACACTGGGACCCAGTTGTTGGATGGTGACGAAACAGAGGCGATTCATTGAGCACAACGAGTTCGTCAGGCCCTCATATCATTTCCTTCCGTTGTCACCAGAGGAAACCGCAGACTAGAGTGCAGGAAGTTACGTCTGACGTGCTAGCTGACACAGGACGAGGGTGTTTTCTTAATGCGGTGGACTCTCCTCCCTCCTCACAAGGGCTGGCTAAACATCAATCCAGCATTTCTGTCCCAGACCTTTCATCCCTCGTTGACCGTGTAAGTTAATCTGTTCTGGACAAGATTTCCAAAGGCAGTAAGAACTTATCTTGTTCCATTTCCCTTTCAGCTGAAACTCAATGGCGCATAATGGACAGGCCAGAATTTCACTGTTGTAAGATGTCAATGTTCCCTTCTATTTATTTGTCAGTGGGCTGTTTTCTGTACGTGTGTCTTTTTTCTGTTGGGGTAGGAAGTTTTACTGGTGTCATTAAACTTCTTTGGGTGTTTGGGTCATTACAATGGACAAGACAACAGGCTAATTAAATGAAGTGATAATACAGATAATATGACTTTAGTTCATTTAAATGATGATCAGATAAAACAAGGTGTGACACTCTTGTTGAGATTGCAAAGATGACTTCCTTTTACCACCGTTAGCATATGTAGTGTATGCTGTTAAAAGTATTTGTGGATTCCAAATAAAGGTTTTAAGCTGTTGATGTCACGGCTAAAATATTACAGCAGGTCTGAGCCCAATGAAAAGTTTAATGTCTTCAGTTCACAATTCTGGTTAATTTATGCTGTAAATATCACAGTTTGAGGACTTTTTGAGCAAGACGTGACAAAATTATTTATTAGTTTGTTCAAAAGTTATTCTAAATCTAAATACAGTTGGAAACAAACAACTATTGTCCGTGTTGATTTTTGTGATAAAGTACACACACACACACAGCTCCCTTGGAGAAATGAGATGCACATTTAGTAGAAATATTAATAATCTAATATAAAATTAATTGTACATTCCAATTAAAAATGATACTAAAATAAGTTTTAT
Organism: Gouania willdenowi; assembly: GCF_900634775.1. Taxonomy (NCBI): domain Eukaryota; kingdom Metazoa; phylum Chordata; class Actinopteri; order Blenniiformes; family Gobiesocidae; genus Gouania; species Gouania willdenowi. The sequence goes on along the minus strand of NC_041066.1, from coordinate 9,496,462 downwards.
TGCATTCAGAAAAAGCATCTAATCCAATGTAACATTTTTTAATTAATTTTAAAATCCACTTTTAAAAATGTATAAAAAGATGACATTGTGAGAATAACATAGAAAAGAAGAGGAAAATAGATACAAACCAAAAGGCCCTGAACAAAGCGTTCTAACAGGACACTTCTCACTGAGTAGTGAGCACTTGCAGCCCCACGTTTCTGCTGTTGGACTCCCACATTTAGCCACTCTGACCTCTGCTCGCAGGCAATTTCTCTGCCGTACATTTAAATGCAGACTAAGTTATTCACGCGTCACTGTGAAACTGGAGCGAGGAGCTAGACACACACTGACCCGACTATATGTGAAAACTATAGCTGAAAACGGCTTACATCTAGGGCTGCTCGACGATAGAAAAAATTATAATCACGACTGAAATTATGATTATTCAAACGATTATTTGTCGACCAAAAAGTTATTTATTTTTTGTACAAAAAAAAAAAACATGAATTATATTCTTTAAACATAAATAAAATACTTCACACACTAAAATCAATACGTTCACTTTTGCACAAAACAAAACACTTCTTGCACGTGATGTGTCTTTGCTCTAGGTCTTCATCATCAAACCCAAAGTGTTTAATATGAGAGAATTTGACTTGCAAAGCGTTTTTGCTGCCTTTCTAATGCCATATTTCAAAACCACTAGCAACAACTTACCTCGTGTTGGCCTGCAGGCTAGCTTTAGCTTTGAGAGGGGCGGGGCGGAGGGGAGGAGCTTGCATATGCGTAGATTAAACAACTCAAAGTTAGTATTAATAACATGTGTGTGCCAAACTTTATTATTTGTAGATGTCCGAAATAGTGGGTTTGTTTTATTTAGCGAATAAAACAAATGTTGGGGGAAAAAAAATAAGAATAATAATAATTACATGTAATTATCGGTTTTTTTTCTTGATTGTTATTTTGTAATCGTTGGGTGTAATAATCAAAATTGTAATCAGATTTCAATTAATTGAGCAGCTCTACTTACATCACAGTGTGTCTGTATGAAAAGATGGAAGATTACTGTTTATTTATTGCTGGAGTGCCTTAATAACCAAACTCTTTCAACTGTAGGGGTTTTGCCTGAAGTGTGTCCAAACACTGGGCCTTTTGCCCAGACTTTGCAAATATCTTAGCTACAAATTGCTAACTACATCATTGAACCGTATACAGGATCCTCCCTGCCTTAGCTCAGTCTGCACAAAGAAAACCATTACTGTGTCCGAGACTGAATGCTCCTGGCTTACGTGCAAGCAAAGAAAAGGTCAACATATTTTCACATTTTGTGGCAAAACCAGACCATGGAAATCCCAAGAAGCATCTCTGCAAAACATGACCTCAGACACCAAAGAGTTCATTATATATAAACAATGGGTCCGAGAAGTGATTTCTACCTCATCACAATTACTATCATAGCACAATGAGTGTTAAAAGGACCGTAAATACACAACTTAGATATAGCTCACTGACCCCACAAGCCCAAAGGTCTAGCCCATTAATTCTCCTTTGCCAGCACACATCCACTACTTCAGTCAATCTCTAAACTTCTAGTAGGACACCGGAATATGTGGAGTAACCTCCCTCACACTCATAAAACATTCGATTGAGAAACCTTTCAGAAATTAAATTGAGAAGACCATGTGTTCAGACCAACATCCTTCAAAATCCCATTTAGAAATCTGATATTTGTTTTTAATCAATGATGCAAAATGCTCTTACCGTTTATGGAAACATGTAAAGCCGCTGCGGTTAATGAAAAGGTCTTATACTTGATTGGTTTGCAGTTGTTGTTGTGGACAGATGACGCTAGCCTTAACATCCTGCTCATCTTCACAGGCTAAGAAAAACAAAGCATATTTAAGGCTCTGAACATATTTTGCTGTTCCAAGTATGCTATCAGCAGGTTTAAAATCTGGTTTAAGAACCATAATTAACTTGGTTTGCTCGCATTAACAAAGTGTCCAGAAAACCCTGGAAGAAGCAGCATCATTAATGTCATCTCCATGAAGTAGACAGGGATTACGTTCCCTTTTCCCCTAATCTTTCAGTATTCATGTTTAAAAAAAATACAAAATACAATTTTTTTTAATTGAAGATGTTATTATGAACTGTATTTGAGCTTCATAACAAATCTCACAGCACAGAAGATAAAAATGGGTTTTATTACATAAGTGAACAGAATCTTGAATAATTGTCTGTTTTGTTGCATTAATATATATATATATATATATATATATATATATATATATATATATATATACTGCATGTGGGCAGTGTGTGGTCATATCTAATCAAAATTCAGTTTCACAATCACAATATTAGCGTTTTTGTTCAATAATGTCAAACACAAAATTTCCGATACTAACCAATACCAATATATACATAGACCCCTCCCCCCCCCCAAACTAATATTAGGTCATATTATATCTCCATGGAAATGGCAGGTTTAGGCTACTTTTAACATGGTGTCCCACTAAATGTTTTCCATAAACATCATCTGTGCAAAAAAGAATACTTATTCAACATTAGCAATTGAAAAACGGGGATATTCGTGTTTAGTATAAGTTATCGGTTTTTCAATATATGTGGAAAAAAACACAATATAGACCAATATTACATTTCATGGCTAATAATGGCCGATAACATTGGCCATATTTAGTAATAAACATACAAATCTGTGCTTATTCTTGATCAAACTGCAGGTGCATGGAGTGGAATGGGGATTTGGTTGTAGGAGAAAGATCAATAATGTATTACTTCCTATAAATAGAGATCATATTGAAAGATTAGCGATATACAGTGTATATATAAACAGGTCCGAGATGTCTCAAATTACATAAAACTGATCCCAACCACATCCCCAAATAATGTCATTAAAGAGTGGTGATGCACGTGAAGGTTTCCAGTCCATTTAACAGGATATGAAGACATTTCAGCGCATAGTGAGGGGTGGTCTTAATGTGAAGCTAACCAACCACAGGGAAAAAAAACATCCCAGGGTTTCACAACTGCAGCAAAGGAGGAGCTGATCTTTAACCCGTGGAAGCACCACAGAGAACATGCGTGCAGGTGGTAAGGCTCAGGAAAGCTGTGAGCTACCAAACTTAAGTGCTTGATTGATTTCAGGACCGAGATTCAAGAAAAATTGCATATTCATACATCAATTAAAGCGTTCCTGCCTTCATAATTCACTCTGGCAGCCTGTGGGAAGAGCCGACCTGATGGAGCCGACTCAGAGGAAAATGTTTCATCATGTTTTGTGCTTTAAGACCTCCCGGAGAGCAAACGGTTGTTGTTTTTGGTAGCTGTTTAATCCCCTTTATCTGAAATCAGCTTGAAAGTAGCAACATTTGTAAACCAAGCTGTGAAACCAAGCAAAACACATGAGAACATTCAGCTAATAAGTCGACAAACTGCAGAGCTGCACTGGACCTGGGAAAATACCTCAACCAGAAACTCTCAATGACACCTCTGCAGGACATTTAGATGTTCTGATTGGGTGGAGCGGGATATTGAGGTCACGTGGTCGATCTGATTGGCTGAGCTGGAAGACTGACCTTATGCTGTTAATGTGAGAGGAAATGAGCTTTCTGTCATGGCGTGGCTGTTAACTCTGCATGCAGACTGTGCTGCTACTAGCAAACATACATTATGTGTCAACAGTTGGTGGAGGATCTTTATGAAATGACGTTATAGTGGCATCAAGTGGACAGATTTAGATTATTTTGTAATTCAAGCTCAGTTTTTCTCAAATTAAAGACTGAGGATCTGTGTTGACCTGGTAACCTAACATGACTTAAAAAGCATAATTTTGTTGTCGTTAGTGTTTTCCCAATACAAATCTATTAAATCCCATTTCAGCCAGTTAAAAAAACAACTTTGAAAAGTAAAACATATCAATAAAGAGATACTATTGTATTTCATAATTATGACTTGGCATCTCATAATTATGACGACATCATATTTTAATTCTGAATTACTATCTCAAAACTATGACTATTTTTTTTTATTTATTTTTTTTATTTTCTTATAGTTTTTTTATTGGCAGAAATGGGCTTCCATACAAATCATCCATACAATACCATTTTTTAAATCGTTATATTGTTCATTATTTGCATTTTTAATTTGAGAAAGAACCCATTTTATTATGGATCCATGTTCCAAAAAATGTTGACTGTTTCTGGGTGGATAAACATTTGGAGTTCCACAGGAAGATGTTTAAGGCCCAGAATGCTTAATTCAGCATTTTTGCCTATACTTTTTAACAATACAATTATTTAAGAACTAGTTTGTGGACCTTTAGCCTATCGCTTGTGGCCACCAGGAGTCCCTGGACTTCACCTTGAGAAGCATGCACATACAACTTTTTTAAATTAACATTTTGTCAGTTGCTATAAAAGCAGTAGATATGAGTTACTGTAACTAACCACATTGCTGTATAACAGGATTACATCTAAAACATTTTTTTTTCAAAAGGCTTAATTACATTTCCATATTTGAAATAAACCACCTTCATTTGGAGTGCTCTAATCTCTAATAGGACTATTAACAAGATGATACATATGATATCTTGGCACGCGCACACACACACACACACACGTTTAAACACACACATTGGGGCTCAGACAGTGTGAATCTAATGCCTTCCAATCCTGTGAATCCCTTTGTTCCTGATTTCATGCTTGATTTGGCCACAGCTTGAGTCTGGCTCGTATCAGCTCTTCTTGCTGCTTTCACTGCTGCCAAACCCAGGATCCAATGCCTCTCTCACTCTTTGCTCTGGTCTCCTGTTGTTTGTTCCAGCAAAGCTGAAAAAAATGCTCAACACATGCCAAAAATGTGTGCTTGTTTGTTTGTTTGTATCTTGCATGCTTCCAATGTCAACACACAGCCAATCTGCCAAGTGAGGTTTGTTATTGAAGCAGTTTGAACCATTCACACTGTCCTTTATCAACTGGACTCCAGGAGTGGATCCTTATTAAATGATTTGCCGTGGAGTTGAAGGACGATTCCCTCGTGCAATGACATGAACTGTTCACACTGTCCACAAATCTTCTGATGGATTCAACGCTTTCTAAAGAGGCTTTTCAGACGTTGTTTTCAAACTTGCCTTTCCAAAGCTTGCATATCAGCCCGACTCCTCCACTCCTTGGGTCTCATAGCACTCAGATATTGTGACAGCTGCGTGAGGGGTACAAGAGGGAGAGCGGCGGAGACGGACAAGGAGAAAGAAGGAGAGCCGAGAGGGTCTCTGGAGAGAGGGTGCCGGTGCTCCACAGCTCTGAGTCACCGCCTGCATGCCAATGAGGAGATTCCCCTGCAGCAGCGACGCAGCAGTGGAGCAGAGCAGCAGGAGGGGCTGGTGCTGACACTGTACCACCACTATAGTCCTTGATAGTCGCATTACACACTCACCAGAAAAGAGTTAAACACCAGATGGGCTTTGAAGGTCTAAAAACGTCCAAATCAGCACCACTGTTAAAGGGATCCTCCACTGTTTTTACAAATGTGGCCTAAAATCTTCTAAATGTCCATGTGCCAAACAAAACACATTTCGCACCATATTAATTTTTGTTAACTTTTAAAAACGAGACTACCCTTTTGAAACATGTATTCCGCCATCTTGAAATCACGTGATTGACGACGTCACACACACCCATTTGCCTGTAAACGTCCCATTGTTTTCTATTGGAGTGAAGCATTCAGCCTGCTTTTTAGATCATTTAGCAGCTTTTTAGATCATTTAGCTGCTTTTTAGATCATTTAAGTCAAAATGCAGATTTGTGCTCCTTTAAGTTGCTCTAAATCAGGGGTGTCATACTCCATTTAGTACAGGGGCCAAATATGGAGCAGTTTGATCTCTAGAGGGTCACTGGTTTTTTGTGGAAAAACAAGTAATTTCAACGTTATTGTGACTTACTTTGCACTTGCGCGTATACATAAAATACAAAATATGTAAGAAACCGACAATATCCAAGCAATAAATGATAGATATCAGTCCCAACCGGATCTTCACTTTACATTTCCTAGATTTGGGACCAATTTCTGTTTAATTAAGGAAACTTGTGCAATAATTTGAGGAAAATTTAAAGATTTTGTAAGGATTTTTGGTTTGTATTCATCAGTTTAACATTACAAATGACTGCAATCATGCAATATAAGCATTGGGAAAACTGTGAACCCCTGGAAATATTGTTGAGTTTCCTTTACATAATGATTAATGTTTTCTGTATCGTTTTTATTTTCTCCTGCAGGCCAAATTGGATGCTCCAAAGGACTGGATTCGGCCCCCGGGCCTTGAGCTTGACACATGGGCTCTAAATAATCAGGAAAAATGAAAGATGTCGATGTAACCGTCTTTGGTTTACCAAAAGAGATTAAAAACAGTTGTGACCTGAAAAATTATCTATGACTGCAGGGGGCGACAGTTCCAACTCTGTGGTTAGGTAGTAGACAGTGAAGCAGAGAAGAAGAGCTCAGTGCATGGCTGATGCTCTGGTGGCTGAAGTTAGCGAGTAAATCACGGACTGTTGAAGGACTCGCAACCAACACTACTTCTATCCTCACGGTTTGTGCGTCTTCAACAGTCCTTGATTACTCGCCAACTTCAGCCACCAAAGCATGTCAGCACACTGTTTAAGAGAGAGTAAAGGTCCATTAGGAGAGATCTTTTCTTTTCTGTTTCATAGTCGACTACCAAATCGCAGAGTTAGAACTGTCGCCCCCTGCAGTCATAAATTATTTATCGGGTCACAACTTTTATCCTCTTCCTATTGTATAAACAAAAGAGGGTTACATCGACATATTTAACTTTTCCTGATTATTTAGAGCAACTAAAAGCAGCACATGTTAACATTTTGACCTAAAAAGCTGCTAAATGATATAAAAAGCAGGATAAATACTTCACTACAATAGGACAATAGGATTTTTACAGGCTAATGGGGCCGTGTGACATCATCAATCATGTAATTTCAAGATGGCGGAACACAGGTTTTAAAATGGTAAAGTCGTCCCATTTTTAAAAGTTAAAATGATCTAACAACTAGATAGGACAGATTTACGAAAACTATTTGTCGCAATCGAAAACAGTTAGACCGTTTTCTGTGTTTTTATCTGGAGTTCTTGCAGAGTCATGAAACATACTTTTGTCTACCCATCATCAATCATCTCTCCACCTGCAGGTGCAGGCAGCATGGCTCTCCACAACCCAAACATATGGTGAAGATTAGCATTTACATAGGACGAATGAGCCAAAAATGACCTGAGATTCATTGTTCGACACTGTAGAGAGGAACTAGAATACAGAATATCCAAATCCTGAAGGAATTCACACCAAGTCCTTACCCTGACACACACACACACACACACACACACACACACTACACCACTTTTTTACACTTTCCTTTTTTCATGGTTAATTAAGTTAGAATGAAAACATGTTGACTGTATCACAAGCTGCTACTTTTTCACTATGGAAAGTGGAAAAAAAAAAACAGTGAAAACACTGATAAATAGATAACGTACAAATGAATAAATTGTCTTTTTAAGGACAAAGACAACCAAAATTTGTCTCTAACCCAGTTGGTTTTAGAATTTGTTTTTTTAATGAGTTTGTTATACTGCGTTACAAATACAGCGTAGCCAGAATTAGTGCATAAAGTGATATGCAAGCTCAGATATTTTTATTCAGTATTTTATTTATTTATTTATTAAATTCTATTTTTTGTCCTCCCCTTTCTTTTCTTTATGCTGCATTTTATTTAAACTAAATGTATACTTGAGAAAGTGAAAGTATAGAATACAGTTGTGTTGTTTTAATTGAAAAATGATCAAATTTAAAATGTATTTTTAATCAGTAAATATAATTTTTTATCAATTACTAGACATTTCAGGCGACCCCACATAGCATTTCACAAAAAGAGCTACAAAATGACAGAACAAACGTGTTGTCGTGAATTCAAAAAACAAAGCCTGGATTGAATAGTTTCAGTATCAAGTGCAATGAAAAATTAGAAAGATGTTGTATCTAACGCAACAGCAAAAAGGGTTACAGATACTGTACATGTGCATCAGTATGCTCTCCTTAAATGCGGTTTTATTATTTACAGTACAGATTTCCATTAATATTTTTTATTCCTTGGATAGAATTTTCCAGTGTTTTACATCACTCTTCATCATCTCTAAATGCTGTCAAAGGACAAACCCTGCTGTTCATGAGTAGGTGGTGGATTCTGCAACTTTGAGCACAACAAGCAAGAACTTGAGAATTAAATCATAAAAAAAAAAAAAAAAAAAATAGTAGCAGTTAACTTTGATATTTTTTTAGTAGTAGTACAGCCAGGAGGAGGGAAAAAACCTGACACGGTGGGCGACGTTATGTTCACCTCGGACACTTAGTGACATCACTATGATCAATTAGTGCTGCATGTATTTCTCTAGCGGAACTTTACTCTAAATAACTTCAATGTACTCCTAGGGCTGGGCAAAAAAATCGATTTCATCGTTTTATCAAATTTGTAGATAAAAACAAATAAAAAAAAAAAATATATATATATATATTTGTTTTTTTTCCCACCACATTTTTTTGGACTTTTTTGTGTTCTATCCTTGTGGGTTACCATAGCGAGATGTGAACCAGCCCCTCTTTGTTTACCCTTTGAGTATAGGCTATATGTGCAAATAATTTTTTATTTGCACTATGCTGAGATGCAAAGGAAAGAGTTTATCATTTAACTTTAATGTAATATGTTATAAAATATGTAGTTATCAGATTTCTTAATTAGAAAATTTAAGCTACTGTGAAGTTGCTGTTGCACTTGTGCTTAAACCTGAGTTAAAGCTTGAAATAGTTGAGCCTCATATACTTTTTATTTTGGGATTGTTCTATGCATTTTAACTCTTGAGGACAATCACAGCAATAAAATTGCATTTATGACAATATATCTGATGTCTGCAGTCATTTTTAAGTGCATTTGAAATTTCTTTTTTTTTTTTTAAATTGAATTGAAACTCAAATTTTCCTTTAAAAAATTGGAGATTTTTTTTTAGGCAAAATCGAAGATGAATGAATTGCATATAATTAGATTTTTTTTTTTTTTTTTTTTTCCTGTTCAGAACGACAAGTGCTTTTTCAAAGCATTGCTATCCTGGTGCAGCAGCAGGATGAGGAAGAGCATAAACAGTGTGTCGCCAATTCTTCGCTTTCCCCCTTGAGAAGAATTAATAACTAATTATGTCAGGTCACTCGTCCAGATGGCCCTATCAGATGGGCTCCTTCTCTGAACCTCACCTCCAACGAGCACCTCTGACCCCGACCATCACGTCACCCCTGGCAACGTGGAGTCTGAGCCGGGGCGGCACACGGGATGAAATCAGGGGAAACATGGGCGTTTGTGGTGCATGTAAAGAGGTGGTGAGGAAAGGGGGTGGGGGGGGTTTGGGTACGAGCTGGGCGTGTCTGATCAGTGTTGGATGGCTGGCTTTAAAGCCCCATGAATACAAGGTTCCCTGCCGAGGCCCTGATCTCCACGCTCATGATTCTGTTATTACACGCCATGTTCCTGTGATGGGCAGATGGCTCAGAGCGCAGGCACATGCATTCACACGCATTCAACGCACACCGAGCCCAACGCATCAATGGACACAACCTGATACTCCCCTTTCTTGTCTCATTAGAAGGCTATAGAAACATAATAACATAATAGGAGGGAATTAAGTGCCCCGTATGGATGTCAAAGGGGGGATGTAGCAGATGATTGGGATGAAGGCTAACAAGCACATGGTGCGCTCGCTCAGCTTTGTGTGGTGATTAGTGCCTTGGACAGAGCTGACAGGTAAAAGACAAGCCCTCTGGGACAGAGCCGCGTTTACACGGACACTTAAACAGCCAGAGCAGTGACAGCAGTGAGTAACGGGCGTCAAAGCCGCTGCCTGATAGAAAAACCTGTGAGGTGCGCGACAGAAAGACGAGTTAGCATTTAAATGTACAGGATTGATGTCACAATACCTTTAAATCTTCTAAGAAGGTTCAAAATTTAGGACAATATTAGATTAACTACAAACTGAAAAACAATACCAATCATTTTTCACCATCCAATCAAACATTATTGATAAAGCACCTTAAAAAAAGATGTGATTTTTTTAAATTTTGACATTTTTTTATGTTTTAAACCAGTAGTTCCCATTTGACCTGAAGCCATGTACCTCCTAACAGGGTTGGGGTCAATTAGAATTGTAATCACGTAATTGATAATAATCGACTTTGTAATTGCCATGAAAATTTTACAAAAATATTATTAAAATATGTTTCAAATCAAGCTTTTCCACATTTTAACATTTAAAAAAAATCAAATCGAGGGGTATACTTGACACAAAAAAGGCTCAGATGCCCACACCAAAAATATTAAAACCTATATTTTCATTAATTAGGAAGCCTAACAACGTAACCAATAGATAGGAAAGAAAGTAAATGATTACATTTGTTTTTAGTGTATTTTACAGCTGATTTAGGACCCATTATCATGAGAGATGCTAACAGAAAGCTAATGCATTACAGGCTCTGTAACTGTGATTAATTGTAATTGAACGTTAGTAATTGAGAAGGTATTTGTAATTTACTGTCTGAGAAGAAAGACTAATTGTAATTTAGTTGTAATTCGAAATAATGGTGTTCGCTGTAATCGTAATTGAATTGTAATTGAACATGAATAATTGAAGACATAATTGTAACTGAAAGATGTAATTGACCCCAACCCTGGATGGAAAGTATGGCTCACTGTTTTGTTGCTGCATTGCATTAGTTGAATGTATATGAATATTTAAGTGTTGCGACTTGAGCCAAAGTCAGAGACACAACCAAAAACAATAAGATATGATGATAAAAAAAATAAAATAAAATAAAAAGCAGTGGTCATGGCACATATTAGTCAGACGGGTTCATTACGCTGCAAAACGGACAGATGTAAGAGTTTTGGTGAGTTTGACTAGATTGATAAATAAACCAATGAGTGAAGACAACTAGAAAACTGCAGATTTGAAAGATTTTCCCAGTGCACATAAGGTTGGTATCTATAGAATAAGTCGTTTACAAGCAGATTCATATGCAGGCGCTAAGCTTCCTTGACATAAGGCAGATCCAAGCAAACAGATGAGCTGAGGTGAGGAGTTCATGCTGGTTCTGATAATAGAGAGTCCCATAAGAACACTGTCTATAACCTAAATAACAATTCTCAATCACCAAAAAAAATCAAAAAAAAAAAAAAAAATTTTATCATTCTTTCAGTTAAATTATATAGTTGAGTAAGAAAGTAACCCAAAGATCATTGAAAACACATTCAAATAATAATAGATTATAAAACCAAACAAATTGAAAGGACAGTTTTCAAGTCCCATGTTAATAATGTGGAGTTTCTAATAAAGTTTCTCAGGTGAGAGATTCTGAGGTTTTCCACAGGCTTTTCTTTTTTAAATTTTTTTTTTGTGTGTGAAATCCGATGGAAATTCCCGTTACTTCACGCAGGTGCAAACATGCCAAATTAAAATGAAACAAAGCTCCTGAAAACACTTGCACTAAACAAATAAGTTGTAGAGAAAGACAACTGCAAAGGAGCAACAAACCCCCCAATGGCCCAGATAAGACCTTAAAAGTTAGGTAGAAAAGTAAAAAAGAGGATATTTGGTGACCCAATGTGGAGTGAATGGAAGAGAAAGCACAATATCATCCAGGTAATCATATTCTAGTGCAGACGGCATTTTTTTATCACATCGGGGGCAACAAAAGTATGTAACCGTCTAATCAGAGGACCACAATATCCACATTTTTATCAGCATTTAGAAAAACAGAACAATGACCAGCCTGAGCATTTACAGCATTAAGAAAAAAAGGATTATGATCATTTTGTGTATTTTGGCCTTATTTTTGTATCTTTTCTTAGTCATTTTGTGTATTTTTACATGTTTCTGAGAGTCATATGTGTTTTTGTCGTGATTTCATTTGTCATTTTATATATTTGTATTCATTTTCTGCATTTTTGTTGTCATTTTGAATAACTTTCTGCCATTTTGTATACATTTCTGTGTGTTTTTGATGTATTTTTGTATGTTTTTGAGGGTCATGTTGCATGTGATTTTCTCATGCTACAGATTTGCTTTGTAATTTTATATATTTGTCGTCATTACATTATGTGTATTTTTGTTTTCAATTTGTACAATTTTCACCCATTTTATATAATTTCCTGTCCTTTTGTGTATTTTTGTTGTTTTTAATGCATCTTTTTGTCATTTTGTCTATTTTTGTAAATGCCTCTATCGATGTGTTTATAGAGTAATCTTGTGTATTTTTGTGTGTTTTTGATGATGTTCACATGTTTCTACGAGTGATATTGCGCGTTTTCGTCGTTTTATAGATTTTCTATGTCGATTTGCATTTTTGCTGTCATTTTGTATAACTTTCTGCCATTTTGTATACATTTCTGTGTTTTTTTAATGTATTTTTGTATGCGTCTGATGGTCATGTTGCATGTGATTTTCTCATGTTACAGATTTGCTTTGTCATTCTATATACTGTATTTGTCGTAATTTTGTTTCATTTTGTACAATTTTCGACCATTTTTCATAATGTTTTGTCCTTTTGTTTATTTTTGTTGTTCTTAATGTATCTTTTTGTCATTTTGTATATTTTTGTTTCAAGAGTAATCTTGTGTATTTTTGTTGTTGTTTTGTGTATTTTTGTTGCCATTTTGTGTGTTTCTGACACATCTTCACATGTTTCTGCGAGTCATATTGCATGTTTTTGTCATTTTATAGATTTTCTTTTTATTATCTATATTTGTATTCATTTTCTGTATTTTTGTTGTCATTTTGAATAACTTTCTGCCATTTTGTATACATTTCTGAGTGTTTTTGAGGTATTTTTGCATGTTTCTGAGGGTCATGTTGCGTGTGATTTTCTTGTGTTGCTTGGTCATTTTAAATATTTGCTGTCATGTGTATTTTTGTTTTCATTTTGTATAATTTTCAACCATTTTATACAATTGTCTGTTTATTTTTGTTGTTCTTCATGTATCTTTTTGTCATTTTGCATATTTTTGAGAAATTTTGTTGTCCTCTTTGTATTTTTATTGTTTTTTGTATTTTTGTTTGTATACGATTGTTTTTTGTATTTTTGTTTGTATACGATTGTTTTTTGTGTATTCACAAGGCCTGGCGTCCCTCACGTTTTGCCCCTGTCTTATCTATTTCTTTTTAATAATATCACGTTTTTCTTTGATTAAAAGCGATATATTTTATTTTGAAGCTCTGTTGTAAAATTAGAGACAAGACTTGAAAACTCTTGTGCACACAGGAACTCTGCAGGACCAGATCTCCGTTTTCTATTTGTAGAAGAGACATGTGACAAAGGCACTAAGACCAAATCAAACAAAGACACCTTAAAAAGGATTTAAAGAGTTTAACCACATCTTATTCATTCAGTCCAGTTCTTTTCAGTCCACGAGGCCCAAATACTGGGGGATAAAGAAGCTGTACAAAAGCTGCGCTCTCTGCACTAGTCATTGCCCAGCAGTGATCTCACTGTTGATATCATTGTGTCTCCGGCTCTTAAACGCTCGGCAAATCAAAGAAAATTATGAATGGCTGCAATGAGATTGGTGGCTAGCACTCACTCAATTATTTCAAATGGGCTGGCACGTGTTGATAAACACGGATAATTAGTTGATCATTATCATTACATCATTACTTTTTTGGCGTGGTGGTGTTAAGTGTCTAACAAGATTAGCCTGCCAGTCACGTTTCTGCTCTCAGCTGGGCAGACAATGGACAACGTTCCCAGCTGGAGGGACATCATGGACGCATTTTAGGCATCAGTGATCAGATGTGAAAAAAAATAAATATATATATAATGTATGAGCAATTTATTGTATAGAAAGAAAATATACGACAATTTTAAAAGTGTGTAATATGTGTGTAATATCATCAAAATCATATAAAGATGAGACAAAATGAATTCATTAACAGCAGCAATGGTTAGAAAATGTCATTATTTGTTTCTGTAATGTAGGAAAAGGGGCGGGACTAATAAGTTTATACTTCCACCCACTCTCTTTCAAACACAAAAAATATGTGTCTGCAGTAATATATGTAATTAATGTTTTGTTTTGGGTTTCTTTTTTTTTTGCCTTTTTTTTTGTCTTTTTTTAAAAAGTGTCTATATGCAGTTGCAACTTAAAAACTGGGAGTAATCACAAAAATTTAGACTGGGAAAACTGGGAACAACATTTATCTGGAACACTGGAATATATATATATATATATATATATATATATATATATATGCTGTACATTCTGTTTTAATAGAGTTATTCACTGTAAATTGCAGTATCTTTATTTATGCAAACGTGTTTAAAAAGTAATTAAACCCTGAGGTTTTGGCTGTCGTGCCGTAGGCTGAATTTTTGTTAAAAAATGCATTGATTATGGGCGGGGCTCTTGGAGCAGTTAAGACACGCCCAGTTTATTCTATAAAATCTCCAATGAACAATCGATGCTATGCTAACTAGCTACTCAATACTCACTATACCTCTCTATAATTCACAATTATCTCAATCCAACCTACTCACCACAGATTATAGTCCGCAGGTGTTTGTTTTTAAAGGACGGGCGGGGTTAACAGTGCTGGTGTCACAGACTACCATTATAAGCAAATAGCATAATTCTATTGTAATAGCCAGATTCCAACCCATAGAGGGTGGTCATTCTTACATTTTATTTTGACTGAAAATTCAAGAGAACACTAATTCATACCAAACATTTGTTTTCAGCAGAAAAAATGGATTTGGGGGTTCAGTTACTATTTCAAAAGAATCTCAAAAAGTCATGCTAGGAACACGTAGGCAGCCGTTTTAAATTACTTAACGTGCTGCATTACACTTTGAAATAAATAATTAGCTATATATAACAACAGTGTTGGTTCATGATGTAAGAACCACCAACACGCCGCAAAACACCATTCTCAGCCTATGGTAAAATTCTGATGTAATATCAGGGTTACAACCCATAGAGGGCAGTCAGTCTTATAAAATAAAAATATGCCAACGTGAAATACTTTGACTAAAATGTCATTATTTAACTTTTGGTTTTAAGTTACTGTTTGAGAACGTCTGCAAATATGGCCCAGGACATTTCATACACTCATGATATATAAATACTTCCTCAAAGAATATAAGACATCAAAATCATAAATAAAAAATATAAAACTATGTAGACATCAGCAGTAACATGAGAGTGATTGGAAACCAGATAAAACATGTAAAAACACACCAGAGGAGTGAGGACAATCCATATTGTTTACATTAGAACATCTTAATCTTAATAAATGAAAAATATTAAAGCAGATTTTATGTCTCCTTTGCAAAATAAAAAGACCAAAAGGGTTGATTGTTGCAATGATTTTCTGAAACTAAATAAACCATTTATACCAATGTTATGGCAATTTCTATATTCATCATAATATCGTCAAATGTGTGTTCATGTGCACAATTTGTCATGTTTTAATACATGATGACTCCATTACTCTTTGCACTTTTGAACAGCTGAATCATGTTAGATTAAACAGTACAGATCGTATTGTACTCAGTGCAACACAGAGTCTCTGCTGAAGGCCAAAACTCAAACTCACGTGCAGATATACATGAACGCACACACTATCAAGGATAGATAAGAGTGGCGCTCAATCTTCCTCATAATATACACGTCTTCATCATCCTCAAATGTTTCCACTGTTGGGCATCTGACTCCCTCCTTCTCCTTACCTCAGGGTGGAACTTTTCTGTTATCTGTATAAAAGCTTAAGCTGTGAAACTGTTAGTTAGAGTGGGTCTTGCCTTTTTGCTCTGCCACGAGCCTTTTGCCTTTCATTCTTTCAGGATGGAAGCTTCTTTTTTACTCCTTTTTATTTTATTTTATAATAAATCTTTTTTATAAAATCATCAATGCTCCGACTGGACTCCATCATTCAACCAGAGCAATAAATCATGCCTCCAAATGAGGTCAACCGCAAATTTGCCGTAACACCATATATGATTAATATAGACCTTTTTCATATTTGAATACAAACCGCTAACCACATGGAAGAAAATAATTACCACTAAATCAACATCTCTGTCTGTTCCTCAAATATCTCTGTGGATCAGGGACAGACTGAGCTGAGACTTTCAACATGGCTGCTGCCTGGTTCAAGGGTGTGCAACGTCGGATTTATTTGGACTGCAATCATACCGTTCATAAATTATTTTTTTAAATTGTCGCAAATGCAGCTTTGCAGAACAGCTCAATGTTGACTGGTAGTCATGGTAACTTAGGATAATTTAGAACAGCTCAATGTTGAAAAGTAGTAGTGGTAACTCAGGATAAGTTAGATCAGCTCAATGTTGACAGGTAGTCATGGTAACTCAGGATGAGCTGCGTAGAATCTACAGGAGTGACTGCACAAAGGGCTTTTAAAAACGGCTAAAGTGGGTCTAATATTCTAAAAAAAACAACCGGTAAATAATATTGACCAGCAGGTGTCCTCAGTGAGCAATGTTGGTATCTATGGTGAGTAATAAAATGAATTTATAAAATGCTGTGTGTGTGTGTGTGTGTGATTCAGATTTAAATTTGCATTAGGATTTGAGTGTTTACAAGGTCATTTTAAAGAGGATTTAACTTTTATTCTGAATTAAAGAGGAATTAAATCTCCCATGTAAATGATCTATGAAAAAGCTACTTAACCTACCACTTTTCTATAGCAAGACAAACTGTACTTCCTACGGGCAATGCACTAGAATCTCCAATATTGTAATTTGACAAAGTCAAACAGTAGTTAATGCACATTAATATAAGCAAATCAAATAATAATTGCAAAAAATGTGAGCATATTCTAAAGGATGAGAAAGAAACCCAACACGTCGAATCCTCAGTAGCAATTTTTACATCTTCCTAGATTTGTGTGGCCACCAGGCTAAAAATAAAAATAGGTTTAAGATTGCTGTGCAGAGGCCCACTGCAGACTATCATTATTCTCTCAGCTTGCACATATGTTGCTGCATTGAACCCAGGAGCCCTGTCACTACGTTACAGCAGGAATCTGACGATGGCCTCTTCTAAGCAGTGATCGCACACCATCTGGTAGTACTATTCTTCAGCTGTTTGAAGAATCAAGGAAATCAACCCATCATCTACCCCCGCACTACCCCCTGCACACACAGGGACTAACACAGTCATATGTACACTGGTGACATGCACCTGCACACACACATTATTTCATCCACACACTTCACTTAAGACACAGGCTTTCTTTTTTTTTTTCCTCTCCTGATCGCCAGCGCAAGTGTGATGTCTTTACAGCTCTCTAAGGCCTCCTATTACCCAGAGCCCCATAATCACTCAGGTTATATATTAGTACAATGCATTGATTAGCAAATAATCCAATCACACGCCCATTATTGATCTTTTATAGAGCAACCCCCCTGACAATAAAGCTGGAGCTACAAAGCGTGGGTCAATAGGCACACAGGGAGGGAAGTCTTCTCGCAGCTAATTGGCTTATGAAATAATACAAACATTTTGCTTTCTCCACACCAGCAGAAATCAATGCTGAGCCTGGCTGATGCATTCAAATGCTTTTTACTTTCAGTCAGGAGGACTCCTCGACTCAAGGCTTCCCCCTCACGTTTAAAACTTCTCTCTCTAATCTTTATTCCCTTTTTTGTTGCTTGGACTAAATATAGTCATCTTTTCACGTTGGGGTTTTAGTCTACCTTTCCCTTGCCACTCCATCCAGACTTTGGCTATAACTTTGGGTTGCCAGATAAGTTGCTGCGTGTGGTGAGACCACATCTGACACCCAGCTGTGTGGGTCATGGGCTGCAGGAGCAGCTGCTGGTCATAAATCACCCGAGCTGGAGGAGCCCTGGTTCTCCTCCTGTCAGCCATGAAACAAAGACATAGAGGTAACGGGTAGCAGGGGGGTGTGGGCGGAGTAGGAGGAGGGGGGGGGGGGTCAGAGGTATCCAACCTGGGTAACAACATGAGACCACCTTAAGACTTTCACCTACACTAAAAACCCGGGTGAGGGCAACGGGGCAAATGTGCAACAATGATGTTAGAAGACGCAAAAGGCAAAAGTTAAGTAGACTGCATTATGGCATGCAAGCAATTATGGTTAAACAGGCATTGCAGCGCATTAGCTGCTATAGGGCAGAGAACAGGCAACCCCTCGCTGAGTTACTGTAGCAGGAAAATGCAAATAAATTATGTTGCGAGAAAGACAAAAAAAGAAAAAAAAAAAAAAAAGACCTCTTGAAGATTGTGTAACATTATGCTTGTATATAAGACCACTAAAATGTAGTTTCCTGCATGTGAAAAATTAGACAATTGCTAATAAATGGATGACAAAGCCTGATATATATATATATATATATATATATATGATTTACTCACATTTCCCAATTCCATGCCTGAAAATGCATGAATGAAAGAATGAAAGAAAAAGAATGAAAGAATGAAATAAAAAGAATGAAAGAAAGAATGAAAGAAAGAAAAAAAGAGCAACATTTTGGTTTGTATACAAGACATTTAGAATTTCGTTTCCTGGATGTGAGAAATGACTTGGCTAGTTAATAAGTGGATGACAAAGTCAGAGAAAATTAACTCTTAAATAAAAAATAAAAATCATAAATTCAATAAAATATGGCATTCAGGGATAATTAGAGGCATTTCAATGAGTTTTATTCAGATTAAAACATTTTTATTTACTTTTTTAATTATTGGATTCATTCACATTTTTTAACTCCACACTGAGAAAAAAGCAGATCCAACTCATCACTTTACCCTGACAGCTTTTTGATTCTTGTATATCTTTATTATATTTGTACATTTGTATTATTATTATTTTTTTTAATCTTATTCAATTTTTTTCTACTGTAGTGTGTGCACTCAATTATGTCCGTTTTCTTTTGTCTTTCTTTGTTTAGTGTTTAGTCTTTTCATTTGTAATATTTCTCGAGCCTCTGTGACATAAGTAATTTCCCCCTGGGATAAATAAAGTACTTCTGATTCTGAGTTTATGTAACAACTTACAATGATTTGCAGTGCAATAACAAACAAAAAAAAAAAAACATGCATTTACTTTCACATGTGAGCTTTTCCTCAAAAATATCTCGGCACTTCCATGCAAAATGACCTCAACCACATTTCTGATGTTGTGCATCTGTTTGCAAGCGAGCCGACGTGTTGCATGACTCAATCCCTGCTCTATACATTGTTGCCCGGTGCAGGTTTTTGTAGCGCTGTAATCCAAGACCTCCTTCAAAGTCACTACACACTCTTTCTGCTGCAGCCCACACAAGGCTGCATACTTTACAGGGATTTGTATAATAAATTGGGTGTTATTTTACAACACAACAAAGCATGTGACACGATGGGCGGGAAAAAAAATAAATAAAAAATTAAATGTGAGGAAAACAGAGATGAATGCTTGGTATAGAGAGAGTCACGTTTTAATATGTTTTAAATCTGACGTCTGCACAGATGCTTTTCACACAATTCAAACACAGAAGAAACAATCAGAAAGTATCAGTTTCCACTTTCCTTGCTCTCACACAGAAATGTCATTTCAGAAGAAATAGCTGCAGCCTATGTGTGGAAGGAAAAGAAGGCCTCTACGAGAAACGAGGAGCAGATTAAAAAGAAAAAAAAGGAGGATATGAGAGGAAATGGATGACAAAAGAGAGACAGGGAGGAGAAGACTTCTTTGCCCTTTGGTGTGTAGCAAGTGGCGATCGATAGCGGTGTAATGAGCCTGGTATTAGCTGGGGTGTAGAGGGACTGAAGGTGGGTTGGGGGTGGTTGGAGGGGGAGCCTAGACTTGATTCCCAGAAGCAAACAACACCAGTGCTCGGGATATCAGAATCAACACCTGAGAACACCCATTAAAGCCAGATGACCCTCTGTTCGGCTAATGACAAACTCACCATCATGGAAACTCCTCTGTCTTACACACAGAGCCACAAATTTACAGATGCACATGTTTTTAGGGCCCAAGCACCAAATGTGGTGTGAAGGCCCTGTTGTTTTGGACAGATTTTTCTTATTATTGAGGCCCTTCAAGGGGGGTGCAATTTCATTACATATAAAAGGACGGTACAGTTTGGTGAAAAATGTAACGTGTAGTTTGTTGATGCAATTTTGGGACTTGTTAGCGCCACCTAGAGTTTGGGGCGACTGTGACTCAGTGACAGAGTGGGTCGTCCAGTAACTCTAACCAAGTCCTTGTGTCCTTGGGCAAGGCACTTTACCCACATTGCCTCGTATGAATGGGTATGAATTGTGCATGAATGGTGGTGGCGGTCAGAGCCTCAGGGCATCTGTGGCTACATTGTAGCTTACCACCACCAGTATGACTGTGTGAGTGACTGGTGTGAATGAACAATGGTTTCTGTATGTGCTTTGAGTCTCCTTGAAAAAAGCACTATATAAATCCAAGCCATTATTATGAGTTTGTAACTTTCCACTGGTTTTGAACTAGCTTGATGGCATTTGGTAAGTATATGCATTGGACCGTGACTAGCAAAAATGGAATTTGTACCTACATCCTAATTTCAACAGGAAGTCTGCAATTTTGAATTGTGCGGGCCAAACATGGCACTTTTTCCTAAATTTTTAGCCAAACCACACCATCTTTAAAAGCGAACTCCACCTCGAGCGTTAATAAATGTTTCCACTTTAAATTTTGGATTTATGTTCTTGAAAACTTTTTATGAGTTTTTAAGAAACCTGCTGCCTGCTTCGTTTCCCTATACCCGGGTTGTTTAGTCCCTAAAGCCAATGACCCAAAGGGGGCTAACAGGGGAAAAACTCCCGAGCTTAATCCCGGCTCAGAAAATGAGCACACTCAAACAGCACCTCTCCTTTCTGATACAAATTACCCAACAAAAGCCCCCGCCACTCTCTTAAACCCACTACACACTGGCCATTTGTATTAGAAAGATGGAGACACTGGGATTGTCCTTGCTTGGCTGAAAAACGGAGATGGGGTACCAGTGGAGGAAAGTGGGGGATAAGCATCAGGTACACTCAAAGCCAATCTGTCTCCTTGTCAATAGGCTCCTTCTGCTTGAGTGTCATGTGCAGGGCACCCCAGACTCACCCCCCCACCCCCACCCAAACCTCTGTTGTCACACCAACACATCCATGCAGAGGAAACTCATGGGGAATGCAGAGAGAGGCTCTCAAAGGACGGATCAAAGCCAGGACAGAGGGATGGGCCCCCATTCTTTGTGCTCCATAAACAAACGCATCCTTGGTGCCTGGTTTGGGCCACCAGTCACTGGGAGTGATGACAGATGGCGACTGGGACACCTGTACTATGCATGTGTTGCACAGTCATTTAATCCTGTACTTTTTTCTTTTTTTAACAGCGTAGAAATGCTGCAAAGCACATGTGCGCAGCAAAAAAGTGCCAAAATCTTTAGATACAAACATGTTTTTTTCCAAGTACTCACTACCTCCTGTCAATAGTTCTCAAGCCTTTGAACTCAGAGTTGTTTTCATCTCCGACTCACAGTATTACCATGTATAATCAATCCAGGCCAGCTTTATTTATAAAGCCCTAAAGCAAACATGTGGAAACAAAGTGCTGCAAATAATGATATGATCCCAGTTTAACAAAATAAATAATTCAAGATAAAACATACTAAAATTAAAAATAAAGAAACCAAAAACATAAAATATGGTGTCTTTATGTAAACTACAAAAAAAAAATATGCACATAAATAGACTTAACACAGTACATAAGATTAATTAGATATAGTTATGGTTCCCCATTTATTTTATTTTGAAAGTGGAAAAAGAGAAGATTTACGTAGTCATATCAATATAAACTACATAAATTCTTAAAAGCAAAACATGTACACGTGTAACATCACATTGCACTCAACTTAAAACCGTCAACTCTTCCCCACCCCTTCCATTGTCCTACCCTGTCTCTCTCTTCCCTGTTCCTTTCCCACGCACTAAAGTGCAACACTGTCCTCTCTTTTTATATTCTCCCTTTATTAAAGTTATTTTCACTCTTCGTTAGGGAGGGTCAGGGATGGTCACAATTATGCAATAACATTTTTATTTAATTGCAATAATAAAACATGCAAAAAAAAATTTTAAAGGTTTTTTGTAATTGATTTCCTTTTATTTTTGACACAAAAATCTACATTTAGTTTAGTCCTTTTTTTTCTCCTCCATGTGGCGTCTTTAGGTGAAATATTTACTTTGTATTGGTTTGTTCATCCAACTGCTCGAAACCTTTGACTTGCAGATGAAAGCAGGACAAACAAAGGGAAGATATCCATGTTTTGATGCATTTGTTTGGACTAAAACAATAAAGAAAATGATCAAGTTTGCGTGATTAAAGTTATTTCCTCACATTGTAAGAAGTCACAGTCAGTGGAGAGAGTGATTTCCTCCTGCCGATCAGAGCCAAGGCTTCCAGTTGGTATAACCCATGCGATGGTAATCACATGCTAATCACAGTTAACACCAGCGCAGGGTCCTATACTCTAGATTAATGCATCCGTGGCATATTCACATTTTCATTAGCATAAATCAGGTTCACCCTGCCTTTGTAATTAGTGTTTTCATGTGAATGATAATAAGATATGGTGATTAGGTCAGGGTAGCAGAATGGAAATGACTTGTCAGCTAAGTCGGCCTCACACAGCTCCGCACATGATGGACTATCGATACATCCTTCTTCAAGAAGCAATTAATAACGCCGGAAGATAATTGAAGTTTGAAGCAGGATGTGGAAAGCAAAAGAAGGCTATTAATCCAATTTCAGCAGGACACTGATTTAGCATGAATCTTATTCTATGCTTGACATGAGATTGAAATTATATGTTGCATTAATTATTTTATATAAAATATAATGAAGGTGGATATACTTATACTCAGCAAGTGTCATATCATGGCCCAATAATGCGTCATTGTTTTACAAAAAAAAAAAAAAAAAAAGACACTTATCTGTTGATATGTTAGATGCACTACTTTGCAGAACTCATATCACATCAGGGCTGAATTACAACCCTATTTTTCTCATTGTTTTAATGCATAAAAACCATTTCCTTTCTAAACTGCCTCTGGTCAACATTAGCTTTTTTTTGACAAAAGGCAGAGTAAAGACAAAAGACAGCAATTTTGGTAACATGTGGTCCCTCAAACACAACATCTGTAGGCGGTGCACACGCAGGAACATCAGGAGAGATGAAGGAAGAGGGACGTGTGTGTGTGTGTGTGTGTGTGTGTATTTGCGATACACACCCCTGAGGAAACCTGATTGGCCACAGGTGGAGGGAGCTCACTGCTTCTGTCTCCAGGGATCTCCTTCCCTTCTCCTGAGGTGCAGCATTCCCCACAGCCCGGTGACCCCCACATGACAGACGGGAACCTCCATGCTCATAACCAAGCGATGAGAAAGGGAGGCAGAGGTTATGATCAGGAATGTGGGAAAAAAAAAATAAAGCTGGGGAAAGAAAAAAAAAAAGACACGAATTGGTGAGAGGTTGTGGTCAAACTGGAACTAATGAGATGCAATCACACGAGGGAAGTTTGATCTCTCATCAGGACTGGACATGGCGTTTGTGATTTGTGATTTTGTTACCCTGTTTTTATTGAAATAAGCAACTTTACTTATACCCAAATAAGTAATTTGTTACATTTCTACACCCAACTGCAACTGAGTAAATTATTCATTTTTTTTGTTTTAAAATGATCAACAGACGTTGTGAAACTACAAAAAACGAAATAACCAGACAACAATCAAATGCATCGCGTCATAGCCGACCAACCAGATTAAATGTATTGTAACACTCCAAAAGAACATTGAATGCTGGTTATTTTCTCAGTTTTACAGTTCATAAATGTAGCTATACTTAGAGCCTGATAATTATTTTAATTTGAATTAAATTCATTGGTGTTATTTTATTTTTAAAAAAATAAAAAACTGCACATTTTGACAAACCTTGTATTTCATACAGATGTGTTTGTGGAAAATAAATTAAGTTCCAATTGTGCAAGATGTGGTCTCTTCCTTTTTAAGTTAATAAATGAAGATGTTTACTGTCTCCAAGGGAACCGTGGCAAGATTTATTACCAATAAGAAACGTGGGGGGTGAAAGTAACTAGTAACTTATACTTTGAGTACTATTTAATTGAATTATGTTTTACTTGTACTTGAGTATTTTATGTATGACTTAAATCTACTTGGACTTGAGGTTTTTTTTTGTGTGTGTGTGTGTGCATCTTTCTTTGTGTCATTTTCTGCATTTATGTTGTCCATTTGTGCATTTTTTGCAGGTATTTTTGTTGTTTTCTGTATTTAACTGTCATTTTGTGTAATTTCGTTGATAGTTTGTGTATCTTTGGAGCTATTCTGTAACATAATGTGTTAGTTTTTTGTGTTTTCGTAGTCATTTTGTTTGTTTAAGTGGTTGTTGCGTCTGTCTTGGTTGTAACTTTGTGTTTTAAGAGTCATTTTGTGTATTTTGGGGAATTTATTTGTGTGTCATTGTGTACTTTGTGCAATTTACTGTTGATTTCTGTCTTTGGGGAGATATTTTGTGCATTATGTTGGTGCTTTATATTCCTTCCAACTTCTTGAAATACAATTTTTGGGAGATTTGTTTTTGGGGGCTGCACAAAACATGTGCCTCTGACTGCTTTACACCTCTGGTAATGTTCATCATGAAGTGAGACACAAAGTAAAAGCAGAGTTATTTTATTTTATTTTATTTTTTTTCTAGTCTGGCTGATAAGACGCAACCTAAATAAAAGCAAGTTATTCAGCACACTGTGTGGATAACAGAGGTTTATACAGAGGACGGGGCTTCATGCCTCTGCCCTGGTGAAGCAGGGGAAAAGCTGAATGAGAGATTCTTAAACAGGGGCAGTAATTTGTAGAGTGTGTTTCTAAGTTATTCCAGCTCCCTGCAGCTCAGCAGTGGCTGACCCCTCTCCCCTTCTGTCTGCTAAGAGGCCTACGGGGAGGAATCAGCCCAAATTACCTTTATTGATCCAGACGAGACAGGTGAATACCAAGCAGGTCTCTTTTTCCCCTCACTTGTCTTATCTCTCATCCCTCTGCTCACCCTGCAAGGAGAGGGAATATAAAAGAGAAATATAGAGTTTTTTATTCTTCTTTTTTATGTGAAGGGGAGGGGGGGGCTCTGCTGTGATTTACTGTTTGCATTCAGGTTGCTGTGATTAAACCTGTGTTGTGGTTGCTCATCTTTCACCAGGAATGGCGAGCGGCTGTTGTTCTGCCTCCAATCCGGCGTCGTCATCTCAACCCCGGCGTACAAATCATCATGGCTGAGGAAAAGATACTCCATTAGGTCCAACTCGGAGTTAAATCAATGCGTGACTTATCAAATGAAAAAGGGGATTATGAGGTAATCACCTGACAAAACGTTGCTGAAATTGTAATTATCTCCACTACACACATCCCAGAGTGAGAAGAGAAAAACTAACTATTAAAGTGGAGAGCAAGAAAACAGTGTCGAAAAAAACATGAAAAAGATGTGCTGCAGACAGTATGAAGGAAAAAGAAAAGGGTGTCTTTGCGTTTCTAAGAGAATAGAACAGAAAACAATAGAGTCATATGTACAAGTTAAAAAGAACAGGTACAATGGGATTCTTCTGCATGTCCCTGAGTCAGATGGAAAAATTACAAACAACAAATCAGCCAAGACAGTAGAACAGCAGAAGGTGCAAAACAAGGGGAAAAAACAGAAGAATGCTCTACAAAAAGATAAATAAATAAATATAACCTGAGTTAAAGATAATGTTTATGCTTATTATTGTGGAATATATGTGCCTGTTCTCATATTACATGCATGAATGAATTGTGAAAGAGAGATAATCTGCAATTTAATCAGGATATTTAGTAAAATAAAAATAAAAAATATATTCCATAACATAGAATCTTCTTTAAAGAAAAAAAAAAAAAATCAATTAAATAAATCGTAATCTATAAAGTCAAAATATTACTGCTAGAAATATTAAATTTCCATCTTGGTGCCATTTTAAATGTTTTGATTTTGCAACAACGTAAAAAAAAAATCAATAAAAAAATCACTTTATTAGTTGAGGTTAGTTGAATAGTGTAACTTTGCACAATAATAATCGAACTTATTTACATTAAATACTTTTTATAGAATACTTAAGCTATTTTCTCTCATTTTGGATAAATGTTATTTACATGTCCTCGAACATCACTGCAAAAAAAAAATTATTTACGTTCTTTTGAAATCATACAAAGGTTTTATTTAGAATTAACCCAACAAGTACAACACCGCCTCCCAGTGGACATAGAGGATAATTACAACAGAGACGTTTTAAACCACTTTTGGTTCAGTTGCGCCATCTAGCGGTTAGAAAAAATACGAACATGTTTAAAAAAAAAAATTGAAAAATTAATTAAGGCCACCACCAAGACAAAATAAAAGTCACAAATAAAAAGCAAATAATTATAAAGACAGCCGTTTAGGACAAAATAAGTAAAAGTGTTAAAAAAGGGAATGATAGTTTACTTAATTTGGCTTTTTAAAAGCAACTCTTAATTTGTTCCACTGAACTTCAACCATCCTTGACATTAATGAATCTGAATAATCCTAATATTTAGCCACGTGAACTGAAACCAGCAAAGAAAGCCAGGAAACCACGTGACTGCAGACAAACTATCATCAGTCTGATTAAACATCTACTGTTATCTCACACAGTTGTTTATTAGTTTGCTGTCTCACTTTTACATTCACCATCACACGTTTTCTGTCTATTTTGCAGTTTTAAATATTCAAAACCTTTTGTCAGGTCCATTCTGACACAGCAGACCACATGTTTGACACCATCCATTAAAACTTAAATTTCAAAAAATCTGAATTAATTTAATCATCAAAATATTCCGCTGTAGTGAAGTAAAATATACCCCCAAAAAAGCTTTATCTGTAAATGTTAACACATTTTAAAACATTTTACAAATTTAAAAAAACCTTCATTTAATCGTTGCAATGATTTTGGAAAAGTTATTTGACATATTCTCACACATGAGGGATAGAATGAGTTCCTGCTGAGGTTCTTACCCTTTGATAAGGAACAACACAACCAATGTGTGCAGGGCAGCACATGCAGAAACATTCTCCTCATTAAAAAAAAAAAAATCATTCTCTTCACTTCCTGTGACACAAACACGTGCTTCAGCAGCTGCACAGCGCCCCCTGGTGGCTTTTTACTTTCACCACTCTCTAAAGCAGGATTCCCAACCAGGGGTACGTGAGCACATTGCAGGGGGTACGTGGAAAAATGAAGAATTTATTTCCAAGATAATAAAAAAATATTCTCAGTCATTTCATAAATCTGTCAATAAAATGGTACGTGCGCGCTATAACTTGTTTTTAAAGTTTAAATGCCTGTTTAAAAGAGAAATATTCAAAGAAGCTCCTATTGTGGTAAATGTCATAAAACTTATATATAACACAGGCAGGTTAATTATTTGTTTTGTATTTATTTATTTATATTTGTTATTATTTGTATCTATTCCTTTTTTTTTTTCAATTTCAACTATTATTTTTCTTCAATGACAATATAATCATAATATATTGCTATTAATAATACAAATGTTGACTATGAAATTATTTATTATATTTATCATTTGTATTGCCTTGAAGGCAACATAGTTTTGTATAATTTGGTTTAAATAAGAAAATAAGGCCTGTATATTAATTGTTCAATTTATGAAGATGAAATAAAATGACTTGCGTTGAATATTCAGTTGTGTTATGTTGTATGTTTGGAGAATCATGAACACGTATGAGTGATGGTATGACAAAAAGCACTCAAGGGGTACACGTGATAAGAAAGGTTGGGAACCACTGCTCTAAAGCACCATCAACCCTTTTAAACAAGTTGCAACACAAACAAATTATTGTTTTTTTAATGTTAATAAATTATTACACAAAAATAAGATTATATATTATTATATTAGACTGAGAGTTTTGCTTATAAAGAAATCCTTTATTTTTTCACTGTAAAACAATATTTCCTAATGTATTTTTTAATGTGCAAACAAACAAAAAAAACCCACATATGATTTATGGGGAATACATTTTTTCAAGCAGTAATACTATTACTGCCCCCGACTGTTAGAGGTAAGAATAAATGGCACCGAAATCTCTTTCAAAAATTGGAAAACAGGTTTGTGACCCACCAGTTGAGAACCTCTGCTCTAAATTAATAATTAATTAATTGTAGGATTAGAACACGTATTTGATGTAAACATGATTGAAACACTTGCATTTTAACACTTTATTTATTTATTTATTTATTTATTTATTGCAAAACCATGATTGAAAAAAGTCACTCCTTTTTAAACTGAAAAACAATGACAGATTAAGAATATTAAAAATAAAAATACACCTGTAGCACTTTTGGGTCCCGACCCACCAGTTGAGAACCGCTGCTTTAAAAAAAAAAGAAAAAAAAAAAAAATGAAACTAGAATTAAGACTTCACTTATTTGATGTAAAGATGATAGAAACACTTACATTCTCTGGAATATTTATTTATTTGTTTATTTGTCCTTATATTTATTCCTTTATTTACTTATTTGCTTATTTATTTACTTATTTTTTGCAAAACCATAACCAAAAAATAAAAAAGATACATTGCATAAAATAAGAAAGAACACTCCATTAAAACTGTTCACAATAGTCACTCCTTTTTAAACTGAAAAACAATGATACATTAAGAATAATTGAAAAAAGAACCTGTTACACTAATTCCCATGTTCTCTCCCATTTACCTCCAGCAGCAGACTGACTGTGAGCGTATAGCTACAAACGTGCACTTTGTCACTGCTGTAGTCGTGCAATGTTATCTACGTGGCCGGTGCAAGTCCCTGCCTTGCTCGACGGCGCGCTACCCCTCTCTGTGGTGTGAGTGTGGGAAGCAAAGGGCCTCACTCACCCTGCAGGTCACACTCTGTCACCTCTTCGGGGTGTCAGTCAGTCACCGATTACACAAAGTGTCGTGTCAAAGGTCACAGCTCGGCTTGCACATCAACTGATGAAGTAAACAATGATACACGCCAGTCCATTATCTTATTATAGTCAATATCTCCACCAGCATCATCTCCAGTGGGTACATGTATCACATAAGTCATGTATTTTAAAACAAAATTGTGATTTCTGTGGTTAAAAATACCTTTTTCATTAATATAACCTATAATCACAAGCATGCATGGCTGATTGCAGGATTCTTAGAATTGCCTAAATAAAATATGGAGGTGCACATTGCAGTATATGGTGGACTGTGGGACCATTGAAGTCAACCTCGGGACTAAATGTTACTCCTTCATGGGTGCTGCCCTCGCACCCAAATTCACACCAACTCCCGGGAAACAGAAACATGTGGGTGACACGCTTCATCGTCCACTAAAGTTCACAAAGTCACAATACAGAAAAAATGCATTTCATTCACTACCTTTGTTTGTTTTGTTTGTTCGTTCGTCCTCTATCACACCTGTGAGCGCAAACAAATGAACCTCATGTACCATCGAGGAAAGAAAACTAGTCGTTCTAATAACTTAGCTTTTGTAACTGATGATCAATAAGAATTAGGGGTGTGCATTGTCATGAATCTGATGTTATGATCATGATACCCCTTAGCAAAATGTACTTTATTCAAGTGTACTACAAATATACTTATTCTATACTAAAACTGAGGCATTATACTTGAATTGTACTATTTATATACTATATTGTACATACTTAAGAAAAGTATAGTGAAGTATGCTTAGCTTATATTGAAAAGTATTAAAAAAAAGTACAAGTGTAAGTACATTAATACTTGTATTTTAATACCCTTAGCAAAAAGTAGTATACTTGAAGTTAATTTTATTAAGTATCCTTGAGTATAAGTATAAGTATAGCAAGTATACTATGGACCAGGTACTTGTAGCATACTAGAAAGTATACTATTTTATCACTTTTCGAACTAAATTGGAACATTTTAAGTTTATTAAAGTATACTTTATATGGTCATTTTAAGTTTACAAAAGTACACTTTCAAGTATACAACAAGTACGCTCATCTATATACTACTAGTGTACTAGGTATATACTTCTAGTCCACATTTTAGTTTATTAAAGTATACTTAGAGTACTGTATACTTTTATGGACTTAGAATTTGTTTCCTAGTTTACTTGTTGTTGTACTTTAAGTATACTTGTAAGTTTGCTATGCACATTACTTGTAGCATACTATCTATACACTTCTTAAAGTATTCTTAACGATAACTCATACTGTACGTACACTAGACTGTATACTGCCTCAGTTTTTGTACAAAATATGTATACTTGTAGTACAAGTATAAGCTTTAGAGTTAAAGTGTAAGTCTCAGTATTAATGTATTTAGTCTTAGACTAATCTTTATAGTATAAGCTAAGCATACTTCACTACATTTTTTTAAAATATATACAATATAGTATATAAAAAGTACACTTCATGTATACTGCCTCAGTTTTAGTATAGAATAAGTATACTTGTAGCATACTTGAATAAACTACTTTTTGCTAAGGGTATACTCGTACATTACTTGTTTTTTTACTTCCTTCTGCCACTAAGTACTAATATTTAGTATATTTTGATCCAAGTACAAAATAAGGTCACGTCACTGACTTGTGCTTACATTTAATTTAACAGAATACAAATGTTTTTCATTACACACATTTGCTTTGAGGTATTACCCCTGTTATAAACGTAAAAGTTCAAGATCATATAGTGCTGGAGTTGAAAAGTTTACAGTAAATAGTTTGTGTGCGTAACTGTATTTACTTTATGTACCTTAAAAGCGTACACAAAAACAGAGAAACATTTGACATGACTTTATTGATCAAGTCCATTGCAGTCTAGTGTACGTACAGTATGAGTTAACTTTGAGAATACTTTTAGAAGTATATACTGTAGATAGTATGCTACAAGTAATGTGCATAGCAATCTCACAAGTATACTTAAAGTATAACAACAAGTATACTCTAAGTATACTTTAATAAACTGAAATGTGGACTAGAAGTATATACCTAGTACACTAGTAGTATATCGATAAGTATACTTGAAAGTCTACATTTGTAAACTTAAAATGTTCCAATTTAGTCT
The DNA here is from genome assembly GCF_900634775.1 of Gouania willdenowi. Classification (NCBI taxonomy): domain Eukaryota; kingdom Metazoa; phylum Chordata; class Actinopteri; order Blenniiformes; family Gobiesocidae; genus Gouania; species Gouania willdenowi. Next base: position 9,465,202 of record NC_041066.1, on the reverse strand, counting down.
GAAGAAGTATTAAATTAGTATACTTACTCGTGCGCTACAAGTACCTGATCCATAGTATACTTGCTATCCTAATACTCAAGCATATATACAATGAACTTTAAGTATACTACTATTTACTAAGGGACGATATATCCCGATACTAAACAAAACGATATATATGTATCACGATATAAATAACCTTTACAAGTTCAAAATGATATGAAATACAATTTATTTCATTTTTTTTTTTAAACTTGCGAGAACAGGTAAATGGTAACTATCTGTGATTAAAACCAATTTAAAAAACAAGTGGTATGTTAATCAAAAAATACATTTTTCAAAAAAGAACAGATTCTGATTCTGTTAAGTTATTAAATTCTATTAAAAAAAAAAAAATAAAAAAAAAAGCATAACCACATGCATCTACAAAAGTGCCCAGTACGTGCAATCAACTTCCAAACTACAATGCATGGAGGAGTGAGATCGTTTAATAAGGTCTGATGTGGTTCACTGACGCCTAGTGACGTTTACGTGCGATACATATGATAGCGTAATTACATGGTTATTTTGTTATAAACATGATTTTAAAAAATCTATTTGGATATTTTGGCGGCGATGTATCGCGATAGATCGCAGAATAGTTTTTTTTCTTACACCCCTACTAAGAATATAAAGACTTCCACATATTCATTTTAATGCCCAGCACTCAGATTTACCATAACACACACACAAAATATTCCCCTTGTTGTTACTTTATATTGTTCCAAAATTCTTTTTGGAAAAAATGATTTAATCTTCAGTCAGTTGCCAAAGTGAATAACACAAAATGTGAAAGTTGTTTTTTTTTGTCCCCCCTATTGGAGGTTGTTGGTTTCATGGCAGCAACATGTACCAGATGTAGCAGGAGGCGACCATGTGTCCTGTCAAAAGGTGTGTGCAGTTCACACTCACACTAAACACTTTGAGTTTGTCCAAAAAGGTTCCCACGGAAAGGCTTGAAAAGGTCGACAACACCAGAGTTTAAAGGTTCACAGAGTTAAATGGTGGGAACGGATGGAGAAAAGACAATAACAACAACAGCAAAGGAAACTAACATTCTGACAAACAAAAATTCATATAATTGATAATAAACATCTTGGCATGTTTTCAGACAATTTTCCTAATAGTTTTATTTCAAACATTTTGTGAAGATTAGTAAGACTTCGAAAGAGGTTGCAGGTTTAATTTCTAAACACATAATAATATTCTAGATACATTGCTTATGTAAGAGTGAAATTACAAAAAAAAAATATATATATATATATATATATATATATATATATATATATATATATATATATATATATATATATATATATATATATATATATATAAAATAACTTTTTTTTCCTTTTATTTAAAAAACACCATACACAATCCCAAACAACTGTAGTCTTATTTCAAGCAATTTATTACAAACAGAAAAGCTTTCATAGCATGTGGACATACATTTTATTTTTCCCATTTGTTATTCACTGTACATGATATATACTAACATAAATAATGTAGATAAACATAAATACACAGCTCAAAATGGAGTGGGATGACGTAGCAGTTATTATGTCCCACTCCAAATATAAATCTAGTTAAAATAAAATGCAGTTCAAAATGTCTGAGCTGATGCAATACTCGTAACACAGTGTCTATTATGGAAAAAATAAATAAATAAAAATATCCCGGGGGTCATCAGAAATGTGTGGTATCAAAATGGGGTCACAACCCAAAAAATTGAATTTACATAAAAATGTAAAGACATGGTTTAATGTTTAAATACAAACATTTCAACATAAGCAGCATTAGAGGGGGGATGTGTTAGAAATATCTAAGCTTACTTTGTGCTGAAATTAGAATATTTTTTTTTTATTTTTATTTTTTTTATGAATTATATGTGTTTTCTATATATTTTTTTAAAATAAATGTATTTATTTATCTATTTACCCACTGCAGAACAAACACAGGATTGCCTTCTTATCAAACTCTTCCCTGACTAAATGCAAGTACCATATATGTACATCTTCATCTGTTCATTTTGGAGTCTATAATAAAGTAAGCGTGTCTGAGAGGGATGTTTTTTTAATATTTATCAATGCAATAATGGACTAATAAATGATCCAAAGGTCACGCTGATGACCTTTAGGGCTACAATTACTCTATTCAGATCAAAATTAGCATGTTGAAATAAAATGTAGCATTGAAGTTTAAAGAATATTACTTGAGTTTTAATGTTAATGATTAAAACTGTTTGTGTGATTACATCCTAATATGTATTTATTTATATCAATGATGTCCAACATTAATCAGTGCCTGCTGCTTCTGTTTGACCAGAATCTGATGCAGAGGAGGATTTGGAGTCTGATCTGATTGTAGAGCTGGGTTACCTATTGGTGCATGATGAGGAAATACCAGGAACATTTGTCCTCTGTGTTTCCCGGCCTCTCCTGACAGCTTTTACACCCTCCTTCTCTTCTGTCACCCAGACTTTGCACTAAATGTGACACTACTGTGCAGGAAGAGACTCGTTTACCACCTTACACCAAGAAAAGAGGCTGTGAATCCTGAACCTAAGCGATATATTCCCCTGAAGCGACCTCCTTTCTGCGTGTTTTGTAAACAAGAAGAAAAAAAACACTTCAGTGATATTGGACGCGTTTGATCAAGAACCACTGAGATGCTCATTTTCCTTCTAACAACATGATGCCTTTGAAATCGTCATGTTTTTCATCCTTCTGATCCAAACAAGTCTGGAAGAGTATTGAGAAATGTCCATTAATGGCTAATGAGTATATCAGTTTATTAATATTTACTTGATAAATAAATGAAAAGCAAAGACTCACTAACTGTCATTTCATGCATTTTATTGCCAAGCTCAACAAAATACAGAGGTGGAAATATGAAAGAAATAACTTAAGCCTTTACATTCTTGTTGGATGTGAAATGGGAATGGGATCTATGTACACATATTTACAGGAATAAATTAAGATATATTAAGCGACGGCTTGCTTTTAAAGAGTGTCCATTAATTCAGCTCTTTATCCACAGCCTCCTCTTCCTCATCATCACTGTCTTCATCGCTGCTTGAGTCCTTGTAGAGACTAATGGTTGCTTGGACTGGATAGTTGCGGAGAAGCTTTTCCGCATCCTGGTACAGATAGTCGAAACATCTCGATTTTGGCCAAAACAACCTTAAAAGAGAAAGATAAGATGGAGTTTAAATGATTTGGACAACAAAATAACAAGAGGAAATAATGAACAACTAGAAAAATTAGCATTGCCACAAAAATGCAAGTGGGAATGCGAAAAACAATTGCCAAGTCCTTTGGCTGTATGTGTTTATTGTCAACTAACACAAGTGTGTACACACCACTAAAAGCTTAAATTTGTTGGCAGTACACACTGAGAATGAACAGCATTATGTTCACTCATTGAACTGTCAGAATTTAACAAACATATATTTTTAGTGACATTTAAACACATTGTGCAGGGCAAGATTCGGACCAGGATCCACTGATAGAAGCAGGCTGTGATTACACTGAGCAAAAGCTGCCCAAAGAAGTTCTGTGGTAAAAGCTCTACTTGTGGAAGCAAAGTAGGAGGTGAATGCTAAGCATTCCCACTAAAAGTATATTTTTAAGAAAGAGGAAGATTATAGCAACATTTTAAGCAACAAATTGTGACTGTAGGGGCAGGATTAAAGCTTTTACAGCATGTTTCCTCAATGTTCATGAGCAACAGCTTTCACACTTCAACACAGTGTTTCTCAAATGGGGGTACGTGATGGCACAAGGGGGTATTTGAGAGAAGGATTATGGAAAATTAACAAATGAAAGCATTATAAAAATGGGGTTTATCATGTTTATTTTTTTTTTTAGTTAAAATGATGATAATCATAATAATGATTATGTAAAAGATCTTGATTAGAACATGAACTGAAAATACAAGGGTCTCACACCAGGACCGGAAATGATGAACTAAAGAAAAAAAATCTGTTCAGGAGAAAAAAATTATTCATTCTCCTTTTTTACAAAATACGATTTGTTTGCCGATTACGGCAACATTTAAAATATATGTTATAACTCGTTAATTCCATCATTATGATCTATAGTATTCATTTCATAGAATTCTGAGCAGAATGTTGTAGTCGGATTAAGGGGGGGTACATGGATTCCGAAGTAAGAAAAGGGGGTACTTCAGCCAAAAAAGTTTGAGAACCACTGCTAGCAGACCTATTCATGCACTCTGGGCCTAATTTGCATAAGACCTTAAATTAAATCAAAAGTAAGAGAGTTTGCATTTTTACAAAGTAGATATTATCATTGTCACTAAGCAGCTGAACATTTTGACCTCTGAATGGTGTAAATCCTCAATGATTTTGTTGCAATGTGACAAACAGGGTCACTTTAAAAAATAAAATACATTTATTTTGTCAGAGTGCAACCTCTACAAAGAATATAGATGTATTGATTAGAATTAAATGTATGTCTGAGTTAATTACTGACAAACTTCCATACTTACTTCACTGGATGGATGACTTGTGGCTGTTTGGAGTGTTTGGCATCAGAGAGGTCACCACACGTAGGCTGGTTTGAGAGATTGAAGAAAGGTTGATTCAAATATTTGCTCACAAAAGAAGAAGTAAATTGTAAAACAACTCAACTCACATTCTGTGAAGTTTTGCGCGCGTGTCCGCGCCACGGTCTCCACAGGCAGTCGGCCTGCTGCGCATCACTGGTGCGCACAGAGTTTATTCCACTGGTGGTGCTGGGAGTCTCCATCGATCCGTGTGTGTGTGTGTGTCAGTCAGTCCAGAGTAACAATCATCTGCACGAGGAGCAGGAAGCTGCTATTTATCGTGGCCCGTGTGGCCAACGTGTGCCAAATTGCGCCTTTGACGCATCTCCAAGTGTTTCCATGCGCCGCGCCGTTTGTCACACTTTGGCAAACTATAGCCATTTGGCCACTTTATCTCTCGTTTTGGACACAGTGTGCGTAATTCCAACAAACACAAACGTTCACAAATGCTCTCGTGATTCAAATAAATAGAAAACTGCAGATGCATATTAATTATTTTGGGGCAGATTACCTGCAGATTACGCCAATATGCATGGGGTGCTCACCGCGTTAAGAACATAACTGTCATATTTTAATGAATTTAAAAAAAAAAGACATTTAACTCTTTATATATATAAAAAAAAAAAAAAACAATATGATAGGGACGTTTGGATCTCCTAACTTGTAACTTTCCCTTACTTCTGCGTGCATGTGCCGACTTTTAATTTGAAGGTGTGAGGAAAGTCGTGCCCCTGCTGTGTGGAGGTGGAAGGCTCGTGCGTCTCTGTGGTGGGTTACACGTGGCTGCCTTTTGCAGCTCACATGGCTCCATAACATCCCAGCAGGACAGAGAGCAACAACAGGAACACCTCTGCAGACCCTGAATATATCACTTTCCCAAATGGAAACCATGATGATATTGCAGAATGCAGATGCATCTTTCACAGCACGAGCAGGAGAATGTGCACAGCTGAATGTCACCATAGGGTCTGTTATGGTTTCATAATTCATCTTTTCACTTGATTTGATATTATTTATGTAACACGCTGTCCCTGACAAATATAGGAAACATGTTTTGTGTTTGTCTGCAAAAAAGGAAGGATGCCAAATAATGTGTCACGACTCACGACCCAGAGGATGCTGCAGCAATAAGCTCCTTCCATTTTTATTTTTAGCCTAGGAAATGATACATGCTGGTATTCTCTAAAGTGATAAGCTTCTTTACAAAGCTTTTCAATGTGTTTAAGGGCAAATGTTCAACAGAAAAAAATGTCCTGAGTGAAATGAAATCCTCTTTTTGCTCTCGGCTTCAATGCCTCAGTATTAGAATGTATTGCAAATAAATGAGAATCAGGGTCATGTAGGGTATAGGTTTAAATCCTGTTGGTTATGGTCTGACTATAGTTTGCATGTGCTCCCTGATCATTCCAATGCACTTCAAAAGCACAATGTTTGGAAGATTGGTTTCTAATTTGTCTTGGAATTAACGTGTGACTGGGATGGTTTATCCATGTTAGATCAGCAACAGACTGGAGTCAGGGTGGTGCAAATACCAACACACAAAATATTAGTGGACAAAATCCCAATGGATAAAATCCCAATGAACAAAATCCCAACTGAAAATACATCCCAATGGACATAATCACAATGGACAAAATCTCAATAAATAAAACACCTATAGACAAAACCCCAACAGATAAAATCCCAATGAACATAATCCAAATGGACATAATCCCAAATAAAATCTCAATGGACATAATCCCATTGTACAAAACCACAATTGACAAAATCCCAACAGAAAAAATTCCAAGAGACAAAATCACAACGCACAAACACAACAAACAAAATCCCAAGGGATAAAATCCCAATGAACAAAACTCCAACTGAAAATACATCCCAATGGACATAATCACAATGGACAAAATCCCAATAAATAAAACGCCTATAGACAAAACCCCAACAGATAAAATTGCAACCAACATAATCCAAATTGACATAATCCCAATAAATAAAATCCCAATGGACAAAACCCCATCAGAAAAAATCCCAATGGACATAATCACATTGGACAAAACCACAATTGATAAAATCCCAACAGACAAAATCCGAACACACAAAATCCCAAAAGACATAACCACAATGAACAAAATCACAACAGACATAACCACAATGAACAAAACCCCAACTGAAAATACAGCCCAATAGACATAATCACAATGGACAAAATCTCAACAGATAAAATCCCAAATGAACATAATCCAAATGGACATAGTCCCAATAAATAAAATCCCAATGGACAAAACCCCATCAGAAAAAATCCCAATGGACATAATCACATTGGACAAAACCACAATTGATAAAATCCCAACAGACAAAATCCGAACACACAAAATCCCAACAGACATAACCACAATGAACAAAATCACAACAGGCATAACCACAATGAACAAAATCCCAATGAACAAAATCCCAACTGAAAATGCATCCCAATGAACAAAATCCCAACTGAAAATGCATCCCAATGGACATAATCACAATGGACAAAATCCCAACAGATAAAATCCCAAATGAACATAATCCAAATGGACGTAATGCCAATAAATAAAATCCCAATGGACAAAACCCCATCAGAAAAATGCCAATGGACATAATCTCATTGGACAAAATCCCAACAAACAAAATCCCAATGGATAAAATCCCAATGACAAAATACCAGTCTCATGTATAAATATACGGTAAATTAATGTCACATATTGCATAGCAAACATTTTATTGCAATTAGGGTGGGAAGGAATGGAAACTTGGATTTGGAGCCAAAGGGATTCTGAATGTTGGGATTTTGTCATGAATTGAGGTGTACTCTGTCTTTTACCCAAAGTTTTGTGGATTAGGCTACAGCATCCCTGGAAACCATTGATCTTAAATATTGAATGAAGTACGAAAATAATAAAAAATAGAAAACTATTCTGTATGAATTTTGTGCAATCAATATTAGTGAGGATCATTTGTGCAATGGGAGGTGGGCTGTGTGCGTTGAGATGGTTCTTCACAATAATGGCAGTCCAGTCCCTTTACACTCTTATGGTTGCTGGGTGAAAATTATTTCGCTTTGATGTTGTGAAGAAAAGCCCTAGATACAATGAATGTGAACTTTCCACAAAAATGCATGGCGTGAGTTCTTACAACACTGCAAAACTGGGTCAGTTATAGGATCCATTCAAGCCTTTATGATCAAAAAGAATAATATTGTAGTAGAAAACATGACATCTTCACCAATCAAAGCCAAAGTGTGACAAAAAAGGGGAAAAAATGCTAAATGGCAAGTCTGAATTATGTATACAAAGAAAAATACAGTCTGTCACCCACGTGCACGCTCATGAATAGACACCGACGAAGTAGTGCCAAAGTAGTTACGTCCATTATCATTTTTCCACAAGCCTCGCTGCTTTATACTGTATATTGCTGTGCATATGCACCTTTCGTCATTCTTTTTAAACAACCTTATATATGTGCTGTCTGTTTTTATTTACAGCACTTTTCATCCTCTGATATAAGCTTTATCCTTATCCACCACCACGAATGCACATAATAATTATGTTACACACTAGGAAATATTATTAAATGTGTTTGTAGTTGGCCATCAGCTTGTTTTTTGTTCGTCTCGGATGAATCTCATCATCCAACCATTCAATATCTTTTGCTTCGGCCTTCATCGTAGGATGAAGCATGTAAACATAATGACTCAAAAAATGGAACTCTGCCATGAGCCAAACCCTTGAAACAAATGAGCAACATTTTTGCTTCAACATTGCCTAAAGTAGTTTGTGTGTTCTGTAAAAGAAGGAAAAAGAGGCACACACACATTAGAGTAGCTACTGATTTGAGCAACAGAGGGTTTAGTCTGTTTTTGTTGTAATTTTATTTTACTCTCATTTTGTGTGTTTTTGTATTTGTTTTGTGTGATTTTAGAGTAAATTGCTGCATTTCTGTGCAATTGTTTTTAAATACAGTATGTCTGTGCTGCTGTTTTCTGTATTTCATTTTGTGCGTTGACTTAGGGGGCCACAAAAATGAAACCGAAGGCTGCATGTGGCCCCCGAGCTGCCAGTTGCCCATGTATGAGGTTCTCAAAATTGGTTCGATGGTTGGTGGTATTGAATTATTGGCACATACCAATATATAAATGGGGCCCATTACGCCGTACGTGTTATGGGCATTTTTTAAATGACTTCTCCTCCATTAGTTCTCGTTAGATCGGAATACAGTTTGGTATGAATACTCTATGAATGAATAGGATGAGACCCTCTGAACCCTTTTTTGAAATGGGACCTGGGGGCCCACCCCCCATTTCCGGTAATTTCTAAATTTATGGGAACACAGTCGTGTGATATATAATTTCAAAGGTAATTAAACGTGGATTACGATTATGCCTTGCACAATTTGATCAGGGGCCCGGGGCCCACCCCCCTTTTTTTTTTGGCAATTTCCAAGTCGTTTTCTCATTCATATTGCGACAGTTGGTGGTACCAAATCACTGACACATACCAATATATGAATGGGATCCATTACTTTGTATGTGCCACGGGGGCGCCGGCGGGCCACCGGGGTCCCCAGTTTTTTACTCAGTGGAACCAGGTCATTTAATTGAATTCTCGGGAACATGGTACGTGCAATTCGGCACGGAGACGTTCCGCGGGCCCGGCCGTAGTTCATCCAAACTTTTTGAGCCCATTTTTGTTTATTTTTACAATTTTTCTACTAACTTACCATAATTTAACCTATTTTCATCACTTTTTCTTGTCATATTTTTGCTCCTTTTAATGCATTTTTGCTACATTACTCACATTTCTGCTACTTTTCCATCAAATTTCAATGCCTTTTCTGCTATTTCTGCTTTTCTTTCCACTTTTAACCTCTTTTCATCATATGTCATGCTAATTTTTGCCAATTCAACCACATTCACAATTTGTCATACCCATTTTTGCTCCAATATTGACACTTTGAACCCTTTTATAATACTTTTTCTGTCGGTTTTTGGTCACTCTAATTTTCAACTTTTAACCAATTTTTAAAATCCCATTTCACACTATACTATGGCCCTAATAATAATAAACTTCCTGTATAACAGTGGATATTATTCAGATAAATAAATGTGATTATCACAGATTCATACTAGGAAGGATGCAGACTTGTTCACTTGTTTGTTCATTTCACATTTCTAAGCGAAAACCTAAACTCGTCTAAAGATCTTGCGTGAAATGCTTTTCGCTGATGATAATGCACTTGTTGCACACGGTAAAAATTATATCCAATATCTAGTGAAAAAAAAATCAACATGAAAAAAACCACTAAAGTTTCCATCATGCTAACACTTCACAATCACATACTTAGGAAGCACAGTTTCAGAGATTGCTAGATTAGATCAAGAAAATGGGCTTTTATAAAACTACATGCAGGGTAGGATGTGTAAAAACTGACATGTAACCATCCGGGCAAAGTGTAGGGTATACAGTGCAATTGTTCTGTCAGCACTTTTATATCGGGCAGAAACCTGGACTATATACAGGACACAAGTCATCAAACTACATGGATACATGATGCAGCAGCTAAGACATATCATGAATATCTCAGAGCAGGATAGAGTAACTAAAAAAGACATCCTCGAGAGAGCTGGGCTACCATCTATGGCAAACTTGCTAATAAAGAAGAACCTAAGATGGTTAGGCCACGTAGAACAAATGGATCATGAGTGTTTGTCAAGACAGCTGCTCTACTCTCAGTTGAGTGAAGGCATGAGAATCCAAGGAAGACCTAGGCTTAGATTTCAATATGTGACTAAATGAAATATGAAATGGAAAGATATAGAACTGGATAACAGGGAGCAGAATGCATTAGACAGTCGAACATGACACTGTCATAGCTGTTTTCAACTGACTGCATATTATCCCTTTTTCTCGTCATATTTTTGCTCCTTTTAATGAATTTTTGATACATTACTCTCATTTCTTCTACTTCTCCATCAACCTTTAATGCCTTTTCTGTTACTTCTTTCCACTTTCAAGACATTTTCAGCAATTATAGACTCTTTTCACCACTTTTCCCACCTAATGTCACATATGTTGACCCATTTACCTCTTTTCACCTCTTTTGCCAATTTAACCACATTCATGATTTGTCATGCCAATTTCTGTTCCAATGTTGACACTTTTTGAATACTTTTTCTGTCTGTTTTTGGCCACTCTAATTTGCAGCTTTGAACCAATTATTTAAATCCCATACTATGGCCCTAATAATAATAAACGTCCTGGATAACAGTGGATATTATTCAGATAAATACATGTGGTTATCACAGATTCATAGAACAATGGACCATCATTTTGCTGACTTTATGGATGGGCACTAAAAAACTCTCCCCTATATTCCCCCTTATAGATGGTCCTGTCTCCACATGACTGTTGTTCAATGTTCATGTCTGTATTCAACCACTTTCAAGTACAGTGGGGGTCCCCGGTCTCTGGCACCTTTATTTTGGGGGTTGTGGGCTGAAAAGGTTGAGAACTACTGGCGTACACAATATTTTTGAGTTTCTCTAAAGCTGTAAAGGTACAGAAACCAGTTCTGAATTATATACAATGAAAGAATAGCCAGTATATAATAATAATAAAGAAATAAATAATACCAGATCAACACTTATTGTTATGTCGCCAACCCATTAAGTTCAGGAGGTTGTGAGATTGTGCCTCTATGATTGGACTTCTTTGTTCAAAACACTCAACGGATCATCTTAAGATCTGCTCAAATTAAAGGTCAAGTATACTGTACAAGCCCCAAACACATTATGTTCCCACACTGTTTTCATTATCCTCTAACATGTGAAACCCAAATTCTGTGATGAATGCTAGGAATAATGGCTTCCCCAGCGCAAAATTGCACAAAGCATCACACCTCCCCAGTGTCATACTTTTTTCATAAAAGTGCATTCTGATGGCTTTTGTTTCCTGACTAAAAAACACTAAATAAAAGAGTAGAACGATGCTCCATGGTTATCATGGTCATTTATGATTTGCAATACATGTGAATGTGAACCATCAAAGAGCCTTAAAGAAACTCTGATGGATGAGAATAAAGTATCTTGTGCAGCTCACCACCCCACTTACACTTTGGAGTTTAATAATAATCATGCATTAGATTTTATATTTTCAGAGACACTCAAAGCTCTTTACATTGCAATATTCTTAGTAGTGGTAAGCTACTATTGTAGCCGCGGCTGACTGACAGAAGCAAGGCTGCAATACTGCAACATCTGAGTGTGCATCAACAAAGTCTTCATTGCACTTTATCTCAACAACTGATCAAACTAATGTACTACAACTGATATGATATTTATGATAAATACTACTGCCACTACACATCATCAGTATATAGATATGAAATCTAATCTTGTGAACTTTTGAGCTGATACTGAGGTGATAATATTTTTTCTTATTAAATCTGTGTTTTAACATTGAAACCATTCCTCCAAATGTGACCAAAATGGACGGATGGATGGATGGATGGATGGATGGATGGATGGGTGGATGAATGGATGGACGGATGAATGGATGAATGGATGATGAATAAACGGACAGTTGGTTGGATAGATGGATGGATGGATGATAGATGGATGGTTGAATGGTCTGATGGTTAGATGGAATGGATAGATGGATGGATGATGGATGATGGATGATGGATAATGGATGAATGGATGAATGGATGAATGGATGGCTGGACAGATGGATGGATGGATGATTGATGATGGATGCATGGATCATTGGTTGTTTAGATGGTTCGCTAGTTTGTTTGTTAGTTGGATGGTTGGATGGATGGATGGAAGAATGGTTGGAGGGATGATGGATAAATGGATGGTTGGATGGATGATGGATGGATGGGTGGTTTGTTGGTTAGTTGAATGGATGGATGGATGGATGGATGGATGGATGATGGATGATGGATAAATGGATGGTTGGATAAATGGATGATGGGTGGTGGGTGATGGATGATGGATAAATGGACGGTTGGTTGGATAGATGAATGGATGGTCGGATGGTTAGATGGATTGGATAGATGGATGGATGATGAATGGATGAATGGTTAGATGGATGGATGGATGGATGGATGGATGAAAGGATGGATTGATCGGTCGATGGATTTATCGATCGATGGATGATTGATGATGGATAAATGGATGGTTGGCTAGTTTGTTGGTTAGTTGGATGATGGATGGATGGATGGATGGATGGATGGATGGATGGATGGATGGATAGATGGATGGAGGGATGGATGGATTGATGGTTCATTGGTTGTTTAGATGTTTCGCTGGTTTGTTTGTTAGTTGGATGGTTGGATGGATGGAAGAATAGTTGGAGGGATGATGGATAAATGGATGGTTGGATGGATAGATGGATGGATGATGGATGGATGGTTGGATGGATGTTTGGATAGATGGATTGGATGCACACACTTGTTTATGGCACAAAGAACACATGGATGGGTGGTTTGTTGGTTAGTTGAATGATGGATGGATGGATGGATGGATGGATGGATGGATGGATGGATGGATGGATGGATGGATGGATGATGGATGGATGGATGGATGGATGGATGGATGATGGATGATGGATAAATGGATGGTTGGATAGATGGATGATGGCAGTGTTGTGCTAATTACTGAAAAAAAGAAACTAGTTATCATTACTATTCACTTCATTAACAAAGTAACTCAGTTACTATTTTGATTACTTTACCAAAAAGTAATGCGTTACTGGAAAAAGTAACTTTTGAGTGACTTAGAATTAAAGAATGTATTATTTATTTTGGATCATTTGTGTCCATACAGCTTCACATTAGTGCTGTAATAATATAATAATCCACTGTTGATCAACTGCTATAAAAACAACCATAAATGATGTGTATATAAAGCACAAAACAGCTGCTCCAAAATTAAAACACTAATTTTTCAGCCTTAGCACAGTATCGTAAAGTAAGCTGTGTGTATTCCAGGTGCACATTCTGTTGTTGAAAATGCTTATGATTATAAATGTGGAAAAACAAATTCACAGCATTTTTCTCAGCTACACAATGCTAAACATATCAGGCTAATGAGCTGCTGTTAGCAGTGACTCAGCAGCAGCGACAGGCTGCTTATTTACAACAACATACCGTGCAATAGTTTGGCTGACCTGTCCCTGGATAACAGTCACAGTCCGTTAAAGTCCAGCCGCAGCGTTAGCTTAGCTTCACTGATGCATCTTTTGGAGACAAAAATAATGCACGTATTTCTACTCTGAGAAGCTTGTCCTGTTCTCGCATTGACTCGCCATGATTGGCGCACGTGATGTAAACAGAAACACGCTGACAATGCTTCTTCTTCTACTGTTTTACCGTGTTTGGCACGGCATCCCGCAAAAATATGTAGCGCTACTGTAAACAGCAAGTACACTGCAGCTAGCAAATTAACGGACAAAAGCAGCATATTGTAACATTAACGGCGTTATTTCTTTAGAAATATATTGCGTTACAGTACTAGTTACTGTACAAGTAACGCGTTACCGCCCAACACTGATGATGGGTGGTGGATGATGGATGATGGATAAATGGACGGTTGGTTGGATAGATGGATGGTCGAATGGTTAGATGGAATGGATAGATGGATGGATGGATAATGGATGGATGGATGAATAGATGGATGGATTGATCGATCGATGAATGGATTGATGATGGATAAATGGATGGTTGGATAGATGGATGATGGGTGGATGGTTCATTGGTTGTTTGGATGGATGGTTGGCTAGTTTGTTGGTTAGTTGGATGGATGGATGGATGGATGGATGGATGGATGGATGGATGGATGGATGGATGGATGGTAGGATAGATGAATGATGGTGGATGGATGGATGGATGGATGGATGGATGGATGGATGGATGGATAGATGGTTCATTGGTTGTTTATATGGTTCGCTAGTTTGTTTGTTAGTTGGATGTTGGATGGATGGAAGAATGGTTGGAGGGATGATGGATAAATGGATGGTTAGATGGATAGATGGATGGATGATGGATGGATGGTTGGATGGATTGGATAGATGGATGAATGGATAGATGATAGATGATAGATGGATGGATGTTTGAATAGATGGATTGGATGCACACACTTGTTTATGGCACAAAGAACACATGTTATTTTCCTGGGAATGTTTTCATGGACTCTTGTTATTCAATGATGGGCCAGGCAGGCAGAAGGTCAGCGTGATCCAGATTATGGTCTAATTGTAGTCCAGAGCGTTCCCTTGGAAACTATTGACAAATGTAAAAGTGTACCGTTATAAGGACCTGATATAAAATAGGATGAAAAGTACATCATCACTGGCATCAACTGATATGTTTACAAAAATTACAATTTACTCACTAAAGTAAATTAAAGTAAAAAGTAAAAAAAAAAAAAAAAAACAATTTAAAACATACTTAAGTGCAAGTATAATTACTGATTTAGAAATATATTTAAAAAAACACAGGTACCCATAAAAGCAGCAATGTCAGTAATTGTAATCCATTACATTAACCTCTGCAATATGATTTAGTTTAGATCAACAATTAGCGCCGCATTAACAAAAATACGCTTTGCGTGAGCATCGGCTGGTGCTAAAAATTCTAATTGTTGGGCTGTTGTGAATATTGCCAGCACTGAGAACACAGAAGCTCTATTGTTTTTACAGTCGTAGAAATGACTCGAAAAAAAAAAAAACTTTCTTGCCTTGCTACAGTAATACGTGAATAGTTCAGAAATATTGATTTGTGTATTGTGAAGTTTCTGAATAATTTTAGCTTGGAGCACAATAATCGTCAAAGTACAAAATCTAACACGCAGGTCAAAATAAATCTGTTGCTCCCTCCACAGAAGCATCACTACATGTGTGTTTTTTGTGTGTCCCTGTAAAGCATGTTTGTAATGTGAGGGGGGGAAACCAGAGCAGGCAACGCAAGCAAGAAGCAGGGGAAAAACATGTATACTTCACACAGAGTAAGTTTTCATGATAAATCAATAGCATATTGTAACTAAACAGTTGTAGTGTTTAAGAGTAGAGTTTTATTTTATTTAATTTAATAATTAATAAGACTCAAGGTAGGAAATGGAAACGGTGGGGAAGAGTTGATTATTTTAGAGTGAGTGAGATGTGAAGTTGTAGTTCTGCATATTGTGCTTATTGTGTTGTGTAATGAAACCAGTCTGGTGACAAGTGTGAAGCTTAGGTATAATGGTGGTGGCTGTGGACAACAGGAAGGAATGAGTGGTAATACCTAAAACAGGTATTTGGGATCAACGTGTCTAAAGGTTAAGCCCAGTACGAGTTTTATCCCACAGTCCAAGGCATGCCAGTGCATCGTAGACCAATGTATGTGTAAGAATCGCTACTGCAAACCAAAGCGCTGCCCCAGGCCTGAAGATACAGCCAGGCCAGCAAAAAGAGTGGGGGCCAAGGAGCCCCAGGCCACCCCCCACGGCTGAGCAGCCCCCAGTCGCCCCCCAAAATCCCAAGCCGAGAGGCGGCCACCGCCCCCCCATACACACCCGAGAAAGCCCCAAGGAACCGAGGACCCAGCGCACCCCACCACGGACCCCAACCCCAAGGCCCCCCGCCAACATCCCCACCCCCATTGCCACCCACACCCCCGCACCCAAGACCCCAGCAGAGGAGCAAAGGCCCACGCCCAGCAGAAGGCCAGAGCCGCGCCAAATGGGCAGCCAGCAGGAACCGGGCTCCAGGCCAGACCGACCCAGAATAGAAGCTGCACCGGGAACAGTCAGCCCAGGGACAAGGACCACATCCCCAGCCGCCTAGGGCACCAAGGGGACGCTGCAAGTCGCCCCGCCAGTCCCCAGGCACACCGACCGAGCCCCCCAGACCGCCCCAGATCACCTTTTATCAATGCCACCCGCGCAATGAGCCTTAGTTATTGCTAAAGTCAAGCCCAAACCCCAAGAGCCCAGCCAGATCCCCGGGCAAAGGGGGCACCCCCCCATCCCGGCCCACAAACCGGCCACAGTCCAGCAGGACCACACAGCCTCACTGGACAGCGCAAGCCACGGGGCAATGTCCCCCCCCACCAGCGCGCGAGCAACCGGTGGTTGCCACCGCGGGAGGAGGCACTCCAATGGCACCCATCCGGTTCGGAACAGCAGCCCCCAACCAAGGCCTTCCCGGATCCACTCACCGTATAGCAAGACATACCTAGCAGGCGACCGACAGAGACCTCAACCACCGGAACAGCTAGCGCCACCCCCGGCAAACAGCATCATCCTGAAGCGCCAAGCAACCTCGCCCCAACCCCGGTAAAGACGCCAGTACCCCCCCCAGCGCGCCCACCTCCATACCTGCGACGCAGGCCGCCCCGGGCCTACGCACCGTGGGGACCACCCACAAGGCAACCAGGAGACGAGACAAGCACCAAGCCACACCTGAAGAAAACAGGCACCCCCTGCGCATCGCCAGGCCGAAACTGCCTGGAGAGACCCCGCGAAGACAGCCCCCAGCAAGCAGTGCGCCCAGCAGTTCATGTATGGTATTGCAGTAAAAATGAAGCAAAAAACAGCCGCCAGCCTGATTTTATCATGAATTTATAATTCATTAAACGACGTTACAATGCAAATTTTTGTAGTCAACATTATCAATTATGTTAGTATTCATTTTCTCTATATTTAATTAATTTTTTTCTTTTGCGTTTTCGTTTAACAGATGGCACAACTTCCTTTACTGTGAATATATTTGATAGTTTAGATATTTTCCAAGTATCCAAAATGTTTTCCTCTATTCTGTTGGTGAGACAGTGAGTGAGAGAGAACAGCAGCGCAGGGGCGGTGGATAAAAATCGTGCGCACACACATACACACGCACACGCGGCAGCAGCGGCACCACACGCATACATGTGCACATCGGGCAGGTCTGATGAAATGATGGATCTCTTTGATCAGTTCTCAATGTAACGCGTTTGGAGTCGAATGCACACCTGCGGCAGGAATAACAACCAACGGGTACTTGGAGTGATTTGCGCCCCTTGAACGTTGCACTCCCCCCGGGAGAGGTGCGCAAACTTTACCGCCATGTCTCTCTCACGTTGTCTCCTCACTACACGAGGTTTGTTTTCATCTGTCGTGTCTCCTGCTGTCTAGCTACTGGAATCTCTTTTTTGAAATGTCCCACTTCCACAACGGCAGCCATGCCACCGCACGGCGCAGTGACTACGTGTGGCAGTATGAATACTATGACGACGAGGAGCCCGTTTCCTTTGAGGGACTCAACGCGTACAGATGTGAGTCCAATTTTGCACTGATTTTCTGTTTCAGTTTCTGCAAGGATGCGCGTGCGTGTGGTCCATTATAGGATGAACCATTAAGCCCAGTGCTTCATCTGAAGAGGCTGTGTGTGTGTTAGAAGTTGGAGTTATTCCTGGAGGCGCTACTACAATCATAAGATATGAAGCATTTTGAAAACCGTACCATAAGTGCAATTAATACAGATGAACAGAAGAAGAAGAAAAAAAAAAAAGAAACAAGCAAAACACACACAAAGAGTTAACATAAATAAATACACACAGTAAATGTTTGGGGTTTTTTTGCATCAAGGTAAATTCTTCAATCTTTTTTTTTCTTAGCATTTTAAGGGATTTCAGATATTGTAGAAACGAATTGTGAAAGGCGGTGAAATGTGGTTTCATTTTACTTTTCTTTATGTATGAAAAACTGTCCATATAATGATATTGTTGATGCGCATTGTTCATCATGAGATCGAAGATGACATTTGGATGTTAGTAGAGGGCCAATCCTGAATGTCAGAGAGCTTGAGAGAACGGAAATTGAAAATAAATAAATAAATACAATTGTTTGTCTCCAAACCTAATCTTTGCCTCAACTGAGCACTGGATGAATAGATTCTGTTCAATATCTTAGAAGGGATTTTTTCATTTAGTGGTAATGGGAAATTTCAAGTAATGGGTTCATAATTTGGCAATAGAGATCTTGTCTAAAATGAATAGATTTGAAAATATTTCTGATGAATTTTCGTTTCTTTCCTTGTTTCCTAAAATAAAACGTGATTTCAATAACACAATGTTTATGTTTGACCTTTCAGACTCCATCGTCATCGGCTTTTGGGTGGGACTTGCTGTCTTTGTCATTTTCATGTTCTTCGTTCTAACTCTGCTCACCAAGACGGGAGCACCACATCAGGAGTACGTTTCTTTATTTATTCACAATCACAAAAACACGATATTTGTAGTCCAATTCAGCTGCTCGTTTATACATTCTTTAACCATGAATTCAGTTAAAGTTTTATTCAAACAGATGGAAATACATTTGACTGCAGATTTATGAACTCCAGGGTCTCACAAAGGAGTGTTAAGATCTAAAGAGGTTCAATGGTCTGATTTCTGGACCCTTCCCACCCCCCCTAAAACTAGGGATGTAACGATTAATCGTAAGGCAGTTAAAAATCGATTCATAGGTATCAAGGTTCACATCGATGCTGTGAAAAATGAATCGCAGTACTTTTTTTAACCAGCAGAGGGCGAGTGTTGGCGGCGGGCGAAATCTGCTAATACTTTCTTTCTGGCCGCCTTCTACTCTTAAACATATTCATAAATGATTACTTACCCCTTTAGCACCGAAAGAATTTCTGTAATATTACGCGAATATCTCTGTAAAAGTGACGTTTTTCTATTAGCTCTGTCTGCTAGCATAGCTTCTCTTCTTCACTGCAAGATATCGGCATGCCAACCGACCACTGGGTTACCATCGCCCTCTGCTGGTTCAAACAAATATCTGACCTAAATACAGTAAAATGACTGTTCGGTTTTTTTTGTAAGTCCAATTGTTAAGGCACAAAATACATTTTCAGTTGCACTTTTAAAAAGAAAAAGAACTATTATGCAGTTTTGTATTGTTTACTATAGAACCAGAATTAAAAAAATAAGCTTCTTCTTCATTTGTATTATTCCTTTATTTATTTCATTCAAGATTTACTTTTAGTTAAATTGCATTGTTTTGAATAGTTTATCAAGGGATTCTTTTGACAATCAAAAATTGTACAGTATTTTCCCCAAAAAAAATAAAGGAATATTTTTCAGTCATTTGTCTACAGTCCCATTTTGTAAAATAAATCGTGAGAGAATCGTATCGTGAACCCAGTATCGTGAATCGAATCGTATCGGGAGTTGGGTGAATCGTTACATCCCTACCTAAAACAATAACTATGTTTCCATTGGAAATGCACAAAATCTAATTAGCGCAATAAAAACTGGTCATGGAAACACCTGCATTTTGAAAAAATACTCAAATCGCTAAAAAGTTTTTACGCTTTCATGAGGAGGTATTTCAGACGTTTCGATATTGAAATGTGTCGCAAAAGTGCTATGGAAACGCTTTTTCCGCAATTACACGTCACAGGACGAGAAGTACTTGGTCACATGACCGCTGCTCTGCTAGTAAACATGGCGTTGGTACGTGTAAACAGTAGAGGAAACCGGGACATTCCTTGGCATTAAATTTTAAGTCACGTGACCATTCCGTGCGGTTAGGGTTAGTTAGTCTGTAACGTAGTTGACGTACTGTATTTATACAAACGGAAGTACAATTGCATAGTGTCTCATTGGCCACGTGGTGCACCTATCACGTTACCTAAAGTGACAAATGAGGGGCCAGTGATCGGTGCACGTGACCTAAACTGGCCAATGAGGGGTGTTGCGTACGGATAGATTGCCGGTATATTGATACGTGTTGCATATTGATAGCCACTGGCATTTAGAAATATTGCTTTTATTTTGCGAAAGTCTGTAATGGAAACCCAGCTACTAACTCAACACAAGGAAAAGTTTCAATAAACCACATTTTACCTATAACTGCGAGGGGCCATAACATGTTTTGTAACAGACAAATATATAGTGTTGGCCTCATACATTTTTATTTTTATTTATTTATTTATTTATTCAGTTTATTTCCGACATGGTTACATTCACTTTTTTTTTTTTTTTTTTTTTACATTTTTTGTACATGCCGAAAAAGGAGACGAGAGAAGCAGTTTGCTTATCCGGGTCCCGTCCCCTGTTTTACCATCGCAGATTTACATGGGTTTACATGTCTCTCTGGTCAAAACATTCTTGATTTCTTCTTTTTTGTGTATTCTCATCTGTTGGCCTTGTTCCCTGCCAGACGTTGTTAGCATTCCTCCAGTTCAAGAATAGTTCCTCTTTCGAAGGTGTTTGGAAGATTCTTCCCTTTTCATCCACAATGTCACCTTGTTTTGTCTCTACATCAAGGGTAATCCAGCTGTTGTTAGTTCTATTGGCAGTGTTGTATTTTCCAGTGTTTATATAGATCTGGGTCCATATCCATGATTACCATCAGTAATGTTGTTGTTTAGGTGGATCCTTCGTATTTTCCCAAGTTGTCCATCGTCTTGATAAGAACTGGTTTTCCGTCCTCTTCTTCCAGGATGTAAATCCTGCAGTTTTTTGACCACGTCTTCAAAATCTTTCCTTCTTTTTTTATTTGGCGTGCTTTCCATGCAATGCTTGCATTTTGTTTCGTCAGGTTTTCATTGATGTACACTTTCGTTCCCTTGAGTTTGTTTCGTTGCTTGATTATTTCTCCTTTGAATTTTATATTCGTGAAGGTTATTTTTACAGCAGATAGGTTTTGTAGACCCTCGCGTATCATCTCCTTGACCTCTTCCAAACCCGAATTGGGTTCTGAAGGGCCTCCCTGCGGTTTTTTCACCATTTTCCTTCAGTCTTGGGCCCAGTTTTTCAGGCTGTTCAGGCTGTTCAGCTGTAGCCAGCTGTAGCCAAGGTCGTGTTATCGGAGCAAAGAAAAACACGTCTGCTCTCACCAAAGACCAGAGAATTATTAATACATCAATAAATGAAAGGTATTACTGTACTTTTGAAAAAAGGGAGAATGTCTATGGTTGAAATTTCCACTTCCACGATTGTTTTTGACTCAATTATAATCGGTTCATATATTACTTCAACTTTGGAAAATGTATATTGCATTATGGGATTGTAAATCCATAGAACAGGGGTGTCAAACTCATTTTTGTTCAGAGGCCAAATACGGATAAGTTTGAGCTCAAGTGGTCCGTAGAGGTGGGGAATCGAACAATTCCAACATTACTGCTACTTTGCATCTCCATGTATAAATTATATATAAGAATGTATATATAAGGCACTGACAATATCCAAGCAATAGGTGACAGATAGTGATTATATATATTTAATTTGGGGAAATGTCAAATAATTTGAGGAGTGAGTAGGATTTTGGAAATATTAGGTTTCTTTCGACAATTTCAGAGTAAAAATGACTTAATTGGGTTATACAAGCGTGGGAAAACTGCAAACACCATTTGAATAATTGTCAAGTTCTAAATAAATCTGTTGAAATGCTGTGTTTTTTAAAAGTCTATTATTTTTGCATGGATGCAAATATTTTGATATGATAGTGATTTAAAATTGCTCCCAATTTCTGCTTAATTTTATTAAATAACGCACATGAAAAGTTTCTATTCTTGGAATATTGCCAAAATTCCTGAGCTGAAGTTCCCATGGAAATCTGCCAGATATTTTACGCCCCCTTTGCAACCCTACTGAGATATCCACAACTAAATTATTCTGTCATTTACACAATGATTCACGTTTTCTCGGTCATTTTTACTTTACCCTGCTGCAACAGTGTTGTTTTTGGATTTTAATTCTTCATGTTTATAAAGAATTATTCCTCAATTGTGACGTGTTCCGCACAATTTATCCGTGTTTGTGATTGATCAGACGCTGCAATCTCCACCACTTTCTAGTCAGGTTGAGATCAGCTGGCTTAAGCGAACGTGTTGATAACCTGCTTCGTAGTACAGCTGCTCTGTGACGGAGAATGTTTGGTTAGGTGAAGCCCGCTAATGGAGAGATATCCTGGATATACTTATCCAGCTTCGTAGTACAGGCCCTAAAGCTCAAATACACAGCCAAGAGAAGGAGCAGAGGTCCAGTGTCCTCTCGGAACACTTTGAGTTACAATATACTTAAAGGTTATTATGGATTTTTGACCAAATGATGCCAAAAGAAAAACCTTGCCGAGTCTAAAATCTCCAAAGAACTACTACTACTCAGTACTCACTATATCTCTCTATTCACAAATGTCTCAATCCAACATACTCACCACAGATTGCAGAGTCCACAGGTGTTAGTTATTAAAAGGGGGCGGGGCCAACAGTACTGGTTCATAGCAATACCACAAATCCTCAAAATCCAATTGTAATAGCCAGGTTGCAACCCATAGATGGCAGTCACTCTGACATTTTTACTTTGACTGAAAATTTAAGGGTTGGACAAAAATCATTCAGAAACACTACTTCATATCAAACATATTTGTTTTCAGCAGAAATAAAAGTAGTTTTTGGGTTAAGTTACTATTTAAAAGACTCTTTAAAAGTACAGCTAGGAACAGATAAGCAGCAGTTTTATATATAAAGTTTAATATAAATAATTAGCTATATATAACTGCTATAACTTTTGTGAACAGCATTGCGAATACAAAGAAAGGGCTATTTTTTTTTTTTTTGTCACAGAAAATGTAACTTAAAACCCACTGAAAGGGTAATATATTAACCCACAAGTTAAGAACTTCTGCTTAAGAACATTATATTATTTCAGCAATTATGGATAATATAATGGACTGTTCTAATCTGGACCAAACTGACCATTTCCTGCCTCTCTATTCTCCAACAGAAACCCAGAGTGTGCTGAAAAGCACCTTCGACCAGTGAGCTGTCTCTCACACATCGATGGTCCCCAGGAAGAACACGACAAAGTCTTCTCACGTCCCTTGATCGCAGGGTCCCGATCATATTTCAATTTCTTCATTAATGAGGAAGATAATGGTCAGAGGACGGGAAAAACTGATGAAAGGCAAAATGAATCCAAACAGGAGACCTCCAACCAACCCAGAGGATTGGAACTGTCATCGACAGAGGACGCTGAGGAAGCTGATGGACATGAACCACTCAGAGGATTCATGGAAGAGACATCCACGGAGAGAGAGTGTGCGTTTCTGTCTCATTTCAATATCCCAAACTATGTGACTCTGGATGCCAGTTCCACGCTGGAAGAGGATGATCTGCTGTATAAGACGTCAGCCCTGTTGGAAAACCAATCTGAGTCAGTGACCACTGTGGTATACAGTAAGGTTGTTCCTTCTGTGATGAAGCCGAGGTGAACATAATTCACTTTCCATTCAGAGCGAAATGTGAGAGAAGTGCATTCATCTGTAGCATTCCTTTTTTTAATGTACTTTCAACGTTTACTGCATGTGCTGGAGGATAGAAAAGCAAAAATGTAACTCCTATGAAATAAATCTCAGGAGAAGTCACTTCTTTTCTTGGACATAAGTCGCAAAAATTATTCATGTAGCTCGGCACAGATTGTGTGTATGTGTGTTAGTGAATAAAACGTTAAAGTGCAAAAAGTGTTGACATAAGAATGACACGTTTGACATTCTACACATTCATGAATAACTTCTTTTAGAAGTTACAAAATAAAAGCATTTAAAATGTTTTTAGTTCAAAATGTAATGATCTCTTGTGCAAATTGCAATGCGTTGTTGTTTAATGTTTCCTTAGTAGTACAAAATCCAACATGCTGTGCTGTATCGACCGTGGTATGATCGAATAAAAACTAAATGTTGCAATTTTGGGTTGCTTCTTCTGACATAAAAAATATTATGTAGATGCATTTTATTATTATTATTATTAAGTAAAGTTTATATATTTCGGGGGATAGTATACATTTTTTGCACATTGCACACAGAAAAAACCTAGAATTTATAGTAAATGTCCTAGTTTTTCACTCGTCTGTCACAAACCTTGAGCTGAATTTTAATACTGATATTAAAATATAATCAAGAGTGCTTTTCAGCATCCCAAGAATATCAACGGAGAGCAAAAATTAAATGATCCCACAACCAAAGCAGACTGTATGTTTTAATTACTTGCAGGCTTGAAGGCTGTTATTGCAGAACTCAGATGCACATGTATTACTCATCCATTAAAGAGAGAAAGCACATTTTAGTGTTTATGCACTGGCGCTGTCGGCTTCAGAATAAAGCTTTTAAATTAGTTTAAAATTATTCAAAATATTACTTAGATCTCCAGCCCTTGGTCTAATGTTGTGCTGCCCCTAAAATGAACACACAACATAAGAGAATTACAAAATAATTACAGAAAATTACACAAATGGACAACAAAAATGCACAAATATACATAAAAATAAAATACATCTACAAAAACACAAAAAGGATCAGAAAAAGAAGAAGAAAAAAAAAAAAAAACAGAAAAAGAAATTTGGAAAAGTTACTCATCACTCAAAACCACAACAAAAATACCCCAAATGACTCCAAGAACAAAATGAAAACAGCATTAAACAGTTTCACTTTGAGACTACACAAAAGAACAACAAAAACACAGAAAATTAGAGAAAAATATACAAAAATGACAATAAAACTACACAAAAAAAAACACAGAACTGTAACAATGTTGTTTATTTTTAGTTAAAAATGATGATCACACTGAATATTACAAGCAACTTACAAAATGACAACAAAAAACACACCAAATAATGATAGAAATTATATTGATTAGAACATACATTGAAAATACAAGACTGAGAAATATAGACTAAAGAAATAAATCTATTCAGGAGGCACTAAATACTGTTTCATTCCACTTATTTACAAAGTTAGATTCTTTAAATTGTGTGTTATCAATCATTCCATCAGTATGTCTGTCGTTGTTTATTCAAAGAATTCTGGGCAAAATGTTGTTGTTGGAGAAAAGGGGGGGTACTTGGATTCAGAAAGAAGAGAAATGGGGTAAAATTGGGTACTTGAGCCCTAAAAGTTTGAGAACCAATGCTCTAAACGGTCGAGGTCCTACTTGTTATGAACTTTTAAGGAGACAAACTCCGAGCCGAGGGTAACGAGTCTCTGGTCAGATACACACAGGGTTTATTGTCAAAGCTGCAGATGGAGAAAGAGGAAAAACAGGCCTGGAGGTCCGTGACTTCATCAAGAGTGTTTGTGGTCCACTAGGAAGCTGCTGCTGTTGGTGCTGCTGCTGCTGCTGCTTCTGCTGTTGGTGTAACATTGCTGATATCAGTAACCAAAGCACGCTGCAGAAAGACTTGTGTAGATGTTCATCAAAAGTTCTGCAGCAACTGCGGCATTCTTACTCAGAATTAGAAGATTTGCCAAAAAATCCATTTGTTTCATTTTAAAATGAGCATTTCTGATTAATCTGAGAGGGTATAAGGACTTTTTGAACCCTCATTTTAATGGCTTTTCATTATTTTGAAGCAAAATTATTCCATGGTAGAAAATGATCCCTTAGGACAGCGTTTCCCGAGCAGGGATTATCTTATGTTAGCAGAATACAGGAGATATACGGAAACATTTATCAATCAGCTTTAATTTTACAACATACATTTTATATTCATTAAATAAAGCCAGTTAAATGAAGGTACCAGTGGAATACAGAGCCAACATTACACTTTAACATCCAAAAAGACAAAATGTGAATAAATGGCTTAAATGAATATCAATTACTGTTGCTCTGGGCTAAGGGTAGAGTTAAGGGCAGCCTGTGACTCATATTAACTGCATAAAACAAACAAGAATGCTGAGAGAGAAAGTGCAAACCTCCACCAAGCACCAAATATCCTCATGCATAATATTCACTAATATCTGATTCAATGACACTAATCCTGGTACTATCATCATTCACACTTTAAAGGCTTGGAAGACATTTATATTCCCATTAATAATCATACAATAGGTCCAAATGTATAAGTAAACTCGTTTCTAAAAAATAAATAGCGCTGAAATGCACAATCTTGATCCGATCTTGATCAAACTTGGGTGGGATAATTGAGGAACCAACTCGACATAACTGAGTGAAATTTCATAAAGATCAGCCAATTACAAACCAGGATATGAATTTTCGCATTTTTATCCAATGACGAAAGATAGGAACATTTTGATTTTTAAAAATGATCCATAATCAGTAAATGGATGCAGATCCCCTCCAAAATGTAATTAAAAAAACTTCCATGCAGTAAGGTCTGACTTTGAATAAAGAACCTGGAAACAGACATAACATAACAAATAAATAAAGACACAAATAAATAAAAGGTGTGAAAACACTCCATCATTAGCGGAGGTGATGAATATGCAGTGTCATAGTGATGTTTTCTTTACAAACCATTGAGGAACTGTCATGGTAATTGATATGTTGGTTCCTTCATTTCATTTTTCTGTGCCACTTAAAACAAAAATATGCTATAAATAATAAAAAAGAAAAAGAACAAACCCAACAATAAACTAGCAACAATAACAACCAAGTGAAAAATAGTACATATGTACACCAACCAACTGTACATGTCCTTCAAACATGAGTACATACATAATGTGTATCAACACAACAACCAGTTTGAAAAGGATCAGAATGAAGGAAAAAGCTTCAGTGGATGAAACACAAGCCGGGAAATAAAACAACTTCCATTTTAAATAAATCAGTTTGAAAGTTGCTTCAATGAGCACAAAAAACAAAGAAATAAGGTTTCTACACACGAAATCATGGATTGATTCATTTACGCGACAGTTTCACGATCCCCTGTGAGAGGATTATTACAAAGTGATGGAACACGACATAATCATAAGGGATTGAATCGGAGCTGTTTCTTTTTCTCCTGTCAAAACCATTTTATGAGTAATTTCATTATACAAAATATTATGCCTCATCATTTGATTAGTGAAGCATTCTAGCCTCTTACCAGTCCCAGCTATGCTTCACTCCGTAAACCTGCTGCAAAATGAATTTGCAACTGCTAAATATGATCTCCATGTTTATTTGGATGGCTGATGCTCTGCGTACCTGCACCAACGCTGCCCCTGCTAAACGGCTGAATGACAAATGATATTTTTCCGAGGGAAGGATGTGATAGGAATGTTAGTGAGTCTTTTAACATTTAGGTGGCGCATACACCAGTGAATCAGTCTCCAGATTCTGTCGAAGAGTGAATTAATTCCTCTCAGTGCCCGCCGGGAATATTAAATGTTCTTATTATCTGACCTGTGACATAACTGTTTATTTCTGAAGGCTGATTCATTGGGGTTCTTTATGTGCAGTTGACTCAATGTTCCTATACCTGCTGAAGGCTCATTAAAATCAATTATTACATGGTTGGGGTGGGGGTGGGGAATGAAAATGTTCAGTAAGGTACTTTGTGATCTTGTTCTGATTATAACTGGTAACATCTGACTGATTCAGAGGTGAGCAAAGTTTATTGAGTGTATGACTTCTCGCCGGCCCTCTGAGTGGCAATTCTCGCGAGATTAGTTGCTGACAGCGGCAACAAACCCGGAAAACAACTCATAAAAGAGATGAACCTTCATAAAGACCATCAGGATATGACACAGTTACACGTTCTATTAGATTAATAACTGAGATTTTAACATCTACCACAGGGGAAGGAATGACGTAAGTCACCATGAAAAACCAGCCAATCACAAGCTCCACAAATATGCACAGCTTTATAAAGTGTTAAAGAATGTAAAGTCTGTAATAAATGTGTCTAATAAGTCATTAGTGAATACCAGAGAACCACATGAGTCAGCATGAAAAATTAAAATAAAATACATAATGAAAATTAAATGTTAATGTATAACTTAAAGACAAACAACGTTAAATTAACAGTAAATATTAAATGTGTTGACTTGTATATAAACTGTAAGTATATTAAATAAACACATGCTAGGGCTGGGCGATATATCGAGATTTAAGATGTATCGAGTTTTCTATTTTGGCGATATAGAAAACTATTATATTTCATATATCATATGAAACAAAATACTAGTTTTAGGAGTCGCTGCTTTTACTCCTCAGAACAACATGTAAAGCTCAGTTAGATGGATTAATGATTGCACATATTGATCAGCTGTTTGTTAATAAATGTCCATGTGTGGCATTTTGCATCAGCAAATTTAACCCAGAATTGTCTTTCTGGTCAGACTTTATTTAATAAAATTATCTAGATTTATATCGTCTATCACCATTTTGAGAAAATATATTGAGATATGAGTTTTGGTCCATATCACCAGCCCTAGTAGGAATGTTCACAGCATTTCAATGTTAATAAAGGTGGACCTACCAGATTCTAATCATATTATTGTATTTAGTAAGTGGTTGACAAGTGGCTATTATAGATTTCTTGTACATCTATCTTAAAATATAAGGGATACTGGAGCTTGGTTGGGTGGGTGGGACGGCTGGTAGTGGGCGCCAGAAAATTTCCCTTATTTTCAAATCCAAATCTTGACAGGTATGCACTTAATATAATTTAAGAAACAATACCTGAATGACCCCATGTGTCAAATATGAGCCCACTTATCATTTTCCTCCACTCCAGGTACAAGTGAGTCATACTCAGAAGTGTTTTTCTGTCATCACTTGACAACAACGAAGGTTTAATGAGCAAAAAACACTGTATCTGAGAGGTTTTCACTCAGTCGTTATGCAGAAAGCTCCTAATTAGCAGGAAAAGGTTCATCCAGTTGCAAAATGTAGGTACATGTAATGACAACGAGAGCAAAAACCACGGTTTGATCATTCACAGCAGGCCTTTCAGCTCTTGGGTCTTTAAAAGAGCTACAAATATATGAGAAATGCACTGTGTTATTGCATTATGTTAGTGAGTTCCAGTGAGTCGACCGACTATTCTACAATAAATCACCTCAAACTAAATTGATGTCATATTGATGACTTTTTGAGTGTATACAAAACAATACAACATGCTCAATATGCCACGAGATGGAAAGCCTGACGCTTGAACACCTCAGAAACAGGAAAATTGAAAAACCATTGAAAAAACCTCTTAATCACAGAGCAGTTTGATCTCAAATGCCAGATTTGATGTAAATAGAAAGAAAAGCAATTTCAACATTGAATGTTGTGCTTAGTTTGCACTTTCAAGTACAACTGTCGGGGCAGCAGTAGCTCAGTCTGTAGAGACATGGGTTGGAAACCGGAGGGTGGCCGGTTCAAGTCCCAATGCGGACCAAAATACAGAAGTTGTTCTGCCTGGGCACTTCTCGAGCACTGTCGAGGTGCCCTTGAGCAAGGCTCTGGTGTGCTCCCTTCATTGTGGAAGCAGCCCCACTCTGACATCTCCCCATTGATGCATGTTCACAGGTCCTGTTTGTGCATGTGTGTGATTCGGGCCTGTGTGTGTGAGAAGCATAACAGAGTGTAACATAATTTCCCTTCAGAAAGAAAAAAAAAAAAAATATGCAGTTTATAACCCACCAACAATGCCCAAGAAATTAATGAAATAAATCAGTCCTTGCACTTCAAAATATATTGATTTTTTAGACAAATGTTTGTGTAATTTAAGACAATTTTGTTCGACTGTTTTGAGAAATTGCAGGATTTTAGAAAACATTTTTTAGTTCCTTCAACAATTTATGAATTCAGTTTTTGAATCACTTGAGGATCCGCGTGTCATATCTTTCCTATAAAATACGTAAAGGTAAAGCATCTGAATGTTGTCAGTTTTGGGCTATGATTCAGTTTTCTCTGAATACCAGGTGGCTTCTACCCACCTTGTGGTTAGCCATTGTTAAGTTGAAATGACCTCTGAACAAAAAAAAACATAGGAGGAGCGTCTGGAGGCAAAGGGCGAGGCACAAAAAAGAGCAAATGATGTGTTCTTGTTGAAAAAAACAAAATGAGTGAGATTTTGTGGGCGTTACAAAGCAAGTTCTATATTTGCTTAAAGAAAAGAGCAAACTAGCAAGTGCGACATAACAAAAGCTGAAGAAACCATTTGAGGGAGAGGTGAAACATCTTCAAGGTAAGCTTAAATAAAATCTGTTTGCCTTTATTAAATTCACCAGGAACACACACACACACACACACACACACTAGGTCTCAATCGATCAAAAACAAAGAACTGTCAAAAACGTCCTATTTGTTCTTTTTTTATCCATCCATCCAAGCACCAATACTAAAGAGTAACTCTCTTAATTTAAAAAAGATTTTACAATTTCCATAATTACGGTAATCAAGATTTATTGCATGTTGTGAATTTCTAAAGGACTCTCTGAATCATCAAAAAGTTACATTTATTAAAGGGAAATATGCATTAACTGCATTTGTTTTCACAAAGAAAAACTCCAAAAAAAAAAAGATTTGTGTGAACCCTGCAGATTTCAAAGGTTTAGGCTTTGCTAAAGGCCAGTTTATAACCAAAAATATTACTTATTAAAAAAAAAAAAAACTAGACAGTCCATTATAATAAAGTGCACGGAGAATTTAACTAATAGGCTTAGAAAATTCCAGTGCTAATATGAAAGAAGGAAAAAATAATGTGAACGTTTTAAATTAAACTATTGCTCTGTTACATTCAGCCGCTGAGGCACAGCAGTCTGTGCACATTACTGAATGACACAGCACCTCTCTTTCTCTGAATTCAATATTATGATATATATTCATATTTATAAAATTGTACCAATATTCCTGGTATATTTCTCACCGACTAAAAGCACTTTGCGTGCACAGGCTTCAGCAAAATGATTGATTCAGTCACAGTCAAAGCAAACGGTCACAGACTCCAGCCCCCAGTGTTAAAGTTAGCTGTCACACACGCACTGAGAGCTGTCATTCTTACAGAGGTGCAGCAGTCACATGCTAGCGCTACATACGGAACACTTTTGACTTCCTTGTGGGTAAATGGTAAGCCGAGTCACCCAGAACCGCTCCATCCACCTCTTTCAGTCCCTGATCCACCTCCACATTAAAACATACCTGTGGTGAATTTTAATTGCAAGAGCTATCAAAAGATGATGTGTAACACATTTTTTTTTAGCGATAGCTAAAGTTTGTAAATCTGAATTTCTGAGAACTATGGTCAGTGCCATATTTCCTCTGTTGTGACACTAAGTCATAGGCTTGTGATTGGCTGGAAGTTGTAGTATTGTCTGATTGGCTAAACTGCAGATAACCTATCATCAGCCAGTGCTGGGTTATGTGTCTGAAAAAGGGCGGAGTGTACTCTCTGATTGGCTGCAGCTCAACCAATCAGACAATCACATCTTTATGACTGCGGCTGTGTTCAAAATTGCATACTAACCTGCTACACACTACATACGCAATTATACTGTCTACTGGATGGTGACCGTTCCCACTAAAGTATACTTCTAAATTTCCCAAGATGCATTTCGAACCTACAAAGACAAAAACCTGAAGCACACTGAGACTAAATATCTCTGTTGATTTTAAGCGAGAAAGTGAAGTATATCAACATGTGGTCATTTGATCCATAAAACTCATGGAAACATATGTCATGGATGCTCCAGACAAAACTTCTGGTTGATGGATTTATTGCTTGTGTTCATTGAAAAATACGTGACAAGAGGCCATGGATAAAATAATTGCATATTAAATCACAATCGCAATATTAAGGAAAAAAATCGCAATTAGATTATATTCCAAAATTGTTCAGCCCTAGTTAGTTTGTGATTTATTTCAACAGCTTTAGTGTAATTACTGAGGAAGATGGCGTTAAGAAGCTAACCTTAGCCCGACAGCAACATCACAGTAATATAACATGCACTATAAAAAGCATATTACTGCAGCACTTCTCTCTCTCAAAGTGCACACACCTCAGCAGCAGCAGCAGCAGCAACACAGTGTCACTTAAAGCAGCCACACGGAGGCTGAGCACACATGAACAACACACAGAGTTCTAGTGTAACAATTACAAATCAAACATAATGTAAATCAAGCAGCAGTATTTACATTCCATCTTCTACTCCTCCAGACCATACATTGTAAAAAAGACGGCACTACAGCCACCGGAAAGGGGCGGGGACTGTGAGCGACAGCTGTCAGACAGTCCATCAAACACAATCCTGGCTCTGATTGGTTCTTTTTGCTCGGTCGCGGTGCTATTTGGCAATCTGCCAAATGCTGCAGAAGCACCGGGGGGGAAGGGGGGGGGGGCTCAATGAGCCTGTTTTTTTCACACAAACTACTAGTTTGATGTATTGTTGCGTTCACACCGGATGCGTCACAAAATGTTCGTACGTCTAGAGAACATACAAAGTCAATGGATAGATGCGTCCCAGATGCAAAATCTTTCCTGTGCGGCGGTGCGGTCCGATTCGCACGTCAAGTGCATTGGCCGTACATCCGCAAGAGTTGAAAATATGTTTTGCATGACAAAAGCCAATCAGAGTCTTTGTTGATGATGACGTCAGGCCATCAACATGGACACCGGTCTGTTCACCCATTCAACCATGGAGTAGAAGCTGTGTGTGACCACCTGGAGCTGTATGACACGGACCAGGGAGGATTAGGCGTGGAGGAGGATCAGCGAAAAAGTGGTAGTAGTAGGTAAAAGTTCTCTCTGTAGTTTTCATCTTTGAAAGTCGGCTTTTTTCACTGGTGGTTTAAGTTTGTGAGAGGAGAAAAAGGAGCGCAGCTCCTCGCTTCAGCAGGCAGTGAAACTCACTGAGTTGGATGTGTCGCTGATGGGTGGGGCTTAGCTTCAGACGTGTGTATGAAGCGAATTGGGGGGTACAGCTCGTGCGGCAGATGCGTCCGGTGCCGCAGAAGACGGATTCGGTGTGAACGCAGCATAAGGCTGTCCCTACAAAGTGACAGCTTTAGCAAATATGACAAAAAGTCACTTTTATAACAGTTACGGACTGCACCTTTAAGGACATATACACAAACCTGCAGTACATACATGTGTTTTTAACAAGCACTGTGTGTGTGTGTTTGGACAAAAGAATCAAAGAAAGCAACTCTCCACTCATCGCTTTAGTTTCAAACCAGCAGCTGTTCAACCATCTTCTCGGTGACAAAAGGAGGCTTTGTGATGAGCAGCTGGTAGAAAACTGTGGATATTAGGCAGACACAGCCCTGAAAACATCATTGACTCATACTGGAGACCTGACACAAACCCATTTTTGAAAATAAACAAACACAGATGACTCTTTTTAACCCTAAAGCTGCTTAAATATCTTTGTTAGAAAGGCTGTGACTCATCTGTTGAGCTTTTGCAACACAAACCTATAGACCTCAAGCTAAACACCATAATCCATAAACCATAGAGGGATAGAAATATTACCTGCAGTGTTTTGTTTTCTTTCTTTTTTTATGTTCCCCAAATGTGTGTGAGCTGTTTGTTTAATGAATACTAAACCTGTAAAACTTGCCTTGCACTCCCTGTGGGGGGAATTATAAGAGGAGCCCTTGTTGTATAAAACCAGAACAGACAAGTTGTGTTCTGCTCAGTGACTTTTTGTTTGGCAAACGCAGAAAGTTGAGGTAAAACTTGAGATTGTTTATCAGCCCGGGTATCATATACGTTAGGTTTCCCCAGGTTTGCAGTCATTGTGAAGGTAAACTGTTTAGGGCAGGGTATAAATGTTTAATGGGAGAGTTTGAGAGAGGTTTCACCTTCTGTGCAACATTAATAAGTCACGAGAAAAGGGGGAGACAAATGAGAAGGGTTGCATTTGCATGGATTGGGGAAGTTGGAACATGTCTTTTTTTGTACCAAGAAAGAATCAGCTTCAGGATGACTCATCAACTGTAGAAAAAGTAAGATTTGCAATTTTTATTTATTTATTTAAATGAAGCTCATTTCAAAAATATTCATTGTTTTGACCACACAGGAAGTTGCACTCATATTCAGGTAGTAGCAGCACCAGGAATGAGGTGTATATTGTCTTTATAATGTCAATGTTTCTATTCTCCAATGCATTTTCTATTATAGAATATCTTTATGAACATTAAAAGTTGTTGGGATACGTTTACAATAAATTCTATTGGATAACATCATAGCATTGGCCTCATAGGAATTAACTGAAGATCATTTACTTTAAAGAAAAAGGAGAAAAGGTGCAAATTGCATACACTATCATTTTATCTATTAAAAGATATTTAGGGTAGCAGCTTTAACATATTCTTGATAAAAAACTGGAATTGTTTTCTACAAATTACTGACTTTTATATTGATTTCATACTTAAAATATATAGTTTTTTGTTTTACTGATATGCTATATGTTAATGTATCTGTTGAGTGCATTTCAATAGAAGAGAGTTACTAATTACAAGTATTCATGTTACTGTAATTGAGTTGCTTTTATGGGTACTATAGTATATTTGTAAATCAGTAATATTACTTGTACCAAAGTTTGTTTTAAAAGAAGTAAAGCAATTAATTACATTACAAGTACATTATATATATATATATATATATATATATATATATATATATATATATATATATATATATATATATATATATATATATATTAAATGACTGCTTATTCTGGTTGCACAATAAATAAATCCCTTATGTTTGATGCCTGCCATGGAGATTATTATGTCAACGCACACAGTACTGCTCAGTCAGAGCCCTGGGGTGTGTTACCTGGCCCGGGCAGATTCCACCTGGAGCTTTTCTTCGTGAGAAGAAAAAAATATAATACTGTCTTCTTCACAACAGCCTCAATGGCTCAGAACTGGTGCACCAAACGCTCGGGCATTGATCTTTTTCTACATTTGGACCAAGCTAAATATTAATAAGGCAGTGCGGCGGTTGGACGCACCGAGAAGCGGCTGGGGGCGCACTGAGAGGCTGCTGTCCTACTAACACGGTTCTCCCTGACATTGACAGCCAACATAAACGCCATCATGATGGTAAGATAACTCGCTCCTAATACCGAGCTGCTGGATTTTTCTGGGTTATGGGCTTTCATGGCCTTTCTAACACTGCTGTGGAGTTATTAAGACGCGCGTCATTTTAAGCGCATCTGTTGTTTTTTTTATTTTTTATAATTCTATTGCAACGCTTGTAGTGCGCTGGTGCGCTTCCAAACTGCACATACAATTAAAGCTTTGGATTTATACCTGAAAGCATGATCATTAAGAGGGAAAAAAAAAACATATAAATAACATAAATCATTATTATCATCAAGGCCACGCCCACACCTGAGACTGGAGGGGGGGGTTGTTGTTGCTGTTGTTGTTTGAGAAACATCAAAGTGCGTTGTAAATATAGGTGTAACTGCCTAATCTTTCACTGAAAAGCAGAGATAATTATGACGAAAGCACACTAAGAGACGTTCAGGGGTTAATCCCGCCATGGAAATTAAAAACTTGCCTGAGCACGTCCCCCCATGACAGATGAGCACACAAACTCATAAAAAAATATACAAAAAAAATAGTTTCACTGCCAGCCCCTGAAAGCCACACACTGTCTGTGCGTCATTTCCCCTGGAAAACTTTAAACACAGCCCCCTGTTGCATTTACACACACATGAAGAATGTGGGAATTCTAAGCTTTACCCCATGGTTTCTGTAACTTTATCAAATATGAGACTTTAAAACAAATCTGATTCCCATTGAACCATCTATTAGAGCCAGAATACTTATTTACAGCATTTAATGGTACTCTTGCTTTTATTTAATAAACATCATATTTGAAAGAAGAAGTAGAAGAAGAAGTAAACACATTATAAAGTCATACTTCAAAACAATAGGACCTTGTCTTAGCTGCACATTATTCACATATCTGGCAATTAATACTTTTACATTATAAAGCACAACAACATTTCAAAAAACATGCAAATAAGCAGAACTACAAGAGTTTTCATTTAGGGAAAAATAAAATGTTCAAATTACATTTTCATTTTTTGTTTTTAATGAATGTACAGCATAAGTGAGTGATCTGTAACACCCACACCATCAGAGTAACACCCACAATTACTCCTGCAACTCCTTTACGCTTCTGAAGATTAAGGCTAATTAAAAGTGGTGGGAAGATATATGGTTCAACAAGATATCGCAATATTAAAATATCAATAGATTTATCATTAAGGTCCGAGTGGTACCACGATGGAGGAATCAGATTTTTAAAATCCAGATTCAGATTGTCAGTTTTTTTTTTTTTTTTTTTTTTTTTTTTTTATATATTCCTATTGAGTTGAAAAGGTCGTAGAGTAATTATGTCTCGAGTTAAAGTCCAATAAAAGCAGAGTTATGTTTCCAACAGCAATTTCTATGTCTTCATTCCTTTCCTTAGATCATATCATTCATTCCCACCACTGTACGACTACAGCAAAACAGTCTAGGACATTATTGTACTATCTGTAAATATGTATATATTTGTATCCTTTATATATTTTTTTTTTCATTTATATTTTTCTATTTATGTATAGCTTCTGTTATTGTATTGTTTATTTTATTTTATCTTCATTGCACTATTTTTCAGGTGTTTTTCAGGTTTTTCTGTGTGTTGCTTTCTATTGTCTTTTTTTATTGCACTTCTTATTGAGCTGCCATGTCAGTAAATTTCCCCACTGCAGGATCAATAAATAATATTCTACTCAATTTTAATTCATTTATAATGTGACTGAAAGTCTTTTGACTAAATTGCAACTTTGTTTTAGTCAAAATGTAGGACTTTTTTTTAAATGCCTTTATTGTCACTGTACACATGTACAATGAGATTAAAAAAGCCAACTCCATTAACAGTGCAAAACAGTGTAAGAAATAAACAATACATACAGTATAAACATATTGTGTATATGTATATATTTCAGATATAGTCTAGTTTTAGTTAACTAAATTACATGCAACATGTGCCTGTCAAAAGAAAAGTGTCTTTCAAAATAAAACACAAGTCCATTATGAGAGACATTAAGTATTTATTTATTTTTGACCAGCTGTTTCCGACCCACCCTGTACAGGTCCGCGACCATCTTTTTGGTCCCAACCCACCAGTTGAGAATCACTGGTCTAGGTTTTTGTGTCATACTTTATATGTTGATGGCTTTGCTTTGTACTTGTATTTAATTTGTGTTTTGTATGTCCCTGCTCATTGCACATTAGAGGATTTAAATTTCCCATCGAGAGTTTTTGTACATTGAAGTATTGCAAATAATAAATAAAAAAATTGAATCTATATATATAGTCATAGTTACACATACAAAACTTACATTCCAGTCACCTTAATAATACACTAGAATTAACATGCCCTAGAAGGTATTAGCCAGAGACATACATTCCAACAGTGAAAATACTCGTTGACAGACGTGGGTGGAGAAGAACTGGTGCAGTTTTAAGTAGTTAGTAAGTCTTATGGTAAGTTTCCGAGCAGCGCTTGAACGCACCATTTCACCCACTGGGCAGCACTGCTTGTTAGTGCGACGCTGCTCCGCCAGACGCGCACTTTGAGCAGTGGATGCTGTCCTGTGTCCTGGAGGCTAAAGAGGACCCAGACAGAGGCAGACATGGTCCTCCGTTAGATCAACATCCCTGTGGAGATCCGAGGCCTCGCTTTCTGAAAGTTGAATTTTCTTCCATGTTTAGTTGAGGGTGAGTTGATGTTGACTGGTAATAACAGGACTAGTGCCTTTTTTTTTTTTTTTTTCAAAGCAGAAAGTCTCTCCTGAATAGGATTGTTCTGCTTTCTTACACCGCTGTTGTTTATCCCAGTTGATTTTGTTTCTGTTTTATGCTCTGTAGGAATTTTTGCTCTAAAAACAAAAACATGTTCACCTCCTACATAAGGGGTCTGAATGATATAGTATTTCCTACGGTAAGAGGACACATGTGCATGCTTTTACTATGAGAGATGCATGGCTGTACTAAAAACAAAAGGGAGAAAAAAAAAAAATGAAAAGCAGTCTATGAACTAATGATCCTTATTTGTGTTTTCTTTGGATCATGAGCTTGCATTCCATCGCTTTGTTCATAGACATTTAGTCATAACTTTGCTGCCAAGCGTAACTGCCATTTAAATGAAAGTATGCGCATTTTCAAATTCAAAATGCATGGTTGGTAATCTAATGCTGATATTTAAACAGGCTTTTATTTGTACTTTTTCTGCTTTGGTTTAGTCTGACAACCCTGAAGACCAGCCAAGCACTGGAGTCTTAGGCCGTATTGGCAGCTGGCTCTCTCCATGGAGGGGAAATTCTCCAAGGAGTCCCACTGAAAATGCTTCCCCTACAAGTGATGACATTCCTAAATCAGAAGAAGAAAAGGAAAGCACGGATTATGTGAGAAACCAGACAGGAGATCAGCAGTGTGAAGAAGACGATCCAAGTCTCCTGCCTTTCAACAGAGACTTTTTCCCCTGTGAAGGAGGAGACGCCACGCAGTCTGCCCACAGAAGCAGCACCAAGACTGGGGAAGGAGGTCCAAAGGAGGAGGAGCTTGAGGGGGGCAAAGAGGGCAGTGATGTTGGTTTAAAGAGCGGGAATCTCGAGAAGAATGCCAGTCATCTGACACAGTTTCCTACCTTTTCTAAACAGGGATTGGTGTGGGACTCTGACCAGGAAAACAATCTGCTCCAAAAACAAGCACAGGCAAAAACAGGCAAGAAGCTACACGTGTACCTGGAGGAGACGAGCGTAATTCGTGGTGAAAACGCTCAAGTTGGACAAGATATTGTCCGCACCCCACTCACAAAAGAGCTGCAGGTTATCCCCAAGGCAAAGCCATTGCCATTCTTTCATTCACCAAATACCTCAAGACATTCACCTGTAAAGTCTATTTCTGCTGGGTCAGAGAGTGATTACATTTCAGCAGACTCACAGGTAGAGTCTGAGTCTGACAAAGACCAAACAAACGTAGAAAATATGGGGCGAAAAAATTCAAGCAAACGGAAAGCCAGAAAAAACTCCCACAATGATGGAACAACCAGTCCCTTGGAAAAAATGCCACAAAATGCCCAACTTGTCCCAAATCAAACCCCTACAAATGATGACTCAGGGACAAGTCAGAGGGACAAAAGTCATCTTAAAGTTGTGTCTGCAGACTTATCCTCTAAGCTCAGCTCCACCCCACAGGCCTCACCTATAGGAGGGGAAAGTGACACTTCCTGCTCTGACGCGGTAAAGCGGTTGGACAACTTCCAGGATTCAAACTCAGTCAGTGAAATTTCTGCGGGATGTGTTGTGGAAGAGAGAGCAAACATGGAGAAAGAAGACAGACTTTACAAAGTGGAAAGGAAGACGGAAACACCAGAGTCTAAAAGAAGAAGTATGAAGGTTTCTCGAAGTGAAGTGAAGTTTTTTTCAAAATGTGTGCCTTTGAAACCAAAGGACAAAGCAGCAGGGCACACCTCGGACTTTACAGCAGTTTTAAACAAAAGCCAAGATGATGTCAAGGATAAACTGAAAACGGAGTCAGTTAACAGGTGAGCTAAAGCAAATATCTTTGTTTGTTTGAATGAATGAAGCATGAATCACCATGTTTACCCGTGGATGTAGGAACATTTAGATACATAAAACATGCATTTGTGTACAGATTTGGGTTTAATGTTTATTTTTAATATACTTACTTAAGGTGTTTCTATTAACTGGCATTTATCTACCCGTAGCCATTGTTTACTGGGGCACTGCTGTCAAAACAAGGGATGCATGTCAACTGCTGTGGGTGGAAAGAACAGGTGTATTCATTGATCATGCAAGAAAGGTGTGACTTAAGAGACAAAGTTCAGCCCTGAGCTTCAGTATTGCTCTAACGTACTAAAGCTCATATCTCATATGGGCAGGTTAATGAGTGATCCCAAAGCTATGCAAAGACCTAATTAATGTTTAATTTTGAGAAGCATTCACACATGTAATGGTTCAAAACCTTTTTTTCTTTTGTTACTCACAGAATAGACAACACAGAGAAACCTAATGATGAGCCTAAGGCCATTAGGCGGATTACAGATAAAATTAGCATCTTCGAGAGGCAACAACCTGACGAGAGCCCTAAGCAGATTTTCCGGGTGCCAAGGAGTGCTGATGTGTCTCCCGTCAGGAAACCCACTGACAAGTTTCGGCCAAATGTTCTATTGCCAGAACAAAGGTCCAGATCAGCCGAACGCCCTGGGACAGTCCGATCCAGCTCTCCGTCACCTGTCAGGGTGAAGCCAATGACAATAAAGGAACGGGCAAGGATATTCACAGAGGTGTCTGTGTCAGAAGCTCAGCACACTGTGTCTCAGATGCCAGCAATGACAGGAATGTGTCAACAATCTATCTCATCTGTAGGTTATTCGACGTCACTAGAACTGGACAGTCAGGGTAAACTGGATCCTATGAACTGGATGCAATCACAGGCAATGTCAGATTTTACATTAAAAGCAAGTGAAAAACACACCACTGGTATAAAGGCTGACCATTCCACATCAACGGTAAAACCATCGTACTCCAAAACAAAGGATACAGTCGGCTCCCAAACTGCATATAAGGATAGAAATCAACAAACGGAGGAACAAGATGTTTCAGCTGAGATTGATCCACCCCTTAAAGGCCAGTTCAGAATTAACTCCCGCCCTAGAAGAAGGAAAAGTAAAGAACCTGCCTTCCAAATTAGTCCAAATAGCCAAAGTCAATTAATATCTGACAATAATCAAGAGGAGAGTGTAGATGGGGAAGCGTCTGCTTTAGGGCAAACGGCACAGAAAGGCTCAACTTTGGAAACAATCCAAGAAAATATATTACATAAACAGCCACTGGGTGATGATAAACATGGAAAAGATGACTCAGAAGTACCAAAAATGCAGAAGAAACATTTATCTAATGCGGAAAATGTTCACAAGCCAGACAGACCACAGGGGTCCTATCGACCCCCTGTCCACAGCGATGAACCTGATATTGCCACTTTGAGCACAAATAGGCCCTCTCAGCCCTCTGACAAAGCTCCTCTTATTTCACCTCAAAACAAGGAAAAGGCAGAGGAGCACATCATTACAACGTCCAAACCTGCCAAATCTGATAAAGAATTGTCAATGCACTTTGAATCCAAAGGAAAAGAAACAGTGTCTATTCATAAAGGAACAGAGCAACATCAGAGCAAAGAGACAGACCTAACAACTCAGATTGAAATAGCAAAATTTGATAAATCTGAGAAGGTAGGGGGAGAAACAATAAACAAAACTGAGGAAATAAAAAAAGAGAAAACAAAGCAGTTACTTCCTTCAAATGAAAGCAGCACAAAGAGCAAGGTTTCAAATGGTGGACGGGGGAACTCGCGGGGAGAGGGGGTTGTTTACGAGAGGGATGAAAAGAAAACAGCTAAAACACAGCCAGTCAACGAAAGACCAAGAGCTAACCAGCCCGAACCACAAAAGATGAGTGAGTCATCGTCTACCATTAACCTACCAGTGGATACACACCTAGTGAATGTTACTGCTTGCCCCTCCACTGACACAAATGAAGAACAGAAAAGCAAAGGCAGTGATAAAAAACACGGGGAGGTAAACCCGATGACTAATGTGCCCCCTGAGCTGCAAGAAAGGCCTTCAGAAAACTCTGGAACAAAGAAAGCCGAGAGTGAAGCCGAGCCACCAACGCCAAATTCTCTCTCTGTGGAAAAAAATGAGAATTCTCTCGATGAGTCATGTGCACATGGAGATAATGATGCAGAGCGCTCCAGCAAGAAAGGAGCACCAGAGAAAGGGACAGCAGAAGTTATCAGTGTCAGTCAGAAGCTCATAACAGAATCTACAATCAACGAGTCTTCAGTTCTTCCTGTGATCACAGCAATAGCGAGAAAGTCTGATGTAGAAAATGGTTTTAATATCAACTCACTACCATCAGAAGTCAAACTGAAAGTAGCTCCAGTTCACTCACAATCTGATGTAACAGAATGCACAGACAGTAAAGCTTCTCAGAATTCCTTCAATAAAAAACCTGAAAATATCTCCCAAAGCATTGTTTCAAACCCTACTGTTAATGTGCTAAAGAAGTCCACTGAGATAATACCCAATGTGACAGAAAGTGATTTTTTTATGTCGAATTCATCTAATGGAAATATGTCCTCACATTCAACATTTAAAAACAATCCAGTCATTGCCAAGACAAGTCAGACTCCAAACGTTGATAAGCTAAGCTTTGATTCAAACCAGCGATTTCCACTGAAAAAGCTCCAGTTGCCCATCGGACTGGGTAAAGTTGACTCCTCAGACTGGCAAAATGGCCCCTCTAGCTGGTTGGATGTGGATTTTCCCAAGCAAAAAGTAAAAGTGCAGGAGTCAAAGTTGACCTCCTCCGGAAGTGAAAGTAATCTCCTCGACACTTCCATGGACGACGATGACCATTTTGTTGAGAAAATCAAAAAACTTTGTGCCCCATTCTCCCTCCCGCCACGTAAACACAACCAACTTCGACCACCTCAGCCCCCTTTTGCAATGCCTGCCATTAAAGAGGATCGTTTTGAAAAGGTGTTTGACCCTGAGGAGTTCACCATTGGCTTGAGAAAGAAGACTAAGTTCTCTTTGGACAACAAACAGAGCCTTTTATCCATGCACCATAATACAGAGACAAAGCCTGCCCTGAAGCCAGCCAGGGCTAGTTTGGCAGATAGATGCATGCTGGTCAACAGCCTGGACCCTCACTCCCGCCTCAGAGAGAAAACATCTGTCAAAGATAAGAAAGATGTCAATGAAGACGCAGAAGATCAGCTGAAGGTCAAATCTCGCTTGGAGAGGAGCAGTGTCCTCAGTAGTCTCGTTGCTTCTAATTTAAGAGGGAAGAGGAATGGAGTTGAAACAATAGCAGAGATCACACATTCAGGGGACGTTTCACCCAGTGAACCCCTTCAGTCTGGCTCCCCGCCTCTATCCCAGCTCCCCCTACTGAGCCCCACGGCTTCAGAGCCAATCAAAGACACTCTGTTCGAGAAGAAGGAAGAGGAAGCACAGGCTGCGCAAGCTGTGGTTTGTGACTCAGGCACTCCACTTCCTTCGCTTCAAGACACAAAGCTGCCGGACTATTTAGAGAAGTACCTCCCACAAGATCAAGCTAGCCCTGGGCAGAGCTTATGCACACAGGACCAAGTCAAGTTAGAGGTTAGTTTTTATGAAAGTTACTAAAAATAATCGGATTTCAGTTGACTTTGAGTTTTAAGAAGCTGGGGTGAGGCTCAAAACATCCACCCTGTAACAGAAAAGTAGTCCTTTTATGTAATGACAGTAAATGAACAGAAATTGATATCCCTATTGGTTGTGCCTGTCTGTGTGTGTGCCAGTTAAATGGAAAAAT
This sequence comes from Gouania willdenowi, assembly GCF_900634775.1. Lineage (NCBI taxonomy): Eukaryota > Metazoa > Chordata > Actinopteri > Blenniiformes > Gobiesocidae > Gouania > Gouania willdenowi. The sequence goes on along the minus strand of NC_041066.1, from coordinate 9,421,455 downwards.
GACAACTCCAGCTGCTGAACGTGCACCAGACACTGCCGCAAAACCCGAGCTGACATTCCCTGACAGCATGGCTCCAAGTTTTTCTGGGATTCTTCCAAACTCAAGCCCAGCACGCCCTGAACTTCAACATCCTCCAGCACAGCCACAAGCAAAGCTGAGGAGCAACGTGAGTGTGTTGTGCATTTCAGGGCAAAACTGTAGTTTGTTTAGAAGGGCAGGAGTTTGAGCTTACATTATTCAAAAAAGATGCAAAGCTAAAGCACAGATAAGTGAGTCGGTGACTATTTATATGTTAATCTCCCTCCAGAGGACGTGCAAACAATCTGTATGGAAAAACACGCATTTTTATATTAAATATTCCCTTAAAATGCTCATGTCCCCATTGTTCCTTTGATGTTGAGCTAACTGTTAGTACTGTTGTGTTTTTATACAGCTAGATTTGTAATTAAGTCAAGGTTAATGACTGATGAAAATATTTATTTGAAGCATTTGCTGCAATACACTAAATATGCTTGTTCCACCTACACACAATGGTCACAATATTCTAAGGTCAGATGTAATTGAGTGTTAACTCAACTTCCAATGGATTAAAGTAATTATGAAACGTGTGAACAAGAATCTACAAAGTTCCCAGAAGCTTGTAAATGTTGAGTTTTTACCCAAGATGACTCAGAAATGAGCAAATATTCACAATATTGAGTCTTCAAAGATGAACTGTTACGAGCTCAGCAAATGTTTTGCTCATTATAGCTAAAAGAAAAAAAAAAACTTGCTGAGGTTAAGATGATCTGCTCTTAGTTCAAATGTATTTCCCACACATATCAGCTTTTTTTCCCCTTTTTCTTTCAGATGTCTTCCATGTCTCAGTCACTACTGTTTGTTCTTTCATTTCCAGGTCAGTGCCATCAAACGGGGAGTTCACAAACGCCCCGGAAAGGTAAGAAGAAGCACAACTTTTCCCGACGCACAATAAAAGCAATGTGCGGAGGAATCTGAATAGAAACCGCTTTGCTCACTGAAAACATCTGCTTTCCATACTCTGTTCCATTGGGCAAACAAACTAGTGAAATTCCGAGTCATACAAAATGTGCAGCTGGATGCAATTACAATTACAAGATTTAATCTTCCAGACCTAGAGAATCCTCATGATTCTTCATTATTTCAGGACTTTATTATGAGTTACTGGCAGAAAGTCTGATATTTACCTCATGCTCAGTGTTTACTTTTCTGTGTCTTTGCATTCGTGATTTGTCATCATTGGCAAATCACACAAAATACACAAGGTGTGTAATTTCAGACAAAAGTTAAAAGCGTCACAACGTGAAACATTAGCAGTGATCCCTTTTAATCCAACCTTGCTGCAGTCCTTGAAAATCGTGAGGTTCGTTTTTGTCCACCGATTGAAGAAGTCATGCTTTTCACGAGGTGTTTCTTTCCACGTGGATGGCTTATTTATCTGCTTTATCTTTTTATCTCGTGCAGATGGTGGTTTTCGAAAAGCCTCAGTTCAGTGGCCAAGCATACGAGATCAACAGGGATCTAGCAGATGCCACATCCCTGCAGCTCTCGCCTCGCATATCTGTAAAAGTTGTCAGAGGATGGTGAGTATAGTTGTGTGGACCTTTTATTCATTTCTAAAAGTAGACGATGGAGTGTTGTGTAGCTCTGGTTGGTGTCAAGTTGTGTTAAGAAATTTCATTTTTCCATTTAAAGACTGATCAAAAAGCCAACTTGTACTTGACTCGTACACACTTCATGCTACATCATAAACAGTCTCTCTGTGCACAATGAACTAATATGCCATAAAGTCATGAGCGTGTATGACTTGTTTCTCTAGCCCAAGCTACAAACTCTCACTAAAGATTGATCCACTAAAGGGATATAACTCTTCTTTTAAAAATTATAGATGCAAATAGTCTGAAACCATCTTTAGGGTCAAAGTAACCTCCACATCTTTGCTTGAAACATCTCACTTGCCCCAGTTACTGTAATCACCCTGATATTACTGTAATGTGATATGAAAGGATCTCTGACACATTAAAAACAAGGCAATCTTATATTCTACTGCATCATGATGTAGGCTGGAGTTGAGTGTGACAGCCTGTCCCAATGTTCCATAGAAGATTGTGTGATCTTAGCGCCATATTATCAACATTCATGTCAGCATTTAGAATAAAAATGACCAATCTGAGCATTAATACAGGAAACAGTCATTGTTTTGCCTGTTTTTGGAGTCATTTAATGTATTTTTGTACCTTTATTAGATAGATAGATAGATAGATAGATAGATAGATAGATAGATAGATAGATATCTTAATTTCAGACTCAGGGTCTAAATAAACCATATAAATTATTATATTTTTTCTTAATTTTGTTATCTTTTTGTGTATTTGTCTGTAATTTTAAATGGGTTTCTTTGTAATAATTTTTATTATATATATATATATATATATTTTTTTTTTTTTTTTTTTTTTTTGGTATTATGCTTTATTATTCTTATTATATTTGTGGAATTTTTTTTTTTCCTTTTGTGTATTCTTCTCTAATTTTGTTTGCGTTTCTTTGTAATCATTTTTTGTGTAATTTTGCTGTATCTTTTTTTTTTTGTTCTGTAATTCTGAGCATGTCCTTTGGGGGCCGCACAAAATTTGACCAATGGCCCTGTGTGGCCCTCTGGCCGCTAGTTGCCTATGCCTGCACTGTAGCTATGAAGGCTTAAATGCATAATCTGAGAACTAGCATTAAGTTCTTTATTACCATCATTAGAGACATTTAGTTGTCCCAATTTGTTACTCCCTCAACCATTCCTTTATAAACTACATCTCCATTAGAGACAGATTTGTCACTTTGCGTCTGATAATTCCATTGAAATAACAATGAAACAGATGCTGAATTATATTCACAAGTTTAATTTTTTATGATGTTTTTCTTGTCCTTGGAAGCTACATTCTTCACCACAGCACTATACTGTATTTTAAGTCTGAAACCACTGGCACCAGCATGTATGTGTGACTGTTTGTTTTTCTGCTGCATCAGCACGGGCATTACGTAAAATTGCACGAGAAAACAGTCAGTGGTTAAAAAGTAAACCAGTGCTGTCGTTTAACTGGTCTCACTTGGAACCTGCAAACATTGCTTGTTGAAATGTCCACATTTATTTTGTAGAATAATGTTTTTTTACTAAAATTGGCTGCCTTTTACATGTAATCCTAAAAGAAAAGCCATCGCAAGAACTCAAAGAAGTTAAAACGTTTTTATCTACAAACATGAAATAATTCAAATCAAAATCATGTCTCTTACCTTATTGGTACGTTACTGTAAAAGAATTTAGTACCAGATTAAATTCACGTAGAGATTTTCTGTTCATGCCAAAGAAAAATGCAGGTGATTCATGAGTTAAGAACTTCTTAAACTAGAGACTCACTGCTCAGGGATTTCCGGTATTTTGGTTGGACGAGCATGAGTGTCATTGATGCAGCAGGTCAACAGAGATCACTCCTTTCTGCTGCTTTTTGGTTGTTATATGTTAGTTAGTATTGATTTAATCCTCTGATACCAACAGTCAGAATGACAAAACCTGGGTTTCCATTACAGATTTTCGCAAAATAGCGATATTTCTAAATGTCGACAAAGTATAGTTACACTTTGAACGTGTTTCCATGTTTTCTCGGAGATAAGTGGTCATGTGACCAGGTGCGTCAAGTTCTGTGACGTGCGATTTGCGGAAAAAGTGTTTTCACGGCTCTTTTGCGACACATTTCAATACCGAAACATCTGAAATACCTCCTCATGAAACCGTAATAACCTTTTTTTGATATTTGAGTGTTTTTTCAAAAGTCAGGTGTTTCAATGACCAGTTTTTATTCCTTGTGCCAAATATTCTCCTGTTTTACATCCAATTAGGTTTTTTGTGATCATGGTTATTATGTTTTTCTTGCTCACAACAGTTGGCTCCTCTACGAAAAGCCAAACTTCCAGGGACGCACCATTGCTCTGGAGGAGGGGGGCACTGAATTAACCAATGAGTGGGCAGATCTGGAACCAGAGAAGGAGCCAGAGAACATCCCACCCATGCAAATCGGGTCCATCCGCTTCGCTGTCGGGGTGAGTCTCCTTACATTGCATTGAAAGTGTCCCTAATGAGCTTCATTGCTTGGTTGATATTCAGGTCAGAAGAGCAGGTCTCTGCTGGTTCAGTGTGGGGTGGTTGTTGTCGTCTTCTAATTACCATGTTTGTCCCCCTCTCTCTCTGCAGGATTACAGCATTCCCCATATCGATCTGTTTTCTGAACCTGAAGGCCTCGGCAGGGTGACATCGTTCAATTATGATGCAATAGAAACAGGCTCGTTTGGCGTCCCGCTGAGCACGGCGTCCATCCGAGTGCACTCCGGGGTGTGAGTATGCTAGCTTGGGTCAATGAGTTCTTTTCATTTTGACAATAAAACGCAAAGGTTCCCTAAAAACACAAAGCATTGCAGACAGGATTGGGGTCAATTATATTTTTCAATTACGATTATGGTGACTGGCTATTTTTCCAATTATAATTAAAATTACAATGATTATTTTTCCCTGAAAGTCAATTACATTTACTAAAGTTCAATTACTCCCTTATCCAATAAAATATTGTTATTAATATTTTTAAGCTGGGCGTCTGAGCCTTTTTTCTGTCACTACACCCCTCGATATTATAAAAATTGTAAAATGATTCGCCAGCGAACTTAGCAAAACTTAATCTGAAACACATTTTTTCAATTGTTAGGGACGTGTGTGAGCCACAGAACTGTAACAGGGTTCGTTGCTAACTCCTCCTACACCGTTTGTCCAATTTTGACAAATAACACTTTTATAATTTGTAACTTGTAAACTTTTTGACTTATTGCATGTTTTCAGCCTTTAACACCCTTCAACCCCAACCATTCTTCAACCAATTTGGACCATTCAACCTTTAACATGTTCAGCTACTACCTTCAACCCATTACAACCTTTTTCAACCCATTTCAACCTTATTGCTAATATTCAGCTATTGCTAGGTTAATGCTTAGCTAATGCTAGGTCAATACTATTGCTAGATTATTGCTAATGCTAGGGTAATGCTATTGCTAGGCGAATGCTAATGATTTGTTAGTGCTACTGCTAGACAAATGCTAGCTTATGTTAGTAATGCTAATGCTAGCTAATAGTGATTATAATGCTAATGCTAGCTAATAGTGATGATAATGCTAATGCTAGCTAATAGTGATGATTATGCTAATGCTAGCTAATGTTAATGCTAGCAAATTTTATGCTAATACTAAGCTACTTGCATTTTCTTCAGGAAATGCAAATATTCTAGTTTCATTTGTAATTGCCATTTTTTATAGAATTTCCACGCAATTGCTAGGATAATGCTATTGCTAGGTTAATGCTTAGCTAATGCCGCTTTTGCTAGATTAATGTTAATGCTAGGCTAATGCTATTGCTAGGTTAATGCTAGGTCAATACTATTGCTAGATTATTGTTAATGCTAAGCTAATGCTATTGCTAGGTGAATGCTAATGCTATTGATAAGTGAATGCTAATGCTAGTTTAATGCTATTGCTAGGCGACTGCTAATGCTATAACTTTGTTAGTGCTAATTCTTGACAAATGCTAGCTTATGTTAGTAATGCTAATGCTAATGCTAGCTAGTGTAATTGCTAGCAAATTGTAATGCTAATGCTAAGCTAATGGAGTGTGATTTGCATTTTATTCAGGAAATGCAAATATTATCATTTAACTTGTAATTGATAATTTTTACAAAATTTCCACGCAATTAGAAAGTCAATTATCTGAACTCAATTACATTTCAATTACGATTACAACAAAAACAGGTTTTTCCATTACATTTATAAGTATAATTGGCGACGTGGCCACACCAGTCTGTGTGCCCGATCCCGTTAGATCTCGGAAGCTAAGCAGGTCTGGGCCTGGTTAGTAGGTGGATGGGAGACCACTGAGAATTCCAGGTGCCACAGTGGTGTGGCAGTCACCCCAGTGGTATCTGCCATTGTGTCCTTGGGCAAGGCACTTCACCTACATTGCCTAGTATGAATGTAGTGTGTGAGTGAGTGTTGGTGGTGGTCGGAGGGGCCGATGGCGCACTATGGCAGCCTCGCTTCCGTCAATCTGCCCCAGGGCAGCTGTGGCTACAATAGTAGCTTACCACCACTAAGTGTGAAGTGAAAGAATAATGCCTTAATTCTGTAAAGCGACTTTGAGTGTCTATGATAAAGCGCTATATAAAATTGATGGATTATTATTATTATTATAATTACATCATAATTGTAATCAATTATCAATTACGCAATTACATTTATTATTGATCCTATTCCTGGTTGCAAGTGGTGGTGTGATTTTGCTGCTGATCTATTCATTCAGTAGTTTCTTAGGTGTATTGAGGAGAGGTAACCCACTGTACTTACAATGCAGAGCTGTTTTCGTTGCTGACATTTCTGTTTGGCTTCAACAAACAGCCCTGTGAATGATTATTATCCCTTTACCCTTTGCCTCGTTAAACTCTCGCTCAATTGCCGTCACGGGAATGTCTGTCCTGCTGTTGCATGTCTGAGCGGTGTGGAGAGCGGGTGTGAGGGCAGAGAGGTGGAGATGCAGACAGCGCGAGAACAGACAGAGATGTTGAGAGAACCTGGCTAGGTGGAGAATGTTTACCATATGAGGGGGGCGGAGGCATTCAGGACATTTTGTGCCCTGCCTTTGAAGGGAACTACAGGCATTTAAACCTTATTTTTTCCCACACTCAATGCCTTAGATTCATACTGTCATATAAAAAAATAGTACACAATGCACAGAATGCTCAAAGAAACCATAATTTTGTTATATACTCATGTTGACATTCTTTCTACCATTTCAAATAGCTCCGTCGCCAGTTAGTTAGTCACCATATTTAATAAAACGAAAAACAGTCTTTTGGACGTACTACAAGACAAAGTAATCCATCTATCAAAAAAATATAAATTAATTTAGATTCATCTTCTCATAAACTACTTTTTTTAATCTATTTTAATTCTCCTTTTTAAAAAGTAATTAGTTCCTTAGTTTCTTACTTTCTTACTTTTGTTTCATGTTGCTTCACATATTGGTAAACCAGACTAAACCCAGCAAAAGAAAAAATAATAATCTGTATTTCTATTCGAATGCAGAGATGGCAAGTAACGAAGTACAAATACTCCGTTACTGTACATAAATATTAGTACTTTCTACCCTTTACATTTCCCAAAATGGCTCGTTACTTTATATGTATAGCATAAACCTATAATTTTTTTTTATTTATTGGCGCCCCGATACCAGAGGTGGGCTAGTCAGTGTGGAGCGTTCTTGTGCCCCCGGCAGTTTTTTTAATGCCCCCCCATTTCATACTGACTGGCGCCGACTCTGTGTGTAGGTGAGTTACTTATCTGAGGAACACAACAATTGTGTTTTTAACGTGAAGGGTTTTTTTTATTGAGCGTCACAGAGTGCAACTTGTTCTTTTTTCCATTTTCAATTTTTTTTGGCAGGGACATTGCATGGCGTTAATTGTACCAGATAATAGCTAGAGAAGCGTAGTTATTTTCATCTGTAGTCGATGGGTGTGCCACTCACAGTAACACACCTGTACAGTGTGAAACAATTGTCGCCTGATGTGTTATTAACATTTTTTGAGTAAGAGTTGGGAACTTTGAGAACCTGCTTCTCTTGAAGCTCAACAAAAGGTTTTGTTATATTGTTTTGTGTACCATGCCTTCACATTAGACTCACATAGAGATAGAGGGGGGGTGGGGGGGGGGGGGGGGGGGGGTCTAGTATGTGTTGTGTAGGTTTAAACATAATGAGTTGCTGTTCAGGAATTGTGTCTTAATTGTGAAGGGTTTTTCATTGAGCTTCACTGAATGCACAGTGTACACATTTGTTTTGTCTTTTCATTTTGTATTAATTCCATTGGACGGGACATCATGGCTAGAAAAGCTTAGGTATTTTCATATGTAGTCACTGGGTGTGTCACTCACAATAACCTGTACAGTGAGAAACAATTGTTGCCTAATGTGCTATTAAAGAGGTTGATTAAGATTTGGACCTATGAGCATGATTTGTGACACCATAGTTTAGATCAGTGTTTCCCAACCTTTTTGTCCCATGTACCCCCCCACCCCCACCCCACCCCACCCCCCAAGGCCTCTCTTCAGATTAAGAGAACCCCTTCGTCACTCCAATTTACTAACCTTTCTCGCTTTATTTACATGTTGTTAATAGCTTGAAAATGTCAATCTGTACGTTTAACGCACACTAAATATCAATTTTGTGCATTACAATTACTGTATAGCAGAGAATATATTTACCTCGCCTGAAATGTCTTAAAAATAATTAATGATTATTTTTTGACAACATACAAACTGAAACAACTTTATTTTAGACCAGCGATTCTCAACTAGTGGGTCGAGACCCAAAAGTGGGGCACAGACATGTACTGGGTGGGTCAAGGAAAGCTGGTCGAAAATAAATAAATAAATCCTTAAAGTTTGTGTAAAGCAGAAATAAATGTGTGTTATGAGTTTTTCACGCCACAGAACTGTGTGACATTAACCACTGAGCCAAATTTGAAAGATGAAAAATATGCTAAGTATGTAAAACTAGGTCTTAAAATCATGGAAAAACCAGCGGACGCATGTTTTATTCCCTCAAGCCTGAATATGTGGTTTGTTTTTGGCTAGGCGCCGAATTACGCCCGCTAGAGGCTGTGGAAGTTTGGTGTGCTTCAGCAGCAGGGTCGGGTTTATGTTAATGATGGCTCCGTTACGTAACGCGGCCCTGATTTCTGACCCGCCCACTAAATCCTGAACGCAGAAATTTGAAACACAGTTTATGAAGCCTAGCTCCACAATTACATTATAAATGGTTGAATGGCTTTTTACATGTTTCAAGGAACACAATAATGACCTATTTATTGTGTTTAGAAGAAAATGGCTGAATTGGCTTTACACGGACTTCAATGTCTCTCGTGTTGGGCTTTTATTTTGGAAAAAAAAAAACATTTTGACAGGTATGCTGTGAAATGCACTTTTCACAGGAAAATATATAGATTTATGTTTTAAAAAAAGTGTGTTTCCAACAGCTATTTTTTGAAAAAACAAAATTTGGTTGGTTGGATTCTTAAAAATAAAAAGTGGAAAAATGTGGGTCCCAGGGTGAGACCAGTTGAGAACCCCTGTTCTAGACTTTTGCTTTCTCAAATATTAATCTAGTTCATATAAAATGCTGTAAAAAAAAAAAAAAAAAAAAAAAAAAAAAGCTGGCTACTCTGTATTCATAACAACATATAAAAACATGATCATAAACTAATTCTAAAACTAGGGTCTGCAACCTTTATTCTCATTTTGCCTAATCTCGCCTGGATTAAAGTCCTTCTGGAGCTGAAAAAAATACCTTCTCAAAGACAATACAGTGTATAAAATTCCATACAGTTGAAATAATATCAAATAATTGTATGAGTTAATGTTTTTGAAGGGCTACAAAAATAACTTGAATTTGATAACACATGATCACGTTGGTCAACACATGTTAACTGCTAATTCCTTGTAACATATCAAGCATGCAAATTAAACCGGCATGTTGGCAATTAAAAATATCTTTCCCCACTCAAATAAAATCTCTATTTTGTTCCAGAATAGTCTTTGTAAACTTTGAAAGTTGATGCTCAGTAGAGGTTGCAGTAGAGTTATTACACAATGTGATTTATTTTTAGACTAACCAATTGTTTTCTCATAAATGTATTTGAAGTTAGTCATTAATCATCAATACCCTTCGTAAGAAATGACAATTCATTATTTTGATGTATTTTTTTAAAGCTACAGGGAGCCACTGCAAAAGAGTCAAAGGGCCACATGTGGCTCCAGAGCCGCAGGTTGCAGACCTGCAGACCTCTAGAAGAAAACAAAAATGCTTTTGTGATACCAAAGTTGGGGTCACGATCCAAAAAATGTTGAGAACCACTGATGTAAATCCTTCAGCCCTTGGATTCGTTTAGTTTGACCTAGATTATAAACCTCACTGGTTTTTTCAGGACCTTTAACATTATACAGTTAAAACAAGCAGGAGCTATTGCCACTATTAAACATGCAGGAAATCATCATCATTGACATTTAAAAAAGCAATCCTTCAGTAAATTATGAAAACAGGTTTATAAGGTAGTGCAGTGGTTCCCAACCTTTTTTGGATCGTGACCCCATTTTGGTATCAAGACTTTCTGATGACCCAAAAAACCTTTGTTTTCGATCACGTTTGTGATGCTGTAGCCAGGATTAGTGACAAGTTGTGCCAGCTTAGACATTATTTTTTACTACATTTTCCTTTAACTAGATATATATTTGGCAAAGTAAAAGTATAAAATGAAGTTGTGTCGACTCCAGGCGACCCCACATGGGGTCTTCTTGACCCCAAGGTTGAAAAACACTGAGGTAGTGTTTACTGTCGATAAGATTAATTACTTTCATTGTTAAAGTTGAGATTTTTGTTACATTCAAGGTCTAGATTTCTTTTATCAGACATAATGTCTGCGGCTCATGAGTAAATACCATTCTGCACAAATACCGCCCTATGTGGCCCGAATATTTACGAGCTTTTGTACACCTCAGATAAACAGATTTTGAACAACTATGGTTTATTCCATTAAATTATGTGCTGACACCTTATTAACTGAAAAGAAATCACCCCTGCTGCTGCTGCTGCTGATTTTTCTTTAGAAAATATGGTGTATTATTGCTGCTTCTATAAGCAAACAACATAATAAAAAAAGTAGAAATTTCTCATATGAATTCGAAAAACAAGAAGCAGATGCTTTTCGAGTCCTACCTCCACTAACTCTCATTTTACATGAACAACAATTATTTTTTGCTGTAAACCCCTCACCCACCCACATACATACAATAGTATCTATATATGTATAGATATATTAATAGATATAGATATCTACACACATGTAATTAATTAATTTTTTATGTGTTTATCAAGATTGTTCCACAGACAGCAATGCCCATACTTTTAAGAATAGTACAAACACTGGGTTGTTTTAAGTTGTGTTCCCCCTTTAATTCATACCCTCCCTCTCTGACAAATAGCAATTCATTTAAGTTACCTGGTATTAAGTTATTGTTTGCTTTATAAACTATTTGTAAAGTTTAAAGTTTTATCAAATCCCAAAATGTTAACATATTAGTCTGTAAAACAGTTATTGGTGTGGTCCTTGTAATTTGCAGTTTATATATAATCCTTATAGCTTTTTTTTTAATGTGCATTCTGTCTGTATAGGTAGCTTGTATAGGTGTTATATATAGTTTCTTTGTTTTGTTGCAGTTGGCTGGTGTGGAGTGACCCGGGCTATCAGGGCATGATATCTGTGCTGGAAAAAGGAGAGTACCCAGTTCCTGAATCCTGGGGCTTTACGTCACCCTTTGTGGGATCCCTTCGACCTCTTAAAATTGTAAGTGATTAGGTTTTTATAATCAACTTTGATGACCTTTTATTGTCAAAACCTAATATTTGTTATATAAGTCAATACTTCGGAATTTTTGGATTAGTTTGGATACATCTATTTTGTTGCATCCTAATTTGTTATGATAGCTCTGTTGTTAAATAAAGATGACCGTTTTCTAGTATTTTTTTCTACATTTAGTGAGACACAACTTTGTTTTCACACTAAAAAAAAAAAAAACTGAAACTTTGGTAATAAAATAAATAATCATTTTACAATCAATTTTATCTTCCTTTTGCATATAAATGAAAAATAAAATCAATAAATTTATTGTATTGCATAATTGTGACCATCACTAAGGAAGGGTAAGGAAAACTGTTAGAGGAAAGATATAAAAAAAAAAAAAGAGTGCAGTGGTCCACTTTGGTGAGGTGAAAGGAACAGGGGAGAGGGAGTTAGGGTGGGACAAAGGAGAGTCAGTAGAGTCAACTATTATGGTTGTACTGAAAGTGTAATGTGATGTATTTTGCATTGAATTGCTTTAATTTAGCTCTTAACGGTGTAGAAAAGTTTATTCTGAACTTGATGGGGAGCCAGTGGAGCTGCTGGAGGACAGGGGAGATGTGGTCAGAGGAGGGGGTTCCGGTGATGTTACGGGCTGCAGCGTTCTGGACCAGTTGGAGTTTATGGAGGAATTTGTGAGGGACACCAAAAAAGGAGTGAGTTGCAAAAATCTATCCTGGATGTGACGAGGCTTTGAACCAGGATGGTAGTGGAGTGAAGAGTGAGAGAGGGGCGGAGACCGTTTACGTTGCGTAGCTGGTAGTATACAGACCGGGTTATGTTAGTGATGTGGGTGTGAAATGATAGGGAGCTGTTGATGATGAGTAATATGTGATTACAGAATATCTCCTGGTCCACCAGGCCAGCTATCATCGTACACTGATAACATTCGCCAAGGTCTCTTCTCAGAGACTCGGTCATTGTTATGCTTAGCGCTATCAGCAGCATATAACACTCTGAGAGCACAGAACAACCACAGATTCATTGGGACACGCACACACATGGAAACCTCTGAATCCCAAACTGGTCTGCCTCAAAAACAATTTGACCAAATAAACCCGGTGTCCACATCTGACCAGTAAAACCTACAACTTGACTCCGTCTCATTCCATTCTCATTCCTGTGTTTTTACAGGGAGGTTTCAAAGTGGAAAATCCAAATGAAGTTAAGGTATGTACACAAATCTTTTGACTTTAACTCTGTAATACACTATTATGTTACATCTCTGAATCATGAAATAACCAAAAGCCAACTTTGCTTTAACAATCATTTGTGTAAATCCTGTTGTGCAGCAGGACTGAGCAGTGCATTGATTTTCACCCCGAGGGGTTCAGTCATCTGTTTGTCTTCCTCCAACCCCCAAAATTAGTAGATGGAATGCAGAGGAAATGCCAAGATAACTGCAGCGTGAATCGGAAAGAGACAATTATTTAGAGTTCAGAGAGTTTTTAATGCTGTCTCCTAACAAGAGCACACATTCAAATCAGTGAAGTGTGTACAGAATTAATTAGTGGTTGAGTAGCGTTAGGTGTCAATAAAGTAGAAGCAACAAAGACGAAAAAAAACTTGGTAATGTGATCAGAGGTGGTCCTGATGTCACCTTGTTTTGTCTGCTGCAGGCGGTGGCTTACGAGAAGCCCGGCTTTGAAGGCTGCAGTTTGGATATCGACAGTGATGTTTACAGTCTCTGTGACAATGAAGGAGACGAAGCTAACCCCGATGCATGCAAGCTAAAGTCTGTGGGTTCTCTAAGGATCATCGCAGGATTGTGAGTCTTCCTCTTTCCAATTCCTTTTTCTGTTTGTATGGAAAGGATCGAATTCAGTGGTGACAGAGAAACTCAGAACCACTATGCTGTCATTGGGTTATGGTGAAGTTATGTAACATCCTCAGATCTTAGTATCCAGCTCATAAAGGGATACTCAACTCGAATTACAAAAACAACCCAAATGAAAGACGAGTAACCTTTACTAGTAGGAATGAGAAACTGCATATGGAAAAAAAAAATACTTTAAACAAGAGCCGTAAGAGAGCACAAACCTCAGCCAAGCCCCAAATATGCTCTTTGTCAGATAGTGGCAGTGATCCTGATCATGGTAACATGTTCATTCACTGGAAGAAATTTCTATTCCTATTAATAATGATACAGTGGGTCCAAATATTTTTTAAAAATGCGATGACTTGCGCAATCCAGATCTGATCCGGATGAAACTCGGTGGGATAATTGAGGAACCAACACAACATAACTGAGTCAAATTTCATAAAGATCAGTCAATTACAAACCGAAATATGAAATTTGGACATTTCGCCAATGATGAGAGATGGGGATTTTTGGATTTTTCAAACTGATCCAGAATCAGTATTATGATCCAGATCCTCTCCAAAATGTAATAGAGTCTTCCATGGAGTAAAGTCCATCTTTTGTTCAAATTTGGTAACAAACTCTTGTTAAAGTCAACATTGTTGGCAAACTAGTGATTACTCAAGGAAGTGCCCCATTTGCGTAACTCCAACTGGTTTGATGAGGTTAAAAGCATCTGGTCAGATGGTTGATTGTGGCATCTAAATGCTGCACTGTATATTTTTTGTCCAATTTCTCATTTTCTGATGCATGCAACGTTGAAATTTGTCCAGCGTAATGTTTCTGTTCTTCTTTGGAATAATCTCCAAGGAACACGATGACACGTACTGTAACTAATCACTAAAATACCAGATTTAAATATTATTATACCATTGGTTCTGTGAGGGAGCGGGGGGAGTACATCAGAATATTTTCTATTTTTGTATTTCTATATTCATATACAGTATTATTTCAACTGTGTGCTGCTTTTCTTTTCTTTCTGTAATGGTACTGGAATTGTAATTTCCCTGACGAAGCCTTCCCAAGGGATTAATAATGTCTATCTAATCTAATCTACTCTAATATAAACTAAACCTGACGTGTTGTCAAGATGTTATCCAAATGCTGATTGGTTGAAATCTCTAAAACGTCAACGTATAAAGTTGTATTATGTGTGTTTGAAGGCCAGAAGTTGATGCCTCCAAAAACATTTCTGGCACAAATTAGCAGCAAAGTTTCATTGTTCATCTGTAGACCTATCATCTAAAGCATTGTTTCTCGAATGGGGGTACGTGTACCCTTGGAGTACGCGATGGCACTACAGAGGGTACTTGAGGAAGAGAATGGAAAATTAACAAAATGAAACATTAAGATTTTAAGGTTCACTTATTGGTTTTTAAATGTCTTAATGGTCTTTCTGAGCTACTTCTACCCTATGAACCTTCCCGGGCCCTGAGGTTCTCCGGCGCTGGCCTCTTAGTCATACCTACAGTCAGGGCACGCACAGACTGTGAGGCGTCATTCCAGTTTTACGGCCTCCTTCTGTGGAACAGTCTGCCGGAGTACCTTAGGGTTGCAGAGAACGTTCATGTTTTTAAGAACAGGCTCAAGACCCACCTTTTCAAATGAGCTTTTAACTAGTTATTTATTCATTTTAGGATTGTTATCTTTCATGTTTTTAGTGCTATCTTTTGTTGTTTTTATTGCTATCTTTTGTTGTTTTTATAGTTTTAGGATTGTTATCTTTCATGTTTTTAGTGCTATCTTTTGTTGTTTTTATTGCTATCTTTTGTTGTTTTTATAGTTTTAGGATTGTTATCTTTCATGTTTTTAGTGCTATCTTTTGTGGTTTTTATTGCTATCTTTTGTTGTTTTTATAGTTTTAGGATTGTTATCTTTCATGTTTTTAGTGCTATCTTTTGTTGTTTTTATTGCTATCTTTTGTTGTTTTTATAGTTTTAGGATTGTTATCTTTCATGTTTTTAGTGCTGTCTTTTGTTGTTTTTATTGCTATCTTTTGTTGTTTTTATAGTTTTAGGATTGTTATCTTTTATGTTGTTTTAGAGTTTTTAGGTAATTTTTTTAGGATTACTATCCCAGTGTTTTCTCGGAGGGGGCCCTCTGCACTAGGGGCTGTGATGGGCCGTGCCTGCAGTGGTGCTGCCATGTGGTGAATAGCTTTTGCTATTTTGCTGTGCTGGGGGCTCTGTCTTGTCGCACTGTGCCCAGACATTTCCTTGCGATGTCTCCTTACGTAGATCCTCTGTACCCAGCCATGTGCCATTGTCCTTATTTTAACTTGTGTCCTTATTTTAACTTGTGTTTGTTTGTGGTGGACGGTATTTGTAAGGGGTGGCTGCATTTTCTATGTATGAAAAGTGCTTTTTTATGAGTAAAGATTGATTGTTTGATTATTTGATTATTATATTTTAAAAATCGGGTTTTATAATGTTTATTTTTAGTGAAGAATGATAATCTCTCTAGAATGCGATGTTCACATTAGATGCTGACTTCAGCTCTGCTGGTAGTTTGTTCCACTTCTTTGCAGCATAACAACCATGTTTACTGTGAGCTCTGGTCTCCACTATCTGACCTGTGTCCATAGATCTGAGAGACCTATGGACACAAAATTCAATATGACGGGCACTGTACTAGTCATAATAATGATGATAAAATGATTTTATTTAGAACATGAACTGAAAATACAAAGGTCAGTCTTGGTCCCACACCAGGTGGAAGACGACTGGAAATGATGAAATGATAAAATCTACTCAGGAGGCACTAAATACTGTTTCATTCTTCTTATTTACTAAATGAGATTCTTTAAAATGTTTGTTACCACTCATTCATTCCATCATTATGCTGCATAATTGTTGTTTCAAAGAATTCTGACCAAAATGTTGTAGTCCGACAAAGAGGGTACTTGGATTCAGAAATAAGAGAAAGGGGGTGCTTGAGCCAAAAAATGTTGAGAACCACTGATCTAAAGTGCATTAATGTAATGGTTTAATCTTTTCTGTTCCAGCTGGGTGGGCTACAGCCAACCTGGATTTGAAGGTCAGCAGTACATCCTGGAGGAAGGTGAATATCTCGACTGTAGCGAGTGGGGAGGCTCGGAGCTGCTGTCACTGAGACCTATAATCTCTGTAAGTATACTTATACTCAACCACAGAAACATGGATTATGCATTTTGTGCAGACTCTGATGTGATGAGTGAGGCTTATAAGGTGATTTTTGATTTGTAGCTTCATCAAAACAGGCTTGACATTTATCTGTATCTTGATAATTATTGTTGTGCATCACAAATTAAAATCTAATGAAATGTTTTTCCTTTCCTATTAGGATTTTTTGTCACCACATGTCAAAATGTTCAGCGACGTAAACTTTGGAAAGCTGGGAGTGGATATTGAGCTCACGGTGCCCGTTATTAACATGGACGACACGGGTTACGGCCTGAAGACACGGTCTGCGGATGTCCTCAGTGGTGTGTAAGTGACTTCTCTCTTTTCTATGTGAAGGAAATGCTTGGTGAGACAGATGTTAGCTATAGGCTATCTTATCACGTTTATTTATTACATTCTGTACATGTTGGTCCTGAGGAAGCTGTGGTGGACGTCAACATCCATTAATTCTGTTAATGTGAAGCAGGCATAGAAGAGAAATAAGAAAGAAAAGGGTCTTATGCATACACTTTTGAATAAGTTGTTATTTATATCATGGAAGGATGGGAAGTTATTATCATCTTATCCCAAGGGTTGTAAATCCAAAACCTCATTTTTGTGACTATGAACCTTTAGTTGGTGATATCAAGACCAACAGTAGGTGACTCTTTTAAAGGTGCAGTACGTAACTTTCAGATCCCTCTCTCCCCCTCCCTCCCCGCTGATGTCTTGCCGTGTCTCCAAACTTTCCAAAGTCCCTCCCTCAGAGGAGCTAACAAGCTAACATTAGCCAGACCGCAACATCACAGTAATATAACATGCACTGTTAAAATCATATTACTGCATATTACTTCTCTCTCTCTATCTATGTGCACACACCTCAGCAACAGCAGCAACAACACAGTGTCACTTAAAGCAGCCACACGGAGGCTGCTGCGCACACATGCACAACACATGCACTACAGAGTTCTAGTGTAACAATTACAAATCAAACATAATCTAAATCAGGCAGCAGTAATTACCTTTCAAGCAGAAAAGTCATTAATTCCATGTTCTACTCCTCCAGACCATACACTGCAAAAAAGACGGTGCTACAGTCCCGGGAAAGGGGCGGGGCATGTGAGCAACAGCTGTCAGACAGAACTTTACATCAAACTAGTTTGATGTAAAGCTGTCCTTACATAGTGACTGCTTTAGCAAATATGACAAAAAGTCACTTTTATAAGAGTTGCAGACTGCACCTTTAAGCAATTCAGATTTGGTTCCAACAACACACGTTTACTTGTTGGCATTTTGACCACAGGAGTGTGCTTGTCATAGTTGTGTGTTCTCAGGTGTGTTGCTGTTAAGCGGCCACACCCATGCTCACAGACGGAGACAAATTGTAGACTTTAGTGTTGTGTCTGCCACACCTTACCCCGTGCCAATGCACGCTGTCCTGAGAACTGGTATGAAATGTGAAACCACTATAGAGTGTGGAGAATTCAGATGCTACACAATGTCAACATAGATCTGTGTGGCCTATTTCAATCTTTTGAGTCTCTTTCTGTTGCAAAAAAAGATATTTCTAGTTCAGGATTTCATCTTTTAAATGGGTAGCAAAGGTAGCCTACACACACTAATGGAACAGAACACACTTATTGATGCACAATGGCTGCTTTCCAAGTGGGGCTCTCACAAGGTGGTTGTTACTGTGGAGAAAAGACCATGTGCTCCTCACGCTGCTGTAGCCTCTTATTAGCTTGCGCAGCATCAACAGTGTTGTCCTCCTATAACCTCATGTATTATTTAAAAATTTGAGACGCTGCTACTTAAGAATAATTTCAAATTTACGTTTTATGCATAGGACGTTGCATGCATCCGCACTTTTAATGTAAATTTGATGTGAATATACTGTACATATATACATTTTGTTATATCAGCTGTATATTGTAGCTTTCTGATTTATTTAGGTTTTTATTTTATTTTCTGTTTAGTTTTGATTGTCAATGTTGTTGTTCCTGTTTTGATCCGATCAGGTACAGTATATGTATATCGTCTTGCGGTGGTTTTTCCTTTTTGTCTTTTTTTTTTAATTAAAAACACCACAAACATTAAAATTTCACGTCTCAGGAGCTCTGTCGTAAAGATTGCGATTGAAGGAAGTGACGTAATGTATGCATTGAAAGCAGTGACGTGCCGTGACCACTAGGGTTGGGTAGGCATTAGAGATGTAACGATTAATCGTAAGGCAGTTAAAAATCGATTCATAGGTATCACGGTTGATATCGATTTTCTGAAAATTGAATCGCAGTACTTTTTTTAACCAGCAGAGGGCGCTATATATATATATTAATCCTTCCAGAAGCGGACGTGACGGGCGGAATCTGCTACTATTTTCTTTCTGGCCGCCATTTACTGTTAAACATGCTCATAAATGATTCTTTACTCCTTTAGCACCGAAAGAATATCTGTAATATTACGTGAATATCTGTAAAAGTCACGTTTTTCTATTAGCTCTGTCTGCTAGCATAGCTTCTCTTCTTCACTGGTGGAATAACTGCATGCCAACCGACCACTGGGTTACCAGCGCCCTCTGCTGGTCTAAACAAATATCTGACGTAAATACAGTAAAATGACTGTTTTTTTTTTTTTTTAAAGTCCAATTGTTAAGGCACAAAATACATTTTCAGTTGCACTTTTAAAAAGAAAAAGAACTATTATGCAGTTTTGAATTGTTTACTATAGAACCAGAATTTAAATTAATAGGTTTTTTCTTCATTTGTATTATTCCTTTATGTATTTCATTCAAGATTTATTTTTAGTTAAATTGCATCATTTTGCATAGTTTATCAAGGGATTCTTTTGACAATGAAAAATAAAAGGAAAATAGTACAGTATTTTCCCCCAAAAAATAAAGGAATATTTTTCAGTCATTTGTCAACATTCCCATTTTGTAAAATAAATCGTGAGAAAATCGTATCGTGTACCCAGTATCGTGAATCGAATCGTATCGAGAGTTGAGTGAATCGTTACATCCCTAAAAGCCATGTATTGTGTTGATGCATTTTTGCCTGATCCATTTGGTGTTGGGATTAAAAAATAATATGTTATATAATGTTTTTGAGAGTTTTTCTTTTATGTTTTAAACAAAATACTTCTGCCCCACAACTTTAGATCTACACTAAACCAGTCAGTGGTGAGAAAAAAGTGAGCGCACGCCTTAAATAATATCCACGATCATATGTCCCCTGTATGGAGTTGATCAGGAACAATGAGTAACAGGTAGCTGCTAATATCTGTTTATTTAAATATGTTATGACACCAAGGCAGGTGGCCTGGACTCTACCTTGCTCTGCAGCTACTCCATCATGACTTTCGACCTTTATTTATGTTGCTCGGAGATAAATGAAGCAAATCTGATCCTAATCTGCTTCTATTTAAAGCTACAATTTAAGTGGAATGGGAAACCAGAGCATCCGGTTTAATTTGACACAAACAAGGAAAAGAAATCGAGTAAAAAAAACCAGACCAAAATAACCACTAATGTAATATACACACTTTCAAACGAACCTTTGTGAACAAAAATGCTAGAGTTCATTTTATTTATCATCCGGTTAATCAATTTATCGATTATCGGCCCAGGCCTACTTTGCATCCTTTCTAAAACAACTAGACTGTCATTAAAGTGGGTGTGAGAAAATGCATAGCAACTAATTTACTTGTTACATCCTGCATTGCTAGGAGAATGCCACCTTGGTGCAAAAATGTGCATTGTTGCTTTCTGCCTCCACACCTCTACCCAAAGGGGCCGTCTAGTAATTTTTAGAACAAGAATCCAACAATTTCTGTTTCAACAACACGTCATCAGTAGGATGAAACCAACCTGTCTGACATGCGGTCTAGGGCCCACGTACCCCAATAGCGGGTGAACAATCCAACACTTGGGAAATTCTGCTTGATAGGAATCCAACAATTATTGATCACTTTGAGAATTTGTCCTTGCAGTACTTCATCTACAATGAGATATTCTAGGTTTCATGTTTTCCCAGCTAAGCAAACCAACGCATCACAAACACGTAACAACTTGTCATCCCTTGGCATTAACACTATAGAGTATTTTGCAACTGATACACAGCACAAGTTTCCGTGCGATACTGGTCAGATTCCAGTGAGTTATATGCCTGAAAATCGAAAGAAAAAAAAAACCGCAGACAGCTCAATTCATCACGTTACCAACTAAGCACTGAGTCAACAAACCCATTCCTGTTATCTTCCACAGAAATCAATTTCCTGATAAGTAATGGCACGACTGACCACATTTGTGCATAGCAGCAATAGTATGTAGTACATCAAGTTCATGTACCAGTATCCACAAGTGTAGGCGGCGGGCGGAGTCTGCTACTACTTTCTTTCTGGCCGCCTTCTACTCTTAAACATGTTAATAAATGATTCATTACCCCTTTAGCACCGAAAGAATATCTGTAATATTACTTGAATATCATATGAGGCCGGTGCAGTGTGGATCGGGCAGTCGTCCAGGGCGGGGGCCTTGGCGATCTGATCCCCGGCTACAGATTTTCGTCCTGGCCGTGGAACTGTGGACCAGCTCTACACCCTCAGCAGGGTCCTTGAGGGGTCATGGGAATTTGCCCAACCAGTCCACATGTGTTTTGTGGACCTGGAAAAGGCATTTGACCGTGTCCCTCGGGGATTCCTGTGGGGGGTCCTCCGGGAGTATGGGGTATCGAACCTCCTGATAGGAGCTGTTCGTTCCCTGTATGACCGGAGTCAGAGTCTGGTCCGCATTGCCGGCAGTAAGTCGAAATCGTTTCCGGTGAGGGTTGGACTCCGCCAGGGCTGCCCTTTGTCACCGATTCTGTTCATAACTTTTATGGACAGAATTTCTAGGCGCAGTCAGGGCGTTGAGGGGGTCCGGTTCGGGGGCCTCAGTATTGCATCACTGCTTTTTGCAGATGATGTGGTCCTGTTGGCTCCAACATACCGTGACCTTCAACTCTCACTGGATCGGTTCGCAGCCGAGTGTGAAGCGGCCGGAATGAGAATCAGCACCTCCAAATCCGAGTCCATGGTTCTCGACCGGAAAAAGGTGGAGTGCCTTCTCCGGGTTGGAGATGAGGTTCTGCCCCAGGTGGAGGAGTTCAAGTACCTCGGGGTCTTGTTCACGAGTGAGGGAAGGATGGAGCGAGAGATCGACAGGCGGATTGGTGCGGCGTCTGCAGTGATGCAGAGTCTGCACCAGTCCGTCATTGTGAAAAGGGAGCTGAGCCAAAAAGCAAAGCTCTTGATTTACAGGTCGGTCTACGTTCCAACCCTCACCTATGGTCATGAACTTTGGGTCATGACCGAAAGAACAAGATCAAGGGTACAAGCGGCCAAAATTAGTTTCCTCCGTAGGGTGGCTGGGCTCTCCCTTAGAGATAGGGTGAGAAGCTCAGTCATTCGGGAGGGGCTCAAAGTAGATTCGCTGCTCCTCCGCATCGAGAAGAGCCAGATGAGGTGGCTCGGGCACCTAATTAGGATGCCCCCTGAACGCCTCCCTAGTGAGGCGTTCAGGGCATGTCCCTCTGGAAGGAGGCCCCGGGGAAGACCAGGACACGCTGGAGAGACTATGTCTCTCGGCTGGCCTGGGAACATCTTGGGGTCCCCCCGGAAGAGCTGGAGGAAGTGGCCGGGGAGAGGGAAGTCTGGGCCTCCCTACTGAGGATGCTGCCCCCGCGACCCGGAAACGCCTAAGCGGGAGAAGATGGATGGATGGATGGATCTGTAAAAGTCACGTTTTTCTATTAGCTCTGTCTGCTAGCATAGCTTCTCTTCTTCACTGAAAGATATCTGCATGCCAACCAACCACTGTATTACCAGCGCCCTCTGCTGGTCCAAACAAATATGACGTAAATCATTACAATCACGGGTTTTTTTTTTTTTTTAAAGTCCAATTGTTAAGGCACAAAATACATTTTCAGTTGCACTTCTAAAAAGAAAAAAAACTATTATGCAGTTTTGCATTGAATTTAAATTAATAGGCTTCATTTTCATTTGTATTATTTCTTTATTTATTTCATTCAAGATTTATTTTTAGTTAAATTGCATTGTTTTGAATAGTTTATCAAGGAATTCTTTTGACAATGAAAAATAAAAGGAAAATAGTACCGTATTTTCTAGTTTTTTTCCCAAAAAAAAAATTTGTCTACAGTCCCATTTTGTAAAATAAATCGTGAGAAAATCATATCGTGAACCCAGTATCGTGAATCGTATTGTATCGGGAGTTGAGTGAATCGTTACATCCCTAGTAGGCACGTTGCAAATTGAGACCGCCAATGACAATTTCATATGTTTCTGGTGGCAAGTGTTAATTCAATTCAAATCAATTTTATTTGTATAAAGCAATTTACAACAAAGTCATCTCAATGCACTTATCAAAATATAAAATTCAAAATAAGAAAGAAAAAACCCAACAAGATCCACATGAACAAGCATTTAGCATCTAACAAAATCAACATCGTAAAACACCATTAAAGAAACATGAACAATTATTCAATATAGCCTCCATACTCTCCCAACAAGATATATCCCATGACACGGCAGCGCATCCGTTGTTTGTGTTGGAAACACAGAAACACGGAGAAAAAGACAACAACAACTCGGAACAGCCTCAGTGAGGAGCATCCACAAAGCCAATCCTTCCTATTGTACCATTCGCTGTGAAAAGTATGAAACATTTTCTGATCTTTCTTTTGCTGAAGGTCTGGTAGCTCAGGTGTTGGTCTCCCATCTTTTAAAAGCTGTCGTTTTTCCTCAAAAAAAAGTTTCTCTATCATCTCTAGTGCTGTCATCCTGACTGTAGTGTTATCCCGCCCACTAGCTAGAGAACGTAGCAGCAGCGGTCACATGGGATCAATTTACGTCCAAAGGCAGCGTAGAGAGCTGCCTTTGGACGTAAATGGTTGTCATCTTGGGGACCTTACTGCGCATGCGCAAACATAAAAACACGCTAACGGGAGCAGCGGCAGAGCAGCAACGTGTCTTTGAGAGGGGGCGTGGCCTCCTTCTGCTTTACAGCGGAGTGAGATGGCAGCCGTTCCAGGAAATAGCGCTGTTTAGTAATTTGGGGCTATGAAACGCACATACACTTTCAAACGTATAGGTACTGTCGGCTATTGGAAATGGAAAAATAAATAATTTATAATTATACTATAATTAAAACAAATAATCAAAATATCAATTGACCCTTGGGTAGGCACTGCCTACCTTGCCTGCCCTGACGGCACGTCACTGATTGAAAGGATCTGAAAGGATCAGGCACATGAAAGAATTGGGCACTGACATGCATGGCTCACTCCTTACACAGCCAACACTAAAGTAAAACACATAGTTGTGGAACTTTCTACTGAGTGGTTTAATAAGGGGTTGTTGTTGTTGTTTTTGTTGTTTTTGTAGCAATAGCTCACTGTTGATATGCTAAGTAAACAACTACCACTTTAGCTGCATTTTTGTAATTTCATCTATGTCTGTTTTTTTATTTTTTTCAGCTGGGTTGTTTTTGAAGAGCCAGGTTTCTGCGGTGAACTGTACATCCTGGAAAAAGGCTTGTACGGGTGCCCAGAGGACTGGGGGGCGCAGCAGCACAGGGTTGGCTCCACCATGCCTGTTCTGCTGGTAAGAGCAAGACTCAGAGCCAAGTCTTCAACTCTTGTTTGGTTTGGTTTAAAAAAAAAAAAGTAATTTCTTTCCACCTAAAAAAAACCCCACAGTATTCAGTTGAGCTGCAGGCGAATTCTCCACATCACGACCCAGCCTTGTGTTTGTAATATTTTCCCCAGTTTTTTATATATATTTTTTTTCCTTCCTTCTTCCTCAAACAATCTGAGTCACACACACACACACACACACACACACACACACACACACCAAATGCTTTTCAATTCACGTGACAGTCACAACTCTCAACTCTTAAATTATAGACGCTGATTAATATTTCTGGTATCACGAGGCACAAAGTGGTGAGCAACATAATGATCCGTCTGACATTGGTTAAACTTCTCTTAAAGAGTGAATGTGAAACTATTTGGATCACAAGAGTGACTCACTATGAAGTTGTTATGGTTTCAAAACTGTTTTTTGTTTTTTTTTCCAAGCTTGCTGTAACTTAGGACACTTTACGGGCTTCATGTGAAAAACAAGCTGAAATTAGAATCTGATTTTTTTTTCTCTGCCAGAAAAACTTGTTTCTGCTGTTATTACTAGGGATGCGCGTCGTTTCGTAACCGGTTCTTAGTCAAACCCTTTAAGATTCCACCATTGATTCTTCCCGGGCTGCGGCACCACTGCAAACAAACATACCTAACTCTTTTTTTCTATCAGAAAAAAATAGTTTTTTGCTATTATTACTAGGGATGCGCATTGTTAACCGTTTTCATTTTGAAACCAGTTCTTAGTCAAACTGTTCTTTGGAATCACTTACAAAAACCTTTTATGATTCCACAATAACCAAACACGTGGTTTGCCTGGCATAATCTATGTATATATATTAGCTGAATGTGTGAATAAATATGATAAATATAAATTCTATATTATATTGTTTAATACTATGAATCATAACTAAACATATTAATGGTACAGTGAGATGGTGAAAATAGAGAAGAACAGAATGTACTGTACTGTCTGATTTTGATGTGTTCATGACTAACAATTGGTCCATATCACAGACATGTACATTTATATAAACTAGCCATTATACGACACCAGGGATGTGAACCAGGCAGGTATTACAGTATGAGTTCTCACTTTGAAAAGGTACATTTATGAGGTGCACCATTCATTAGCCAGGTTCATGTGATTATTTTTTTATTAAGCTATTATATTATTTAAATTTTAAAATATGCCTGGGGCACGATTGGCGGGGGGGGGGTACAATTTTAACTCGCTGCTCCACTGCGCAGCAGCTCTGCTGACTTTCTTAAAGGGACAGCGTCCTTAATGTGGTTAAAAAATACTACAGAATTGAATCACACATTTCAGCCTTAATGAAGGAAGAAGTCAAAAGTGGCACAAACTGTTGATATTGAGCTGCTAGTGATTAATAAAAGGGTCTGTGGCATTTTTCTCCACTGACTTTGATCAATTATTGTTTTTGTCGTAAAACTACATGTAAAAAAAAAAAATTGAGTATATTTGTATGTTTGACTACTTATTTGACTATTGAATGTCATGAACACATTTAATTAAGATTTTCTGCAAAATGCAATAGCTTACAACATTTTTCTCATTTGCCCAGTTTACATAGCAATGCTGATACCTATTGGTGATTTACTGCTACTACTGCTTTAACAATGACACTCGCAATGGATAAGATAAGGATCATTTAATAGCATTTAATAGAGCCGGGTGATAACATCAAAATAATAATAAATACAAAAAATTGTCTGTTTAATATACGACACGACTTATTTTGGCAAACAAAGAACCAACTTGTAACCAAAGACTACGCTATGCAAAATGTGAATTAACTTCTTATTCGTAACTTTGGTAGGTTTCAGATTTCAATTCATAAATAACATGGATGGAGGGGGGGGGGCAAAAAATACAGTCTGCCTCATGTAGTCCACTAAATCCTGCTGGAAGGATCTGTGTGCCAAAGGCAGTAACACAACCACACATTCGGCCACACAACACGGCATTATGCTCAAGCAATGCCGTGTCTTTTAGGGTCACCACCCGTCCCTTAAAATAAGGAATCGTTCCTTATTTGGCCATTAAATCAAATCTCGTACTGAGCCAAAACGGAACCTGTTTGTTCAGTATTTGCATAAATGACCAGAACACTAAACATCACACACACACACACACACACACACGCACACACACACACACACACACACACACACACACACACACACACACACAAAAACTGTGTCCACAGCTCACATCGTACTGAGAATCTATAAAGCATCGGAATCGCTAAATTCTTATACATCCCTAATTATTATTGGATAAAAGCAAGACAGTTTAAAACAGAGCATGTAGTGATTAGATGGAGAATGTGCCACAAACTTTGCATTCGTATATATACTAATACTAAACTCATCGTACTGTTGATCATATTTTTTTTTATCTTTAAATACAGTACATTACGCAAAGAATCTCAAATAGCCTCATTGAAGGTTAGTCAACATATTTAATAAAAAAAACGAAAAACACTCTTGGACGTACTACAAAATAACCCATCTATGAAAATATATCTAAGTTAAATGATTGGGGTTTATTGCTTATTTTTGTATCTATTTTACTTTTTTTTTTTTTTTTAAACAAAAGAAAAAAGTAATTCGTTTGTTAATGGTGTTTCGTGTTACGAAACCCAGCAAAAAAAAAAAAAAAATCTCTTTCTATTTGGACGTAAATCAGTGTTTTTCAACCTTGGGGTCCTGACCCTATGTGGGGTCGCCTGAAATATCGATTAATTGATAAGGATAATCAATGATACATTTTCAACTGAATTATTGAAATTATTATTCATTTTAAAAAAACACACAATCTTAAACAACTTTATTCTCGACCAGCGATTCTCAACTAGTGGTTCGGGACCTTAAAGTGGGTCGCAGACCTGTCGTGGGGGGGTCAAGGAAAGCTGGTCGAAAATAAATAAATACTTAATGTCTCTCGTGTTGGACTTTTATTTTATTTTGAAACAAACAATTATTTTGACAGGCATGCTGTGAAATGCATGTTGCACAGGAAAATATATAGATTTACAGTTTGTTTTTAAAAAAAAAAACAAGATGATATACGTGTTTACAACAGCTATTTTGGTTGGTGGCATTCTAAAAAAGCGGGGTCGCGATTTAATTATCAAAAACTGATTCTAGAAGAAAAAAAATTGCTTTGGGGTCACCAGAAATTCTAAAAAAATCTAAAAAAAAAAAAAAAGGGTTGGGGAACCACTGATGTAAATCCTTCATCCATTGTAAGGAAACTGTGGACATTTTAGACATTTTATGAAACGGGTTGCTGTCGCTTCAGTAGTGTTTTACATGTATTTTTTTTTTTCTTACCATATTTGCGTTTAAAAATAATCTGTAGGAGCAGAACTTAGTGTTTTTGGTCGCCCACACACATAAATAGCAGCTATGTATACGTCACATTCACTCATTCACGACAATCCCATTTCGCAGACTTGTTTGTGAAATGGATGCAATCTAAATAATGCTTTCTTTTCTTATAGGACGACTTTGAAAACACAGCCAAGTTTAAGGTAGGCAGCAGAACAAGACAAATAACAACGAAATCTAATCTCGTCTGTGTAATTTCACTGACGCTCCGAGCACATGAGTCACACATAGTTTTGTGTGGATGTGCGTGCCGCAGGTGCAGCTTTTCTCTGATCCAGGATTTCAGGGTTCAGCTGTTGTTGTGGAGGACGCTGTAGCCTCGCTGAAGGATGAAGGTCTCTCTCTGGCCTCCTGTAAAGTTGTAGCCGGCAGGTGAGTAATACCTCGCTATTGTCACGTAGAGAAGTGACGACATTAGGACAACATGTTGCAAAAGGCTTTAGGGGAAAGTTTATAGATCCTGTTTTCCCAAGGTGGTTGCAGACTATTAGACGGCGCTTATGTTATCTAAAATGTTGCTCTAACTCAGCCCCCTTCAGGCTTTAGCTGTTATTTAGCGCTTTTATTACCTCCATCATTTATTTATTAGTTTGTTTGACTTCTAGCAGGATTACGTCACAACTGAAAAATAGATTTTGACCATATTTTAATCAAAGATAGACTTTACATAAAGAAAGATTCGGGATCCGGTTTAAAGTACTGATTCTGGATCAGTATCAAAAATCTAAAATAAATCCCTCTCTCTCTCATCATTGTGAAATAATTAAATAATAGTAATATCTTCTTTATAATTGACCAATCATTATATACATTTGCAATGAAAAAAATAAAGGGGTGCCCAATCATTTGGACTTTCTGTATTCTGTTATTAATTAGGTAGAAAATTCTTCTTACAAGCCTTTAAGGTCATGACCCCATGTGGGGTCGCCTGGAATTAAAATGGGGTCACCTGAAATGTCTAGTATTTATTAAAAAAAAATTAAAAAATAAAATAACAGTAGTATTCTTTTTCAAATTAACACGACACCACACACACAATATCAAACTGTATTCTATACTTAAACTTTTTTAAATATAAATCTCATTATAACTGTTTTTCCACCTTGGGGTCGCCTGAAATGTCTAGTAATGATAAAAAAAAATAATCATTAGTGATGAATTATTATTATTATTATTATTATTATTATTATTATTATTATTATTATTATTATTATTATTATTATTATTATTATTATTATTATTATTAATAAAATAAATAAAATACAGTATAATAATGTCTGAGCTGCTGGATCGTATGTGTTTATGCACTGATCCTGGCTAGTCTGTATTTGTTACACAGTACAACAAACTAATTATAGATTACAACCAGAAAAAGACTGGGAACCTCTGCTTTAAAGTGTGAATGATCCAATAATGTGCATTTATCCCTACCAGTCATACAGTATATTGTGCAGATTGATTTTTCTGTATTCAATTCTCCAACAGACAGATGAGAGCTGTGGTTGTTGAACACACGCTTACGTGTGGCGCTAGTTTTTAAACTCAAATCCTTGTTTGCGTTTTCTTCTTTTGTAAAAACTGATAAATAATGTTTGCTTGCTGCATCAAATACAGTAAATGGCGCCTCGATATAGAAGCAAGTTGTGTGTGTGTGTGTTTTCAGCTGGATGGCGTTTGAAGGCCAGGACTTCACTGGTAAGATGTACGTGTTGGAAGAAGGAAGCTACGCTGATCTGAGGGCGATGGGCTGCATCGGTGCTAATGCCTCCATCCTGTCACTCCAGCCTGTTGGATTCGTAAGTTCTGACAGAGGGTCTTTTTGCATCAACTCAGTGCATGTTTATTTACTACATTAATACAGTTTAAAGACCTTAAACAAGATGCAGTATCAATTAAAAAAATAATAAAATAAAATAATTGTTATTTTGTTGTGGTAATGCAACAAAATTAATTGGATATGATAAGTGCCATGGGATGACAGTGTGTTATTTGGTAAATATAAATATTATGTAATTGAGTTTTTCATGTGAGGAAATAATAGCAGTTACGTATATATGGAGTGCAGATTGTAAAGTGGCGTATTCTAAAATAAACAACAACTTCTCGCAACATTTAGCAACAAACCACATTTAAAAAAACTTTTTTCGTTTTTTTTATTTTACTTTTGACCAGATTTAGAGCAATACTTGTGAAATTTGTGATACTTTTTTTTTTGTAAAATTATAACCACAATGTTAAATCTAAATCTAAATAATAAATATTAAATCTAATTGTCAAATCTAAATGTTAAATATTAAATCTAAATCTAAATGTTAAATGTTAAATGTTAAATGTTAAATCTAATTCTAAATGTTAAATGTTAAATCTAATTCTAAATGTTAAATGTTAAATCTAAATGTTAGATCTAATTCTAAATCATCTGAACTACCAAAACAAAAGCTCATTTAAAATTTAGCATATATATTTAGACTAAACATTTATATTAATTATATATTTAATATTTAATATTATTTGATATTTAACATTTAGATTTAGATTTAATATTTAACATTTAGATTCAACATTGACGTTTTATTTTTACGAGAACAAAAATATCACAGATTTCACAAATATTGCTGTAAAGCTGCAAAAAAAGTTCACATATGTTTTTCAAACGTGGTTTGCTGCTAAAAGTTGCAAAAAGTTGCTCTAAGATATATCTATAAATGATTAAAAGATATTTTCTTCCCTGGAATACTACTCAATTATCATTGATTTTCAGGTTGTATTTCTTGTATTATTTTTCATTATTATTATTGTTTTTTTTTTACAGGAGTTCTCACTGCCGTCCATTACTCTCTTTGAGCGAAGTGGTCTGAGGGGTAAAAGGGTGGTCCTGACGGATGGATCAGTCAACCTGTGCTTTGCTGAAGGCTGTGGTCGGGTTCAGTCGGTGCTGGTTGAGGGAGGCATGTAAGTCGGCTGTGGTTTCTCCTTCTGTGTGAAATAGGAACAGTTTGTCCAGCTGCTACCGAGCTTTCACTGGAGTGTGTGTTTCACAGGCTCATGTGTAACAGCCTCTGAGGTTTAAACCCTCAGTGCAATCTCAGACTTTTCATGCATGAACACTGAAAAGCTGCCATCCGCTAAGACAGGGATGGGAAACTCTATCACAGTGGGGGGCCACAAAAATGTGATTGTATTTTATCTGAGGGCCACATTATCAACATTAAAATAATGACTAATTTGAGCATTAATACAGGGGAGAAAAGGGTTTTGTCATTTTCTGTGGGTTTTTTTTTTTTTGTCATTTTGTGTGTTTTTGGAGTCATTTGTTGTGTTCTTGTTGTAATTTTGTGTCATTTTCTGTCATTTCCTGCATTTTTGTTGTTAATTTGTGTATTTTTGGGGTCACTTTCTGTATATTTGTTTTTGTTTTCTGTATTTTCCCATAATTTTGTCCAATTTTGTTGACTGTTTGTGCTATTCTGCGTGTGTTGTTGATTTTTGTAGTCATTTTGTTTATTTTAGTGGTTGTTGTGTCTTTCTTTGTTGTCATTTTGTGTTTAATGAGTAATTTTGTTTGTATTTTTGGAATTTCTGTTTGTTTTTGTGTACTTTGTGCATTTTGCTGTTGATTTGTGTGTTTTGGGAGTTATTTGGTTGGGTTTTTTTGTCCCTTCCAACTTGTTGAAATACAATTTTTGGGGATTTGTTTTTGCGCTGCACAAAATTACACTGTTGGCCACATGTGGCCCTCAGTTGGCCATGTCTGCGCTAAGATGACGTGTGGCATTTTTCTGCTGAAGCTTTTTGGCATCCACCTCACATGGTGAACTCCACCCATGTAGCGTGTTACTCAGTGTTGTGCTGTGAGCACTAGGGTTGGGTAGGCAGGCGTTGCAAATCGTGACCACCGATGTCGACACCAATGACAATTCCATATGTTTTCGGCTGGCAAATGTTAATCTAACGAAATCAAGATTGTAAAACACCATTAAAGAAACATAAACAATTATTTAATATAGCCTCCACCATAATCTCCCAACAAGATATATCTCATGACACGGCAGCGCATTCGTTGTTTGTGTTGGAAACACAGAAACACGGAGAAAATGTCAACAACAACAACTCAGAACAGCCTCAGTGAGGATCCACAAAGCCAATCCTTCCTATTGTACCATTCACTGTGGAAAATATGAAACATTTTCTGATATTACCTTTACTGAAGGCCTGGTAGCTCAGGTGTTGGTCTCCCATCTTTTAAAAGCTGTCGTTTTTCCTCAAAATAAAGTTTCTTTATCATCTCTAGCGCTGTCATCCTGACTGTAGTGTTATCCCGCCCACTAGTTTGAGAACGTAGCAGCAACGGTCACATGGGATCAATTCACTAATGTACTGTGAACTTACATATAGCATTTAGCATAGCATGGTTACGTCCAAAGGCAGCGTAGCAATCATCTTTTTTATGTAAATGGTTTTCATCATGCATGCGCAAACATATAAACACAGGCTATGAGCAGCCTTGTATCTTTGGGAGAGGGCGTGGCCTCCTCTTGTCTTACGGGGGAGTGACACTGTGCAGCGTCTGTGCCGTACCAGGAAAGGAAATAGATGTTTAGTCAGTTGGGCTATGAACAACACAAAATGCTGACACTTTCAAAGTTATAGGTACTGTAAGCTATCGGAAATGGAAAACATAATTAAAATGATATTGTAATTAAAACAAATAATCAAAATATCAATTCACCCTTGGGTAGGCACTGCCTACCCTGCCTACCCTGACTGCACGTCACTGGTGTTACTACCCTAGCTGAAGACAGTTAGTCGAACAATTCAAAGCTGGACATGAGTTAATAATATTAAAGTGGAGTCTGTGTGTCTAAATCAGAGGATTGATTTGTTAACTGTTTTCAATCCCTCTGAGTAAAGTTACAACACTATGTTTTGGGTTTGTTTTTTGTTTTTTTTTGCTTCTGGACTACAGAATAGAGCAGCACTGGCAGATTGATAAATGATGGAAACCTGCTGCTGATGTGCAAAATTCAGACAGTAGGTGTGAGCCCAGGCTGAGGGGAAAAAAAGGGGGTTTAAAGTTGTTCATTATTAGATGAAAACATATTGTAGGCCTCATCGATCTCATTTGCTCAAACAAAGATGTTAAAGGTTGAAATTGTGGCTCGGAAGTTTTTTTTTGTATTGACACATTGACATAGGAAAGGTTTTGTGCATTGCATTGTGGGATGTGGACTCGCTCCAACACATTGGTTGTAACCAGGATGTGTTGGAGCAGGGACACATCTAAAAGTCTCAGGAATCAGGCCCTCGAGGACTGGAGTTCTCCACCCCTGTCAAAGACGGATGCATACAAGTGTTTTTATTTCATTTTTACTTTGATTTCTTGTCTTTGTCAATAAAAACTCTGCTTAATTGACTCCCCAACACATTTTCATGGACTGAAAGTTGCAGCAAAACAATAGCAGATCTGAATCCGGCCGTAATTGAATGTTTGGTGGAGTGAGGTGATGTCATAGGGAATACTGGGAACGATCAATAATGGTGTCAAGTGAATTATTGTCCTCCTTGTCTGGTGAAGAAACACAAGAAATCGTGTTATGTTACTTCAATACATCCGTCTACGGAACTCCACATCCCACAATGCAATGCATTGCCAAAGTCACTAAACACATACAGTATATAATCTTTTATTTTTTACATAAATCTATATATTTTCCTGTGCAACAAGAATTTCACAGCATGCCTGTCTAAAGAAAAGTTTCTTTCAAAATAAAAGCTCTAAACCAAATGATTTTTACAATCAACATTTTTTCTTCTCACACTGTAAAATATGTTTAATTTCAAGACTTTGAGGTGAGTTAAAGTGTTAAAACGACCAAAATGAACTAAAAGTTACAAAGAAGGATGAAGACACACATTTTAATCTTTACATTGAGCATTTTCCCAAACGCAGAGTAGCAAGAAATGTTAACGCTATTGAATGAATAATTGATCGATTGAGTTGAATAACTGTTGTCCTCTCACCTGCTCTCAGGTGGGTGTTGTATGAGGGGATCAACTATCGGGGGGCTCAGATTTTGCTGAGACCCGGCGAGGTGCCCGACTGGCACAGCGTCAGCAGGTGGCAGAAAATCGGATCGGTCCGCCCCCTCACACAGGTAGGAACACTTTAGCATATTTGTATATTTTCTTGGATATGTCTGAATACTATTATTTATGCTTTGTTTGTGGGGCTTTCTGTGCAGAAAAAAGCCCATTTCTGTCTGAGAAACAGGCAGTCAGGAATGATCATGTCAGTCACTGGTGATCTGGACGATATCAAACTGCTGCGGATACAGGAAACCGCGGAAACGGGAGGATTGGAACAG
This sequence comes from Gouania willdenowi, assembly GCF_900634775.1. Lineage (NCBI taxonomy): Eukaryota > Metazoa > Chordata > Actinopteri > Blenniiformes > Gobiesocidae > Gouania > Gouania willdenowi. Next base: position 9,387,438 of record NC_041066.1, on the reverse strand, counting down.
ATTTGGTTTTACAACAATGGACATTTACACTGCAAGGTACACACCTAACACTGCTAATACAGTATATACACAGTACTAGCCCACATGTGATGAACTAGAATTTGTCATTTTGTTAAATAATCATGCTAATTACCTAAGGATCCACTCTTCTACTTTCCCGTGTTTTCCAGCTGATGGAGGAGTGCTGCCTGAGTCCTGTGGGCAGTGTAATAATGGCGGGAAGTCGCGTGGGTCTCGCCCCAGAACTGTCCAATCAGACTCACCTGTGGAGCATCACCCCTGATGGCTTCATTCGCTACACGCTCACCTCTGACCTGGTCCTGGAAATTAAAGGTGAGAAATCTTCAGCACTGATGATTGGAGGAGCTTAAGTAGAGTTGTCAATTATGGACAAATGGGTGTGTGTTTGAAGGTTGGATGTACAAAGAGTGTTATAAAGGGGTAAAATAGCGTGTGCAATTTCCCTGGTTTAGTTCTATGGGACATGCACATGATAAATGTGTTTGTTGTTTTTTAGTCATTTTTATATATTTTTTGTTTGGTGTATTTTTCTGTAATGTATGTTTTTTGGAGTCATTATGTGTATTTTTGTATCTTTCTTTTGTCTTTTTGTGCATTTTTTTGTTTGTATAATTATTGTTTTTTGTTGCCATTGTAGTGTGATTCTGGAGTCATTTTGTGTATTTTTGTTTTTTGGTGTAGTTTTGTGCAATTCTGTTGTCATTTTGTGTATACATATTCAGTTTTGTGTAATTTGACTCATTTTCATATTTTTATTGTTGTTTGGTGTATTTTTCTGTAATATATGTTTTTTGGAGTCATTATGTGTATTTTTGCATCTTTCTGTTGTCTTTTTGTGCATTTTTTGTATAATTATTGTTTTTTGCTGCCATTGTAGTGTATTTCTGGAGTCATTTATGCATTTTTTGTATAATTATTGTTTTTTGCTGCCATTGTAGTGTGTTTCTGGAGTCATTTTGTGTATTTTTGTATCTTTTTTGGTGTAGTTTTGTGCAATTCTGTTGTGATTTTGTGTATACACATTCAGTTTTGTGTAATTTGACTCATTTTCATATTTTTATTGTTGTTTGATGTATTTTTCTGTAATATGTGTTTTTTGGAGTCATTTTGTGTGTTTTTGGAGCCTTTTTGTCTATTTTTGCACATTTCTGTTGTCGTTTTGAGATGTGTGTGTGTGACTCGCTACCTGTCCTCCTGGTTGCGCGCGCATGCACATACTCCATCACAGGTTGCTGAAATGCGTGTCTCGCGCCCAATGCGTCAGACTTGAGAAAAAAACAAACCCAGAACTACCACGACGCAATTAAAATCGGGAGCCGTGATCTCAAAACAAAATGGAAAAATAAAAACATTTTGCAAGACACTTAAATAACTTTTAGTAGTACAAAAAACGTGTGTAACATTGACCTTTTGTGGACTGGAGGAGGGTCTTCTTCTACTGATTATTAGAGGTTGTAAATGAACAGACTGGTGCGCTTAGCGCCCCCTCACACTGAGGTCAAAAGCTGAATAGCTTTCATTTTTTGGTAAACATGAATGTGCCGTCTGGGCGAAATTAAATTAAAATAACACCAAATGAGTCCAAAATAATGCATGCACACACTCAACCTATGTGCAAGCAGTCCAAAAAGTTTCAGGTCGAACAAACACCGCTTCACAAACACACATGCACGCACGCAGAACTTCCTTGATTTATTAGAGAGATATATTGGAATAAGAACAGTGTTCATAGTGCTCCCATGAACAGGATTTCATAACAAGTCTTGGGTCGAGAGCCTTTTATTCATCGGAAAAACACTTTTCTTGTTGTGATTTATTTTGAATTCAAAGGCGAGGCCTTAAAAGCTCTCAGAAAAATGAACAACCTCTTCATGTTACTAGAAAACTGAGTTGTTATATAAAAGATGTACATCAATATCAGTTGAAAACATGAAGAAAAATTAGTTTGAAAAAAGCATCTTTAAAACTGTAGCTTTGGTGTAGTCTGAAAACAACTCATTTTTAAATATCAAAATGTTTTATTAAAAAAAATGGGAAAGAATGTTACACTGGTTTTTGTTTTTATGATCAAGTATAATATACTGCTTTAATATATACTGTGTCTTTCAGGTGGTGATAACTACGACAAAAACCAAGTGATTCTAAACACATTAGATCCCAGGAAACTCCAACAAAGATGGGACGTAGAGATCTTATAAATTATTGAACACTTCCTGTTGAGCAGAGTGCCATAAAATCATCAGGAGGCGTGGCTCTACGTGGAGGTACTTCAGATGACCAATCAAACTGGCCGTGTGAGAGGTTGGTTAGAAAAACGACTGGTATTAGAAGAATGTAACGGAGCTCACCGACTACACTTGGTGGCTTTTTTTGTTTTTTTAACTTTAAACACTTTACACTTCCAACGATAGTATCTATGGTTTACATTTTTTTGCTTTTCATTAAATCAATCTTGTTTCTGCCCGATTTCTAACAACTGAAGCAGTGTTAACCCCGTGTTGCTCTACATTTTAATGTTATACAGTACATATTGCTTTTCTTTCCCCCGCTGCATGCAACATAAGAGAAACTGTATCTATTTTCTATTATTTTTGCTTGAATAAAGAGAAAAATAAAGTATTTTTTTCCAATATGTCAAACACTGAACTTTGACTGAAGTGTATTTATGTGCAACACACAATGCAAACATGACTTTTTAGTGTTCCAATAAAAAGTAAAAAAGTATGAAAACAGTGAAAACACCCATCGCATTCCCACCAAAGACCTTTAACGGGGGTTAGTTCAATTATAATTGTAATTTAACTCATTTTAAAAATATGTGGCTATTGTAATCTTAATTAAATTGTAATGGAGTTTAGATAATTGACTTTGTAATTGTGAATTATAATTTGACACCAAGCTGGAAACCATGATACCGTTCTCCCACATTTTACCATTTAAAAAAAATAAATAAATCAAGGGGCATACTGACAAAAAAGGCTCAGACACCCACATCAAAAATATTCAAACCTATATTTTTTATTGATTAGGACGCCTAACAAGGAAACCAATAGATAGGAAATAAATTTGATTTAGGACCCATTATCATTAGAGATGCTAACATAAAGCTAACACAAGAGGAAGGTTAACTTTTATTAGGTTATTTATTTTAGGCTCAGTAATAGTGATTCATTGTAACTGACTTTCTGATGGTAAAAAAAATTGGAATTTGGTAATTGAAAATGTAATTGACCCCAACCCTGACTTTAACAGACACTGTTTACAGTTCTCCCACAGGACTTGAATGCAACACTGCTCACGCATACATTTATTCTGAAAATCAAACAAGCACAGCAAGATAACATTTGGACCTTCACCCATTTTAATGTTCCCATCCTAAATGTAGGTCGCTCAGAGCACCATTTCCTTGACTATAGTCAAGTGTCGCCCCCTAGAGGAGAGGAGGACCCTCCTGCTTCTTCCTCCATCTTTATTTGGCATTTTTTTGGATTTCTTGCTCCGTCTCTGCATAACTTCTCTCCATTAACTCCTCAGCCAGTCCCTCCTCCTCCTCTGAGACCTTGACTACAGTCTTCCCTCTGGCGTGGCCCTGCTCCAGCTTGTGAAAAGCTTGTGGTACTTGGCTGAAAGGAAACTGGGCCTCCACCACTGGCAGGATCTGTCGGGGAAAAGAACAGAAATAAGAGCCATTAATGCACAATTTATCTTTAGTAATTGATAACATCATCGACTCAACAGATCTGAACTTTGTGGTTATTTTTAAGAATTAAATAGCTTAATATAAAGCATGGTTCTTCAACCTTTAGTGACGTACTCCCTTCTGCAGTGGTTCCCAACCTTTTTTGGACCAATATCACTAATATTTGGCGACCCCAAGCACTTTTTTTATATCATTAGTTTTTTTTTGTTTTTTTTAAGACAATATTATTTATTTTAATTTTAACATTTTTATACAATCAGTAAACACCACAACAAAATAAAACAAAACAAAAGCTGAAATTGTACTTGGATATTAATAAGGTGGTTCCAAATTTCTGACTTAAGTTGGGGATGGTGACCCAGCAGAGCTTAGTCTGCGTCGGCCATATTTCACCGTGGCTGCGCACTGCTCCTTAGGGATGGGTCAAATGCAGAAAACACATTTTGTATATGTAAGGATATGACAATAAAGGCTAATTATTAGGGGTGTGTATTGCCTGACAAATGGTGAGATGATTCATATCCCGATACATAGGTCACATTACAATACGATATATCCCGATATTAAGATATAAGGCGATTATTGCTATTTTTTTTTTATATATATATGACTTAAGAAACAACTAATCTGTAAATGTGTACACCTTCATGAAAACATTATGTATGAAATATATTTCATTGACATATTTTATGCTCAAAACATTGGCTTTAACGTGCCATGTGCCAACAACTTAAAATAAAAAAAATAACATACCATCTGCCTGTGGCTTTTAAACCAACTTTGACTTTAGTGCAACTTAACTGAGGTATACGCCTAGAACAAAAAATAAATGTAGAAAAACACAAGCTGGTCAACATGCCCAGGTTTCAGCACTTCTTTGTGCAGCTACAATGTCTCCTGCAGTGGAAAATATGTATCTAGTTAAATAAAGGTTGGATGCATTTAGAATCGCGATATAACGCCGAATTGATTTTTTTTTTTCAACACCCTTACTAATTATTATTATTATTATTATTATTTGCACTGAATGCACCCTCATATTAGTCCATGTTGCTAAGGCAAGACTATGGCGCGAAACTTCTGGGGTTAGAGTTAAAAAAAAAAATCGAGTTGGGAAAATTTCAATGAAATTGATTCAAAATCAATTCAAAAAAATTACTCAGTTCTAGAAATATATACTTAGTTTTTGATCATGTTTGTTATGTGTAACAAATACAGAGGAGCCAGGGATTAGTGCACTAAGTGACAAGATGCTCCAGCTCAGATATTTTTATACTGCATTTTTATTTATTTTTCTCTTTCTTTTCTTTAAACTGCAGTTCATTTGAACTTGATTTAGAGAAAGTGAAAGTATATAAAACAGTTGTTAAAGATTTTTCTTTGTGTTTAGATTTGAAAAAATTATTATTACTTAAAATAAATTTTTAAGTACGAGACACTTCAGGCGACCCCATTAAAATTTCAGACCGCAAGGTTGAAAAACACTGCCCTACTGTGATCAGTTGGCAAAATAATTTACTGTGTGGAAACAGTATTTTTCATTAATAAACATTGACACCCAACTCAAAAAAACCCATCTCTCCATATTCCCTGTAATTTAATATTTCATCTCATTCCATGAATTGGTCTTTTTTCTTTTCTTTTTGAATTATTTAGTTTTATTATGTATTGCACTGTTTTTATTATTCAGTTTTGATTGTAAATTGCCCTTCTGTGGTCTGAAAGGCTTTTTTAAATAAAGTGAATTATTAATATTAATAAAAGAAACTTGGCAGAATTATCTCTAAGATTTTAACGCCGTGATGATGTTTTTTCTTTAAATTTTTACTAATTTATCATTTATGGTCATAATTGAAACTAATTCCAAACTGACATGTTTCCAGTGCAACATCATCTCTCCTTTAGTCCATGAGGATGTGAGGGAGGGCTTTAAAATGTGATGAGGCAGGACAATCCTCTGTTAGTCCTGTCACACAAGCAGCCAGCCTTGTTATTCTTGTCAGCATCTCTTGCACTTTACAATGAAAAGGGAGTGAGGTGGTGCTCCCCGACTGCTACGTGTGATGGGCGTGCGGGGGCATGTTGTGCTAAGAGGTGGAGATGGAAGGGGGCGGGCTCGTGTCTGTCTAGTCACTGGTCTGAGTGCCTGTTTTGCTGTAAGCCCTTCAGACAAAAAGGACAAAGCTTTGGTCACTGGCTGCTCAGCAATGTTTAGAAATCCATTCACTAGCTCGTGGCGCCTCACGCGCCCTATTCACCATCAGCTAAACATCACCCATTCATTCACACAGGCCCACCATCCTCCCACTGTGGAATACAGGCATGTATGGAATTCCAGGCATGGGAATATCTATTATGTTGCGTAACTTCACTTTACAGCTGTACAAATTGAGGACATTTCACCAACACGTGTGCAGAAAATGATTGATACGTTAGCAGTACCTTCCCAGCATCCACCAGCAGGCTGATCGTATCCAGGAATGGTCCATCAGGAGCGTAGAAGCCCCACCTGTAGAAGACTCCGTTTGATACGAAGCTCTGCAGGAGATTAAAAAGAAAGCTGCTGTTAGGAATCAGAAGATATGAGCAGAAAACACTCAAAACAACATTAAAAAAAAATGTGTTTGAAGAGAAAAAAAAAGCATGTAGTTTCCTCTAAAATGATCAATTCAGAGAGCTACAAAGGAATAATTCAAAAAAATAATAATAACTAGAACTGCAAGCAGTTATGAAAGGGGGCCAAGCCTTCCTTGCGACTCGACCCCCAGGTTTTTCGGAGCCCATGGAAGTACGTCACAAAGGATGACGGGCTTCAGCCTCAGGACACAGGCCAACGTGCCATTTGCAGTGAACAGGTGAATATTGAGTTTATGTCATTTAAAAAGTGAAAATTAGAGGCCAAAATGCATTTGCTTCCATTATAGCGCCACCTAGTGGCACACATTTTGGTATGGGTGATCTGTGTGCTATTCTACATGTATCCTGTAAATTTCACAGCCTTCAACATAATTCTTCAGCTGAAATAAATGTTTGTTTATGTTGTAATAAGCAACGCCCACTTTGGCCAATCGCGATTAACTTCGAGAAATGGCCTCAGGGGGGACCCAAGGTCATACCCACCAAAGTTGGTAAAAATCAGTTTTGCCATTTAAGAGATAAAAATTTCCCATATTTGCAGCGCCCCCCAGTGGCCTAAATTATTCAAATTTGGCTCATACCCCCACAGTCACATGCCAACCAAGGATCTCAGATTTGATGTTTTTAGCATTTATTTTGACCGAGACATGCAACAGTTCGCGTTTTTATATCTAGCTAGAAAACTTTACTCGTTAATAGTTTGCGCATTTTTTTAAAGGAATAAAATTATTTGCTGCACTTTAGATCAGGTCCAACTGAAGACTCTACGTGCCATGTTTTACACTGATTGGACAAAACCTGATGGAGTCGTTCGAAAAAGTAGGTTTTCCAGTTTTTGCGATGTTGTGCCAACAAAACTCTAGGTGGAAAAGGGCGTGGCCTAGCCCAGGTGAATCAGTTCTGTTCAGGGAATCTGTGGATATGAGGTTTTTGAATGTGCGACATACGGTGTGGGAGTTATAGGCCAAAATGCGTTGACCTTTGTTATAGCGTCACCTACTGGCGGAAATATGTGAGTTTTTTTTATGCGAGGTACACGGAGGGGCCTGGACCCACCCTCCAAAGGGAACCGCCCCCCCCTTGCATGATTTAGCCTGCAGCACCACTTTTACTAGTCGAAAAATAATAATAAAAATCTGAGCGATTACAATAGGGTGCCTAGCACCACTGGTCCTAGGAACAACATACGCGGTGCCCAGGCCCCGCGGGCTTGGCCCACTAATAATAATATTGGGAAATGACCTCTTTAATCCTTCAGTAATTATTGCTCCATCATGGCAGAAATGCTCACTGTGTTATAACTAAGGCTGGGACTTGAACACGTTAATTGCGATTAAATAAGTACAGAAAAATAACGCACTAAAAGAAAAATAAAGCAGTTGTAGGCAAATTGTGCAAGAAAGAGTTTTGGTGGTACCAGAGCTTTGTAGCCTCCGCTAACACCTCAACGCTAAACACAGACACAGTGCTCGAACTCAGTGATGAAAATAATAAACAATTTTGACAATTAAGCTCATTTATTATTCACATTGATTCAGTCATAGACCAAAATCCATTTAAAGTAGAAAAACGTTGGTTCTTAGTCCGAGATGATTTAATCACAAAGTCTCTAACTACCAGTAATTAGTTAATTTCTTTTAAATCTAGTCTCAACATTAGTTATGACATTTGGAGACAGAAAATCAAACTTTAGGAAATACAAATTCAAAATGTAGAATTAACAAGACTAGAATAGTAAGCTTCTTCTTAAAGAATGTAGGTTTAGGTTCACTGTTGTTTAAATGTTCTTCTGTATATTACCGTATATTTATACGTTTGGTAATTGATGCCTCCACATCCACTCCAGGATATCATCAAAACATAACAATATTGTTTGAAAAAAAAAAAAAAAAGATGTTGTTTCATCTAAAATCATCAATTGAGAAACTATATTTGGAAATTACCTCTTTAATCATTCAGTAATTATTGCTCTATCATGGCAGAAATGTTCACTGCTTTATCATAACATTTGGGGTGAAACAGAAAATCAAACCTTAGAAACAACACATTTAAAATGTATGAATAATAACACTATTTATATTAATACTCAGCTTCTTCTTAAAGACTCCAGGTTTAAGTTCACTGGCGTTTAAATGGTAATCCTTACTTTATTTATTTGTTGGGTAATTGAAGCCTTCAAATCACTAAATGTTTGGGGAAAAAATGCATGTCGTTTCCTCTAAAATCATCAATTTGAAGAGCAACAAATGAATAAATAGGGGGAAAGAAACTAAGGTATATCAGGAAATTGCAGATTTCCAGACCTAAAGAAGACAAATGCTTATATTTTCAAGTCTTTCTGCAACATGGAAAGACAAGAAAGATATTTCCCAACAGGAAGGTGGACACTAGAGGGCTCAGTTGCTCTGTGAACATTCTGGAAACACTCTATGATGGTGTGACCTGCTACAGCTGGGGTCCACCAAACTGACCAGCTGGGACAAAAGGGGCAGGAAACACGCACACACCCCTGGTATGTGCTGGGAAAAGGGGGGGGGGAGAGACAGTCGGACCAATCTGAATAAATGCTAAATACTGCTCGTTCAGCACACACCACACAGTGTCTCATCTTCACACATACACCCTGTTTCAATGCTGCCAACTGTGCTGTCACCAGTGCTCACTGTGGCCAGGAGAAGTGACTTCATCACCAGCTCAGCCCATGCAATAAAGATGAACCCACACAGCAGCAGGCTAACTGCTAACTATTTAAGCTAACGTTCCCTCCTCACCTACATGTGACGGGTTTATTTATTACACCCTACAGCAGAAATTTCTGAACTCTGAGCATCAACTTTGGCAGAGAACAAGTATGCTTTGAAGCAAAGTGGATCAAGTATGTGCTTGATATCAGTTTTCCTGAACGTCTACTACAGACGCTCCCAACCTTTTTCGGGTCGTGACCCCATTTTAATATCACAAATGTCCGGCGACCCCAGAGACATTTTAACCAAGTGCGATTTCCCTGGTTTAATTCTATGTGCATGATAAATGTGTTTGTTTTTTTTACTCATTTTTATATTTTTTTGGTTTGATGTATTTTTCTGTAATGTATGCTTTTCGGAGTCATTATGTGTATTTTTGTATCTTTCAGTTGTCTTTTTGTGCATTTTCTTTTTATAATTATTGTTTTTTGTTGCCATTGTAGTGTGATTCTGGAGTCATTCTTGTCTCTTTTTAGTGTAGTTTTGCGCATTTCTGTTGTCATTTTGTGTATTTTTTGCATAAATATTGAGTTTTGTGTATTTTAGTAATTTTCATATTTTTGTTGTTTGGTGTATTTATTTATTTTTTTTAGTCATTTTGTGTGTTTTTAGGCATTTCTGTTTTTGATTTGTGTACTTTTGTGTCCTTCAGTTGTCTTTTTGTGCATTTTTTGAATAATTATTGTTTTTTTTGTTGCCATTGTAGTATGATTCTGGAGCATTCTTGTCTCTTTTTAGTGTAGTTTTGTGCATTTCTGTTGTCATTTTGTGTATTTTTTGCATAAATATTTTAGTTTTGTGTGTTTTGAGTCATTTTAATATTTTTGTTGTCGTTTGGTGTCTGCACGCAGACCTTTTTTGCTTTATAGATAATAGTTAATTGATATGTATTGTTTGTGATAGGGATGTAACGATTCACTCAACTCCCAATACGATTCGATTCACGATACTGGGTCCACGATACGATTCTCTCACGATTTATTTTACAAAATGGGACTGTAGACAAAAAATTTTTTTGGGAAAAAAACTAGAAAATACTGTACTATTTTCCTTTTATTTTTCATTGTCAAAAGAATTCCTTGATAAACTATTCAAAACAATGCAATTTAACTAAAAATAAATCTTGAATGAAATAAAGGAATAATATAAATGAAAATGAAGCCTATTAATTTAAATTCTGGTTCTATAATAAACAATGCAAAACTGCATAATAGTTCTTTTTCTTTTAAAAGTGCAACTGAAAATGTATTTTGTGCCTTAACAATTGGACTTTAAAAAAAAAAAAAAAAAAAACGTGATTACACTGATTTACGTCATATTTGTTTGGACCAGCAGAGGGCGCTGGTAACACAGTGGTCAGTTGGCATGCAGATATCTTGCAGTGAAGAAGAGAAGCTATGGCAGCAGACTATGGAAGCCCATTTCCGCCACTAAAAAAAATAAAAAATCACCAAGGAAAGTCATAATTATATGGAAGCCCGTTTCCGCCACAAAAAAAAACTAAAAAATCACCAAGGAAAGTCATAATTATGAGTTAGTAAAGTCATAATTATGAGATAGAAACATTTTTGGTACATCCATCTGTACCCATGACACTGACCAGAAATCTCCATGTGTTGTTCAATAACCTGTGCTACTTCAGCCACATCAGTTTTATCCTTTCGAGGCCAGAGCCTCTTTTTGCTTAGTATCTTTTCAAGGTTGCATTTACTCAGCATATTTCTATGTGAATTTGCAAGAAAACAAAGTATTTCATTATTTGTAAAGCCCCGTCTAAAGTTTTCTACGGTAGTCTTATCAGCCATCTCTCAGTGTCAGCGCACCACATGAACAAGCTGCTGTAAATGTGTTTAAGTATCTCATAATTATGACTTTCTATCTCATAATTATGACTTTACTAACTCATAATTATGACTTTCTATCTCATAATTATGACTTTACTAACTCATAATTATGACTTTTTTTTCTCATAATTATGACTTTCTATCTCATAATTATGACTTTCTATCTCATAATTCCGACTTTCTTTCTCATATTTATGACTTTCTTTCTCATAATTATGACTTTCGTTAGTGATTTTGAATTTTTTTTAGTGGCGGAAACGGGCTTCCATAGCAGACAGAGCTAATAGAAAAACGTGACTTTTACAGATATTCAAGTAATATTACAGATATTCTTTCGGTGCTAAAGGGGTAATGAATCATTTATTAACATATTTAAGAGTAGAAGGCGGCCAGAAAGAAAGTAGTAGCAGACTCCGCCCCCCGCCTACACTTGTGGATTAAAAAAAGTACTGCAATTTAATTTTCAGAAAATCAATATCAACCGTGATACCTATTAATCGATTTTTAACTGCCTTGCGATTAATCGTTACATCCCTAGTAAGAGGTAAATAAAGTAATAAAAGAACTTCTTCTCCTTTATGAGAAACACAAGTGTAATTTTTAAAGGTCATATTATTTGTCAATAAAAACCCCACAAAGCCTTTCTCAGCAGTTTTTTTAAAGTCTCCCTGATGTATCAGATCCGAAATGAGTGTCTGAGCAGTTTGGTCGATCAACGTTCACAGTCAGACTGAGCCACAGCAGAGGCGTCTCCAGCCAAATGCTGACATCATTGTTAAGCTTGCACCATTCAGGCGATGCTTGAATGAGAAAACACTTGACTCGCCTTCCTCCTCTTACAGCTACTAATCAGCTGTGATGCCTGCCGGAGAGGTCTGTGTGTTTCGTACCATCAAATCAGCAACAGAGCACCACAAACAAAAGTTGTGCTTTTGATCAAAGTAGTGAAGGTTTAGATCAGTAGTTCTCAACATTTTCAGCCAAAGATCCCAAAATAAAGGTGCCAGAGACCGGGGACCCCCACTGTACCTGAAGGTGGTTGAACACAGACATGAACATTGATGAACAGTCATGTGGCGCCATCTATAAGGGGGGCTAAAGGGGAGAGCTTTTTGGGGCTCATCCATGAATTCAGCAACATTATGGTCCATTGTTCTATGAATCTGTGATAATTTATTTATTGATCTGAATAATATCCACTGTTATGTAAACCCTTGTTTGAATCAGAAATAAAACAGGTTCAAAATGACCAAAAATGGTGCAAAAGATGGAAAAACCACAGAAATTGGTTAAAATGTGCAAATTAGAGACAGAAAAAGTGGTAAAAATGGTTCAAAGTGTCAATATTGGAACAATTAGTTTGAACTGGCAAATAATGGGCATGACAAATCATGAATGTGGTTAAATTGGCAAAAATAAGCATGAAATATTGTGAAAACAGGTTAAAAGTGATAATACTGGGTCAACATACTGTATGTGGCATTAGGTGGGAAAAGTGATGGAAAAGGTTTATAAGTCAATGTCTTCACAGTGGAAAAAATGTGCAGAGAAAGCATTAAAATTTGATGGAAAAGTGGCAGGAATGGGAGCAAAAATGCATTAAAAGGAGCAGTGAAAAGAAAAAGTGATGGCAATAGGTTAAAATATGGGAAGTTTGGTGTAGTTGCAGAAATAGGAAAAATATAAGCAAAAAAAATATTCTTAGTTTCTTAAAGGTATCTGACGACCCCCTCCCAGTGTCTCGTGACCCCAAGGTTGAGAACCCCAGGTTTAGAGAACTCAAACTCAAACTCCCTTTTCTTTGATATTTGATACCGTTCTCTTAAAAATATGGCCCTTATTGTTTAAATTTAAAGGCCGTTTGGCCGTCATGTGTACCTGAGCAGCTTTGCTTTGAAGAGTGAGGCCAGCATTTAGGGTCCCATCCAGCAGGCCCATTGAGTCCGTGTTGAAGAGGAACGGAGTCACCAGCGTTACATACTTGGCTCCAGACCAAGGCTTCAGCAGGTCCATGGCCCACTCCTCTGTATTGCCTCCAACGTTGTCCAAAACTACGTCAAATCTGGAATCATAAATATATATATTTTATGACCAAAACTTGAACGCATTAATTGTGATTAATTAATTACAGAAAAACAACACACTAAACAAAAAATAATGCCGTTTATTTCCTGCCACAGATTTTTTTACTGCTTTGAACTGGAATGTTCTGTACTAAGTGCTGTTTTTTTTTCTATTTTAATGCACAAATGTTTACAAAAAAACAGAAAAGCATGAATACACTACTTAAATTGAAGTTTGTGCTTTGTGAACAATGCAATCATAATGTTCTTTATTCATAAGCTCATTTACTGTTTTAATTGATTCAGTCATATACCAAAAACATTGCTTCTCGTGTCAAATATGGTTATGAGATTAATTTAGATTAGTCGAGATTGTAAATTACAAAGTTTCTAATTAATAAAAAAAAAAAAAAAATGAATCGAGTCCCACCTCTGATATTTATATCATGCCGGTATATATATATATACACACTTATATATATATATATATATATATAAAAGGTTAGAGAACCCACTATGCCATCATCCATCCTGGTCTCCATGGAAACTGAAAAATGAATTACTTTCATAATCTCCTCCCTGACGGCACTGCTAAAATGAATCATGATGAGTCATTTTAATAGATTAGCATCTTCACTGGACTGATATAGAATTTGGTAACAATGGAAAAAAGAAAGAAAACAGCGACTTCCATGAAAACATGAAGCACATGATGAATAGAAGCAGCACAGGCTCTTACTTCTCCATCTCTTCCATCTGCTCAGCCACATTTCCTGCTGTGTAATCCACCACCTCATCCGCCCCCAGACCTCGGACCAGACCTTCTGCGTTCTGGGAGCAGGTAACGGTGACATGGGCCCCCCACGCCTTTAGCAGCTGAAAGAAATGGAAATCTATACACAGCCTGTGGCTTTACAGTGAAGCAGTCAGCATGTGGTCCACACACACACTTACCTGTAGAGCAAATGTTCCAATACCTCCTGATCCACCGGTGATCAGGACTCTACAACAGAAACCTCCAGCATTAAAAAGGAGTCATTCAATTACTGTGGGACTGATTTTAGGAAAGCTACAAAAGCACATTTGGATGCTAGTAAATTAGATTAAGAGTAGATAATCAGTTATTAACATTACTCCATTACTTATTAACATCAAAAACATACACACACAAAAAAAAGTTTGTTCTGTAATTTATAGCCTTAGAATTTGACTTGTAAATCACACCCTTGCATGATAACAAGTATGCAAGTATTGCAAGTATAAAGGGAGTAGAAGGCCCATTTTATGCAGCCCCCAAAATTAAATGACAAAAAAAACACAAATTTATAGAAATACACACAAAGGGACAACAAATACAGAAACTATTCAAAACATCAAAAAAAATAAACTAAATAACCAAAAAAAGACAAGACGTGTGAAAATATACAACAACAACAGAGGAAATTTTACATAATGACAACAAAAATACACAAAAATGACACAGGAAAAAAAGAAACATACAAACTTACAGAAAAATATATATACTTAAGGACAATTAAAATAACACAAAAATATATAAGACAAGAGCACTTAGAGAATGCAAACATCCATCAAGTGCCAAATCTCCTCATTGCCATATATTGGCCGTTATCTGGATCAGTGATCATGGTACCTACATTCACATTATAAAGGCTTGGAAGAAAATTCTATCCTCATCAATAACGACACAATAGGTCCAACTGTATGGGCACCACCATTTGTTTGTGAAATTGGTAATATATTCAATCAATGTAAATTGTGAACCAAGACATTCATTTTTGAAATTTTGCCAATGACAAGAGATTTTTTTTGTTTTTTATTTTTTAAAACTGATCCAGAATCAATATATTGATCCAGATCCCCTCCAAAATGTAATGGAATTTTCTTCAATGGAATAAGATCTTTTTTTGGTTCAAATTTTTCCAAAATCTATAAGTACGTTTGACATAATCCTGCTAAGAATATTTTCACCTTGGTTGAGGTAAAAATTACATGATAAAATGACAACAGAAATACACAAAATGAGTCCAAAAACACACAAGTCAGCCTAAATAAAAAATTAAATAAAACCACAGTATGAATGCAACAAAAAATACACAAAAACAACAACAAAAACAAACATTGTTATTTACTCGTTAAAGTTCAGATTGGTCATTATTTTAAATGCTGACATGAATGTTGATGATGTGACGCTCAGATCAAACAAACATATTTGTTTGGCCTTCGCTGTCATAAAAGTTGCCTATCTCTGGTTTACAGGCTCATGTAAATACTTACCTTTTATTAGGACAGCTGTCTCTGCACAGGCCGCCTGCATTGACAAGTGCAGACAGAGAAGTGCTGGCTACGTAAGGGATGGACGCCGCCTCTACGTGACTCAGTGTCTTTGGTTTATGGGAAACCTGCAAAAACAGGACGAAAGATTGAAAGCTATTACACATTTGCGGCGCTACACTTGCATAAATCAAGTGTAATGCAGCATGAAAACTGGAAGCAATTGCTGTGTCCCTGTAATTACTGCCACAGTTGCAAGTGCTGCTGAATCAGACAAATACTAATCACTCTTTACTTAGCTGGTTACATAACAGTGGGATTCTAAATGACTTCATCACTTTCTGGTTTAGAATAAATTCACCGCAAAGTAACTTACAGCAAGTCAAATGCAAAACATATTTAATCAAAATGCATTTTTAAAACAGATTATTAGTAAAAAAAAATTCATGGTTTCTGTTCATGTCAAACATCCAAATAAAAGAAAAGAAAATGATTTTTAAATCATATATTGTTAGACAGGATAAGTATTTAATGGTATAAAATATATTAATACCTAATCAATAAACATAATAAAAGGTATTTGTATCTAAAATATTTAAATTGATAAAATGTGTGCAGTAAATATTAAATAGTACAATACTAATATTGTGTACATTAGGGGTGTGTATTGCCTGGCATCTGGCAATACGATTCGTACCCAGATACATAGGTCACGATGCGATACGATATATCCCGATATTAAAGTATAAGGCAATTATTGTGATTTCTTTTTAAATATATGACTTAAGAAACAACTAATCTGTAAATGTGTACACCTTCATGAGAACATTATGTAGTGAATATATTTTATTGGCATATTTTACACTCAAAACATTGGCTTTAACGTGCCATTTGCCAACAACTTAAAATAAAAAAAACAACATACAATCTGCCTGTGGCTTTTAATCCAACTTTGACTTTAGTGCAACTTAACTGAGGTATATGCCTAGAACAACAAATAAATGTAGAAAGTTAATACTTTCTTTTTAGATTTTATTGAAAAACACAAGTTGGTATATATATATATACGTATATATATATAATTCTTTTTTTAAATAAATAAAAAATCAATATAGATGCACTTTGAATTGATCCGAGAATTGTGTGACGTAATATATATATATATCACCAAATCAACTTTTTTCAACACCCCTAGTGTACATGCATGACATGTGTATGCATGTATACGTGTAGATACTGTATGTATCTGTGTACATGCATATGTATATATGTTTGCTGTGCATGTATAAACTGTATATATAAAAATTGTGTTGATTATATATTGAATGTGTATTGTGAAAATAGTAATATTAGTTGCCAAGTCATTTTTTGTGATATTATCTAAAGAGCCTTGTTTTTTGTTTTGTTTTTTGTGATGAGGCGACATTCAGCTGATTAGTTAGACAATTGAGTGTTGTTTGTTCTGTTTTCACAGGTTTTTTTTTTCTTAAGACTGGCGAAATAAAATTCAAATTCAAATTTTCATCAAACACAATAAACAGATTGTCTTGAAAAACTAAAGTCACATGTATGCCAATCATTTTTAAAAGCTCTACACACCGTTTTCTCTGCTCACCTCATATTCTGTTAGCTTCACATATTCTGCCAGACTGCCTTGTTTCCATGGAGAAACCGCAGCCCACACCTGGAAAACAAGCTCAACATTCAACCTGTAGCTTTCAGCCTCTCGTTGATCAGCTTATGGGCTCCATAATTGATCAATTTCTATTGTATCCTTTCATTAGTCATGTCCCAGAATAATTTTAACATGGAGAAACATGGTGACTAGAATAGCCCAATTGAACGTTTTCACTGCTGTATTGTTCCACTATCTAATAGCATTTCCTTTAGGTTAGATGTAATTACATTTATCCTGGCAGCAAGACAGTGATGTGGATTTGTGGGAAACCAGACAGGAGTAGGATGACAACAAGTCAATCCCATGATGAGCAAGTACAGAGTATATCTACTTACACTAAATATTTATAAAAAGGTGAGCAGAATCTAAAGGAAATAAAACAGGAAGCTGTTATGAACTAGTATTAAACAGAAAACAAAAAGGCATACAAGTAGGAAATATACCTGAATAAGACACAAAACAGCTTTTAAGTTCAACATTTTATGTATAGTACTCAAGGAATATTGTGTTGTATCAGTTTGATCTCAAGATAACCGCCTTAGGTGTGACGACATCGCGCTACGACGACATATCGCAATATTTTCCTCACGCTGGATTATTGACATGCTCACGCTATGTATTGATTTTTTTTTTTTTTTTTTAAAAACCTTTTCTGCTTTTTCATAAAATGTGCAGGTAGGTCTTTACAGAAATGTTGTCACTGTTTGTTGAAGGAACCATTATATTGTTTACTGGAATACTGCACTATAATGGTGTCACTGGTAAGAAAGACCCTATTTTTTGTTTACAGAAAGCACTATAGGAGATACTTATCCGTTTACATTGGTATTTGGCACTTATTTACAGAAATGTTGCACTAAAATAGTGTCACTGTTCATAGGACACTTTTTCAATTTATTGTCTTTCAGAGATATAAAATAAAAATTTTATTTTTTCAATACATTTTTTTCTTCTTATGTCATGACATAGATTATCGTAGATTGATTTCTGACCAATATATCGATAATCACAGTATCGTCATATTGTGAGATAATCGTTATCGTGAGCTTTGTATCGCGTATCGTGAGGTACCCAGAGGTTCCCACCCCTAGTGAAAACGAGCAATTTCAACACTAATGTGTCCGAGTTTGCACTTTTACGTATAAATAATATGTTAAGTATTGTGACAATTTATGATTAAAAATGATTGCCATTGTGTGACATGAGGATGGGAAAACTGTTTTTTACTAAATCTATGTAACTGGAGGAACTGGGATATCTACAACTGAATAAATTAGTAATTTACACAATGATTCATATTTAATCTGTCATTTTTGCTTTGCGGGCCGAAATTAGTGCTCTAAAAGGCCGGATTGGGCCCCCGGGTCTTGAGTTTGACACAGGTAATAGAAATAACACAAATTGAAACAACTTACTTTTTTAAATACAGTATATTTTATTTAAGGTTTGCACACTGCACAAATATGAAGAAAAAATAAATAAAAATCTGTAATTCCAATTCGCAATCTGAACATAAGAAACTTAAAATGACAATCAACGTCAATCAGGATGGATCGGAGTTTGGAAATGTACATTTATGGATGTGAAACTTTCCCAATAAAATGCAGAGATTAACCATAGTACATGTTGTTTTCATCTGATGTTTTATGCAGAATATAATTCTCAAGTTCTTTCTAAAATGTACTAATATATGATTAACCATCAAACAAATGCGTTAAGTTTTTAGGTTGAGTTTCACAAAAGGTACATTTGTTGTCAACATCAAGAAATCTTAAAAACAGTATATATGTGTTGATGGATATGAGCTATGTCATATTTTTTAGCTGCAATTCTTTGATTTTGTTTGTGACACAAAGTTTAAAAAGGAGCAAACCACGCCATGTGCCAAATAATTAATATCCACAAAAAGAGCATTAAAAAAGTGCCTTGTGATGTTATTTTCCGTGCATTACAAAAGCCTTCTCTGATGTGTTATTAGTGCATTTTCTTTCTTTTTTTTTTGACAGTTGTAGATTGAATGTTTGTTTTATTTTATTTTTTTAAAACGTTTTATTAAATGTAATATAGAGCTTAATAATGAGATAAATTATTTAAGTTTGTTAGGGAATGCTTTTTCCTTGAGATGATGTTCATGACTAAGTCATAGATTAGATTACTGTTCAATATTAAAACAATTACCTCATCCCCTGGTGTAAAATGTGTGACGTCACGTCCACAGTCCACCACAACACCAGACACATCCCGACCCAGAATGAGAGGAAACTCACTCTCAGAGTCCATCACAGTGAACGGATCCCTTCTTAACTTCAGCAGCTTTGCCCCATAACCAGCTAAAACAAACAAATAATAACTTTACTAAGAAATGTGTACAGATTTAGAAGTGGCTAAGTTGGGTGTTATCATGCACTTACCTCTCATAGACACATCGAGAGGGTTCAGACTAGCAGCATTAACTTTGATCATAATGTCACTTGAAGAGTTAATTTCAGGAATAGGGATTTCCTCAGTGTGCCTGAGTACTCCATTAGTACCATACTGATCAATGACCCAGGCTGACATGTAGCCCTGCTGTCTCCCAGCAGAGCCATGCACAGCCCGGGCTGAGGCAGAGCCCGCTGCAGCCTTCCAGGTGAGAAAACCCAACAGCCTGGTTGTTGCCATCGCTCCTAATGAAGCCATTACAACGCCTCTTTGTTTTCGCTAATGTACAAGGTCAGCTACTGTGCCTGCATTCTGACATTTACAACACATGTCAAAGAGCTAGCTAGCTAGCTAACCGCTAAACTAGTTAGCCACGTCCACTCCCTCAGCCTGAAAGCATCCAAACGACGTCATTTTTACTTGTTTAATAAAAAACATAGTATTATGGCGTTACTAAAGACAAAAAAGACACGTTGTGAAATATGGAATAAACAACACACCTCTTTAACCTGGAAAAAAATATATTAGAGCCCCTGACCTCTAAACTTACTCAGGCATCCAATCAGAATTCAGTATGCAGTGACGCTGTCTGACGTCACAGTTATACTTTTCAGGACCAAGGACGCTTGTTCCCCTTTCTGTATATTTTTATAATGTACACTTCTGACCTGTTGTAAATTTTCAATTAAAAAAAAAACAAACAAACCCCTGAGAATAAAATTATGGATTTTTCAATACATTTGAATAATATAAAAAAACATTGTATTGTTAGAAGCCCAAAATAAATAATACATCTTTATTTTCTATAATAAACTTCATAATAATAATAATTGCCATATTCCATATTCATATCCACCTCCAAAAATCCTAACACATTTGTAATAGAATGTACCTATTGTATGACTACTAATACAAAAAAAAATGTGATAGAAATGAACAACAATTTATTTCCTATATCTTTAAATCAATGTACTGTGATACCTGCAAAATCCTAGTTTATTGTATCAATACATTATGCTTTCCCTGACTCTGTTCTTTGTTACATTGTTTATATTATTCTGTTGAATTTTTAAACCTGTGGATTTTGTTAATAAGATTCAAATAAACAAAACATCAATTATCGACACCCATGCAGAGGTATTTTTCAACATGCAAACTCATTTTACACTGAATTACTATGAGATCCACCACTCAATGGTTTCCACTTTCTTGTCTTTCTTTTATTTTCTTCTTTTGATATCTGTTATCATTACTTTCAATAATTTTGGAATATTTCCATGTGGTTGTTCGCCTTGTTGCTGCTTTTGCAGCTCAGATTGTGAACTGAAATTGTTCAGTGCAAACCACAAATAAGGTTTAAATTTGTCAAAAAACATGTTAAAACTGCTCTTTGTTTAGCAAAATATTATTCTTTACTTAATATGGAATAAAACCAGAAACTGCATTTCCCCCCCTGATCTAATAATAATTTGAATTGCCTAAAAAACACAAAATCTTAAAAGAAATGACTTTCACCAATGTTAATGCTTTTAAAATATTAGTGAAGTGTTTTTGCCATTAAAAAAAACAAACTTTATTTTACCAGGAGAGTTTCATTGAGATTAAACATTTCTTTTTTAAAAGTCCTGGAAGCATTAAGGTTTTAAGGGTCCCACGGTGGATTCGAACCAGCAACCGTTCGGTTACAAGCCCGCCTTTTGAAGCTCATGGTATTACTCATGTCACAGTACTTGTAATTCTTTTTTTTAAATATTTGATTAAGCAAACAAGCTGCTTTAGTTGTCATTATCTTAAATGAGCATGCACAAAAAAAAAATAAAAAAATAAGTAGGCAGTTTTTGTCACATCACGTTTCTAATGTTGACGCCCAAAAATCAAGCATAAAAGCCCACATCATGTCTCGTGTCCTTGTTGATGCTCTCCTGCAGCAAAAAGTTTGCGATAAGTGAGAATGAGACTGAGGGGCTGAAGTGGTGTGATAGTGATTCAGCATGAAACTAGGCAACAAACAGCTTAGTCATTATCATCGCACGTCTCAGGGGAGACAGGACACAGTGGAAATTGGGCTCTTTGTCTATGCTGGCTCATTATAGTGGGTCTGTCTAATGAATTCTACCACAGGCTTCTGCTCAGAAAGCCTCTTCTCTACTTTACCAACAGCAGACGGTAAGATTTGACATTGACGCCAATAACCACCACTGTAATTGTTTACTTTTTTTCTAATGACCAAATACCCAAGACAATGTTAGCTCAGTCAGTCAGTCTGTCTGTCTGTCAACATGTGGGGAATCTTTGTCTCAGACTCAAATGAAGTAAACCCACAGGTCCCATATCACGCTATTTTTCACCGATCTCCATTAGTTCTAAGAACCCCAAAAACAGTATTTGAGGTTTATTTTCCCAAACTCGCCTGTTTTCCAGAGTTTTTGCCTCTGAAAAGTCATTTTCTGAGCAACTCTACACAAACAGGCTGATTCACGTCCCACTTATGCATATTTATGAGTGGGCGTGTCTATAGACAGGACACTGACTTCCTCCTTCCCGCACGGTGATGTAGGGCCAGAGGACGGCCCGCCCTCCTCCCACCCACCGTAGCCGAGGTCATGCTGCTTTATAAACACGAGACAGAGCGTGGGGGCGGTACATACATAGACTGTAGAAAATACATCTATTGCACTGCGAGCAGGACGCTGAAGTGCTCACCTTTGCGGGCGTGTCTGCTTACATGTCAATCACGGCAGAGAGCTTCCTGGAGGCGCGGCTTCTCCAGCTCAGTGCCTCGTCAAATTCGTCATCGAAGTGGGAACCCGTCATCAAATTAGAGCGAGGTGTTTGGGCTCACCCTGCAATAAGAAAGGAGCAAATTACCCTCTAACTAACAATTGAGGGAATCAATGAAGAAAAACACTTTGGACATGTGTATGAAGCCCAAATAGCACTTTATGATGTTTAAAGCACAGAAAAGTTAATTTAGGTCCTTTAAATGTATTTTTCACCACTTATTAAATTCCAAAATAAAAAGGCAAATGCTATGATGATACAACCTTCAAGCTTATTTGGAACTGTCGCCCCCTGAGGCCACAACTGTTTTTATTTATATTTTATTATTTATTAGAGGGTTACATCTGCATCTTTTTTTAACTTTTCCTGTTTTTATAGAGCAACCGAAACAAAACAAGTTGTAATTTTGACTGAAAAAACTGCTAAATGATTAAAAAAAGCAGACTGAAAGCTTTACTCTAAAAGAAAACAAGGGGATGTTTACAGGCAGTGTGACATCATCAATCACGTGATTTCATGGTGGCAGAACACAGGCTCCTTCACTGTAATGTAGTCCCATCTGTAAAAGCCATTTAAATGAATATGGTGCATAATAATGCATTTGCATAGATCTTCTAATAAGTGCATTTCAAAGATTTTAGGCCAGGTTTGTAAAAAACATTGCAGAATTCTTTGGAACTGTACTTGAGTGTTTGTTCTCTTTTATTTGTATATTTAATCCTCAGGCTGCAGTTGTGACATTTTCTAATGTCACATGTTTGTATTTATTTACATTGGAGTCTCAAAATTAAACTGTGTCTGTGATGATCTTCTCCTTATTGCATGTTGACAGGTCAGTGGTTAATTGACACCGACAGACGGCCACATTATCAACTTTGACATCAGCGTGAATTATTGGTTGTTTAAAAATGACCAACCTCAGCATAAATACTGGAAATAACAAAGGGTTTGTTTGTTTTTGGAGTTTTTTTGCACGCTTTTGTTGTATTTTTATCCCCCTGCTACAAAGTGTGGCTTCAGGCTATCAATACGTTGATGGAGTTCGAAAATGAGAAGTGCGCAATCATTGAAGTTGATTTCTCATTTATTTGCCAGTCAAATATTACAACGTTGGTGGTATCAAATCATTGGCACATACCAATATATAAATGGGGCCCATTACCCCATACGTGTCACGGGGGTGCCAAGTGGCCCCCCAGGTGCCCCATTTTTCAAACGTCTACTCCTCTGTTAGTTCTCCTTAGATCAGAATACAGTTTGGTATGAATAATCTATGAATGGATATGATGAGACACTTGTAATCCTTTTTTATAAATGGGGCCCGGGTGTCCACCCCCATTTCCGGTCATTTCATAATTTATGGGAACATAGTTGTGTGATATTTTGTTTTAAAGGTAGTTCAACGTAGATTATGATTATGCCTCGCACAATTCAATTAGGGGCCCCCCTCGCAAAATTCAATTAGGGCCCCCCCCCCCCTTTTTTTAGTAATTTCCATTAAAGTTTTCTCATTTATTTGTGAGTCAAATATTGCGACAGTTGGGGGTCCCGAATTACATTGACAAATACCAATATATGAATGGGGCCCATTATTCCATATATACCACGGGGGCCCCATTTTTTAAATGACTACTCCTCCATTAATGCTCATTGAATCCGGCTGCAATTTCACATTGATATTCTATGAGCGGATGTTAACACCCTCGAGGAGACTTTTTTAAAAGGGGGCCCGAGGGCCCACCCCTTTTCGGTCATTTCTACATTTATTGGAACATAGTCGTGTGATATATCGTTTCAAAGTCAATTCAACATAGATTACGATTTTACGTCTCACAAATTAATTTGTTTTATTCGGTGGAACCGAGTCATTTCACTGAATTCTCAGGAACGTGATACGTGCTACTCAACGCGGGCAGTAGTTTATTATTAGAACTTGTTTTTACTCTGTTTGAGGTATCTTCAAAGGGGACAGCTTTTCTTAGAAACCGTTTAAGATAGTCAGTAATTTTACGTATATTCTGATGTGATAATATTTTCTTATGTATGCATCTAAGTTCTTAGATTTAGGACATTTCGGAAAAGGTTGTGAGTTATAATGACAACCAATCTGGTGCGGGATGTTGATGACTGTCTTCTTGTTTTATTGTTGTTTGTTTTGTGTATTTTTGTTTTCTCTCATTTACATATTTTTGGAGTCACTTTGTGTTCCTTTGTTGTATTTTTTTTGTTTTGTGTATTTATTGTTGTCATACTGTGTAAATGTCCTTTTGTGTGTTTTTGATGTTGTTTTTTTCTGGAATTTTGTGTTTTTTCAAGGTATTTTTGTGCGTCATTAATATATTTTGTTGTAATTTTGCACATCTTTTTTTTGTTCTATGTATTTTTCTTGTCATTCTGTATAATTGTGCGGTTTTTTTTTGCATTTTATGTCTTTTTGGAGTCATTTTAGGGGGTTTTTCTGTCATTTTATGCATTTTTGGGATTGTTTTTTTTTCATATTTAGGTCTCAAGTTCCTTGTAAATAAATGGAGTTCAGTATGTTCGGATTAAGCTGACATGGTTTGTATAAAATGTAAATACAAACAAGAACAACCGCACAAAGATTTGCACTTTGTCCTTTGTTACATTTGAATATGTGCAAAAGAGTTCGGTTATCCTTCACTGCTCATGGATGTTATTTGTACTTCTGCATGTCACATAATTTCAAAGCAGAGGCTACAAATGTATCAAGTCATCTTTGTTTTTAATCTGAAAATAACAAGAAATTCTTTCTCAATTTTTTTCTTAAGTTCAAAATATAAAAACCTCTCATGGATCAGTTTTCATTTGATTACTGATACTATTCTAATACTGTTTTATTATTTATTTATCCAAGCTTCATCAAAGATTGAATTACAAAACACACACATTATACATTCACATAAATTGTGTCATCAATAATAAATTACAGCTCGAAAGAAGGCATGATACTCTCTAGAGTAAAGATAGCATCTTATCTTGGATTTATGGTAAATGGACTTGTTTTTATATAGTGCTTTATCACCACACTGAAGCAGTCTGAAAGCACTTTACATATCAGCTCATTCACCCAATCACTCTCACATTCACACACCAGTGGGACAGGACTGCCATGCAAGGACACTTCGACACATAGTCAGGTACTGGGATCGAACCCCCAACCTCTCGATCAGAAGACGACCCTCTACCACCTGAGCCACGGTCGTATCTATAGACACTGTATACAGCTGCCTGACTTCTTGTCTGCAGTAAGGAAATATACATGGAAACAAGGGGAAAATAATCACATTGTGTAATATTTAGAAAAACAAGTCAATTAGAACCGAGCCCGTTTACCCAGAGAACATTGTACGAGTCCAAATACTAAACCCTCTCCACAGCTCACTCATGTCTCACACTCTAATTGGGCGACCATCTGAGAACAAACCACATTCATTACACAAATGTCAGTGCCTGCTGGTGGAGTGTGGGATGAAAAGAGGGGTGTGATGGGAGGAGGCATGGACGGACTGTGAGTCGGGCTGACAGCCACATAATGAGGCATCAGCTAGGAAAAATAAAGCTCTTCAGTCTAGTAAAAGCACACATTTTAACATCCATGTTGGGTCTATAGCGTATAACGGGTCATAAAGTAATGCCATCATCGTGCATGCCCTTTGCTATTTTTTCTAAAAGATTAACAACATGTCTGACATTCATTGGCTTCACTCAATATATTTTTTCTCTTGCCCTAAAAAGAGATGAAACTTGGGGTTGTAGCTGAATATACTCCATTGTATTTACCTTTGAGTAAAACAGCCAGCGCAGAATAATGTAAATATTGAAGTCATTCTGCTTTTGTGCCAACAGCACGACATTATCTCTCCCCAGAGAGTCGAAACAACAATATTATTTTATCAATAGAAAAGAATAAAAGGTCAAAAAGATTCATTTGCTTTGTTTGCTGTTTACTAATTTGCTTCGTTTGCACTTTTTAAACATTTTTTTATTAACTCCTGGTACATAAATACCTTAATAAGTACCGGTATATATAAACAGCAAGTACAAAAATATAAATCTATCCCCTCTGTAGCCTTTACATTTACTGCACTTGGTGAACAAAGATGCAGGTCACATGACGTCATTTCCACTTAAAAATTGGGCTGCGTTTTACTGCATTTATTGTCAACCTAAATCAATGAGGGGTACTACATAATTTGTGTCAATTCATTTCTATTTAAATGTATCCAATTTAATAAGCAACAACAGTACACCATCTCATATTGTAATGGTACAGGTGATTATGCCTTTTTTTTCCCCAATAGTTGATGACATCAAAAACGCACAGTTCTTGTTGACTGTTACTATGGTAACACTAGCGATTGCTTAGGGTTCATGCAAAAAATCTTGGGGGCTTGAAATAAGTATTCAATTTTCAATTTGTGTGCAGCGGATGTGACTCACTCTAGCCATCACGCAGAATATCAATCCAAGGAAAGATCAATGAGAAATGACTTGAGTAACTATAGCTATAATTATAACACACTATGCTGGATTTGCATCAGGTGGCAGTTTAAAAAGAGATCAGAAAGTACATGTATATTGACTATTTCACTATTTTAGTGAAAATAAGAGCACCCTGAGAGCGCAAACCTTCGCCAAGTGCCAAATCTCTTTGCCAGATATTGGCAGTTATCTGGATCCTAATAGACCAGTAGATATTATTTTAGGCTAAGATGTTCACTTCTAGACGAAAGCATAAAAATTTGTACATAGGGGGTTTTTGAGTCCCCAAAAACCTACATTTTGCCACAAAGATCATGTTTCTATGTCAAACAGAAACACAATTATGGTGAGATTTAAAATCGCATTACGGATGGTGGCCATCTTGGATCTTGCTCTGAGCACAATTTACAGTATATCAAGATATATTTTTGAATTCATCACTGAAATCATACTACTATGTCACATAGAACCAAAGTTATGACAAAATATCCAAATTGGCAATACGGATGGTGGCCATCTTGGGTTTCTCGATTTTAAGTGGGAATCATTGCTTTGCCAGCGTGGATCACATTAAAAATGCATTCAGCATACTCATAAACCCTAAAGTACAAATTGTCACGCTTTCTTCCAGAACTGAAAATCTTTTTGACATATCTGCCAGGCTATAATCATGGTACAATGGTCATTCACACTTTAAAGGCTTGTGTTGAATTAAGAAAGGCTTTGAATTCAACACAAAAAGCAAAGCCTGAGATTTACCTCCAAAGGGATTCACTGCAGTGGATGTAAGTTTAAGTGTGCATAATCTCAGTCCGTGGCATTGCGTTTGTCAGATGTTTTTGACAGTTGAGTGGAGTTTTTGAGTGGAGCCTCGCAGTCCAGATGGTACGGAGACATAGCGTCTTGCATACTCATATTCAATAGGCATTGTCTGCAGCAGGGTCAGTCCATTTACAACCTGGATGTCTGACTAGAGCTTCTGAAATACTCTCCTACCCACACAGGAGGTGGATGCTTCCCCCAGCAAACAGGTGGCACCATGTGGCATCAGGTGTCCTAAAGGTTAAACCAAAACCAAACAAACAACAGGGTTTGTCCTTCTCCATGGACACTTCTCCTGTGTTTGAAATGGCATACTTCATACTATGCACTACAAACTCAATGAATATATATATATATATATATATATATATATATATACCGGTGGTTCCCAACTTTTCACAGTCCCGTACTCCTTCAGGCATTTAACCTGAAGCCATGTACCCCCTACTCCTGCACACTTAAAATCATCATAATGTATTGTTATAATGTAGCCCTACAGTTAACATTGTACCCCAATTTTACCTGTCCTGTTGAAGAATAACATATAACAATGATCACCATCATCATCATCATCATCTGTAAGCACACAAGAAAACATCTCATTCAGAATGACGATGCATTTATAGTGAGAAACCAAGCTCTTTTTTGGAAAATGAATTGAACTTTTTTGTTGGGTTTGTTTGTGTGAGGCTGCATAACGGGGCTCTGCATAGAGTTTAGATTCTTGGGCCTGGCTCAGGCCTCATTTTTCACTTTTTTTTTTTAAATTATTCTTTTCTTTTCTTTTTTTTAATCTTGATGACATTAATAAACACAAAAACACTTGTGGTATCAAGTGATTTCTGCTAGCAGTGGGATGGGATATTGATGCCGTTGTGTTGCGTTTTGTTGTTCAGCGTTCACATTCACTGCATATTTTTTGCTGATTTTGCTCATTCCTCTGCGTTCCACGCACGGGCCGTGCGGTCTGGTCTGCAATGCTGTAACGGACTGGGTCCTATGTTCTTGTTATGTTCCACTTGTGTGTATTCAGTGGTTAACTGATGCTGAGATTTCCCATGGCCGAGAAGGCATCAGGGTTACGTGCAGCTTTCTCTGCCAATGTGTGTCTTTGTTTACATGTGTTGATTGGCTCGGGGGCTGGGGAAAGGGCGGGGGCCTAAGCGGGGAAAAGTCTAGTGAACAATTCTGTTCCCACGGTATATATACACGACAGTGTAAGACGGTTCTTTGTGTGTTTGATTGTTTATTTTTGGAGTGTCACTACGACCTCCATTAAAGCCTGTAAAACTGTGCTCGAGTCACGTTATCGAGTCACCGCAGAGTTGCGGTGCATGTGTGCGCACCCCCCCTCCCCGTGCGAGGTACCGCGCTACTAATCTACAGGCAGCAATACGTTCAATAAAATAATAATTTACATCGGGTTTGCTTCGGGCTCAGGCCTACGTTTTAGGTTAATGGGTCGAGCTTGGATCAGGTCGGGCTTTATGCCCGCGGGCCCGGGTCGGGTCGGGCTGGATTTTTTGGGCCTGATCTAAACTCTAGCTCTGCATGTGTAATTTGTGGCAATGCATGGAGGCTCCTACAGTATTTTCCAATGTTGTCGCATTGTTTTTCATTTTAATTCACGTACCCCCTGTGACAGTCCGCGTACCCCTATGGTACCCGTATCATACTTTTGGAACGTAGGCTATATACTATAAGTAGGGTTAGGATGATGAGCGTTCCCACTGAAGTATACTTCCAAGTTTCCCAAGATGCATTTCGAACCTACAATGACAAAAACCTGAAGCAAACTGAGGCTAATTATCTCTGTTAATTCTCCACCTTTGAAAGTTCTGAAAGAATTTTAAACAAGAAAATGACCAAGTAGAATATCAACATGTGGTCATTTGAACCAAAAAAAACACATTTCATACCAACATTTTGGAGATTTTCAGAGACCCGCCATTGTGCTACTGACAAAACTTCCGGTTGACTTCAAAACAAGAGCCATATTTTTAAAAGTGTTAAATAAAAACTAATGGAAGACAGTAAGAGATGCTTTTGTTTTGAAAGGGGGTGATTGACGATTTTGCATTTCGCTCACAGTGCATCATGGGGCGGTTGAGTATGACTAGTGTACCCACTGTGCATACTTAGGAAATGTCCACATATAGTATAAATGAGGATATTTGTCACACACTCAATCTTTTCATACTATTTAATGTGAACACACTACATACTCATTTTGTCAGAGTTAATATGAATAGTACGTTAGTATGCAGTTTTGAACACGGCCTTTGAGTTTTGTATTTTTACTCAGTGGGACAGTAGAGCTGAAAATGTAGGATACACCCTATTGCTCTTTTTAAAATCAGTGGGACTATTTGGGTTCTCACTACTGTAATTGGTAAAGTTGATCTAATAATGCTAAAAGTAATGCAAAGAGACACCTACGCTAAAATGCACATTTTTTCTATTATTGTTCTGAAGATTCTGGTCATAAAACAAATAAACAATAGTTTATTTTCATTGTGCATAATGCAGGATTAGTGCGAATTGGATAAACTTAGGATTCATTAAATGTTTCTATCCATTCACTGTAATAATCATTTCACTTTTGCTGTTTGTTGTTACAGCACAGACAATTGTAAGTGTCTAGAAAGCTTTGTTAAAAGGCTTACAGGAAAAAAAAAAGTACAACTGGCCATCTGGCAGGAAGAGCTTTTCTGCTGATTTACAGCCTTTTGTTTCCCTTTTCCTTTTCCTATCTTTTTTTTTTTTTTTCAAGCAATTTGGAAGCTGATGCCACCAAAATGATTCAGTGCAGCTTTGAGTAAACAACATGTTGAGTTAAATTCACTATCAGCCTTTGATTTAGTTGGAACAGGCATCAGTGGAGCATCTCACTGTGGGAAATGGTGAAAAAGAATCAACAATCTGCCATTGCTGATGGAGACATGAATGTTTAGTTGTTTCTTAGAGAATAAAATGTTAGTTTTTGCAGGAACTATAACTATACACCAACAACTGGCTTTCAGTGAAGGACAGATGCTGCTGCTGCTGCTGCCCGGGCAATAGGATAAATTAGGGATAGCTGGACTTTAAAGTTGTGTCAAATCTATTTCTTTTATATCAGTGGAATGAATCTGTTCAATTATGTTACTGGTTTGTTTATTATTTAATTTTGTATATTATTTAATTACCCATTAAAAAAAAAACATCTATAGTATATATAGCACTTTGGAATGAAGTAATAATTTTGTTGCGTCCTGAATTTCATGTAATATATTTAAATAACAACGTAAACTGCCACCAAAAAAACCCTAAAAAAAAAAAAAAAAAAAAAATTGAAAATGTTTGTCTTTCTAAGAAAAACCACATTTCACTGTTATCAATCAATCATCTCCATTCAGGAAGTGTTGTACCTACCCAAAGACGACAGCTCGTTCTCGTCGTGAAAATCAAATTTTCAAAGGAAAAAAAGCTTTGCATCAACTGAGAAGGAGAGAGTGAGGAGGTAAACAGAGATGCAATGTAATCACATTTAAACATAAGACTACTATGCTAAGTCTAGAAAATAAGCACCAAATTCAGGGAGAAACTGTTTCATTTTATATCTTGAATATCTAATACATTTGTGTGTAACCTTATGCGTTATTTATTAAAGCTTGCAAGCAATCATAAAGTGTTCATCTCGAATTTAAAGAACACATATTTAGACTTTGAGGCGATACCACTGAAAATGAGCCCTGAGTTTTGTCAAGAACTCAGTAATGTTGAAGTAATGGAAAACATACACATTTCTGTGTAAATGTTTGCATGTTTGCAGAAATGTAAATGTGTGTAAATGACTGCTGCTCCTTAAGTACACTCCGTGGAACTCATCTACGTGTATGACGACGCTGTTGTTTCTTCTTGAATGGTTTTCCAGCAGCACTTACTGGGATTTGCATGTCTGTGTTTTTTTAAGTCTGTGTCCTCCAACAATCCACCTGTTAGACCAGGGGTATCTAACTCATTTTAGTTCAGGGGCCAAATACGGAGCAATTTGATATCAAGTGGGCCACAGATTTTAAGCAAGAAGACCAGTAATTTCCACATTATTGTGCCTTAGTTTGCACTTCTACGTACACATAAAATATAAAATATAAAAGAAAGCAACCATATCCATGAAATAAGTGACAGATATCAGTCCCAGAAGAATCTTCACTTTAAATTTCTTAGATTTTGTGACCAATTTCTATTCAAGTAAAGGCAAATATTATGTCATAATTTGAGAAAAATGTAAGATTTTGTGAGAATTTTAGGGTTTTTTTTTTTTTTTTTTTTTTTTTTTTAACAGTTTAATATTAAAAATGACTGGAATCATGCAATATATGCACTGGGAAAACTGTGTGAGCCTCTGTTAATATTGTTGAGTTTCATTTGCACAATGATTCATGTTTTTCTCTGTTAGTTTTACTTTCTTCTATAGGCCAAATTGGGTGCTCCAAAGGGCCCGATTTGGCCCCTGGGCAAAGTGTGTTAAATATTTTTAAACTGTGCATTTCCAGGTATTAATAATATTTACCTGAGTCCTAAAAATAGGGTCTATAAAATCCCCCAATCCCCCTGTTTTTATGGATGCCTGGTCAATGCATTGACTTGCTAAGGTTTGACGATAATTGTTTCAGACGTGTTCTGTTCCAGTTGCAGATTATTTATGAATTCAAAACAAAGAAAATAAACTAGTGTGGTCACATACTAGACTGCATTTCACCAAAAAAGGAACATTTTAAAGGTAAAATTCAAATATTGGCATTTATTTAAGACGTAATGACTCTCAAGTTTCTATGGTAGTGCTTTTGTCGGGTTCATCAGTCGCACCTTGAAAT
The DNA here is from genome assembly GCF_900634775.1 of Gouania willdenowi. Lineage (NCBI taxonomy): Eukaryota > Metazoa > Chordata > Actinopteri > Blenniiformes > Gobiesocidae > Gouania > Gouania willdenowi. Next base: position 9,355,073 of record NC_041066.1, on the reverse strand, counting down.
ACGATACAAGCCACGGAGGCCTGTCCCTCAGAAACGTGACTGAATCTAATTAACGCGTGAAAATGTTCTTTTCTGTTTTCTATCGCAGAGTAATCCATTGTATGAAACACTGAGTATTATGTTCTACTGAAGACCAACTGTTTGCTTTGACAAAGTCCAACGAAACAATGTATGAGAGAGCTCCAGGTGAAGGGCGTCCATGTAGGTCAGGGAGTGACGTTGTGCCCGCAGGAGTGGCATCTCTAAATAATTCATCGAGCCAATCAATGATTAAAGGTCTGAAAGGTGTCACACTTCACACACACCTGATAGGTGAGCGTAGGGTAATGGGACATTGTGGAAAAGGCAGAAAACCTATGATCATGTTCAAAACGTGTTCTAACAAACTGTGAATACCTTTTAATTCTATTTTTTCTTTGTTCTTCTTAGTTTGTGTTAATGTTTATTATCTAATATTTGAATGTATCATGGGTTTATCTCTAATATCGAAATATTATTTTATGATTTGTTTATTTATTTAAACCTGACACTTGACAACTCAGGGGAGATAAACTGGGAGATTGCAAATTTTAAAAGAAATCCATTGAACAAAGGAAATGCTACGTTCATTAAATATGTTTTGGCCAAATACTACTAAATATTTAATTTCATTAGCATGGACAAATGAAGCCACTAAGCTTCATTTTTATTCCATTTTTCTAAAGCTTTTCCCATGACATGCATTGTTATAGATTGTGTGTGTGTGTGTGTGCGTGCGTGTGTGCGTGCGTGCGTGTGTGGAGGTGAACAGTGCAGAGAGGATTGAGAGACAATCGGTCAAGCTAATGAGTCACGAGGTTGGCTTTGCTGAGGCTGAGGCATTTCCGAGCCACATGCCAATTACTGCATGTGGAGTTGAGTGATGATCATGAATTATTGCAGATCTGAACATTTGCCGTTTTCTCCTAATGCTACACAAGAAAACCTCAAGAAAGTATCGTAGTTTTGTATGAAGTAAAGATTGACAATGACTCGAGATATATTTGCTAAATATTTTAATGTTTTAGTGTCAAAATTAAGTTTTTCTGCAACGAGCTGAAATAACAGGTCATTTCTTTTATATAATTTTAAAAAAAGACTTAACAATTTTTTAAATAACAGCAAAGCATAACAACAGGTTACATGTATTCGGTTTTTTTTTTATTCTGCAGAAATGCTGTACTTGAATTAACTTAACAGTAGCATAACTAACTTCGCATCTGCATTGCTTCAGCTCATGGAATTCATTTCAGAGGGTCCGGCTCTTATAGTGGGGTCTCCTAACCCTCTTCCCCTGGAGAACTGCAGCTGAACATCTGGCCAGGCATCATAGTCCATCAGTTCTGGTCCCTCCGTGCTGATTCTGATGAGCGTGTACGCTCTATCGCTGAGCTCGCCACGTTCTTCCTTTTTACTGCTGCTCTCAATGTGAGCGCGCACTCGTTATGCCTGGCTCCGTTCGCGGACTGCACACGCGCTCCAAAGGAGCACGCCGGTGTTTATACTCGGCGCATTCACCGTTGCAACTTGGCACCGCAGCAGTCAAGTTGTGTGAGCGCACACCGTCTCCTCACCCGCAGCGCAGAGAGAGAGAAGTGCACTCAGTGTGACGTAACGGGGCGCTCAGCCGCTCCGTCCAAAATAAGGTCACCCATACCCACTCGCACTGATGCGACCAAATAAAATTTTCACTCGCACACACTTAAAAAATAGTCGCATATGCGACCAGTTTGGTCGCAGTCTCGAGCCCTGGGGGTTTTAAGTTCTTCTTTATTGATATTTTTTTGGGTATTCATTGGTTTTCTCCTGTAAGTCTTCACAGTAGTTGGTTAAATGCTTTGAATGTGTCCAACTCTAACAAAGACATGAGAAGACATGACAATAAATGATAAATCAAATTAGATGAGGTGAGAAACATGAAATGAGACGAGATGAATTAATACAAGTTAGCATAAAACAAGTCAAGACGAGTTATCTTTGTGATGGACTGATGTCCTATTCTGGTACACTGCACTTAATGGGATATGCCTTAGCAGACTCATTGAGGTGAAAAAGCAGGTACATAAGAGAAATGAATCAAACTTCAGTCCTATCTATCCAACAACTTTTAATGGGTGCAATCAGTAGGGCATCTGGATGGAAAGACAGAATTCACTTTCTTCATTTATTCTTTTTCCAAACCACGTGCTCCTTTTCAAGGTCGTGGAGGAATTCACATTCTGAGATTGAAAAGCAATCTGATCCCTTTATTTAAAATCGAGCCCCAACATGACGTAGAAATGCCTCGCATGCATGTTTTGGGACAATATAATGCATTCATGCACTATTTTTCACCCGAAAAAGGGTCACTTAAAGCTGATATCCGGAGTTTCTGGGAAATCTATGTTTATGTCTCATTCTTTTGAAATGCGAAAAAAAAAAAAAACAAACTAGTCTTTTATTATGGTCTACTGCTGGTGGTCATTCATATATGTCAATGTACGTATATAAGTCCCACCTTCGTCCTATAGACCCCTATACCAATTGCAAATTACGCCGCGATCGCCCAGCCAATAGGCTTCGACTTCCTGTAACGGAGACTGTCAATCAAAGTGAATGCGCGTGCGTAAACTGTGCACGAAAACAAGGCCACGCGTCACAACAGCAAACAGGTGTCACTCTGAGCAGCATTTTGGCTCTTACCTCAGAAATGTCAATCGCCAAAAGAATAACATGGACCCAAAGACCTATATCAATGCGATGCGCGTGCACAAGAGTATATTAGCTTTAATGTCTAGAAAGTGTGACAAACGGACAAATATGTCCAATTCTGTCCATAATCCTATTAAAAATGTTGCATTTGGTGTTATGTTTGGACGAGTGACCATGTTATCCTGTGACTGAAAATGAATGCAGTGCTTCACCTGAAGTGTGTTTTTAATGAGTTGTGACAAATAGGGGTGTCCTGATCCGATACTGATAACAGATATCGGTCCGATATCAGCCGGAAAACGAATATCGGATTTTATCGGACTTCATCTAAAATTTCCGATATATATATTATATTTATTCAATTGAAGAATACTATAGATATTATGTTGAAGATTAAATAACCAATTGGTTAATAATAAATGGGTCAATTTTTCTCATACCTACTGTTGCTGACTATTGTTCTCTGTTTGAGTAACATCACTTGATCAAGCCTTTTCTAACATCCCACACTACAAAATAAGTAATAAAATTACGTATGATTTGTGCTGATATCGGATCGAATCGATATCAGTATCGACCAATACCCAAGGCTGCAATATCGGTATTGTATCGCAAGTGAAAAAGTTGTATCGGGACATCCCTAGTGACAAACAAACGGTTCAGATTATTTTGACCGCGGCTATGGTACAAAGTCAGGTTTAGCTGTTGGTGTATTATTTGAACTGGTGGTCTTTGTATACCTTGTGATGACACGTCACAGCAGAAGCATCTATGGAATCACACAAATGCAAAACGTGAGGGTGATTCTCCGGTTGGTGGTAATAAAAGATTTCACAAATAATGTTTTGGGACCATATCATGCATTTGTATGGTGTTTTTCCTGTTAAACAGGTAGCTAAGGGACTATCAGTGTAACTGACAGACATTTCAAGGTCGCTTGTGACGCAATCTTGCGTGATTTCAGCATAACCATCCCATTTTCGTAAATCATTTGAAGCGTATAAAATGTAAAATTGACAACAGTAATTTACTCTATTAACCCTATTTATCATGTTTTGTACGCTATAGGGAGGTTTAATGATGGCCAGTAAAGTAATTTAAAGAGTGAAATGGAAAAGTGGAACGTGACGCAGAAATGGGTAAACACCGAAATGGTATTGAGGAAATTTTGAAACAAAAATTAGCGTCCCTACAATCGTTTTTGCAGAGATGCACTTTGAAGAGGGAAATGTATCTGGGATGAGTTAAATGCACAGTAAAAATGTCATATAACTGTATATGTGTGACAATAAAGATTAAAATCTGCTTAAACCTCTTTGAACATCCTTACAATCTTTGAGGTTTCTTTTCTTTTAAGATTAAGATTAAATCGGGCTTTCGCCTTTAATTGGCCATGTAATGTTAGTACATTATTGGAATTTGTCTTCTGCACTTAACCCATCCCTGAGGAGCAGTCGGCAGCCATTTTTGCGGCGCCTGGGGAGCAGTTCGGGGTTAAGGGACTTGCTCAACATCCCACAGTGACAGCCCCGGTGAGGCTTGAACCGGCAACCCTCCGATTACAAGCCCAGCGTCCTTAACCACTAGGCCACCACTCCCCTTTTAGATGACTGATTACTAATCCTGCACACTTGGATGATCATGTCAAACTCAAACCATCCTATTAGTCACTATCTAATAAAATGACTGTAAAGTTATGTGTGGAAACCGTTTTGCATTTGATGCAGTCTTTTCTGCACGGAGACGTGATCTGCAGCTGTTGTGGCATTAAGCACTGGGACGTAAACAGGACCAAAAGGTGTCAAGTAACAGCCAGCCTTGGTGAACTAATCAAAAATGACATTGCATTCCCTAAAGGGCTCCTGGAACTCATCCATACTTACTCCGTGATTAAGAGCTGTGAAAAAAATGTGGTATTTAAACTCAAATGACAGGTTTGTGCATGCTCCGAGCATCATGGTCTCTACAAAACTTAACAATCCTCCCTTTGGATTTTTGAATGCTTTTCCATATTGTGCACCACAGAGGCTGATATTGTTTTTAATCGGCGCTAATAAGCGCTGCTAAGGCACTAATCCAAGGGGAGATCTGCGAGGACATCGGGGAATGCCGAAAGTCCATCTCCGGCCTGCAGCTCATCATCTGCTTGTCTAGACTGCCTGGCAGCTTTCTAATGAAGATTATCACCACACCCTTTGATTCAGTCGGGATTATATTCATAGCATGCAATCTTTGAGATGATAAAGTATGGTTAAGTCACAAAAATGATCAATATTTGAAGGCCAAACGTGAAAGGGACACGAGTACCATAATTTCATATTTTATTATCCATAGTTATTTCTTCCACTGTCTCATACATCAACTAATAAACAGTACATTTCCATTTATACAAAATATAAACTATAAGGGGGAAATATAAACCCAACACCATCCATGTCATACAGTTGGATAAAGGGAGAAATGTGTCAACCCAACCCTCAGTTTAATAGACCCAAACACAGACCCCCCAAAAAAAAAATAAATCACAAGGCAAAACTGACACAAGTTTGGTGGCAACTGTTTTGTTTTTTTTTTGCTACATACATTTCAAAGACATTTCTAATAAAAGAGCAGAAAAACAGAAAATAATTTTCTTCGGCCAAACTTTAGCATTAATTGGGATATTGAGAGTTAATCTGTATACGTTGAGGTGCAGGTCCATGATTTAATAGAGTCATGTGACGTGACAACTTCAGCCCTGAGCATTTCCAAAAATGTGATGATGCGACTTATGGAAACAAGAGCCAAAAGAAAAAAAAAGGGTGGAAGCAGAGAGCGTGAACCATGGGGAGTGAAGCCATGAGAATTGGGTCCCAAACGCCTTTATGGTGGATATATGTTGAAACAGGGACGTACAGAGTAGTGGAGTCCATCCAAGTTAGTCACATGGTCTCTGAAGCCAAAGGCTGGATGAGAAATGAAGAGGTGTTGCATGGTGAGGTGTCGACAGGGTCCGGGTTTCAGTAGGGGTTCTGGAGGAGGGAGGAGGCCACCATGATGGGGATCAGGAGGGAGAAGGGTCCTGCATGAAGCAAGAAGCCCGCTGCAGTGGGAGTGACGGTGATGTTGCCTGAGCCGCTCATGTTGCCAGGGGCCATGGTGGTGTAGTTCATGGTGGAGTTTCCTGCACCTGTTGGGTTTGTGCTGTTCTGGCACACCACCTACCAAGGAAGATAAGGTCAAACACAATCTTTAATATCAGAGAATTTTAAATAAATTGTTTCAAATAACGATGTTTGTCAGGAAGACTTCTTGGTGATCCACATAAACCAAAAGGAGGGGGGAAAAAGAGCCAAGTTTCCGCAGGTGTGTCTCAGGTTACTTTTGGCAAGCTGCTCTGAAAAGAAACTTTAGATTCTTCCTCCACCTTGAGTTTGTTAGACAATACACAGCAACTGAATCATTGATCCATTGATGTACAGGCTAATCAAGGAGTGAAGTACCAGCCAATGAAATACAGTGTATTTAAAGTTAACCACCAAAATAAAATGTACCAGCTGATAGAACAGAATCAATATCACACGAGTTTTGCTCTTTGAATGCAATCCAAATCAAACTATAAAGCATACAGTATTACAGACTATCCCACATGTGTCAAACTCAAGGCCCTGGGGCCAAATCCAGCCTTTAAGAGCATCAAATTCAGCCCACCCAAGAAAGTGAAAATAATAGAAAAAAGAAAAACAAAACATTTTGTAAATTACCAACTAATTTGGTTGTAGATATCTCAGCTCCTGCAAATACAAAAAAATCCATAGTATTTGCAGAGCTCAGTTTTCCACTTCTTATATCACATGACGACAGTCATTTCTCATCTCAAATTTCTTGAAAGAACTCAATTTATCCAAAATTTGGCAAATTTTCATCAAATTATTCCACGAAATTTCCCCAAAATTCTCAAAATCGGTTAAATTTAAGTGAAGATCCTGCAGGGACTGATATACTGTACTCACATAATTTATAGATCATTTATACGTAGGAGTGCAAACCAGGGCACATTAATTTTGAATTAGCTTTTTTTCCCCACAAAAAAACAGAAAAAAGATCTGTGGGCCTCTTAATAAAATGAGTTTGACACCACATACATTCTATACGTTTAAAAATAAAAAAAAAATCATTTAAATTGATAAGAAACCAAATAAACCGTTGTATGGCATAATAAAACGTGTTGTCCTACCTGTGAGAATAAACATAATGCGAACAACAGCACTCCCAGCTGAACGGGCGTCATCTTTACCACAGTGTGAGGGTGAAAGCTGCGCACACACACACAGACACGCGCTGCTTCTCTCTGAAGTGGACGGGCTCGACCTTTTATACCAGCCCCAGGTCTATGACGTCACTTACGTAGTCCCCGGCAGACTTCCCGTCAGAGGGGACGGAATTTCAACCCACCAAAGGGTTTGAGCTATACCCCCTGGGTTAATGGTGAGCTTAATTATAGGCGTTGCTAATTGGTTCTTGAGTGCGCATGCGCTATGGCGGATACCTTGGGGTTGTCTTTACTTTTACTGTAAAAAAAAAAAACTGTCCCTTTTTCCTCCATAGCAGGACTTGAACACCACTATTTACATAATAAAACGTATCATCTCACAGATGCGTCATAGTATAAAGGATTTCAATTAAATAATAGAGACAAATTCAGGTTTTATCTCCTTTTTAAAATCTTTACTGGTGGAACAAACAACAGGCAACAACCTGTTGGACAGTTGCGTTTAAATTACTGAGACAACAGCGATATCTAGTGGTTAAAATGCGATCTACTGGTAAATTAGGAAGTTCCTTTTTCAAAATAAACTAACAGAGGTGTAAAGATTACTGATATATCATACTCAAGTAGGAGTACAAGTAAAAAGTAGCTCAGTTAAATTACTCAAAGTAAAAGTTGCTATAGTTACTTTCGCCCCCATGTTTATTGTTGGTAATATATCTTACCACGGTTCCCTTGTATACAGTAAACATCTCGTATAAACTTAAAAAGGAAAGGACAAAATCTTGCACAATTGGAACTTAATTTATTTTTCACAAAGGCATCTAGGTTTGTCAAAATGTGAAATAATTATTTTCAATAAAATAAAAACCAACGAATTCATTTCAAAATAAAATTAAAAAAAAAAATCCTCAGGCTCTAAGTATTGCTACATTTATTAACTCTTAAAAATTACGTTTAATCTGGTTGGTCGGTTGTGATGTGATGCATTTGATTGTTGTCTGGTTAGTTAATTTTTTTGTATTTTCACAATGTCCATTGATCATTTTAAAACAAAAACTAAAAAATCTAATTTACTCAGTAACGGTTGGGTATAGAAATCTAGTTAATTACTTGTAAAATTACTGATTTAGAAATATACTTTAAAAAGTATTAATTCCCATATAAGCAACTCAATTACAGTAACGTGAGCAATGACGACTGGCCAATAGAGGGCGCTAGGGCGCCGCCCCACCACTTACCATGTTTGAGTGAGAAATTAAAATAATAAAAAATAATAATGAATTAAAAATACTACGAAACAAATGTATATCTGTATTTAGATAATCAGAATACATATTATATAGATAATAATGATGATGTGTGAAGTTGTTTCGTTCATGTGTGTCTGATTGTTGATGACGTGTTTCCTGTTTAGGGCGCAAAAATCTTTACCGTCCACTCTCGTTCAAAGTTTTGCATTCATAGTAACGCCTCTTCAATATGGGTGATTGGAATGTGTCTGGGCGCAGTTTACCTGCGCCCATGGGAGGGGCTGACGTCACAGTGGTCCGTCATAAAGTGGCTTTGACAGGTGAAACCGTGGGACGATAGAAGGTGAAGCAAAATGAAGAAAGAGAAATTAAATAATTCTGCTTTCCCTGCTTACCTGCTGACTCAGCATGGATAAAGACAGGTAGGACCCATTTAAAGCACTTTTCAGAGAAGGCAAAGAAACCTGAACAAACTACATTTGATGATTTCAAATCTTGAACATGTCCATATTTTGTAAACTAGGTCTTAAATTATATTTTTTTCACATCTTAAATACGTCTTAAATGATGTATATTCATTTACCACTTCATTTTTCACCCCCATTTTTATTTAATTACTTGTTAAACTAACTAAAACTGAAAAAAAAGGTCAAATCTGAAAAACAAAATTTAAAAAACAAAACAAATTACATATCAAGAAGTATAATAACCCTGACACACACTCACTCACTGTATTGTATGTACCAGAGTTTCTCAAGTTGTGGTACGTGTACCCCTAGGGGTATGCGATGGCACTACAGGGGTACTTAAGAGAGATAGAGAAGGGAAATTAATAAATGAAAGCATTAAAAATGTGGGGTTTTATAATGTTTATTTCTTTAGTTCAAAATGATAATACTACTAAATTTTACCAGCAATTTACAAAACGACAATAAAAACACCAAATAAGAGAAAAATATACTGAATAATAAAAAGAACAGACAACCAACAACGAAATCTGCAAAATGACACCAAAAACACCCACTAATAGATTAAAATACTATTACCAGCAACACACAAAACGACAACAAAGACACATTGCTACAAATTACACAAACATAACAGAGAAAATGACATCAAAATGACATCAGAAACAGACTGAGATGGAATACTTTTAGACAAAATACACAAAATGAAACCAGAAACACACACATTGACACAGAAAACCCACAAAATGATGATAGAAATGATACTGATTCGAATACTGAAAAAACAAGGATCATTCTCCTGGTCCCACATCAGGAGGGAGATGATCATAAATGATAAAAACTATAGAAATAAATCTATTCAGGAGGCACTAAATACTGTTTCTTTCCACTTATTTACAAAATGAGATTCTTTAAAATGTGTGTTATCACTCATTCATTCCATCATTATGATCTGTTGTTGTTTTTTCATAGTATTCTGAGCAAAATGTGGTAGTTGGACTTTGATTCAGAAATGAGAGAAAGGGGGTACTTGAGCCAAAAAAGTTTGAGAACCACTGGTATATACTATTACTATGTACTATATTTGTTCTTACTTGTTTATGGGTTCAATAAATGTGGTTAGTTTGAAAGCAGTTCTGTAAGTGCAATTGTCCTTACTTATTTGTTCAAAGCTACACAAAACTGTTTTTGATGTTTATCTATTTTGGAGTTGTAGCCCCCGCCCTGGAGAAAAATTCACCAGCCGCCACTGAACGTGAGTACTTGTAATCCATTACTATCACCTCTGGAAATTACTAGAGAAAAAGGTTTTTCTCTCCATTCAAACAAGTAAGGAAAATCAATATCCTCATGCTGAAGATAATGACATAAAATAATAATAATGTCAGTTTTACGTCTTCTTCTTTTTTGGTTATTGACGTGTTTGCAACCAACATGAATAGGTGCATATCACCAGCTACTGTATATGTTTTATTTAATTACTTTCCCTTTGATGGGTCACCAGCTCCTGATATAGTTTTTATTCTTGTTTTAGTTGCGTACAGCACTTTGTGCCAGCTGTGACTGCCTTAAAGTGCTATACAAATAAAGTTGCGCTGAGTAATAAGTAATATGATAAATATATGAAATACATTAGGAAAGAACGAATTAATCCACTTACCGATAAGTTCCATCCATTATCTGACCCGCTTGGTCCTTTTTTTGAGGGGTTCACTTAAGTTACATTAGGTAACGTTAGGTTGTGCTTTGTCATCTACTTTTTAAAATCAACCCTAAATAAAAAAAATATATATTTTCAATGAATATTGCAATTTACCCCAATGGGCTTGGCCCTAAATTATTACATCACTTGGTTCGATAGTATTATTATGATTATGAAGAATAAAAAGATTATTATCATTATCGTTGTTGTTGTTATTATTATTATTATTTTTATTAATATTATAACAATAATAATAATAATAATTATTATTATTATTATTATTATTATTGAGGATGCAGGAGGCATGCTAACGCTAACGTTAATGCTAATGCTAATGCTAATGCTAATGAAAACTAATGATGCGGGCCAGCACCTGCATCCTCACTAGCATTTTCTTCAGGAAATGCAAATATTCTATATTAGCAGGCTCACTCACTGGGCCTTGAACGTAGTTTTTTCAGCATTATTTTTATTCTATGTTTTTATATAGAGTTCCTCCTCCCTTGGCCCGCACATAGCTGGGACACGTGTCTTCTTTTGTTGTGATACGTAAAACATTTGCGTTTGTCAGCTACAAACATGAGCTTGTCTAAGATAAAGACAAACACGAATACATACAGGTCAAAGCATAGATTTCAAAAGTTTTTTATCTAACAGTATTCTTTTAATAGTTACTTAAAGATCACATTTACGGCTGATATAAAGCAATACAAATTATGTTCCAGATTATTGATTTATTCATTATTATTGTTTATCGTTTAGGGGTTGATTGTATCTGTTTATTTATATGAGTTGTTTAATGTGTATTAAGTTTAATATTTAAAATAGAATTATTCTTATTTGTCAATTATTTAGATTTTATGCCTTTTGGTCAAACTTTCTTTTTTTGGTGGTAAATGTATGAGTGTCCCATGCAGTTATTTACATCTGATTTGTCTAATCGCTTATACGTACTTGCTTGTGTTATTGTTAGATTTAGATGAAGTTGAAATCAGATGTTCTAAAACTGTTTGTTCCAATAAAAATTTGCGGTATGAAAGTTGACATGAATATATTTTATGAATAGAATTATTGAGTATAAATATATTTGATTATAGTGTGTTAAAAAAAGAAACAAATGAGTGATAATCCATTTCAACAGCAGCAGTAGTAGTAGTAGTAGTAGTAGTAGTATTGTTTTTCTTTAAAGAGACAATGTTTGAGTTTGTTGTGTTTTGATCAGCGTTGAAATGGTCTTACAGTATTGAATTATGAAGCATCATTTTCCATGATGCAGGCCAGTATATGAGTGTAGTCACAGGACACCATTGCCCTTATGATGCTGGCTATATTTGCATGAAATGTGATGCAGGGAAACCACCGGGCTGTGTTCTCTGGTGTAATTATTTAGCACTGATGGATGAACGTCGCCCTCTGTCGTCCTATTGTATCCTTGTATTAACCCTGACCAAACGAAATGGACAGTTTCCTCTTCTAAATAGCTGATATGTTCACATGTCTGTACCTATGAGCCGTGGTTCTGTAGCTATTGCAAGCAATCAAACACCAAGTGGCCAATTCTCCTGATTTGCTCCAGATGTTTGGGGATTGTAACTCTAGACCTAAAGGCTGCCTGCAGTCTTCTGTCATTTGTCTAAGTGGATTTCTGAGGGAACATGTGAGATGGTCTTTACTCCCATTTCCAGCCAAAGGGACAGCGCTCCCTGCAGAGGCACCAGATGTGCGCTGTTATGGTGAGCAGCAGAGAGGGGGCCTTTTGTCAGGCATCAGATAAGACCTGTTCCCAAAGCCGGGCTGGATCGGGTGTCATCAGCGGGTCTACGAGGGGGCGAAACTTAAGCTTGGCGCAGGTGGATCGAGTTTCTGTTTACACGAGCGTGATCCCTGGATTTCTCCAACCAGAGCGCGCTGAGGCAGGAGGAGGAAAAGGTCTGCGCCTGCTTCTCAATACCTGGGTTTCTAGAGTTCACAGGTAAACCCTGGAAAGGAGAGATATGAAAAAAGTAAAACATAAGTTCTAAGAGGCCTGAATAGGTCCTCAGTGTTTAATGGCGCAGAACGGACATGGACAACTGGGGGCCCAGGAGCCACATCTGGCCCTTGGAACAATTTTGTGCGGCTCCAAAAGTAAAGTTACAAATTGATTAGAAAAACACACGAGATGACTACAAGAGTAAGAGAAACGCACAAAATAACAACAAGAGACATACAAATGATGGGAAATGTACTAAACAATACCAAGAACGCACAAAAAAGAAGAAAATACAGAAAAGTAGAGAATATACACAAAATGACACCAAAAGCACACACAATGAAAGAAGAATACACAAGATGACTATAAGAATTCACAACAAATGTCCAAAACGACAACAAAAACAAACGACAGCAAAAAAAAAAAAAAAAACACAAAATGAGAGAAAAATATACAAAATGTTACCAGGAACTAAAAAATAAGAAACAAGTAAACAAGAAATACACAAAACGACAATAAAAACATGCAAAAATGATGGAAAATGTTCTAAATAATACCGACACACAAACAACAAGAAAATGACACAAAATGATTACTCAAACACAAAATAAATGAAGAAAACACACAAAAAGACACTATGACACAGGTTGAGAGAATATACACAGAATGACTATAGGAATCCATCAAATAAAGAAAAAATAAAATAAAAAACAAATGACAGTTTAAAAAAAAACACACACAAAATGAGGAGAAAAAAAACATGCAAAAGTTAAAAAAAAAGGCTACCAAGAACACAGAAACACCAACAAAAATCCACAAAATAACAAAAAATATGAAACTAAATATACAAAATAACACCAGAAACACACACGACGACAAAAAAAAAAAAAACATTAAATTGAGGGAAAACATTAAAACATATCAAAAACACACAAATGATAAGAAAAATAAACAAGATTATTACTAAAACACACAAAATAAATGAAGAAAACACATTGAATTAAACAGAAAGCACACAAAATGACATTGAAAACACACAAAATCACCACAAAAACGACTATAATAATGTTCATATTGATTATTACATTAAATATTGACGTGAAACCTTGTAATGTGATAGAAGTTGCCCATTTCTGGCCCAGAGGAATACTGTGGAAAGTATGATGTGATTTTGTTATAGTTTAAATAGCATCAAAGTGAGTTATTTGATGAATGTGGCCACAGGTCACTAAATGGCACCGGGTTGTTTAAGTGAAGTGGTAAAGTGTGTGGAGTTTTAGTTTTCCTATGCACTGAACTCGAATATCCTCAATACTTTCATCAGTGGTAGTGAAATGCGACACTGCAGCCTAATAAATACACTGGCCTTTAACCGTGAGACAAATGTTTACATTTCAAGCCATGTTTGTGGAGGGAGGCAGAGACACACACACGCGCACACACGCACACACACGCGCAATCAAAAGGATGCCATTGGAAAAAGGCTGCTAAACATTCTACCATGGTATCATTTCACCGCGGTGCTCTTTTCATCTCTTTATTTTAAGACAAGACTATACACACAGTGTTTGTACTGTGTCCCCTCAGATAAAACACAGTCTTTGCATTCCTTATGAAATGTATCTGTTGAGATTTGGGAGGGGTGGGCGCCAGGTGTTGGGTTACATCAAATCAGGGGGAGATTGGCGCTGCCTCGAGAGAGCGCAAGTTTGATCGGAAACTTAGGTTTTGGAATTTCAAAATAAAAGCACAGTAGCGTCGCTTTTGGAACAGAAAACGCCTTTAAAATGAGAAATGTTGTTACATCTACTAATTTGACCGGATTTGCCATCACCAAGAATTTGAAAACCTTCATAGGCAAGAACTAAAAGCGTATAGTTTGTTCATTATTGCAGTCAAATAGACAGAAGCTACATTTTAAAATAATTTAGACACTGTGGAGATGAGGGGTTCTATGTGGAGATTGAATTTTCTCCATGATCATGCAAATGTTTACTTCTCTTGTCGAAATTGGTGATACCATAACAATGATAATAGCATGAATAATATCCATCTTTATTTTAGCACCGTACCCACCATACCACCTTTGGCAAATACCAAATGTTAGTGTTGTTATCATGGTCACAGGAAATGGCAACTGGTTTGGACAATACAGCAAGTATTTCGTGGCAACTTGTTAGTGTTGAGTTTTCTACGGAGCCCTAGGCATGACATGGTAAAAAATACAAAATGAAAAAATTATGACTACAAATTTGTATTTCATGGCCACAAATTAGTGTCGCAATAAATCAATTTGGTTTTTTTTTTTTTGGTTTTTTTTTTTTTTACGATGTCATGTCTGGGGCTCCACACAAAAGTGATAAATCTGTGGTTATAAAACCAGTCAATTAGAAGGGAAATTAACCAACAAATACAGGCGAGGGACTTGTGGTTTAATTTTCCATATTTTTCTTTCTTTTTTTAACTTTACAATATATATATATATATATATATATATATATATATATATATATATAAATTAAAAAAAAATAAAAATAAATATATATATGTATTTTTATTTTTTTTTATTTTATTTTTTTATTTATTTTTTTAGAAGATTCTCAAGCAAATAGAAGCTGTAAATAATCAGCAACAAAGTTATGGGTAATTGTTTCTTCTCTGCATTAAATTAAAGTTAACTGTTAGTGATGTTTATTATGTAAATATGGGACACGATGGTGAGGTGTACTTTGAAAGTCCAGAGCGGAACTTTAACTGTTGGTCCACGGTGACTTGACGGCGGTGTAGAGGAAGGGTGAGTGTGGCTCGTTCATCCGCGGAGCCTCGAGCGCAGAGTGCGCGCATGTTCTGCGGACTCGCACGCACTGGAAGCCGCTCATGAGGAACTCAGACGTCCGGGAATGACAGCCGCTGTCAGCAGGAGTGACAGCTTTCACTCTGAGCCACTCCGCTAAAGCCTTCTCCTCCGGACACACCACACACTGATCCGGTTCGGATCCAGCCTACAGCAGGACTATGCCAGAGATGGAGAAAGGAAGACCACCGGAAAATAAACGCAGCAGAAAACCCGCACATCCCGTGAAGAGGGAGATCAACCAGGAGATGAAGGTGAGTCTGTGTCTGTTTGTTTGTTTGATCATCCAACTTTTTACGCACGGAGTGTGGCGATCCAGCTGTGCGCCAATCAGTGTTTGGTGTCAATGAATGTTGCCTTTGTAATGTTATTTCCTAACGTTTTGTACACACAACGAGCGCATGCCTTATTATATAAAGTTATCACCAAAATAAAACAACAAATCTATGATAACCTGTGAGTAATAAAGAAATCTGAAAGGACTGTGGGAACATAGACAGTTTTGATCATACATGTCACTATGTGTCTGGAATTGAGCTGGCTGACCTTTAGGTCCAGCTGTGGCCGGACGCGCGCATACACTGGAGATCCAGATGTGCGTCACCTCGTTGCTCGCATTCACGTGATGCGCCACTCACAGATGATTTAAACAGCATAAAGTAACCTGCTCCTGTTTCCC
This sequence comes from Gouania willdenowi, assembly GCF_900634775.1. Classification (NCBI taxonomy): domain Eukaryota; kingdom Metazoa; phylum Chordata; class Actinopteri; order Blenniiformes; family Gobiesocidae; genus Gouania; species Gouania willdenowi. The sequence goes on along the minus strand of NC_041066.1, from coordinate 9,339,188 downwards.
ACCTTTCACACTTTAAAAAATTAAAAATCCCTATTATTTTGTGTTAAATAATGTGTTATAAAGGACAAGTTTTGTGAAATCTCAGTACTGGGCATGATTCCCACTCATCATTATGAGTCCATTACACCATGGAAAGTAATCCACAGATTGTCTGCTTTGCTGCTTTGTTTGGGTTAGGACTCTGGACATCTGAGACGGCTGACTGTGATGGTAAAGGATATTTGAGGCTCCTTCAAGCTGAGGCTGGGGAAATCTAAAAGGACAAGTCGTTTTCTTGAGGGAGACCAGCCCTTTCGTGAGAGAGGAAATGTGCTCTTTTTCATGTTAGTGGTTTGGATTGTAGCGTTTGATATCCAGGGGAGGTGTAGGGTTACATCTTAACTAATTTTAATCAAAACATGTGAAACAATATCCTCGCTTGATGTAAGCCCGCTTGGGTAGAATCTCGGGGTCGGGCCTAGAAGTTTGTTGGCTTTGGCTGCGACTCTCTCTGTGGTTTGGGATATGGCTTGTCACTCTCTCAAAGCAGATGTTTGTCTGAACTGCCAAAGAAACAAAAACAGCATTGCAGGATTTTGAAGGTTGCGTGAAAAAAAAAAAGAAAATTGTCCCAGTTGTTACCAAAATATAGATTGAGAGACACTGGTGTGTGTTTATAAGGGGTTTTATGTGGAGGTTAGGGTGGGACGATACGCGATACTGGCCTCACGATAATGATATGAGACGATGTTTTTGGAAAGTGAAAAACTAGAACAATCTACACAGCCCAGATTTAAGATTTTAAGATATGTGCATGTTTATTTTCAACAATAGTAGCATGTCAACAATTTCTGGTAACAATTGAGACTTTTGGACATGGAACGCATAGTAATGTACTGCTCATCATCAAAATAAATATTTAGTGCATTCTGACAATTGATTACGCTAGAAAAACCTATCGGGATACCGCCCCATGATGCATTGCGAGCAGACTGTAATATCGTCCTGTGACCGGCTAAAAGTCAAACATCCCCCTTTCAAAACAAAAGCATCTCTTCTTGTCTTCCATTAGTTCTTAGCGCTTTTGTATAATGGGGCTCTTGTTTTGAAGTTAATTAGAAGTTTAGTCAGTTGCACAATGGCGGATCTCCAAAAATCTCCAAAATGTGGAGATGAAATGTGTTTCCGTGAGTTTTATGGATGAAATGACCACATGTTGATATTCTACTTGGTCACTTTCTCACTTAAAATGCTTTCAGAACTTTCAAAGGCGGAGAATCAACAGATATATTTAGCCTCAGTTTGCTTCAGGTTTTTGTCGTTGTAGGTTCGAAATGCATCTTGGGAAACTTGGAAGTATACTTCAGTGGCAACAGTCCTCATCCTAATCATACTAGTAGTATATAGTAAACAGTATATACTTATTGAGTTTGTATGCCATTTCCAACGCAACGCTTGCTTGGGATGGATGTAGCAGGGATGGAAAGGTTTACTGCCTTGATGATATATATCCTCTTGTGGCATTTTGATAAATCGCGATACCTTGTTGTAAGATATATTGTCCCACCCTTTAGTGCACAACACTACAGTTCCCTGATTACGAAAGATTTGGAAGTGAAACCCAAGAGATGTGCTCATGTAAAGTGAGTTGGAAGAAAATCGAGGCATACAGGGAACTAAATGAGCTGATTTCCAGCCCAGCTGAGGTCCATCCAGTGTTGTCTCTGTCATACATCTGTTTCAACACCACAGTCAGACCCACTCCCTCCACGTCAGAGCCCAGCGCAGCTCTGGACACTGGATACCTAACTTTAATCATCGTTAGGCATATTTAGCTGGAAACGATACCACTGCTCGCACTCACCCACACAATCTCCCAGACGCACACACGCAGCAGAAAGTGAGCAAGCAAGGGGGAGATCCATTTCTTTGAGGCCCTAGTGAAGAGCAGAGGTCGGAGTGAGGAAAGCAAGGGAAAGAATGTGCAGTCAGTACCACAGCACTACAACAGCACAGAAAAGGTTGAAACCTGAGAGTCGGCGCTGTGTCGGGTGTCAGGACTGGAAGGTGCTGGGATGGAGGGGAAGATGGGGAGGATGGGAGGTGTGGGGAGGCAGTGGGAGGAACGGGGAAAGCTGGAGTAAAAGAGAGAGTGAGAGAGCGGTGGACACTGGAAAGAGAAGTGGAGAGAGGAGTGGGGCATTTCCGAGAACCGTGGGACCTTGCTGTGGTGTAGGGTGTCCCGCTCTGATTTCTGCCCGTTCTGGATCATGTTTCTCCTCCAATCCGGTTCTTCCATAACCACTGAGAGAGGTGGGTGGATAAAGAGAGAGACCTTTGTATTTTTTTTTCATCTGGTGGTAATAAAAAAAAAAAAAAAAACAGGAGACCACACATCCCATCTGTGAAGAACAGTTTTCTTTTTCCCTTACTTTTTTTCCCAATTAAAAGAGATAAACAAAGTATGATTCATAGATTTTACACTGGTGTTGGGTTTAAAACCTTTCCCTCTCAGATTTAGAAAGAGTAAACAACTCGAATACATCATGGAAAAACTGTCATACTGTACTCTACTGTGTCCCTATTCATTTCTCCAACAGGGCTGGGACTCAGAAAGAAAACCTCACATTGATTCAGAGTAGGCAGGTCTCATATGTTCAAAAGTTCCACTAGTAATTCAACAAGGAAAGCGTACACCATGCCTGAGTTACACTTTGTTTTTACAGTCATTTATTCTCCATTTTAGACATTTGCAGAGAGCACCATGAATGAGCTCCTGGGATGGTACGGCTACGACAAGGTAGACCTGCGAGAGTCCGAGGCCAACGAGATTAGAAACTACAGAGAGAGGCGTCAGCATGTGTCTGTGCTAAAAGGTGAGGTCAGGTGGTAACAGTTCACCGTCGGTGCAGTCTTATCGATTTCAAAGTCACAAACAAGTTCTGCAGGTTTTATCGGGGACATTGAGTCACGACACAAATAAAACGTCTTGCAGTTGCTCAGGTTTCATTCATTCAGAAACATTTGCTTTCTATGCAAAAAGGTATTTAGATTTCTGCTGTTGGTATCACATGACCAAACCCAAGTTAGCATCTTGTCTTACAGAAAACTCATTGCCAAAACCTAAAAGCCTGGACACCCAAATCCCCCACTCCGTCCTGGCAATGAGGAGCGGAGAGAGAGAGCCTTCCAATGTCCCTTCCTCCTCGCCATCCTCCTCATCAACAAGTTCATCCATGACCACCTCCAAGGAGGTCAAAAGTGCTCCTGTAATCGTCCCCCTTATAAAGCCATCCGCAGGTAGGTTTCAGGAATACTGTTGAATACAAAATGTGTTGTTGAAAGCAGGGTGGTTGATGCACATCATATAACACGTGATTGGCCTTTGATTTATGTGAAACGGGGTCAAAGTTTAGGGTCAGCAGCAGGCGCTGGTTCAGGTTTTAGTTTCAGCTTCTTCCTCATTAACTTCTGAGCAGTAACAGGAACCTTGTAAAAACTAAAGAGGTGCTGCAATTAAATGACATGTCTCCATGTTCTTCACATTATTGGTCTTTTATTGTGCCTTAAGATTTCTTTTTTTAATGCTGTTTTATTATCTTGATCAAAACTACCATCAGAAAACACCTTAAAAAAAAATCTGGTTCACACAACAACTGAGAAGTTTAATCTTTATCTCTGGGCCACAGCCTGATACCAGATGATGGAACAGTTGGTAGCAGGCTGTGGAAAGCTGTGTGAAGAACACTGAGTACAGTACATAACCAAGCCCTGATGTTGCAGCTTTTATCTAATCGAAGCTGGATTCATGCAGTCTGAATATTTCCAACCTGAGCTAACTTCTTACCTATCACAACTACTTCCACTACCAGTATACGCTATAACCCGAGTTTGGTTGGGAACCAGTGCTTTCAGGAATTATCTCACTTTAAAAATGTACAACTCCAGTAGATCTACAACAGTAGTTCCCAAAGGTTTTGAACCTAGAGTTCAGTTTCATTTTTTTGAAGAGTAACTAAAACCTGAGTTTTTGGCTGATGTGCGTCGAGGCTGTAACTTAAAAAAATGCCCTGATTATGGGCGGGGCTTCTGGAGCTGTTCAGACACACCCAGTCTATACTATAAAATCTCTAAAGAACAATTGATGCTACTCTAACTATACGAAAATACTCACTATACTTCACTATTTGCAATTCTTTCAAGCCAAACAGTTCTCGTGCGTGACATAAAAAGCCAACAAAACATCACAAACTACCATTTTTCAGCCAATTACAATTCAATTGTTATAGCTGGTTTTCAACCCATAGAGGGCAGTCACTTTGATATTTTCAAAGGAAAATATGACTAAATGAAATAATTTGACTAAAATGTCAAGAGTTGGATAAGAATCAATCAACAACACTACTTAATACTCAAACACGATTGTTTTCAGCTGAAAAAAAACGTTTTGGGGTTTTATGTTTATTTAGGTGCATGGTAAACGTTAATTTTCCTGTTCTCCTTGGGTTGTCCTTTGCAGTGGAAGATGTGCAGAATGTGCAAATAGTTTGTGTTTGGTGCCAGAAGGAAGGTGTGAAACGCTACTCCCTGTGTATGGGTTCAGAGCTCAAGAGCTTCTGCAGCGAGAAGTGTTTTGCCGCCTGCCGACGGGCCTACTTCAAACGCAATAAGGTCAGTGGCTGGGGAACGAAAAATTACCATCACTCATTAATTCTCAATTGATATTTTTCCTTCATATGTTCGATACACAGAATTTGATTGCCTAACTGTTCTTAACACTGTCAAAGCATTACTGCTTTATTCGTTATTTTATCACTTAATGAACTGGGAACCACTGTTGACTGGAAATTCCTCACACTAGTGACAGAGTTAGAGATGCTCTGGTTTTCACTTTTTGCCATTTATCGAACCTGCTCAAATCCATAAAATTAGCCTTTATCTGCGGTTTTGTTATGTTATTCCAGTGTTTTTCAACCTTGGGGTTGCCTGGAATTAAAATGGGGTAATCTGAAAAGTCTAGTAATTAATACAAAAATTACTAAGTAAAACTATAGTTCTTTTTTATTATTATTCAATTATTATAGTAATTATTATTGAATTGTTATTGACACACAATCTCAATCAAAAGTATTCTATACTTTCTCTTCCTCAAAAATAACTAATCATGTGCACTAATCCTGGCTACTCTGAATTTGTAACAGTATAGCAAACATTGACTAAAAAGAAATTCTAGGAAAAAAAAGAAATTTGTGATATAAAAATGGGGTTACGACCCGAAAAAGGTTGGGAACCACTGTGTTAATCTAAGAACTCAATCAAAATTAATTTGCGGTCTGATTTTATTCACCTACTGTTATGATAAAGAGAGAGTCACTGTTATTCACGTCACCTCTCAGTAGTCATAATGTTATGGCTTATCAAGCCAGTGTAGGAATGGTTAGATGAAGGTCAAAGTTTGCGGTAGGCCCCGAGTATCAATTTCACTTTAACAGAAATGGTAAGACGTATTAGGTGGATTTGGTCTGCAGGCACAGGGAACCACTCTGATTCCCATTGCCTTGAATTCCCCCCAATCCATTATGGCATGGATATACCTTCTTTAGCGGTGTGCAGTGACAAGCCGTATTGCATTTCACCATCTCTGTTGTTTATACTGTGGTTTGTTTAGTCACACAACATGAGAGACAAAGAACGGCTGAACAGACTGCACACAACAAGCCCTTCCATTTTTTGTAGGCGGGGAGGAAAGCATTTCTGTCGGCTTGTTGCTGCTTGTCTGAGAGGAAGGCCAGGAGGCCTGGGGCAAGGTGTCCATTTTCATTGCATACCTTACCTTCAGCTGCCTCATATTTCGTAACTCAACACGACTCATTGGGTCACAGAGATGGATATGCACTTAGATCCACATTAGATCTGCTTACATGAATTAAGAAGAAATTCCTATATTAATACTAGCAGAGCCATTAATAAGATGAACACACTTCCTTTGCATGATCACCTTACTTGGTTGTAGAATTGAGTTTCTGTGATACCTCTTATCTCTTTCATTTACTTGCTTTTTTTTGTTGTGACACATGTGGGATCTGTTAACTGAAAATAAATATTCTGAAGCAGCTAATAATGACTTCAGTGGTTCATCTGACTCTGTGGTTTCACCTAGGCCAGGGATGAAGATCTCCACGGTGAGAGATCCCCCCAACACCCCCATACGGAGGATGCATCAAGGCTGATCAAGATCAACAGCAATGTCAGAGTAAGAAGAAACTCTGAATACATATTTTAATTTCCATTAGAAAGCAATAGCACAAAAAAGTCAATAGAAGATTTGCCTCTGAAAAATATGATTATATAGTTAGCTTCTGTTAGCTTTTGTATCTTATGTTTGTAGAACATTCTTATTGGTCACTGCTAGAACCTGTCACTTCAATAACCCCCTACAGTCTTTGTCCCCTGTGCCACAGGTGTGCGATTGGTGCAAGCATGTACGTCACACTAAAGAATACCTGGACTTTGGATCAGGAGAGGAAAGGCTACAGTTCTGCAGTACCAAGTGTTTAAACCAGTACAAGATGGACGTCTTCTACAGAGAAGCCCGTGCAGCACTCACCAGCAGCAGTTCCAGCCCAAACAGACCCAATCATGAGGCAAGGGGAGAAAGCAGTGTGACAGGGCAAAGATTGCTCACTCCTGAGTCTTGGACCAGCAATAGCAGCTCTGTGGAAGCTCGAAATAAAAATCTATCCCCAAAAGGGTCTGTGCTTCTTCAGGGACCGGCAGAGGCTACTTCAACATCTCCTTCAGAAGGATCCTCGTCTTTTTCAAAAGTCTCTATGTCAGGGTTGAGGAACTTAGAGAGGTCCATGCAGTCTCTTCCACCACCCAATTCTGTAGAGGTCTCTCACCATCCTCCTCCACGGCCCCCTCTGGAACAAAAACCAGTTTCACAGATCCCCATACCCTTCATTAGACCTCCTCTTCATGCCCAGGGCTTGAAAAGCCCTCTTTTGAATGTTCCCAGATATCCTGGCCCCCCCGCCAGCCCTATCCATAGACCTCCTCACTCTCCTCACCTGCAGCCCCCTACCCCTTCTTCTCTAAACCCCCCTGGACTAATGCCTCCCTTCCAAGGAGCCTATTTTCCAGGCTTGCATTCTCCTCCTATAAATATGATGCCAAGAGGTCCTGTTCCTGTGCATCCTATGATGAACTTTGGTATACCATCTTTTAGCCCGCTCTTGCCCCAACCCACTGTATTGGTGCCTTATCCCATCATTGTTCCTCTGCCTGTCCCCATACCGATACCAATTCCAATTCCTGTCCCCTCTAAAGGTACCCTGGAAACTCCGAGTCATGGAGGGGTTATTCAACCTGTCCCAGAAGGGGTAGACAGATGTAGATCCAGAGGAATCAGGGCACCAACCCCAGATGTTTCCGAAGGAGAGAGCAGAGCAATGGCCAACAAATTAGGTGGAACCTTGCTAAAAAGTGTGTCACCCCCAAGTGAGCATATTACCAGGGACACAGAGTGGGTTAAATCAGAGCGGTCATTTATGTCCCCAGCATCCACACCACAAAGTGGAGCATCCTCCCCGCTAACACAGTATAATGAATTTCCCTGCTCCGCTCGAGGATTAGAGGTGCAGGCAGACTTTAAATATCAGCAGACAGAGAGACATGTTATTCAAAGAGTTCTTCAGCGAACCCAAGTGAAGCTGGAGCCCAGTACCAATGGAGTGGTGGATCTCTCAGGTCTTGGGGAGTCAGAAAAGCTCAACAGATCAGGGCACCATGATATCATCAAACCCATCCTTCCCCTAACCCAGTCCCCTCCAGTTGACATTATTCACCAGCATCAAGACTCTCATAGTCCATCTTCTCACTCTCAATCCAGTCCAATGGGAAGCAGCCATGTACATGAACCCACATCCTCTTCTGTGAAATGTCACGCCCACGGTCAAAACGGGATGTCCTCATTGTCCACACCTGCCAGTCCAGACTTCTCCTTAAGTCAGAGTTTACCAGCAACACCCCTTGAACCTGCACTTAGTGAGCTGGAAGCTATTAAGGAGAATAAGTGCTCTGTTGTCAGCCCAGTGAGGGTTGAAGGCCTAGTTCGTCAGTCAGAGGAGCCTGTGACAGTAGCTAGAGATGCAGGAGAAGACTCCCATGTTCCTGATGAGGACCATGCTTACGCCCTGCCCACAGCACCAAAGACAGTTGGGACCACCGCACCACTGCTCTTGCCCAAACTCAGGGACAAGGGCAGCCTGCGGACCCCTGCGAATGTGCCTACCACAGAAGACATGGAGCCACCTCTGAAGAGGCGATGCCTACGAATCCGCGATCAAAATAAATAGACGACTGAGGTGAGGGATTCTGTTACAGTGAGAGGAAACTTAGCCTATAGATAGGAAATAGCTTCCATTATCTGGTATTACAGAGTTGCACATTTTAGGAAAGGCCAGAACTGCCCGACCAACTTATCATGCCAACACAGTAAAGGTAATGAGGAAAATCCAAATGATGTATCCCGTTTTGTGCAATTTTAATTTTATTCAGTAGAATAAAAGCAACAAGGAAACTCCAGGCATGTTCATATTTTCACTCAAGTCTAATGGCAGGTTTCACAGTATACACATGGTCACTAAACAGCATGGCGCCAAAGAGAGAGAATCCCAGTAACATTGCACTCCACAATGCTCTAGGATTACAGCAAGGGAAGGAGGTGTAGGGGACGAGGCAGTGAGAGTCACTTTGAAAAGATATCACTTCACCACAACCTGACTGCCACAGACCTTTGTTTGCATAGCCGCCTGCTACGAAGGGCAAGTGTCGTTAGGAGATGTGAGTGAATGGCAAATGAGTTTGTTGTGTTTAGGTTGCTATTTATTTTAAAGTATGAATTGGGTAGAAGTTTTTTTTTGTTTTGATTATTCAGATATATTGTATTGCACCATACAGACGTATGCGGAGGTTGCTGCACAGATAGAAGTGAGGGTAGGGGAGAATATGAGCCAGTCCACAGCAGTGATCAAGCTCTTGGGCTTCATTAGGAACCACAGAGGCAGAACTGTAGCGATCCAATTACACAGGTCATAATGACACCCAATTTTGGCCGTGGCTCGATTCTCTTCCACGTATCAACCGTGCACTCTCGCTTTTCTTCACTCACCACTGCTGTCTGTTGCCAACCAGATGTTGTTAGAATGCAGCGGGGTTTTTTTTTTTGTGCTTTGTATCAATCAAGGATTCCAAATGCATGGTTGGTTCAGTCCAAATAGCTGTAACCTCAGCCCACTGGTATTTTGACACAGTGTGGTCATGTTACCATTCTACTGTATGTCTAAAGATTACCTTGCTGATACTACAGATATAGATTCGTTTTCAACAGGCTTTTGTGCCACTTCGTAACTCCAAAGGCCAGGGGTCACCCTAATATTAGGTTTTTTGATATCCAAAAAGTCAGCATCAGCTACATGTTATTCTTTTTGTCTGATGGTAATTGGATAAACATGTTGCCCCCTTGCTCTTTTGTCATTTGTTGTGCTTTCATGCACCACCATAGTAACAAATACATATGAAATCACAGTGTGCAACTTGTGTCGTGCAGATGGATTTATGTTCCCGGGTTGTGTGTAATTGGAGATGGCTGCCGTATGAGAATGGCTTTAGCCTCCCACTTCAATGGTCTAAACTGAACTTTACTATCCTGCTCTATTGTCTCTGCTCCTAAAAAGTCTCCAAAAACTCATGCAGTGACACAGTCCACAGCAAACTAAAGGATTTCACCTCAGGAAACAGCCTGTTTTTACGTCTCAGTTTTCCTAGCCTTTATTTGGGATATTTTACAGCCTCGTGTAATTTGATCCCACCACATGGGTATTTGCTGTGTGTTTGAAACTAAGACGCATTGGGACAGAGGGAGTACAGAACCCTAGTTTGGCCCTTACGTGTGTGCGCCTGTTTGTGTTTAATATGCATATGTGAATGAAAGTCTGTGGAAGTGTGTGAGAGGCCAGATGTTCCTTGTTTGATTGGGGCCAATGCAACAGTTATCTCAGAGTCGACATGATTGAAAGCCTCATTCTCAGTGTTTGTTTAGAGTTCATTTCTCTCTGATTATCTGATACAGGAAAAGGTTTGGCGTAGGATGTGACAGAGCTTGAAAAGTCTCACCACGTGTCTAAATTTTCTCTGTTTTCTGTTTTTGCATTCCCACCCTCTCCGCCTAATGAACAGATTCCCTGTTCAACACTGAAAGGCAGTGCTAGATTCAGTGCAGCGCCCTCTAGTGGAGAAGACAAGTGCTCCCAGCATCCAAGCCTGCGTCCCAGCCTGTCAGCTCGCCAGAGTGTTGCTCTGCCTGTCGACCAATAGGGTGCCAACCCAGGAAGCAGCCCAGATGGCCAAAATATCACCAGTCAGCATGGAGGAAGGACAGAACACAGCCACAGATTTTGTCCTGGACCAAAGCCTTATGGGTTAGGTTGCGTTTGCCACATTTTGGACAGAAGCATCACAGATCTTCTTCCTTTCTAACTTTGCCCCTTAAGTGTGTTTGTGTAGCTGCCCAGATGTGCTCCTCTTCCTCCTCCTCCGCATGCGTTGGCTCTTCAGAGCAGACAAGGTTCAGATCAGCCTTGTGTGGTCTTCTCAGATGGAGCCTGAACATGATCTCTTTCCAGGGGAAACGGTTTGTTTTCTCTGCCCAGCTCGCACAAAGAGCCGTATTGTTCCTCTCCCCATATCCCACGCTGACTCCCCACTCCAGGTTTTGGGTTACCTGGCCGGCGGGGGCTCAGACTTCAGCAGCTTTTTTTTTTTTTTGACCGGCAGTCAGGAATATAGTATGCCCTTCTCTCCTCTTCCTATCCGCCCAATCTAAATATGGTACACACTACACTCACAAGCTCAGAGCTTTCATCCCTCACAACTGATTGCCTGTGATTTCCCACTTCGCTCATTTCTTTCAAGTTGAACATTTCTGCCACTTTTTACCCACAATGCCGAGGGAGTCAGGCCGAGCTTGTAGCACAGAGGACTATCTTAGAGGAGAGGCTGATGTGCCTCCTCTTAAAGACGATCTAACCAGAATACGAGAGGCTGCATCTACTGATGCACAGTAGCTGAGATGTGAAGACTTGAGTCATTGTGATGACGCTGGTACGTAAACGTGTGACTTACTGATCCACACTCAACGCTCTCACCTGATGCACCAAAATCTTTGATAGCAAAAAAAAAACAAGAATTTGTTTCACTTGTAGCACTGAGTGCCATGCATGTTTCCTTTGGTATCCTAAACATTCATGAGCCGTATCAGTTTAACTGATTCATTTATTATTATTATTATTATTATACAATGTGTGTTTTTAGCTCACTATTCTCACAAAGCTTGTTTTGTTATATTACTAAAGGTGGTGATATACACATAAGCATCAAATGCTGTAGTGGGCAGCGATCAGTATTACAGTTCCTGCTATTGTTGATACCTAAAGGAATTGGTCACATACTGTATTTCACATAGAGGATTGTCCCCTAATAGGATTCCTGTTCTCTTGTTGAAATCTCGACAAACTATTAAATGTCATATTAACTTATAAATGATACATCTGAAGAAAATTGCTTTAAATATTCATGTTATTTTTTCCTCGATTATTGTGTTTTTTGTAAAAGTGTCGAAGCTCTTGAACGCCCCCTTTGTTCACTGTATTGTCGCCAAGCATCCACTGGAGGGCAGTGTTTGTCTTTGTTATGTTTGTCTCATATTTCTGACCTGATAAAAGACACATTTGGCAGTCTGATAAAAAAAACACTACACTGCACTCAGTGATATTTAATGCCAATATGACATCTCGTTCCTCGCATCCTGACATCACAGTTATTCTCGTAAACAGATCCTCACCAAAGAGGTTGTTTTTTTTTTTTTTTTTTTTAATCAGTTTAATTTTGTAGTCTGTCACAAATTGAGGCTTACTATGTTGGTTTATTGTTAAAACCGCAGAAAAATTGTGAAAGAATTGTAACACGGCGGATGGAAGTGGCTATTGGTCAATGAAGATGAAGGATTTTGGTGCACGTTCTTAAAAACACAAATTCTTAAGTTTTCTTATCCATTATAGAAGCTTCTTGGTAGCATCCTTGTGGTTTTCAAACTTTGCAAAGGAAAATTTACCCACATTTTAGACTTCTTCTTTACAACGTAAGAGTGAATTTTGGCACCTTCGAAGTTTATTTGAATAAGTTTGGTGTCAATATAATACACACACACATTACTATACAGTCCATTGTGTGCCTCTGTATGTTTGAGACATGCATTTCTTTCTTTCTGCCAGTAATTGGTTCTGTTTGACATCTGATATTTCACTAATTTCATCCCTATCAGAGGATAAATAGTGTGTACAATCTTGAAAAAGATGTTTTTCCAGCCAACCAGCAGAAAATGACATAATGTTCATTGATTTCAATGGTCTGTTATTATTATATATCATATACTTAGACTACAAAAGTGTGTTTTACTTGAATTAAATACTAACAAACTCTATTAGTTTGCATCTCAGATGTCAATAGTTGGACAACACCTGTATTTCATCTTTAAATTCAAATGTCTGTGTCATACTGTCAGGGACCGAGGGTCAAAGTAGGAAACACACCAAGGCAATTCAAGTTTACGGCTTTTATTTAGCCAGAAAATAGTCAAAAATGACCAAATAAATGAGGCCAAAGTAACCAAATGTTAACAGAAGGTACAAACTGAACTCCAACTGAACATTTTTTTTTTCATATGGTCCTTATAAATCCCTTAAACTTGAAGGGATTACTAAGGGGTGTCAAACTAATTTAGTTCAGGGGCCGAAAGCGGACCAGTTTCATCTCAAGTGGGACATTGATTTTAGGCAGGAAAACATGGAATTTTGTGCCCTAGTTTGCACTTCTATGCATAAATAACATGTAAAATACGTAAGAGACTGACAATATTCAAGCAATAAGTGACAGATATCATCCCAACAGGATTTTCTCTTTAAACGTCCTTGATTTCTAAATGTAATCTAGTTAATTTAGGGACATTTTTGGAATAAACTCAGAAAATATTCCTAGTTATTTCAACTATTTGTAGTTCAAAATGACTGCTATCATGTGATATAAGCATGGGAAAACACAAATATTGTGGAGTTTTATTGAATTTGTGTATATGGAGGAAATGAATTAGTTGGTAATTTACACAATGATTCATGTATCATTTTTACGTTCTCCTGCGGGCCAAATTGGATGCTTCAAAAGGACGGATTTGGCCCCCCGTGCCTTGAGTTTGACACAAGATTCAAATTTTCCCCGTAGCAAAAGATTGAATGATCGCTTTTATTTATATTCCCAACCTGGTCCAAGAATTTCTCCAAATCTAACTCGCTCCTGCCATCATTCCTACATTTCTTGCTTATGTGCCGAAGAGTTCAACACATTTTCAGCCATCATGCTCCCCACAGGTCATGCCATTAAGTCACTGGTCATCCTAGATTCAGCTGCTTGTATGAGTCAGAGATGACATCACTTTGTGCACAGTGTCAACAAGTGACCCCTCCCTCACACCCCCCACCCCTCCCCTCAGCAACAGAGCAAGCCATTTTTTTTTTTTTTTTTTACATGACCACACCGTTACTTTCAATTCACTTTGTAAAAGACTAGAATGACTTCCTGTGTTTCAGTTGTTGTTGTTTGTTGCTGAAATCCCCTTTCAGACATTTAGCCTATACACTGTTTGTCTTTAAATGAAGATAAATAATCATGAGCTTTTGTGGAGAATTTGTAAAATAAAATAAATAAAAGTTATTCTAAGAGCAAAGACATGTCCAGCGTCTGCTTATTTCATTCGTATTGAACTTTTTTTTTTTTTTTTTTTTTTTTTTACAGTTTTATTTAGTTTTGATACATTTTCTTTTCTTTTTATTTGGTTTATTTTATGCTGGAGGATCACCTTTCATCCAAAGGTGATCTGTACATCAGTAACAAGCTCCCTGTGTTCCGTGTAAATGACTATTTTTAGTGGCAGTGAAGGCAGTGCATCAGCATTCTTTACATACTGAGAGTTGGTCTGACGGTAAAGCCGATGAATGAGATAGGAGGACAGGAATTCCGGCTGCGCGAGAGCCGCTGGGGAGCGGCGGTGGTGGTGGTGGTGACCAAGTTAGACAATGACACTGTCAGGCAGATGATTTACAAAATAAAAGACGGCAGAATTAGGATAGACGAGTAGCTTTATTGATCCAGCAGTGGGGGAAATGTATTTACTGTTATTACCGCTCAGATAAAGTGCAAGAAAAAGAATAGAAGGCAACACACAGATTACCCAAAAGACACCCTAAAATAGTGCAATAAAAAAGGAGATACAATAAACAATACAATTATAGAGGCTATACTGTATATAAATAGAAAATATAGTATAAAAATTAAAAATAATATCAATATATACATATTTACAAGCGGGGACAAGGAAATATATTACGAAAGGAAGACCCTGTGATATTTATTTATTGTTATATTAATTGATATAGGCCTATTTATTTGTTTAGCTATAAATGGTAATCCATCCACTCGTTGTAACTACCAGAGCTCTTTATTTATTTATTTATTTATTTGTTCTGTCTGTCTATCTACACAAAACAATGTACACACAAACATAATACATTTTTTTTTTAAATAGCAACATTCGTGTTGTGCAAAAGAATAAAACAAAAATAGAAATAGTTTCACTATATATGTAGAACAAAATTTACAATTAACAAAGTGTTATAAAAGGGGAAAAGGTTATATGTACAGAGATTTACACACATGTGCTATATATATATATATATATATATATATATATATATATATATATATATATATATATATATACACAAACACATCTATATCTATCTATGACAATTTATGTGTGTATAAATGGTGTCCAAATTTAATCACCAGTAGTTTTTTCTGTATTGTTACCAGTTATCTATTTATTTATTCATTAATGTTTAAAATTTGTTGTTTTTTTCCTTAGTTTTATGAATCATTTTCGATTCAGTCGTTTAGCGCAGACTTTTACGCTGATAGGTGTGACCGGAAACAGTACCTTAGGGCTGACCCTGGCTTGACAGTAATGCGTCCCGCAGGTTGCACGCGCTGGGTCGGTCACACTTTGTTTTACCTGCGCTGTTGTCAGCACACGAGCTCACACACCTGAGCCAGGGGCTCCACTGTCCTGTCTGCCCTCAGAAAGTGACTTTTACTGGGGACCAGGTGCTTCAAAGCAAAACCAGTTTGTTGACTTTTTAAAATTAGAATAATTAACTTGATAAGTCAAGCCGCACTTTGTAGAGGCACGAGGAGGAGCTGAGCTGAGCTGAGCCTGTGTATGGGACTAAAACCAGGCCTGGGCCACAGGTGCTTACTTTACCCCTGACTTCTTTTTTTTTTTTATTATTATTATTATTTTTTTTTTTTAACCTTTTCATGCCTGGTGAATTGAATTCACTTTACTGGAAACATGCTGGGAGCAGAGAACATACTGGAAAGCCGGCTGAAGAAGCTGGAGTCTTTGACCAGGAACCCTCAGTCGGCCTTAAACTTGGAAACTTTACTGGTGAGTTCACATTTATTACCCTGGAAGTGTAATTATATTCTGCTAATGTTCATGTCACAGCTGAATAAAACATTGTAGACTGGGTGTGAGTAAGAAAACGCCCAAAAAGTGCCACACTAATACATTATTATTATTATTATTGTGTGTTTAAACTACAATAAGCTATTGAAACTTTTTTTTTATTTTTTATTTTTTTAATTTTTAATATTTGAGTTAAATATACAGTAAGGTGAGGTTTACCAAAGGGTTTGGCTTCTAATCAGAAATGCAGGAGAGGGGAAGCCCCACCTAAAGTCTACACTTTTCCTGTGCCTGAGCACATTCCCTCTCTATGATGTCTAAACATGCCTTTGTTTACACGTTTATACGCATTATAAAACCCTATAGGTAGGCCTCATATATTTCTTTAGGTTAACATCTATATTATTTCGCTATCTTCCTAGAAAATCTTTGTTTGTTTTGAGTCTCCTGTTGAATTATTGGTGTTGTTTCTAAGTGACAAACCTTTACCTGACCTGTACTGTAAGAATGCATTGACATTCAGTCATTGATCTCTTTAACCCTGAACCACACACAGTTTATGTAGTGGCTCTTGATCTGCTTCTACAATATCCTACACGTCTTAAATTCCACTGTCAGGCGTGTTATTACCTGAGTTAGAGCTGGGCAAAAAAAAAAAAAAAAAAAAATCTATTTAATCGTTTAATCGAATTTGTAGATAAAAACGATTTTTATTTTGCAAATTCAAGTTTATTCTTATTTTTTTTTTTCCACCACAGTTTTTTTTTTTTTTTTTCGGACTTTTTCGCATTCCGATGTGAGCCCGCCCCCTCTTTGTTTACCCTTTGATTAGGTTATAATATGTGTGCCACAGGCATGTTAATTTTTTTATTCGCACTATGCTGAAATGCTAAGGGAAGAGTTTATTATGTTTTTAATTGTAATGTTATATGTTTAAAATTTTAATCTACTGTGAAGTAGCTGTTGCTCTTTTGCTTAAACCTGGGTTAAAGCGAGCCTCGTTTACTTTTTTTATTTTGGGATTGTTCTATGTATTTTAACTCTTGAGGACAATCACAGCAATAAAGTAGCACTTTTGACAATTTATCTGATGTCTGCAGTCATTTCAAGTGTATTAAAAAAATCAAATCGGAGATTTTTTTTAGGCAAAATTGCCCATCCCTAACCTGAGTTAATTATACCACAGTTTAGCTCATGTATTATGATAAAACTAAGGTCATTTGATAAGGCTAACGATGCTAGCTAGCTAAGTCATTTATTTAAAAATTTCCACATCTTTTATTGACACATACATCATAACTTTTTATCAATGTTTTCAGTGTAAAATATGCCAATAAAATATAATTCATTCATAATGTTCTCATGAAGGTGTACACATTTACAGATTAGTTGTTTCTTCAGTCATATGTATATATAAAAAATTGCAAAAATTGCCTTAAACTTTAATATCGGAATACATCGTATTGTGACCTATGTATCGGGATACGAATCGTATCACCTGATGCCAGCAATACACACCCTTATTTGTTTCTAAAGTTATATATATATATTTCGTATCCCATCATGATCTATGTATCGTAATATGAATTGTATCGTCAGATGCCAGGCAATACACACCCCTAGTCACCATGGTAACAGCCAATCACGAGCCCCCGAAAACTAAAGGCGGGGTTATGGTTATGGTATATCTCCCCTAGATTCATTTAACACCCTAATTATTATAATTTGGGTGAGGTTAATCAGCACAATTTTCTGATTAAATTACAATTATTGAAGTCTTTCGTTGAAGTTTTTTTGTAACATTTTGACGATGATCAGTTTTTGATTATTGCCTTAAATTTTTGAATTCCATTTACTATCAGTCAGCTGCTGATATATTTGACTTATCTTTTGAGTAACACCTCGCAGCACCTCAAATAGTTTATAGATAAATAAATGGATATATATCCAAATTAGGAGGACTCGTCTGCTTTGTATTACAAAAATAAAGTAAATTATCGATCTTTGGACATTTAAGAATCAATTAATCATGGTCAATAATAAAATTGTAATTCTGGTTAAAGTATAAATCAAATATGTTTTTTCCACTTATTTCAGTTACTTAAAGCTGCTGGAGGTTATATATTTATTTTTACTAGATAACTAAAGATATATTTTAGGCCTCATAGATAAAAAAAAATAAAATAATAATAATTAAAGAACATCTTGAAATTGCTGCTCGAAAGTTTGTTTTAATTTCCACCGTAAATACTCTACATCCCACAATGCAATGCGTAAAACTCGTTTACAATGGAGATAAAAAAAAAAAAAACTTTCCAGCAGCAATTTTAACCTCTTACTTCTACTTTTTTGAACAAACGATCTATGATTTATGGATCTATGAGGCCTACTCTATGTCTTTATCTCTAGCAGCTTTAAACTATCATTACCAATTCCATAAAAAATAGAATTCCACAATTCTAGAAATATTGTCCTTTGTTATCTTAGTAAATACACACACATTAACTAGTGCAATGTTGTGACTAGTTTTGACCCTTCATCCTAAGCAAACTCATTGAATTAAAATACTTTCTATTTTAATGTAGTTTCTTTGCGTTTTACAGCTTGGTGGAATCTGACTAATGTTAAAATGGGAATCAATGAAGATCTATGACATAGAATATAATCTGCTTGAATTGTTTTTGGCAAATCCAGAGATCCTTGTAAATAATAGGACCTAATTAAGACTGGATTAACCCGTTTTAATGCTCTCAGTCATGTTTAGCAAACCATTAGACTAGGCTAATTGTTTCTTGTTCCTGGTATCCAACTCTTAATGGTATGCTGATTCATATTTTGAACATGTTTTTGAATGTGACGGGATCAGCTGTATAACCTTAGGACGTTAGGGCCGCAGTGAACCATTGTTTATTTCGATCAATTTTTAAAACGATCATATAAGTGAAATTGCATGTTGTTATTCCATAGCTAACAGATTTACGTGACACAAAAACCAGCTGAGGTGTTTGTTTTTTTTTGTTTTTTTTGCACATTACAACCCCCCGCGCTTCACTAAACAATGTATTTAGATCTAAATTGAGGTCAAACTTTTTTTTTCTCCTCCCAAAGTTCAACAATGAACAATAAAGTTTTATGTTTAACTTAAAAAACGTTACACAAAACAAATGCAATTTAACTTTTAATTCCACCGATATTGCATCCTTGGGTCTCAGCCGATACCGATATCGATCCGATCCGATATCAGCACGAATCATACAAACTTTTATTACTTTTTTTTTAGTGTGGAATGTGAGAAAACGCTTGATTATTAAAAAAAAAATAAAACAGACCCATTTTTTATAAACCAGTGGATTACATTTAATTAACCTTTTAGAATAAGAATATTCTATAGATTGAATAAAATAGAAAACATTTGAAAAAAAAAACAATATATATTATATCTGCAGTCCGATAAATGCAGCCCGATAAAATCCAATATTCGTTTTCTGGCTGATATCGGACCGATATCCAATATCAATATCGGATCGGGACACCCCTAATCGGGATACATCAAAGCGATCAGCAGACGCCTCTGAAGAAGACTGGCAGTTGACGGTGGAAACATGTCAAGAGATTAAAGTAAATTTCCTGAGAAAGTGTTGCCTGAAAAATGTAACTATAACATATTAAATTTCACATTTGTTAGCAAAACAAACCGAAAACTTTTTTGTAAATAACATGCTTTTTTTTTGTTGTTTTTTTTAATGATTCATAAATATGCAATTGGGTTTCCATTTTCTTATGTGTGCATTTTATTGTTATTTATATATCAACAATTACAACTACAAGAGGGTACATGTGATTCTATCTACAGCTCGCTTAATTTTAATACACAATTAAAATAACAAACTTACAGTTTTCAACCTATTTTCACAGGTGTATCTATGTATTAATTTAGAATAAATGTGTTTTGCTAAAAAAAAAAGAAAGACAAACCTGCTTTGTCTTTGATTATCCGCTCCTTTAAAAACTGCATTAGCATAAACCCACTTTACTGTCTTTTTGTCCTGTTTGTATTGATCCCACTCATTTTCTTCACGTGTTGAATGGTTTTGGCCCGACAACATGTTATTTTATACCTGGAGAGTGACACTTCTATCCTCAGTGCTGATGAGGCACAAATCAAAGTCCAGTGTGTCGCTGCTGTTCCCAGGGAAACCTTTGTGTTTGTCACGTGTGACATAACCATTGAACGCCGTCATTTTGAGTCGATTCCCTCAGCTTCCTCTGGACGGCCGCGGCGTGAGTTTGAAGCTGTTACAATGGTCCACTGGGCTTCCTAAAGGCGCTAACTACTGCACAGGAAGCTGAAGTCACATCCTGGAATTGAGATGGTGATAACCTCCTAAGGCCTCTCGTTACCATTTCCTTTTGGTCCACTTATTGTTTTTTTTTTCTTTTTTTTTTTTTTTTTTTTTTTACCAAAAGCATTATTGAAGCATGTGGTTCTTATGGTTTTTATGTCACCCAGTAATAGAAAAATTATTAACATTTACACAATGTTTTATTTTCTACTCAATAATTGTTAGATACTGTACATTTTTGTGTTCTTTGGTTTAACCTTTTGCATTTTTAAGAATTTGTTTATTTTTAAAGTTGTAACCAGTAAACTAGGTATAAATTATTGTAAATGTACACTGCCTTCAAAATAAGGCTCAACGATTAATTGCATTTGCGATAATAATGCGATATCATGAAACGCGATTTTCTAGTCGCAAAGGCTGCAATTTTTTTACATTTTTTTTAGTAATTTATTTTCAGTTTGTTGGGAGTTTGATTTTCCCTAAAAAATGTCCAATTGGTTCAAGCAGATATTAGTTCTCCTTAATCTTTCCTGCACTTCAGTATGCGCTGACTGGATATTAGTAAGCTTTATTTAGTCCACATGTTTACATGTTTCATGAAACATGAAGTTAGTTAGATATGTTGAAGTGGTAAAGCCACAGATTTGTTTGCTTTATTGTTGTAATCTGTGCTTTAAAATGTATCTTTTATATGTATTTAAAGTTTAAATAAATCTGAAATTGTTTATTATGAAAGAGATTGATTTATTGCTTGTGTTCATTGAAAAATACATGACAAGAGGCCCTGTGTTTTTTTATTTTTATAATTTTAATTTTTTTATTTAACACTTTAGAGTAGCCATTAAAGGAAAAAAGAAAGAACATAAACATCCATTTGGATGTATGAATATACAACAAAAAATAGATAAATAATAATAATTAGGGATGTCCCGATGCAACTTTTTCATTTCCGATATGATACCTATATTGCAGGTCTGCGTATCTGCAGATACCAATATTGATCCAATATCAGCGTGAATCATACATATTCTCTCTCTCTTTTCTTTAATAAAAAATATTAATGACTTATTTTGTGGTGTGTAATGTTAGAAAAGGTTTGATCAGGTGATGTCACTCAAACAGAGAACAATAGTCAGCAACAGTAGGGATGAGAAAAACTGACCCATTTATTATTAATCAGTTAGTTACATACATTTTAACCTTCAACATAATATCTACAGTATTCTACAATTGAATCAAATAAATAAAAAATGAATTGAAATAAAATAATAATAATGGGAAAATCTGGAAATTTGAATCCGATAGCCGATATTCTTTTTCAGGCTAAAAAAAAACTATATCGGCCATTAGCTGAATTTTAATCGGTATCTGAGTCGGCCTTTGAAAATCCCGTATCGGTCGACCTCTAAACATAGTTGTGTTTACACATGATTCAATTATAACAAAGTTTATTACCTTGATATAACAAAGTTTTTCTAGTTACGCTGTGAAAACAGTGTGTTCACCTCACAGCAGCGTCCACAGCTGTTAGAAAACACACGGTCAGACGCACAGTGGAAAATGATCACAGATCCTCAGCCTGAATCCAGAGCCGTGAGCTGTCTGTCCCACAATAGCTTCTGAGCTTTCAGCTCTATTTCCACCCGTCTGCTGTGGGAGGGGGGGATCTCTCCTCACTGACGCTATTTAAAGGTGCGGAATTGTTCCTCTTGCCCCCTTGTCCACCCACCACCACCACCACCACCGCATGTACCCGAACAAATCAACCAGCCAGGGCTCAACACAAACACGCTGGGTGACACAAGATGACCCGTGTTTTTCTGGAACAGACGGTCACACACTCTGAGTGCATCAAGCGGCGTTTGGGTTCAACGTGAAATCTAAACCTGCTGGTTGAAAAGTAGGGTGCCATCGTCAGGTTCTCAGAAGGGAGGAGTATTGGGTGTTTAGCTGACCGTGTGTGTGTGTGTGTGTTGAAGCAAGAGGCACTTGTCTGTGTGTGTAACCTACTTGGATTGCTCTTTTGTGTTTGTCTTTGCTTTGCTGCACATCAGCTGTCCTCTTTTCAACCCTCCATTGCTATTTGTCACTCCATTCACAGAGCAATCTTTCATTACTTTATATCAAGTTATCACTTTCCAAACCTAACTACGTTTTCCAATATTATATTGATTGCGAAAGCTGGAGCCAAATAATATTCTTCCTGCTGTATAATAGTTAGTTATGATTATATTACCCAGAGGTACACACTAGCATTGTTTGTTTTTTGCAATAATGATCTGCGTTTTGAATGATCAAGTACATTTTCTTAATAAAGATGGCCTTATGTTTGTGTTTTCTGTCTTTCAGGACTCCATGAATGCTTTGGCTCATGATTTAAACTACCCTGCGATGAGGAAAAACAAAAATGTCGAAGCATTTCTGAACAGATGTAAGAGCTGCTTTGTGTTTTTGTTCACGCACTGATCGTCATCTATTTTTGCTAATATTTTTTTATACATATTTAATTGCTAATTGAATAAAAATCAAACTCAATAATAAAAGAGTAACGCATATTATAGACCAGAGGTGTCAACCTCATTTTAGTTCAGGGGCCAAATACGGAGCAGTTTACCTTAAGTGGGCTGCAGATTTTATGCTGGAAGATAAGTTATTTAATCATTATTTAGTATAAATTATAAAAAATATGTATGACACTGATAATATTAAACCAATAAGTGACAGATTTCAGTCCCCGCAGGTTCTTCACATGTAATTTATTTGATTTTTGTGGCCAATTTTTATGTAATTTGGGGAAATTTTGTGCAATCTTTTGAAGAAATTTGCAGGAATGGGTAAAGGTTGAGTTCTTTTTATCAATTTGAGATCATAAATGACATCCATTATGTGATATAATCATGGGGAAAATGTGAGCCTGCTAATATTGTGGAGTTTTATTAAATTTGTGTATTAATTTGGAGATATCTACAACTGAATTAGTTGGTCATTTACACAATGACTCATGGTTTTTGTGAATTTTTTGTTTTCTGCTGCAGGCCAAATTGGATGCTCTAAAGGGCCGTATTTGGCCCCCGGGCCTTGAGTTTGACACGTGTGTTATATATTTATCACATTTCCAAAAGTACTGCATTATTGTTATTATTATTATACATTAGGAGTCCATTATATTTATTATAACTTTCTGTCCTCGTGCAAGCAATGTGAGGTTTAGAACTTAGAGGCAAATTATTATTCTTGAATATACATAAATACCATTAATCATCCCACAGATGAGAAGGCGGTGAACCAGCTGCGAGAGCTGCAGGTGAAGCTCGAAGACTTCGAAAAAGTCAAGTTGATCGGGAGAGGCGCCTATGGAGAAGTGCAGCTGGTGAGATGTTTTTCCTCTGTGACGTGTTTATAGATAAGTGTGCGACGACTCCCTGCCATGTTTCAATTTCAAATCACCTGCAGGCAGCAGAGCAGAGGGTTGGGAGAAGGTAAAATGTCTGATGTTGCTTATGAACTCAGCAGTTTGGTGTTCTGAACCACTAGAGGGAGCAGCAAGCTACAGTTTAGTAAAACAGAAAATATCACAGCTTTAGGTGCATATTTGCACAGAAACTGCGGTTTAGGTGAACATGGAGGTTTAATGGAGGAAGTAGCGTCTTCTTTCCCTGGCTCCTAGTTCTTACCTCCTGTGCAGGCAGAATCTGGAATCTGCTGCGTGCATTGTGGTAAAAAACGAGTCTGGACAGGCTCACTGTGTGGGAGATAAGTGTGAAGTCTGCTGAGGGGGGTGGGGTGGGGGCTGGTGCATTGGTGTGTCTGTGCTGGAAATTTTGTGTAAGCATGTCTCTTAAGGGTGTGTACTACAATTTAGACTTTCCATCTTTGCCTACGTTGCTCAGCATTCCTATATTGTCCTGATCATGCTGACGTTTCTGTGATCAATGCTCAGTTGTTTGCATTCCAACGTCTCCTCTTCCGCCTCGTCCCTCCCCTGCTGCAGGTCCGACACAAGGCCTCTCAGAAGGTTTACGCAATGAAGCAGCTCAACAAGTTTGAGATGATCAAGCGCTCAGACTCGGCCTTCTTCTGGGAGGAGAGGCACATCATGGCCTTTTCCAACAGCCCCTGGGTTGTCCAGGTCTGTACAGTCCTGTATCTTTGTCATTCAAATACACAACATATAATGTGGTAGTAGATTAGACCCTTGATTAAACTCATAAGATTTATATCGCTCTTTTTTGTGAAGGTTGCAGTTGTATGAAATAAAGATGAGTTGACCCAAGCACTCTTTCAATGTAAAGTTTAAATGTAAAAACATTAACACAAACACCTGGATGCAGTCCCTCAGCCCAACACTTGGCCAAGTCCTGGTGTTTCTAAAACAATCCCAAGGGAAAACGTGACACTATCACAAATAGATGAATGTTTTTTTATTTATTTATTATTTTTTTTTGAGCCCATCAACACATTTTCTGCAATTTCAAAGTCATGCATTTCGATATGGTTATTTTGTGCTATTACGACTGATTAAAGGATCCACATCATGCTATTTTAAACCCTCCAAAGTCAACTACAGCCACATATGTTTAATATTTAACATTTTGCAAAATAAAATACTAATTTATTAAGAAATATGACTTATTTTCTTTCAACACGGAAGTTGAGACGCACGTTTCCTCCGGAGCGCCGCCTCTCCCCGTGTGAGTGCCGCCCATTTCATGATGTAGTCCTACAGCAGTGAAGCAGCATGGGCGACAGGCACACAGTGTTCACCGTGGAGGGAGAAGGGTCTAGCTGCAGCCACAGCCGCTACAAACCCAGCTCCGTTTTTAACGACTCAGCGCATTGAAAAATTGCTTGCGTGGGCGTTGTTTGTAGGGGGCGTCGCTTGTACTGTACCCGTGGCTGCAGTTTAATATACTAGCATTTGGTACTTACACATAACCTGGCAAGAGCCAGATTGATGTGTAGCCCCTCCCTCTAACTCGAGTTCTCCACATCGATCTGGGTCTGTGTCTGGTGAATCCTTTTGGAACCAGAGAGGGACATGAACAGAATGCTTGAAGCTGATTGGGCGAAGCACCTGTCCACCATGATTTGTTTTAGCCAATCACACGGTAACAAATGATGATGTCGTCGTCCGCATGCGCCGCAGAGACGCTGCTACAACAACAACAAGGCTCCGCTGGTGAAAACTTTCTTTTGGGATAGTGATGCTGTGGTCATTATGTCAGTGACTTTTGCCGTTTTTGCAACACGAGTATGCGAGTTAACCATCCTCCTGCATTGACATCTCTCTATTTTGATTCGGAGTTATGCTATTAGCGGTATCCCAGCTAGTTCCTCTACATGCAACTGCACATGCGCCAGTTTTGCTTCTGCCTTCATCACACCCGGATATCCCGCCCTAAGCCACAACACTGCCTCATGATTGATCCGAACCGTTTCGGTTTGGATTCGAAAGGCAAAGACAGTACAAGATGGATTCTGGTGTTTGTGAACACCAGAATCCATCTTGCAGGCAAGGTTAACTTTGGTTTCTTTGAATGATAACTTTTCACTGCTATAAGGTAATAACTGAAGAATACAATGTTAGACTCATTGGCAAGAAGCTCTTTGAAGCTGTCTAATGTCTGCACTCATTCCCTCTCGTATTCAACCACATCTTACTTTAGCAGAAGCTATTTATCACGATCTAAGTTTATTAAATCAGGGAGGTATCTAAAACAAGCAGGACAGTAGGGCTGGGTGGTATGATCAAAAATGTATATCACGGTATTAATTTTTTTTTTCATGCATAATCAGGTGTTCACAGCATTTTCTACTGGTTGAGAATCAGAATTTGAACGATTAATTTTGCCGAGTACAGTTTAAAAAAAAAAAACAGCACATGGAATTTGACTTGGTAGTCGGTACGCGGAACAAAAAACACAAGCCAGCAGCAATAATAATAATAATAGTGATAAATATAAGGATAAGGGATAAATAAAGGATAGAGGATAAAGATAAGAGAGAAATTACTGTAGTAGATTGATTTATGATTGCCTTTTTTATTGTCATGATGAGTGAATATTGTAGAATAATTCCACACTAGTAGTAATACAAGTTTACAACAGCAGCCCAATGGCTCTTTGCTGTGCTAGCTTAGCTTTAGCATTAGCTTGATTTCTAGCTTTAAATGCTGCATACTCAGTGATGTGGTGAGTTCTTATGGTGAATAAGGTAGCGTTTTGTTTGCGTTACAGTAATTACAAATTGTGATCCTTTGCTCTCTTCTTTTGTGTATTACTGCCGAACTGCCAACATGCTAAGCTAGCCGTGCCTCTGTGTCCGTGAGTGTTGTTCTCTTGTAGCAGAGGCATGTGCGCACACAGGCACATGCTCACATACAGCCTCAGAGCTTTTAATTGTTTTTCTTATCCATTTACATGTATGATTTACACCACAACTAACACCAGAGCGCTACTGTTTACCTTCATATTTAGAAGTGCAACATTGAAAAGGGTCCGGTCTGAAACGGAACGTAGCGTAGTGTTCTGAAAGTTGTCTCATCAAATACCCCGGTATGGCGGTATATTAAAAATTCATATCATAACGAAATTATATACCGATACTTGGAACTCCCTGTCCTACAGGACAGTGACTCTCCAGGACCAGAAAAGCTGGGATCTGAGGAACATCATGCAAACTCATGCTGGATTCAAACCCTTGATATCTTACTTGAGAGCCAGCAATGCTATCCTGCAAAGCTGAGCCACTTTGCACTAAATGTTTCTCAAACTATTATTTTATTTTTATCACATTGCAATTTGATGAGCAACATCAGTATGGATAGCAGAATACTTTCTTAAATAACAAAATTATGAGTACAGATTATTCAGAGGTTAAACCCACAATTTGCAGGAAATAGTAGTTGCAACATGATATCCTGAATGGGGCAAAGTAACACACTGCTCTGTCTCCCAGCTATGCTGCGCCTTCCAAGACTATTGCCACCTCTACATGGTGATGGAGTTCATGCCTGGAGGAGACTTGGTCACGCTCACCATGAACTACGACATCCCCGAGACCTGGGCCTGTTTCTACACAGCAGAAGTCGTGCTAGCGTTGGATGCTATTCACTCCATGGGCTTCATCCACCGCGATGTCAAACCGGACAACATGCTGCTGGATCAGCATGGACATCTGAAACTGGCCGACTTTGGCACGTGCATGAAGATGGACTCGGTAAGAATGTTTGTGTTTGAAGTCTTTAGACTTAATGGAAAACAACTTGTTTATCATAGCAGTATTAAAACAATATTTCTGCAAGGCTTTTGCTCCCCCAGGTGTTCACGAAGGGAAGTAACAAATAAATACTTTACACCTTCGGAAATTATTTATGGAAGTGCAAAGGGATAAAACCTTTGCACAAAACAGGTGAATTTTAACAATAAGGTTAAAATTCACCTGTTTCCTTCTGAGTTTGACACTCCTGATAATCTAAATGACTGTTAGGCACCAAAGGGACTTTATTAGTAAGGATGTAGCGTATCCTCACTATTGATTTCTATGTACTTTATTATTATTATTTTTATTATTATTAATAAAATAATAGAACAGATATTTGTCCTATAATAATTTAGTCTGATTTTACTAACAAGCATACAGAATACTGCAAACACTTCTATCTCCTTGTGTTTACTTAAGTTTAACAGTTATTGATTAATTAGCTAAATTCAACAGAAATGTTCCCATTCTTTTTTTCTGATTTTTTTTTTCTTTTTTCTCTTTTTTTTGTTTTTTCCCCATTTTTCTTTCATTTGTTTTCCTTTTTACCCTTTTTTCTTCTTTTTTTCTTTTATTTTCTTCCTCTTTTCCTTCCCTCACCCTTTTTTTCCTCTTTTTTCCCCTTTTTTCTTTCATTTTTTTCTTCTTTTTTTTCGTTTCCCCTTTCTTCTTCCTTTTTCATATTTTCTTTCTCCAGTCTTTCTCTCTTTTTTTTTTAAAGAAAAAAAAAAAGAAATGTTCCAATTCAAACATATTAGAACAATGAATACAGTGTTGACTAACAGTGAAGTTATACTGACTCCAATGGGTTCAGCTTATGCATCCTCACTTTCATTTACTTTAGGAAATGCAGTTAATTTACTGACTATTGAGTTTAATCATCTTCTCTCTTACATATTGCTTTAAAATGAAATATTGATATGTTTTAAAAGCTCACTGTGTCTGTCTCACTGCAGTCAGGAATGGTTCACTGTGACACAGCTGTCGGTACACCAGACTACATCTCCCCTGAGGTGCTCCAGTCTCAGGGCGGGGACGGTTACTACGGCCGGGAGTGTGACTGGTGGTCTGTGGGCGTGTTTATCTATGAGCTGTTTGTTGGTATGCTGTTTTTTTTTTTTTTTAAATATGCAGTAAATCTAATTATATTTAATACATGTGTATTGGTCAGGCAGCTTTTGCACCTGCCTGACCAATAAGTTAGACTAAAGGTTCACCTTCCTTAGCTCTGTGTTTTAAAGGTTTGACCTCCCTCCCTCAGGTGAAACGCCCTTCTACGCTGAATCTCTCGTTGGAACGTATGGAAAGATCATGAACCACAACAACACCCTGGTCTTCCCAGAAGATGTAGAGATGTCCCACAATGCCAAAGATCTCATCTGTGCCTTTTTGACTGACAGGTTTGAATTCATGTGCAAATGTCTTCTTTTTGGGTCTGAATGTTGGGCTGTTTGTGTCCCAGAAGTGGTGAAGAAACATTTATTGTCCCTTATGTCTGTCAAGAAATGTTAACAATGTTTGTTGTTCTTTTATTGTTGTGAAATGCTGTTTGTGTCTCCTGGGAGTTACTGTTTTCCAGCAAAAGAGAGGCTTATAAAAAGATTATATTTTAAAAAGGCAAAACTTAAGGTGAAGGCTGTGGAATCGATTTAAGACAGCAGATTGTTTAGCTTTTGTTGCACCAAGAAGTTTCAACAGAATTTCTACACATTGGTTATTTAATTCTCTCCAGAAAGGAGAGAAGAAGACAATAAAAACAAGTAAGGAATGAGCTTTTCCTGGCTGGAAATATAGAAGGCAATTTGGAACACAAGTTTTTCCGACCTCCCGCTTAGAAAAAGTGACTTGGAACGGCACCTGAGTTCATGACAGTTCCCCGCACAAGTCTTTACTTAATTCCCTTGTCGATATTTGATTATATAACCTCACTATTCGTGATAAGTCCTTTGAAGTGTAGGTCATGGTTTTTGGTTAATGGCCCTTCCCCCTGGAAGAAAACACTTCCT
This sequence comes from Gouania willdenowi, assembly GCF_900634775.1. Classification (NCBI taxonomy): domain Eukaryota; kingdom Metazoa; phylum Chordata; class Actinopteri; order Blenniiformes; family Gobiesocidae; genus Gouania; species Gouania willdenowi. Next base: position 9,309,963 of record NC_041066.1, on the reverse strand, counting down.
GTTTACATTAGTAGCCCCGCCTCCCAGGAGTGCTTGAACACAGGCCCTTTCAGTTCCAACACAGGGCGGCCTTTCATTCTTTACCCGTCTGTTTATTTACCTCCTCACTCTCTATCCTCCCACCTCAGACACACACACACACACATGCACACACACGCATTACTGACCAATGTCTGCATTAGCCACTAAACTATTAAGCTCCCACAGTACTGACGCTCCATTAAACACTTTTTCTCTCTTATTTAGGATTTATTTTCTCTGTATTCATGTGGATTTTTGGCTGCTGTCCTGACCTTTAGGGCTGACTTATTTTCTCCTTTCTTCCCCTCCACTCCTGCTCTGTCTTCCTCTTTGAATGACCAGGAATGTCCTACACGTGGCAGGCTGTGCAACCCTTTAGCCGTGCACTAAAAGGTGTTGGAGGGAGTCTTTATGCTGATGTTTAAACTCTTTTGATTTGTTTTATCATCAGTCTGATGGGCTAGAGGCCGCCCAGGTTACACCAGTGGTTATGTGGCTCTCCATGCTTGGTCAGCGTGGTCAGCTCTCCCCTGTGTGCCTTTAGGAATGACATGTTGGTGATGATAGGTTGAAGGGAGGAGTGACGGCTGTGCAGTGTTCGTGTTGAGGCGGCTCAGCTCACTGTGGTGCTCTGTGCAGGAAGGTACGCCTGGGCCGCACAGGAGTGGATGAAATCAAGTGTCACCCCTTCTTCACCAACAGCCAGTGGACCTTTGACAACATCCGGGAGAGTAAGTCCATCTGCACTCGTGAAATGTTTTTTTTTTTTAATATCTCCACATTTAATCTTTCTATTCTTGCTGCTTTTGCCCTTATTTGGCTCATTTGGTTATCAACAACCCATTGTTCAAAATATCTGTTTCATTTCAGCTTCAGTTCCAAGTTTATTTCTAGCTTTTGAGCAAACATGCCTCCATGTAGGTCACGCATGCTTTTTATATGCATTAAATGAGGAGATGCAAGGAGTAGCAGAGTGCAGTTTGAAATAGCAGACACCCATTGCACAAAACAACTTGATTTAATTATGCACAGAAAGAAAGTTTATTAATTTATTATGCATTTGTCTTCTGTTTAATATTAGATTACAACACACATTAATTCAGCAGAATACTTCTTACATGGAATATGATGTGATTAAAAATGTCGTTAAGGAAACAAATATGGAAAAAATTATTTAGGTAAGCCATATTAATATTATTTGCTAGAAGTGCAGTTACTGTCATTGAACCAGTGATGATATGACATCATTGATGGTTGAGATTATAGTGTTGGGATCTGATGTAACTATAAGTGGGGCATGAATCATCATTTTTAATTCATTGATGTTTATTTAGCAGCTTCTAAATTTTTTTTTTATTGCTTTCTGTGACATTAATAATTCATTTATCCTACTTTTAGGACAAGAATCTATTTTTTTTTAATTAAGTGATTCATGACTTTTCTGTGTTTGCAGATTTTCCTCTTACTACCCAAATTAACTCTGACAATATCTCAATTCTGTTATGGTCAAGGTTTATCACGTTTTGCAGTTAAAACTGCCAATTGTTATTAGTTTGTTGAGCAGTAGAAAATGTCCTGTTAATAAGAGATATAGGAATAAAAATAGCAATATTCTGCTTTAAACAGCCATATGTCGTGACTTATCACTAGTGGTTTCTTTTATTCACTGTTTGATTTGGCATAAAGGGAAAGGATAACACCCTTATTTTGGTAGCACATGAATTAGACGTCTGTGTGTGTATTTAATCACATTCAGAGTCGCTCCCTATGCTTCACCTGTGTCTGATTAACTCCACATACTGAACTTCTGATCAAAGACTGTAACTCCAAACCACTGCCCCTGTGTCTCCACGTTAACACACAACGTCACACACACACACACACACACTGTACATGAGGGATTCCACTGTGCCGGTATTTTGTTTTTGAATCGATATTTAATATTGAGACGATTAAGGACGAATGGTTGGGACGGGCGACAGTGTCCCCGTGGGCAGTGGGCGGGGCCGGCTGTGTGGATCGTGTGGCTAGGCCTAATGAGAGGGGTGTCCTTGTTTGGATGCTCGCTTCCCATTTCACTGTGGCCACGGCCATCTGTCATTAAGCGTTCACTATCAGAGAGGATTCTGGGAAATCATGCCACAGCGGCTTCTCCGGGACGGCTCATGTCTCCTTACGTCTCACCACACTCGGTTCTATTTTTCCAACATTGCTTTTTTCTTTTATGACCCCCCCCTTATTTGTTTCATTTCTGCACCTAATGTTGACCTAAAAGTAATGAGCTCCTTACTTACATCCATAATGGCTGTTTTGGAAGTGGAAGCTATTTATAGGTTAAAGTAGGGGTTCTCAACCTTGGGGTCAGGACTCCATTTGGGGTTGCAAGACACTGGGAGGGGGTCGCCAGATGCTTTCATGAAACTAGGAATATTTTTTTGAAAATATTTAACCCAGTTTTTGCTCAATTTTTTACCCCTTTTTCTGCAACTACTTTAACCTATTTTCATCACTTTTTCTTGCCAAATATTTTCTCCTTTTAAAGGTATTATGGAAGATGTTATTTTGGCCTCAAATTCCAGGTGGATCATCAAGACTATTGGTCCTAATTGTTCATCATTCTGCCGATATGTTTTTGTAAGGCCGTCGTACGTGCTCGTCCCTTGTTAGTTTTCGCTTGCTGCACATGCGCACTTTCAAGTGTCTCATAGATTTTCACTCACCGGTGGCGAGTTTGACATAGTAGGAAAAGTGCAAATCTTCTTTTGGAAAATAAGCTTGTATGAGCGATGCCAACATTAACTTGTAAACAGAGCTGCGCACGAGGAAAACTGGGCTCGTGCACGCTCTCTCACGTATAATAGGCGTTCCCTCTTGGGAGCAGGTAGAGTGTTGCGCATATTCATTTTTTCAAAAAGTGAAGGCATTTTTTTTTTTTCTAACTTTTGGAAAATCCTCCTTTATACCTTTAATGCATTGTTGCTACATTACTCCCATTTTTGCCACTTTTTCATCACATTTCAATGCCTTTTTTGCACATTTTTTTTCCACTTTCAAGACATTTTCAGCACTTTAAACCCTTTTCCCACCTAATGTCACTATTGTTGACCCATTATTGTCACTTTTAACCTCTTTTCACTATACTCCAGATTTTTGCCTATTTAACCACATTTAGAATTTGTATTGGCCATTATTGGCCAGTTTAAACCAAATGTTCCAATATTGACACTTTGAACCATTTTTACTACTTTTTCCACCATTTTTGGTCACTTTTAACCCATTTTATTCCTAAATAAAACAAGGATTTACATCTTTAAGATGACTATATACTGTACTATGGCACAAATAATAATACACTTACTGGATAATAGTGGATATTATTTAAATAAATAAATAATTGTGGTTATTAGGGATGTCCCGATACAACTTTTTTCACTTCCTATACCAATTATAGGAGTGTTGGCCGATATCAGCACGAATCATACATACTCTTATTACCTATTTGTAGGGAGGAATATTAGAAAAGTCTTGATCAAGTGATGTTACTCAAACAGAGAACAATAGTCAGCAACAGTAGGTATAAGAAAAACTGACCCATTTATTATTATATATGTTTTACATACATTTTAACCTTCAACATAATATCTACAGTATTCTACAATTGAATAAATACAATATAATACATATTGGAGATTTTAGATGCAGTCCAATAAAATCCGATATTAGTTTTCTGGCTGATATCGGACCAATATCAATATCAGATTGGGACACGCTTAGTGATTATCACAGATTCATAGAACAATAATGGACCATCATTTTGCTGACTGTACGGATGGGCCCCTATAACCTCTCCCCTTTATTCCCCCTTATAGATGACCCTGTCTCCTCATGACTGTTCTTCATTGTTCATGTCTGTGTTCAACCACCTTCTGGCACCTTTATTTTGGGGGTCGTGGGCTGAAAAGGTTGAAAACCTCTGGATTAAATAATCATTGGTTTGAGTTTTATCCGATTGACACATTTTGTCTGCGTTTTGTCCTGAGGTTTAAAGGGGCAGCGTTTTCTCCGGTCGTGTGAAAGGTGCAGTGTGAGGCGCACAAAGCCACTACTGTATAAGTAAAGGAGTGGTGTCAGGCTCACGCCAACCTGTAGAAAACCCACTCCCGCTCTAAGCTGCGTGTCAGCGTTAGCGCTCTAAAGTGCTGAAAAGATGCTTGTCACTAAGAGGTTTGAACATGTGCATTAGATTTAAAATCCTACCAGCAAGGGATTCACTCCCTCTCTCACTTTTTCTCTCTCTTTATTTTTTAGTGAAACTTTCTTTCCTCAGACGAGGTTGTACCTGCTCCGCCCCTTCACTCTCACTCTCTTTCTGTCCTCCAGCTGTGGCCCCAGTTGTGCCGGAGCTGAACGGCGACATAGACACCAGCAACTTTGATAACATAGAGGACGATAAAAAAAATGCGGAGACTTTTCCTCCTCCCAGAGCATTTGTGGGCAACCAGCTGCCATTTATTGGCTTCACTTACTTCAAAGAGGATCAGTAAGTCTTCTTTTTTAACCCTTTTCTTTGGTGTTAACTATGAGCTTTACTAACAGCCTTTGGTTTTTGAAGAATTTGAATTAAGTGTCTAAAATAATGTGTAGACATGTTTGTAGTCAGCACGCAGCCTGAAGGTTGACTTTATGTGTCGCTAAGACAGAAGAGGAAATGACAGCTTCAATCTGAAAACTTTGAGTGCGTCCCACACCGGTCACACACTGCATGCCTGTTTGTGTCCCACACTGCTGCCTTGTTCTGACAGCTGCACTAAGAGCTCACTTTGTTAAGGGTCAATCTCACTTTCTATATTTTTACCCATTTCAGCTGAAAATAACAAGAAAATTGTCTGAAAACTGGCAATTTATAAATCGCAGGTTGTATTTCCCTTTTTAAACTAGAATCAATCAATTGTAACTATTACACCAAGGAGCACAAAAAACATTCTATTGAAAAATGAAACTGTTGATTATAGACTGGGATGATTGTTGCTTCACTTTTACCTGGTCCTAGATTTTTCTGTGGGGAGTTTACATGTTCTCCAAGAATGTGTTTGGGTATTCTCTGGTTGCGTAATTTCCAAGGGTGTCATTAGTGTTTCCAAAATAACTACAGCATTGATCTGAGTGTGTTATTGACCCTGGATAAGGAGTAAATAGTAAAGCATAGGGATGTCCTGATACAACTTTCTCATTTTCGATATAATACTGATATTGCAGCCTTGTGTCGGCCGGTATCGATATTGATCAGATATCGGCATGAATTTTTTTTCTTTTTCTTTTCCTAATCAAATAAATATCATGACTTATTATTGTAGTGTGGAATGTTGGAAAAGGCTTGATCAAGTGATGTCACTCAAACACAGAACAATAGTCAGCAACAGTAGGTATGAGAAAAACTGACCCATTTATTATTAACCAATTGGTTACATACATTTTTAACCTTCAACATAATATTTACTGTATTCTACAATTGAATAAAATAAATAAATGAATTGCAATAAAATTAAAAAAAAAAAAACGGAAATTTGAATCCGATATTTGTTTACGGGCTAATATCGGACCGATATCCGATATCCTTTGGTTTTCTCATTGCAGGATTGTAGATGATAGCAATACTGGGGGGTCATTTCTTTGATATGAAAAATGCACTTGTAATGTAATTTGTCTTTATTGAGCACTTTAAAACAGCTCACAGGTGACTAAAGTGCTTTACAGAAGAACACCACAATAGAAATACAGAGCATAAAACTAATGACAAGAGTAAAAACAGAAGCATAAAAGCAGAAAATGTCGACGCACTACTAGATATTAAAAGCCATCCTAAATAAATGTGTTTTAGGTTTTGACTTAAAAAGGCTCAGGTCAGAGATAATGCACAGCTCGCAAAAGCTCCTAAGCACATAAATCATACAACATGCAGCAAGTGAGCACATTTCCACATGCATGAACAAATAGTTTGTTCATGCGTGTGCATAACTGTTGAGAATTTGTGAGAAAGCTGCAGTTTTACTCTGAGCTGTTATGTTTCATTCTGAGTGTTTAATTCTAATAACGGTACTTTGCAAACAAGCTGAAAAGTTGAACCACTTGATGTGCATCAGTAAAGGCTGTGTATACGAGATGATAAGGTGTGCTGTGTAAATCTGAACACAGCTTTTCTTTGTTGGTCGCCACATAGCCAAAAAGCGTGAAAAATGCTAAATTACAATGCTGTAAAATATTTTTTTAAAAAGAAGAAAAGCAAAAAGGAATGAAGCTTTCCTCCACTTTTATTTTTCCAGGTTACTGAAGGAAAATAAAATCTCCGAGGAGGATCCAGAGGACTGCAAAGAAAACTCAGAAGAAAAGGAGGAGAAGAGTTCTAACAATAGCAAAGAGGTAAAGTTTATTGTTTTATATGACACAGGAAACTCCAGCTGTAATGGAAAAAACAGACACATTAGAATTGAAGGGATTAGAATTGGAGGCTTTTATAGTCATTTGTCTGTGTATCTGAGCAGCTTCAGCAAAAGCTTCATCAGCTGGAGGAGCAGCTCAACAATGAAATGCAAGCCAAAGATGAGCTGGAGCAAAAGTGCAAGTAAGACCCAACAGTTATTCCACATGTTAAAATTATGAGACAGCTTTAAAGTCACACACGTGACCGCACGTTAGGGTGAAAGCAGTCTTTGTCTACCAGAACACTACAATAGTTTAAATATCCAGAATGCTAACCAGGATTGTTTTTAGCCATTTATGTGCTGCTAAAACAGAACCGACCATGAAAAGATTGCAGGTTTCTTCCTGCAGCTCAAGAAAATTCCATGTTGTGTGTTACATGTGTTTGCGTAATTGCAGATGCTAAAAAGAAACATAACAGCAGCTGCAAAATAAAGCATGGGCCGCGTTGTGGTTGTGCTTCGCTGCCTGTTTAGTGCTAAATTAGCTGCTGGGTATGTTTAATTTTGAAAAGTTGAACGCCGCACTTATAATGGTTGTAAGTTAGCACTTAAGCAGACATTTCAGAACATTATAATGTTCTTTCCTCTCCCCAGAAACGCAACAAACCGTTTAGACAAGCTGGTCAACGAACTGGATAAGGAGGTTAGTTTAGTTATGTGGTGTTATGAAGTCGGTGAGAGTTTGTCTTTATTCTCATCCTGTGTTTAAAACTCTTTCTCTTCAGATGAGCAGCAGGCAGAGAGTGGAGGCCTCACTGAGGCAGCTGGAAAGAGAGCGAGCTTTGCTGCAGCATCAGAGCACTGAGAGCCTGCGTAAGGTGGAGATCGAAGCAGACCGAAAACGCAGCCTGGAGAACGAATGTGAGGCTTAAATCTGCATAAACGGTCACCAGAGCAGGGTTGTTCAATTACATCTCAATTATGATTACAGTGACCAGCATTTTTTCCAGTTAGAATAAACATTTAAATTAATTTCATTAATTTTCCATGTAAGTCAATTATAATTACATGCTCAATTACTAATGTGTATTTAATAACAATAACTCAGCATTTAACTCATTCACTGCCAGCCATTTTCAGAGCAGCCTACCCCATATTGCCAGGCATTTTAGATGATTTTCACTGATCTTTCAAGACCCACAGAATATTTTGCACTATAACGATCTGAAATCAGATTCTGAAAGATTAGAGACTCTACTTTCATCTGAAATTTTTTTTTTTCTAGCTTGTTTCGTTCTTCCGTAATTGGTAGTGAATTTGAAGTATTTTTAGTGACGCCTCAACATTGGTTTTCTTCTATAAAACTACAAAAACAACACTGAGACCTGCCTTTTGATGACAAAAATGGTTATTATATTGCTATCTAGGTCAGAGTTGAATGGTTTTCTTACTGTATTTTGGCCGTCCTCCAAGTCTCTCCCCCCATCGCGGCACTCTCAATAGTCCACTTAGTTCTACACATGCTCTGGGCGAGTGTGCGCTGCTAAGAGCCTTTTTTGTGTTAATATACCTATAGATTTCAATTTCTTTTTTGAAATGGTAAAAGGATCCTCATGAAAACTGACAGGTCGTGGAAAAAGTTTATATGAAACAAATTTTAATTATTATTAACTACGTTTATGTAAGCCATAGAAATAAAACATGGTTCCGCAGTTTTGCATTTAATTAAATTGTACTACATGTTTTTATAGATTTTCCATGTCAATTACAAATTAAATTATCTTAACTCAATTACAATTAAATTATGATTACAACACACATCATGTCATAACTGTAATTAATTATCAATTACGCGATTACAATTATAATTGACCCCAGCCCTGCACGAGAGTGTCGTGAAACCAGTCAATCAGACAATTGAAGGGCAATGGATGCTCTAAAGTATCCTAATGGGTCATTTTCCACTGTGTTTAAATCAAAGTGCTCGTGTGAAGCTTTCTGTGTGTCTGAATTCTAATAAATCCAGCATTTTGTGTTCATTCTACAGTAAATAACCTGAGGGACCAGCTGGAGGATCTGAAGAAGAGAAACCAGAACTCCCTCATCTCTAATGAAAAGAACATCCTGCTGCAAAAACAAGTGTGGAAAGCTTTTATCACTCTCACTTCTTCTTTTATTTATGATCTTACGCATTGAATCTGTGTTTCTAAGTATCTGCACATCAGAAAATCAAGAAATCGACATCAAAAGCAGAATCTGTAACCACAGATTGAAATATTGTCTTTATCTGCTGCACTGACTGTTTCTTTCTCATGTGTAGCTGGAAGAAGCCAACAGCATGCTTCAGGCTGAGCAAGATGTAGTGGTGCGGCTGAAAAAGACTCAGTCAGAAGTGCAAAAACAAGCCCAGAACCTGGAGGCCAACCTCAGAGAGATGCAGGAGAGGTGCGACCAGCTGGAGAACAGCAAGGTGGAGCTGGAGAAGCAGCTGAGAGGACTGCAGGCAGAGCTGGAGCAGGAGAGGCGAGATCACAACCAGGGAACAGAAACCATCACCGACCTGCAGGGTGAGACGTGGACATTAAAGACACAGAATGTTCTAGAGGAGGTGAAACTCAAACTGAGGCAAAAAGAGAGGGTTCAATACAGGAAGACAGATCATTTTATTTCATTTGTTTATGAACATTTGAGTCACACAGAGTGACACAATCACACACAAAAGTGAAAAATGTAGCTAAAGCCCTATTCACACAGGATTAGTTTTGCCAAGGGACCACATGAGATTTATAATTGCGGAGAAAGTCTGTGATGTTAATTCTGTGCGAATCGGCCATGTGAGTAATTTGTAAAGTAAAAATTCCCCCGCAAATTACCTACTATATTTTGCTGAACTCTGAGGTCCTGTGATAATAGTAATCCAATGCGAATACAGTAGGTCTCTGTGATTTGGACAGAAATGGGTGGGATCTGATGTGTGATTATGCGTTGTTTAGTTTCTGGGACTCATGTTTATTTACTTTTGGCAAGTTTTAAGGTTTCTTCTCCCATCCAGTGCCTGCTTTTCTTCTTAGCGCCCGCCACGTTGAAAACAATGTGAGCGAATGTTACGCAATGTGCAGCGCGTTCATCATATCCGATAGATATCCGTAAATTTCAGCAAGATCTCAGGCTTTGGCTATCCTGCGCGAATGCGCCACATAAAAACAGACGTTGGGGGGTCATTTATTTATTGGGGGTCCCCAGATAATACTTATCTTGTGCGAATGGGGCTTAAGACATGGTAAGCAGAAGGAAAATTATGTTTTGGTTTCATATATTTTTCTCCACAGTTGTTTGGACGTAGGTGACTCATTTGGCTTTAGCACTTTAGGCTTGATTCTTTTGAATAATTTTACTTTATGCTAGGCTAAGTTATTTGTATAGTGCAATGTCCTTTACGTGATTAAAATGCGCAAAAGAAAACATTTAACAGTTTAAAAATATTTAGGAACATTAAAATCAGCAGTAAAAACATTTAAAATCAGTAGTGAAATATTAAATCAACAATAATATGATTAAAAATCTACCTTTCAGTCAGAAAATGTAATGAAAAAATGTACAATATTTCTGTTTAAAAGCATCATTTGTAAATATGTCATTGTTTGCTAAGTACTTAAATTGCTTTACCCTTTTAAAACAATAAAAAAAACATTATGAAGGTGTAGTTTTTAATTAATTATGATTTAGTTAAATGCCTGTAAATAGATGTGTTAAATTGCTGTTAATTGAAAAAAATATCTATTAATTGTTTTTTTTTATTTATTGTTTCATGTTATTTATGTTTGAAGTCAACATGAACTGATGAAAGTAATAGAAAATTAAGGAAATAGTGTATTTTGGTTACCTTAAACAAGAGGCAGAAATTAAAACATTATACAATTTGAATATGAAGACTTGATTGTGCAATAGTTTTTTTTTTTTCTTTTCTGGACTAAACATTGGGAACTTTCTGATCATAGTGGAAATATCTACTCATAAGGCTGAGACAGAAGCAGGAGGTTGAGAAAGCCAACATCCCGAGCACTGCCAGGCCTTGTTGTAATGAGCCTCTTCGGAAACTAAGACTCAGCGTGGAGATCCATGCTGAGAAACAGCCTCACCTGTTCCTGTGATGCATGATTTTCCCTTCGTGATACAAACGCAGCAAAGAGTGTTGTTTGTTAAAATGCAAATAAACATGAGTTAAATGTTCCTGCTTATTTAAAGCTGGACATGAGCTGTAGTGTTATGTAATGTCTAAACCGTTACCGTCACTGAGATATATGTCAATTCTTGCATGTTTTATCTGAATATATCTAAACATCTATAGTAGATCATAATAGACATTTTCTTTTCTTCTTCCTTAGGACACATGTCCATCTTGGAGGAGGAGGTTAAGGAGGGGAAATCCTCTCTGTCCAAGGTCCAGACTGAAAAGAAGGAGCTACAAAAAAAGCTCAATGACCTCGAGAAGGTTGGTGGTATTTTTTTTTGAAATGCTAGATTAGCATGAAACCTTTGCATTAATCATATCGACTATTGTAATGTAACTTTTAAGGAAAAGGGCAACCAGGAGATTGACCTGACATTCAAGCTGAGGTCACTTCAGCAGAGTTTGGAGCAGGAAGAGGCTGAACACAAAGCCACCAAAGCCAAGCTCGTCGACAAAAACACTATCTACCAATCTATCGAGGATGCAAAGTCCGAGGCATTGAAAGGTAAACATTCAAGCTTGATTGCATTGGGAAAAAATGGATTTAATACATATTAATACTGATAAAGTTGTTGCAGAAAGTGTAGACATGACTCGATGTCGTGTTCTCCGCTGTAGGAAACGTGAGTGAAGAGTTCATAGAGCAGTGGTTCCCAAACATGACCACATTTTGATATCACACATTTCTGGGGGCCCTCGAAAGACTGTTTTTTCCTAGAATTTTTTTTAATCATGAGTAGCTCAGATATTTTTATATTATCCCCCGCCACAAAGTGTGGAAGGGGGATGTAGGTTTGAGCTCCGTTCGTCCATCCATGAGTGCGTCCGTCCGAGTTAAAGGGGACAGTTTTCTCAGAAATTGTTTAAGATAGGATAACCAAATTTGGTGTGTGGCTTCAGGTTATCAACACCTTGATGGAGTTCGAAAATGAGAAGCGTGCAATTATATTTTCCGGAGTTGTCATCATTCCGCTTTTCTTTATCTTCAAAGGGGACAGCTTTTCTTAGAAACCGTTTAAGATAAGTTAGTAATTTTATCTTCTGATGTGATAATATTTTCCTATGTATACATCTATGTTCATAGATTTAGGACATTTAGGAAAAGGTTGAGAGGTTGTTTAAACTAGATTTATATTAGAGAAAGTTAAAGTGTAGAATACATTTATTTAAGATTGTGTTCATGTTTTAGGTTTAGAAATAATTTCATTGTAATAATAATTGAATAATTTCAAAAAATGTTGAATGTATTTTTTTAGGCATTTTGTATATTTGTGTTGTCAATTCATGCATTACTTTGTTATTTTTGTGTATTTCCCAATCATCTTATGCAACTTTTTGTTAATTTTCTGTGTTTCTGTTCACATTTTAGATTTCTTTTGTGTTATTTTTATGTATGTTTGTTGTGCTTTTGTGTATTACTCTGCAATTTTATGTTTAATGAGTCTTTTAGTGCATTTCTGTTGTCATTTTGTAAAATTTTCTGACATTTGTGTGTGTTTCTTTTTATTCGTTTTGTAATTTACTTTGGGGGCCATACACAATTAGACCGTGGGCCGCATGTGGACCCCGACCCTCCTGTTGCCCATGTCTGAGCTGGAGGTGATACAATGAGCAATACATATTTTAATCAGTAATTACTAGACATTTTATGTGACCCCATTTAAATTACAGCTGACCCCAAAGTTGAAAAGCCCTGTCATAGAGACTGCAGACATTTGCTTAATAGTGTTTTATGTTTTCTCTCTCTGTGTGTGTGTGTGTTCTCCTCTGTGGTCCAGAGATGGAGAGCACCCTGCAGGAGGAGCGCAGCCTGAAGCTGCAGGTGGAGGCACAGCTGCTGCAGCTGGAGAAGGACCACTCCATGCTGGACTGCGACTACAAGCAGGCCCAACACAAACTGGCCGAGCTGCAGGCACAAAAGGAGAAGCTTAGAGAGGAGGTACGGCTATAGGAGAAAGTATTAGAGAAGCTTTCTGATGTTTGAATAAAGCCCCCAAGAAGATCTGTGACCTTGTTACCTTTTGTTCTTCTGAAGTTTTGATCTCCTTTCTATCAACAGGTGAGGCAGCTCGGTCTGCGTCTGGAGGATGAAATCCACAAGCGTGGTTTGAGCCAGAGTGATCTGAAGATGCAGAACCAGCAGGTGGCCGTGCTGCGCTCCTCAGAGAAGCAGCTTAAACAGGAGCTCAACCAACTGCTGGAAATAAAACAAATGCTGGAGAAACACAACCAGGATCTGCGCAGGTTGGACACACACGCACACCTGCAAAAACATAGAAGAAGACAAGACGTTTCTGAAATAAATGTTATTTGAGGAATGAGGAGTGATCCAGAAGCAGGAAATGATTGGTTTTTGGATCCGTTTCAGGGAAAAACAAGAGGCTGATGGACACATCAAAGAACTGAAGGACCAACTGGAAGCAGAGCAGTATTTTACTGTAAATGTTTTACTCTCCTGCATGAATATTGCTAATGTCTGTCAGTTAAACAGTTAAACCATAACCCAACCCAGAACGATAACAGAGGTAATGTAATATGTTAAGGTTTCATTTATTCAGACAACTGTTTTTCAGGAAATGTACTTTGATCTCCTGACATGACAGGAAACATCAAAGCGATCAGCAGACGCCCCTGAAGAAGACTGGCAGTTGGCAGTCGAAACATGTCAGGAGATCAAAGTACATTTTCCTTGCCGCCATGATGAATTCATGTTGGGTGTGGGATACATATGTATGTGTATATACGTATATATGCATATGTGTGTATCCATAAAATGAAGAGTCCGTCCTTAAGACTGCTCTACTGTAAAGTGTCTTGAGATACCATTGGTTATGATTTGGCGCTATACAAATAAAGATTGATTGATTGATTGATTGATTGATTGATTGATTGATTTCCTGAAGAACAGCTGTTTGAATAAATAAAACCTTAATATATTATTCAAAAAGAACTTGCTGGAAGAGTTAATGTAATCGTGTCGAGAAAATGTTGAAAGTGGCTTTTTAATGTGCGTTTCATAACTAATTAAACTTCTTCCCTGTGTTTTCCCAGACCCTTTACAAGACCCAGATTCGGGAGATTAAGGATGAGTGTGAACAGAGGAATAAAATGTACAAAGAAGCACAGGAGCGGTTGGCAGAATACCAAGAGGAAAGGTAATCGCTTTAGCAGGAACATGGTGCATCACTGTTTCTAACTGAGATTAAAACTTCGATGCAAATGCAAACCACAGTAATGTTGACACAATCCATGTCATCCCTGCCTCAGTGTGTTTAATGTGCTAACTGAAGCAGGGACGAGTAGCTGACACAGACCCAGCAATGACACAAAGGTTATTGTATGATTAATGTATGGACATGCTGCACGTACAGGATTAGTAAACCACAGGGAAACCGCTGAGACTTTGTGTAATTCTATGACTTATCCAGCTCTGCCAGTGCTGTAAGGTAATAATGACGATGGTTTATGCTCCGTCTTTTCTCCCATCAGGGAGTCCATGACGAGCCAGCTTGAGGCCAGTCTGACCAAAGCGGACGCAGAGCAGCTGTCTCGCTCTATTGTCGAGGAGCAGTACTCAGAACTAGAGAAGGAGAAGATCATGAAGGAGCTGGAAATCAAAGACGTGATTGCCAGACACAAACAGGAGCTCAGTGAGAAAGAGTCCACCATCAGCTCGGTGAGGATGAAGAATGTCAGGCAGGGATTAACAATTTAATACATTAATAAGGATTTCACCCATATACACTCTGAAAATATGCTTTTATAATGTAAATATGATATAAATAATACATACGGACGGATTTCAGGATTTCAAAAAATTGATTACTGTGAATACTGCAAAAACTGAAAAGTAAATAGTGATTTCTTCACAGTGTTCTAATTTTTTGAAATCCTGCTTTCATGGGTTTTATGAGCTGGAAGCCCAAATTATGTAAAAACAAACAAATAAAAACTTGAAATCGTTTGAATTGTTGGCCCTGAATCTATAATCTATGAAAGTTTAACTTTTTGAATGAATTGTGAAAATTAAACAACTTTTCCATGATATGCTAATTTTTTGGAAAGGGTTTGCATATAAATGTAACAAATTCCCCTAAATTAAAATATTGCTTGAAATGATTCAACGTTAGAATATCAGAAATCTGTTAACATTTCATAAACTTCACAAATGTGACTAACAGTCCACTCGGCCTGTTTTGTGTTTTTGCATTACAAAAATGGACAATTTACATCACATGAGTCAAACTCGAGGCCCAGGGGCTAGATTCGACCCTTTAGAAGATCTAACTTGGCCCTCAGGAGAAAGTAAAAATTACATAGAAAGCATGAACCACTGTGTAAATTACCAATTAATCCAGTTGTGTATATATCTCAGCCCCTGCATTTACACAAATTCAAAGATACTGAAGAATATTTGAAGAGATCACAGTTTTCTTATGTTTATATCACATCATGGCAGTCATTTAAAATCGGAAATTGTTGAAAGAACTCTCAAATTTTCAAAATCATGCAATTCTTCTCAATTATATTCTACAAAATTTCCCCAAATTAATTTTTAAAAACTTGGTCACAAAATCAAGGAAATTTAGGATTCAGCATTTTTTTTTCAGGCGTGTGACATTCAATACATTTTGTGCAATCACATACATATCAAATATTCCTATACCTACATACATCCAAAAATATATACACCATTTGATGTTATTAAATAAAATTAATTATATCTTATGAAAATGTAGTTATACAAAAAAAATATATGAATATGTTTAATTAGACCCACACATACATACATATCTCATATCAGATTAGCATGCCCGTAAGGGGTAGGAAGAAGTAAACTTATCAAATCCTACCCATTGTCCAGTATTTAATAGTTATATATTACAAATGTCTTTTTGTATTAAAAATAGTATTATACATGTAAATAAAGACTGTTATCTAATATAGATGACCTATTTTCATATATACATGTATATATACAAACATACATATTTATCAGATATATACACAATGTCCAGTTTGCATTCATATACATTCATTCACATAGTGCTCCCCTTCCCAATATGCCTGTTAACACCCAAAACCTATATATAAAATTATATCTACAATCACCCGTGTATAATCCTGATTGCAGTGTAAGAGATTTCAAGTACTTCATACCTGTATTCGGTTAATATTTTAAGTTTGAGCCTTTTTTTAAACAGTCTCATGCTTGGACATTGTTTTAGGTCTTGACTGAGGTGCACATGCTCCTCATTGTTGTTCGAACACACTTGGTTCTGAAGTCCAGATTCCTCCTGTAGTTATAACTTTGACATTGACTGATATCTGTCACTTATTGCTTGGATATTGCCGTGCCTTGCATGCTGTATTTATCATTTATACGTGGAAGTGCAAACTACAGCACAATAATTGAATTTACTTGTTTTCCTGCCTTTAATCTGTGGCCCACTTAATGTCAAACTGCTCCGCATTTGGCCCCTGAACTAAAATGAGTTTGACGTCCCTGGTCTACATGTTTGCATCTTTTGCTTCAAACTTTCATGAAATGGATGCGTTCGAACCAGCAATTTCCTACCCTCCTTCTGCTTCCTTTCACAGCTGGAGGAGTCCAATCGAACCCTGACGGTGGACGTGGCCAACCTGGCCAATGAGAAGGAAGAACTGAACAATCAGCTGAAAGAAATGCAGCAACGTGAGTTTCCTTTGCTCTTAAGTAACTAAGGAGTAACTGATCCTTAACAAAGCACATCATCCCTGATCCTTTTTATTCCTCCGGTTTTTTATAGACTTCCAGAGAGTCAAGGAGGAGAAGAAACAGTTGAGTTCTGTCAAAATGTCCTTCGAGAAGCAGCTGCAGAGTGAAAAAACTCTGAAAATTCAGGTATGTGCCTACACAGGTCAGGAAAAACAACCGTCATTAGTAGTTCAGAGAAGTGTTTCTGCTTCAGGCTTGTGTTGAACTCTTACTGTGACTCTAACAAAATCTTAGACAGTTTCTCTGACTCCTACTGGTGATGAGCAGCCCTGTGAATCTGCACCCGTGTTGCTTTCAGGCTGTGAACAAGCTGCACGAGGTGATGTACAGGAGAGAGAAAGGCCGCGGGGGCCACCGGAGCATCGACACCGAGGTGCACAAGAGGGACAAGGAGAACAGAAAGCTACAGCTGGAGCTCCGAGCAGAGAAGGAGAAGTTCAACAGCACCATCTTCAAATACCAGAAGGAGATGACAGAGATGCAGGCGGTCAGTACGCCCACACACCGCCACAAATTACATCCAGTTTAAAGACATGCCCGGCTTCAAAACAAGCTGCATCTCTGGTTCTGTGGGATTTAAAGAAAATCCAGACATTTAGTCCCTTTTAAAATGTTGTGTGCACCATTTGAGAGGATTTTACTATTGGCTTTACCAGTGGTTCTCAACTGGTCTCACCCTGGGACCCACATTTTGCCATGGTCATTAAATCGCGACCCACTTTTTTTTTTTTTTAGAATTCAACCAAATTTAGTTTAAAAAAAATAGCTGTTTAAAACAATCTGTGTACCCTTTGTTCTTTGGTTATTCAGTTTTAAAACCAAATCAAAATAACAGTGTGGTTATTTTGTTTTTCTGATTTAAAACCAAAACAGAAATACGGAAAAACCAGATAAGCAGGTTTTTTTTTTTGTTTTTTTGTTTTTTTTAAAAAAAAAGAAAACTTGTTTCGTTTGTGTGGTATTTACGGGGACATTAGCGCGAGAACTGAAGTCCGCTGCACCTCGTTTCCCTCCACAGGTCTTGGACCAGGTCTCCACACACAATAGGATTGTTCAGGATTTATTTCAGCAGTTTTCTGGTCCTGCTCCTGTTTTAATTCAGTCTGTGGATGTTTTAGCTCGTAAAAAGCTGCTCACGATTATGTTTTGTTTTGCGGTGTTACGGTCCAAATAGTATCCAAATAAACTGGTGACTGACTATTAACTGTGAGGCTGGTGTGAGGAACAATTGATGTTAGAACTTCTACCATTTAACACTTTTGCAAAAAAAAAATACAGCTTTTTTTTAGGGTAGTAAAAATGTTTATTTTGCACTTTATTTTACCACTAACAGCAGCCGTCAACACAAATGGAAGTTGATCATAAGAAATGAGGAGCACCAGTAGATTCATTACACCACCTCTGGTTCCAAATATGTGCGTGTTTTACGTAACATCCATTTTTGGTTTTGATTTATTAATGTATTAATAACGTTTCAATTCACCAGTAATGTGAATTATGCTTTGCTTCTTTTTATGTCAGGATGGGGGAGCAAAATTCCACCCAGTCATCAGTTTATATGGATACTATTTGGACCGTAACACTGTTCGGTAATGTTGGCAGATAGAACTCTTTAACGAAACGTCATTGACCCACAAATTTTTGTTTTGAAACAAAATAACCAAAGAAAGGTACACGGATTAAAAACACAAACATATAATCTTTTTTTTTTAAACGTAAATTCATATATTTTCCTGTGCAGCATGCATATCACAGCATACCTGTCAAAAGAAAAGTTTATTTCAACATGACATACATTAAGTATTTATTTATTTTTGACCAGCTGTCCACGACCCACCCAGTACAGATCCGCAACCCCTTTTTGGATCCCGACCCACCAGTTGAAAGTCGCTGGTTTACTTTATACATACACACATATTCCATACATTTTCCTATCAAAATTAGCTTCTTCTCTCAAATCTTAACCATTTAAAGTCGTAATATTAAACATATTAACTGGTTTTTGCTTATCGGCCTTTAGTTTGACCCTTTTTGTTGATGTTAATGAAGGTTATTTTTCTCTCTTTAAACAACGACTTAAAGCTTCTACGTCCAATATTTTTCTTTTTCCTAATAAAACCATAGTGTAGTTTTACAGATCAATGAATCAAACATAATTTATTCCAAAAAAAAAGGAAAAAGGTCAAAATTGTAACTCTTAAAATTGTATTTTGCTTTTCATTCTAAACATGCCGTTTGTTGACATTTTCACACATTGCATTGTGGGATGTTGAGTCCTGTAGACCAGTGGTTCTCAAACTTTTTAGCCTGCGACCCCCAACATAAAAGTGCCAGAGACCCCCACTGTACTTGAAGGTGGTTGAACATAGACACGAACGTTGAAGAACAGTCATGTGGAGACAGGGCCATCTCTAAGTGACAAACAGTGGTTAAATGAGCAAAAATAAGCATGAAATATGGTGAAAAGAGGATAAAAATTACAACAATCTGTCAGTATATGCAATATTAGGTAGGAAAAGTGATGGAAAGGGTTTATACGTGCAGAAAATGTCTTGAAAGTGGAAAAAATGTGCAGAAAAGATATTGAAATTTGATGAAGTGGCAGAAATGGGAGTTATGTATCAAAAATGCATTAAAAGGAGCAAAAATATGGCAAGAAAAAGTGATGAAAATAGTTTGTAATAAGTTTGGTTACAGAAAGAGGGTAAAAATTACGAAAAATGCGCTCAAATTGTTAAAAAAAATCTTCCTAGTTTCTTGAAGGCATCTTGCGACTCCCTCCCAAATGGGGTCCTGACCCCATGGTTGAGAACCCCTGCTGTAGACGGGTGCAGCGAAGTGTTTTCGCTTCATTCTGATATCACAGGAAATATTGGGAACAAACTAGAACAAAAATGGTGTCAAGGGAATCACTGTCCTTGTGTGGTGAAGGATAACAAATAATCACGGTATGAATAAAGTTAAAAAAAATAAAATAAATAATCCACTTCATCAGTTTTGACCCTTTTCTTTTTGTTTTTGGAGCAAATGATGTTCGATTCATTGATCTATAAGTCATACAATATGATTTTATGTGAAAAAATCTTTCACGCTGACATTAGATTGAATAGAAGATGAGTTTGTGTCTCTGTTATTCAGCTGATAGCCGAGGAGAACCAGGTCCGTCAGGAGCTCCAGATGGCCTTGGACAGTAAAGACAGCGACATCGAGCAGCTTCGATCTCAGATCACATCCCTCAGCGTTCACTCTCTAGAATCCACCAGTATCAGCAGTGGGAATGATCTGGACCCTGGTGATGGATACCCAGGTACAAGCTTCACTTCTTCACTCCTACCGTTACGCTGGTTTCCCACGTCGTCTCCTGGATCTTTTCCTAGCTTTGACTTCCTTTGGTTTCCTTTTCACATTGACCTCCTTCTTTCTTTCCTTTTCTTCCCTCATTTCACCCCTTCCTCTCTTTCAAAATTTGGCACAGTGCGCATTACTCAATCTCACACCTCAGAGTCCATGTCCTTCACCTACCAACGCACACACAAATCTGTCTGCATCGACACTCGGCCCAACCTTCACTCTGCCCGCACTCTTTTTGACTCTGGCTCTGAGGAGGAGGAGGATGAATATGACGGGCATGAGGAGCAGGGCGAGCGTCCTCTGGCCCTCACGTATGATCAGTCCTCTGAGCCTGAATCTGAAGGTGACCCTGCATGGTGGTACTAACGTTTATCTATAGGATTCCTTAACCACTGCTTTACAAACTTTGCACAAGGACCCAAAATAGGAAGCACGGGTCTAATCTGCATGATCTGCTCACTGATGTTAGCTGCACATGTCAGTACTTGAAAGTTGATGCTAAACGTTTTGTAGAATGCGGTAAAAGTTTGGGTGCATGTGAGTTTTAATCACTTGTTCTAGTTTTCTGCAGAAATCTCTTGAAAAAAATCATTAATTTCTGCAGTAAAGCCAAAGGCCTTCAGTTATCAACCATGCGTAAAATTGGGTGCAAATCTGAGTTCACATTAGGCCGGACGACAGGACCAACGCGTGATTCATGAAACATTTGTATTTGACCAGTTCCCAGTGTACAAAATAAATGATTGGGTGTTGATGAATGCGGTGGCTAAATTTCATCTTCATTAACATGTCACGCCCTTAAATCTTCCTGGTTTGGATGCCCCGCCCACTGAAGTCAAACAAACACTGGCAAAGAAAGAAAGAAAATCCTCACATCTGAGGTGCAGCAAATCAAAGATGTACTTTTTGACAGAGTGAAAACAGGATTTAAAGGTATAGTTTGGAAAACCAAAAAAGTGGTTTCAATCATAACGTGGGCTTTTTGTATATTCCATTTATTGAGTTCAATTTGTTTTAAGAATATTTTTTTATCTGTTCTGAATGTGTGTACTTACTTAATTACTTTATTTTCAATGTCTGTCAGGTTTTGCTGCTGAACCACAAATCCACACACTTAGATTTGCGTACACGAGGTCAGACCTGGCGTATGATCTGATCGTAGCGTATGCTTGCGTGTTTATGGTCGTACGCTCAGATCTCAACGTACGAACGGTTGATAAATGAGGGCCATAGTGTTGTGACAGATATATAAATATAAGCCACACAAAAACAATGAAAATGTTCAATAAACGTGTTTTTTTTTTTTTTTTTAATCCAGCAAGTTCATTTTTGTCTCCTTTTTGAATGAAATGTTATGGTTCCATTTATTCAGACAAGATTTTTCAGGAAGTTTACTTCGATCTCCTGACATGTTTCGACTGTCAACTGTCAGTCTTCCTCAGAGGCATCTGCTGATCGCTTAGTTGTGTCAAAAGTGTCGGGAAGAACTCACAAGGACCAGAAATGAAACCTTAACGTGTTTTGTTTTTTTGTTTTTTTTAATGGATTTCATGTTTTTCTCCAGTGAGCTTGCTTTGGGTTTAATTACAAACACTTGTTTTTTTGACTCAGTTTTAACAAACTTCCCCTTTTGTGTTGTTTTCATACCGCGTTTGCCACAAATGTGCCTGAGATCCTTTGAAGCTTGTTGCATTTCCCACTAAAAAAGCCTGTTGCTTTTGCTCAAGAAACCAGCCGGACTTCCTGATTCCTGCCCTTCACTCGCTTGTAGTGAGGAGTCATTTCCTCCTGAGAACTGAGCGCCCGAGTCAGGAAAATGTCAAGATGTTCTGTGAAGGGATTGACATCATCAAAGCTGGCCTTTATGTCAACATCTTTCTGTTTTCTCTTCACTCACCAGACTCCAGGCTGGAGGGATGGATTTCCCTCCCCAGCAAGAACACCAAGCGATTTGGCTGGGATAAGAAAGTAATACACCTCTCATTAATGATGGTTATTCTCAATAATCACGTCTCCACTGAGTCACTTTGTCACTTTTTTTCTGATGTGTTTCCTTCACAGTATGTGGTGGTGAGCAGTAAGAAAATATTGTTCTATAACAGTGAGCTGGACCGGGAGCAGGCCAACCCTTTTATGACCCTGGAGATTGAGTGAGTCCTTAATGGCATCATTTGAACACTTAACTAAACGCCAAGTAGAGCCGAGGCTGATGGGAAATCAGCAATTCCTCTCTCTCTCTCTCTCTCTCTCTCTCTCTCTATATATATATATATATATATATATATATATATATATATATATATATATATATATATACACTCTTGGCAAGGAGACAGTTACCCTGTTTGTGTTTGTGTCCGACAGAATAAATCTCTGTGCATTAGGTTAATTGGAGTCCCAGTTGTAGGTTGAAATTTTAAACATGTTGAGATGCCTCTAAATCAGGGGTGTTTAAACTCAATTTACCTCAGGACCCACATCCAGTGCAATGTCACTTGCAATTTACTCGCAAAATAATGATCTATAACTCTAAATTTATGTCTTTGTTTTACTCTAAACAAGTTAAAACAAATTGAACTACTTTTTTCCAACACATATTATGAAAAAACAACATTTCAATACAATAGCTGCAATGTAATCAATACTACGCATCAGTTCATTTACACATGTTTATTCCAACAACAGACCACAGAGGATTTTAACTCATTTTATGTAACTGGGCAAGAAAGATTAACCACAGAAACTTCCTTACAACAAAAACACAGTGACTGTGCGCCCCCTGTGGTTAAATAAAGAACTTATTTAAGTGTAAATGTAAAATAACTTTTGTTGTACCCGCTACTCCTGGAATGAGCAACTGGCCGCCCTTGGCCGATATTTGTGTGGCTCCCAGAAGAAATTGCACAAAATGACAGAAAAATACATAACAAAATGAGAGAAAAATATACCCAATGATACCAAAAACACACAAACCACCACAAAAATGCACAAAAACATGCAGAGTGAGAAAAATATACAAAATGATAATTAAAAAAACAAGCCAACGGCATTAAGAGCACACAAAATGAGAACAAAAACACACAAAATGACAGTAAAAACACAATATGACATCACAAAATTACACAAAACAAAAATGACATTAATAATGTTCGAATTGGTTAGATTTATTATAATATTGTAGATTCTGGTGAACAAATAAAAAACGACTTTCCACGGAGTGCTTTTACATATCTTAGAAACGTTTTGTCTAAATGTTATCTCCATTAAGCACAATGTAAAATGTTTGTTTTTGTTTTTTTTTTTTTCAAGAATAGCTGATGATAAAAAACTAAACGCATTCAATAGTAAAGTTTTTTCACATGTCAATATTAGACATGTCTCCTGAAACTAGCAAACTGTGCATATTGTTGCTTTTGTGCTGAATCTAACGCAAATGAACCTCTTTTAATCATAGAGGATTACAGTTGTTGTGGAAAGTGGTGAACGCAGCAGCAGAAAGTACTAACATCACACTGGTTAAATATCTGACACATTTGAATAAAAAAGTTGTTAGTCCCGCTAAACTGACAGTGTTTCAAAACTGAATATATATTTTCAGGAGGTAAAAACAAAAGCTGTCAGCAGAGTTATGTCAAAAGTACTCACACCATGGAAGATTCCATTACACTTTGGAAGGGATCTGGATCAATGTACTGATTCTGGATCAGTTTAAAAAAATTTAAATAATAATAATTATGTCGTCATTGGCAAAAGTTAAAAATTGTACATCTCTGTTCGTGATGACTGATGTTTATGAAAGTAGACTCAGTTTTTTATGGTTGGTTTATCAATTATTCCACTGAGTTTCATCCAGATTGGATCCAGATTATGCATTTTATCATGATTTTTCATAATCATGGCACCAAGTAGAAACAGTTGGTAAATATCTCATTTCTCCGTTTTCTTTTCCTTTTGCTTCTCAGCAAGCTGTTTCATGTCCGGCCTGTCACTCAAACGGACGTGTACCGAGCAGATGCTAAAGAAATACCAAGAATATTCCAGGTAATGAGAGCGAACCGTCAGTGTCTGTGTCATTCTATGACACCATGTCATCCACTCACCCCCCCCTGCGTCCCCCTCACTTCTCTCCCAGATCCTTTACGCCAACGAAGGCGAGAGCAAACGTGAGCAGGACATGGTGGCAGAGCCTGTGCAGTACAGCGATCGCTCTCCCTACATCAGCCATAAGGGCCACGAGTTCATCCTCACGCTCTACCACTTCCCCTCCAGCTGCGAGGCCTGCACCAGGCCTCTGTGGCACGTCTTCAAACCCCCGCCAGCGCTGGAGTGTCGCCGCTGCCACACCAAGTGCCACAAAGACCATCTGGACAAAAAAGAGGAAGTGATTGTTCCCTGCAGAGGTCAGAATGACACGATGACATGTTACATGCTTAGTACTTATCAACAGGTACATTTTGAAAATATAGAATGTCATTAAAAAGTTCAATATTTTTTGTCACAAAGTTTAGAAGGTGAAAGTCATATATGATATAGACCATTTTTGTCAAACTCATGGCCAGCGGGCCAAATCCGGCCTTTTGGAGCATCCAGTTTGGCCCACAGGAGAAAGTAAAAATGACAGAGAAAACATGAATCATTGTGTGAATGAAACTCAACAATATTTGCATGATTGCAGTCATTACCTCCGCCAAGCGCAGAGTGGAAGGTAATGTTTTACACTGCGTTTATTACTTTCGAAAGTAATGTAGTGGTCGTAATGTTTGTGTGTCTGATTGTGTACGCGATAGTGTCCTCAATTTTTGACGAATCCACTTCAATTTTTTCTGTTAATTGGTTTTTGGCCACAGATGAGACCATATCATTTTGGTGAAGATAGGTTCAAGATCAAAGTCACAAAAAAATGTCAAAAAATTGCAAAATCCCCGATCTTTAGCATGGAGCAAAATTTCTAAAACTCATATCTCCGTCAGATCGTCATCCATTTTTTTTCAAGATTTTGCAGGATAATGTAAAGCTATGACATGCAACATCTGACCGAACTGGATCCGATCCAGATTGCTGACTCGGCGATTTTTGGAAATTAACATTGGAAAGGCCATTTACGACATTCAAAAATCCCTATACAGTTTTTTTTTTTTTTAGGATTTTTTGGGCTCTAGTGGCCTTTATATGACAGTTGCTTGACAGGAAAGGGATCAGAGAGAGCAGGGAATGACATGCAGCAAAGGGTCCCAGGCCGGGAATCGAACCTGGACCGGCTGCAGGTGAGGAACTACAGCCTCCGTTCATGGGGCGGGCGCTCAACCCACTGAGCTAAACACCACCCCGAAAAATCCCTTTACAGTTTAAATAAGTTTTGATGTCATTCAAATTTGGTGGAAAAATGAGAAAATACCCAGAAAAAAGGGGCTGTGCCTGAGCCTTCTCCTATAAGCGTGGTGGCTATTGGGTAATGTAGTAGTGTTAGGAAATTGCATTGTGTGTTTATCCCGCCTGGTACTTGTGCTGTACTTTGCGGAGGTCTGCGCTCTCCGAGTGCTCTAGTTTTTAAAGTTAAACAGTTGAAAAACTCAAAATTCTTTGAAATCCTTCAATTTTCTTCAAATTATGACATAATATTTCCCTTAAATAAATAGAAATTGGTCACAAAATCTAGGAAATTTAAAGTGAAGATCCTGTTGGGACTGATATCTTTTTGCTTGGATATGTTTGGTTTCTTACATATTTTGTATTTTATGTGTAGATAGAAGTGAAACTATGAGCACAATAATGTTGAAATTACTTGTTTTCCTACATAAGGTCTGTGGCCCACTTGAGATCAAACTACTCCATTTTTGGCCTGATATAGACTCATGTCAGATAGACTGAAATATGTCAAGTCTTTATTTCTTGAAAATGTGATGATTGAATCCATATCATATATGATTTTACCTTTATGAAATGAGTGACCAAAAATATTGAACTTTTTCATGGTGTTCAAATTTTTTTAGATCGACCTGTAATGTACACATAGACGATCAATGAAATGATTCATCTTTATTTATTTAGCACGTTTCATGCAGATGTACCACAATGTGCTTTTGTTATTTTGAACAGAACCCGATCTCCACATCACCCTTGCATCCCCCGTCCAGTCCCTCCCTTTGAATAAAATAATAAAAAGATATTGATTTTAAAAGGAGGAAAATCACAAACTTAGGAAGTGGATACAGAATTCCTCTATTGGGAGAATAATAGTGTTGTGTTTTTACGCCTCCAGGACACAAACATCCATTTTTAGCAGTTGGTCTTAACATAACAGTGGAGCTGGAAACAGAGCCAATTCATTTCATTATATACACAACACTATAGTGTGTGATTAGGAACGTAATAAATAGAAGTAATTAGTTGTAGCTAAGGAAAGATATTTGGCTTTCCATTTATTATGTATTAGTTCTTGGAGCCTTGTTGGAGCGAGATATGTAACAAGACCCTAATTGTTTTTTTTTTTTTGGTTTTTTTTTAAAATGTAATAAAACCTGAAATATAATAACTGGTCAATAATGTAACAAAAGTGCTGAGCCTGAAATGTAATTTAGAAAAGTAATAAAACCAAAAATGTTACAACTGGTTAATAATGTAACAAGATGCTGAGCCCAAAACTTAAAAACTTGTTTGCCTTTTTTATATACAGTATATAAACTTTATATATAAGTTACTTATGTGAAAGTAAGAAGAAGAAAAAGTCGAGATTCTGCAAAAGTCTTTAACTTATATATATATATATATTTTACACATATGCATTTGTGTATGATACTACTCATACACAATACGCAATAAGTCTTTAATCTCTAATCCATTACACCATTGATTCTTAACTGGTGGGTTGCGGGCCTGTACTGGGTGGGTCACGGACAGCAGGTCAAAAATAAATAAATACTCAATGTCTCTCATGTTGGACTTGTCTTTTATTTTGAAAGAAACTCTTTTTTTGACAGGCATACTGTGAAATGCATGTTTCACAGGAAAATATACATAATCCTTTTTAAAACATAAATCTAAATGTGTATTTTCAACAGCTATTTTTGAAAAACTAAATTTGGTCTGAATTGGGTTTCAAATTTATGACCGTGGCAAAATGTGGGTCCCAGGGTGAAACCAGTTGAGAACCCCTGCATTACACTATTAGGGAGAAAATGTTTTCCCTGCCCCATAACATAATAATGACGTTTTTGGTTCAGCATTTTGTCACATTATTGACCAGTTTTAACATTTTGGGTTTTATTAAGTTTTATTATTATTTTTTTTTTCTTCCAATTGAGGTGTTGTTTTCTTTATCACTAAAAGTCAATATTCATCAGTAGATGTATAAACATAGAAGTCTTTGGTTCAGTAAATGTTGTGAAAGACTATCGGAACCAAAGTTTTTCTTTTCACAGTGATTGACCTGTTTCTTTCTTCTCTTTCTCTCTCTCTCTAACAGTGAACTATGACATGTCTACGGCCAAAGACCTGCTGCTGCTGACCAGCTCTCAGGAGGAGCAGCAGCACTGGGTCAGTCACCTCCTCAAACGCATCCCCAGGAAACACCCGACCTTCAGCCCACCCTCCGCAGCACACAACCAGTCCCCCGAGGCGGCGCCGCGGCCGTCCCCTCGGGCGTCCCCCAGACTCTCCCCACGAGGGTCCCCCAGGGGCTCCCCACGCATGTCCCATCGTGGAGCCATTAAGATCCAGGCCAGACAGCAAACATCACCTGGGAAGCCAAGGTTAGGATCCACAAGAGAACTATTTCTACACACAAATACAATGAATGTTCACCCAACTGTGGCTTCTTTTCATTAGAAACTATGATTAATATAACAATGTTCAGTAGGTTTAATGATAGATTATTTAAAAATGTCTTAGCCTGGCAGATTTGTCAAAAAGATGTTCACCTTTGGAAGAAAGTATGAACATTTTAGGTTTTTTTTGTAAGCTGAATCCATTTTTAATTGGATCCATGCTTGTAAACCAATGGTTCCCACTAGGGCCGGGACAACGCGTCGACGTAATCGATGACGTCGACGCAAAATGTGCATGCCGATGCGTCGTCTGACCAAAACAAAGATGGCGAGTGGCTCCTCCGAGTTTCAAAAGCGCAAGCTGTTCCCCGTAACCCTCGTCCTTTATCCCGGGTGTGACCGGACGGCAGCGCGTCGACGCGACAAGGAGGAAACACCCGCCGTGACATCAGCAGCAGACACACACACACACACACACACACACACACACACCGAGCCAAGCGTAAAAAAAACTCATTCTCCTTTACAACTGAGTGCATAACATCAAATGGTTCTCACCATTAAAATATGAACAAAACATGCTTTGCTCTTTTCCAGAGTCAGGGTGAGAAGTTGCTCTAAACCAGTGGTTCCCAAACTTTAATATAGATCATAATAATGGAATGAATGAGTGATCACACACATTTTAAAGAATCGGATTTTGTAAATATTGTAAGTGGTATAAAACAGTATTTAGTGGCTCCTGAATAGATTTATTTCTATAGTTTTTATCATTTTGTGTCATCTCCCCCCTAGTGTGGGACCAAGACTGACTTTTGTATTTTCAGTTCATGTTCTAATCAAGATCATTTACATCATCATTATTATAATTATAATTTTTAACTAAGAATGAACATTATAAAACCCCAAATTTATTTAATTTTCCAATTTCTTTCTCTTATTTTTTGTTGGAAAAGCACTTTCTGTATTAGCATTTGGAATCTTGAGTTTAGGAAAATTGTGAGTGGCAGAGTGTCTTACTTTATTTGTTGTTATTCTCATGTGAATAAAGAAATAAAAGATGCACATTTTTCAGGAAGCTAGGTCTGTGTTTTCAACATAAATCTTAAATTCTGTTGGTTCATGAATGACACCATGAATGACGCCTTTTTATTTTTTAATGAATGCTACCTCTGACTCTGAATGCATTATTTTGTTCTTTTATATTCTTACTGAACTTTATTTTGAGGAATTTTGAGTTGAAGAGCAATACACATATACAGTATTGCAATGTTAAGGAATTCATGGAGTTTTTTTTTTTTTTTTTTTTTTTTAGATATGTAAATCAACATGTATAAATTACTTTTAGTCAATTAATGGGGAGATAATCGATAATCGAATTGGAAAAATGAATTGTTAGATTAATCGATGCATCAAAAAATAATCGCTAGATTAATCGTTTCAAAAATAATAGGTCAAGGAATTCAATAATATAGCTTAAATTATCGTAAATTGCGCCACGATCTGTATTGCGAATTTCAATCTTATCATAACTTTGGTTCTGTTTGACGTAGAAACATGATCTTTGCGGGAAAATGTAGGTTTTTGGGGACAAGGATTGTGATGAAATGGCTTAAAACACAGTTATATTTTGATATGTGCTGATGCCTGAGAAATAAATCAATGTTGCATATTTTCATTCAACTTGATGCATCACAATTTCACTCCTTCCATTTTCATCCCGAATTCTGAGAGTGGGAACAATATTGATATTATAGAGGGTTGTCGGATTTGGTCCAACAGATTGTTGCCATATTGGATCATGCTCTATTTGCAAGACATAGTATTTTAAGCCGTTTCATCACAATCCTTGTCCCCAAAAACCTACATTTTGCCGCAAAGATCATGTTTCTCCGTCAAACTCAACCAAAGTTATGGTTAGATTGAAATTTGCAATAAGGATGGTGGACATCTTGGAATTCCTTGTCCCTGAAAACCTATAATTTACCACTGATCTCATGCTGCTATCTCAAACAGAACCAAAGTTATGACAAAATAACCAAATTGGCAATACAGATGGTGGCTCATTTAAAAAGGATTCAGCATGCTCAAAAACTCACGTGTACAAATGTTCATGCTTTCTTCTAGAAGTGACCATCTTAGCCTAATATTGATTCTTATTTCTTCATCAGGATTTGATTTAGAAAATGATTTCATTTCAAGTGTGAATACTTTCAGTTTGTTTATGATCCAGTGAAGATGTTTCCTGCTTTGTTCTAAAAGGCTTCCTGAATCCTTTCCATAAAGCAGCATTAATGCACCAACCTGGCAACATGGCACCCTACCCTGTGACTGGAGAAACCTTAAACCCAAAGAATCACCACTAACTATCCTCTTTGTTTTTGGTCATGAATCCAATTAATGAGGCTCATCTTTAACGGGCTTTCATCCATCCTCAGCGCTGGCCCCATGCTCCGTATCATCCTCCACTGACCTTTGACCTCTTCACCTCTGACCCCCACCTTTCTAACGTCCCTCATGATGGCGGGCTGTAAGTAGCCGAGCTTGTGAGCCATTGCGCTGCATGGCTTTGCTGCTGTGCCCACTAACCCTACGGTCCCCGGTCAGCTCTACGTCGCCCCCTGCTGACCACAGCGCACCACCCACTGTAGACTTATCATTCAACCTTGGACCTACTGTTACAGATTGCTTGCAATTGACCTTAAAGGCTGGAATTGGTCATTGGATGATGCCGATAATGGTGATGATGGTGGTGATATGTTCTTCTAAATGAAGGGTAACTGGAGCCCTGAATGTGTTTGCAGTGACGCATGATCGAGTGGAACCAGATTCTTGTTGTTTTTATTTCATTTTGAGGTGTTTTTGTTAAATTTGAGTGGAAACCAAATTATTTAATACAGTGCTAGAATCTGGATTGATTTAATTTGACATTTTAACTCATTAGGAAACAAAATGTTTGCAAAAAAAAATCAAACCAACTGAATCCTTAGTGAAGTTGATGGAATATCTCCATTACTTTACTTCATATGCAGGTGAATGAATGAGGGTTCAGTGGAGGTCAAAAAAATGGCTGTTGGTGCTGCGCTAGAGCAACTGTGGCTACAGATGTAGATTACCTCCACCAATATCACAGTCTTGTACTAGGAATGAATAGTTATTGGATGTGTTTTATGTTTTTAAAACCAAAAAAAAGAGAACTATAAATTCAAGTCTATTAATAAAAAAAAAAAAATACGATTTCAACTTGTAAATCACACAACTGTGAAAAATCAAACTCCTTTTTATGTTCCGCAAGCAATGTCATGACACCAAAAACACACAAAATGACAGAAAAATGTACAATAAAACGCCGTCGAAAAACAAACATAACGACTTCAATAACACAGAAAACTCTAATAGAAATACACAAAATATCTCTAAAAAACATACATTACAGAAAAGTACACAAAATGACCCCCAATAACACACAAATATACCCAAATGGAAGGAATGAAAAGACGACAACAAACCCTTTTTTCTTTGCTGTATTAATGCTCAGATAGGTCATTATTTGAAAGGCTGAAATGAATATTAATAATGTGATCCTCAGATCATGAAACGATCACACATTTCTCACCCCCGCTGTGATAAAAGATGTCCATTTCTGACTTTAAACGAACCATCTGATCCCACACTCGCATCTACACTAAATTACATATTCACTTTGAAGAAAGCAGTAAACTAGTGGATTAATGTTGGTTGGAGGATCATTTATTCATTTCTTTAATGTTGCTTTTGATTTTCAGCTTCTCAAACATGCTTTTCCTTGTTTACAGGTTATAGTTTCCTAAAAATGGCAAAACTAAGACATTTAAACTCAGGATTTTACCCCGCAGACCTGGATTTTTCTGGATAGTCGAGATCTTCCTTATTTTTTAATGTGTGTGCGTGCTGTGTGGGTGTGCTTTTGAAGTGTTGCCATTCGGTTGGTTGCTTCTCAGGTTTTCACATC
Organism: Gouania willdenowi; assembly: GCF_900634775.1. NCBI lineage: Eukaryota > Metazoa > Chordata > Actinopteri > Blenniiformes > Gobiesocidae > Gouania > Gouania willdenowi. The sequence continues at coordinate 9,278,429 of NC_041066.1, read as the reverse complement.
ATCATGTTTATTTCTCTCTCTTTCTCTCTCTCTGTCCACAGTTAACCGGGACTAATCAGAAGCCTGTATTTCCACCGGCGGGTCTGGACGCAGCAGCATGGTGTGATTTTTCACTCACAGATGTAGGCTGACGAGAATAAGAAAAAAAAGAAAAGAAAAGAAACACTAATTATGGACAGAGATGCTGGCAGAAAAATGGCTGTCGTCATGAGAACGGTGTTGTTTTTTTTTTTGTTATCCTGAGAAGCAGAGAATGGTTCTGTCTGCCTGCTGCAGTGTAAAGAAATAAAAAGATCATTTTCAACACATCTGATGATTTGAAAAGCCTGATTTATAACTGATGAATACAGATGCATCACATTGGACTTACTGTATGTTCTGTTGAGTGTTAGACGTGTGTGTGAACATTTGCATAGAGAATGAAGCCTCAGTAGATTCATGATGGATGTAGAATTTTATGAATATCTATTTTTCTGTCCTGTAAGTCTGATCACTCCACATGCCTGAATTTATTTAACTAATCACATCATTTATTACTCATCACTACACAGTGAAGATAAGATCACTATGTTTAAGGTTGCTTCATTAGACTGAAATCTTTGAACATTTGAAGGCCATATCATCACCTCAGACTGGTCAATAAATACGCTTTCAAGTACAATGTGTTCAGTCATGACACAATCTGTTATAGATCTTTGTAAATGTTACTTTGACCCTTTGGTTTTCTCTGCAGGACATGTCCTCACACTGCCTTTTTCATGCTGTGCAACCTGGTGCTTTTCCTTATGGGGACACATTAGGGAGATGCACACCATTAACACAAGTCGTCCATCATCTTCTGTATCCATTCTGTGAAGTAGATAAATACCCACAAAAAAAAAACAACTACCAGTAGTAATATTAACTATTTATTTAAAATGAATTCCAAACCAGATTGTTTTTGTTTTTAAATAAATGTACTGTATCTTAGTAGATATTCTTTTAACAAATGTGTGAGGATGCCTTTTTTTTTTTTTTTTTTTTTTTTACTGTTTTGATTAGCACCCCTGAGGTCTTTTATGCATTCAGGTCTTAATTCAGGGTTGTTTAACTTACTTTAGTTCAGGGGCCAAATACGGACCACTTTGATCACACGTCAGCAGCCAATTTGAAGTGGGAAAAAAAAGAGTAATTTTAACATGAATTTGTCCAATTTTGCAATTCCGCCTATGATATGTAAAGTATGTAAGGCACGAACAATACCAAGCAATAAGTGACAATTATTAGTTCCTGCAGAATCTTCACTTAAATTTTCTTGATTTAGTGACCAATTTTTATTTAACGTGGGGAGATTTTACAGGTTATTTTGAGGAAAAATGCTTGCTTACTGTACATCACATGAATCACTTAAGACAAGTTGTTGTCTGAAGTGATTCATGTGATGCACAGTAAGCATGGGATAACTGTGAGCCCTGCAATTATTGCAGAAATGTGTTTAAGTTGTGTGTTGTGGAGTCGCTGAGATGACTACAACTGAATTAGTTTATGATTTACACAATGATTCCTCTTTAATATTAACGTTCTCCTGCAGAATTAATTAAATTAGTTTAAAAAAAAAAAAAGTAGGAATAATTCGTGTAAACTGGCAAATAATGGGCATGACAAAACGTGAATGTGGATAAATTGGCAAAAAATAAGTATGAAACTATGAAAATATGCTATATTAGGTTGTAAAAGTGATGGAAACGGTTTAAATGTGCAGAAAATGCATTGGAATTTGATGGAGAAGTGGCAGAAATGGCAGTAACGTAGCAAAAGTATGGCAAGAAAAAGTGATGAAAATAGGTTAAAATATGGCAAGTTTGGTGTAGTTGCAGAAAAGGGGTAAAAATAAGCAAAAATGGGCTCAAATTGTTAAAAAAAAATATTCCTAGCTTCTTGAAGGCATCTGGTGACCCCAAATCAGGTCCTTACCCCAAGGTTGAGAACAACCCTGCTTTAAAGTGCCGGATTTGGCCCCTGGGCCTTGAGTTTGACATGTCTTAAATGAAAGTGTACAGATTGGAGTTTGAAAAGCTGTGGTTTTCCACAAACGGAAAGTCCCAGGAGAGTTCCTCCATCCATCCATAGCTGTCCATTTTTCTGAATCTGAATAAATAAAATGTATGCATACATATCTACAGTATATGCAGTCTCAGTAACGTGTCCAAGGGTAAAAGTCACCACAGAGTAGTGGTCGTTGGTGTTGTTGGTGCATTATAAACTAAAAAAAAAGAGTTTTGGTTTGAATCCCTCAGGCAACAATGGTGTATCTGTTTTTCCCTGTCTGATCTGAACCAGAGAAGGTCTGTCTTTATTCTATCTTCATGAGGAGTGAGTGGGTTCGACTGAAATAAATCTTTCACAACAGCCTGAAGCCAACTGGCACTCATAATCCATAATGCAATGCTTCATCATGTTGTCCATCTGCAAAAATTTGTGTGTGTGTGTGTGTGTGTGTGTGTGATGGGAGTGAATCAGAGGAGGGAATGTGCACTACCTGCCTGTCATGGCCTCAGAAGGGACGCAGCCTCTTCCTCCTCCTCTCAAATGTACATTTTTCACATCTTTCATTTAATTTACATTTCAAACTTCCCTTGGAGGTGGAAGGTGAAATGGATGCGAGATGTTTACCTTGTGCTGGACTTAAAGATTCCACACAGAGGGAAAGGTACAGCTCTCTGTGCTTCACTGTATTCAGCTCCAGTTACTGTCACGTTACAAAATGAACATAATATATTGTTTTGTTATTAACCATCTATCTATGAGAGAGAAACATGATGTGATGACCTTTAATGGCAGAGATGGGCAACTTTATCACAGCGGTTGTCATTTTGGATATTTTCCTTTAAATTTTGTATATGATTGTTGTTGCTTTGTGTGGTTTTGTCCTTTTTTTGTGGTATTTTTTGTCATTTTGTATATCTTTTTTTCATTTTCTCTGTTTTTGTCGTTTGTTTTGGTGTGTTTTAGGAGTCATCCTCTGTATTTTTGTTGGCGTTTGTATATTTTTGGAATCTTGTGGTCTTCTTTTGTGTGGTTTGTTTACTCATGTTATGTATTTTTTTGAATATTTTTGCATGTTTTTTTGAGTCATTTGGTGTATTTGTGCCACTGTTTGTGTATTTGTCTGTTCATTTGTGTATTTGTCTGTTCATTTGTGTATTTGTCTGTTAATTTGTGTATTTGTATTGTCATTCTGTGTATTTTTTTTTTATTTTGCATGTTTTTGTATCGTTATTTGGTGTATTTTAGTATGTTGTTCATGTTTTTTGGCTGTTTTGTGTATTTTTGTAGTTGTTTTGTGTCATTTTGCTGTTGTATCGTGTATTTGTCTGTTCATCTGTGTGTTTATGGAGTCATTTTGCGCGTAGTCTTTATGGCATCAACGGCACGTGTTTTAATATAGAAACAGATCAAACGTCAACAGATCTTTAGGTGTTTTCCTCTCACAGCTCCATTAAAATGTGCAAAGATTTACACGAGGTCACCTTAACTACAAATCAGATTACATTCAATGTAATAGAATTTCAAGAGTTGCCGCTTTTATACCAAAAACAACTGTCAGACTTGTTTTGTAGCTATAATATATTCTGCCACTGTTTACTGACCTTTTTTCTTGTCACATGGAGATAGAAAATGAACCTGCTGGATTTGTGACAGGCTCTAAACTTGGCAGATGGCAAAAAAAATCCTCCTTTTATGTTGCTGAGCAAACATTTATTTACTTTTATGAAGCATTATGCATTCAAGCAAATGCACGTCACTTTCAAACTGATGATGGTGCATTTTCAATCCCCGCTATCGCTCGATCATTTGTCAAACCCAAAGTGCAACTTAGAGCAAATAAACAACTTGCAGACGTTCTGAACTCTGTCTCAACTCATTATTATGTGAAGCAAAAATAATGTCAATGTAATGTGTCAGTATCAGAGAATTGTAATTTAAAAAAAAGTGAAACTCAATTTAAAAAAAATCTCGCTTTACTTTTTGGACAGTTTCCAAAAGTGGAGCGTCCCCTGCGGAGTAAAGTCACCCACTGTGTTGCAACCCCCCGTCCTTGACTGTGCTGTGACGGCTCCTTGTTTACTCAATAAGTAATGATTAGATTAGGGGTAATGTTCCCTGTAAATGACTGAAAATTCACCAGTGGGACACAATCAGATCTCTGAGCGGAGTGGCTGCAGAAAACAGCAGTAAGTGCACGTTCCTGAACATAATTATATGCTATTTTCACTGAATCACTTCACTTGTAATTATCATGTGTTTCACTTGCATATTTAAAAGTTTGTTTTTCGTGAGTGATGCAGATTTATATCTGGCAGTACTTTAACAATCCTATTTAAGACCATGTTTTCTTGTCTTCTAGCTATGAAGCCCCGTTGTTATCTTCTCATCCTCTCTTTGGCTTGTTTCTCCAACGTGGTTCTCTGCTGCCCTGCCATTTGTAAATGCTACCCCCAAAGAGCCGAGGTGGTCTGTAACGAGGTCCCCCTGACGGAGTATCCCTCTCAGGGTCTGCCCGAGACCACCACCATGCTGACCATCCAGTTCACAAACATCACCCTCCTAACTGAGCAGCACCTGAACGCCACACCCTCCCTGACAGAGCTTCACCTCTACAGCAACCAACTGCAGAACGTGTCCTCTCACCTCCTCAGGGGCGTTCCTCACCTCCACACTCTGGATCTGACCGGAAACAAGCTGAATGAGCTTCCTGCAGGGGTCTTCAGCCACGCCCAGCTGCGCAACCTAGTGCTGAAGAAAAATCAGATCCAAAAAGCTGAAGCAGACTGGCTTCCGGACAACAGCAACCTGACCTGGTTGGACGTGTCTGGAAACCGTTTGACGGAGGTTCCTGCCTCTTTGCTCCAAAAACTGTCCCAGTTGGAAAACCTGGATCTGTCCAACAACAAGCTGGAGAAGATAGCTGCTAATTCTCTGACTATCCTGACCAGGCTAGAGAGGCTAAACCTGCAAAACAACAAGCTGGACACACTTGATCCGTCCGTGTTCCAGAGCATGCCTAACCTGGCCTATCTGTTCCTCACTCGCAATAAGCTCAACAAACTACCTCCGAACCTTTTCCAGATGCTCAGCCGCCTCCAATACCTGAGCTTGGAGGACAACCAGCTGAGTCACATCCCCACGGGCCTGCTGGACCCGCTGGTCAATCTGGACGAGGACGGCCTGGACTTGACCGTAAACCCCTTTGTGTGTGATGAGAAGATGGAGTACCTGTGGAGATGGCTGCTGAAGAACAAGAAGAAGGTGTTCCTCGCCGGTTCCATCACATGTGCCAAACCTCCATCTCTGGCAGGGCGTTCGGTTCTGTCCCTGACACAGAGTGAACTCAACCTGCATTCCTAAACACACGACTGTCTCTGCTATAGAAATATGGGGAACACTTTACTTGTAATGGTATACATAAGGCTGACATTACTCTGTCATTAGCATTAATAAGGTGTTTTCTCTTACCCTAACCCTTTATCTGCAACCTTTACTCTCAAAGGAGCCATCTTGCCTCATCTCACCTGGATTGAAATCCTTATGGAGCCGGAAAAAATACCATCTCAATTAAGACAATATAGTGTATAAAATTCTATACAGTTAAAATGATATCAAATAATGTTATGTAAAGAATTTTGAGGTAATGTAATTGAAAGGCTACAAAAAATAACTTGAATTTGACACACATGATCATGTACTGTAGGTAAATCCTAATTTTCTTCCAGAGTAGTCTGGAAGAGTTGATTTAGTTTTCCTACTAAAGGATTGTAGATGTTAAAAGCTAGATGAAGTAGGAAGGTGTCAGAGTTATTGCACAGCGTGATTTATTTCTAGGTCGACAAATTGTTATATCACGACTCTTTATTTCAATTATTTCTTTTAAAGCTTTAGGGAGCCATTGCAAAAGAGTCAAAGGGCCACATGAGGCTTCAGAGCTGCAGGTTGCAGACCCCTGGCCTAACCCTAACCCTAAGCAAAGAGGTTACCACACATAAATCAATGCCTGCTTTCCTATGTGCAGGTAAACTTAACCCCAGATACACCTTCAAACCCTGTACCCTACCCTTCCCTAACCCCAACCCCCCTCCCCCCGTTTTATTTCTAAATCTTAATTATTTGAATTATGAAATTTACATTTGGTGAAGCGATAATCTGGTTTTTTTTATTTTTTTATTTTATTTAATTATTTTTAATTGACTCTTATAGGGAGGGAGAAGGGCTTCTTGTGGCCCATACCCGTTAAATTTCTATCCCTACCTAACCCCTAACCCTACCTAACCCCAAAGATCCCTCCACCTAACCCAAAAAAAAAGCCAACATAGCTCCAAAGGTGTCATAATTTAGCGAACGACGCTTAATGGCAGCCTTCGTGACACCTTATTCATGCTAATGACAGATAATGACAGCGTAATGTCAGCCTTGTGTATAAAGCTTCAAACAAAGTGCATTTCTACAGCTGTGATGTGTTTTAATCACTGAAACATCCTTTTCGTGTTTATTAAAACAAGTTCTACATCTGAATATTTCTGTCTTTTATTGATTTCATTGAAACAAGATGAATGTGACTTTCCATTTATTTGCTCTTTACATATAAAGACGACTCATGTCTTATGGAATGCCAATCATTCCACTGTTTCATCCAAAAACAGCCAAAATGTGGAATTCGAATACTGTATATTGATAATCAAGCTTCAATATCTAAAATGAATGAAAGTTAAACAGAGGATAAAATGCAGATTTGTTGAAAAGAAGAAGAAAAACAGGTAGAAAAGCAGGCATTGATTTATGTGTGGTAACCTCTTTGCTTTTAGAAAGTACAGACAGCACTAAAAGGCCGATGTGCTGCTTTGTTTGCTTGGATTTGTTTGCCTCTTACAACATTTGTTCTGACTCACTGCAGAGAACTATCGCTCCCCACATTTTAAAAAAGCTAGTCTGAATAAGGAGTGAAAAGGTTCTCGTCTGTCTGTCAGGTAGGAAAACTTTTCAAATTATCTCCTTTTTTTTTTTGCACTTTCTTTAACCAAATTACCATTTTTTTTTTTTCCCCCCCAATCAACGTCCTCTGTTTCAGCTTCTAACGATGCGTTTGTGGCTGCTCGTGACTTTAGCTGCACTTGTTGAATGCAGTATTCAACAGACAGATGTTCCCTCATGCCCACATCTGTGCTCCTGCCTCCCTCTGCCTGTGGGCGTCGAGGTGTCGTGCAGCCATTTCTCCTTGTCTGAGAGTTTTCCACCCAACACAACTCGGTTGTCCATTCAATCCACGCACATCGGTGTCATCACAGCCTCCCACCTGAGACCGGTTCCTCTTTTAAACAAACTCCAGTTGTATCTCACCAACCTGACAAACCTACCGTCTGATCTGCTGAGCAGTAGTCCTCGCCTGCAGACCTTGGACCTCACAGGAAACCGACTGGTTCGCCTTCCCTCAAACATCTTCAATCAGTCCTCACTGCGTAACCTGGTGATCAAGGACAACCAGTTAGAAGAAGCAGATCCAGACTGGTTTTCTACTAACAGCAGCATCACCTGGTTGGATTTGTCTGGAAATAACTTAACCAAAGTCTCAGCTGCTCTGTTTCAGAGGCTGAACCATCTGGAGAACCTCGACTTAAGTGACAACAATCTACAAGTGCTCCATCCTGAGACATTTAGTAACCTCGGCCACCTGGAAACCCTCAACCTAGCCGGCAATAGACTAATCTCCCTCCAAGCTGCTACGTTTAGCAACAACCAAAAGCTAACCCAGTTGTTTTTACAAGAGAATCGTCTCCAAGAGCTTCCAGCAAGAATTTTCCAAAGCCTGGAACACCTTGAGCTTCTTCTGATCAATAAGAATCAGCTCCAGTCTCTGCCCACAGGTCTGTTCGATGGGATGAAATCCAGTTTTCGTACAGTCTTGAGTGGAAACTCCTGGAAGTGTGACAGAGAGATGACGTACGTGTGGACGTGGCTCAACGCTCACCCTGGAAATGTCTTCTTTTTGGAAGAGGTGACGTGTGACAGCCCGGAAACTTTGAAACACAAACCAGTCGTTTCATTAAACGTCAGTCAGCTCGCTTGGTAACCAACGACTTATAAAAATACATTATTATTATTATTATCATTAGCAAACCTTTGCGGCAATTATTGTGAAGTAATGTTTCCCAACTTTCTCAATAGTTTTTTTGTTTATCATCGGCCGAACATAAATGCCAGATTTACTGTATAGGTAAGCTGCTTTCTTCAGTGTAACTTCCTTATTCGCTTCAATGTTCTTGTTGTTGTTGGTGAAATAAATAATGGCTGCGCATTAGCAATGGCTTCATCTAATGTTGCTTTAATGTAAATTTAATGTAAGATAAGAGCTTTTACAGCCTGGTGAAGTGAGATAAACCTCAGTATATTATATACTGTATATTTTTCAGGCCAAAGGCGTTTCTTGCTATGCTCGAACTATCAGATGCATAACCCCCCCCCCCCCACGCTGTTAGCTTCTAATGGTTTCCAATACAATGGTATTCTATTTATTGGTTTAAGAGCAGGCTGCCTAACAATCATATACATTGTGTTATGTGTACAATAAACAGGCGGTTTTCTGTCTTTCCACTCACACTGTTCCCAGTCTCTTTTTTTTATTGTAGTATTTTATGCAAGGTCTCCACTTACCACACATTTATATTTATGAATATTTACTTATTACTACTTATTGTATATATACCTTTTTCTTTTTATCTGTTGGCAGCTGTAGCACGTGAGTTTCCGTGTTGTGGGATTAATGAAGTATAATCAATAAATCAATCAATCCATAAACATAATGCAGTCAGGCTAAGTGATTTTTGTCCATGTAAATACATTAAGAAAGGGGAAAATAAAGTAATAAGTAGTGAAGTTCCTTTTCTACGGTGCAAAGCACATTTTCAAATGCCGAAAACAAATTTACACATTACTGCAAGACTTTTACAAAAGGTCAAATAAACAAATATGGAAACATCATTGTAAATCTTTTTTTGCTAATCATGTACGTTTGTTTTCAAAATTGTAAATTTGTTGTGGCATTTGTAAAAGTACAGAAGTAACTAGTAATGAATGACTTTTTTTTATTTTTTTTATAGCAACTATACCACAACACTGAAGGACAGATTCTGATCTTTCCATGGAAGCCCCAAAATAAACATCTGCTATAGTTTTGCCACAACTTAAATGTGTTGGGGAGTCACTTTTTGCAGAGTTTTTATTTGGGGGGGCAAACACAATCACAGTAAGAATGAAGCGAAAACATGTCTATGCGTCTGTCTACAGACTCCACATCCCACAATGCAATGCGTGAAACTTTTCCGACACCGTCAACAAACCCGAGCGGACATCAGAACAGACTTTCAAGCAGCAATTTGAACCTTTTACATCTTCTTTTTTCTGTGTAAATCATCTTTGCTTTATTGACCTATGAGGCCTGCACTGTCTTTATCTGATTGAAAATAATGACTTTAAATATTTTGAATGAAAGGAGGACATAAAAACTAAATGGTGTGGTTACTGTTATGGTCAATTATTATATTCATCATCATATCGTCAAATGTATGTTCATGTGTACAATTTGTCATGTTTTAATACATGACGACTCCATTACTCTTTACACTTTTGAACAGATTAAACAGTACAGAGCGTACTCAGTGCACAGAGCCAAGGCCAGAATCTCTGCTCACATGCAGACATACACTGACGCACACACTTATCAAGACAGATAAAGACTGGAGCCGAACCTTCTCATAACATCTTCATCATCCTCCAACAATTCCACTATGGGCATCTGACTCCCTCCCTTTTGTCTCTCACTGTTGGGACCTTTTCTTATCTGTATAAAACCTTAAGCTGAAACTGTTAGGGGGCGCGGCACTTCCTTCGGACGTCCGCCTGGACGGACGCTAATTTTGTTTCACTTTGTTCCATCTTGTACCTTTTTTCTTAGTTTTAGAATAAACCTTTTTTTATAAAACCATCAATGCTTCTCCTGGACTCCATCATTCAACCAGAGCAATAAATCATGTCTCCAAATGAGGTCAACCGTAAATTCAGCCGTAACATTACAAAGTGAACAGCAGCAGTAGTGAAGGCCTGAAAGAAAGATAAAGAATTTGTATATTTCTGACTTGTGTTGTTGTCGGCTACATCGCAGCCTGCAGAATTGTTTAACTTGTAGCCTTTAGTTTGTAAAGATGTTGAGTGCGTGGGAGTGAGTGGGCAGCGTTGGAACTGACCTCCACTGAATGCATTAAAAATCCCCCTCTACTCTCATTCTTTCTCCTTATTCTCATTGCGAGAGTGTGAGTACATACATCATCCCCATGCACACGACTCCAACCACAATCCTTGATCAGATGAAATGCATCGCCGTTTATTTATTACACTTGTAAAAAGATGAGGCCATGTGGGAGTGTTACTTATGAAAATTAAACCCCATAAATGTTCCCTAAAGGAAAACTACAGCAGTTTGATTCAGCACGTTTGATTCTTCCGATCATTCATTTTATAAATGAGTTTGGGGAACGAGGTGTGCTGCCCTGCACTATGCCTGAATAGATGATAATGATGACTGCCTGACACAGAAATCTAAAGGTCACGAATGAAGTGTTCACACACTTGAAAATGACTGTCCCCTTTGTCACCCCCGTGTCCTTGTAATAAAGAGATGCTCATCTTTGATAGCGGCCTATTAGCACACAACAGAGCACATGTTGAATTTTTATATTGATTGTAAATAATATATCAAAAGAACATCTTTGCCAAGGTTTATCCAAAAGTGTGGAATCTGCACAGGCCTTCAGAAAAAACTGCTGAATTTGCCTAAATGCTTTAATCCTTAGATATTACACAGTAAAGGCAATTAATGGAAAAAACAAGTTAAATCATTGGTTTTATTGTAGAGATAGAGGTCTTTATTGGATTTTTGCTATGACAGAAAATGTACATTGTTTAAAGCAGGGGTTCTCAACATTGGGGTCAGGACCCCACTTGCGGTCCCAGACACTGGAAGTGGGTCGCCAGATGCCCTCAAGAAACAAAGAATGTTTTGTGCAGACAAGGTGAAAGAAAAACACAAGAAAAAAAAAAAAAAAGAATGTTTTCTGAAAAATTTGAGTCCATTTTTGCTTATTTTTACCATTTTTCTGCAGCTACATCAAATATGCCATATTTTAATCTATTTTTAATCACGTTTTCATGCCATATTTTTGCTCCTTTTATTGCATTCTTGCCATTTCTCCTTCCAATTTCAATGCATTTTTTGCAAATTTTTTACACTTTCAAGACATTTTCAGCACTTTTCCCATATGTTGACCCATTATTGTCACTTTTAACCTCTTTTCACCATATTTCATGCTTATTTTTTGCCAATTTAACCACATTCCAAATTTTCCATGCCAGTTTACACTAATATATATATATATATATATATATATATATATATATATATATATATATATATATATATATATATGAATTGCCACTTTTAAGCAAATATTGACACTTTGAAACATTTTTTACCACTTTTTCTGTCTGTTTTTGGCTACTCTAATGAGCAACTTTTAACCAATTTCTGTGGTTTTTAAAATCCCATTTTACCCTCTTTTCCACCATTTTTGATCACTTGTAACCCATTTTTTTTCTGAATCAAAATCAAGGATTTACATATTTAAGATGACCGTATACTATGGCACAAATAATAATAATAAGAAACTTCCTGGATAACAGAGGATATTATTCAGATGAATAAATAAATGTGGTTTTCACAGATTCACAGAACAATGGACCATAATGTTGCTGACTTTATGGATGGACCCTAAAATGCTATCCCCTTTATTCCCCCTTATGGTCCCTGTCTCCACATGACTGTTCTTCAATGTTCAATGTACCTTCAGGTACAATAGGGGTCCACGGTCTCTGGAACCTTTATTTTGGGGGTTGCGGGCTGAAAAGGTTGAGAACCACTGGTTTCTAGAATACAACTAACAGGCATTTTAGATTAACAGTAGACTAATTAACAACATAATGATTGTGCACCCGTGGCTCAGCCGGCTTCATACACCATTAACATGATGCCAGGTTATGACAGGGTTCTATTCGGCCTCTGCTCTCCTGTGCTGTGTCACATTCAGTCTTTTGGAAGAGATTTTGTCGATTCATTCAGAGGCCTCGGGCCTTTACAAAGCAAAGCTCCGAGCAAAAGCAAAACACTCCCACCGAGTCCTTTTGTTCACCTTCCCACGCATTTTGTTCTCAAATAAACCTTATATTCCTGCATGGTTTGGACCAGCATGCATTGCTCTTTGCATTATTCCAGCTGCATGTTTAATCAATTCTCACTTGTGCAATATGAATGTAGCGACTATAGGAGCATTGCCTGTTCATGAATCATAATCCTACACATACATGTTCGTTTGATCTATTTCATTCCATGGCCCATAAATCATGGCTTGTCTTGACTAAACAAACTGTGTAATGTAAAGGAAATGTAATGCTGACTTAGTGTGTTGTCCTATTATTGGGACAGAAGGTCCGAGGCTGCGTTCCCAGCTGTGTGATTGCTTGTTGTGAGCGGCCTCTCATGTTCTCCAGGGAAAATGGGTTATTAGGGAGTCTGTTACAGTGTGGATGTCGCCTTTAACAAATGGCGACAAAGTGAAACTGTTTTACGGCGATAGTAAAGGATTTTTCAGGTAATGCATCAGGATCCAACAAATAGATATTCAAAGAAATGTGCAGATTGGTAAACTGTGTTTGCAGATGTGGAGGTGGTGGCGCTTTAATATAAGCCACAAACGCAATATTTCCTTTTTTTCATGTCTGCATAAGTTGTCAGAGGTTAGCACTACATGTAGTGCAATATTATCACAACAGTATATTATTCTTGCAAAAGAATAAAATAATATCTTTATTATATTGCATGATTGTGACCGTCAGTAGCCGTCACTAAGGAGGGCTAAGCTCATCTGTAAAATGGGGAAAGATATACTGTAAAGAGAGGTCAGTGTTGCACACATGAGGGAGGGGAGATGCTGGAGGGGGGGGGGGCAATAAAAAGATGGATGAGTGCTGTTGTTGTTGGTTTACTGTGATGTTGCTACTGCCAGTGTGGAGAGAATAAAAAGGGATAAAATCCCACTGCTCAAACACAGCAATGATAAAAGTGAACATAGGGAGTGAGTGTGTGCTTACAAGTGTCACAGAGCTTAAGTTTTGTTTTTTAATCATGAGCTGCTGAATGTGACTACAGTCATTTTCAATCAAATAGCTGGATTTTTAATGTTGCAGTTTTCTTGTATTAAAAGAAGAGTAAACATTTGGTGTGGGTTTCTAATACAGATTAATCATTTTATGGATGTATTTTTACACACAGGGCTTGGCCAGAGTATTCACTCAATAAGGGAAGGGAATTTGCTGCCTGCTAAATTGTACGTGGGAGGCCTGCTATGTGTTGATAAGGGAGTCATTAAGGTTTGGGATGTTTGCGTGGGCTGGATAAAGTTGTCCAAGAATGCTAACTCTGTTTTGGGTTTGCTGTAATGTATGTAATGTCTCTATGGACATGTTTTCATATATTTTACGTAGTGTCTAGAGTTCTGGACTTGGACCCCAGACAAACCGGACTATACTTTCAGCACTTCCTGTGCGCATGCACGGACCTTTTCTGCATAAGTGGCACAATGTGCCTATGTTGCCATTGTGTCAGGATGGCCGAGTGGTCTAAGATGCCAGACTTGGGTTTGAATCCCACTTCAGACATACATTTTTTTCATTTTAATACATTTTTTTCATTTTAACACATTTTACACGGCAAATTCCACCTTTAAAAATACATACACAACAACAGATAGATTTTAGGGTATTTCCTGGGTTAGGGTTAAGGTTAGGGGTTAGGGTTAGGGTCCGGCAGTGACGGAACTACCGGCATTCAACTTTCTGTGCATGCACACAGAAAGTGTCGGAACTATAGTCCTTTTTGCCTTTAGCCTCGATTTTATTATGATCTCTTTCCTTATCATTTGTCAGTGTGTAAATAACTTTGTAGAAACTTACATTTCGCTTTATCTCCTAACTTTCGACATTGCTGACTCACCGAGTCCTGACTAACTCAGAATTTGACCCCAACCCAAAACTCTAACGCTAGCAGATATCTATTTGTTATAATCACTAGGTTTTTGCGCTGCAGCAGCATTGCCCATAGATCAATGGCTGCACTTATGAGACTCATAATAAGTCAGACTGTAACGCTCCTCCTTGTGGTGTACAGTTTTCACAATATCCCTCTATCAATAACCCACATAAGGAGAGAAACAATACCCCATGGGTATTTTTCCCGTCTACGCATCAGGACAAGGACACGTGCATTTCATCACAGCCGGATGCCTAAATCTCCTTTCTGACGCTTCTCATCCCTGACGTTTCTTGCTGAGCTCATTTGGATTATTATGTGACTTTCCGTATGTCTTGTGCTAAATAATAATAATAATAATAATAATAATAATAATAATAATAATAATAATAATAATAACAAACCTTCCACCTGTAGCTAAGTTTCAATCAGAGTCACACAGTGGAGCCTAGGGCTTTTGAAACTATACTCCACGGTGTCGACACAAACTCAAAGTCACTAAGGGGTGTCGTGTCACAGATGAGCACAGAAAGAACAGACCTGCTGGCTCTGAGAGATTTTTCCAGTTTAATGATGGCTCACTGCAGCACATCAGACTTATGGGTCCTAAATCAGCTGTAAAATACACTAAAAACAAATATATGTACTGTATATATATATAATTTATTTCCTGTCTACCTTGTTAGGCTTCCTAATTAATGAAAATATAGGTTTTAATGTTTTTGGTGTGGACACCTGAGCCTTTTTTGCATCAGTATACCCTTAGATTTATATTTTTCTAATGGTAAAATGTGGAAAAGCTTGTATTGAAACATCTTTTAATAACTGTTAACCACATATGTGTAGAACTGTACACAGAACTGTAACATGGTTCTTCAGTTTTAATTAAAATTGACAATTTCCATAGAATTTTCATAGCAATTACAAGTAAATTATGTAAACTCAATTACAATTCAATTTCGATTACGACAGCAACAGATTCTTAAAATTACAGTTGCAATTATGCTATAATTGTGATGAATTATCAATTACGTCATAACATTTATAATTGACCCCAACCCCGGTACATACTGTATGCCAGTTTGTTCTCAGTAAAAACTAACATTTTATTCAAAGGAAAGTTTGATTTAGTCACAATAATTATATAAGCAATTGAGTTGGAACATGTGAAGAAAGAAACTATATAGCGACTAAAGTGTTTCTGTAAATGTTAAACTAAGTACAGCAGATAAGAGTGTTTTAGCTTTTCTAAGGCGTGAAGACACAATACATGCTTTTCTTAAGGTCAAGTGTTTTTTTTCTTTGTTTTTTTTTTTTTTTTACAAAAGTCTGGTTTTTCTGACTTTTTTCTAATTATTCACAAGCTTGCAATTCTTTCAACCTTGGTAACGACTTTATTTCACTCTTCAAGTGGAGGGATAAGGATAATGAATTTATGCACTCAAATCTTCTACATTTTGAATCTATTCAGTTAACTCAACTTAATCTGTCTAGAATAGATATTATTTAAAGGCACACCGTGGACTTTTTGACCTAAAGAGTTGACCCATATGAGTTATTTTAAATGATTCCTCAGGCCAGTATACAGAGCTTGATTGTATCAGTGCTCCTAGCGGGGCTTCCCTCTTAAAATACCGGCTATGTATGTTTGGAGGGGACGGACCGTCTTTGGCCAGGTCATGTGACCTGGAGAATGCCTGGAGAACATTTCTCTTTACGGCAGTCACGTGACCACAGGCTCAGATATACATACTTCCCATGTGGCGTCACAACATACGGGCATTTCCCGACCCGGCGCTATTGCTGTGGGCGCAGCAGAAACGAGTTAGCCCCCGTTTACAGCCCAAAGAGCACAATATGGTAGTTATGTGTTGGGTTAATGGTGCACTAATTGCCGCGATAGTTGAGTTAAACGTGAATTCTTTAGTAAGGGAAGTCAGCAAGTCAGATCCGTAACTTCGGGATAGGATTGGCTCCCAGCCCCGCCACCGCCGCCCTTGTGTCCGTTGTTGGTGTCCTTTGCCGGGCTTCGGAGTGGAAGGGCGACCCGGCGTGCGCTGGGTCGCCCGTCCACACCGACCCTCGGAGAAGGGGGCCGATGACTGCAGCCAGGCCAGGGAGTGGGGGGTAGCTGCGAGGAGAGGAGGGCGGCGGTGGCGGCTGCTCATCCAGCCCATAGACTGTAGCCGCGGCGCGAGCCTAGCCTCACTTCACACCCCAGACCTTACAGCCCACTCCTTATCCCGAAGTTACATGTCAACTACTGTCTGCGTATAGAATCAAAGGACAAGCCCAACTGGCTGTTTGTTGATTTTTGCGACAGTGCTCGCTTGTGGCCACTAGTTACCGGTCTAGAGCTCCTAGTGGCTAACAGTTACACCTTTGTGTAACCATGTATTTGGTCATACACTATTTTGGAATTCATACTCATTCCCGAGAGCCATTACAGACATATACAGGCGACTTACAATTAAACAACAATGGTTCTCGTAGTAAGAGTGTTGGAGGAGATGATGGTGATCTGACCTTTCTCAGTGTTGTTTTTGCTGTTTTATAGAAGGAAACCACTGCTCAGATGTTTGAGGTGTCACTAAAGCAAAATATATTTGCATCAAAGTCACTGTTCTTCTGCTTGACATGTTTCTTTTTACAAAAAAGCTTGTGTTAAAGCAGGAACCGGGAAGAAAAAATGTGGGTAAGTACACGAGCACCAACCCCATTTTGTTACATGCATGAACATTACTTATATTTAATAATTTACCGTTAGTGATTTCAATGACCCTCACAAACACTAACCCTCACCATTACTGAACAATTTCTCATTCTAATAAATTCATCACTGTGCTACAGCAGCCATCATTCTCTATCTACCTTACCAATTTCTGTCTTAAAATGCCTTTTTCAAAATTTAAATTTAACCATTTAATTATCCTCAAAACAGAAATCTAATAACTTTCAGATATCATGCTGTTACATTACTTTTGTTGCTTTTTCCCAATGGCTAAAAAAGCAAAAGGCACCGGTAGTGGTATTTGGTTCAACTCCCTACAGTGTTCTTGCTAAAAGCCAAAATATATGAAAACACAAAAGTTATGACTCCACACATTAAACAACAAACCTAAATGTCCCTGACGTCCCATTTTCAAACACAACCTCATTTGGCCATCCATGAAAAAGCAACTTAATCTCCCACGTTTCTATAGCAATGCATACTTCCTACGTGCACTGCACTAGTCATATTAAAGACAAATAATATTAGCCTTCTTTTCTTTAGGTATAGCCTGTTTGACTTCTCAGGTGACTTTTAATGCCAGGAAACTCTCACATCCTTATAACGTCATCAATCAGGTAACACTCACTATGCACTGGTTTTATGGCCTGCCATTCTAAATTAATAGCAATCATTGTTGCAATCTAGTGTGGGACAAGTCTGTTCCACTCCATAAAACCTCATTGCCTCTGGGTGGGTTAATCAGCATTGGGAACAACATTGGTGTTAAGGCACTAAAACTTGGAATATTCACTCTGCGAGCCGTTTTTGATAATTTTACTTTACTTTATAATGCAGTCCAATGATTCTGTCCTTTGCTGATGTTTGTAATGTTATAGATAAATCAAATTGGTGACAATGCCTTTTGAAACAAATGGATTTATTGAGCGAAAAAAAAAAAAAACAGATAAGCTGCTTCACCTAACTTTGTAAAAAAAAAAAATGTTGGCGGACATGGATTGAGTTTATCAGAGAGAAATGTGAAGTTCACATGAGGCCAGGTTATAGCAGACAGCACCGCGCTAAGAGAAAAACCTGCATCACTGCAGCAGCTCAATGCAGCACATCCACACAAAACAAGACAGTGACAACGTCAGCAACTAAAAGTGGATTATGACTTCTATAAATCTGTATTTATTTATTTATTTATTTATTCAGTTTATTTCCGACATGGTTGCATTCACAGAAGTTTTCTTTTTCTCTTTTTTTTTTGTACATGCCGAAAAAGGAGACGAGAGAAGCAGTTTGCTTAGTCCCGTCCCCTATTTTGAACACAGAAAATTTACATCAGAGCTTGTCTCTCTGGTCAAACATTCTTTGGTTCTGAACACAATTTCATTTTTTTTTTTTTTTTTTTTTTTTTTTTTTTTTTGTCCTTTTTTGTGTAGGATTTATTCTCATCTGTAGTCAGTGTTGTATTCTTTTTTTTTTTTTTTTTATTCTTTTTCTCCATCGTTGTTCGTGTCATCCTTCTTCCCCGTAGATTTCATTCCTAGACGTTGTTTGTGGTCCTCCAGTTCAAAAGAAAAGTTCATCTTCTTTCTCATTGATGTGTTGATCTCGTCTTCTTGCAAAAATGTCTTCCGAGTTTTTTCTTTATATCTTGCCAAGTTTGCAGCTTGTTTTGTCTCTGCATCAAGGATATTCCAGCTGGTAATAGCTCTGTTGACAGTGCTGTATTTTCCAATGTTAGATTTAACCCTTTCTTGTATAAACACATTATTATGTCTTAGTTCATAAGCAGTGTGTTTGTATGTGAAACGTTTTTGTATTTGATATGGGAGTGTTTTTAGTGATGCCCTATATGAGAGAATTTGTGTGTTGTAGTGTATTATTTCTTGCAGTTTTAGGTATTTGGCCTTTTCAAATAGTTCATTTGTGTGTGCGTTGTGTGGTGCCTTATATAAAATCCTAATTGCTTTTTTTTGTAGTTTAAATAAAGGTTCAAGATACGTTTTGTAGGTGTTTCCCCAGATTTCTGAGCAGTAATTTAAATGTGACCCCACAAGGGAAGAATAGATTGTCTTCAGTGATTTTGTATGTAGTATTTGTTGTAATTTCCATAGGATGTAGGTGCTTTTGGCAACTTTTTTTTTAACTACTTGTATGTGCTTTTTCCAGGTCAGTTTCTCATCTATCCACACTCCTAGTGCTCTATATTCTTTTACTTGTTCAATTATATCCATGTCTAGTTTCAGTCTAATATTTTCTGTTATTTTTTTATTTCCAAAGCTGATGAATTTTGTTTTGCTGATGTTTAGGGCTAGTTTATTTACATTGAGCCATGTTTGGATTTTTGATAGTTCCTCATTCGTCGTTTCTATTAGAGTTTTAATGTCTTTACCTGAGCATAGGATGGTTGTGTCGTCCACAAACAGCGTTAGTTTAAGGCAATTTGAGACTTTGAAAATGTCGTTTATATATAGAATGAACAGTTTTGGCCCTAAAATCGAACCCTGTGGCACACCACATTGTATGGTTTGGCATATTGATATGTTTTGTTCAAAGTCCACATATTGTCTCCTATTTGTCATATAGCTTTTAACCCAGTTTAGGGCGTTGTGCCAAATGCCGTAGTTTTGAAGTTTTTCCTCCAGAATTTATTATGTCAAATGCTTTTTTAAGGTCCAAAAAAATGCCGAATACAAATAAATTATTTTCTAATGCATCTCTTATATTTTCCGTGGTATCAGTTATAGCCATTGCTGTTGAACGTCCTTTTCTGAACCCATATTGGCCTTCATGTAATATATTATTCTCTTCTATGAATTTGTCCAGCCTTTTCATGAACAGTTTTTCTAGAATTTTCGATAATTGCGGTAATATTGAAATAGGTCGATAGTTGGTGAAATCTCGTTTGTCTCCACTCTTGTGGATCGGCCTGATTTTTGCAATTTTCATTTGGTCTGGGAAAATACCATTTTTGAATGAGAGATTGCTGATATATGTTAGCGGTGGTGTTATTTCAGCTGTTATAGTTTTTAGTAGACTCATAGTTAGATTATTAACGTCTCTGGATTTTTTTGAATTACAGTTCGTAATGATTGCTTTCACCTCTGCTTCCGTTACTTCTTCAAGTGTTAAATACTTATCATTCTCTATATTCTCACTGTCAAAATGGTTCCATTTGTGTCTTATTTTGCACATTGAAAACATGCAGACTGAGGGGCAGATTCACTAAAGGTTTAGGGGTGTTATTTAAAACGTGTGCAAACGTCACTTCATATAAGGAAACATATACAAACTCCAGGGAATCAGGACTACTCCACGTCTTCAGCGCGTCAAAATGCACCCTCAGTCCATTTAGCGCGTTTCCCTCTGATGAATATGTAAAGTAGGCGGATCTCATAACAGGCGCAAAAAATGGAAGGAGGACATGCAAATAAATTAATGCAGTGGGCTCAGTGTTATTCATTAAATTTGGAATTTTTTACCGTGATTGTTTTAGCACCGGAAAATAGTACGACTGACAAGCAGAGATGTAAAAAAAGGCTCCAGTGAACCTTTCTAGTATAAGTAAATAATTGAAACAAAACAGTAGTCAATATTAACAGCCACTAAATGAGAAAATAAAGTGTGAGTAAAGTGTGTGTGAGGGAGAGAAAAAGCTGCACACCCGTTGTGGTGCGTGTGTGGAGTCTGGTGTGTGTGTGACACGATGTGGTACAGAGACAATGCTGCGTGCAGAGCTGCATGTATGTCGCTATGGACGCACCGCTCTAGGGATTTTTTGAACGTCAAACTCACGTGTCGCGTTGATGGAAAAGGCATCAGGCCCGAATCAACTGATCAGATGTGTAATTCACGCAGTGATGGCACAATGTTCACATACTATGAGAGGGTGGTGACACAGCTCTACTCAGGAGGTCAAACCTGCTGGATGATGATCAGTAGATCATCTTCAAATGGTGCAGACTGATTGAGACTGTGTTGCTGTATTAACTCAGATCAATGGCAGATCAATGGGAAGGTTTCTGTACAAATCTGCCTTTTTTCATTGACTGATCAGAGCAAAGTTACAGGACCTGATGGAGCAGTCATATTAAATTAGGGGGAAATTTTTTTAGAAGGTTTTACATTTGTTTTTGTTTGTTTTTTCATTTTGCAGGTGAGGGAACTGCGTCACCAGGATTTAGGGAAGCAACTGGTTTACCACCCTTTATTATTTTTATAAGTTTTTTTGATCAGAACAGTGTTACACTGGTTACCTTCTTTGTTGCCTGGAGTGAAAAGATTCACTGCTATGTGTTTGTGTTGTTAGCATTATACCTGTACCCAGGGGTGGACTGGAACAAAAATTCAGCCCTGGCATTTTCTGTCTAGACCAGCCCACTACATTATCAGAGGACACCATGTAGAGGCCATTATTAAATCAGTAATGCTCAACATGTGGTTCTTTATGTCTTAATTTGAATTATTACTCCCCCAGAAAACTTTTTAACCCCCTTATAACTATTTCCTTTGGCTATTTTGCAACTTCCTTTGTCCCATTTTGCCCCTTTTCAAAAAGTTCTGGGTTTTTTTTTAATTTTTTTTTTTAGACTTTAGCTACTTTTTGCCAATAAATACTCCTTTTTCCTATTTTTTGTCCATTTTAGCAAGTTGGTTTTGACACTTTTATTCATTTTTTGTCCTTTTTTTTAAATCTATTTGGCCACTTTTCATCCACATTTTTGCCCTTTTTCGCTATGGTTTGCCACATTTCGTCCATTTTCATTATTGTTTGCCACATGTTGCTCATTAAAACCACCTTTTGACATTACATACTACCTGGTTCTTGTTTATTTGCCCATTTTTTGGCCACTTTTGACTGCTTTTGCCCCCATTTTAGTCACTTTACACTCTTTTCTTGCCCCATTTTGGACCATTTTTGGCCATCTGTTACCATATTTGCCTCCACAATAGAGTATTTTCAATTAAAAGTGTCTTCACTTCAATCAAAGAACGCATTTTCAACCAAAGAAAATAGTGTTTAAGTGGGAAAATATGTACGATTTTTGTTATTTAATTAAATGAGATACTCCATCGAGGATATTGCAGGTATTAATTGTAAAATTACCAAAACCCACAAAGATTTTCCACAAACAAGGATTTATTTATTTGTGTTGACAGATCGTCTGCAGCTTTTTTTTTTTTTATCAGTACTGCTTAGTTATTAGATTAAATCAGTGTTTATGGCTCAGATAATATGTTGTTTAGTCTCTTGTTGCTCCTCTAGGATTGGGATTTTTAATGATGTATAAATCCAATCGCATAAGAGTTTCCAGACAAGATGGTGTGATGCAAACACCCACAGTTCTGCATTCGGCAGCAGAGGACGGGTCTAGATGTGTCATTAAGAGCTCCGAGCCGCAGATCTTTACACTGAGTTATGGTCACATCATCACCTCCGTTAGACTCTGCCTTGCACACATATATCCACCAGTCTGTTCGTAAAAGACACACTGTTAAAGTGCCTCGATTAATACCCTGCTGAAGGAGACTGTATTTTTCAGGCCAATCACCAGCGAGCAGGAATAAACTCCATGACACGTCGTTTCTTTTATCACTACTTTTCAGACGAGCGTCTTTGTGAAGCTTTGTGTGATTTGGCCGATTTACAGGTTGGACGACAGGTTGGAAACTAAGAGAAACTCTTGCCACTTCTTTATTCTTCAGGCTTACATTTGAACTTCTAAAACCATTATAAGTATCAACTTGTTCTTCAATCTAGCAGCACTGCCAAAGCTATGTGCACCAATTGATCAAAACATTAAAATTCCTGACAGGGTCTCAAACCAAACAAGTAGTGTTTACTCCAGACTCGCCTTGGTCATGTGACCACATTTGTTTTGAATTCGAGAGCATTTTTACTCGGCTTTGTCTCGGTCTCCGACTGGCCAGACTCAGGATACTCCATCAAGAGTAGTCGAGAGACTCCAGACCAGTACTGATCTGCTATTCTTCAACTTCATTATTTTGATATTTAGAAGCAGCACTTGAAACTGCTCCTTATTGATTTATGTAGTAATTTGACTTCAAACATTTAGCATTAGCTCACTGATTGTTCTGCCTCAATGGAAATCTTTCGGCTGCAAAACCTTGGTCAGTCCATCTTATTTCTAGTCAGAAATACCTCTGAATATATACTTTGGGCCTCATTCACCTCACGAATAAACATCTTATTTTTCAGATCTTTAAAATAATTCTGGACTTATCAGTGGCTTTTAAATACATACAAATATTTAGTATTTGCAAGAATTGAGTTAGTATTTGCATGTTGTGCTTTGAAAGAGTTTTTGAACAAAAGGTGAATTAAATGTTAGAACTATAGAAAATTATCTTTGAAATAGATTTTCAGGGTCTTATCTTAGTCTCGGTACATTCTAGTCTCGGGCAAGTCTTGGGTTGTGTTTGAAATGGCAAACTTCATACTATGCAAGACAAACAATTCAATGCCAACATGCCAGTTTCCAGTGACGTATTCTAAGTTTCCTGAGATGCATTTCAAACCTACAACGACAAAAACCTGAAGCGCACAGACTAAATATCTTTGTTGATTCAACACCTTTAAAAGTTCTGAAAACTATTTAAGTGAGAAAGTGACCAAGTAGAATATCAACATGTGGTCAACACACACATTTCATGCTATGCTTTGGAGATTTTCGGAGACCCGCCATTGTGCTACTGAAAAAACTTCGGTTAACTTCAAAACAAGAGCCCTATTGACAAAAGTGTTGGAAAACTAATGGAAAACAAAGAAGAGATGCTTTTGTTTTGAAAAGGGGATGTTTGATTTTTAGCTTGAAGCCAGTCCCAGAATGATTTTACAATCTGCTCGCAATGCATCATGGGGCGGTTGAGTATGACTCGTGTGCCCACCGGCCATTCTTCAAAAATGTCCAGATATAGCTAACATCTGGGTATTTCTCACGTACTCTATCTTTCCATGCTATATAATGTGAACTCACTGCATACTAATTTTGATGTCATGACTTTGTATGAGTAGTACGCTGGTATGACATTTCGAACAGAGCCATAGTCTTCTCCTCAGTGTTCTGTTCAAACGGTCTTTTCTTCGTTGAATCTCTGGAGGCCTTTGAAATAAAAGAAACTCGTTTTTATAAGCAAGTCATTATTGGCACTTTACATCTGCAGTTATATTTGCCATATTCTATTTTTTATGAGTCACGGGTAGTGCACCTGTGTGTTGTTAAAGACTCCACTCCATATTCAGTGGTCAGTATATATATATAGTGAGTGTTTATATATCACGGGGGGCTAATGCACTTTCTTTTTTTTTTTTATTGTTTAATGTTTCCCATTTACATCTTGGGAATGGTTTAAGCAGAGTCAGCTGCAAAATCTATCACTTCTGAGTGAAACAGATGCACTGATTTGGCTGCAGGGATTGGATTATCCCATGATGGAAGTGTAGGCCATTATTCTAAAGGTCCAGTGCATATCTGATAGCTGTTCTTATTGGACATCCTCTCCAAACGTTTTGCCAGAGCACGCTCTTTATCATAAGAGATGATTGAGGTTATGTTAGTAGGAAACTATAAATGTAGAAGACTTTCTTCCAGGCATGTGAACTTAGATATCTTAGCTTTTTTTTTTTATGCAGAAGGTCACAACTAATGCCTGCAATTACTGTCACACCGTTTTGTGCAGCCCTCCACCTGAATCAAAGTGCTCCGAGTTGCGCCCACACAGTGTTTTAAATGTTCCTGTTGAGAAAGAGAAAAAAAGAAGTAAAAAATAGAAGTCATTCAGCCCACAGAAATGCTCCTGCCGCACGCCTCTTTCCTCGTCGTCTGATGCTGCCATTAGGGACATTACCAATTCAATCTCCAGCAGCTGAAAATATCCCCTCAGACATAGTAGACGGTTGGCACTACAGCTTACGTAGCATTACGCACATGCTGGTGAGCATTATTGCAGCACATAAATCCATTAAAATCCATCTTTTGTAAGATTTAGGGTTTGGAAAAAAAATCACATTTATTATTCTTTTAACAAATAATCCAGGGTTTTGTCCCTTTTCTTCTATTCTCTGCTTCAACCGTGTTCACTTTTTTTAATATATTAACCATTATCAAATGTGGTATATTTGATTATTATTTCACCTCCTGACATATACTGTAAGAATGGAATAACAACAAACTCAAACCTGAATTCAAATGTACCTCTTGTTTATAGGACACTATTAGGGTTTCCCTATTTTTAGACGGTGAACATATAAAGACAATCACTCCCTTTAAAGGTCAAAGGAGGGGGGTAACGGGGGGTGCGTCTCACTGACCACACATCTCTAAAATGGTTTGGCGTAACCTAATACCAGCATGCCAGTGCGTCCCCAGTGAACAATCAAAGCTGGGGCTCGCCACAGTGGGATGGAAGTTTCCAGAACAAGTTGAACTCCATGCAAACTAACTACCATTAAGATCACAGATACTGTACATACAGCAACTGTAGCTTTGTATAAAAACTGTGACTTATTGTTGATCCAAGAATACTGTACGAGGTTGGCGGCGTTTCAGAGGAATTGATGCAAAAGTACAGCAGTTAGATCTTCATAAATATGAAGGTTAAAGGTCCCATATCACGCTATTTTTCACCCATCTCCATTTGTTCTAAGAACCCCAAAAACATAGTATTTGAGGTTTATTTTTCCAAACTCGCCTGTTTTCCAGAGTTTTAGCCCCTAAAAAGTCACTTTCTGTGCAACTCTACACAAACAGGCTGATTTGCGGCCTACTTATGCATATTCATGAGCGGACGAGTCTATAGAAGGGACACTGACTTCCTCCTCCCCGTACGATGACGTAGGCCAGAGGACGGCCCGCCCTCCTCCCACCCACTCCGGAGCCGTTCTCATGCTGCTTTATAAACACGAGACAGAGCGTGGGGGCGGGGCGTTTGCCGGTACATACATAGACTGTAGAAAACATATACATAGCACTGCGCGAAGGATGCTGAAATGCTCACCTTTGCTTCCTGGAGGCGTGGCTTCTCCAACTCAGTGCCGCGTCAAATTCGTCATCCAAGTGGAAACGTGTCATCAAATTAGAGCGAGGTGTTTGGGCTCACCCTGCAGTAAGAAAGGAGCAAATCACCCTCTAACTAACGATTGAGGGAATCAATGTTTAAGGAACAGAAAAGTCAACTTAGCGTAACATGAGCCCTTTAAGGTTTAATTTATTCAAATATTTTCAGTAAATTCACTTTGAAATTTGCTTTGATCTCCTGAAATGTTTCGACTGCCAACTGTCAGTTTTCCTCAGAGGCATCTACTAATGCTGTCTGGAGAAGAGAGTACCAGGTGTGGGAGAGTAGGCGAGAGAAGAGAGTAGATGCCTCTGAGGAAGACTGACAGTTGACAGTCTGTTACGGCTGGTGCCTCCTGGCCTCTCAGTCTGCCCTTCCTCTCCTCTCCTAACACACCTGGCTCACATCAGTAATCAGGTAGGAGAGGGAGGAGGAGCTGTATAAAGGGCTGAGAGGACCAGAAAGCAGGAGGCACAACAACTGACCAGCAGCAGACATGTGGGGAGAGTTCTTCAGCTCCCCACTGGACATCTTCGTAAGTTTGTTATTTTAGTTTGGACTGGAGATTTCTGGTAGTCCTGTTTTCGTGCTCCGGTAGTTTTAGTCTTTCGTATGTTTTTGTAGTTTAGAGGGTGGATGCTGGGACGACGGCCCTGTATAGGGTTGGCCCAGTGTCCTCCCTACTTTTGTTCAGTTTGGCCAGGGTCTCCAGTCCCTTTTAGTTTGTTCTGTTGGTACTTTTATTTATTTTGTTAATAAATACTTTTGATAATCGTTGAGGTTCTGTGTGGCGTCTTGTTTGTGTTGCGGCCCCTCAAGCCTTGATATCCCATCCTAGAGGGGGTCGTAACAAACATGTCAGGAGATCAAAGTAAATTTCCTGAAAAAAGTTGTCTATGTAAATGAAACCTTAACATATTTCTAAAAAAAAAAAAAGAAGAAGACAAAATGAACTGAACTTTAACTGTAAATAACGTTTTTGGACTTGAACTTTCACACTTCCTCACACACTCCAATAACACATTTCTTGGCTAAATTGGATATTACAGATGAGGTCAGTGATGTATTCTCAGCCTGGCTGTAAAATGTATAATCCTTATGTCAGATGATTAAAACTAAATGCTCACAGCTCTTTGTGGCTCAATGATGCAATTCATGTTAGAAAGTGGTTTCATTAGCCTAAAGCTAATAACTAGCGTGACTATTTTATTTGCACAGTGGATGTATGCATCAGAGCACACTTTTAAAGCGTCACCAGCTCATTTCTTTTTTCTTATGACATTAAATCTCACAGATTACCAGGGGGGACCCCTGACCTCAGTTAGAGAAATATTGTTCCACAGGTTTCTTAGTGCTGTCCAAAACACATCCAGAACATCCTCCAGAAAACAAGATCAAATAGACATCTTTCATTCTGTCTGTTTATGTGACTTCGTTGGAGCTCACAATAATTCACAGTATAGGTTTTATAAAAAGTATTTTAAATGTTATTATGACATGTCAACTCACAATAATTCAAAATCAAATTAAGCTTTTCTAATTACTGTTTTGAGGTTTATTTATTTAATTTACTACATGTGTAATATAGAAAACACATTAAATAAGTTTATTACTTCACAAAATGTAGTTTTGGGGCAACGTTTGAAATGAGAAGAAAGCGCTAGCAAGCTTATACTTAAATAAATAGAATTAACTAACCCAAATAAATCTCACACAAATAAAAATAACATTCATTAAATTTCATTTTTGTCGAACATCAATTTCATCATTATTGTTTACCATTGTAAAAAAAACCAAATTTGCCCAATGTTTGACCTACGCTTCTATTTTCCTGACTCTTTTTCCAAATTTCCATCATCCCGTTTTAACACCCCAGATATAAACGTTTACTATATTATGTGTTTACTACAGTGGATCCTAAATGAAATCAAGAAAAGTGAATGTTTCTTCAGAATTATAAAAGCTGTGTTTGCAGGAGACTTGGATGACAAATAATCATTTGCCTGAAAATAGTTTTTGAGGAAAAAAAAAAAAACAGATGGCCAATGTAATATGCAAAGCTGTTACTAAAAAAATTGAAGAATATGAGTGTTAACCAGCAACAGATTGAATGTGTTATATAAAAATAGAAGAGTGTTCAGTTAAAAAAAAAAAAACATTGGGATCTGTCTGCTAAAGCTTCTAGGTGGAGGATAATTTGTACTCTTCGGTTGAAGGAATAATGAGCGGAGTTTTGTGTTAACGCTTATCTTAAACACCCACTGAATGCAACAGATGACCAACATGTGGGTGTGAAATCAGTGATTAGCCAACAAATCACGGCAGGTCACAGTGAAGTAGTTCACACATGACTGTGGTTGTATGGGCGATGGAGTGCGTGTGGCATCGCCGTGGTTGTTTGTGTGCAATCGTGTGTGGGCGGCGGAGACGGGGGCTACTGATTGTGTATGCCAGTGTGTGTGTGTGTGTGTGTGTGTGTGTGGAGATGGGAATTTGTATGTATTTGCATGTGCATCTGCTAGAGGAACGTTGTTCGTGTTACACAATGTGCACCTTTTGACCCCCTCACTCCATCCGTCACTGTGAACAATGACCTTTTCTGCAGGGTTTTTAAAAAGTGTGGATGTGCTGCTGAGGTGAGAAGATAGCAACCCGTGGGTGGACACTAGCCTGCAGAGGCCTCCTTGACCTCTGTGTGATCTTTCCCTCAGTCTGCATAACTTGGGACAGAGCTGGATGGAAAACATCAGCGGAATAGGTAGCAGAGCCCTCACACAGTGATTGATATGAGCTCCTTATCAGTGAGGCAGCAGCAGCTGCAGGTGTTTGGTTTCCACCAGTAAAATCAAATGGAAAAAAAAAAAAACCTTTTACTAGACAAACCTTTGTGAACATAAACCATGGCACTGGTCTGCCTTCATGGTATTTGTTTAAACCTCATGTTTTCTATCAGCCAATGGGATTTGTTTGATGTTTGAAGTCATCTATCAGTCTTGTGTCGTACAAAGGTTATTACCAAAGCCGTTACTCACTTATTTGTCATATGTTTGTGCATGTGTGTGATTCGGGCCTATGTGTGTGAGACGCATGTCCCTAAAAGAGTGTAATGTAATTTTCCTTCAGGTACTAATAAAGTATTTCAAAATCAAAAAAATAATTTACAATTGTGTGTAATTAAATGGAAAGAATCCGAAATATGGGGCGCCCAATATAAAAACTTAGTCGCTGTTTCATAGCCAACATATTGTGAATATTTAGCTCACTTTCCTCACATTTAGCTCATTTTTCTTTCATTTGCGACAGAAATTAATGTAAAACAGCATGTTCTTTATCATTGTTAAAAATGTATAAAAATGAAAACTAAATCCAAATGTAAATGTTAAATATAAATGTTAAATGTAAATCTAAATGTTGAATCTAAATCTAATTGTTAAATCTAAATCTAAATGTTGAATCTAAATCTAAATGTTAAATCTAAATGTTAAATCTAAATCTAAACGTTGAATCTAAATGTAAATGTTAAACCTAAATCTAAATGTTAATTCTAAATCTAAATTAAACATTTAGCTCACTTTACTCACATTTAGCTAATTTTTCTTTCATTTGCGACAGAAATAATGTAAAACAACATGTTCTTTATCATTGTTAAAAATGTATAAACATGAAAACTAAATCTTAATGTTGAATCTAAATCTAAATGTTAAATCTAAATGTAAAAGTTAAATATAATGTTAAATCTAAATGTAAAAGTTAAATATAATGTTAAATCTTAACTTAAATGGTAAATGTAAATCTAAATTTTGAATGTAAATCTAAATGTTGAATCTAAATGTTGAATCTAAATGTTGAATCTAAATCTAAATAAATCCTAAATCTAAAACTTGAATCTAAATCTAAATGTTGAATCTAAATCTAAATGTTGAATCTAAATCTAAATGTTGAATCTAAATCTAAATGTTGAATTTAAATGTTAAATCTAAATCTAACTGTTAAATCTAAATCTAACTGTTAAATCTAAATCTAAACGTAAAATTGGTTGCCAAGTGTAAAGCTTTGAAATATGAAAATATACAAAGTGGGCTGGTCAGCTCCTATCGATCACAAGAACCCACTCTCCAAGGTTTATTGCATGATTTCTAAACATTTACCTTTACACTTGGTGATCAATTTAACTTTTACATTCAGATTTAATATTTACATTTAGATTTAACATTTGCATTTAGATTTTAATTTTAATTTCACGAGTACACATTTTGAAAAACGATGTAGAACATGCCTTTTTACATGAATTTCTGTCACAAATGAAAGAAAAATGAGGTAAATGTGAGAAAAGTGAGCTAAATGTTCAAAATATGTCGGCTATGAAAAAGTTACCGAGTTTTTATATTCGACACCCCATAATGAAGTCGCTCATCTACGGACAAAAAGAAGATTAAGTCCTTATGAAAGAGAGCCATGCAACCAGAAAATAAGTTTTGTAGCTAAGCAAAGGATTAAATGTTGAAAATGGAGGTTCATAAATGTATTTTTCAGCTGCAGGATTTGCCTAAATGAAGCATAACATTGTTGAAACACACAGTAACAGTATATCTGGTGCATTTTTGGCATGGCTGACAGAGGCTATAAGTAGCAAAGGAATTGTCTACACATTCACAACAGATTACATCTATAAATGTGCATTGCTGTCATAAAGTGCGACCAGTGACCACAAACAGCAGATAAAAAAAATTAACTCAGCAGTCGTACTTTAGCAAATACAGTTCTCAATTAATAATAAATAAGGTTTGTGTGCCTTGTGCATTCGATATGAATTTACTAAAGGATTAATGCAAAAACAAAACAGGTGTCTAAAATACTGCAATGTTGCCAAAGTTTTAACGAAACAATAAGAATTTGTGATCAACCAACTGTATGTTTGAACCCCAATACCGTGAAGTTGTTTTCTATTAAGTATGCTGATTTTCTCCCACTGCCAAAAAACATAGATAACAGGGTGAATGGCGTCTCTGAATGGAGCGTTGGAGTGTCTGCTGTTCAATATTTCCTGCATCAGCAAATTTAGGGTTTGCAAAGTTTGCTAGGAGTGATTCAGGATAATCTCCAGTGAGCTGCAACCTCAAAGAAAAAGCATATAATTTAAATAAATAAATAATTAATGGCTGCACACTATTGAACCGTCTTCAAAATTAAATCAATACCTGGGAAAAGCTGAACTGCATGAGCAACTTTTATTGCAGCGTGGGCCATAAAAATGTGATTGTCCCATCTGAGAGCCACATTACGAACCTTCATTTCACCATTAAGAATGATGATCATCTGAGCATTATAACAAGAACGCTTTTGGAGTCCTTTTGTATATATTTTTTAGGCATTTTGTGTATTTCTCGTTTCATTTGTTTTCGAGTAGTTTTTGTGTATTTTTGTTAATGTTATGTATATTTTTCTGGTATTTTTGTGTGTATTTGTTGTCATTTTGTGTTTTTTTCATGTAAAAGTTTATGTTTCTGAAGCTTTTTTGTGTATTTCTTACCGTTTTGTGTATTTTTCTGTTGTTTTGCATGGTTTTTGGAATCATTTTGTATGTTTACTTTGCCTTGAACTGAAAAGTCGTGCAAACTGGTCAAAAAAAAAAAAAAAAAAGCAAATGTGGACGAGGGATGATGCTAACACTTGCGTTCAAATTTGGCAAATGAGAAGAAAAGGCCTTGATTGTGATGTAGACTTTAAATTCACAAGAGACATTGCATTCAAACAGCGAGTATAGGTAATCTCCCCTTTTTTATTTGAACAAAAACTATCACTAATTTATCACACAGAGACAAATTCATCTCATAAAACTTCACAATACACTTGAAACACGGTCCCGGCATACAGTACATCAATCCGCAAAATGACATGAACTTTCATCTAATGTGTCAAATTTCTATTAAAGCTCCCCAACTGTGCATGACTAATTTGCATAAGGGCTGCTCTATTTATCCCGTTTTCCTGTCAATCAGGCTAATGGTGTGGGAGTTAGAGACCTTTCAAACTGTGATAATTTAACCTTTAAATAGAGCAGCCATCAAGCCTATTTAGAATCTCTATTTAAGTTTGAGAAACTAAAAGTGCATTGTGGTTATAGGAGCACGTATGTACAAAGATCCGAGCTGTAAAAAAAAAAAAAAAAAAAAAAAAAACATCACTTTTAATTAGTGTATCATAATTAATTACCCATTCATAGTGGTCTCCTTTAAACCCATTAGTGTCACGTCCAGCGTCAGTAAATGCTTGCGTGTCTGACAGAATATGCGGCCGTTGTCATATCTGCTACACCAATACACACTGCAGTGATAGCAATCATGGGACAGGCTATTGTTACAGATTCAATAACCACTTATTCATTAAAGTCTGCAAATGCCACTTAATAAACCCTAATGGCAGGACAGTTGTGATGTGTGTACGACTGCATATACTCCTCTAAAGTCTTTTCTGTAGCTCGAACCACGCAGTAACCCCATAAAGCTCAATTTATATGTTGACCCTTATGTAATATGTGTCATTTTCATTGAGCACAAGTTGGTAAATTACAACAATGGTATATCCTTAAAGCAGCGGTCTGCAACCTTTACTCTCAAAGGAACCATTTTGCCTCATCTCTCCAGGATCAAAGTTTTTCAGGAGCCAAAAAAAAAAAAAAAACACATGATCAAGTCGGTCAACACATGCTCATTGCTCATTTCTTGCCACATATCAAACATGCATATTTAACCAGGGATTTCAAATTTAAGGTTAACCACAGATGCAAGGAACGTTGATGGTCTGTAGATGTTGCAGGAGGTGAAGTAAGAAGGTGGCCGAGTCACTAAACAATATGATTTATTTCTAGGTTAAAAATTGATATATTGTAATTTTATTTGGTGTCAAAGTTATTAATCATTAATACCCTCTGTAAGAAAATAATCATTTATTTCAATATTTTTTAAATGCTATAGGGAGCCTTTGCAAAACGGTCAAAGAGCCGCAGGTTGCAGACCCCAGCTTTAAAGCGATGTTGTTTGTTGATTTCGGAAGAAAAAAAATTCAAGTCTTTCGTTCGTCGGTAGAATGCTGGGACTCTCTTTTTTGGTCCAAATATGGCTAACAAAGCTAAGCTAAACTAGAGCACTAAGAGTATACCTGTCTATCAGTGATCCTGTTAATGGCACCATGATCATTACACTTTAAAGGCTTGGAAGAAATGTCTCCATTAATGACAATACAGTAGGTTCAAATGCATGGGCACCCATTTATGTATTTATTTCTTTTTTTTTTAAATTGCGATAAATTACGCAATGCGGTGTCAATCCAGATCAAACTCAGTTGGATAATTGAGGAACGACCTCGACATAACTGAGTCATATTGTATTAAGATCAGTGAATTACTAACCAAGTTGTGATTTTAGAAAATTTCCCCATAATAAAAATGTTTTTGTTTTTTTAAAAACTGATCCCGAAGCAGTATTGATCAGTTTCCTCTACAAAATCTAATAGTTCCATGGTGTATGTTGTAGATCAAGGACTTTTTGATGTAACAGACAAATAAAAAAATGAATTAAAAAAATGCTGGTGAAAATGTTAACTCCTTTGTGGAGGTAACAATAATCATATATAGCCTGATACATATTTACTAAGGAATTAACTATAATTTCAAGTAAACATTTCAGTACATCTGTCAATCTATTTGCTTAAATATTTGGTAATAACCTTGGTAATCTTCAACATGTCAGTAAGGTTTTGTATAGGAGTACAGGTGTACACTGTCTGTGATTTGGAATATACCCTTGGGGTACACGTACCCCTGGTTGGGAAACACTGTTCTAGAGTATAGAACATCTGTATGTATTTGGCACTGATGGAAGGGAGCAGGTCTACAGTCAATGTGTGACTATTGGTTGGGATGTTATATAAGGTGTCTGCATTAGTCTGATGAGGAACATATCACACACATGCTCATTTCCTCAGAAGCTGCAGTGAAGGTCCTCAGAGGCCATTGCTGCAGTTCTTTTATCTCTGAGAATATTTACAGCCTCATTGAATCAGAGTTCTTTTTTTTTTTTTTTTTGAATAATTCACAAATGAATAATTCATTTCTTGTTTATTTTTGGGTGTTTTTTTTTTCTTTTTTTTTTTCCTCAGAGTGTTGATCAGATGAAATATTCAGTGGCCTCGGCTGTACTCTCAAAGCTGGTGTCCACACTGGGGGTCTGCGCGGCCCCTGTGGGGCCCTTCAGTAAGGGGACAGAGGTTTCACTGTGGCACGAGGAGTGCACGGTGACGTCCCACGCACCCGCACCACACACGTGTCTATGCGCGCCAGGTGACGCCGCCAGCTCTCCATCATCAGAGCGCCGCGCCATCAGCTCGATCTCATGCTTGGCGGCGGTTTCCAGCACCTGTTGCTTGTTGTAAAACAGCACAAAATTGTTAATGATGGGATGGATGGGCAGAGCTATCGCTATGACCCCGCACAGGAAGCTGATGGCTGCGTTACAACGACCTAAAGTGGTTTTGGGGTAGACGTCTCCGTAGCCCACGGTGGTCATGGTGATCACAGCCCACCAGAAGGATTGTGGGATGCTGGTGAACAGCGTGTCCGGGTGGTTCTGCTCCATGGTGTAGCCCAGTGCGGAGAAAAGGAAAACTCCCACCCCCATGTACATGAGGAGCAGCCCGAGTTCTTTGAAGCTGCTCTTCAGGGCAGATGTGAGCGTCTGGAGTCCCGAGGAATGGCGAGCCAGCTTGAAAATGCGCGCAATGCGCATTATGCGTAAAGCCTGCACCGCCTGCTGCACGTTAGCCAGCTCCATCACCCCTGCACCAAAGGAGGTCAGAATCAGCACCACGTAGAAAGGCATGATGGCCATGAAGTCCACGATGTTCATGAAAGCCAGGATGAATTTCACTTTGTTTGGGGCGGAGATCAGACGCAGGACGTATTCAACGGTGAACCAGCCGATGCACACGGTCTCTATGACCTCCAGGGTCGGGTGCTCCACCAGGTTACCCTCTGCGTCCTCTACCTGCAGGTCAGGGATGGTGCCCACGCACATCACCACAGAGGAGATGAGGATGAAGATGAAGGAAACTATGGCGATGACGTGCGCCGGCAGGGAGGAATCCGGCTTCTCCATCAGCCTCCAGAGCCACATCTGGAACCGCTGGCAACCCTCTGCGGATGGATCTCCCTCCCTGTCCACCAGGATAGTTCTGACTTTCTCTGCGATCTCCGCGAGTTCGTCCTCCACCTCTTTCAGCTGACATTTGCAGCACTCATCCAGAAAATCCGAGTCTATTTTCCAAAACTCCATCTCCTTCATGAAACAAATAGGACAAATGCCTCGTTTCACGTGTATCTCTCCATAGTAATAGAGTTCGATTATGCACTTGAACGCATCAGGGTCTCTGTCAAAATAAAACTCTCCTGTGTCTGGGTCATAGTCATCACACAATAAAGATATCTCTTCAGATGGTTTAAGTAAGCAATCCACCAGTTCCGCCAGTCGAGTGTCCGGGTATCTGTTCAACACGTCCCCATACAACACCTGCTTCACTCCGCCGATGTTAACCACGATCTCCGTCTCCTCACTGGCTTCCGAGCCGTTACAGTCCGCATACCGTGTCCTCCACATGATGCCCCCCACTAAGCCGCTGTGAGACACTCAAAGTCAGTCAACTAAACTGTTCACTGACGCAGAAGACGCGCGTCCGGAGCTGCGGTGCTGTGCGTAAAGCTCTCCAGACATAAACAACCAAATGATCCAAGTATCAAAAACACGACTTCTTACAGGACACAGCAGTGTTGAAGTCTCTCTCTGGTTTGTGCAGCCGTGTTTGGCTGCAAACAGTGCGCCTGTGCGCTCACAGAAAGTTGGCTTTCAAGTGACGTCAAGAGGATTTTATCCAACGCACAACTTCCTGGCTTAGACTTCGCCGTAAAACACTGGTGAATTGTTTAAAAGAGTAGAAAAAGAGTCCCACGCGACAAATGAGTCTGTATGAGAAGTGTAAATATGAATAAAATGAAAATGCTACAACACATTCACAGTAATCTTACTGGTGGAAAAATAAGAGATAAAAATAACACTTGATATATGACATTGTTGTTCATGTATTTGCGTGTTTTATGTTTAGTTTCTCCAAATATTAATATTACAATAATCCAATGTACCTCAATTGTATGTATTTATTGTAAAGTTAGGCTCCAGATCTCCTCTGGGTGGTGCGCATTTACGCAGCGCGGTGCATGCATGGCAGACGCAGTGAGGAGAGGTGGTGACGCGCATCCCGCTGCGTTTCTGCTGCAGCTTAAAGGTCAACAGTTGGTTATTAAAGGATGCTTGTCAACCACAAACAGCTCCTCTGTAATGTAAATCTACACTATATTAAAAACAAGTAGAATTTACATGAATGTAGGTTTTTTTTTTTTTTTTTACATAATCATCAATATGGATAACATTGTTATTAATATTATATGCACATCCACGTTCAGGTATCGACCACATTTTCATTCATTTATTTATCTATTTAAATTCTTCCAAATGCTCATTCTCATCCGGTGTCGTGTAGTTTGCCTCCATCTAGTGACAAGAGTTTATAATACCAGAACAAGTGCAGAGTAACTATTATAGTCACGACTTTTAACAGTGATTGGTTGTTTTTCTTTCTTTCTTCAATGTTTGTGTTGCCAGCTCTTACAAATTAAATCTGGTGGAGACAAAACACAGTCCCAAGGTTTCACAATTTAAACAGTCCTGTTGCTTTTTTTTTTTTTTTTTTTTTTTTTTTTTTTTTCATCAAACACGTGGAATTCAAGGACTGCATCTATTTCCTAATTTATTCTTAGCAAATTAACAAACTGTCTTTAGATTATTTTTTCTAAAGTCTCTTTGAAGCCCATTTTACACTGTCCTTTTTTATTCTAAACCCATTTATCTAATTTGACCATATATCCATCTTTCATATGTTGTCATGAGGCAAAAGCATAGTTTTTTCCTCATCTACACTTGGCCTAAACATGTTGGACTCCTGGACTTCTTCTGTAAAGTTGAAGTATGCAGACTCTCAAGGATCAGTTGAGCTGTTTTTTCCTCTTTTCTCAAGTCCCTCTTAAAAAAGATACTTTAATGTCAATAAGAATTGCTACTGGTTTTAAATGTATCTGACTTAATGATCAATAAATTCATATTCCAATAGGTTCCTGGGCTTGTGTGGTTGAACAAGATAGTTAATTCTAAAAAAAAATTCCAAATATGTAGCCAGTTATTCAAGACTGGTTGGATGGATGATGGATGATGGATGATGGATAGTCAGCTACGTGGATTTAAAGTGGCGAGTGGCACGTCATCTTTGCTCATTTGCTCTTTCTTCCGTATCCTACTTAAATAAATGTTAGAAAAAATATTGTTTCCCCCCCAAAAAAAAAAAATCCAGAATGTACACACAGCTCCAAATTTCTCTTTCATAGTAATTGAAATACAAGTCTCACAGCTGTTTACGTATTTTGAATAAGTTTTTAAAGACTAACAAAAAATGCAGGAAACCGTCCAAGCTGGCAACAGTGCCTACCGGTTTATAGGTAGGGTTAGGGAATTACACGGCACACGCTGATTGGTTAAGGCGCAGCACCATGGCGGACGGACCAATCAGCGCGGGCCACGGTACGATTTGTCGAAGCACTTTTTCAGGGCGACGCGGCGGCTCCGGCTCAGTGCGCTGAGTGTGATTGAAGCGAGCAGCTGAAACAATGAGGCCACTTTTGTTTGGTGAGTGACAACTAAACAAAAAAAAAAAACGCATTTCTTTTCTTTGTGATATAATTTGTGTCACTCTGGGGTAAGGACTGTTGTGTGTGTCAGGCTGCGGTTTTTTCTTTCGCTGCTACGGTAAGCTAGCATTATCAAGTTAGGGTGCAGATCACTGCCAGGCCTGTGATGAGGGGTATCAGTGGAAATCCAAAACAATGTCACTTTCTCACATATTATCCAGCCTGTGGACCTTCCTCTTTTGTTGAAGCTGTTTTATATTTTGTTGTGACTGAATCTAAGTCTGTTGTGCTGTGTTGTGTTTTTCAGGAGTGCTACTGGGCTGCTCACTGGTGCTTTCTATCCAAGCCTTGTATTCATCCAGTGATGATGTTATCGAGCTCACACCGTCCAACTTCAAACGGGAGGTGATCCAGAGTGACTCCCTGTGGCTGGTTGAGTTTTATGCCCCATGGTGAGTCCATGACACTGAACACCAAACAGTCATTTTATGGTGCAGTCACATGAACTGTACTTTATTGAGTGTCATCACACTGCAGAATGCTGCTAAGCAGGACAATCCTACTTAAAATGATGCCTAAATATCACAAACGCACGTTTTAATCAAGCTCAACGATTCGCAGACAAGAAACAAAGTCGGTGTGGTTTGCATTCACAAATACAAAACATCATTCACAAAATAATGCATTTTGGGTTTCTAATAAGAAACATACTGATCAAATAATTGCAGCATGTTTTACACATACAAATTATTTATTTTTAAAAAGCCCAACATTAGTACACCTACCACAAGCTGTCACCTTCCTATTGTCACGTGACTTATTTGCAAAACGAAATGCATTGCACGACTACGCAAATGCCAGTAAAATTTCAAAGAAATGTCCTGTTTTGTACTTGAAGGATATTTTTAATTGAAGAAATGTTTTTCTTTGTGTAAAATATTTGATAGGTATGTTTCTTATTTGCAAAACAAAATGCATTAGTTTGTGAATTGCTTCTTTTTATATGTGAATCACACTGAGTTGGTGTGAAACATACCAATGAAACAAATACAGCATGTTTTACAACATACAAATAAACATTTTCTTAAAAAAAAATAAAAATAAAAAAAATTGTACAACTATGACAAACTACGCAAATGCCAGTAAACTTTCAAAGAAATGTCCTGTTTTGTACTTCAATTATATATATTTTTTAATTCAAAAGGTTAATTTGTTTGTGTAAAACATGCTGTATTTGTTTGATAGGCACGTTTCTTATTTGCAAAGCAAAATGCATTCATTTGTGAATTACTTCTTGTTATTTGTGAACCACACTGAATTAGTGTGAAACATACCAACAAAGCAAATACAGCATGTTTTACACATACAAATGAACATTTACACACATATATATATATATTTAAAAAAAAAAAACTATGACAAACTGCTATCATACCACTGTCACCTGACTATAGACACCAACTTTCTGCCTCACAGATTCACACACAAATGCCAGTAGACTTTTAAAGAAACGTCCTATTTTGTTCTTGAAGGATGTTTTTTGTAACTGAAGAAGTTACAGAAGTTTTTTTTTGTATGCGTGAACCGTGCTGTATTTATTTGATAGGTATGTTTCTTATTTGCAAAACAAAAAGCATTAGTTTGTGAATTGGTTCTTGTATTTGTGATTTTGATAAATTTTGCAATGATCGTCATTTTACTGTTAGGAACTCATCCAACAGGATCCACATTGTGAATTGCTACTTATCATTGTGGCATTATTTTTTTAAACGACATTCTGTCTTTCAGGTGTGGCCACTGTAAAAGTCTCGCTCCGGAATGGAAGAAGGTAGCCTCCGCCCTCAAGGTAACTCATCTACACTAGTAGATGAATCTGTTCTCAGGGAAAAAATAATAAACAACAGTTTCTGTTGTTGACGTTTTTATAAATTTCCACACATAAGTAGAATCACAAATCTTAAGGAGCTTAATAACAATCATTTTGTCCTCAAGGCTAATAAACACGTATGATTATAAATGAGACAGAACATCACAGTCATAACATCTTTATCAACAAGCCATAATTCCAGCATTTACCCTTGGACCGTTTGAATTATTGTGAATAAAGACAAGGACAAAAGCAGTCTGACCTTTATCAGGAACACTGGTGTAGATTCAAGCATGGGCAATTGGTGGCCCGGGGGCCACATGCGACCCTCAGGTTCATTTTGTGCGGCCCTCAAAGTAAACGCACAGAATGTCTCCAAAAAACACACACAAATTACTGAAGAAAGCGCACACAATTATAGTAAGTTGCACAAAAGGACAACAAAAACGAAATTACAAAAAAATTGCAAGAAAGGAAAACAAAAATACTCAAATTTGTTCCAAAAACAAATAGGATGGCTACAAATTAACAAAAAAAACAATAATAATAAGAGAACAAAATGAGTCGACAACACAAATACACACAAAATGACCGTAGAAATGCACTTAAACAAATTGAAATCGCACACT
Organism: Gouania willdenowi; assembly: GCF_900634775.1. Classification (NCBI taxonomy): domain Eukaryota; kingdom Metazoa; phylum Chordata; class Actinopteri; order Blenniiformes; family Gobiesocidae; genus Gouania; species Gouania willdenowi. The sequence goes on along the minus strand of NC_041066.1, from coordinate 9,238,184 downwards.
AAGAAAAAAGAAATCACACATTTAAAAACAAACAGAAATCACACAAAACAAACAGAAAAAAGGCAAAACAAATAAATCACAGAAAACACAAAACAAGAGATAAATCTGGTCACTATTCTAAATAACATGGTCCTCTGATCAGACTGTAAATACTCAACAATCATACATCTTATCTTTTATTTAAACATTTTAATTGGCTTGTTCCTTTTTTGTATTCAAATGTGCTTTTGTGCCATTTTAATGTAAAATTAACTTATTTATCAATAAAGGACCAGAATCACTAATGGTAGAATAATATACTGACAATATTGATAATAAAAAAAAACATTTATTATATTTATATCATATGTTTTTATGTTTGTTTTAACACCGACTGACGTGCTTTGCCATTTTAGTTGTTTGCTTTGCATACAATGACAATAAACTGTAATGATTCTGAATATTGGTTTGAGAAATACAAATTTCAGCGACCTTTGAGTAAAAAAGTCTGAAGGTGTGTTTCTGCTGTTTTTCAGGGTGTGGTTAAGGTGGGCGCTGTGGACGCTGACCAGCACCAGTCACTGGGGAGCGAGTACAGCGTCCGTGGTTTCCCAACCATTAAGATTTTTGGAGCGAACAAGAACAAGCCTGAGGAATATCAAGGTATATGAACTAAACACGAGTTTCTGACACTTTAACTGTGACATTTTGTGAAGAATCTTGTTGGTGAGTTGTAGTTTTGTGTGTGTGAACAATCGCATTTAAAAATAAAAAAAAAAGAAATCTATTTAAAATGTATTTATTGATGGCTCCTCAGGAGGACGCACTGCTCAGGCCATCATCGACCAAACCCTGAACACATTGCGGGCTTTTATCAAAGATCGGCAGAGTGGGAAGGGAGGTGGATCCAAATCAACCAATAACCAGGTATAGAAGATGAGAAGCTGTGTGGTGATTGTATGGATGTAATGGGGTAAATGTGGCACTCCCTGCAGGGCAGCAGTGGAGGTGGAGGCAGCACAGGAAGTGGTGATAAGAAGGATGTGGTGGAGCTCACAGACGACAACTTTGATAAGATGGTGCTGGGCAGTGAAGACATTTGGCTGGTGGAATTTTTCGCCCCTTGGTGTGGACACTGCAAGAAGTGAGTCCTGTCCTTTAGTGACCTCAGAAACATCGTAATCTACCAATGTTTAACACTGAGGGCACATTAGTAAATGAGTGTTTTTGTAGAAATGGAAACTTCTTTCATTCCTTTTAAACTTCAGATTTTTTTTCTTTAAAAAAACACTGAATTGACTAAATTATGTGAGTAGGCAATATTTGAATAAGGATCTGCTCTGGGATGAAGTTGGAACAGGCTTTTTCTAGTAATACTGGCCCATATTGTCTCTTTGTGCACTAATCCTGGCTGCTCTGTATTTGTAGAACAGTATAACAAACAGATCAAACAACACATTTTAGAGGAAAAAAAGTCTCTGCGGGTCACCAGAAAGTTGTGATATAAAAATGAGTCATGACAAGGAAAAGGTTTCTGAGATGAGCTCAGGATTATTTTCAGTGACAGTTAATTAGAGAGGAATTCTCTTTGGCTTTTCCTCAACCATCTGCTCTGCTCTGTCCAGCCTTGAGCCTGAGTGGACAGCAGCAGCCTCTGCCATCAAAGAACAAACCAAAGGCAAAGTTCACCTCGGAGCTGTGGATGCCACCGTGCACCGTGATGTGTCTGGGCGCTATGGGGTGAGTCCGAACCATGATCTTGCGAAAAGACTGTTTTCCTTATTGACTAGTGTTATTACTAGTGGTGGGGGGAAAATCGATTCCCATAAGAATTGCGACTCTAATCATCCACAATTCTGAATCGATTCACAAACTTCAAAAATCGATTTATTTATTTTTTTATTATTATTTTTTTCAAAAAAAACTTTGATTTAGTAGATCCTCTTAGAGTCTTTACTCAAAAAACACTAAACTGAACATACAAATACATATTAGTGTTCTCATAAATATTAAATACCACTATACAAAAAGTCCGCTAGCTTCATGCTAACGTCTATGGGAAAACCCATGTATATGCTCATGCTAACATTTACCGCCATCTGTGGTGATTTATATATCACACCATTCATGCTCGACTTTCATAAACACAGACTTGGGAGTGTAATCAAACAGTACACTTAATCATACTCACAAGAATATGCTTTTTCAAGCCGAAAATACAAGAACTTAGTAAAGACTACTAGACCATGGGCTTTCAAGATGGCAACTTCTGACTACTACGGCAACAATGTTAGGTCAAAACACACAAACGTACCCTTTACAGTCCATGACACGATTCCAACAGGAAACAACAACGACTCTAACTTATAATGTATTACATAGAGAGCACAAGGAGTGTGTGCGTGTGTTTTTTTTTAACTTGTTTAGCATGAATAAATGTAAACTTTTGTCTTAAGTTTGCCTTTGTGTGATTACATCATTGGAATCAGTTTATTTAAAATTATTTTATAAAAACTGTATTGTTTTGATGCCATAATTTGCCTTAACACACTATGCATTGTATCAATTTTTGAAGAGGGAATCGATATTGAATCGAAATCGTAATCGAATCATGAGACACCCAATGATTCACATCCCGGTTCAATTTTAGCACAAAATATTTTACAAGTGCAAAACATTGTCTTTAAAACTTTTGTGTGCATTTATTAATTATCTGAAAAACATCATCTGCATAAGTATGTATTAAATATTACTGAGATGTGCTCACTGTGAGACAGATGAGCAGCTGAAAACATCATATTTCCTCAGTGATGAATCAACAATGATCCCATAATCAATGTTTGGCAATTCAAAATATTTACAACAAACATTTGGACAATAAAAACTGCACCAGGCAGCAGTAATCATATTCACTAATGAATCTGATCCTTTACATTAACATTTTAAACTTTGCAAAAGGAACATAAATACTGTTGATCTGTCTAATATTTTAAGGCTTAAAATTTAGCATCAAAGTAGTGAAGCTTTGACCACAAACAGAGCAGAAATGTAATGGTTAACAGATACGATCACAGTGGATTTAAAAACGCATTCGATACTAACTTTTATTGCCTCGCTCTCACACCTTACATGTGCGCACACACGCGCTTTAGACCATCATTACTTTCTTCATAGATATCTTTTCTCTGATTACAATGATGACGCGCTAATGTTAGCTTCTTAAGCTGCTCTGCCTGTGTGGCATTATATAAATGATATATAACGTAAAACCAACAAATGTTTTGACATTGGAATAGAATGCTGTCGACGTGTGCACGGTGAACATTTTACACACAAACGTTCCTAATCCAATCTGAAATAATAGGACTCTTTAAAGTGTAAATGTACATTGTTAGATATGAAACTACTGTCATTGAAGTCCTTCATGTTGTTAACCTCTCAGTCAATGTGAAAACTTAGTGCTGCTGTTAAATAGTCGTCGTCACAAATATATACACCTTATTTTTTATTTCATTTTTATTTTTTTCTCTTTTACTTACAAGATTTTAAATGATTGTTTGTCTCCAGATTCGTGGGTTTCCCACCATCAAGATTTTCAGAAAAGGGGAGGAGCCTCAGAACTATGAGGGAGGTCGTACCCGTGGAGACATTATTGAAAAGGCTTTGGAGCTGTTCTCCGACAACGCTCCTGCTCCTGAAGTGTTGGAGGTCAGTACGTGCACTAGGGGTGCTTCCATCTTGCAAATTAGATGTTGTTCGCACAGTGGGGTCCGGTGGGAGGAGCCCTGGTAACACACCCTGCCCATTTAGCATACTACCCTGATGAGTTACGCAGCCCAGCTACATCACAAACTTGAGTATCTTTCCCACTGGAAAATTCTACCAACGTCTTGTTGAGATGATCATATCATAGAGGTTAGCACTAGTACTAGTAGTGAACGGAAAAGTTTAATGGCGTCTCGGCTTTCCTTAACGACGTCACTGCTTATGCTATTCACAAAGAGAGCTACTCAAGACCCAAGGCTGTTAATCATCGTCATAGATGATGTCGAATCTCATTTTTCAACCTCAAATAACTTATTTAAAACAAACTTCACAGATAAATGAGCACTTGAACACAATGTAGGATGATAACTAATGATCACAGCAGAGTTTAGCTTTGGAAAGAAATGATGTGACGAGTATTTTAAGCGTTGTTAACATAAGAATGTGGTTGCTGCTTTGTGCTTCCACTCTAGTGTCCCAGGCCTAAGGCCACATTTTGAGATGACCACCAGGGGTCATCATTATAAGGTTATTGTTACATGGTTTGTTCATTGGTGTGTAACTTGTTTACATTGAAATGTCTCATCTTTGTTACCTACCTCTCATGCTAAACACTGTGCTCAGGCTGAAATGTTGCACTTTGTTGTTAGTATTCTGTACTACTTTTACCTCTGGAGTTTCAATGTCTAAAAATAAATACATGTGATTTTGTTTTGCCGTGAAGCCACAATGCATGGGGATATGTGGTCTTTTACATATTTGAAAAGGAAATATTATACTGTCACTTTAGAATTGGCTTCTTTATTTTATAAAAGATCTACAACAAATATTTACCATAGAAACAAATTGTATAGTTCCTACACTATCGAATCGGTCAGTAATAAAAGGATATTGTTTTTTAATCGTAACCTGTGTATCGAGATGCATATCGAATCATTTATCAGATGTGCAACCCTACTGAAAGCAGTACTAACAGGATATTTTGGTGTTTTACCACATCACACATAATCACAATAGTTACATTGCGGTCTCATGTGGCCCGTTTTGTCGTGTTTCAGCTCCTCAATGAAGAAATCTTTAAGACGACCTGTGCAGACAGTCAGCTGTGCATCATCGCCATGTTGCCACACATCTTGGACACAGGTCAGACTGTATAACAAACGTACACAAAGCTGCCTTTTTATTTTTGTGTGCAATTAAACTCATCTCTCAAGTGAATCTGCGTTAGGGGAAAACAGGAAGTAGGGTGAACAGAGGTTAATAAATCCAACTGTCAATAAGATGCTTTGTGAGAACAATTGGTGAATTTTGTGCATGACACGTCTCAGGATATTAAAGCGTTGTTGAACTGAGGGAACGTGCGTCACCAGGGGACGCAGGGTCCTTGTTTGATCTTTGATCAATTTGCTATTTTTTATTTATTATTTTTGTTGCATTCAAACAGGAGCAAGTGGGAGAAACGGCTACTTGGATATCATGAAGCAGATGGCAGAGAAGTACAAGAAGAAGATGTGGGGGTACGTGTGATGTGTTCCAGACCCTGTGGTGGCTGTGTTAACAGGTGATGGTAACCAATAGCTGGTTCCTCTCTCTTCAGCTGGCTGTGGGCCGAGGCGGGCACTCAGCGCGAGCTGGAGGTTTCTTTGGAAATAGGTGGTTTTGGCTACCCCGCCATGGCTGCCATCAACCCTCGTAAAAAGATGTACGCTCTCCTCAAAGGCTCCTTCAGCACTACCGGCATCCACGAGTTTCTGAGGTAAGACAGAAAAATGCATCCTACACGAATCAGGATGAAAACAAGAAGGGAAAGAGCCTGTTTGGAGGTTAACACGTCTGATTTTACGGTTTTGTTTTTTCCCCCAGGGAAGTTTCTGTTGGCCGTGGCTCGACTTACAAATGGGGAAAAGGGAATGAAATGCCCAAGATCAATGCTGTGGATTCCTGGGATGGTTTAGACGGACAGGTGAGCGTCTCAGTGAGCAAACGCAGACGTCTGTGTCTTTAAAACAAGAAAAGCAGCACAAAACACACTTAAACTGAGAGAAGCCTGGATACAGGTCTTTGTTCCCTTTATTTAAATGTATTGCTTTAATTATCGTCCGAGTAATCAGTTACATCTGAAATTTAAAAACGCTTTTAGTTGTATATACAGTACAGTATGTGTATATATAATATATTATTATAGTAATAGTTCTAATTCATCATTAACTTTGTTTCTGTTGTCATTTGTTAAGAGACATTAGACTTGAAACACATGTAAGGAGATGTGGAGGCAATCTGAAAACGGTGACAAAAATAGTGCAAATTCATTCAATAGCTAATGAAAACCTAATCAGAGGAACTGACTCCAACATTAGCATCTTTTTAAAACAAAGAGTAAACTCATCCAATCTGAGTCAAAACACCAATACAACTTTACAGCGTTCTACGAGGAAAGTAGCAATTTTGTGTTAATTTTGAGAATAACTAGAATAATTTAGATTATAACGTTTTTATTTTCTCGTTAACTAATTAAAGCAAACTATAAGGTCACATGGGAGGACATCCTATCAGAACTCATTTGATCATGTGGTCAAACATTAATACCATCCCATATCTGGTTGATCATTGATCAATGCTAAATTCATCTTTAAAAAAAAATGCATTAACTCTTATGCTGTATATTTTACTACGACTATAATTGATTTAGCGACTTAGTCATTTATTTGACTAAAACTACACTATCACTGTCTGGACTAAAAACAATTTAGTTTTAGTCAAAGACTATGACTAAATCTAAATTTGCTGTCAAAATGAACGCTGGAAAGTAGCTGCATCACGAGCCCCGAAACAATGTTTGTGAAAGGAAATGAAATCATTATCACCTGCAAACTCACCTCTTATTGTTTAATTATAAACATCAATATGCAACGAAGAGCTTTCCAATTATTTATTACTTATGATACGATATTAATATTGCAGCTTTGTCTTTTGGCCACTACGATACGTTGGTAGCAAAAATCATACATTATTTTATTATGTCTTAGTGTGGAATGTAGATAAAAGGCTTTACCAAGTGCTGTTAGTCAGAGAACAATAATCAGGTTAAATATACAATTTATCATTTCAATAAATAAATCAGGACACCTTAAAAATAAACTCAAATCAAATAAAAACGATCTATTACAGAGAAGGTTTTAGGTGCAGGCTGATCAGATACTTGTTTTTGCTGATATTGGATCGTGACGTCTTTAAATTATATCTTCAGTGCATCTCTTTACTCCCAAAATATCAGTGGTGTCTCTGACACATTCCTTAGACTCTAATTGAACGGGTGGTGTTTTTTTTAAAGGCTGTAATTTAATCAGAGCTGGAGGGAGTCACTCCTGAGCCTTTTGCTAACCAGCAGTTAAAAAGTGACCTACTCTCTGTAGAGGTCTGTGGTCTCTGTAAAGGCAGCTGAAACATTCCATGTACTTTCACAAATGGCCAACGCACTTTGGTCGCAATAAATTCCGAAATTCTTACCAATTGTTCCGTGATTATTCAATAGGCACTGTAATTTTTTTAATCGGATGAATACTATGAGACATGGCCAATGTAGTGAGGAGGTATGTGTTGATTTTTGCGCATCCTTATTTTTGTTTTATTTTCAGCTTTCAGTGTTTCAGGAAATACACCACATAGGAAAGTGAAATTTGGTATAATAATACAGCTCCACCTACTCTCTCAGAATATACAAAAATATCTGCTATACATCCTTTCTGATGGACATGCCAGCCCCCTTTTTCTGCTCAGTTTCCACAAAATAAAGTGCATTCAGGTTTGTTTCAATAAATGGAAGCAAACGCTGAAGCTGTCTTCACATCCAAAATGGCACGTGACAGCATGACCTCACATGTTCCAGATTTGAGGGGTTGGCATGTCCACCAGATAGGATGTATAGCAGATCTTTTTGTATATTCTGATAGAGTAGGTGGAGCTGTATTACTGTACCAAGGTTCATTTTCCTATGTGATTTAGTTCCTGAGATATTGGAAGAAAAATAAGGATGCACGAAAATAGACACATGCCCGCCTCGCTAAATTGGCCATATCTGAAAAAGTATTGATCCAATCTAAACTAAAAAATTTACAGTGTCTATTGAATTATTGAAAAACAAATAGTAAAAAATTCTGAATTTTTTTAGACCAAAGTGCGTGGGAAGTCTTGAAAATGTGTTTAAATGACATGGAATGACTCTGTTGACTGTGGTCACAGGGTGAATGATTAGTTTTTTTTTGTCATATGAGAGTTAAATGTGTCACTTTATATTTAACAAAGATGTTTCAGCTAAATCTTTCTGCTTTTCCCCCATATTTATGATCATGTTCAGTTTCCTGTGGAGGAGGACGTGGACCTCAGTGACGTAGACCTGTCTGACGATTATGGAAGCAAAATCGAGCTCTGAGTCCCCGCCTCCACCCGGACCTGATCCAGACCAGCCCTAGACCAGCCCTGACGGTTCTGGTTCTGATCCTGGTCCAGAGCGACTGGCCTCACCCTCTCCCGTGGACGAGGGGGAGGCCGAGTCGCCAAGTTACTGAAACGCTCCACAAATGACACGGGGACGCCTGCAGTCGGTCAACTCATCATCATCATCATCATCATCAGTCCAGCACGGCACAGAGGAGCCGCCATGAGGGTCTGGAGTGAACACACACACACACACACCTGCTGATTGTCAGAAGCTGCATATTTATACAGCCACTGTCAGGGAGGAGGAGATTCGTGTTTAAAACATAAACTCATCAAAACGATGCTTCCTCTGACCTTAACTATATTTCCTCCTCTTCTTCTTCTTCTCTTTTTCTTTTTTTAATTGGTGAATGAATTTCTCTGCACTTTGTAAGGTCTGTCCACGACATGAGGGATACTGCGGGACTTGTTGTGTAGATTTTTCTTACACGACTTTATTTGAATTGTGTGAAAACAAAATGACATTTTTGTTACAAAAATAAAAAGTAATAAAAACACAAAGCGCAGTTTTTGTTTTTTGTTTTTTTTTTTATCCACAAACATCACGATATCACGTATCATCAGAAGCATGCAATACCAGCTAGAGCTTTAATTCAAACAGTATGCATTGAATGAAATGATACTTCTTTAATTAGTTTCCTTGTTGTGTAACATAGTCATAATACTTATCAGCGTATACTCCAGTCAATATAAATACATATGGCACTTTAACGTAAAGAAAATGGGGGTAAAAACGGCTTCTTAAAGCATTAGAAACAAAAAAAGCTCAACTGAAAAGCACTTGATAGTCCGCACAGGAGCCAAAAAGATGCTGTAAACATTCAGACATGGAGTGAAACGTCAGAGGAGGAATGATAACAGCGTGGATGGATGTTAATGATTCCGTCCTCAGAACTGACGGGCGTTTCCTTGATCCGACTGCAGCAGTCTGACGATGGACGGGTCGCTCTTTGCACCTTTGATGAACTCCTCCAATGACAACCGACCTGCAGAGTAAAGAGCAAAGCAAACATGTCAGACAGCTGCTGTCAACACCACGTGTGATTTAAAAAAAACAAAAGAAAGCTGCACACAATGTTCCTGGAGACAGAAAATCACCATCGTTCCTGCTAAACAGAATGAAGCACAAACACATCAACCAATCAGCAGGTGTCAGAATATTCAGCTGTAATTGAACGAATGGGATGAGTTTAATGCAGAGTGTCACATGCTGTTCCCAGAGGCAGCGGTGGCAAAAGTACTAGTCGTCAGTACTCATGTAAAAGTATTGAAATTGCTCTTGTAAGCCCCATAAGTATTATCTGGGGACTCCATGTAATAAATAAATGACCCCCCAACATGTGCTTTTTATGTGGCACATTCGCACGGGATAACCGAAGCCTGAGATTTGGCTGAAATTTATGGACATATGCCGTATATGTTGTCAACTTGCGTAACATTTGCGCACATTGTTTTCAACATTGCTCCTCTGCCTCTGTTCCCATAGCGTGTTTTTATGTGTTTGCGCATGCACAGTCAGTTCCCCAAGATGCAAACCATTTACGTAAAAAGGCAGCTCTCTACGCTGAGCTACCAGACCTTTAGCAAAGGTAAGGTCAGAACATTGTTCGTATTTTCTACACTGAAAGGAAGGATTGGCTTTGTGGATGCTCCTCACTGAGGCTGTTCCGAGTTGTTGTTGTCATTTTCTCCGTGTTTCTGTGTTTCCAACACAAACAACGGATGCGCTGCCGTGTCATGAGATATATCTTGTTGGAAGAGTATGGAGGCTATATTGAATAATTGTTTGTTTTTTTATGGTGTTTTTGCGATCTTGATTTTGTTAGATGGATAAATGCTTGTTCATGTGGATGTTGTTGGGGTTTTTTCTTTCTTATTATGAATTTTAGATTTTGATTAGCGCATTGAGGTTGCTTTGTTGTAAATTGCACTAAACAAATAAAGTTGAATTGAACTGAATTAACACTTGCCAGCAGAGACATATGAAATTGTCATTGGTGTCGACATTGGTGTTCTCGATTTGCAACGCCCTGCCTACCCAACCCTAGTGCTCACGGCATGTCACTGGTGTGAATGACTAATGGTTTCTGTGAAGCGCTTTGAGTCTCCTTGACAAAAGCACTATATAAATCCAATCATTATTATATTATAAAAGTCTCTGGTTTAGTGAGTCGTCATCCTTCCTGTTGTTTATAAATTTAATTCTTCCTCCATATTTCTACTGAACTTTTTGACTTCTTGATGCTCTTCAAAGTTTTGTGTTGCGTAGTGTGTGTGTGTGTGTGTGTGTGTGTGAGGAGGAGGAATTATTACATCTGATCTCAATGTCTCTTTCTTTCCTATTACGCCTCATCATTTCCAACTAATATCTACAACCATTAGCTTGGTTCTTCACACTGGGACTAAGTGACAAATGAATCTTCCTTCATTCACTCATATTGTGACTTCAGTTTTCCGAAGGTGAACAAACTCATTAAAAATCTACAATAAATCATCGTCACGAAACCAAATGAGGTTTCATGAAGGCGTCACGAGTCCGTTCTCTAATCACAGCGACCGTAGATGGTGACACACACATTGCAGACTCACCGTCATTGTCGATGTCCATTTGTCTGAAGATCTTGTCTGTCCTTTTTTCTGGTGTCGACTCGTCCTCGGGCATCTTCATCACTGATGACACCATCTTGTAAATGGCCTGTAGCAGAGCAGGGGATAATGAGGGCTGTGATGTGCACGTTTATTTGGAGGAGAATCATGTATTTATTACACTAAACTGCTAAAGCTATTTTCCACATACAGTAAATCCCATCCTAACGTACTATACACTCAATGAGTCTACTGTATACTATTAGTATGATGAGGGTTGGGGTAAATTACATTTTTCAGTTACAAATCCATTAGGATTACAGTGACCAGAATTTTTTCCCTAACTTTTTTATCCCCAGATAGTAAATTACATTCTCAATTACTAAATTTCAATTACAATGAATCACAATTGCTGAGCTTGAAATTAATAACCTAATAAAAGGTAACCTTCTTCTTGTGTTAGCCTTGCAAGGCTAATGCTAATGTCAGGCTAATACTGGGTTAAAGCTAATGTTAGGTGAATGCTAATGCTAGGTTGTTGTTATTGCTCAGCTAATGCTAGGTTAATGCTATTTCTAGGCTAACGATAATGCTAGGTTAAAGCTAATACTAGTACGGCCAATAATAATGCTAGACTAATGCTAATGCTAGGTTAACGCTATTGTTATGATAATGTTAATGACAATGCTAGGTTAATGCTATTGCTAGGCTAATGCTAGATAATGCTAATGCTAGCTAATGCCAATGATAAGCTAATGCAGTGTGACGCGGGCCAGCATCCGCATCGTCACTTCAAATGCAAATGCAGGAGTAGGGGGTACATGACTTCAAGTTAATTGTCTGAAGGGGTACGGGACAGTGAAAAGTTTGCTAATGTATAGTATAGTATAGTATAGTATAGTATAGTATAGTATAGTATAGTATAGTATAGTATAGTATAGTATAGTATGGTATAGTATGGGGTATAGTATAGTATAGTAGTAGTTGGCTTTTGTCTTGCAGGTCCGTGGGATCCTCAGTGTGGAGTTACAGAGACTCAGCGGCTCTGTCTCCACCCTTTTCTCTGCACACACCCAACACAGCATAACGTGGATGGCTGTTCATCATAGGAATGGGATCCACACAAGGTTCCTGCTGCTTAACAGAAGGTTTTCCTTGCCGCCATGATGAATTCATGTTGGGTGTGGGATACATATGTATGTGTATATACGTATATATGCATATGTGTGTATCCATAAAATGAAGAGTCCGTCCTTAAGACTGCTCTACTGTAAAGTGCCTTGAGATACCATTGGTTATGATTTGGCGCTATACAAATAAAGATTGATTGATTGATTGATAGTATAGTATAGTATAGTATAGTATAGTATAGTATAGTATAGTATAGTGTAGTGTAGCGTAGTATAGTATAGTATAGAGTGTAGTATAGAGTGTAGTGTAGCGTAGTATAGTATAGTATAGTATAGTATAGTATAGTATAGTATAGTATAGTAGAGTGTAGTATAGTAGAGTGTAGTGTAGTGTAGTGTAGTATAGTATGGGGTATAGTATAGTATAGTATAGTGTAGTGTAGTGTAGTATAGTATAGTGTGTAGTATAGAGTGTAGTATAGAGTGTAGTATAGTATAGTATAGTAGAGTGTAGTGTAGTGTAGTGTAGCGTAGTATAGTATAGTGTGTAGTATAGAGTATAGTATAGTATAGTATAGTATAGTATAGTATAGTATAGTATAGTATAGTAGAGTGTAGTATAGTAGAGTGTAGTGTAGTATAGTATGGGGTATAGTATAGTATAGTATACTGTAGTGTAGTGTAGCGTAGTATAGTATAGTGTGTAGTATAGAGTATAGTATAGTATAGTATAGTATAGTATAGTATAGTATAGTATAGTATAGTATAGTATAGTATAGTAGAGTGTAGTGTAGTGTAGTATAGTATGGGGTATAGTATAGTATAGTGTAGTGTAGTGTAGTGTAGTGTAGTGTAGTGTAGTGTAGTGTAGTGTAGTATAGTATAGTATAGTATAGTATAGTATAGTATAGTATAGTATAGTATAGTATAGTATAGTATAGTGTAGTGTAGTGTAGTGTAGTGTAGTGTAGTGTAGCGTAGCGTAGCGTAGCGTAGCGTAGCGTAGCGTAGCGGAGTATAGTATAGTATAGTATAGTATAGTATAGTATAGTATAGTATAGTATAGTATAGTATAGTATAGTATAGTATAGTATAGTACAGTACAGCATAGCATAGCATAGCATAGCATAGCATAGTGGAGTATAGTGGAGTATAGTATAGTATACATCCGGGTATTTCTCGCGTACTCAATCTTTCCATACTATATAATGTGAACACACTACATACTCATTTTGATGTCAGACTTAGTATGAGTAGTAGGTTAGTATGTGATTTCCAACACAGGCAGAGTCAGATGTTGTGTCTCCTCATTCACCTGTGTGCACATATTATTACATTTCAAATGTGAATTTCAGAAACAGTACACAGGCTCGTCCTTAATTCACATTTCTTTTCTTTTTTTTTTTGTTTTTGCTTTGTAAACATGAACTTTGCACAGGTGAGGTTGGCAGTGACACTCGTCCTTGGACTTGTTTGCTCACTTTCTAGCGACCTTTGACCATTGAGAACATGTAGGTTTGAACACACAGCTGTGCTCTGGTAATTGGTTTGATGTTCCATGTCTGAGGTCTTTGTTTGCTTTTTCTCTTTTTCCAATTTGCCACTGCAATCGTGACTCATCATGCGTTGGGCTGATGTTTTTGATGTGCCACCTGAGGTTTGCGATGCTTTCAGGTTTATGAGTCCTTCACTCAGTCTGGTGGAGGAGCATATCTGATTGGAGACGGTGCTCGAGTAGAGAGGAGGAGGATAAAAGGCCTGGCACACACACACACACACGGACACTGGTGGGGAGAGATTACACTTGTTCTCTTTTTTACTAATTACCATGGAAGTCATGTTCGTTTGGGATTGGGGACATGAATGTGCTGGAGTTGTGACGTTTTAGTTTGTTTGTCTTTGCTGGGTCATTTAAAGAAAAACACGCACTTTTTTTAAATGCATATAGAAGTATGTGAGTGAATGGGTGTCTGTTACTATGTGATGGTCATGTGACAGACGAGTCTTGTCTAGGGTGTATCCCAACTTACACCCAATGGGAGGTGGGATTGAGTGGATAAAGCTTGGGCTGGTTTTGCTGGTAGCCATGTTTTATTCTTTTTCTTCTGTTTAATGCAGTGGTTCCTGACCTTTTTCTTGTTGCGACCCCCTTTTTATTATCACACATTTCTGGGTGATCCCAGAGACTTTCTTTCTCTGAAATTCGTTTTTTGATCATGTTTGTTATAGTGTGCCACAAACACAAAGTGACAATATGCACCAGCTCAGATTTTTTCATACTGCTTTTTATTTGAACTAGATTTATATTTGAGAAAATAAAAGTATAGAATACAGTTAGAGAATGTATGATGTTTTGATTTGAAGATAATAATTATACAGATATATATATATGTAATTATATAATAATGTAAATATATGTATATGTACACATACATACATAATTATTTAAGCCCTTTTAGCTTTCTGCCCCTACCTGCACTATATATATGTATATATGTATATATACACAAAAACGAATGTGTGTATATATATATTGTATATATTAAATTGCACAATACTGTTTTTTTAATTTTTTATTTTTAAATACTATTGTTCTTTTACTCTTTATTTTGTGATGTACATGTTCATGCACATAATGATTAATAAAAATCCTTGAATTATGTATTGTTTTTTAACTATGCAAAATAATAATAATAATAATAATAATTAAAAAAAAAAAACACACATTTAATACATACATTAAAAAAAATCCTATAAATATAAACATTTAATTTTGATCAGTATTTTTTTAAATTTTATTATTACTAGACATTTGGGGTCACGACCCAAAGGTTGAAAAACCGCATTTTAATGTTGTGACCTTATAGTTCAGTTTAGGTTAGGACACGGAGTCTCATGTCCTTCAATCTGTTTTAACTTTTTATTTGATTCTTTCAACAATACTTTGAAAATATATTTAGTTTGGCCTTAATTTTAATGCAGTTCCTGCAGGTACGATAAATTGTTAGGGTGGGGTGAAAAATATCGCATTTTTTGATGTGTGACGGCAATATTAAAAGTTAATATTCCTCCCAAGAATTTTTTCTTTTTTTTGTATTTTATCAGTTTAACCATGTCAGCATAATATCATCATAGGTTAACCCTACATATATTGTAGTGTAAATAAATGTCTGACTTGGGTGTGCTTTTTTCTTCTATTACTCATATTGTTTCTAAAAGTGTATGATTCAATTTTGGTTTTTGCATATACAAAATACGGAACTAAAAAATTACAATAATCGCTGTTATCGAATCGACATATTTGTAGAATCGTAGTATTTTGCGAATCGGTACCCAAGTATTGCGCTAAATATGAATCAGGACAATAGCATATCGTGCCAGCCCTGATAAATTGGTTGAGATGTCTTGTCCAAATTGCATGTTCTCCCTTCTGCTTAAGTGCTATGTGTTAGCGCTGCCATGTCCTGTCCACCTTTTCAAGCCCTAACCTGTCTCATATAATGAGAAAGATAAACACTATGGCTGCTTTAAAAGATGAATGAAGGGCTTACTGGAGGACTCTGACGTGCTCTCTGCCATGTAAGCTTGATGTATTGATAACCTAATGTCCTGTTGTTCCCTATTTTCCTCAGCTGCACATAAAAACGTCTTTCTTTCTAAGCCGTACCCTTTCACAGTGAATGACGGTCCTGGTCCGAATCAGCTGAGGTGTTTTTTCAAAGCAGCACAATTATTGACGCTGAATGGTGGTCCTTTTTTCTTGCATTCTTTTCTATCCACAGCAGACTAGCTAGTATTGACACAGCTCTGCAGGCAGCGCAGCGATAAGGAACAGAGAAAGGGCAGTCAGCATCCATGATGAGAGGTGAAAATGTCAAAACAACAGTGACCTGTGCACGAGGGCAAACATAAAAACAACCACTGTTTTTAAAGACGGACTACGACAGGGTTGACCACTGCATAACGGTAAATCGGCTGCGGGATCTGGTGGGAATGTCAGGTCCTGTACTAGAGTATGGTTTACCTCATACCTGACAGGTAGGAGCGTCAGTATGTCAGTCAATCACATCATGTCGAGGTGAGCTGAACTATCCTGGGGCGTTCCGCAGGGCTCAGTCCTAGGGCCACTTTTGTTTCTATTGTACCATCTCCCTCTTGGACAGATAAATCAGAGGTTCAGTGATGTGTTTTATCACCTGTTCACAGATGACATGCAACTGTACTGCTTGTTTAAAACCTCCTAAGTCCACAAACTTCCCTCTTCAATGGACTGCCTGTCCCATGTAAAGCAGTGGCTGAGACACTCATTGTCGCCCCTGACTGTGTCATCCCTGGTATTAAGCAACACCTGGGAGACCTGAGCGTGTCAGTCAAAACCAATTTGCGAAACCTCAAGAGTTTTCTTTGATGGCGACATGTCTCTAGTGCAGCATTCGAGACAGTAATTAAACAACTGTTTCTTTCAACTGCGTAATGTCGCCAAGCTGAGACAGAAGGTCTCACAAAAACAGCTGGAGAATATTATTCATGCTTTTGTGTCATTGCGGTTGGGCTATTGTAACAACCTGTTCACCTTCCTAAATAAGAAGAAGCTGACCTGTCTACACAGTACTGTATGTTCAAAACTCTGCAGCTCCAAAAGGAGAGACCATGTTACTCCTGTTCTGACGTCTCTCCATTGGCTCCCTGTTGCCTTTACAGTGAACTTTAACTTTCAGGGCGCTTCATGGACGGGCCCCAGATTATATCAGCGATCTGATCCGGCCCTACACTTCAGCTCGGAGTCTGAAACTTGCTAATGGTTCCTCGAACCTGTCACAAAACTCGAGGAGACGGGTCTTTTAAACCCGTTGCGCCCCGTCTCTGGAATTAACTTCCTCTGTCCTTGCGCTCCATTGACTCTGTGTAGACTTTTAAAAAGCAGCTAAAGACTTCCTTTTTTAAACAGGCTTTCCAGAGCCAATAGAGCTGCTTTGATGATTGTGTTTTTTATCGTTTTAAATTTCAGTGTTTTCACTGTAAAACACTTACTAAAGGATTCATTCTGCCTGCAAAAATAGAGGAAGTATAAAGCTGCATGATTTGTTTGGTCATTTAAGTATATACCACAATTTTATCACCACTTTTCATATCAGCCGATATTGGCTTTAAAATTCAGTATCAGACTTAAGCCTTTCCTCGATCAACCCATAGACATCATGTACGTAGATTTACCATTTCCAAACGGGTTGATTTTTAACCCTCGTATAATTAGTTTTTGATCACGTTTGTTATACTGTGTTACAAATATAGAGTAGTGACAAGATGCGCCAGGTCAGATATTTTAATACTGCATTTGATTTTAACTAGGTCAACGTATAGAATACAATTGTTTGAGATAGTAGTAAATTATAATAAATACTACAATAATACTTATAATAATGACTTAAAAAATTAAATTGTGTTTTAATTTGCATTTTTCTTTATCAATTACTCGACATTTTAGCCAATCCCATTTTATTTTCAGCGACCCCACATGGGGTCATGACCTCAAGGTTTAAAAACACTGATTGACGTAGGGAAGGAGGTAGTAGCTGTTTTAAGTAGGAGGGTCTGCAAGTATCTGAAATGTTTTGATGAAAAACAATTGTCATGAATAAATTTGACATGTTTTACATAATGTAAGCTGAAGTGTTTTTCTTATTTTGCACGAGGAATGATTACTTACATAATTTTTGTCTTTGTCTTATGTCTGCGTTTGCCAGCGGGCCAACTTGATGAAGACTGTGGAGTAATTATTTATGTTAATTCCACTACAGAAACTAGATGAACTCTGTAAATAAAGGGGGGGTTATTGGCCACATTGGAGAAAAGTTGTAAAAAAATATAATATTGTGCATCCCTACTTATGCTTACAACAGGACACTAAAATGTATAATTAATTGGCTATTACAATAGTATCCAAACAACAAAATGTATAATTGACCTCCTGCTGTTTCTGCTATAGCACCGTTTAATAAAATAAACCCCTTATGCAGACACAAGCTGTTTTTTAATAAATTGTCCATTTAGTTTTAACAAGAATACTATTTCCTTAACACAGTAGGTGTAAAAAAAACCCCAGGTACATTTCTGTTTGCTAACAAGGTCTAAAGTGTTTTATTTTGGTGCTTATCGCCATTTTTTTTTTTTTTAACTATCAGTCGGAGTTAGCTTCCGGTTAAATAGTTTATGCAGAGTTGTGCTTTTGTTTGGGTTTTATTGACATTTGTCCAAACTGGTACACATGTTTAAGATTGTATACAGCGATGTAAGAGCTTGACATTTAGCTTATGCTCTGTTTTTGCATATTTCAGCTCATAGTTTAGTGTATTTGAGCAATTTACATTCATCATTTTTACAAAAGATACATCATTACACAGTGAATGAAAGGTTTACTGCTTTCAAACTTAATATTTCATCAGTAAAGTCTTCATATGGGGAGGTTTGCTACAGTAGGGGTGCCTAGTTTTTTAAGATTGTGCTCTAAAAGATGTAACCTAAAGATGAGCTAATGATGTTATTCTAAATATGAATGTGCAAAGCAATCATTGTTCTCACCTGAACTATTTCCAGCATCTCAGCCCGGCTGATGTAGCCGTTTCCATCCAGGTCGTACATGCTAAACGCCCAGCGCAGCTTCTGCTCCAGGCCACCACGGGACGTCACACTCAGCGCGATGATGAACTCCCTGAAGTCGATGGTGGCGTCACCGTTGGTGTCGAACGTGCGAAAAACGTGCTCAGCGAACTTGGAGGCGTCTCCGTAGGGGAAGAAGTTGGCGTAGATCTTCTTGAACTCCTCCACGGTCAGGTGGCCCGTGGGGCAGTCCTTGAGGAAACCTCGGTACCACTCCTGCAGCTCCTGGTCGGTGAACTCTGTGTTTTCTTTCAGGTCGTTGAGCACCTCTGGCCGCAGCTTGCTGTTTTGTTTCCCCATGACGTGAATGAACTGGGCTTTCCACACGTCTCCCCACTCCCTGTGCTTTAGCTCTGTGCGCTGACGATGGCTCAGCTTCCTCTCCTCCTGCAGGGAACCAACAAACCTCATTAATAACCTCATGTGTATAACATAAAAGATTCATAGCTCCCAGGGAAAACATTTTACCATATATATTAGAGACGCAAAATGCTTTCTTAGGAAGGACAAAAAAGAGGAAATGGATAAATTGAATTATCCATACACAGAAAATATACTAATTTAATTCATTACAAATTCATCTGGATACTATCACAGTGTTTGTGTAGGCTACGTTGATAGTTGGGCCGGTCTCCGTGGATACAGCATTAACGCTTTGGTGTAGTGATAATTTATCGAGCATTCACTGCATGGTGGAGGAACAAGTATCCCGGGGCATTGTAATGCTCAATAAACCCACTTTGTAAAAGGTCAGCCCGATAGTGACTGTTGTCAATGAGAAGGACCGGATGGAAAAGACTCCAACGCCAACAATATTCCCCTCCATCAGAGGAGAAATTCAATTTTTATGCACGGTGCGTGGTTAAATGAATTCTTCTTTTAGTACAATCACACTCAGTCATCTCCAAACACATCATTACTTCCATAAGGGGAAAAAAAACAACAACAAATGAGAAGGAAATATCTTTTTCAAAACAAAAGCCTCTATCAGCCTTGATTGATAGAAGAGTAGGATGAGAATAGCACATAATAGAGAACAGGTACATGACAAACTAAGCAGAAAGGCAGCAGAATGTATGTACTAAGGGTGTAAGAAAACAATTATTTCAACAATATATCATGATATTTTCCTGCGCGATTATCGTATCGATCCAAAAAATGTCCAAATCAATTTTTCATCATGTTTTTTTTTAACAAAAAATACATAAAATTTAATTGCACTAATGTATGCATAGCATGTAAACGCCTGGTCACTTGGTGTCAGCGAACCACATCAGACCTTGTTAAACTACCTCACTCCTCATTGCATTTTAGCTTAAACATTGATTTTATTTTGTAAAACATACTGGGCACTTTTATAAATGTATGTGGTTACTTTAAAAATAAATAAATTATTTAAGTACTTAACAGAATCAGAAACTGTTGTAGAAGCAAAAGTTAAACTTTTTACAAAAATGTGAATTTGACAGTTTAATAAACATACCACTTGTTTTTGACATTACTTGAATTACAGCTAGTTACCATTTACTAGTTTAAAACAATGAAATAAATTATATTTCATACCATGTTGTAGATATATCGTGACGTAGATCGTATTGTTTAGTATCGAGATATATCAGGATATATTGTATCGTGATATGCAAATTGTGAATCGTATATCGTATCGTCAGACTCATGGCAACGCGGACGTCTACGGTGTACATAAGAGTACTTGGTGCTTGACGGATTTTATTTTCATTTATGAAAAATATCTTTAGAAATCCCACAGGAACCCAGTGAATAGAGGAACATGATGATCAATCACCTTGTACCAGCCGCTACTCACGACAGACAACAGAAATTTTAGCTAAGTTATTAGGCTATAGCTAAATGTTTAGTCTAATTTTAGCTTTAGAATAAAACCTTTAAAACATGGCTTTAAACTCTGTTGAAGAGATGATGGGATAATATATGTTAGAGAGATTGTGATCTCAAAAAAACAAAAAAAAAAAAAAAAAAAAACATCTTGTTTATCATATGCATAAATATTTAGCCACAGCCTGTTGTGCCAGCTTTTATTGTGGAGGTATTGGTGTAAGTCCTGAAACACAGCCCTGTGAAACGTATTAAGCAGTAAGAAGCCTTTATTTAGTGTTCATAAGCATGTTTTATAACAACTTTAATGTTGTTCAATGTTCCAGAAAAATGAGCACTTAAGACTAAAAGGATGGCGAGAGAAACATGTGCTTAAAGGACTGTATATACTGTACTACCTGTCACCAATAACAGTGTATCTCTATGAAGGCATTGATTAAAGTTGGGATAGTGTCCAAAACACAAGCTGAACATCTATTGAAGTAGGGCTGGGCGGTATGACCAAAAATGTATATGATGGTATTTATTTATTTGTTTTTTTCGTGCATAAACAGGTGTTTACAGCATTTTCTACTGGTTGATAGAGGAATTACTGCAGGAGATTGACTTAGGATGGTCTATTTTACTGTCATGATGAGTGAATATTGTAGAATAATTCCACCTTAGTAGTAATACAAGTTTACCACAGCAGCCCAATGGCTCTTTAACGCGCTAGCTTAGCTTTAGCATTAGCTTGATTTTTAGCTTTAAATGCTGCATACTTAGTGGTGTGGTGTTTTCTTACGGTGAATAAGGTAGTGTTTTATTTGCAGATCTACCAGGACTTATTTACGCGTTATAGGAATTACAAATTGCAATCCTTTGCTCTCTTTTTTTGGTGTATTACTGCCGAACTGCCGACACGCTATGCTAACCGTGCCTCCGTGTCCGTGAGTGTTGTTCTCCTGTAGCAGAGGCATGCGCACACAGGCACATGCTCACATGCAGCTTCAGAGCTTTCAGTTGTGTCTTTCTTATCCATTTACACGTACGATTTACACCGCAAAGTGCAACGTTGATAAGGGTCCGGTCTGAAACGCGGCACAGCGTTCCGAAAGTTGTGTAATCAAATACGGCGGTATATTAAAAATTCATATACCCGTATTCTATATGAACCGGCATACCGCCCAGCCCTACGTTGAAGTCACTCAAAATAACCTCTATGTGAAACGCTCCACTAATGATTCGGGCGTTGTAGTAAATCTGAAGCTGTGGTGTTTCCAAATGTATTAATGACAGACACAGAGAGCACAAACCCCATTATGAAACCTTTGAAATGAGTTTTTTAAGTTGTAATTGATGACTCTGCAGAATAGCATCCTTTTAATTTAGGCTGGCAGGATCGCTAACCTCCTGTGATTGAATAACCTCTTTGGAAGTGCAATATTAAAAATGAAATCAGAATAAATGATATATGGGATTTAGAATATGATGGCAATATTAAAGTCCAAGCAGCTGGTCCTCACTGAGGCTGCAGTCAAACACAAACAGCAGGATATTCAGCATCTTTGCGTGTTTGCTCATTGTGATTTTTCAACATGGGGACAAATTTTGCTTTTCCAAACAAGGTAAAAACCGGGTGCACAAGTATTTTTAAATTCTTATTTATCAAGCCATTGACAAGTGATGACGATATTATCTTTAGAGAGCATTTCTTAATGCCATGCTGAGGCTTAAATGGCTCCTTTAGATGTATCTAAAAGGAGTGAGTGGGAGGGACAGAATCTGCAACGAGAGGGGGTAAGAAGAAAGAATGGAAAAACTATGACACATCCAAGAAAGAACTATTTCCAGCAATGCCCTGTGAGCTGTTCAGTTACATAATAATTATTCTGAATAGCACCTACACTCCTCTGCTCTACCTTTGATCAAATCAGGAAAAAGAGAGTGCCACATTATGCCACCATGTTCCCCTTTTCCTTTACACGCTGAGATCCCTCGCCTCGGCCTCGCCGGCAACAGAACCATTTCATCACACAAAGAACAAATGAGTCTCTTTTTTGAACACGGACATCTTTGCTCCGTATAATTTTTTTTTAGATAGGTGTAATTTCCTGCAGCGTCATGAATCAAAGTCAGTCGGCAAGTTTGGAAAAAAAAGAGCCTATGACAAAAGAACTGAACAATAAGAGTGTAGATTAATAGCTGAACATCCATACTGTAAAGACATGAGGTATAGAGCTGAGTGATATATCAAGATTCAAGATATATCAATTTTTCTAATTTGAGGACATAAAAAAATGACAATATTGATACATATATAATTTTTATTGCTTGTTTTGTTTTAAAAAAAACTTGTTTTAGGAGTCGCTGCTTTCATTAATTCTAAGAACAGCACAAAAAGCACAGTTTGATGGATTGCTGAGTGCATCCTACCCCAGACCATCTCCTAAAGAAGCCACACTAAAGAACTCACTCACACGTGCTGTCCCTTACAGGAGAAAAACACTAAAGTGGCACATAGTGTGCAGCTGTTTGTCAGTAAACATGCCTGTGTGGCATTGAGATCATCAAATTTAACCCAGAATTGTCTTTTTGGTCAGACTTCATTTGAAATAAAAATGGCGAGATTTATATAGTATATTGCTTTTTTGAGAAAAAATATTGAGATATGAGTTTTGTTCGATTTCGCCCCCAGCCCTAGCAGGAGGTTTTAGGAGCTGCAATATCGCCTGAATAGTAGATTAAACCTGCTGTAGATGATCATTTATTGCTTAAAAGTTTGTTTTAATCTCTACTGTAAACACTTTATTGACATTGTCGGACAATTTCTCGCAGATGGATGCAAAGAAGTGAGATTTCTCTTGTTTTCCCAAAAATCAAATGCAAAAGTGACTTTCCAGCACGTTTCTGGTGTTTTCACAGACTGAAAGTTGTGGCAAAACAATTGCAGATCAGAATCCGGCTAAGATGGAATGTCATGGGGAATGAGGTGAAATCACTGGGAATACTGGGAGCAAACTAGAACAAATATGGTGTCAAGAGAATCACTGTACTTCTTGTTTGGCAACCAAGAAATCACAGTAAAAATGAAGTAAAAACACCTATATGTATCTATCTACAGGACTTCACATCCCACAATGCAATTTGTGAAGGTTTTTCGAAAATTTCCGTAAACACTGGAGATCCAAACAAACTTTCTTTTTCAAATGATCTTCGATTTATTGATCTATGAGGCCTACACTGTCTGATTAAGAGATAATTATTAAAACAGAGCTTTTTAAAAGAAGGAATAATGTGCTTACGTCTTGCAGACAAAGAGTCACGTGTTTGACCAACGTTTTATAAAATAAGGTAAAGCAGTAATAAACAAAACAACATCCGACCCTGTGTTTTTTTTTATCACTTCATGCAGAGCTCTGACTGGGATACAGCACAGATCACACACATGCCCTTTAGGCTTCAGCATACACTGGTCCTTCCACTCTGACACAAAACAGGATGAGGATGAGGAAGAGGGTCACATGTACTTTTCCAGGACAGCTCAGTGTGCAGGCTGAGCAGGAACAGGCATAAATGGGGGAGTTGCGATTTATTACCACACACACACACACACACAAAGCCACATTAAACCTTGATAGTTTCTGGCTGCTGGAATTAAAAGCACTGCCTGGATGTTTCATTAGAGCTAACAGGCTGAATTAAAAAAGTCAATACTGCTATAAAAGACTTGACATTTGTGGGGAAAGAATCAGTGAGTTCTCTTACTGAGAGGTCATTAGTTTAAAACAACACAAACAAAGTTATGTAAGTCTGTGGGTTGCAAAAGCCTTTAGTGGATTGTGATGAGCGCTTAAATATGCGAAAGGCATCTTTGATTAAAATGTTCTCAGTTTAGTGTGGGGGCTGTTTTTTGTTTTGTTTTTATGTAAGAAAGGTTTGATTTGAAGCTGTATCTAAACTGCTGCTTGTGAATGCTGTTGACTACCAGTACAGGAAGGTTTGCAATAGACAAAATAGGGAAAAGCTTAGCTATGGCTCTGCTCGAAATGTCATACGTATTACTCATGCTAGGGCTGGGCAAAAAAATCAATTTAATTGATTTATCAAATTTGTAGATGAAAACAATTTTTATTTTGCAAATTTGAGTATAAAAATATTTTTTATATATATTGATATATTGATTTTTGTCCCGACCACAGTTTTTTCGGACTTTTTTGCGTTCCGTCCTTGTTTACATGTGTTTATCATTGGCTATATGTGTGCCACAGGCATGTGTAATCGCACTATGCTGAGATGCTGAGGGAAGAGTTTATTATTTTTTTCAATTGTAATGTTACATGTTATAAAATATGTTGTTATCTGATTTCTAAATCAGAATATTTAAGCTACTGTGAAGTTGCGGTTGTGGAATGACAGAGCGTCATTTACTTTTTATTTTGGCATTGTTCTATGTATTTCAACTCTTGAGGACAATCACAGCAATAAAGTTGCACTTTTGACATTATATCTGATGTCTGCAGACATTTTTAAGTGCATAGAAAAAAAAAATTGAAAATCGAATCGAAACTCGAATTTATTTTTTTACTAAGTACTATGCTATACTAAGTCTGACATCAAAATGAGTATGTAGTGCATTCACATTAGACAGTATTAAAAGATTGAGTATGTGAGAAATACCCAGATGTATACTATATGGGAACATTTTTCATACTTAACCACCCCATGGTGCATTGCGAGCAGAACGTAAAATCATGCCAGAACTGACTTCAAGCTAAACGTCAAACATCCCATTTTCAAAATAAAAGTAGAGGTCAACCGATATATCGGTCGGCTGATGTATGAACTTTTTTCAAGATCGGCCATCAGCCAAAAAAAAAAAATAATTTTTTTTTTTTTTTGACCATCACCAGTCCTCCCTAAGGAAGGGCAAGAACACTTTATTATAAGGAGGATATAAAAAGAGAGGGCGGTGTTACACCTAAGTGAGGGGAAGGGAACAGGGAGGAGAGACTCAAGGTAAGAAATGCAAAGGGTGGGGAAGAGTTGATTATTTTAAACTGAGAGTGAGATGTGAAGTTGAAGTTGTGCATATTGTACTTATTGTGTTGTGTAATGAAACCAGTCTGGTGACAAGTGTGAAGCTTAGGTATAATGGTGGTGGCTGTGAACAGAGGGAAGGAGTGAGTGGTTCTACCTCAAACAGGTATTTAGTTTAAACAGACGACTTGCACATTGTATATTGTTGTCGTGCTTTACTGCTACTTACCCGTGATGTACTTTTGTTTTACTTGGTTGTGTACGTGTATATTAAAGTTCAATAAATGTTAACAGTTCTATTGGTTTATTTAACTTAATTTCTAATATATATATATATATATATATATATATATATATATATATATATATATATATATTTTTTTATATCATATGATTGTTTCAATTGTCTTTCATAATTAATGTACTTTAAAGAAAAAAGTATATCGGCCTCAAATATCGGCTTCCAAAATCGGCTTTAGATATTTAGATATCGGCTAATTTTTTTTTTAAATCGGTGTCGGCATCGGCCATTGAAAATCCCAACCTCTAAACAAAAGCATTTTTTCTTGTCTTCCATTAGTTTTTTAATACTTTTGTAAATAGGGCTCTTGTAGTCTCAAGTAGACAGTTTCTAAGCATTGCTTGATCTCTACTACACACAGCGTATAATCAGCATATCTAAACCCATTAACATGTGCATTAAGGCATGTTAGTGGATTACACCCCGCTAAAATAGCAGATTAAGGGATCATTAGCAGATAACAGATGAGGCTAGAATATGCTAACGTTACAGGATAAAGTTAGCAACACACAGCCTTAACCACAAGGTTCAATTTTATTAATGCCATTTCATCCAAAAGAGAAAATACTTTTAAAACGTGATTTATTTTTGCTGTAGTAAATTAAATAAATGAATTAAATGTAATTTTAGGAAATAAAAAGTGCAAATGAAGTGTTTGATTATGATTACCTTACAGGATTTTTTATTGTTATAATAATCCTGATTGTTTTTTAGATTGCTCCTGCTGACTTTGGCTAACCATTTCTTTCTCCTCTCTGGTTCGGATGGGAAGCCATACATTTTCACTCCTTTTTCGGAGCGATTGGAGCATCCCCATGCAGCACAGCAAACCATGGCGGCGACTACATGTAAGGACACCAAGCATGGAAGTTATTCATGTTTCTGACTTTGACAGACATGTATTTAATGAATTCATCTTGGTGCATAAGTGCATCGTAAAAATCTAATGTCTTATTTTTTTATATGTATAAACATAACAAATATGTTTTCAATGGTTTTTTTTTCAGATTCAACTTTTCAGATTTCTGCACACGCAAGTCAAAGATATATTTCTGCCTTTTGCAAAAAAAAAAGTAGACAGTTAAGTTATTCTGAATTTGTAAATAGTATGTATTCATGTATATATAGTGTTATTAAGGGCAGGGTTGCATACAAATTGTAAACAGAAAGATTTAATTCAATGTATTTACAATGTATTTCCTGGACAACACAACAGCATCGTGCGGCTGATGCTAATCCTCCTCTGATCCTCTGATCAGTTGACGATCATTGATAGTCACCTGTCATAGTCCTTTTGTCCTACTCTGTCCCAGAGCTCTTTTAAATAGGGGTGTTAAAAAAAATCGATTCGGCGATATATCGCATTATTATGTTGCGCGATTCTCGGATCGATTCAAAATGCATCCATGTAATTTTTTTTTTTTTTTTTTTTCATTTCTATTTATTTATTTTTTACCTTTATTTAATTAGGAAAGTCTTTTCCACTGTGGAAGACATTGTAACTGCACAAAGAAGTGTGCTGCAACCAGGGCATGTTGGCCAACTTGTGTTTTCAATCAAATCTAAAATGAAAGTACTAACTTTCGGCATTTATTTGTTGTTCTAGGCATATACCTCAGTTAAGTTGCACTAAAGCCATGTTGCACTAATGTCAAAGTTGGATTAAAAGCCACAGGCAGATCGTATGTTATTTTTTTTATTTTAAGTTGTTGGCACATGGCATGTTAAAGCCAATGTTTTGAGTGTAAAATATGCCAATAAAATACATTTCATACATAATGTTCTCATGAAGGTGTACACATTTACAGATTAGTTGTTTCTTAAGTCATATATATTAAAAAAAAAATCGTAATAATCGCCTTATTGTTATACTATAATCAGGATATTCCGTATTGTATCGTGACGTATGTATCGGGATACGAATCGTATCGCCAGATGCCAGGCAATACACACCCCTACTTTCAAGGGTATCTGAAATATATAGATATCTGAAAGTCAAAGATTACATTAAATCATTAAGATTACATACTGTAGGCCCTCAATTACCATAGTATTACTGAAATGGAAGAAAATAAACTATTATGAACTTTTAAACGCCCCCCTTCAAAATAGAAGTTGGTTGTATGCATATTATATGGCTATTAGTATGTCAATAAACACTAGGATGTGATTGCTCTTAATAACATATAAGTTTAAGAACAATAAAGAAAATTCAAAGCAATACATCCTGTATGCAATACATATCAATGCGTTTTTTTTTAACCTAATTATTGTTGACCTTAACTACATCAAAAAAGCAGGTAGGCCGTTTTACACTAATCTTTAAAACAAATTTAGGTTAAGAAAAAAAAAATTGGAACTTTATAAACATATATAGTATATAAACATATATATGATGGTGTACTGTATAAATATTGTAAATCAATGCAGTTATTGATGACAAAGTACAGAAAATCCCAGTTATGTCACTTGGAATTGATGGATTTGAAATGCCCGCCAATAACTTCCGGGAACAAATTGAGTCTTACATGAATCACGTGACGGTCAAGCATTTCAAACTTCCGTTGTCGCTACTCTGTCTCTGAACGGCTCTGGTCCCTCCTACAGGCAAATCCTAAATCTAGTTTCCAAATGCACTGATTTACACCGTAACCATCTCTAACCTTATTCCCAGCCCCCATCACTGTCCCCGTTCTCTGCCCCAAACACCCTCCTCATCTTTCCCCCCCTATTTGACTCTAATTAGGCCGTTTCAAACAAGCCCCACCCCTTCACCACCAATAAATCCTCTCTCAAGGCTACTGCTGGGTTCTTGTTAAACCTCAGACTTGTTTTACTGCTGTTTGCCCACATTTCCTGTGTGAGAATATGTGACAACAATGACAACCATCGTTCTTTATTCCCCCAGCGGGTCTTTCTGATTGGACGTAGTTTGTGCTCTTTCATCTCGGATTGGGTTCATTCATCCATTATCTTCTTCATTAGGCACTGCAAACAAAATCAAGTAGTTCGTGGATCATGTTTGTGTGGAGGATTTTTCCTAATCAAAGGAAATCCATCAAAGCACTTTTCTTGCTTTAAAGATGAAAAAGCCTGGATGAGCCAAGCTGCACTAAATCACTTACGGAAGCTAACCACAATCTCATGAGGTGGGGTGAGGAGTTACCATAGTTAAAGAAAAATGGAAAAAAAAAAAAATGGGGAGGTGGGGGGAAAGAAAAAAGAAGACTAAATTAGTTTATCTTCTCACTTTCAGAGCAAGATTCGTGACAGTTTCTGTGAACTCATGTCAAAGAAAATAACGCAGCGGATCAGGATGAGGTCCCCTGACACACCAGTAGTCAAGGCAACAGGATAGTACGCAGTGCTGAGGCAGAGAAGGAGGCAGTGTAACTATCAATCTGGGGCACAGTCGGGGCAGGAGATATATATATTGAGACTCCAGAGACAGAATAACATATTTCGCTCTGTGGGCACGAACAAACCGGAGAGATGATTTGCAGCTGGTTTGAAATAGTGATTTCCTGCACATTTTCCATCAGTAACAGAGATGCTGAGATCCATTGGAGAATGATCATGCTGCTTTTTGTTTTGTAGTCTGGGCTTGGAAAAAAAAAAAAAAAAAAAAAAAGCCTACTCACCAGATTTTCATTTTAGTTTTGGACGCATGGCACCTCCTCACATGCTGGCATTAGGTGGCTTGTTTTTTAAAAAAAAAAAAAACAAAAAAAAACTGTGAAATGCAATTCAAAGAAAGAGTGGTGGAGTGTGGAGTAGTGTGTTTTTCATAAGTGGGTGGTTAAGATAAATACACTGTAGGTGGCAAGGCAAAGTTAACTTTTGAGGATGACTATTCTCACAGTGCAATGTTAGCTGCAGGTGTGCACACACTGATGAATCATTGTTTAATTCACTTTTACTACAGTGTAATGCAATTGTAAAACCTTTTTTTTTTTTTACACATTTCTTGTGTAAATTGCTTTTTTCTTTGCTTGATTTGAGGATACACCTCCTACTCTAGAAGTTGCCATGCAAATGTATGAAATAAAGATCATTTATTTCATACATTTCTATAAAAAGCCTCTCCATCGCCCACCAGTACTATTATTATTATGATTATTTATTATAATTATAGTGGTGGTCTGATAAATGTTTGCAAATAGGAAGGTTTGATGACGCAGTTCTGTGCATGTGCAGACTTTTACTTTATTGACAGATATAAAATGTATTTTTATTTATTTTATTTCAGTTTTTAAAAAAAAATAATAATAATGCATTTGTGTTTGTAGTACTGTAATGTATTTTAGCTGGCTGGAAAAAATTAAGTAGAACAGCTGTAAAGCACATGGATGTGTAGTTAAGTTTTGTATGGGTGTTGCCCCCTTTTTTTTATTACAGCCCTCTGAGAGGAATAATAACACACAGCAGACAATGAACTATAAAAGGAATATAAAACAAATCCATCATAATGAACTTGAGCAAACTTACCTGCCTCTTTGTGGCTGTTGGTTTAAAAAACACAACACGTGAAGTCCACTTTCTTTTCTAAACAAACTACGTCGTTAGACTAACACGGGTTTTTTTTGTTTTTTTCCTTGAAAGTAAACTCTAATTAGGTAATTTTCAGCAGAATAAAACGTGAAACAAGAAAAGTAAAAGTATAATCTTCACTATAGTGAGTTATTTATCCGTTTCTGTCCGCAGCTCCCAGTGTAGCGGCTTTATCTTCCAGTGGAAGATGTGGCACACAGCTCGGTTTCCATCCGGCTTAACCAAATCTCTGAAAAGAGGGTTTTTATTCTCCCATTAAGTGGATTAAACCAACCTTATGTGGCGATACAGAATCACTGAGCACTCTTTGAGGCACACGATAGCAAAAACATACATTTATTTAACTGAATATGATCACAAAAGATGTATTTTTTTCTTCTTTGTAAGAGCAAGCCTTGAATAACCCCCCGCACTATGAATGGTTCCGTCCACACTCGCTTTCTTCCAGCGTAGAGGCAACAGCAGCAACGTCCTGTGGAAAATGATCACCGGATACTTTTAGAAGCAAAACCTCCGAAACAAACGGGTTCCTTTTTTTTTTTTTTTTTTTTTTTTTTTTTGAGAGGAAACCAAATAATAGGAAAATAAAAATAAAATTTAAATTAATTAACTACCATGCATTTCAAAATAAATGGCAGGCAAATGGTTTTTCTTCTTCATTTATTTAAAAACAATGAATTGAAAAATAACACGTGCTAGTGTCTTTGTAAGGCATTCATTATTTAAATCACAGGAATGTATGTCATCTCCTCCTTTAGCAGCAGTCATATGGTAGTTACTACTGGTCTGTGTGGGGATATAATGTGTCACTGGAAGGAAGGTAGGTGTCAGCAATACAGCAAGTAGTTAAATATTTAACCACGTGTGTGTGTGTGTGTGTGTGTGTGTGTGTGTGTGTGTGTGTGTGTGTGTGTGTGTGTGTGTGTGTGTGTGTGTGTGTGTGTGTGTGTGTGTGCGCGTGTGTGTGTGTGTGTGTCCTGTGTCTATAAGCATCATATATTATTTATCTCAGGCTTACACTAAGTACAATATATATATATATATATATATATATATATATATATATATATATATATATATAATTATAATTATTGTTATTATACATTTGTTTTCTTTATTATATATTTTTTGTCTTTATTTCCAATTAGTTTTATTTTTCTTTGTGGCATCCAGTGTGGACAGCAAAGTATGAATTTCATTGTACAGGGAAACATTGTTTACTTACCGTGCACATGACAATGAACAATTGGAATCTTCTTGATTCTTGAAAATATTCTCAAATGTAAAAATGTTTCTTAGACCAGGGATTCTCAACTGGTGGGTTGGGACCCAAAAGTGGGTGGGTCACGGAAATAAAAATAAATAAGTACCTAATGTCTCATGTTGGACTTGTCTTTTATTTTGAAAGAAACTTCTTTTGACAGGCATGCTGTGAAAAGCATGTGGCACATGAAAATATATAGATGTATGCTTTTATAATATATAGTTGTAAGATTATTATATGGGTGTTTTCAACAGCAATTTTTTTAAAAACTGAATTTGGGTTTATGGTCTTAGACAACCATAAACCCCAGGAATTGTCTGAATCAAGGGCCACATTATCAACATTCATGTGAGCATTTAGAATAATAACCAATCAAAGCATTAACACAGGAAGGAACAAAAAGGTTTAGTCTGTTTTTGTTGTAATTTTGTATATTTTAGTTGTCATTATGTATACTTTTATGATTATTTTGTGACTACTGACACTTTCCATGATTGTATATTACATATATACTCTTGTTATTCATCTGTCATTTAATTATTTATTATTGTGTTACTATCCTTTATTCTTTTGCTGTTGTACAAACTGTGGGACAAATAAAGGTCTATCTTATTTTATTTTCTTTTTTTGCTTGTTTTGTGTGTTTTTTGCGTCTTTTTGTACATATTGGTTGTTGTTTTGTGTTGTGGAGTCATTTATTGTCATTTTATATATTTTTCTGTTCATTTGGTCTAAATTTGTAGTTATTTTTTCATTTTTTTTTCTCATAATTGTGTGTCTTTTTTATGTTTTGTATGTTTTTGGAGTTATTTAATGTATTTTTTGTATGCATTTAATTTGGGAGCCCCTATCCCATATCTTTTCACCCATCCTTTATTTATTTAAGCATGAATTAATAAATACAAAAACATGTTTTTTGTATTGATGCTTAGGGAAATTATTGTATATTTGTGTTGTCTGGAAATCATGTCATCTTGTGTATTGTGGAGTCATTTTGCTGTCTTTATTATTATTATTATTATTATTATTATTTCTCGATTATTTTCTGCATATGTGTAGTCATTCTATTTCAGTTTTTTTTTTTTTTTTTTTTGCCATTTTCATATTTTGTGTGTGTGTGTGTGTTTTTTTTTTGTTTGTTTGTTTGTTTGTTTGTTTTGCATTTAATTTGGGTGCCACATGATATCAAACCGAGGGCCATTAGTTGCCCATATCTGATGTCCCGTCTTTTTATTTTTTAAACTATCCTATTTATTTATGTATTTATGAACAAATAATTAAATACAGAATTATGTTTCTTTGATTTTGAAAGCAAATGTTGTAATTTATCCAATACTTTCTAAATCTGTGACAATGTTGCTCCTGGAATGCACCAGCAAAGTTTCCTCTTTTTTTTTTTTTTTTTTTGCAAATGCTGACAATAACGTCTCCACCTGTCAATCTTCTACATGTAATATCTCCAGCCTATGCATTTATTCAACCTCTTTTAGCTACGTGATCGTTGTGTAATGTTATGTAGTGACAGAAACCACCACTAGAGGTCGTTGCAAATTGCTCTCTCCCTGATTCCTGCTGCTGTGTTGTGTGAATTTATCTGTAACAGAAATATCTAACAGAAGAACTCAGTTTCAAACATTACCAAACTGAGTTTCTCACTATAAAGTACACGTCAAGCATACTCAGTGTATTTGAAATAATGAGGACTGAAGTGTAACGCGTGTCTGAACATGTAAATTCATTTTTTATTCATCTGTGTTCACCCTAGAGACACTGTTGTTGTCTCCTGCAAACAAACACGTGGGCTTTGTCCTACTTCAGAACAGATTTTTTTTTATCTCCCTTTATGGCTTAAAATAGTAAAATGACAATAGAAGATATTTTTAAAGTCAATTTTTCATCCTAGGATGCATCTTTCTACGCATCTATTTAAAAAAAAAAGAAACGTAACATTCACTATTTGTGTTTTTCTGATGTGTGACATTTTTCTTTTCCTCATCTAAACGCAATGTTCTTTCATTTGAATCTGGTGCCAAGTTTATCCTTCAACCTTTGACCTTTTACACACAAACATGACATGTGCAATCACAGCAGCTTTTAGAGCAACACGCTGGTCTATTATTGATCCGTCTGTCTTTACATTAAACAGTGCATGGGCCAATGTTCTCCCCTTTTCCAGTCCTCTGTCAATATTTAAGGAACATGTAGCACTCGAAACAAAGTTTAACTTGATCGTGACACAAAATTACGAGACACAAAATTATCGATTATTTCACGTGAATACCAGACGCTTTGGTTTCATGATTTACATTTATTATAATGCAGAGGTGAAAGGAACTGATTACAGGTACTCATGTTACTGTAATTGAGTTGCATTTATGGGTACTAATATATTTCTAGATTAGTCGTTTTACTTGTATTTAGGTACCTTTTAAAAGAAGCAAAGTAATTAGTTACATTTCTACACCCAACCATTACTGAGTAAATTATTATTATTTTGTGAAACTACAAAAAAAAAAATTGAAGGACCAGACAACAATCAAATGCATCACATCATAGCCGACCAATCAGATTAAACGTAACGCATCGCACCAAAACAGCAATGAATGCTGGTTATTTCAATTTTTTTAGAGTTCATAAATGTCGCTATACTTAGAGCCTGAGAATGTTTTAATTTGGAATTGAATTCATTGGTGTTATTTTATTTAAAAATATAATTGTGTATTTTGACAAACCTTTTATTTTATACAGATGCCTTTATGGAAAATAAATTAGGTTCCAATTGTGCAAGATTTGGTCTCTTCTATTACTATAAAAATAAACGTGTAGGTTGAAAGTAACTACTAATATTTACTTTGAGGACTATTTAATTGGGCTACTTTTTACTTGTACATGAGGTTTTTTTGCTTAGTTTTTTTAATGTATGACTTACTTGTACTTGTACTTGAGTACAATTTCAATCAAGTAACAGTACTTTTACTCTCTACACCTCTGAGCATATGTGCAAAGCCACACAAACAGGTAGTAGGAGACCAAACGGAATCTGTTCCAATGGAAACTCCCATGCAGATTACATAAATCTTTCACTTTCTCTGACTGGCAAAATGCAATAACACGTCAATTTTATTTGTCCGAGAGCAAAGTGTGAGCCCTGTTACCAAATATAAGGTCGCGAAATATTAGCACAAAATTTCATTTCAGTGTAACTAAACCACATGTGCACTCTTTTTCCTGCTGAAAACAAACAAATGTATTTGAGCAGGAAATAGTGTTGTGAATTGATTCGTGTCCAACTCTTGACATTTTAGTTGAATATTTTCTATTTAGCGCATTTTGTTGTAAAAGCATAAGAGTGACTGCCCTCTAGTGGTTAAAACCCTGCTATTACAGTTAGAGGTGTCCCGATCCGATATTGATATCGAATATCGGTCCGATATCAGCCAGAAAACGAATGTCGGATTTTATCGGACTGCGTCTAAAATCTCTGATACATATTATATTATATTTATTCAATTGTAGAATACTGTAGATGTTGTGTTGAAGATTAAAAATGTATGTAACCAATTGGTTAATAATAAATGGGTCAGTTTTCCTCATACCTACTGATGCTGACTATTGTTCTCTGTTTGAGTAACATCACTTGATCAAACCTTTTCTATCCTTTAACACTACAAAATAAGTCATAAAAGTATGTATGATTTGTGCTGATATCGTATCGGATCGATATTGGTATAGGCCAATACGCAAGGTTGTAATATCGGTATCGCATCGGAAGTGAAAACATTGTATCGGGACATCCCTAATTACAATTGCATTTTGCTACTGGCTGAAAATGGTGGTTTGTGACATTTTAGTGGCTTAACGCAGTTAATTAATATGGTAAGAATAGAGATTTTAAGCATTAGGCTGACATTACGCTGCCATTATCTGTCATTAGCATGAATAAGGTGTCATGAAGGCTGTCATTAAGAGTCGTTTGATAATTTATGTCACCTTTGGAGCTATGTTGGCCTTTTTTTGGGTTAGGTAGAGGAATCTAGTGGGGTTAGGGTAACAAACAACACTCAATGACAGCTTTCATGACACCTCATTCATGCTAATGACAAGTGTCACGTCATCGTAATGACATCATAATGTCAGCCTTATGCATGAAACGTCAAGTAAAGTGTTCCTATTAATAGCAATGTGTCTTACTCCTGAATATGGGAGTGAAGATGATGGACTTGCCAGCAGCAAGTAGGAGATGGCAACAGTTTTGTTGTTTTCTAAAACCTCTATTTACAAAGAAAAGATACAGTACTCCTGCTCATGAGAACCCCAGTAGAGAGTGAGCACCTGCACAGAAAAAAGAATGCACTTTAAAGAGGATTTGTAAAGAGGGTTTATATTTAGGCTTGTTGTCATTGTTGAAATCCAAAAAGAAAAGCACTGGTTACTAATAAAAGACATAAAAATGCTCCATTTCTCATTTTAATGCGTCTCCTGCACTATAAAAAAGAAAAGTGAAGACTTTCATGAAAAAAAAAAACTAATGCATGTTCAGGACAGTCTCTCATTGTGGTTTTTAAACATATATTTAGGACTTTAAGCATAAAACAAACATGAATAGATTCTTGATTGTCCGTTATTACGTTTGTAAATGGGTTGAAACGAAACCTGCCTGTTGTACTTTGTTAAATGTGCAGACTAACGGGAGGTGAAAGGGTGTGATCAGACAGCGTTTGTGCTGATAAGCTACATGAGCAGTAAAACTCTGTCATATTTGCACAATGCTTCATTTTTTTTTTATGGGGCTTGGTTGATAGTGATAATGCTGAGTAGGCATTCCTCAAAGATTCTAGAGGTATAATGACTACAAGTGGACCCACTGTAATACCCTGATACTGTAAGTTTAGGCCTGCATGTGCCACATTTAGGTTTTTCTAATGATTTCTGAGATTTAATAACTAAGAATTTTCAAACCGATTATCCAAATTTAGCGACACAGTCTGTTTTTGTAGTCAGGTGTGCTAGAGCACAGGCACACTTGCACAAATTGTTGAATATTTTTCTAACATAATGAAGAATAACCCAGCACTTAAAAAGTGGCACACAGTAATGTCTTGATTTAAGCTGAAACAAGGCATAATGCATGAAAAAAAAAAAAAAAACACATTTTTGTTGCACAGCATGAAGTGAAGCATCAACTGAATTCCCTTTATCTTCAAAATTTCTAATTTTGTCAAATGTCTTATGTAAAATGAATTCTTGCTATAAATACATGAGTGCGAAACGTATCTTTTATTTAATTGTAGAGATGCAAACCAAACATAGCCTATACTGACACAAGCTTTGGGAAGAAAATGTGCAAATTCCATAAAGAGACACCATGTGTGCAATGATCCCAATAATCATTCGATATAGTAATATTGTTTGGTTGTCCTCCGTTTATCCAGGTCTTAGTCTCCAAGGCTGAATCCTCAGCAGGAAAGACCAGACAGTCCTCTCCTAAAGCCACTGTTTTAAGGGGGTTTGCATTTTAAAATGCATGCACGTCTCTTGTATATGTATTTATAGTAATAGTGTTTGCTATAAGCAGTGGAGAACGTGTCCCAAAAATGTTAGGGGGAAAAGGAAATAAATTCTGTAAAAGATGCTATAACTACAAGAAACAGCCCTAGGGGCAGAATGGTTCCTATGTCTTTGGTTAAGACATTAGCTGAAGAAAAGAGAAAAAATAGAGTTTGTTCAGGATACAATAGTCACTGGGTGGAAAAGTACTATACTATTCTCCAGATTATTTCCATATTATTTATGATGGGCAGCAAACTTTGTTCGGTCTTTAAAAAATAATTCTATCAGCTAAGATGCTTTTGGTTTTAAGTGTTATCTGTCACATCCCGATAAATCATTTTAGTGAGCATGTCGCTTTATGACACAGCGATACCCTGTGCATGACTTCATTGTGTCTGGACTTTCAGCCAATGTTTGCTCAAACACATTGACTAATAGGTCAATAAACTGTAGGAGACTGTATTGCACTGGTGCAATATGTAATGAGTTGCGTAGTAAACTTAATTTATTTTTGAATCATTGATTTCTTTGTAAAAAATAGTTTTTGCACTTAAATGCTGGATTTTAATCACATCAAACAGATTCATTCTGTGCACCAGCATAATTTTATTTCTGAATTTTTCACATTTCAGATATAGCCAGGAACAATCTTCATCTAATAGATTTAAAATTATTGGTGAAAATGTGGTTTTGCAGTCAATTGCATTTCATGTGAAACTAAGGGAAGATGATTTACCGAGACACGCTCATGTAGAGCTGGGCAAAAAATTGATTTCATCGATTTATCAAACTTGTAGATAAAAGCAATGTTTATTTTGCAAATTCGAGTAAAAAAAAAAATGTAATTGTTTTTGATTTTTAATTTCTTTTTTTTTCCCACCACAGTTTTTTCTGACTTTTTCGTGTTCCGTCCTTGTGGGTTACCGTAGCGCGATGCGAGCCAGCCCCTTATATATATGTGTAGCACAGGCATGTTTAATTTTTTATTCGCACTATGCTGAGATGCTAAGGGAAGAGTTTATTTTTTAATTGTAATTGTTATATATTATAAAATATGTCATTATCTGATTTCTTAATCAGAAAATTGAAGCTACTGTGAAGTTGCTGTTGCATTTTTGCTCAAACCTGAGTTAAAGCTTGAAATTGTTGAATGACATAACCTCATTTACTTTTTATTTTGGGCTTGTTCTATGCATCTTAACTCTTCAGGACAATCACAGCTATAAAGTGGCACTTTTGACAATATATCTGAAGTCTGCAGTCATTTTTAAGTGCAATGAATAAAAAATCGAAAATCAAATCAAAACTCAAATTTTTCTTTAAAAAAATCGGATTTTTTTTTTTGTTTTTTTAGACAAAATCGCCCATCCCTACGCTCAAGTCTCTCATTTTTAATGTGCACGAATGTGTGTGGGATTTTCCCCAGGCAATCCTGCTTTCAATTAAGAGTGTAATACAATAGGAGCAAATAGACTATATTTATATGTGCCATACATAACCAATGACAGGCTGGATGGATGGAACAATGGATCTTAACCAGTTTGTAAATTTCAAAAACATGTTTTTTTGTGATTTAAAAGCAGAATAATGGAGGAAAAACATTTAGCATTTAGGCCCTAGGTTCCCAAAGTGGGAAATATGGGGTACATGAATAAAAAATAAAAACATTACACTATTAGAAACTAATGCACTGCCACAAACTACAAATTGGAAAGGGAATTTTTTGCTTTGACAAACACGAAAACATAATATAGAGCAAAGCTTTGAGTGGAGAAACATTCTCTCAAATTCAGACAAACATTGCAAAGTCATGTCCATCCTCTCAACCTCACCCAAGTTATAGTGTGTTGTATATCACAGTTTCAGGGTGATTCATATGCTCAGTCAACAAATGTTTGCTCGATTTGTTTTTACAAAATAACAGAGATCGTTTTTTCACTGAAAATGTCAGTAGGCTAATTATAAATATATCAATAATTCTGAATAAGATGTTTTCTTGTGTCCTTACAGATTATCAGTCTTTTTTTTTTTTAAATTAGGATAGGTAAAGTTCAGGGACAAATTTCACTGTAGAGCTACATTGTATATGACATTACATTATTATGTTTTTTCAGTGTGCATGAGTAGTGAGTACATGGCTTCAGGTTAAATGTCTAAAGGGTTATGGTATGGTTAATGCAGCACAAATCTGATTTTCATTGCCCATATACGACCTTTTTCCGATCTGTTAAAGACAGTTGAACAGCACAAGTCTGATTTTTTTAAAACAAATTAGACATTTTGCAATGCAACTGCCTGGTTGCATTTATCCAACCTTTAAATCAACCTGGAGTTAAAGTAAGGTCTTAGAATTTGCTTTGTATCCCAATCGGAATCTGAACAATTCCCTTTTGTTTTGGAAAGATTTGTATTTAACGTAACAAGTCAAATGCAAATGACTCAGAAAGATAAGGCATGCCACGACTAGTTTTGCTTATAGGTAAGATCCTTTTGAATCCTATATTTTCCAGCAGAAAAGCACAAAGTGCAAAGTGCCATTAGGTACGTACGTACACAATGTGCCCAAGAACATATAGATGCATACACAAAATGGGAAGGGCTACAAGGAATTACAGGTTGATAGCTACAATCACACAGGTTCTTATCCTATTTGAATCCAACATGTTGCCGACCACAAAAATGCTGATGAAATAGTTTTAAAGATATAGAAATTTCCTCATTTTGTTTTCCAAAACATGTGAGAGAAATATGAATCTTAAGGATGTGCACAGCCACACATTTTATTGAAATAAAAATGATTGAGGATATTATTTATTGAAAAAAAATTAAAAAATAATTAGAAATTACAGAATTGTGAGAATCCTTGTCTGATTAAATCATTGTAACAATCCCACTAATGTCGCAGCACTGTGAAAAAAAGCATTCTCTTATGCGCTGTTGGGAAATGTGATAAGATATCCACAGATAAGCACTGATTGCACAGAGTGAAACATACAGCTGATAATAGCTGTACATCTGTATCGCTTAAGCATTGTGCAGGTCGTCACGCAGTTTAAGCACCATCAGGAAAATATATACATTATCCAGTGTTAGCACACCTGGAAATTAAAAAAAGAGGCTTAGACAGTATGTTTTATTTGGCACAGTCTTTTTTTTTTGTTTTTGCCAATTATACAGTTAACCTTTATTCTGAAGAATTGATTGGTCAAAAGTCCCTGATGTCACTCTGCTAGTTTTCTGCACATGTGTGTTTACACCAGGTTCAAAGGGTTCACTCGGTTTTCCATATTATCATTGATCAGTGACATAAGTGTGGATGACTTGCAAGTCCCCCCCCGGCCCCCCCTTCATCATTATCATTATTTCTAAATCTGTCAGCATGCTTGAAACAATTGTCTTTTTTAATCAATAATTAGACACATGGATGAATATTACAGGTCCGAGTGGAGAGTTGAACCAATTTTAAACACGTTTACTGAAATTTAAATGTATGATTATTTGTTTTTTTTTTCATCCTTCAAAAATGTGTCTTACAACAAATGTTAGTCATTTACCGAGTGATTGTAGGACATTTGCTGACCAGCAGTCCCCCACCGGACATTTGCACACCCCAAAATCTGAAAAAGGGACAACTGCCCACTGCTAAAATATATTAAAATATTGACGTACTAACGCTAACCCTAACATGGTAACCTCCCCTACCTAACCTGGTAAATCACATTTTACTTTGTACTATATATTGGTGGTGGGCAGGGGTGGACCCTGGTATTTTCTGTCTAGACTAGCCCACTACATTATCAAAGGACACCATGTAGAAACCATTATTAAGTCAGTGATGCTCGAACATGTGGCTCTTTATGTCTTAATTTGAATTATTATTCCCCCAGAAAACCTTAAAAGAGGGACACTTTTTAACCCCTTTTTACCTTTTTACATCTTGCAACTTCCATTATCCTATTTTCAAAAAGAGTTCTGACACTTTATTCAGACTTTAGCTACCCTTTGCCAATAAATATCCCTTTTTTCCTATTTTTCTAAGTTCTTCTTTATGCTTTTTTCCAAATTTTGTCCTCTCTTTCTTTTGGCC
This sequence comes from Gouania willdenowi, assembly GCF_900634775.1. NCBI lineage: Eukaryota > Metazoa > Chordata > Actinopteri > Blenniiformes > Gobiesocidae > Gouania > Gouania willdenowi. Next base: position 9,196,944 of record NC_041066.1, on the reverse strand, counting down.
ACTTTTTATCCAAATAAGGTAACATTTGCAAAATAAATACCACTTGTTTAATTTTTTTCCTATAATTTGCCTCTTTTTGTTCCAATTTTTCCCATTTTTCACTATTGTTTGTCACTATTTGCCAATTTAAGCTACACTTTGCCATGACATACCACCTGGCTCCTCAAACTACACTGTTTTCTCGCCACTTTTGGACCTTTTTTGGCCACCTGTTACCATGTCTGCCTCCACTCGCTCGTCAAAAAAACAAAAACTTAACCGTAGCAGACCGGACCAGCCCCCTTTGGGTTGATGGCCCACCGGGACGATGTCCGGTATACAAATGACCAGTCCACCCCTGTTGGTAGGCAAATGTCTCTTTTTGGCTGAGTAGATATCTGGCGAGCATTTGTTTGCTGATCTACTGTCCAGCACATAGGAGAGAGTGGGAAACAGTTAGAAGACATAAGCTCAGGCTTGATAACCCTGTAGCTGGCCACCTTATGAGGGTGTCAAGTGTTAAGAAAGCCAAAACAACCCCTGATTTAAAGGAACCCTACTGATGATGCGTCCCAAATTACATCCTTCCCATATCTGAGACACCGCCCCCACGCCACTCTCAAATGGTAAACCTCATGAGACTACCATCTTCTGGCACAAAGGACAGTTTAACGTCAGTGGGGAAATGTCCCAGCTAGCACCCTAACGGCTCGCAGAATTATCTTGTCAACTTCTCTCGAAAGGGGCAACGTTAGTTCGAAGAGAATGATCATGTCAGCTTAAAGTTACAAATGTCTGACTCAGGACAATTTGTTCTTTTAAATTATAATTTACATCAAAACACTATCTATTGTGAAATGAAATGAAATTAACCAACTATCCCCCAAACGCCTGATGGGTGAGAGGCTCCCTTTGGACTTTTTCCTTGACACCATTTTCTTTGGCATTCGTAGTGCAAATACTGCTGCTGCCTTGCTTTAAAAAAATCATTGAAATATTGACTATATCATGTTGCAACAGCTCATTACCCAATACTCAGACACAATTCAGAGTAAATAAGAAATGAAAAATGGTGAATGCAATATCTATCAATTAGTGACAAACTGAAGTTTGATCTACAAAGCTGAGACTAAAAGTGGTTGTTCACGGATGGAATTAATCCTTTTTACCTACTTACGTTTGCCATCATATAAAATCCCCTGGAATCTCCCTCAAACAAACATTTTCATCAACCATTGAATCTTTGAGGAACAAAGTTCACCCCCTGCCCTGATTTAAAGTTTGGTAAATGTTTTCGCTTCGGGACGTGGAAGCAGAGCAAGAAGAGTCGTACTATTGCAAGGTCCTGTCCTGTAAGTACCAACACTATGAGACTAAAACACTTCTTAAATGTGATTTGTGAAATTTATTTTTCAATCTGTGCTTTTGTTTTTAAAGTTTGTTACTGTTCCAGGGTTTAATCACATGTTTGTCATGTAATACACTGACAAAAAAAACTCAAAAAGTTTAGATTTTGCTGACAATTTTTTTTAAAAACATTTTCTTTACTATTTACCATTTGAATAAAAGTGTAAATGAATAAAAACTAAACTTAGCTTTTAAAGCTTTATTTCTATTTCAAATTTAGAATGTTTTGCAGTGAAACTTTGGTTATTAAGAAGAACAAACGTTTAGCTTTGTGTTTGGAGCATGCTGAAATCACTCCATAATGGTGCCAAATGGGAAACAATGAGTATCTGTCAGTGGCCTGAATTAAGCTCATGCTGTTGGCCAGTGACCTTCAAGGAGTGACATCTTAATACAACAGCAGCAGCAACTTTTGCAAAAGAAATGTGTTTGTTTCATGTTGAAAGAATTTACCTCTAGAATTGAAAGTAAATCAAATGACGCCTCTTATAAAGAGATTAGATATAGTCATTGCTTTTCTATATGGACAAGGCAGACTGATACTACAACCACAAAAATGTAAAAAATGATTAAAAAAAAGTGATTTATATTTTAGTTGCATAAATCCTAGTCATATCTTAAAAGTTGTATTTCAATAATCGTTGGAAGAGGAACATTCATGAACACATTTGGTCAGTTTTGTAAGCATGCGCTTTGATCTGCATGTATCTTCAAACCTTTTGCCTTTGTCCCTCCACACAGGAGGGTAAGTTGGACTTTGAGCGCTCAAAGCACTGTATGTACCTCCCAGTTCTCTGACAGAGTCTGCGAACAGTATAAAAGCCTCGAACTGACACTAGGAAATCAGTCTCATCTGAGTACTCGCCAACATCAAGAACGCGAGCTTCAACGAACCCATCATGGGGGACTCAAAGCTCTGCCTATTGCTGCTCCTCAGCACAATGGCCTTAACTTGTAAGTAGTTCTTAAAACCCTTATACATTTATGTATTATATGGATCTTCTGCTTTTATTCTTTGTTGATCATTTCTTTGGGCTATGGTATTGGGATTACACTCTTAAGGAGTTATTCTGTATTTCCCCTTTTGCTCACTTGGGTATTCTGATATTCCCCACTAAAGCATGTTAGAAACTGATGGCAGAGAAACATTTTCTTTCATTTTTTCATACATCTCATGACAATAAAAGCAACTTAGCCAGTCAATATGGTATTAGTTGAGTTATATATAGTTTAGCAGACAATGCAGATTTTTGTTTGCATTTTAACATTATTGTTCTTTCCTTACAGTGGCCCAAGAAGAAGATCATCCCACCTGTCTGTGTAAGTTCTGAGTGATTTTACTTTGTATAATTAATTTCTTTATGTTGTCTTAAGCAGTTTTTACACTTTCAAGATCTGTTGTGAGATTTTAATTTTCATCTTTTTGATCACATTTCTTTTAGTGGCTCAAAGGTATAAGACCCTGCACAAGTATGAATACCAATATGAAGCTGAATCTCTGAATGGCATCAATGGCGCCTCACAGCTCAAAAACGGACCCAAGGCTTCTTGCAAGGTCGAAAATAGTCCTCATGATTGATTTTCATTGATAGGACAAGTCATATCTCAGAGTAAAGATGAACAAAACCTATATTTTTACCTCTCACAGGTTGAAATTGAAGTACCACAGTCTTGTAGCTTCATCATCCGGACCACTGGCTGCTTGCTGAGTGAGGTGGTTGACATGGACGCAGAGGGTAACCCTGTGTTTGGTCCCGCACCAAACTCTGATGCCTTTGCTGCTGAAATGGAAAGGTACAACAGTCATTAAACACCTCTGAGATAAAGGACATATATCAACTAGAGCACTCTTATCAAGTTTAATTATCTTATATTTTGTTTTAGATACCCTCTGAAGGTTGTGGTTGAGGGTGTGTATGACGTTAAGCTGTACCCTGAGGATGGTGAGAGCACAAACATCTTGAACTTCAAGAGAGGAATCATCTCAGCTCTGGCTGTGCCTCTGGTGGAAGAAGAGAAGAACAAGATCATGGTAAAAAAAAAGGACACACGTCTAAAGACAACATCCATTTTTTTTTTAAAGTGACTTAGTGTCATTTTTTCTAAACATCTTTGATTTGTTTGTTTTAGCCTACAATCCATGGCAAGTGCAAGACGTACTACACCATTAATAGCAGAGAGGACATTGCAACAGACATCAGCCTGAAAAGAGATCTGTCGAGATGTGACAAGTTTTACCCGATGAAAGATTACACCAGCCCTCTGGCTCTCATCTCTGGCATGGTAAGCCCCACAAACAATGAAAGATTGTTCAAATGAATGAAACCAAGACTCAAAATTCATCAATTTTAAACCTTTAATTGTCGTCAGGAGCAGTTTTTGTGATTTGAGCATTTTTTTTTTTTTAAAATCTCTGATTAGTATAGATTCGATCAAAATGCCCCCAGATATTCAAAATTACCACCAAAATGCAATGTTTCTTGTTTGTTTTTAAATTTAAAAACCCTAATTTACCTAAATATTCCCTACCAATGCTGTATCTCTTTTCTCAGAACTATCCTCTTGCTCAGTTGGTCAGAAGTTCCCAGTCCTGCAACTACAAATTTGACAATGAGAAAAAGCACATGACATCTGGATCCTGCACTGAGAAACACATCCTTATTCCATTCTCCCACAAGTAAGCCTAATATTGAATGTAGTGGACATCATATGTTAACGTGTATCATTAAAAAGGTAAGTCACATTTCAATAATTAATTTCCTTTTAACAGAGGAGAATATGGAGTTACCAACATTGGAAAACAGGAGCTTACCTTGGTGGAGGTGACCACTCATAATGACAGAGTGTTTGATCACAGTGAGTCCAATACTTCATTTGTTTATATTAATATATGGTCAAAATTGTAAATGGAAGTTAAAACTACTATTTTCTGTACTTCAAGGTGACATTGTCAAGGGTCTCCACATGGAGAAAGTTGAGGACAAGAGTGCTGTCCAGGATAAGGATGCAGCTCTGAGCCTTCTCAGAGAACTGGCCACTCTGCCCGAAACCGATGGTGAGAAGAGGGCCCATCTCTTCCAGAGGCTTGTTTCCATGGTTCGTGGAATGAAGACTGAAACTCTGAGTCCTGCCATCCCTGAGGCTCTTGAGGTGTCCCGTGTCTTGACCTACCAAGTTCTGGCCCAGTGCGGAACCCCCCAGTGCAGCAGTGCCATCATGCAGATACTGAGAAGCTTTGACAGCGACTCCTTTGAGGTTGACGCGTCTGTGTTTGCTTTGGGACTCATGTCCAATCCATCTGAACTTCTGATCAATGACATGCTCCAGATGGCAAAATACAAGTCCAGCAAGCCAATCATGTATGCCCTAAGCAACGTTGTTAAGAGGTATGGAATTTTCTTAGAAGTATTAGAAATGAATTATTTTGACAGGAGAGTGTTTTGTTTAAAGCATAATATCACTAAATTAACATATGATCTATCTTCACCAGGTTTTACAAAGCTGAAGGAAAACTGATTCCTGAGATTTATTCTGTTGCTGAATTTATGGCGGCCAAGTTGGGTGACTGCTCTGGAGACAAAGATGAGACTTTCCTGACATTGAGGGTAGGTTTCTTTCTCAAAGCATGAAATAAGTAAAATCGTTGCTGAAGTAGCTACAAACACTATTGTAATATAATACTATTAATTACAAAAGAAGAATGTACTGTACTTACATTTTTTAAGAGAAAAAATATCATGATCTTGTCAACCTAGGTTATTGGAAACATGGCTCCAGCTGTAGTATCTGCTGGTCCGGCTCTTAGAGGCGCTGTGATGCAGTGTGTGAACCAACCCACAGCTTCACTGGCTGTGCAGCAAGCTGCTATCCAGGTGTTCAGACTGACTCCAGCCACAGAAGAGGCAAGTAAAACACACTATATGCTTAAATATCTCTACGTGGTAAACTACCTCGGTTCAAGCACTGCTTCCTGAAAAACCTTGAACTTTCATGTCTCTTTCATAGGTCAGAGAGGTTTTAATGCAGGTTCTTTTGGATGGCACCAGCCCTGTGCAAAAACGCATTGCTGCATATTTGGTGTTGATGAAAGATCCCCTGCCCAGTGAACTGACACAGCTGGCAAATGCTTTGCCACTTGAGGAGGACACACAAGTCAAGAGCTTTATCATCTCTCACCTTTCCAACATTTTGACCTCATCTGTGCCTGAGACCCAGGAGTAAGAAAAATCAGCGTTGTCCTAAATCATCTTGATAACCATCAGTCTTACTTGACTTTTTCTTTCCTTCTGCAGACTGAAACAGAAGATCCTTGATGCCCTCCAGGGTAATGAGATTGGACCCATTATGAATCCAACCAAATTTTCTCGCAACTACAAGATTGGATCTTTGGAGGGCAACATGATCTTTGAGGGTAGCAGCTACCTGCCCAAGGAGGCAATGCTTGACATGACTCTGAAGGCCTTTGGCTTTGACGTCGACATGGTGGAGGTAAAAAATCTGGCCTATTATTACTCGACTGTGTGTTAATGAAAGGGGTTAAATTTGTATTTCCAATTATCTTCTTTGCAGATTGGCATGGAGGGCGAAGGCTTTGAGCCAACAGTTGATGCTCTGTTTGGAGAGAATGGATTCTTCCCTGACACTGCCCTAAAGACCATGTACTTTGTCTCAGACAACATGCCACAGTCAGTCAGTGAGATGATGTATATTGCCATGCCTGCTCTCAAGAGGAACAGGATGAAAAGAGAGGTAAAACTCAGTCTGACAAACACCTAAAATATTTTCTAAATCATCTTCAAGAAAGGTTACTTTGTGTGACAGGATTGATGCAATTGCTCATTGGGTTTTCTTCATTTAATCTCATAGCTTAAAAACAGTAACTATTTATATTGCACTTTTGTATTCAGGCCTCCATGAACCTAATGAGAGACATCGGACGCAACCTCAACAAACTGGTCCATGAACTTAAGAACTCACAGTCTCCAGAAGCCATGATTTATATGAAGCTTTTTGGAAATGAGCTTGGATATCTGAAGACCAACGAGATGGAAAAGATGGCCTACTCTACTGTCATGATGATTGACAGCATGATCAAGATGTTCCCAACTGATGTGAGTAATACTTTTGAGTTTTTCAAACTAGAAAGCAGTGCGTTACATGTTGCGTTTAATATGATTTTCTTTTTAACACTATGTGATACTTTTTCTACAGGTAATGAAGGCACTCATGACAAAGGCTGACAACACCATTTTTGCTCACTACATCTTCATGGATAATGAATTCTTCTTGCCCACTATGACTGGTGTGCCTCTGAAGATTGCATTGTCTGGTACCTTCACCCCTGGTCTTAAGGGTGGACTTCAGATTGCCCGTGATATGGTAACGCATTCAAAAATGTGCTTGAAACCTATGAAAGGCTCACCTTTTAAAAACATAAGAACTAACAATGTTCTCTAAATCTACACAGAGCAAAGTAACTTTCATGCCATCTGCTGGCATTGAGTTTGTTACTCGAGTCGGCTCCCACTTCCCTGAATATGTTAACTCTGGACTGGAAATGCACACCAACCTTTTCCATGAGAGTGGAATCAGAGCTGAGATCTCCACAGCTCGTGACAACATCAAGCTGACCATCCCTGCTCCTACAAGTCCAACAAAGCTCATCAAAATGACGTAAGTCAAGTCCAGATCTATCAAGAGCAGTAATGACAAAATGAAAAGGAGCATAAATGTTTGTTTATACTTTCTGTAAATTTTCTTTTGTTAGACCAAAATACGGTCACATGAAACAAGAAATGGTAAGATTTATAAAATAATATACATTTCTCTTTAGAAACAACTTGGTGGCAATAACTGGATCAGAGGTGAAGACCCTTCCATCTATGTTGATGGACAAGGTTGATGTTAGCGAGTGCACGCCCGTCTTTGCTGGTATGAAATACTGCACTGCTTTGCAGTACGTGGATGGTCAGGAGACCTCCCCTTACTTCCCCTTTACTGGGGACAGCAAGTGAGTTTACCATTAAACTATTATCCAAATTCAGCTTTTGAACTAAAAATATGGGACCAATTAACACCTTTATAAAAAAAAAACTGTGCAGATTTGTTGTGGAGCTCCACCCAACTGGTGATGTCACAGAGTACACAGCTACTGTTTCTTATGAAGTATTGAAGATGGGAGAGGAAGGCAGGCAGAAGGTTGACTCTCTGAAGTTTGCTCTTCGGGCTGAGGGTAAATAACATCTCTCTGTTTTCAATCACTTTTTAAAAGCTCTACAAAGAGAAAACCATAGAGTTTAAAGGTATTGGTTTATCAGGTGCTGAGCCAACTGAAGCCAGAGTGATTCTGAATTACAACAGAAGAAAGAATGTTGTCACAGCCGACATTCAGATCCCTGATTATGATTTGGAGGCTGGAATGAGGCTGGGTGTTGTTGATGGAAACACTAAAGGCAAAGGAACCCACTCTATCTCTCTGGATTTCATCAACAAGAACATCCCTCAGCTTTCCCTGGTTGGTCGTGCTAAGTAAGTACTATGACACTCCAGTGAAATAACATGTAAGTTCTTTTTACATCTCAAAGCCCTCTAAACACTAGCACTCTTTATTAGTCTCAAAGAGATGAAGGAAGGGATGCTGCAAGTTCAACTTTTGATCCCCTCAATCAATGCTGATGCCACCGTGACAGCCAACATGAAACGTGAGGAGCAACTCGAGCTGGAGCTCAAAACTGACATCAAATTCCTGGAAACCACATCCGAGCAGAAATTTGAAGTTAAATATGGTATGATACGATTTCAAAAAAAAAAAAAAAAAAAGCAGTTATGCTTAGATATTTTTAAATTCATTGAGAAGACTAAAATCCTTTTCTATCTTTAGATGCCAGCAAGATTGAATTTGAAATAAAGTCTGATGTGTCATCTGAGATTTTGAACATCCTTCCACATGCTGATATGATTGAGAAGTACAGCAATGATCTTCTTGACATGCCAATTGGAGACACAGACATGAAGGCTCGTCAGATCCTCAGTCGATTTGTAGAGGTATAACACATTCATTAAACAGGCTTTGAATCTGCCACTTTCCTCTACCATCAATGTCAATAAACACTGTTACTCCTCATTTAGGCAATTAACAACTACATAGAAAAGTATGGTGCAGACTTCCCCTACATCCAGAACTTTAGAGTCCCTGAGATGCCTGAAATTTCACTGCCTGAGAAGCTTTTCCTGAATGTGTAAGTAACAAAAAACTCAAAACCAGTACTGCAATACTTTTGATGACCATGGTTTTGTTTGTTTTATTTCTATGGACCCCTCAAAAATGAAATGCTATATCTTAATGAGCTATACCTGAAATACATACTATTTTAACCTTTATATTAGGAACGGCAAGAAAATTAAAAAAATTAAAAAAATCTGTTTTTACAGGGACACAAAGGCTGTGTACTACTTCAACAATGAACATTTCACCATTGTCATTCCTGTCCCCCTTGGAGGAAAGTCTCCTGAGGAACTTAACTTCCCTCCAGCTTTAAGCACACCCCATGTTTCTATGCCCAACTTTGGGGTCGAGATTGTCTCTATGGAGGTTCCTATTCCAGACTTTGTCATTCCTGAGAAGTTCACTTTTGCTTTCCCTTATTTTGGCAAAGCTGAAGTTTCAGCTGAAATTAAAGCAACTTGTATGACATGGAGTCGTCAATGACATTTGGCAAAGATTTAATTGAAGAGCCACGCTACTCAGCAAAATTTGATGTGAAAGGAACTTCTCCTATTGACATCCTCTCAATGAAGATGGAAGGTAAATTACATTCAATACATTATTATAGCTATGCTATTGATCCTAAACATTACATAATTTAATTTGATTTAATGAAAAGTACATCAGTTGAGACGTACGAAACAAGGCTCTTAAACAAAGTATATGTAAGAAATTGTGGTAAACTTTGATTTTATTTCAGCGACTGTGTTTTGTTGTCTTGTATTTAGGGCTTGCAATGGTGGACCTCACAGAAGCAATCAAGGCTGAACTGAAAAGCTCATTGGCTCACAAATTAATTGAAGCCCAGCATCAGCATCAATGAGGATGCCTCCATCACAGACAACTCAGTTTGAAATCAAGCAGCAAGGTGGAAGCCACAAGTCCACTGGGTCTTCGTCTTGTCTTAGATCTCACTGGTATGACTGGAATCAACACTGAGGAACTTTCTGGTGACTACAGCTTTGAAGGAAGTATCGAGGCTGGACCCATTTATGGAAAGACCAGTTCTCGCCAGACATTCACTATCTTCCCCTTTAAGCCAGAAGCCAAGATTGATTCTAACATTCAGTTTGATACCACTGTTCTTAAGGCTCGCAACACAATTGCTGCAACCTTCGTCAATGGCGAACATTTCCTTGTGTCCAACACAAATGCCTTTGAAGACATCTTCACTCATGCAGCTGAGCTTTCCTTCAAGGACAGAAAGCTGTCTTTGAAAAGTGATGCCAATGCTTTTGCTCTTGGTCTAAAGATCCATAATCAGGCAGAAGCCTCTGCTATCCTTGGTGAAATCATTGTAAGAATGGAGACAAATGCTGACCACTCTGAAACCGTATTTACTCTCTGCTGACTGCTTCTCTTGATGCCAGTGGTTTGGCTGTAAACAGCGATGCCAATGTGAAACTTCTGGAGAATGAGGCTATTCACAAGGCTGCTCTTACATTGAAAAAAGATGGTTTCGCCACAAGTGGAACAACCACCATCCAGAGCCCACTGTCCTTGGAAAACACCTTCTCCGCTGGACTTGATGGTACAAAGGCAACCTCTTGTCCATCAGCAACAAGGCTGCACTGAGTAATATGGCTATTGATAACACCAACACAATGATGATTACACTATCCAGCTTGGAATTCAACACAAAGGCTGAGGCCACAGTAGGTGCTTATGCCTCCTACACTCATGACATCACTGCTGACTTGAAACCCTACACTGCTTCTGCAAGTGTGAAAAACAACCTTAAGCTTCTGGGTGGTGACTTCATCAATGAGGCTCAGCTGCAGGCGGAGCTATACAAGATGGACTTGACTGGCAGCATGAAAGCCATTTTCAATGAGGAAGAGTTAAAGCACATGTATCAGGTCAGCTATGCTGATATGATTGCTAATGCAAAATGCAGCACCACTGGAAAGCTCTTTGGCACTCACATGAACCAGAACACAGAGGTTGAAATCAACGGCCTTGCTGCCAGGATTGACAATGATGCTCGCTTTAACTCCCAGCCGGTGCGCTATGATCATAACATTCGTTGCAATGTTGTTCCTTTTGATTTCAACCTTGGTGCGACCTTCAATGCTGACGGAGATTGTGACCATGTACGGCAAGCACAGTGCACAGCTTTTGGCAAGTTCCTCTTAAGGGCAAAACCTCTTGCTTTGGCCAGCTCCCATGAATACAGAGGCATCATTAAACCAGCAGCTGGATAGTGGCTTTTCACTTGAAACCACCTTTGACAACAAATGGAAACCACCATGTCTGTAGATGAGCAAGCAAGTACCTTCAGAACAAAGTCAAAGATGAGATGATCATGTTATCAATCAGGAATTTGCTATCTACAACAACGCCGAGAGAGTTGGAATTGAAGCATCTGGCACTATCCTTACAAATATTCTGAACACAGAGTCCGACGAGAACCAGGAATACACTATTTCAAGCTTCCTGAAGTATGACAAGAGCACTGATAGTCACATAATTCAGCTTCCTCTGATTGAACATCTCCCATATGTTTTGGAGGGCATCAAGAACTTCATTGTAAATGTGGCAGAGACAATGCAAGAGTACATCAACAATGAGGAGATTAGAATTAAAATTGAAGCTCTTCCACAGTATGTAAGTGACATTGTTGCCCAAATGAATCTTGAAGAGAAAGTTGTTCAGCTTAAGCAGTATTATAGTGATTTTACCCAAAACTATGCCATCACCATGGATGACGTGGAATCTGCTTTGAGCAATCTGAAAGTAACAGTTGAGGAAGTTTTAGCTGATCTCACTGTTTACATTGTAAAATTTGCTGATTTTGTGCAGGAAGCTATTGCAAGCAGCACACTACCTGAGACCATTGCTCTGAAGATTCAAGAACTGATGAATACCATCACAGAGGAGTATGACATCAAAACTATGGCTATTAACATGATCGATACTCTTAAAGAGATGATTACTAAGATTGATCTGGAGAAAGTAAAGGGCACTAGCATTGCATTCTTAAATGATCTTGAAGCCAAGTACGAGATCAAGGAGTCACTACAAGTAATCATGAAGATAATCAAGGAAAAAATTGAGTCCTTTGACATGGTAGAATTTGTTTCTGAGCTGAAGAGGTTTATTTTATCATTCAACTTTAAACGTCAAGTTAAGTATTTATTGAGTTACATTCCCACAGAAATGTTCAGTGAGTGGATGGATTCAATTAAGGCAATAATTCAGGACCTTGACATTGTTGGAAAGATCAACACCCTTTCTGCCAAGATGAGGGAGCTCATTGCAAAGTTTGAGCTTGAACAGAAGGTTCAAGCCCTGTTTGAAAAGGCCGGGGAGCTCATCAAGAATTTAGAAATTGAGGAAACCATAAGTGCTGTTGTCAAGATGGTGAAGGACCAAGACATTCCATCTAAATTGGTGCAAATTTACCAGAACACTATCAACTACTTGAAAGCCACTGAGGTCTGGGAAATAATTGACCACACAAACATGCTTCTTGAGAACGCTGTTGAAACACTGAAGTCTTTGGAATATAATGATTTAGTACAAGGTGTCAATAACATCATTGATAGTCTTGTTCATCGTTTGAATGAGATGCTCACAGCTTTTGAAATTCCTCAGAAAGTTGAAGCAACTCGGAACTTTATCAATGCACTGTTATCCACAGCACGCAGCTTCATTGAGCGCCTTCGGGAAATCAAAATTGCAGAAACAATCAAATCTGTAAAGGACATTTTTGACCATGTTGTGATTGACAACCTAAAGACAGTTGCTGGGTTTGTAAATGAAAGAATCACAAATCTGGATCTCAAAGCTGAGATTACCCCCTTCCTGGACTTTTTAAGCGAACACTACAGAAGGCTAGTGGGGACCATTGCTGATATATTTGCCACTGCTATTTATATAGTTAAAAATACTGTTTCAAACCAAAAATTCTTTAATGAAATTAAACAGATCATTCGAGGACTCCGCGATGAAATTAAAAAAATTGAAATTGCCACGCCTTCCTTCACTATTCCCTTCACAGACCTTGTTGTGCCTTCAATGGCTGTCAACATGAACGCACTGAATGAGTTGGAAATCCCAAACCAGGTCGACATCCCAGAATTCACCATTTTGGGTTTCTATCATGTGAAAGCAACCACAATTTCCTTTGATGACATCCAGAAGAGAATCTTTGCCCTCCTTGAATTCATTTTGAACTTTGAAATGCCATTTCCTGATGTGGATGCTTTGTTTGGAGAGATGACACTGAATTACATACCTTCCTTCCCTGAAATAACCTTCCCTGAAATTGTTCTTTCGGAGATCTCATTTCCTGATATCCCTACAATTCCAGTGGAAAAGTATTTGAAAGTTATTGAGCATCCTGAGATCAAGGTTCCCACAATTCCAAGAGAGATCATGATTCCAGCATTTGGCAAACTCTATGGAGAAATCAGATTCATTACACCCATCTACACAATGAAGACATCAGCTGAGTTTAAAAACACAACTGAGAGTGAAATGACACCTCAGTTCACTGGATTCTTCACCTCCCAGGGCACATCGCCAAGTCAGGAAGTGCTCAATTACAAATTGGAGACCTCTGCTCGCATTGCAGTCCCAAAATGGAAACGTGTGGTTTTAGCTGAGACTCTGAAGATCAGCCATGAAATTCTTGGTGTTGAACATCAGGCATCTGTAACTCTATATGGCCTTTCTGCTCAGGCCCAAGCAAAGACAACGCTTAAAGTTGACACTAAACCATACACTGCCAACTTCATGAACACAGCTTTTATTGCAATGGAAGGAGGAATGTCTGCCTCTCTTGATACTTCTTTCACTGAGGTACTGGACCTGCCAGTGTTCAATATCAAAGCTGAGTCCAGTGTAACCCAAAAGACTGTCCTTCGCCAGGATGGTTTGACCCTCAATATCACGGGTGAGAACGCAGCCGATGTGAAGATGAATGAGTACCATGATAATCACAATAGCAAGTTCCAAATGTCACTCAACCCCAGAAGTGTCACCCTGACTTTCACTGGTGACACAGACTCCTTCTTGAAGATGAAACAGCTTGTTAATGCTGAACTTGTCCCATTTACCTACATCAAGTTTGATATCCGCAATGAGGCAGAGGGAACAATCATCAAGAACAGTGTTTTTGTGATCTCGGGAAATGCAAACTTAAATGATCTGAAGGTTGAACTGAAAGCAAACCATGATGCAGAACTTATTGGTCCAGTCAGTGGAGTCCTTTCCAATTCGATCAATGTCTTAGCCCATCCTGTGGAGTTCCTTTTTGAATTCCAGAACAAAGGAAATGCCAAGGTGAACATCTTTGAAACCTTGTCTGCAAAGATTGATTTGCAGAATGATTACTTGGCCAACATCAAACCTGACAGCCAACTGATAAACACTGTAGCCTTGGTTCAAATGAACCAAAACAAAATGTTTTACAACTGCACTATCAACAATGATGTAAACGAGGCAGGTATCTTTGCTGCTATGGAAAGTGAGGCCAACCTGGACTTCCTGAAATTTCCCATCAGTATTGCTGAAATTGATCTGCCTTTTGTTGACTTCCATACTCCAGCTATAATTGACTTGAATCTATATGAGCAAGCAGGATTAGAGAACATTTTGCCCACCACTGAGCAGAACTTTGATGCCAATGCCAAGATTGTTTACAAGAAACGCCAAACAGCGCCACTTGTTGATATAATGGGTCTGATTGAGATTCCCTCAATGGGTAGCCTGACCACAGAAATGTCTTTCAAATCAACCATCATTAATCTGAATGCCAATGCTGGACTCACTGCTGACGACGACATTGTCCTACGCCTGGGGGCAACCACAGCCTCTGTGTTTGAAGGTCTGACTGCCAAACTTGATGGCACAACCAGCCTAACCACCAAGAGAGGAGTCAAACTAGCCAATTCCCTGTCCCTGGAAAATCGTCACATCGAGGGAACTCATGACAGCACCTTCAGTTTGAGCACTGAGACTTTCGAAACTGCTGCATCTGTATCCACAGTTGGAAAGATTGTCCTGCCTGTATTCAACCTGGAAGTAAATCAAAATCTATTTGCAGACACCAAGGCCAAGGCAAATGTTGTATCCACTTTGAGGATGAAAGGTGACTTCAACTGTGCTTTGATCAATGCGGCTGTAAAGGCAGAGACAGACCACAGTCTGAAGCTTGAAGGAGCATTTGACTATATTTCCATGGAGTCATCTACTCGGGCAAATGTTGATGGCACAGTGCTTGAAGACTATCTGCTTTTAGGAATTCTGGACAATGAGGCAAATTTCTACCTGAACAAGGATGGCCTGCGTTCCACTTCCAAAATCATTGCTGATGCAAAACTCAACCATGGCACAACCAAAATCTTTGGCATGGATGTAAACGAGAACCTGGCTATTGAAGGCTCACTAAGCCGTGTTTATGCAGTGCTTAAATATACTGGTAACAACGAGGCTAACTTCTTCAACTTCTTCACCAACGGAAAGCATGTTGCCCAGGCTACTATCGACTTTGCACCTCTTTCTTCCTTGGCAGTGGATATAGAGATTGACATGTCCCAACCAACCAACCTGGGTGACTTCACAGTCTTTGAGAAGACTATTGCTGAAATAACAAGTGCCAAGCAGAAATTTTCCACTAATGCCAAGTTTGTCAGCCCACTGTACACTACAAACGCAGCAGCTGAGCTGGACGGCATTGCTCCTGTCTTCAAAGTCATCTTAAAACCTCTGCCACCTCACCTCTTGTTTTCTTGGAATATGACATGGATGGTAAGTGGAGGGAAATAGACAACATTTTATACATATCTTTTGCTTGTCACTTTTGTCCAAACTATCTTTTTTTTTTTCTTTTAAAAGCTTCTTCAACTGCCAACTTTGAGAGTGAAGCTCTCTCCGTGATTAGCAAGGCTGTCCTGACACATGCTGACCTGACGATGGAAATGAACCACATCATTAGCCAAGCTCTGAGGTAATATTTAGTACTTTTATTTAGCACATTTTATCATCATATGAAAAAGTTATTTTCCATAAATTACAGGAAAAAGCGCATTAATTGAATTTAATTTAATAAAGGTATTGTCCCTTTTTCTAGCTCTTCTCGTCACACTATGAATGTGGACATTGCCAGCTCTACATTTACTGATGTGAACCTCCGTTATGCTGCTCAGAGAGATGGTATCAGTGCCTCAGTATCTATTCCATCAGCTGGTTTCCTTGGCTTTACATTCAATAGCAGACTCCCATTGAGTGCAAGAGTTTTTGGCCGTTATCCTGTAAGTACAGTATATTTGGAACGAAAATGGAAAAATATACCTTGAAACAAAAAAATAAATAATTTTAATTGTATTGATTTTGTCCTATTCTAGTCTGCTCCAGAAGTTGATGTTGACATGCTGGTCCTCCGATCATCTCCTAAAGATGCTGATAAGATGGGACTTCAAATCACCTACAACATGATGGCAACAAAGACACTATTCTCTGAGTTTAAGATGAGAGTTCCCTCCATCTTCTCTTCATTGACGGCATTTGCTGACAAATACCAGATCATAAAGACCATTGAGACACTAAGAACCTCTTTCATAACTGAGCTCTACAATGTTCCAAATTACTATGATGTTCATATGAGCCAGCTGTCAATTTTCTACAGGGATTTTGTTGTCCAGTATCAGAAAACAGTCCAGGCTCTTCTGGATGCTGCCATTAAGGTTTTGAGGGAGACCCAGTTTAAACTTCCAGGGTCTGATGAGATGACAACTCTTCCCGTAGTCTTGAAGAAGCTGACCAGCAGCATTGCAGCTATGTTAGAGTCAACCATCAAAATGATCATTGAGAATGTTGATGTCTATTATACTGTTTTTGTTGAGCAATTCAGCAGTGTCAAAGTACGTATGCCAGTTGGTGATGCAATTACTGGAGCTCAGATCATAGAGCAGGTTAGAACTACTCTCAAAGCAGTTTCTGATGAGCTGGTAGACTTTGTCCAGAAAATGGAGAGTCTTGACACAATGCTTGAGAAAATAGGCCAGTTGGTGAAGGCTATGGTTGACAAGTCCCAGGAATTTGTTGACTCTGTAAAATCAGATTATCTTGAGTCAGTGTTCACCTATATTAATAGTTTCTATCGCAAACTTGTCTCAGTCATTAAGGATGTAATTGACATGCTCCCAACATTCACCGTTGAGGATTTCAATAGTGCTTGTGACACAGTTTTGGAAATGTTGGAGCAGTTCAACAATGCTGTTTATGGTTTCCTGCAGCAAATTCCAGAGACAGATCAGGTTTACGTCAAAGTTAAAGATGAAATGTTGGTTATTGACCTGCCATTGTTCTTCCTTCAGTGAGAAGCTTCAAAGACCGAGACAAAACTTTATGAAACTCTACCATCTTCTCTGAACCCATGCTTGGAGGGACTATGGACAACAGCAACAGTATTTATGACAAAATGATAATGACTGTTATATCATTCTACATTGGGTGGCTAACTGTCCACTAATATTAAGAATGTAACAACTCTCTTTAAAGCACTGTGTAAAAACAATTAAAAAAATTAATGAAAAAATAATGCAATTTTTCATGTCTGTGTTTTATTTTTCAGTACCTTTATTTCATAGTCTTTTTGCAACTCATATTGTCACAATGGGAACAAATCCTAATTCAAAAGTAGCAGTTCCATTGCAGCTTACTGTTTGACAAACAAGCGGGTCTTTGCCATGACACAAAATAACAGATGTATGAAATTGTTTGGGAATGAACTAAACAACCACTAACAATTGTCATCCTTTATCCAACCTACAAAAATCCATCCAAAATCCAAACTGACAATTATTCTTACCGATGCAATTAAACGTGATACAAATAAAAAAAAATTCCTCCACACACAGTGGTGGTAAGCTACTATTGTAGATGAAATGTCTTGCTTCGGGATACAATGACAGATGCCACTAGAGTAATTGACACTAGGGGTGGGAACCTCTGGGTACCTCATGATACCATACGATACGCGATACAAAGCTCACGATAACAATTATCTCACGATATGACAATACTGCGATTATCGATATATTGGTCACAAATCAATCTATAATAATCTATGACATAACAAGAAAATAAAAAGATTAAGTTAAAAAATGCAATTTTTATTTCATATCCCTGAAAGACAATAAATTGAAAAAGTGTCCTATGAACAGTGACTCTATTTTAGTGCAACATTTCTGTAAATAAGTGTCAACATACCAATGTAAACGAATAAGTATCTCCAATAGTGATTTCTGGAAACAAAAAATAGCATTATAGTGCAATATTCCAGTAAACAATAAATTGGTTCCTTCAAAAAACAGTGACAAAATTTCTGTGAAGACCTACCAGCACATTTTAGTGCCGAAAAGGTTTTCAAAAAAAAAAAAAAAAAAAAACTTAAAAATCAATACTTAGCGGGAGCATATTGATTATCAATCGTGCGGAAAAATATCGCAATATATCGCCGTATCAAGATATCGTCACACTCCTAAATGACACCCCACTGTGACACCTGGCATTCTCAGTGTTCTCCTATCTAATATTAACCAGGCTTGGCCTTGCTTAGCTTCCGAGATCTGATGAGATCACAGGCAGGTATGGTCACAATGAGAAATAATCATCATTTTTATTTACAAATATTTAAGACAATATATTAATTGATGTTTAATTAATTTTACAACTACCTCTACATACAAGTAAAATATCCGAGAAAAATCCAGAAAAAATTTCCAATGTTTCGTCTGCAGGTTGAGTGATACTGGATCAACAAAAAAGAGTTCATACCAGTAAGCCTGTACTCATTGGAAATAGCAAAAACATGCACTAAATACAAGTAATCCATATACCGGTAGTTTGGCAAATATGCTCGTGCTGAAATAAGCTTCACCATTTTTGACCATCATTCATTGATAGATGGATGTTTGTATAAAAATGTAAAATGTCTGTAGGACTCTATAAGATGAACTTGTTGAAATTCTCATCTCTTACCAGCTTTCAATCTTTTTACCACCTTCTATTACCAATCTATAGAGATAGTAGTTTCACTTTTTCTAGCTAAGGATGGGGAAGGTAAATTGTTGCCCTAACTTAAAATAGAGCAATTTAAATAGCACACCTGTTTTGAAAGTGAGGGGACAGCATATAGGAACTCAAGGAGAATCTACATTTCCTATACCCACTAATCCCAGGTTACACAATTGCAGGAGCGACTAAATCTTTACCATACCGCAGCTATAGGGGACTTGAACTTGTTTTTCCCGGCAGGATTGGAACACATTATAACGAAGTTTTTTTGTTAAACTAAATCTGTCAAAAACAACCAATTAACCTAAATGTTTACTAAAAGAATGATGAATAAGCCTTAAAGAAGCACAGACAATCAGCCATTGCAGACCGTTGTCTCCTTCTCTTCTCTCTGTCCCCGAGTCCTCCTCATGTCTCATGTCCCCTGGATGGTTCTCCTCCTGTGTCCTGTCTGTTGAAGGCAGGTTTTCCTGCATTAACATCATCGCTTCAGGTGCTGCTGCTCCGCAATTTCCACAGAAACAACTTTTACCTCAGGCTTAGCTTCACTTATTGGCTTCAAAAAGCTCTTTAAATCCAACTGCCTTTTTTAGCCATTTTCTACCGTCTTCCAAGATGACAGAGAAACAATTTTCGCACAAAATCACGCTTAAGACGTAGCGTTGGGGCATGGCCTGACTTTCCCCTCTTTTCCTCATTCACGCTCAGTTTTTACATTCAATTTTGTGTATACAATAACATTTCCAGTGATTTCAACTCAATAAAAGACACAGTTTATTATTTAAACATTTAATCAAAACACCTAAAAGCAAATAAAGAGGTGCTTCCTCCGGCAGGATCCAAGACCTGCCACCCGGCCTGTGTTGTCCCCTCAACACATGTGAAGGAGGCCATTGTGGTTTTCCAGGCCATGGACTGGACCGGGGTGATCTGAAAAATCTCCTACAGACGGTTTCTGCTCCAACACCTCACTGAAACACAGGGATGAGCATGTTTTCATGGTGAGGAATTTGTCCTTTTTATGCAATTAAACAAAAAAATTGATTTGGAAAAAAAAAAAAAAAGGTGGCAAACAAAACTATTTTTAAAATGTTGGTTTTGTCTACAAATCAAAAATGAGTTGTCATGAAACTATTAATTTTATTTGTGTTCCGTGAAGTTTTAATTGCATTTTAACTTCAAGCTTGTGGGCGGGGCTTCCTCCGGATCATGTTAGAAGTCTTTTTATTTGTCAGTTTCGGTCACTCGAAACCAAATCAAAACTTCAGGAAGCACAAAAAATAATTCCGAAAACACAACCAAAACTTCAGAAAATGTAAACAAAATGTATAGTTTCATGAGAACGTATTTTTGATGTTTGAAGCTCTGAGTCCTCACTGTGAGCAGCACGTTACAAACAGAGGCAGCGTTACTCACCTGGAGGAGTGACGTCACCCATCACTGGCTCATCTGGAGGTTCAATTTTGCTGAAAAGTCAAACAACAAACAGTAAGTCACATGTTGAACATAAACCAGTCCTGTGCATGTGTGGTTCAGGTCTAACTCACATGGGTTTGAAACACTGTTGAACAGTCTGACAGCCAACAGAGACGAATGCTACGCTCTCTGTGTCCTGAGGTGGCGCTGGTTGCACAGACAGCGCTCCTAGCTCAGGCTTGTCCTCGCCGTCTGAAACACAGAGATGAGCATATTTTTATGGAGAGAAATGTGTCATTTTTATGCAATCAAACACAAAATGAATTTGAAAATTAGAAAAATATTTTCAAACAAAACTATCGTTAAATGCTAGTTTTGTTTACAAATCAAAAATTAATTCTCATGAATACAAATTTTGTTTGCGTTTCCTCAAGTTTTAATTGCATTTCAACTTCAAACTTGTGGGCGGGGCCTCCTACGGACGATGTGAGAAGTCTTATTAATTGTCAGTTTAGTTCATTCAAAACCCAACCAAAACTTCAAAAAACACGAAAAATAATTCCGAAAACGCAACCAAAACTTCAGAAAACGTAAAACAAAACAAAAATGTATAAACAAAATGTATAGTTTCATGAGAACTGATTTTTGATGTTTGAAGCTCTGAGTCCTCACTGTGAGCAGCACGTTACAAACAGAGGCAGCGTTACTCACCTGGAGGAGTGACGTCACCCATCACTGGCTCATCTGGAGGTTCAATTTTGCTGAAAAGTCAAACAACAAACAGTAAGTCACATGTTGAACATAAACCAGTCCTGTGCATGTGTGGTTCAGGTCTAACTCACATGGGATTGAAACACTGTTGAACAGTCTGACAGCCAACAGAGACGAATGCTACGCTCTCTGTGTCCTGAGGTGGCGCTGGTTGCACAGACAGTGCTCCTAGCTCAGGCTTGTCCTCGCCGTCTGAAACACAGAGATGAGCATATTTTTATGGAGAGAAATGTGTCATTTTTATGCAAACAAACAAAAAATGGATTTGAAATTAAAAAAAAAGATTTTCAAACAAAACTATCTTTACTATAATTTTTTTTTAATGGTGAATCATAAGAACCTACCAGTGTTTAGACTCCTTTTGGTAGCAGGCGTCATGTCAGTAATACCATCAGCCTGTGAGAGAAATTTAGATTCAAATAATGCATCACACTCGAAAAAGACAAAGTTTCAGCAAATTCTTAATATTTTTTAGCACTTACCACATCTCTCTTGCGTTTCCTCTTGCTTCTGTCTCCGAATTCTTCACTCCCATCCTCCCAGTTTGGTTCTTTCTTTAAAATTCTGGGAATATTTGGAGTGCAGTTGCTTTCTGAAACCATATCCCCCGAGGCCTCCAGATTCCAATTGTGCAGAACCATTGAGATGAGTCTGAATAATTCTCTTAAACCCATGGCCTTGGTGTTGCTTGCCTGACGTGCATGGACAGCTTCACTGTTTGTGGAAAAACATCAAAACACAGATATAAGAAATTATAGCCAACATACACAGTCAAATACTATTTAATGCAGATCGGACTGCATTTCTACATTTAAATCCTGGTGCCAGATCTGATTTGGGCTGCCACCTTTCAGAAAAGGTCCTTTTCAACAATCTTCAACAAATGTTATTGATCTATGTACCCCTTAGCTCATGTTATCCATTATTTATTTGTGTCTGCAGGCTGGTCTAAACTCTTTCCTGTGTTTCGTCCAGCATTAACCTTGAATTCAGGCCTTTTTATTCATTTATTTCTGACTAGTGCAGTTCCTGTAGGAAGTATGTATTGTTATAAAAAAAAAAGTGTGAGCTTAAGTAGCTTTTTCATGGATGGCTAAATGAGGTTGTGTTTGAAGGTGGGATGTCAGGGACATTTTGGTTTGTTGTGAAATGTGTAGAGTGATAATTATTGTGTTTTCATATATTTTAGCTTTTAGCAAGAACACTGTAGGGAGCTGAACCCCATCTATTCCGATTTCAGTTTGTTGCCCTCGCGGATCCGGATCTCCTCAGACCGGAACAGACTCGGTCCGGACTCCTTTAGTGTCATTAATCCACAACTAGGGCTGGGATAAACGACTAATCTCGCGATTATTTTTTCGATGAATCGATCAATCTAACAATTTATTTTTCCCGTTCGATTCATTTCGAACTAGAATCGGTAGGGGAACAGCTACCTTCAACGAACGAGTGCGTGCCTTCACTGCTTTGCACTTTTGAAACTCGGAGGAGCCACTCGCGTTAGTTATTCTCTGGCACCGCCATCTTTGTTTTGGTCGAACGACGCTTCAGAGCGCATATAAAGCGTCAATGCGTTGTCCCGGCCCTATCCACAACAGTCAGTTTAGATACAAATCTGAACACAAACCAGTCCTGTGCGTGTGCGGTTCAGGTCTAACTCACATGGCTTTCAGACTGTTTATCAGTGTTTCAATCCAAACAGAGACGGACGCTACGCTCTCTGTGTCCTGAGGTGGCGCTGGTTGCACAGACAGCGCTCCTAGCTCAGGCTTGTCCTCGCCGTCTGAAACACAGAGATGAGCATATTTTTATGGAGAGAAATGTGTCATTTTTATGCAATCATGCAAAAAATGAATTTGAAAATTAGAAAAAGATTTTCAAACAAAACTATAATTAAATGCTGGTTTTGTTTACAAATCAAAAATTAATTCTCATGAATACAAATTTTATTTGCGTTTCCTGAAGTTTTAATTGCATTTCAACTTCAAACTTGTGGGCGGGGCCTCCTACGGACAATGTGAGAAGTCTCATTAATTGTCAGTTTTGTTCGTTCAAAACCCAACCAAAACTTCAAAAAAACACAAAAAATAATTCCGAAAACGCAACCAAAACTTCAGGAAACGTAAACAAAATGTATAGTTTCATGAGAACGTATTTTTGATGTTTGAAGCTCTGAGTCCTCACTGTGAGCAGCACGTTACAAACAGAGGCAGCGTTACTCACCTGGAGGAGTGACGTCATCCATCACTGGCTCATCTGGAGGTTCAATTTTGCTGAAAAGTCAAACGACAAACAGTAAGTCACATGTTGAACATAAACCAGTCCTGTGCATGTGTGGTTCAGATCTAACTCACATGGGTTTGAAACTCTGTTGAACAGTCTGACAGCCAACAGAGACGAATGCTACGCTCTCTGTGTCCTGAGGTGGCGCTGGTTGCACAGACAGCGCTCCTAGCTCAGGCTTGTCCTCGCCGTCTGAAACACAGAGATGAGCATATTTTTATGAAGAGAAATGTGTCATTTTTATGCAATCAAACAAAAAATGAATTCGAAATTAAAAAAAGGGTGGCAAAGAAAACTATAATCACTAATTTTTTTTTTTTCAATGCTGGTTTTCTTTACAAATCAAAAATGAATTCTTATGAAACTACAAATTTTGTTTGCATTTTCTGAAGTTTTATTTGAATTTGAATTACAGGCATGTGTGCGGGGCCTCCTACGGACAATGTTAGAGGTCTTTTTATTTGTCAGTTCCAGTCATTCAAAACAAAATCAAAACTTCAGGAAACACAAAAAAAATAATTCCGAAAACGCAACGAAAACTTCAGAAAACGTAAACAAAATGTATAGTTTCATGAGAACTGATTTTTGATGTTTGAAGCTCTGAGTCCTCACTGTGAGCAGCACGTTACAAACAGAGGCAGCGTTACTCACCTGGAGGAGTGACGTCACCCATCACTGGCTCATCTGGAGGTTCAATTTTGCTGAAAAGTCAAACGACAAACAGTAAGTCACATGTTGAACATAAACCAGTCCTGTGCGTGTGCGGTTCAGGTCTAACTCACATGGGTTTGAAACTCTGTTGAACAGTCTGACAGCCAACAGAGACGAATGCTACGCTCTCTGTGTCCTGAGGTGGCGCTGGTTGCACAGACAGTGCTCCTAGCTCAGGCTTGTCCTCGCCGTCTGAAACACAGAGATGAGCATATTTTTATGGAGAGAAATGTGTCATTTTTATGCAATCAAACACAAAATGAAATTGAAATTACCTACCAGTGTTTAGACTCCTTTTGGGAGCAGGCATCATGTCAGTAACACCATCAGCCTGTGAGAGAAATTTAGATTCAATGAATGCATCACACCCAAAAAAACAACGTTTCAGCAAATTCTTATTTTAATTTTAGCACTTACCACGTCTCTCTTGCGTTTCCTCTCGTTGAAACAACGTCTGTCTCTGAATTCTTCGCTCCCATCCTCCCAGTTCGGTTCTTTCTTTAAGACTCTGGTAATATTAACACACAATATATATACACAGACAGACAGACAGAGAGACAGACAGACAAACAGACTTTAGGTTAGAGGCATATACAAGCAGAAGAAATAATGACTTAAAACAACCTTTTGCAGGAAATACCCTCAAAAAAATGTGTGTCTCAGTATCTGGTGTGATACAATGGAACTCTCTAGAAAATGATCTAAAATGTTGTTCAAATATTCTACAATTCAAATATAAGTATAAACAGCACATACTTAACTTGTATAAAGATGAATGTGAAAATTGTTAAATTTACAACAACTGTTGTTTTAGCAAAATCATTTATAATAATTGAGAAATAAAATATAAAAAATAATAAAAAAGAGAAAATTGTTAAAATCGAAAGTTGATTACATCTGTTCTGGGCTATTGTTATCTTTTGGCATCGGTGAGGCCATCTAATTTGTAACGTTTTTGTTAAGAATGGGGGAGGAGTTTATAAGATTTTTTTCTTCATCCTACTCCTGTTCTTCTTTTCATGGAATGTATTATTGTTGTGTTTGCTGGATTGTTGTACCAATTTTATGTTGCATTACCATGAAAAAAGAATAAATAAAATGAAATGAAATATTATGATTGGCCTTTTAACAAAAATCATACTGATAGGTTAACATTGAATAAATAAATACATGAATGTTTTATTTCATATTATATATGTATATATATATATATATATATATATATATATATATATATTCCATAGGTTAAAAATGTTGGTAGAGATTTCTGTATATTTTAGTGGTTCCCAAACTGGGGTTATGTGTACCCCTCGGACAGGGGTCTGCAATCTGTGGCTCTGGAGCCTCATGTGGCTCTTTGACTCTTTTGCAATGGCTCCCTATAGCTATAAGAAAATATCAAAATAATGAATTGCTATTTCTTACAGAGGGTATTAATGATAAATGACATTTCCACCAAATAAAATCATGATAAAACAATTTGTCAACCTAAAAATAAATTGCATTGTGCAATAACTATCATCAACCATAAACTTTCCTCGAACCTGTGGGTAACCCTATGTTTTTAAGACTTTTCTGGAAGAAAATAGAGATTTTTTTTTTTTTTTTTTTTGTGGGGAAATATTTAATTATCTGCCACCATGACGGATTAATATGCATGCTTGATGTGTAGCAAAAAATTAGCAATTAGTATGTGTTGACCGATATGATCATGTGTTATCAAATTTAAGTTATTATCTGTAGCACTACAAATACATCACCTCAAAAAAATTAATAATTATTAACAATATTATTCGATATAATAGTAAATACGTATAGATTTATAGAAGGTATTTTTTTTTTGGCTCCGGATGGATTTTAATCCATGTGAGAGGAAGGAAAATGGCTCCTTTGAGAATAATGGTTGCATACGGCTGCCCTAGGGGTACTTGAACACCTTTCAGGAGGTACACAGAAACATTTCAGTTTATTTTTCAACAGTATAGTTTTTTTTTTTTACATGCACACAGATTTTTTTTCTCATCCATCAATCATAATTTGTTGCACAACTCTTTAAAATACACCAAAAGGTGAAGTTCAAATTCGAAAATGAGCAAAACATCAGAAATAAATGAACAAAAAGGCCTAAATTCAAGGTTAATGTTGGACGAGACATAGGAAAGAGTTTAGACTGCAGACACAATAAATGAAGTATAACATGAGCTAAGGGGTACATGGGGCAATAAAGTTTGGGAAACACTGTTCTATGTCAAAATATTTCTATTTTTGAGGATTGTGTTCACGGTCCTGTGGGCTTTCCTTATTTTCTGTTCTGAAAGGTGGCAACCGGCAACCCTACGAAAGAGGATAAGGGCCACTAAAAAAACTAAAAAAAAAAAAAAACAGCCAGTAGTGGAAGAAAAAAAAACACAGGGAAAAAACAGAGCCAGTAGTGAGAAAAAAACAAAAAACAAAACGAGTTATGGGAGCAGTATGGAAGGCCGTTTAGCCGTTTAGGAAAAAACACAGCGAAAACCAAAAACACACAACGAAAACCTTGGGTTTACACACTGTATGGCGCACTTATACATTGAAATCCATTCTTTCTTTTTTATGCATTTTTTTTTTTTTTATTTTTTAATTTATTTATTTATTTTAATTATATCTACAATTTACATCATATTTTTTTCACATTGATAAAGCTCATCTGATATGTTTTTTCACAATGAAAATGCGTGTCTGAATTTAAAAAAAAAAAAATTCGCATTAAAAAAAAAAAAACATTGATGAGTAACCGGATGTTGGTTGATGTGACCGGAAGCTCTTGAAGGCTGCTAGAGAATAAAAGTACGGCTACGTGCTTATTGCTGTGACTCAACTTGCTTTTCTCGTTTGCTGATAATGCTGATAATTACTTTTGTTGCTCTGCTGATAACCTGCAAACAGGTTACTAGCAATGACAACAATGAAAGTGCGTCCGGTTACATATCAATCAACGTTTTGTGTGGAAGGAGCTTGCAGGCGTCCCCCCAAAAAAAGAGTAATAAATAAAATAATAAAATAAATTATAATATAGTATATAAATTACTGGGAGAAAAAAAAAATCGAGGAATAAAAAAATAATAAAATGAATTATCATAATAAATTAAAAAAAAAAAAAAAAAAAAAGATTACTTCCACATATATTTCGCTCTATTTTTATTTTTATTTCTTATTTTTATTTTTTTGATCTCACTACTGGCTCTGTTTTCTTTTCTTTTTTCTTTTGTTTAGTTTAGTTTTTTTTTTTTTTTTTTTTTTTTAGTGGCCCTAATCATCTTCCGTACAACCCTCTGATCCCTGTTTAATGCCAATAAACCAGTTATATTCACCTGCCCAGAACTGTCTGCGTCTCTTTGTGGTGCTTTCTGCCATCCCTGTGCTGCTGTTCTTCCTGTAGATAAAAACATTTTATCAATATACAGCAAAAGGTAAAAATCTGTTGTTGTTTTTTTTTGTATTTTGTATTTTTTTTATTTTTTTTTAATGACACACGTGGTACTTACTCGTATCGGATACAGAGGGCGGGACACATTGCTGTGGGAGGTGTTCACGGGGCTATGTGAAACTTTCTCAATTCCGTTGATTTTCATTTTGGAACTATTTATTTACTAACGAATGTGACAAAATGCGACAATATCGCAGAGGTTAATGTAAATAAGTGAAAACTAGAGATATGAGTGATAAGAGTGAACTGTAACACGTTTAGCAAACGTCCAGTAAATGGAACTCGTCGGCAAAGCTGTTGGTAACTATCACCACAGGTCTTTCATCTCACATGGCAACGGCGTCTTTCGAAATGCTGAATCACGTGAGGCAGAGTTCGATGCTAGAGTAAAAATATGCTAATATGGACTAGTGACGGGTAGATGAGGCCTTGTGAAACGATGCGACACATTATCCAAACTGTATTGATACTGTATTGATACTGCGTTACTTCGGCTCAACACTGACACCTGCTGGATCTTATACATTATTGCAGACACCCTACTTCATTTAAATGACATACTGATGCAGAAACCTAGTGTAAAATGTCATACAATTTAAGCTATTGTATTTCATATTGTGTTTTTTTTTTAATTTTTTAAATAAAATATATTTGATATCTTAAAAAATACAGTTAATAACGTGAATAAATAAGGCAAATAAAGTGAATGTGAGGCTGCTTATGTACTTATCTTTGAGGCAGATGTTTTTTTTTTTGGTTTTTTTCAAATAAATAAATTTAAAAAAAACCCAAGGTGCTTTAAATTCTCTTGACATGTTCTAAACCTTTCTGGATGGCAAACACATACAGTGTTTGTTAAAGGACCTGAAATAGTTTCTTGGCCAGTCCTTAATAATACAATTTTTTTTAAAAAAAAAAAAGTAATAATAAAATAAAAACACTGCTTGATCCAAGGCTTGCTTCGTGGAAACTTGACGTAAATAAAAAAATGGTTAAAAAAAAAAAAAAAAAAAAATGCGTTTATATTTAATAAAGGGACCATAAGGGAGTTGCTAAATGTGCGTAGACGTGTGTTTGTTGTAGGTGTATTTGTGACCCCCTGATGATGTGCAGTGTTTTTCTTAATGTGTATATTTATATAATTTTATTAATATATGACAGTTCTAATGAAGAAAGGCAGTGTTTAACCTACAGAACATAAAATAAACAACTTAAACTAAACAGATTTGTATTCAGAGTGATCAAGTTGAAACAGATTAATTTGAAACCAGATAATTAGAACTAATAGCTTATTTTACTGATATCATTTCAAAATGATCCCAAATGACAGCAGTAATTTTTTATTTTTTTTTTTTGTTCAGCTTCCATAGGGTTGTTAACAAGGGTTGCAAGTCATGATACACCACTAGAAGAAATCTGTAATATACCTATTGCAAGATATCAAATATTTGGGAATTTACCTTACTAAAGACCGAAAACAAAACCTTTTCCTAAATGTAGAAAATTAAATAAAAGATTAAAAAGCCAGACTAAATGTGGCCCCAAAGAGACCTCTCAATACTTGGCCTTATTTACTTGTCCAAGTATGTATTTATCCAGCTTATTCAAATGCCATTCCAAATAAACTAATTAAACATATTAATCAAAACTTATAAAACAAAATTTTATTTGGAGGAAAAAACTACACCCTATGAAAAAAAAGTAATATGGTTAAACAATGTAAGGATGGTGGTCTAAATGTTATCGACTTTGATGGCCTTAATGGAATTATAAAAATTAACTGCATGTCTTGGATCAAACACAGCAATTGGACTGTGTCCAAAAGTACATATTTAATAAGATTAAGGTTTAAAATGTCTTCTTACTTCAGATTTTAATATGAATAAACTACCCATATCATTATCGATTCCACAAACAAACTGTCTTCAACAGGCTCCTAATTCACAGTTAAGTGTAAAAAGCTGGAGATTTCTATAAGTGTAACATCTATTGGATTGAAACTTCATCCTGACAAGTTATGAGTGTTTCAAAACCCTTTTTTCAAAAGGAAATAACCTGCACATCACATGACAAACAAAATGTTCATTGCATAAACTCATGTTTTCTTTCTTTTTTTTTTTTTTTTTTTTTTTACCCTGTTTACTCTGTAAGTATCCACAATTATTCATGAGAACGTAGAGTGTCATCCCTCATAAATCTCTTTACAATAGGGTGTTCAGGTCCAGTCTTAGAGAGTCCCTTTGTAGCAAGTTTTAGATGCTACCCTGGTCCAAAAACAGTGATTATATAAGGAGTAACTCATGATCAGCCTTTATTTAAAACTGCATAACAACCCCATTATTATATGTAAAACATGCAGGATTGGGGCTATCGAGGACTGGACCCCATATTTACACCTTTTAGACATCAGTGGGGAAAAGGCTTTCTCATTTATAAATGTCATTAAATTAACAACCAGAAGGGGTCACTAAAACACAACTCATTTCCAATTCATCACTGTACAAAAATAAAAAAATACTACACTAGGGGAAGCTCGAACATCAGCATGGTCAAACTGAATATCAGAAAAATGTTGCTTACTGAATCCCTATTGATACACCCTATATATACACCTTTGTCCGGCTACAACAATACTATGAAAAAACAACTATAGATCATAATGATGGAATGAATGAGTGATAACACACATTTTAAAGAATCTCACTTTGTAAATAGGTGGAATGAAACAGTATTTAGTGCCTCCTGAATAGATTGATTTTATAGTTTGTTTTTTTTACACTGTGTTTATTGAGATATAGAAAACCCTCCGTTTACAGAACGTTCAATGCAAACCACATTACCCATAACCCCCCACCTTCCCTCCCCCACAGACAGTAAACTACAACCTAATAGTCATACTAGTGGTATTAAGTATTCAGTATTGCATTCAGTCAAGGAAAATACAAATGAGAAAAAAAAATAATAATAATAATAAAAACAAAAATACATTTAAAAAAATAAATAAATGAATAAATAAGAGAGAAAATAAATATGTAGTTTAAGTTAGCAAAATATAGTAGTTGTAAAACCAAGCAATATGCATGCTATGTGCGAGTGCTATAATATTGATCTAAATGAGGCTGTGGTGCATCTGGCCAAGTAAGGCTAAAGCTCCCTGCAGTGTCACATCTGGTATGGGTTATGGGTATCAAAAAGGTTATAAAGTCTCCCCAGCATTTGTCAAAAAGAGATGTCTTCCTCTTGAGGTTAAACATAATCTTTTCAGAAGGTCGGTATGATGACAGTTATTTAAGCCAGTGTTTCCCAACCAGGGGTACCCTTAGGGGC
Organism: Gouania willdenowi; assembly: GCF_900634775.1. Lineage (NCBI taxonomy): Eukaryota > Metazoa > Chordata > Actinopteri > Blenniiformes > Gobiesocidae > Gouania > Gouania willdenowi. The sequence continues at coordinate 9,166,294 of NC_041066.1, read as the reverse complement.
ATGTGAGCACATTGCAGGGGGTAGGTGGAAAAATTAAGAATTTATTTCCAAAATAATAAACAATATTCTCAGTCATTTCACAAGTCCGTCAATAAAATGGTACGTGTGCGCTATGACTTGTTTTTAACGTTTAAATGCCTGTTTGAAGGGGACATATTCAATAATTAATTATTTGTTTTGTATTTATTTATTTATATTACTCATTATTTTTTATTTATTCTCATTTTTTTTTTCTAATTTCAACTTTATTATCTTTCTTTAATAACAATATAATCATAATATATTAGTATTAATAATAGAAACACTTACTATAATATTATTTCTTATATTTATAATTTTTATTGCCTTGAAGGCAACATAATTTTATGTTTAAATTGAGTTAAATAAGAAGGTAATGCCTGAATATGAATTGTTCAGTTTAGGAAGATGAAATAAAATAACTTGCTTTGAATATTCAGTTGTGTTATGTTCTACTTTTGGAGAATTATGAACACGTGTAAGTGAGGGGGTACTCATGGTATGACAAAAAGGCTCAAGGGGTCCACATGATAGGAAAGGTTGAGAACCACTGCTTTAAACCACAGGGGTACCCCAGGTGGCTCCTCACTTTTCCAGCAAATGCCTATGCATTTGTTAGTCGCTAAGGGCTAGTCTGACAAAATGATTTATAGCCCCTTAGGTTAGGTGGCAAAACTGAGCAGTTCCCCAGCAATATCAATCTGGTATTGGTTGGGATCTCCGTCCCGACTACTTTTGTGATGATGTCCAGAACAGATCGCAATAATGCTCCAGGCACTTAAATGTCCAAAACATATGTATAAGAGATCCTGATTCAGCTTTGCACCTAGGGCAGTGTTCTGAGTAGCTACTGCTTATCTTATGGAGAAGTTCAGGTGTATAATAAACTCTGTGTATAAAGTTGAACTGTACTAGTTTATGTCAGTTCATGTACTAATCAAGATCATATCCATCATCCATCATCATTATTATGATTATCACTTTTAACTAAAAAAAAAAAGCAGTATAAATCCCCATATTTTTTAATGCTTTTTATTTTTTTTTATTTTACTTTTAATAACAACACTTTACAGTGCATAATAAAACCACAAAAGTACATAGTGTAAAACCACAATAAAAAATTAAGCTAAAATACTATGAAAATAAAAACAACAGTAAAAGTGACGCTAAAAACACAGAGACATGGCAGTGATGGTCAGGTGGGAAATGCTGTTGTAAATAAGTGGGTTTTGAGTCGGGCTTTGAATTGTGAGAATGTGTCCATGTTCCTGAGATCCAGAGGTAATGAGTCCCAGAGCGGCCGAAAGCTCTCAAGTAGCCCCTGTAGTGCCATGATGTACCCCTAGGGGTACACATACCCCTATTTGAGAAACCCTCCCTAATATAATGTCTACAGTTAATGACCACACTGCTGTCACTTGATGATATTATCTAAGTCAGACATCATAGTGATACAATTTTATAGCCTATTCAATCTAAATCCAAAATACTGTAGATTCTTGAACTAATGGAAAAAGCATTCTCTCCTTTAAAATTTAATAGAATTTAAAGATACATTTAAATACATCTGTGGCTACAATGTAGCTTGCCACTACTGGCATGACTGATGTGAATGAACAATGGTTTCTGTAACACGCTTTGAGTCTCGTTGGAAAAAAGCGCTACATAAATCCAAGCCATTAATATTATTATTAGAAGGAAGGAAGAGGAGATGCTGAAGGGCCTGATAACTCTATTATTAAAATAACTATTTTTCTTATCTTTCAGACATTTTTGAAAAACTAAAGTAAAATGCAAGTCAACCCAAACCAAGCCATATGAAGGAGCTTTAAAGCTGGGTTTCACAACCACTGGGTCACGGTCCATTTAACAGGACGATTGGAAATACAACACATTTAAAATTCTCAGGTTAGATTTCTCTACCGACTTTAATTTTGAAATAAGCATTGGAGCAACTTCCTGTTGCTTCATCTAAGTGAAGTAGTTTTTAAAACACACAACAACAAAAAAAAAAAAAAAAAAATCAGTGAATTATAGATATAATCCAATCCTCATAATGGTACGTCTGATTTGTGGAAGACAAAAAACACTTATAGTGGGACACGTCAAAAGTAACAGTAGAATAGGTACAGTATGTGCTAAAAATAACAGACTATGTGCAGCCTTTCCATAATGATGTATCGACTTTGTGGCTCCATCTGTGTTAATCAACACAAAAGATTGGCATAAGCAAGCGGAGTCAGGAAGCAGCGCTGATAAAGCTTTGCTTGCAATAAAATCTAAAACCTTTGATCAGCCAATGTTTTTCTGTAACGCATTAGGAACATGTTATCAAGAAGTTCCTAACGATACTAGAAGATAGCAAATTCATACTGATGTTTTTAAAGTGCTGTCCTGTGCACGTACTATACACTGTGATTGCATGTGCCCTGGAAATGTACTCCAATTGCATATATCAATATATATATATATTAGCTAATTTTGTATCAAATACTAGTTTTAGAAGCCGCTGCTTTTACTTCTCAGAACATGTAAATGTCAGTTAGATGGATTTCTGAGTGTGTCCTAACCCAGACCTTCCCCATAACAAGCTACACTACAGAACTCACTCACACGTGCTGTCTCTTACAGGTGAAAAAGCCAAAAGTAGCACATATTGTGCAGCTGTTTGTTAATAAATGTGCCTGTGTAGCATTTTGCATCAGCGAATTTAACCCAGAATTATCTTTCTGGTCATACTTAATCTGATCATTGTCTAGATTTATATCATATATCACTATTTTGAGAAAAAAATACTGACGTATGAGTTTTGGTCCATATCGCCCAGAATGTTCACAGCATTTCAATGTTAATAAAGGTCGGCCTACCAGATTCTAATCACATAATTGCAATTAGTAGGTGTAAGTGGTGAACAAGTGAGTATTTTACATTTTTTGCACACTTGTCTTAACATATAAGGGATATTGGAGCTTTGTTTGGGGGGGGGGGGGGGGGGGGGGGGTGGCTAATAGCGGGCGCCAGATCAAATCCAAATCCAAAACTTGACAGGTATGCATCAGTATGAAAATACTAATAAAAACCTTCCTTTCTGTGCCAACCTGCAGCTCACTGAGAATCAACTATCTGAAAAACAGTTGATTATGTTTGGCTATAACAGTGCAGTTCTTTGTGAGATGATGATTGGACTTATATGCAAATCAGACAGGCTCAAAGAAATGTGTGCAGCATCCCCTGTGCTATCCTACTTAGCTGTTAGCAGTTAGCTGCTTTTTGGAAACAGTGCAAACATAACATATGAAGACAAAGGTAGTAGGATACACTTCATTTTCAGCAAATACATTACCAATGACTTTATCTGTATGTCTCTGTAAATAGTAAAGAAATCCTGTTGCTTATTATAGCATAATAACTAGAGATGGGAGATATTTGTGGACCTACAATATTATTGTCCGATATTTGCCAGAAGATGTAATATCGGTTGACTTCGGTTAATATTTTAACTATTGGTGGGGAAAATAAATAAATATGGCCCTTTTTCCATGTCCAGTCTGGTATCATATTAAAATTAGGTTTTATATATAGTATATATATATATAGTACAGCTAGTTATTTGAACTCAACTTCTTCAAAAACTTGACAAAGAATATCTTATTAAGTTATTGTAAAGAGACGTCACATCAACAAACAAAAAGAAGAAGAAGAAGAAGAAGAAGAAGAAGAAGAAGAAGAAGAAGAAGCTAGTATCTTGACCTATCATGACATATCTAGTGTTTATCAAATGGGGGTACGTGTACCCCTAGGGGTATGTGATGGCACTACAGGGGGTACTTGATAGAGAGAGAGAGAGAGAGAGAGAGAGAGAGAGAGGAAAGTTAACAAATAAAGTGCCAAACTTGGTTCCACCCCAGGTGTGAGATGAGCAGAAATGATAATAACTATAGAAATAAATCTATTCAGGAGCCACTAAATCTGTGTTTTTGAACCTTGGGGTTTGGACCCTATGGGGTCACCTGAAGTTCAAATGGGGTGGCGAAAAATTTCTGAAAAATGTAAATAGATTTTTGGATGTATTTAATTATTATTCTTAAAAAACAAAACAAAAACACACTTTGTGAAATATAAATCTAGTTCAGCTAGAAAAAAAGATGTCTTTGGGGTCGCCAGAAATTCTTGGGGTCAAGATCTAAAAAGGTTGGGAACCATTTAACTAAATACTGTTTCTTTACACTTATTTACAAAATGAGATTCTTTAAAATGTGTGTTATTACTCGTTCTATCCATCATTATGCTCTTTAGTTGTTTTTAAATAGTTTTCTAAGCAAAATGTTGGAGTCGGCAAAGGGGGGACTTGAGCCAAAAAACGTTGAGAACCACTGACCTATTCCATACGATGCTGCCAGTACACACTATGGGCAGCTGTATTTATTTGACTCTTGCGTAACATCGGCCAATCTTCTTGAGTCTGAATATCTTGTTTTTCCACTTCTGTTGTAATCGAGGACAAAAAGCTGAGAATGCGTTTTTATCTTTTTGATCATCAACGTTAAAGTACAGGATTAAGGATTACTTTGTACAGTATCGACACACAGACGTATATTGACATTATGTTTGTTACCGCCTTCAATTCAGTAACCTTAAACACTTACTTTCATTATTTAATGGGGAACCTATCCAAAATGACCTTTGTGTTTTTAAAAGAGGCAATATTCAGACACCATCAACGAGTACTAACACATTATTTAACACTTTTTGTTTTACCACAGCACTGCTGAAATGAAAGAAGCTATTTTTAAAGTGAAACAGCAAAGCCATTTCAGCTGCAGAGGCAGAACATTGTGAGTTATTTATTGAGGTAGGTCATAAAAAATACTGTTGTTACTGTATTTCTTGGTGATTATATCCCACATGGCCATAAAAAGGGTGAAAACAGGACTTTCTACTTAAGCGCTTGCTTTAATAGTGCTAATAACGCAAATTACAAATTACAGCAGAAAAGCAGATAATTATTTATTTATAATTTCTGCCTCAGAACGTTTGACATGGGACAAAGGTTCACGTCAACTCTTTTTTTTTTTTTAACAAACCTCTGTATTATTTTTTGACGCATACAGAGAAACCATAATGTCCTGAAAAAATAAAAGCATAAATATAGCGTTTTGTATATTTTCTTGAACTAACTTTGATCTACAGAATAATTTAAGATAACAAGCATGACTTTATTTATTCAATGAAGCAATGGGGGGCAGAAAGTATACAGTATATATCTGTAAATACAGTCACAAAATTGTTACTTGACACACAGCGACATAACGTGGTTACCCAATGGACCGAACCAGATCAATCCAAGCATTTTTTATAAAGAAAATAATGAGATTTTTACTACTAATGTGCCTACTGTGTTATTAATTGATGTAAATGACTACTTAGACATTAAAAAATACATCTTAAAAGCAAAACAGTGATGCACAAACATCTGAACAATTACTATGCAGGGTTTTACATCATAATTCTTATTATCCCAGTCATTTTCTTGTTCAAATGATCAAACTTAGATACTATGATTGGTCAAAAATGGACCGCGGGCCTTCATTTTGACCTGCGCGCATTAGTCATTTGGTGAAATAACAAATAGCTCACTGGATCAGTTCCAAATATCTATAACTGCACGTATTACATCTAAAAAAAATTTTTATATACAGTAGGGATGTAACGATTAATCGTAAGGCAGTTAAAAATCGATTCATAGGTATAACGATTCACATCGATGCTGTGAAAATTGAATCGCAGTACTTTTTTTAACCAGCAGAGGGCGCTGCCCAGAAGTGTTGGCGGCGAGTGAAATATGCTAATACTTTCTTTCTGGCCATCTTCTACTCTTAAACATATTCATAAATGATTCCTTACCCCTTTAGCACCGAAATAATATCTGTAGTATTACGTGAATATCTGTAAAAGTCACGTTTTTCTATTAGCTCTGTCTGCTAGCATAGCATCTCTTCTTCACAGCAAAATATCTGCATGCCAACCGACCACTGGGTTACCAGCGCCCTCTGCTGGTTCAAACAAATATCTGACCTAAATACAGTAAAATTACTTGTTTTTTGTTTTTTAAGTCCAATTGTTAAGGCACAAAATACATTTTCAGTTGCACTTTTAAAAAGAAAAAGAACTATTATGCAGTTTTGTATTGTTTACAATAGAACCAGAATTTAAATAATAAGCTTCTTCTTCATTTGTATTATTCCTTTATTTATTTCATTCAAAGATTTATTTTTAGTTAAATTGCATTGTTTTGAATAGTTTATCAAGGGATTCTTTTGACAATGAAAAATAGTATAGTATTTTCCCAAAAAAAATAAAGGAATATTTTTCAGTCATTTATATACAGTCCCATTTTGTAAAATAAATCATGAGAGAATCGTATCGTGAACCCAGTATCGTGAATCGAATCGTATCGGGAGTTGAGTGAATCGTTACATCCCTAATATACAGTCATTTTTAAGTGGAAGTGTTATTAATAATAATAATAATAATAATAATAATAATAATAATAATAATAATACAATTTATATCCCAATCAATGTTCAAATATTCAAATATGTATGTGGTTTTTTAAGCCTTTATATAAATTAAGCAAACCTAAGGTTGAAGTAAACAACAACAGGGTCCTAAACTATAGCACAGATAGTACCAGTAAGTCTAATGAATGAAACAAAGCATTTTAATGTAATTCACAGCAAACATTTCAATGGGTGAAAAAATGATACATCATATTATAGAAAAGTTAATTGATTAAAACTATATTGCAGTGTTTTTATTTGTGTGCTACCATAAATCCTTATGAAATAAAAAAAACAATAAAACCGCATAATGTTGAGTCCCGTACAATAACACCAATAAATCCCCATCATGCTAACTACCCCCACCCACTGCTGACGGAGGAGTCTTTTTACCTTTGGCCTGCCACAAGGACGGCTTAGACTTTGGAACGAGGGCAACACATTTGCAAGTCCCGATGATCACATACAGTAAAAGACAAGGGTACTATAAAAGCTAAGGTGGAAAGAACAAGCTTTAGTCTTCACAGAAAGAGGGGGACTCTCCGAGAGCTAAAGCCCATCATGTGGGGATCTAAACTCTGCTTGCTGCTGCTTCTGGGCACTCACAGCTTAGCCCGTGAGTATTTAACGTGCTTTAATACAAAATAACATTGTTACATATCTTAATTGTGAGTGTATTTTAAATGGAAAAGGTGTTTTACGTGTAAAGTATGCTCAAAACACAGAAATGTGTGATTTATAATTTTTGGGGGATGTAAGAAACTCTATTCAAAAAGCAAAACTGAATTAAATTTAAGTGATGCTTTTAATGCTTTGCAGAGGAAGAAGTTGGAAGTGTTGAAGAACAGGCCCCAGTTTGTTTATGTGAGTTTCATTTCTGTCTTCTGTTGCTATGTCTTTGATTGCCATTAATCCTAAAGAACATTTACTAAGATAATTGATTAATTAAATTTCCTTTTTTAACATACATTTTTTAAATGTACTTCAATATAATTTCATGACAAGAAGGCACAATATAATGTTTGGGGTTTTTTTTTTTTTACACATCTTTAGTGGCTAAAAGATACAGGAACTTCAGAAGATTTGTGTACGACTATGAAGCAGAATCTGTGAACACTGTAAATGGAGCTACCGACAGCAAAAGCGGCCCCACAGTGTCTTGCAAAGTACGTCCCACTCCTCCTAATGCCACTACAGCCACTGAAACACTGTTGTGAACTCAATCATGTTCATCTGGTGCACAGGTTGAAATTGAAGTACCCCAGACCTGCAGCTTCATCATCCGCACCACTGAGTGCTCTCTGAGTGAGATCTTTGATGTGGACTCAGAGGGGAACCCAGTGTACCGTCCCGCTGCTGGAGCGCAGGCTTTTAAAGCCGCTATGGAGAAGTAAGAGTAGTTTTGTCAGAGGGAGTTGAAGAAAAAAGCAGGGTATTGATTGTGACTGGTGATTTTTGCCTTGTCAACAGGAATTCTTTGAAGATCTCAGTTGAAGGACAATCTGATGTCAAACTCTACCCTGAGGAGGACGAGCCTGTCAACATCTTGAACATCAAGAGGGGAATCATCTCCGCTCTCATCGTGCCTTCTTTGGACGAGGACAGGAACAAAGAAATGGTAGCTCACCTGCCTTATGTTTAATTTCACATATTCATTCATTTATTTATTCAAATACAATCCTGTTATTTCATAAATATCTTCATTACGCGCTGTACCAAAATGGAGCTTGAACCTGGATTGTGTTTATGGTTTTAAATCATGCAAAGTTGCTCAACAGAGAGATAAGCAGCCCCAGTCACAGCTGATAAATATCCTTCTGTAGCAGCATAATGACAATCTTCAGTTGCCGGTCAAAGTCCCTGATAAGTTTATCTTGCTATTGACATCACCTGCTCTCGGAATAGAGTGTCATTGATAATCAAATACAGAAAGATAAGCTCCAAGCAAGAAATGATTTCCCAACCTTGTTTTTTCCAATTGTTAAACTAATACTGTGTATTGACGAGGCCCCTCGTCTCTTTCAGCCCTCTGTGCACGGAGTGTGTCCAACTGCAATCACTGTCAACTCCAGGGAGGACATTGCTACTGATGTGACTATCAACAGGGATCTGTCTGGATGTGATTGGTTCATTGCGCGCAGGCAGGCCACCAGTCCTCTGGCCCTCATCTCTGGCATGGTAATGGCTTCAGCACAATTACAAGAGAAATGACTTGACATGATCCTGTTTTATTTGAGGAAGAAGAATTGTAACTAAGGCACGTACTTTAGCTGTATTTAGCCACATTTAGCTCCATCATCAAAACCAGTGGTAATTTTGACAGCAAATTTTAATTTAGTTTTATTTTAGTCAAAATTGAAGCATACGGACAATTTCATTTATAACGGTTTTAGTTGATTAATGGTACTGTATCTTCATTTTTATTGTTGTTGTTGTTTTGTTGTCTTTTCTGTATGATTATGGAACTGCCTGGGTCTGATGTAAAACAAATACATTTAAAGAATAATTAGTCAACTAAATGACATGAAGACTTTAGTCGACTAAATCTGTAACAGATTTAGTCGACTAAAACAATGGTTCTCAAACTTTTTTCACCAAGTACCACCTCAGAAAATACTTGGCTCTCCATGCACAACCATAATGACCAACATTAAAGTACAGTAGTGTAGTAGGACTAAGTATTCATTTAAAAAAAAAAAAGGTGGAGGTTTTATTTAACAAGTATATTTAATATAGTTGGCCACTGTAACATTACACACAGTTTGAACAGTAACGCTGTTTGAATATAGGAAAATAAAACACTCTACTTAAATAATGAATCAAATAAAAATGTATTTGGTGTACCACTAGGTGGAGCCCGCATACCACTAGTGGTACTCGTACCACAGTTTGAGAATCAGTGGGCTATCTTTTTAAAGTTTCAATTACTATTAATGAACCTGATATTGGATGATAATAATGTTTGTGAATACACACATATAGATTTGATGTGATCAACGCGTAAAACAATGTAAGCCTTTTATTGGGTCCCTTACCATCTTGTCCCGCCTTCCACGCAACAAAAGTAGTTTTTATTGGATACCTTCCAAAAATCAAACTCAGTTCTGATTTAAAATATTGATTTATTTTTATAGGGTTTTAATTCATATGTATAATTTTTTAAATAGTCTTATTCTTGTTATTGTGTCTTAAAAATGTATGACAGAACTACCCACTGTCCAAGATGATCGGCAGCACTCAGACCTGCAACTATCAGTTTGACAACCAGAAGAAACACATGACCAGTGGGACCTGCAGAGAGAAGCACATCTTCTTGCCTTTTTCTCACAAGTATGCATTCAAATAATGAAAAACTTTGTGAAAATACTTCCAGATGACACACACGAGATATGTTTGTAAGAGCTTTTTAGCTACTGAATGTAAAAAAACATGTTTTCTTGTTTTTTCTCATATGAAAAGAAATGAATATGGCATTACTGCAATGGTGAAGCAGACTTTGACTCTGAGGGAAACCAACAAGATCAATGACAGGATCTTTGAACGAAGTAAGTGTTTCTATTGTCCAGAAATTACAGAAAATCCCCAGAATCTCTCCTTTGAATACAGATTTTCAAGATTTACTTGTGCTTTCTGTTTAGATGAAGATAACCTGAAGTATCTGCCTATGGATGTTGCTGATGAGAAGTCCCCTGTGCAGACCAAAGACACTGCCATTGCCACTATTCAGACGCTGAGCACTCTGTCCCAGTCCTCTCAGGGCCAGGATCGCACTGAACTCTTCCACAAGCTGGTGTCTGAGCTCCGCGGGCTTGAGACTGAAATCTTGGGCTCTGTTGCTGAAGAAATGATGGACATTTCCACCTCTCTGACATTCCAAGCCCTGGTTCAGTGTGGTACACCAGAATGCACCAGTGCTATGCTAAAGATCCTCAGGACCTTTGATACTGCCGCTCTTGAAGTTGACGCTGTCGTCTATGCTCTGGCTCTGCTGCCCAATCCCTCTCCTCTGATGGTGAAAGACATGCTCTCAATGGCTCAGTACAAGCAGAGCAAACCCATCATGTATGCTTTAAGCAATGTTGCCAGGAGGTAAGTGCACTGAAAAGATGGTTGTTTGAGTAATCAAAAAAAGGCTTTTTCAATCCTGCAGCAGTGTGATCATCTCTTCGTATTTCTATTTTTGCCTCCAGACTGTACAAGGCTGAAGGAGTCACTTCAGAGATCACTGCTGTCTCTGAGTTTATGGCATCTCTCCTGGGTGCAGACTGTGCTGGAGAGAAGGAGCTGACCTTCCTCGTCTTAAGGGTAGGTCACCTTATCCCGAAGCAGGATATGTTTGTGTTGGGAAAAGTCATTTTGTGATTTTTCAAATTTTCTTCTTACTTCAGGTTATTGGTAACATGGGAGACGCAATGGAAGCTGCTGACCCTACGATTAAGTCCACTCTGCTGAAGTGCATGAGACAGCCCGCAACCACTCTGTCTGTTCAATTGGCTGCCATCCAGGCTTTAAGACGCATGTCAGTGACAGAGGAGGTAACTATTGCCACATCATCTTTACTTTGGTATTTCATTAAATAAACAAAATCAGTCAAAATCTTACCAGAGGTGGTTTCTTGTTTTCAGGTTCGCTCCAACCTCCAGCGAGTCAGCCAGTACCCCAAGGGTGCTGTGCAGAAGCGGCTTGCTGCTTACTTGATGCTGATGAGAAATCCTCAGGACAGTGACATAGAGATGGTGAAAAAGCTGTTGACACAGGAGCCGAACATTCAGATCAAGTCTTTTGTGACCTCTCACATCTACAACATCCTGTCCTCCAAAGCACCAGAAACCCAAATGTAAGAAGAAAGAGCTTTTAACATAAACATGGCAAACGTAATAGTGAATCTACAGTATTACCGTAAATATACTTTTTAAAATTTTATTATTTTTCCCCTCAGGCTTAGAGAGAAAATCTTGGATGCCGTGCAGGACACTGACATTATCGCTCATAGTGAATACACCACAAAGTCTCGCAACTACAAACTAGGCATGGAACATGACAGCATGCAGGCCAACATTCTGGGTAACATCATTTTTGACCAAAATAGCAACTTACCACGGGAGGTGCTACTGGAAACTACCCTGAAAGCTTTTGGTTTTAATATGGACATTTGGGAGGTAGGTCATGGTGAAACATTAAGATGATTTTAAGGTTTTCAAAAAATGTTTTAAAAAGTAATTTCTGTTTTGTCTTGGTAGTTTGGCATGGAAGGAAAGGGTTTTGAGCCAACCATCGAGGCCTTGTTTGGAAAGAATGGGTTCTTCCCTGATACTGTGTCAAAGGCTCTCTACTGGGCTGAAGACAAGATGCCACTCAAGCTTAAAGAAGTTCTGGACAAATGGGTTTCACCCTTGAAATCAGAAGAACGAAAAGTATGCTCTGTGCATTTATTCCAACCTATCTTTCCTATGTTTGGATGCTTTTGTCTTCATAGCTAATAGTGTCTCACTCTTTTGTTAGGTGCCTGAAAATCTTATGAAGGAAATTGTCCACAACTTCAACAAGCTGATGAAAGAACTGCAGAGTCAGGAGTCCACCGAGGCCATGGCCTACCTTAGGATCATGGGAGCTGAACTTGGTTACATCAAGACCAATGAGCTAAGGTCCATGGCTAACAATGCTCTAATGTATGCAGAAATCCTTATGAAGATCATTCCCACCAAGGTACTGTTCTGCATATTTTTTGTGTAGTTGTAATCTCTTTAGCACAGTGAGAAAATCCTGAATATCAATGTTTCCTTGTTCTTACAGGCCATAGCTAATCTGGTCTCCAAAACTGACAATGAGTTTTTCGCTCACTACATCTTCATGGACAACAAGTTCACCCTGCCAACAGCATCTGGCATGCCTCTTAAATTTGCTCTGTCTGGCACATTCACACCCGGTGCAAAAGGAGGCCTTATCATTTCTCCTAAAATGGTGAGTTATTCCCAATTATATTCTGTCTTCAGTGTGATCGCGATACATTTTCAAGTTCATGTAATCATGTTATTTGTGGTTTCATTCCTAGAACGAGCTGGTGTTCATGCCCTCTGTTGGAGTAGAGTTCAGGACTCATATGGGAATCTACATCCCGGAATTTGTCTCCACTGGTGTTGAGATGCAAACCAAGCTGTACCATGAAAGCGCTCTCAAGGCAAAGATCACCATGGAGCAGAACCAGGTCAAGCTCTCCATCCCTACTCCACAGGAAAAAACACAGTTACTGAGGATCAGGTAATAATCAATATTACACAATCTACAATAAAATAACAATCAGATTTCACTTGTTACGAATTACATTACATAAAACAGAGTAATAACACAACTAATTCCTTTATGTATTTTCTTAAAAACATGTTGAAAGACTTATTTAATAATAAACACTATTGTATTTTTTCATAGCAACAAAGTGCTGATTGTGGGTTCTGGATACACAACAGAAATCCCACACAAAATGGGTGCAGCCAGCTGCGGCCATCTCTTCAAAGGATTTAGATACTGCTCCAAGACACTGGGTCCTAACATTAGTAGCAAGAGTAATGCTCCCTACTTTCCCCTGAATGGAGAGACTTCGTAAGTTTTGTCTTATATATGGTTTATTCTACATACTAAATTGATAGATAAAAGACTAAAAACTCACCATCCTCATTCCATCCAGGTATTCTTTTGACATTCGGCCCTCTGGCAAAGTCTCTGTGTATACAGCCATTATTGCCTATGAACTCCTCAGTGAAGGAAAAGATGATAGCCAGAAGGTTGATTCTCTGAAGATGATCCTCAGGACTGAAGGTTTGAAAAGAAGTGATATTACTTTCTTAAATGGAAACATTTTTCAGTGTTCAGTTCGATCACTGATGAAGTTGTACTTTGTCTGTGATGATAGGAGACGAGCCAATTGAGGCAACAGCCATGATGAAATACAACAGGAACAGGAATGTCTTCACCACAAGCATCCAGGTCCCAGACTTTGACATTGAGACGGGTATCAAGATTGGCATTTCTGACAGCAGCTCCGAAGGCAAATCCATCATCCTTGAGCTTTCCAACAAGAATGTGCCCCAGCTCTCTCTGATTGGCCGGGCCAAGTGAGTAAATTTGATTTAACCACCAATCATGTGACTAAACTGACATCCTCCCAGATGGGCGAGGCCAAAGGGGTGGCCCAGGGTGGCACGTACCACCCCTAAAATCTGATTGGCCACCCCAAGTGCCACCCCATCCAGATTCACAAAAGACAAATTAAGTTGTAGCTTGTAAAAAATGTTTCTTTTTGTTGAAACACTGATAAATCTACAACCATGAATTATATATATATATATATATATATATATATATATATATATATATATATCATCATTTTTTATTTTGTCAGGATAAACTAATTTTATGCTTTTAACATAGTCATGCATTCATCACTCTAACCACATGGAGATTTAAACAGACTACTCTCAAACTGACTTTATGAAGCCACTTTTTTATATGTCAATCTTTTGATCTGCCACCATAATGTAATTAATTTAAATGAAAATACTTCAAGTTGAGGGCTTTTCTCAGCAATTTTTTAGGTGAGATTAAAAAGAGAGTAATTAGATTAATTAATTACAGACCATATCTAATTAATTACACACTTAATCTCTTGAAAACACTAGTTTTTACATTACAACCATTTACTGTTTTTAGGCTCCAAGCTATGACTGACGGCATGCTGCAGGTTCAACTGTTAGTTCCCTCTCTGAGAACTGATGCCACTGTCACGGCTACCATGAGCAAGGCTGATGGACTTATCATGGAGATCAAAAGTGATGTTAAACTTCCAGAGATTTCCTCCATTCAGGCAGTCACCTTCAAGTATGGTATGTTTGCTGTGAATATTATATTTGGACAAAAGGAATCAATGATTAAAGTAAGGCTTTTGTTGAAACATTAAATTTAAATTCTTCTCTTTCAAAGGTGAAGACCAAGCCGAGATCCAGTTCATGTCCAACATGAATGGTGATACTAAGGTTCCGCTGCAATATGGTGAAGATCTTCTGAATTGGTTTCAAGGGTTTGTAGATGATGTCATGAACCAACAAATTCCAAATACTGATATGAGACTGAGTCACATTCTCGAGAAAGGAGTGCAGGTAAAAATATTATTTTTTTCTTTTTTTATTACTGTTTTTAATCTAATTTTCCTGACTGACGTGTGTATGTGTGTTTGCGCGTGTCTTGAACCAGGCCAACACAAAGTTGATGGGTAAATTCTTTGAAAATGTCCCTTACGCTAGAGATGCTCACAATCAGTTCATGGGTGTTATGTACGGTATCGCAATGACAGAATTGCCCGACGTTCCTGAAAACCTGTTCATGAACATGTAAGTATAAAATGTTGCAAATATCTTTTTTTTATCTTCAGCATTTGACCAGGGGTCTGTTTTTGTAATCTCACCAGTGACAGCACATTCAAATATAAGTTCAATGAGGACCGCATGGCAATAAGTATTCCACTGCCACTGGGAGGCAAATCATCTGAAGATCTGAGGATTCCTCCAGTGATCACATCTCCACACATTGACATGCCTCAGCTCAAAATGGAGATCTCCCCACGGGAAATCCATATTCCCAAATTCACCATTCCCTCTGAGTGTGATCTCACACTGCCTTTGATGGGAATGATGGAAATGTCTGCTAAGATCAACAGCAACTTTTATAACTGGGAGGCAATCGCATCTGCTGGTAACAAGACTGTGGATGCTCCAAGCTACGTGGCCAAGTTCAGTGTGATGGCTGATAGTCCATTTGAAGTTCTCTCCTTTTCAGCAGAAGGTAAATAGTTTCAACTGTTTTACAAAACAAATAATTTCCAAAAAATAAGGAATACAATGCAAATTTCTTTTTTCTCTCTATTGTTTTCTTCTTTTAAAGGGTCTACATCCATCACTGACACAGAGCACAAAACAATGGAATTCACTCTTGATGGTTCCCTAAAACACAGCATCATCAACACCGGATTCAATGTGCTGGAAACCATTGCTGTCACCGACAATGTGTTGTCAACAGGTCGGTACAATGTGTATGCTGCCTTCCCTAAGGGTCTTGACACCTCTATGACCATAACAACCCAGTTCACCATTGACTCAAGCATGCTCTTTGGAGATCTTAACACAGACGCAAATCTTACTGTTGGACCAATGACTGCCAGCACCACCTATCTCCACACTTTCTCTGTTGAGCCAATGAAGAAAGAGGCTAAGATGGAGAGCATATTGAGAGTTAATTCTGAACTCCTAAAGGTTGCAAACAAGTTAAAGGCATCATATGCAAATGAGGAACTTGCTATTGAGTCCAGCACAAACTTGAACAGTGAGCCCATCAAGCACACTACTAAAATGGCCCTCAATTACAAGGATGTCAAGCTGACCATTCAGTGTGATTCTGTCACCAAAGCAGATAAGAAAATGATTCGTAGCCAGATGGAGTTCTCTGCCTTTGATGGGCAAGCCAGCCTCAGAATTGAAAATCAGGCTGATGATACTGAGAACCGTGCATATTCATTGCTCACGGGCTCCATGAACCCCTCAGGCTTGGAAATTAATGCTGATGCCTCACTAAACATCTTTTCAAGCATTGCCTCTCACAAGGCAACCCTAGCCCTGAACGGAAATGGCTTGACCACCAGCTGCACCACAACTGCTCAGCACAGTCCAATGACATTTGAGAATGTTTTCCATGGTGGCTTTGATGCCTCTGGAGCAACAATGTCTATTACAACCAAGGCAGGCATTAAAGAGAACAAGGCTGAGCTTAATGTTGAGGGAAAACTTGCAAACACTGAGTTCTATCTCAACGGTATCTTTAAGGGCAACCTCTTCGATATCAACACGAGAAACAGAGTGAACTTAAGACTGAATGAAGATGGCTTGCTCCTCTCTAGCAACCTGGTCGGATCTTTCAATGAGATGAGAACTGAAAATGCTAATTCATTGTCCCTATCAATGAGATCTTTTACCCTTGATTCCAAAACTGACAACTTCCTTGACAAGCATAACTCATACATACATGAAATCAAAGTCAACCTTGAGAAGTTAATTGCTACAATTACTGTGAAAAATGATCTGAAGGTGATGGACATTAACATTGGGAATGACGCCCAGTTCAAAGCAGAACCCTACAACATGGAGATGACTGGAACAATGATGGCAGTATTCTCAGAAGAGGAGTTCAAGCACACGTATGAAATTAAGTTTGTCGACAAGATCCTGTCTACTAAGTGCAATACTAATGGTAAACTAATGGGATCGCACGTGACTCATACAACTGATATGGAGATTGAAGGTCTGACCCTGAAATTCAACAATGTGGCTAAAATCGTTTCACCAGTTCTCCGTCTTGACAGCTCCATCAAAAGTATTGTAGAGCCCTTTACACTGACCATTGATGCCATTTTGAATTCAGAAGGCGGTGTGTATCTGTATGGACGTCACAATTTCGATCTAGATGGAAAACTCCTCCTGAAAGCTGAACCTATGCTATTCACACAGTCATTTGAATACAGAGCCTCAACCTCCCATGATTTAGAAAACAAATTTGTTATCACAACTCTCATCAACAACAAGATCAACAACATTCTGAGCCTAAAGGAACAGAGCATCATGATGAAGTTGGAATCCAAAGTGAACGAGCACATTTTCAATCAAGAGCTTAGTGCTTTTAATGATGCTAACAGAATGGGTATCGAAATGACAGGAGCAATATCAACACCTTATTTCAGCGAGGAGAATCAAGATTATTCCATCTCATCATTTATAAAATATGACAAGAACAGTGACAGCCACTTTATCCAGATCCCATTCCTTGAATACCTGCCTGCGGCCATTGAAAACATGAAGGTAACAATGATGAGGCTCATGGACCAGACCACAAGGATACTGAAAGACATTAACACCAAGTATGAAATCAGTGATAAGTTCCAGGCCAAAGTTGCTGAACTAAAGGAGGTAATTGACAACTTTAACTACAACCTGTTTGTGGAAGACGTGAGAAAGTTTGTAAAATCAATGGAAAACTTCATTGCTAACCTTGAGGCCAAGTTTCCAACAGACAAAGTAATGAATATTCTAAAGTCCGCAAAGGATGTTGTCATGGACTGGATCAAAAAATATAACATTGCACAAAATTTGGATGGATTTTACACAAAAATGGAAGCGATTCTCTCAAGCTATGAAATTGAGAGGATGATCAGTGCTATCATGGATGAGATTGTGAAAATCATGAAGCAATATCAGATCAGGGAAAAGATTCAGAGTGCATTCAAAACTCTTCAGTCAATTAACATCCAACCCCTGCTGAAAAAAGCTTTGATGCCCGCTCAGGAGCTGGTTAATGAGCTCTATTCCTTCAACTTCAAACAGCTGATTGATGATTGCACTGACTACTTCATTAGAATGTTCCAGAAAATTAGATCATTTGACTATGACACATTTACTGCAGAGCTGAAACAGAAAGTGGCAGACATGAGTAAGATTCCATGTTTTGGAAAACTTTATGGTGAGTTCAGAGTTGCTTCCCCTCATTACACACTGAGGAGCACAGCTGATTTTGAGAACACCACAACTACCCCCATCACTCCGGAGTTCAAATTAAATCTAATCTCACAGGCATCATCAACTTTGAAGATACTTGACTTCGCCTTGGATGCCAGTGCACATTTTGCTGCACCTGAGAAAAGCCAACTGGCCATCACTGAGAACATCAAGTTAGATCAGTCATGCTTTACACTTAACCACAAGGGGGAAATTGTTTTCACTTCCCTGATGTCAGCTCAAGGTTCTGCTGAAACTACTGCTAAGGCTGTCACTGAGTTATATGTTGCAGAATTTGTCAACAATGCAGTCATTACAGTGGAAAATGAAGTTTCTGCTACAATGGAGACCAACTACAAGCATGATATCAACATGCCATCTAAGAACATCTTCAGTGATATGTCAATGAATCAAAAGTCTGCACTCAAGCTTAAAGATGGCACCCTACGCTGGACACTGAACAACATAGCCAATGAAAAAATTGCAGTTCAGGACTTCTCTGATGAGGCAGCACATAAGAGCGCAATTGAGGTGGTCTTTGACATTTACTCAATCAAAGTGAACATTGATGGAGAAACAAGCAGCAGCACCATAAAAATGATTCAAAATGTAGATGCAGATATAAGCATGTTTGACCATGTTAAAGTTAATGCCAAGTTTGAGACGGAAACACCTTTCATGAAGGGCAGTATAGCAGAGGTGAAGTTTCAGGCCATTGCTGAAGACCTAAAACTGGATTTCACTGCCACCCATGATGCTGAGCTGATTGGTCGGGTTGAAGGAACCCTTTCATCCTCTGCTGTTGCTTCAGTCACACCTGAGGAGCTAATGTTTGACACCAAAAACAAAGGAACTGCCAAAGTTGCCCTTCCATTCAGACTATCTGGTAAAATTGATCTGCAGAATGACATTGCTTTGATCCTAAACTCTGAGATACAGCAAGGTAGCTGGAATAGTTTGGCTCGGTTCAATCAGTACAAATACTCCCATTCATTCAACATTGACAATACTGAGGCAGAAATCAATCTGATATCCCAGATCAATGGAGACGCCAATCTTGATGTGCTGAAAGAGCGTATCACCATTCCTGCAATGACTATACCATTTATTGGTATAACAACACCAAGATTGGAGAACTTCTCTCTGTGGGGGGATACTCTTCTGGGAGAAACCTTGACAACAACTCAGCAGACTCTTGACATGAACTCCAAATTCAAGTATATTAAAAATCCTGAGGTGATTACTATTGACATTAATATGGAGCCTGTTATCAACTCTATTAATGCTAACATGAAGATAGCACACAAGAAAATGCTAATCAGCAAGGATAAGGCTGCTGACCTCATTGCTACATCCTATGACAAAGCAAAGGCAGAGTATGAAAAATACAGTGTGGAGTTGCCCAAAACTATTACGATCCCGGCCTATAAAGTCCCAGTAATTAACATTGAGATGTCTACATTTACAATCCCCCTGCCTGACATCACTCTAATCTCAATGCCTACTCTGCACATTCCATCTGCCCTCAGCAAACTGACTGTTCCAAAAATCACTCTACCCAAAATCCTGAGCATCAAGATCCCAAAACTGGGTGACTTGACTCATGACTTCTCCATGAAAACTGCTCTAATCACACTCAAAAGTGATGCCAGCATCCTCAACAAGGACAGTATTACCATTAAATTGGATGCATCTTCATCTTCCGAATTTGAATTTCTGACTGGAAAGATTGAGGTCAACAGTGACATCATAAAGATAGATGAATTCAAAATGACCAACGCCCTGTCTCTGAAACATCCACTGATTGAGGGAAACCATGACAGTATCATCATCTTAAGCTTAGATAATATTGAGACTACTGTTAGAAATGTATGGAGGAGCCATGTAACTGACAATATTATGGAAATCAACCATGACATCCTTGTCAATCCAGAGAAAGGGTTTGTTGTCTCTATGTCCAGTCCATCTGCAGGAAAGATTGCAGTACAAATGCAGATCGAGCATCCATCTCAAGTGAAAGCCAAACTATTTGGTTGCTATCAGGTAAGAAAACATTTTAATACTATTTTCCTCTTGAGTTACAATTGATTTTGACTTCAATAGGATTTGTAATTTATTTTTTCTTCATTTGCAGTCTGATCCAACAACCAACATTGATATCTTGGGAGTGAAGATATCTGTAGTTGACTCTGAAAAGCTGAACATTCAGACAAATTGGAATATGGAGATCCCAAATGAGATCATGTTGGCTATGAAAGAAAAAGTGCCTGTAATTACTGAAAGTCTGTCTGAACCTGCTACCATGGTCTACAATGAGATCAACAAAAAAGCCAAATTTCTTGGCAGAAAGGTTAGAATGACATCAAAATGGGCTATTGACAACTTTGCAGAGGTAACTCCTTCTGAGATGATGACAATTGTCACAGATAAGACCATTGTGATCCTTAAAGAGTACAAAAAGAGGGTAGCAGTTGTTCTTAATGCAGTTATTACATTCCTGAAAGAGACTCATTTCCAGATCCCTGGCTATGAACAGAGAATGTCAGGACTGGAGCTCTATCAGACATTTAGTCGCTTTGTTGCCGATGTGTCTGAGGAGGCAGTTCAGAAGATCCCACAGTACTTTTCCTCAATATTTGGAGCAGTCATTGATGTATTCCAAACAATTGAATTCACCCTTCCTGGGTCTAGCTACATTGTCAGTGGAAAGGAAATTCTTAATGACTTGTTTGCTGCTTTAAAGAAAGTCCAGAACCAAATTATTGTTGCTGTAAATAATCTTGGAAACATTCAGTTGGAGGATGTCTTTCAGAAAATTTCAGATTTCATCCAGTTTACTATTGAGCAAAGTGAAATGGTTTTCCAAACAATCAAGTCTCAAAATATAGAGAAGCTGTCCACCTTTGTGACTGATGTGTATAATGATGCCATTAACTCCAAGACTATTGGTGATGTTGCCAAGCAAGTTGAAGCTGTCTACACAATCATTGTGGAATATCTAATGACTGTAAGAGTTAAAATCCAGAACATTGTTGGCAACATGTCTGATGCACAGCTTGTAAATGACATTAAGAAATGGATTGACTCAATAGTGAAATACAACAACACTTTTCAGAACAATGTCATGAAAACCCTTGAGGAAAAAAGCCAAATCGTAGAAACATATGTACGAATAGGTGACAGAGAGGTGGAGATTGAGCTTCCTTTGACATTCATTGCCAAATTTAACTAACTCACAAAGATATGACAGTATTTAAAATGTTTGCCTATTTTGTATAACTAAAAGTATTATCCCCACTGTTAAAATATATTGTACCGACAATAACTTCTCTACTTAAAAAACATGTTTTCCCTCTTTAATAATTTTGTTTACTTCAGTAGACTCTTGATGGTTATATTCCTGCTGTGCTCCTGTTGTGTCTAACACTATTTAAAAACCGATGTGGCCTTCAATAAATAAAGTTTGTAATGCATTATGTATCTGAGCATTTTCTTATTATTCATTATTCATATAACAATCAATATATTTAGGATTTTACATTCATTTATGCATTTCTTTATATCATTCAATGACATTGAAATTGAATTACCACACTATATGCAAGCGTTTTCAACAACATTGCATTTTTACCAATATAAAATAATTCATGATGGTAGATTTGGTTGTTCTTTTCAAACCCATGGCTGATATTCCTGAATACACTCCTTTCTTTTTCCTTGTAGTGCATAAATCATCATCAGGTCTAAATGAAGTTGGTGCAAAAATAGTTTTTGTGCTGTTTTCTAAAAATATACCAATAACGCTGAGTGAACACAGTGTCTACAACACTTCTGAAATGCTGCATCTAAAAATAGTGTCTTTCTTTCAGTCCCTCCTCTTAACTGACATACAAGGTTATTGATGCAGGGCTAACACTCAGACACACAGTTGCACACTCACTTCTACATCTAAATTAGACACTTAAATTAACCTTAAATACATTCCAGCAGAGGTAGACAAAGCACTAACCTTCCTTATATGACTGAAAATACAGATACTAATTGTCAAAAACTACTCCAATACAAGTAAAAGTAGCTTAGTCGAAATCCCACTTAAGTGAAAGAACTGACGAATTTGCATACAAACTATTATAAAAAAAAGCATTGACATAACATATTTTTCATCACTATGCTACATGTTTATTTATGCAACAGGTACCATATAGTTGTATTAACTGAATAACACTGTGGGATGTGACAATAACTACCATAACATTCAGGTTCTGTGTTAAGAAATCATATCAAATCAACAAAATCACCATTTTTTTCCGAATAAAAAGGTCAAAAGAAAAGTAGGGGTAGTTGTTCATCCCAGTTTGTCAATGCGATTTGGATTATTAAAGTCTTGATTTGAATACAAACCAATTTTATTTATTATCAATTATCGTTTTAGTTATTGATCTTCAATTTAACATCAGTCAATTTCTGTATTATTTTCCTTCTCTCTTGAGTAACCTCAGAGTACCTACAATATTGTATAGTATATTTGAAATATCCAAATTAAGAGGACTCGCCTGCTTGTGTTAAAATTTGAATGATTTTTGGAAATTTAGGAATCATTCATAATCGTCAATATTAACCCCTAATTAAAAGTAATTTTTAAAACAATTTCATAAAATTCATGGGGAACAGATGTGACGCCAAGTCGTTTCTAGTGCAGTGTTTACATTAGGTACCAGCTGATTTAACTGATTTTCCTCCTTATTTAGGATTTTGTAGTACATTTTCTTTAATATCGGTTTATTTATTGTTAAGGACAACACAAGGGTGTGTGTTGATCTACTTCTAATTTGTCTGACATAGTCACTGTGAGCTCTTTTTGTGCATCGGAGCAGCCATAATCGGCTGCACTGTTTACATATGAGACTGTTAGAGCCCGATATGTAATGACCCAAAATGTAACAAGACATGATTTTTAATGTAACAAAATCCAAAATATAATAACTGGTCAATAATGTTACAAAATGCTGAGCTCATAACGTTAAAAAAATGTTGTGTATGTTTTGCGTTATTACATTATGGAGCAGGCCAAATAATTTTCCCTTAATAGTGTAATAATTTTGTTACATTTTAGAGTGAATGAATGATTTATGGATTAAATGGCTTATTGCTAAGTACCATACACAAATGCACAATGAGCAGATTTTTTCTCCTCCTGGCTGCTCTTAAATGAAGGAAAACACCCAAGTACACCTCTATTATATAAGATCTTTTGGCCGTGCTTAGTGTTATAATTCACATCAGGTACTCTTTAAATAGAATACTTAAGTAAATATACTTCTACCATGTCCCATACCGCTTACCAAATCCAAGGCATAGATCTAAACAAATAACTTTATAGCCATGAGGCAACACAGCTATTACCATACATACTGCATACCCTTAATAAAAAATTGAGGTTTTGTGTTCTCAGAAATAGTAGTTTGTACTAATTAAATATGTATGAAACATACATGAAACCTACACCTCTGCATTCAAATTATTTTCATAAATGGCTGTTAAAAAGGTAAAACATGCGTTTTGGGTATAATTTTTTTTTTTTTTTTTTTTTTATCCCTCCCAGAAAAACAGAATACAAGTAGATCTACCACTTTCAGTCACCCCATGCACACCTGACTGTTCCCAAGCTAACCGAAACTGAAGAGAAAAAAAAAAAAAAAACCTCAGGTTGCATAACATTCTTTTATTTTGTGCTTTCCCACAACAGTACCACACATTGACTTACATTCACTATCATGCTTCTTCTTCTTCAGACATACCCACAACATAAAAAGCATTATGAGACTGCATGAACGACGTTCGAAAACAAAATCCTACCTAAAACATTTAGGTTTTTCGGCATTCAGCAGTTTTCCTCTCAGTGTTTTAGTCAAATAAAAGATAGAAACATAAAAACTGTGCCGTCCGATGAGCCAGTAATACCCTAACATTGTAAATCAGAGGCACATGAGGGGGGCCACTGTGGGAACATTTACCCGTTCAGTACAATGCATTCCTGTCCTGTAAGTAAGCGAAAAGCTCAGCAACGGAAGGCAAAGAGGAATGTGACTTTTATACAACTCTGCTTTAATTTGGGAAAAATCCATTTATTTAGATGAATATCTGACCATAGCAGTATTGCTTATGAGATCAGGCAAAAACTGGGGCAACTACATTTTGCATGGAAGATACAAAATAAGTCTTGATTTGTCCCCAGAAAGCGTTTTTACAACACACTGGGGATTCACCCGTAATCCCACGTGTAGAAACGGTTTCTGCATTTCAGATTCAAAAATGCAACAGTTACACAACGCTTGAGCAAAGATAAAATGAAACAACCAGCCAGATTTATTATACAAACGTAAAAAATATAGACAGGAATACACAGATGTCTTGGGCTAGTCAGTTAACATGTCATTTCTTTACCCAATATATTTCAAATACATTCACAGTCATTGTGGAAGACATCAAGGCCAAAATATGAACTTAGTGTTACGAGACAAATTAGCAATTGTGGCACAAGTTGAACAACATCAGAAATACTGCTTCGTGACTTCCTTTTTTTAACGTCGCCCCAACTTAACATTAGTCTACACTGGGGATAGTGTTTCATAATAATCCTCCACAGAAGTACAATTCATACGAGCTCAAGACCCAGTAATTCCGTGACACTTACTGGGAAATGATATTTCACGATGGACCAAAACAATCCATATTAAAAACCATCTCACATACTTAATCCCCTCATTGAAATGACTCCACACATCTGTAGATGAAGCTGCAGCTAAATACCAAATGTTAAAGCAAATACTGTAATTCTTTAAGACAGCCAAGATACCTTTAGGCTTATAAACAGCTAACGTACGTTTAAAATGATACGGTTCAGGTAAACTTAATGACTGTGTCAGCAGCATTTACATATCGGGTGTAGTTTAGCAGAAAACTTTTTTCATTTTTTATTGTTTCTTAAGTACCTCTGTTAGAAAACAGTAATGCTTAACAGTGTTGTTAGCCATTCTCTTTCAAAGCTATTTTACTCTCTCGTTACATTTAGCGTTTTATGCACAATAGGTATAAACTCCTTTATTTAACACAGAAGAGTTCAAAATATACTGTGTTTCTATCTGGCAAAACCTGAGACGACTCCTTTCTGTCTGTCTGTCTGTAAAAGCCATTTTGTTTCAGCCACAAACTGGTGAACAACACAGGCCAGTGACTGTCCATAAATGGTTTACAGGTTATAGTGTATAAATTCTGTGCAATTTCCAAAAACAAAAAAAAAGTACAGGCATGCCGTGATACAAAATGTAGATAAGTGCAATTTTTTTTTTCAGATTAAAAAAAACAAAAACATAATAATCACTCCTAGGCAGGAAAGCAGTGGCCGAGGAAGAAACAGGACTTCATCTTTTGGACCGTCCAGAACCTCATTGTCCTCCACTGGTCAGACTATGGACCATATGACTCACAAGAACATGCCGTTACCACTGCATTTCACACACACACACTTAGATGATCTGCGTTGATTGTCATCTTTAGTTGTTGTAGTCCAAAACAGGACCCGCTGACAACAAAGGAGTGTCCAAACTGAGGGCCGCTGTCCACACATGTCTAGCCCCAGCCCATGAAGAACAGGAAAACGTGTCGTCTGTAACACAGTCCTCCACGTTTCACATTAAAACACAGCACTTTAGACAGTTATTAGACGGTGTTTTTCGTTTCTGGAGGGCTGCCCGTGTCGCGGTTTCGAACACTTCCCAGATTCCCTCCTTGGTTTTGGCGGAGCACTCCAAGTAGTCCACGGCTCCGATGCGCGCGGCCATGGCGCGGCCGTCCTCCGTTTTCACGGGCTCCAGCTTTAACCGAGACAGCTCGTGTTTCACGTTCTCGTCGTTGCGGAGATCCTTTTTGTTGGCAACCAGGATTATGGGCACGTTAGGACAGAAGTGTTTGACCTCGGGAACCCACTTTTCCGGGATGTTTTCCAAAGAGTCGGGGCTGTCCACGGAGAAGCACATGAGGATGACATCAGTGTCCGGGTAGGAGAGAGGGCGCAGCCGGTCGTAGTCTTCCTGTCCGGCTGTGTCCCACAGGGCCAGCTGGACCTGCTTGTTCTCCGCCTCGATGTCCGCCACGTACGTCTCAAACACGGTGGGAACGTAAACCTCTGGGAACTCATCCTTACTGAACACTATCAGGAGGCACGTTTTACCGGAGGCTCCGTCGCCCACCACGACTAGTTTCTTCCGTATGTCAGCCATTGTTTTTCACACACAAAGTCCAATGTGCACTATGGCCGCTTTTCTTCCCTTTTACAACAACTTTAGATCGACTTGACCGGCAAACCCACTCCTACCTTAAAGTTCCAGTTAGCACTATCCACTGCTTCTCTTTATAAAGTACAGGATGTTTCCTAAATATAGCCAACCAATGGGATACAAGGAGATGAAGTCACAAGCTGTAAAACAGCAGGTGATTGGTTCACATCGCTTATCTTTTTATGGAGGCGGGTCTTCAACCAGCAGTAACCACCCAAATCAAACAGTCACTCGTGTCACATCCCACTGCAGCACCGAGTGCTAGGGTGGGTTGAATATGGATTTACGATACATCGCGATTGTTGTGATGATATTAGGAATCGGTATTTCACACCAGAATCAATATTTGTTTCAAAAAAAAGAGTTTGCATATGTCACCATCGGTAAACAGTGGTTGAAATATATGAATAGCATATATGCCATATATTTAGGTTCTAAGTGATTTCTTTATTCATTTATGGAATTGAGCAATTTATTAAGTCATTACTTTATTATTAATCAATAATAAATATGTGAATATTAGGGATGTAAAGATTAATCATGAGGCAGTTAAAAATCGATTCAAATGTGTCACGGTTCACATTGATTGTAATCGCAGTACTTTAAAAAATAAAATTAAATATATATATATATATATAATTTTAGATAGGGCGCTATCTATTTGGAATTTGAAATTCAGGACACACCACCATGTTTTAAATCATAAGTGTGGAAGCATTTTGGCTTCCCCAAGACAAAATAAAAGAAGTGAGAAAGAAAGAATATGTGAAATCCAAGGTAAGAGGAGCACAGAGAGGAAAGGAAGAAACAAGAGAGAGAATGAAAGCCATAGTTTGTTTATTCATATTATTTCTTTGATATGGGATTTGTCTTAAAGTCCAATTGTTAAGGCACAAAATACATTTCCAGTTGCACTTTTAAAAAGAAAAGGAACTATTATGCAGTTTTGCATAGTTTACTGTAGAGCCAGAATTTGTACTATTTGTACTATTTCTTTATTTATTTCATTAAGGATTCATTTTTCATGAAATTGCATTGTTTTGCATAGTTTATCAAGGGATTCTTTTGACAATGAAAGATAAAAGAAAATTGTACAGTATTTTTTTATTTTTGAAGAAAAAAAAGAATATTTTTCAGTTATCATTTCGTATCGGGAGTTGAGTGAATCGTTGCATCCAAAATAAATATAATAAAAATTAACTTTATTTTAGAGCAATTTTCAAGACTCATGTTACAAAGTGCTTTCCAAAGGCAGAAATACATTAGAAAATAAAAGATAGAAAGTCTTGGTCAGAGATTAAAACAGTTTAGGAAACAGAAATATAAAACAAGTTAGAAGTGAATAAAATCAGGAAAGGCTCTCCGATAAAAGTATTATTTCAAGAAGTAATTTGAATATTGTTACATAGTTTACAGACATGATCTCTTCGGGCAGATTATTCCAAAGTCTATCTGTATATCCTGTATCTATATCTGAAAATACATATTTATTTATTTTTAATGATGGTGGAGTTTGTCCTCCATAGTGGCTAACAATAACATGCTTTTTGATCCTTCCATGTGGCCCCTCCCATCACTGTAAAGCGGAATTAATCTATGAATTACTTGTTCATCCATTAAAGCTTTCTGTGAAGTGAGCAAGTCACTTCAGTCCTTCTTGGCTCACAGAAGGCTTTTGTTCAAACCCACGATCCATTTAGAAACATCATCAAAAAAATAACAATACACCTTTTTAATATGTCAGAGCAAACCTGAAAGCCTGGATCGGAAACCTTCAAACTTAAGGTGTGAGGCTGCAATGGTGCCCACTGTCTCACCACGTAAATTAAAGATGTATTGCAATGTCTCAACCTTTTTTTGGCTTGAATATTCTCTTAGTCTTTTTTTTTTTTAATATTCTCTTAGTCTTTTAATTTGATGATATCATGAGTAATACTCATATTTATTGTATGCAGGCCCTCTTCTACTCTATAAAACGTCTAGTGACGGGACAAAATTCCAGTGAACAAAATCCCAACCCAATTCCGTTTCAGTTTTTTTTTTTTTTTTTTTTTTTTCCACCCGTTTTACGGTGGAAAGTTGCATATAAATGTATGATATTGTCCCAAAACATGTCAATGAAGGCTTAATCCATGAAGCTGTCATGAAGCTATTTCCATTTAAGGGGTAAACAATGTGTCATATTGCAATTTCCACTTCATTTTGTTTAAAAATAAATGAAGATATAATAATAATAATAATAATAATAATAATAATAATGCCATTTCCGTTTGAAGAAGTCAATTCTGTGTTTTGCATTCGTTTTCAGGGAAAATCAACAAGCATTTTATTATTAAGTTTGGGTTTATGGCTATAGAGTTATGTGATGTGTTAACATGTTATGCTACTTTTATTGTAGTTGACAGACACCTCTAAAATACTAAAAAGTCATATCAATAAGATGTTGAAGCAGTTCCCTGGTGTTGCCATATACTCTATTCATGGAGGAAAAACTGAAAATTGATTAAAATTGATTGCAATCATGTGACATAAGCACGGGAAAACTGTCAACCCTGCAAATATTGTGGAGTTTCATTGATTTTGTGTATCTGGAAGGGTCAAAATATTATCTTGATTTGTAATTTACACAATGATTCATGTTTTCTGGATCATTTTTACTTTCTCTTGTAGGCTGAATTGGATGCTCTATAGAAGTGGTTCTCAACCTTTTCAACCCGTGACCTTCAAAATATAGGTGCCAGAGACCAGGGACCCCCACTGTACCTGAAGGTGGTTGAACACAGACAGGGCCATTTATAAGGGGGAATTAAGGGGAGATATTTATGGGGCTCATCCATAAAGTCAGCAAAATGATGGTCAATTGTTCTATGAATCTGTGATAACCACATTTATTTATTTATCTGAATAATATCCACTGTTACCCAAGAACTTTATTATTATAGTCATCTTAAAGATATTAATCCTTGTTTTAATCAGAAATAAAATGATAAAATTGGCAAAAATAATCATGAAATATGGTGAAAAAAGTTTAAAAGAGAAAATAATGGGTCAACATATGCAACATGACGCTGGAAAAATGGTGGAAAGAGTTTATAAGTGCCGAAAATATCTTGAAAGTGGAAAAAATGTGCAGAAAAGGCAATGAAAATTTGACGAAGAAGTGACAGAAATGGGAGAAATGTAGCAAAAATGCATTAAAAGAAGCAAAAATATGGCAGGAAAAAGTGATGAAAATAGGTTAAAACATGAAAAGTTTGGTGTACTTGCAGAAAAGGGTAAATATAAGCAAAAAAAAAAATGGGCTCAAATATTCTTAGTTTCTTGAAGGCATCTGGCCTCACAGTGTCTCACGACCTCAAATGGGGTCCTTACCCCAAGGTTGAGAACCCCTGCCCTAAAGGACCATATTTTGCCCTCGTGCCTTGAGTTGAAAGCCAGATGTGTAGACTAAAGTAACAGGAACTAGGTATTTTAAAAAATGAAAAATTCTTGACATTTTGGCCATTATTGCATTTTGTTTTTATATACGGATACTGTATATCAGAGTAGAAGCAAAGTGATTGCTTGCTGGGTGGAAACATTATACTACATCTATTTTATGTAATGCCTAAGACAATAATACAACGGTCATCTCATGGCACGCAGTAATTTTACTTGTACTTAATTATGTTTTAAAAGAAGTAAAGTAATTTGTTACATTTCTACACCAAACCATTACTGAGTAAATTCTATATATTTTTGTTTTAAAATGATCAACGGACATTGTGAAACTACAAAAAATGAAATTTTATTTTTAAAAGAATTGTACTTTTTGAGAAATCTT
This sequence comes from Gouania willdenowi, assembly GCF_900634775.1. Taxonomy (NCBI): domain Eukaryota; kingdom Metazoa; phylum Chordata; class Actinopteri; order Blenniiformes; family Gobiesocidae; genus Gouania; species Gouania willdenowi. The sequence continues at coordinate 9,135,969 of NC_041066.1, read as the reverse complement.
GTATTATTTACAGATGCCTTTGTGGAAAATAAATGAAGTCCTCTTTCAGGTCTCTTCCTTTTTAAGTTTATACATGAGATGTTTAATGTATGCAAGCGAACCGTGACAAGATTTAGTACCAAAAATAAACGTGTGGGGGTGAAAGTCACTAGTAACTATTTATTGGGCTACTTTTGACTTGTACTTGAGTATTTTATGTATGACTTAATTTTATTAGTACAATTTCAATGGAGTAGACTGAATAAACTAGACTGAAAGCTCAAGAGCAGAGAACAGAGAACATCATGTACTTTATTTTAACAAACGACTTGGAAAGTTTCTATAAGAATGTACCCATAAAAGTGTAATCTGCTCACATACCAGGGTTGGGGTCAATTACATTTTTCAGTTACAATTACGTTTTCAATTATCCATGTTCAATTACAATTCAATTACCATTAGAGTTACCTGCATTTTTTCCAAATTTGATTTCAATTACTATATTTTTTTCCTCAGATAGTCAATTACTAAAATTCAATAATAATTATTCATAATTTCTGAAAGTTAACCTTCCTCGTGTTAGCTTTTTGTTTGCATCTCTTATGATAATGAGTCTAATTTATTTCCTATCTACTGGAAATAGGCTACCTACTGTAATCAATGAAAATATAGGTTTTAATATTTTTTATAATGATAAAATGTGGGGAAGCTTGATATGAAACATTTTATTATTATTATTATTATTATTAATAATAATAATAATAATAATAATGATTAATTTGATTTTATATAGCACGTAATCATAGACACTCAAAGCGCTTTACAGAATTAAGGCATTATTCTTTCATTCCACACATAGTGGTGGTAAGCTACTATTGTAGCCACAACTGCCCCATCGGCACTATTAACTACATATGTGTAGAACTGTGCATAGAACTGTAACATGGTTTCCCAGTTTTGCGTTAAATTATGATTGACAATTTTTATAGAATTTTTAAAGCAATTTCCTCATTCAATTATCTGAACTCAATTACAATTTAATTACAATTATGACAGCAACAGATTATTAAAATCACAACTGCATTTATAATTAGGCCATAATTGTAATTAATTATCAATCATGCAATTACAATTATAATTGACTCCAACACTGGCTCACATACATACATACATACATACATACATACTGTATGTACAGTGTGTGCATACATACATACATACATACATACATACATACATACTGTATGTACAGTGTGTGCATACATACATACATACATACATACATACATACATACATACTGTATGTACAGTGTGTGTACATACATACATACATACATACATACATACATACATACTGTATGTACAGTGTGTGCATACATACATACATACATACATACATACATACATACTGTATGTACAGTGTGTGTACATACATACATACATACATACATACATACATACATACTGTATGTACAGTGTGTGCATACATACATACATACATACATACATACATACATACATACATACTGTATGTACAGTGTGTGCATACATACATACATACATACATACATACATACATACTGTATGTACAGTGTGTGTACATACATACATACATACTGTATGTACAGTGTGTGTACATACATACATACATACATACATACATACATACATACATACATACATACATACATACATACATACTAGGGGAAACCACACTGATGTAACGTGTGAAAAGTGATGCCATGTGTTGCAGTGATGTGTCTGACTGGTGGATTAATTGTAATGTATTGATGCATTAACCTGACCGTGAGAGCTTTGCATTGACAGTGTTGTACGCATGTCTACGCAGTTCAGGCTATTTACAGGGAGGGGGCACCAGTGTAGGCAAACTCAGCAGTGTCTGTACCCAACCCTGCTAAATCACCGCTCTCTCTCCAAGGAAACAAAACAATATAGATTTGGCTCCACGGTGTGCGACCAGCACAGACCCTCAGTGAACACGACAACGCGTGAGTATCTCCTCTAAATGAGCTCAGCTAGACGGGCTCGGTTCCTGTAGGAGAGGCGGCCGCCGAGCCGTGTGTCTTTCCCCTTTTGTTTAGCGGTGAAGGCCCCTCTGTTTGGAACTTGAAGGGGGGCCATGTTGTTTAGCCGCTGAGTGTTTGGATGATGTCTCGGCTAACACAACAGATACTTAGCGATCGGTGTCTTTTAGCCACTAACGTTAATAGTTGCAATGCCCCGATTTGACTTATAAATGTGCATAGATGGGGCCCGTTTTAAGCCAAGGGGGTAATCATTTCCAACCAACGACAAAAGCCTTCATTTAATTTCCAAAACCAAAAATTAAAACATCATTTCGTGAAGCCGACTTATAATAAACATTACAGGCCTGCGGCCATTAGCATTAGCATGTCGACTCGTGAGGTAACACTAGTTAGCATTAAATAGCTTGTTGCAGCGCTTCGTTGGAGACAGTGAAGATGGTGCAGTTAAACCTCACCATTATTCTACAAAGAATAATGGTGAAGTAAAGTATACTAATGGGACTAAAATTGTTGTGGTAACCGCTTTAGCGAGCTAATTAGCAGTGTAGTTTGCAGACCCACTTTGAAGTTAGCCTCCGATGGGTGGCTTCCGCTTTGTGAGTTCAGGACAATTATAAGGGAAAAGTAGTGTTGTTTTAACTCTTTTAATTTTTATTTGTATTTTAATTTGTTTAGACCTTGATTAGGGTGTAATATTTATAACCTTAAGTATTAAATGAACCCAGACTACACAGCTAGTATGAGGCCTGTCGGCAAAAATATGTGAGCCGTTCTTCAAATCTTTGTCTGCTGCCTCAGGAAAACAAAGAAAAGATAACTAAAATGTAGGTAAATGGTGAAAATGTAAAGTATTTTATTTTATTTTATTATTATTATTATTGCAGCAGCACAAACACACTGTACTATCTGAAAGTTGTCTCACCTTGTGGAGACAAAGTAACATTTCTGTATTAAAATCATAAGACAGAGTATTTCAATTAAATGAAACTGTCAAAACAGCTTGTACCTTTATTCAAACCAAAAAGTCAGAATAATGTATATTAAGTTAAAAAAAAAAAAAAAAAAAAAAAAAAAACACCTACAGTCGGTGTCATTATGTTTTTCTTTACTTGTCAGTGGTTATTAAGTGTACCAATGAAACAAACACATTTTATTTTAATAAAATAGAAAAAATAAACATGGACAAAGATACATTTTCACCTGTGTTCTGTCATATAAACATAAGGAACACTTAGACAACTTCGTAGCACTTTGTTATAGTGTGGTACATAATTGAGAAAAGCACATACATTGTGAAAACTGAATTTATAATTGTACAGTTTTGTTTTTTTCAGTACTGTGTATAATATATAACTTTATAATAATAATAATACTATTTTGTAAATTCCTTGTTATTACTGATGCTGACTGACTACTACAGTGCCCAAACGTCAGAAAGGCAAACCAACACATATAACATGTTTATGATACAAGAATACATTTCTATACTTCAGTTAGCATATATTGCTAATGTTATTTCTATACTGAAATATGTTTCTCGAGGTTATTGCAGTCACAGCATATCTGAGAAATGTTTTGAGGAAGGGGGAATTCGTTTTTCTAGTTTTCTTGAAGGCATTTTGAGTTCTGACAAACTAGAAAAACTCTTCTCATTGCATAAAGCAACTAAGCATCCCTTTACTTACAAAGGCTATAGAAACCACTTGGAAACGAACTTCAACCCCCTTCCCTGCTAGGCTAGGCTAGGCTATCAGGCTAGCTTGTTAGAAGCTTGCTGCTCGGCTTTCTACATCAAACCAGCAGTTAACACGAAATTCACAAAAATGACTGATTTCATCGTTATAAAAGTCATCCACTCACTAGGTAGAAACATGACAAAATGTAACAGGCGAGTTAAGACTATGTTAAAAACCAATATTCATCCTGAGTAGCAGCATGTTAGCTTTTGATCCCAGGTTAACGTTTGGCTAACGCCATGTTAGCGTGGAGTAAATGATTAATTTAACTTCTTGAGTACAATAGGAATGTCAAATCGAGAAGGGGGGGAAAAAAAAGTGCTACATAGTTTCAAACATTACAATTAAATGTCTTTTGTGTAGTTAGCGCTGAAAAGTGTGCCACTAACTACAAACATTGTGTACTATTAAAGCACATTAAACTAATTGATGTGAAAAATGTCTGTATTCACTTCAGGTAAATTGGCATTTTAGCAATTTTTTATAATCCAAAGACAGTTAAAGATGACTGCATTTCTCGTAGTTTGTACATAGTAATATCAAAGTGATGGGTTGGATAATCCTGACTGACATATTTAACATTTATTACAGAAATAAAACTGAATTGTAAATTAGGACTGATTTTCTAAGACAATGCTTATTTCATAGGGGAAATTACAGTTGCTGCCCATTCTAACATGATGCAACATGCCACACTGTTTGTGTTGTGCAGACCAAATAGCACCAACTGAGCTTAGTTTTGCAATTGATTTTTTTATGCATGTAATAATGACGTATTTTATTTTTTTCATCAACTTTCTGAGCTCTAATAGACATGTTCTTATAAATGTTAACCACTCTGTTTAAGTATTACTTTTTTTATTCTTCATACCATCAAATACTTTTATCAAAGTGTCTACAGTTCTGGACCCGGACCTCAGACAAACCTGACTTTAGAGGGTTTTCACGGCGCGTCATCAACCCGGAAGTCGCCATTTTGGAGGTAAGCAGCCGGTTTACAAACAGCACACAAATGAGCAAATCCCAAATTTTGAGAGGAAATGGTGAACTATTGCCTTGTTTTTGGCTGTACTAATCGGTCAGACCGTGAAAAACATGTGGAGTTTTATAGACTGCCAAAGTTATAACAGATCAGGGAAGAACAATGTCTGCATTTTATAGTCAGTAGTTTTACATCAGGAGAGCAGCAGCTGAGCATCCCCGCTCAAAATTTGGGGTTTCCTTGTTTGTGTGCTGTTTGTAAACCGGATACTTATCTCCAAAATGACTACTTCCGGGTTGATGACGAGCCGTGAAAACCCTCTATAGTTCCGGCACTTGTTAGGATGGCCGAGTGGTCTAAGGTGCTAGACTCAAGGATTTTCCCTTCCACTGATGTGGGTTTGAATCTCACTTCTGACGTAGTTTTTTCTTCTTCTTCATTTTAACATATTTGACATGGCAAATTTCACCTTTAAAAATACATATACAAAAAAACATTTTAGGATATTTCCTGGGTTAGGGCTAAAATAAAACTGACGGAACTATAGCTAGAGGGACACGGGTCTGGCAGTGACGGAACTACCGGCTTACTGCGAACGCATGCACACAGGCAGTGCCGGAACTATAGTCAGGTTTGTCTGAGGTCTGGGTCCAGACCAACAGCAACAGCCTTCTTTTATTTGATCATAAACCAAAGTTAAGGCAAAGTTAATCCTGATAATTACACAAAATACGATGCTGTTACACTGTCAGTAATAAAACTAAATGTTTTTGAAATATTCGTTTTATTTTTCACTTTTCCTTAATCATCATGTATTGTTTTTAGGCTTTCCCGTGGAATGAGCGTTCCATGCAGCATCCTAGGTATGAATGACGTGGCCTGGCAGGAGACAAGAGGTGGGATGCTGCATGCTAATGGCGCTCCTGAGTCCGGGGGTGTCCGAGTACATGGAGGAGTACCGCTAGCCACAGTGGGAGCAGCTGGCCAGGCTCCTGGTGGGCCACACTTACAGGGCATGGACCGCGGCACTAATGCCACCCCCGGCACCCCACAGCCCCCCGTCAGTGGAAGATCTCAGGACGACGCCACAGTTGGATACTTCTTTCAGAGGCAGCCTGGCGAACAGCTCGTTGGTGTCACGCCGAGCAAACATCGCTGGCCAACTGGCGACGCCAATCATGTTGATCAGGTAAAGTCACGTGTTTGTGCATTGGGTCAAGTTTGATAAATATGGGAAAATGTGGGTTATCGAAACTGTTAATTTTCTCTTTTAGTTTCCATGGAACGAGTGCATGTATGATATATTTCTATACTGCATGTCTTTGTTGAAAAGCATTGTTTTCTTGCTGTTTATTAAGATACTGGGACACAAATTAAACTGAGTGTGGTTATCAAGCAAAATAATAGACTAACACAATAAAATAAACAGCAATTTGTATCACAAATATTGTCTAGAATAAACCACTTTACTAAGTCTCATCAATTGTCAAACCACAAAAACAGGATAGCTTATCCCATACTTGTAAAATCGAGGCCTGCGGACCACGTTCAACCCACAGGACGACTATATCCGGCCCCCAAGATGATGTGTTATTCATTGGCCATGTTAACATGGGAGGTTTAATTCCTCTTTAAAATAGAATAAAAGTGAACATCTCTTTAAACTGACCTTGTGAACACTTAATTCATAATGCTAATTTAATTCCAAATTAAACTTAAATTCAAATGAAGTGGCTGGTTTATTCCAATTTTTATTCCGAATTAGATAATTCCTCTTTCTTGTAAACACTTAATTCCCCTTTAAGTTAATTCTGGTCGTTCTGCACATGTGCGATTTACCGCGATGACGACATGATCCAAGATGGCCGTCCTGACTAGAGCCGAGACTATTTGATAAGAGCCTTAGAAGACATTGATATAATGAAGAAAGTGGATGGGCTTTAGCATAAACATGCTGACTTTCACACGGACACACAGACTTATTAAACACGCACTGACCTCGGTAAACAGAACAGGCTTCACCTGGTACTAGGACCCGGAGGCGGAGTAAATGCGGCCCTGTACTGCATTCACAGGCTGTATTTTCATCAGGTACCTGTTTTTAGAGCTACTATCTTCACCAGGGAGCAACTATTTATTCCACAGTTTTACTGGGCTTTTTTTTTTACCGGTGATTAGCTCCTATCTCCCTTCCGCTCCGAGGTCCAAAATGAAAGCCGTATATTATTGTCGAGCTGCTGCTTCAAAAGTACAATCAAAATAAAAGTGGAAACAGTTCTCGTGGTCTTTTGTGTTATAACCGACAATAAAAGGTTTGTCGTCACGTTCTTCCCGTTCAATCAGAGCTTTCCCAACCCCCAGACCTAAAGCAGAATTAAATAAAGCCGAATAAACCGGTTTTCCATGTAAACTGCAATTGGAGAATTACTATTTTCATGTAAACACGAAACAGAACACTTTAATTCAAAATGATTTAATTCGGAATACCTAATTCCGAATTAAAAGACATCATGTAACCGTGACCATTGATGCATGGGATGAATAAAATCTTTCCATTAACAAACTAGGAAACCAGCCTGTTTTTATGTGGGTCTTATATGACAGGCTTTAAATAATATAAGTGAAGACTGCACTTTGTATTTTATGTTGTGAGTTTGGAAGCACATATATGTTTGAGCAACTTTTATCTGCATTGAAATTGAACAAAACAGAAGTTTCACAGATGCAGACTTTCATGTGATCTTGGGAATTTTCATGGCTAAAAACTCTCAACTATGACAAACTGATGGCAAAGAAAATGTCACATTTTCACCTTTATTCATTCATTGTCTGACCTGCTTGTTCCTGTTCAGGGTGGCACGGGTCAAAGGGTGCTTTATTTACATTTTTAAATGATTTTTCATCAAAAATGTTGTTGATAATGTAATATAAACATAACTGCTTTTAAATATATATATAAAAAAATTGTGAGCTTGATTTGGCTCTGAAGTATTTGAAATGACTTTGAAAAAGTTAATTGTTTACCTATATGAAAATTTTCTGATAATACATCTAAAGATAGATAATTTCCATCAAATAAATTAATTTATATTGGTACAAACAATCCCACACTGAACAGATCATTAGTGTGTTAATGCAGTAAATGTCCTCTTCACTAACAAGATGGTGGCTTCAGGCTTTGTGTGGACACAGCAGGGATGCAAGTGTTGTTGATAACTGAGCTTCAGTTGTAATATCCTTTGTTACAGTGTGAGCAGCTTCCATTGAGTGCTGGGGTTTTCAGTGGCTCTTTGAACTCAGATTTATTATTCAGAATATTGTAATTAAAAATGCTGTATCAAAACAAGTTTCTACAGTGGTCTAAATCTCCAATTTTTTTAAAGAAAATTTTGAGTTTTGATTTGATTTTCGATTTCTTTTTTCAATGCACTTAAAAATGACTGCAGATATCAAATATATTGTCAAAAGTGTAACTTTATTGCTGTGATTGTCCTCAACAGTTGAAATGCATAGAACAATCCCAAAACAAAAAGTAAATGAGTCTCTGTCATTCAACAATTTCAAGCTTTAACCCAGGTTTAAGTAAAAGTGCAATAGCAACTTCACAGTACCTTAAATTTTCTAATTAAAAAATCAGATAACTACATATTCTAATCTATAACATATAAAATTACAATTAAAAAAAAAAAAGTCTTCCTTTAGCATCTCAGCATTGTGCGAATAAAAAATTCAAAGGGTAAACAGAGTGGGCTGGCTCACATCGGAATGCAAAAAAGTGTTCGGAAAACAAAAATTTAACTCAAATTTGCAAAATAAAAATCTTTTATATCTACAAATTTGAGTAAATCGATTTTTTTTGCCCAGCCCTAAGTTACACACACATCGCTACGACACCTCTTGGTAAACAAAAATGTATAAATCCCATTGTTTTGTGATAGGTTTTCCTGAATTGTATTTTGTGTCTTTTCTTATTCCAGGTTCGTGCTGTCGATGAAATGAACTACAACTTTCAAGCTCTTGCACTGGAATCCAGAGGAATGGGAGAGGTAAGGGGAATATACTTGTTCATCATAAGTTGCCACTGAGTGCTAAAAATAAATAAAGGGAAACAACACAATGTGACTTCCATTCATTTCTTTCACACTTCTCGGATCCAACCTGTCCAGTTAGGAAACAACACTAGGGCCCTATAAAATCCACGTGGACGGAATCATGGAATTGCCCAATGAAAACGGAATCCACTGTTGAACACGGAAATTGACAGAATTGGGATGAAATGCCGTCACCAAGAGGCACAGAATGTGTTTTTCATGGGGTAATGTTTCCAGGGAGAGCTGATTAGGTGCACCAGCATCCCCCCTCCCATCCTGGCTGATTTAAACATTGTCTAAACTGCCAAAAAACTACGCAACTCATCACTTACTCCAAAACACGGAGCCACACTTAACTTGTGTCTGTGAAGCGCCGTCTGTTTCTCCTCGAGCGCTGTGGCGCTCCGTGACAATGAGCAGACTTCAGCTTCACCCGCTCACAGTGTGTTAACAGCATCAGTGGATTAAGTTGTTCTGTTGTGGACGAGACCACCAATGCCAGGGATTGTAGAGTCTGAAACATCGTAGGCGAATGATAACTCCTGATACTTTAAAATATTCTGGACCCTAGTGGTAAAATAACTGATGCACCCTTGTATCCATTCGTTTTTGTTTAATTATTATGGTCTGGAATGATGTCATCAAGATGATTTAAATTAATGTGATCAAAACTTAATCAATAAACCTGCTCAGATTCAGTAAACCATTGATCCCTGAGGGGAAATTGGGTGACATTATGCTGCTCTCATACATCTTTATATGATATATAAATAATTAAAAAGGATCGGTCAGAATAATCCATTTGCAGCTTCGCCACTGGTGCTCTGTGTGTTTAATAGGGATGAGAGCAGGTTTACAATGAGCATGTGACAGAATGTTCTGCTGCCTGCAACCTCCTCCTGGTTCAGTGGTGGTCTGGGGAGGCTTTTCTTTAGAGGGTCCTCCATGTGCTAGCCAGAGGTACCCTGACTGCCTTCAGGTGCAAGAATCAGACCCATGGAGGCCACACGTTCTTCATTTGTGCTTGATTTGTAGAATTTCCACAGAAGTTGGATCAGCCAGTGATCTGATTATAATTTTGAATCCAGACCAACATGGGATAATGATTTTGATTTCCATTGATCATTCTTCTTGTTCTCAATGCAATCCACTATGTAATGAATGAAGATTTTCAACTGAAAGATTTCATTTACTGAGATCTAGGACATGTTTTTTTTTAAATGTTCCCTTTATTTATTTATAGTAGTCTTGTCAAGATTGCTGTTTTCCAACTCCTTGAGAAGTAGAAGACATAAATCTTACAGTTTCATTATCTCTTCTGTCTTGGTTGTTCTAGATAACCAGATTAAAAAAAAAAAAAAAAAAAAGATGCAGCGCAAAAACCTTGTCTATGTTTAGATGAGACCTTGTCTTGTTGCTATTCTTAGTCTTGCCTTAGTGCAGCTTATTTCACATGTTTACTCTTGTTAGTGTCGGTGTGGCCTACAAGGCTCCAGAACTGAAACCTTTTCAGAAAGCTGGCAAAGGGCCTTTTGATGGGAAAGGACTCTTAACTAGCACACATTAGCCTTATGTTGCTAATCTGTATCAACAGAGGAAGTACGAGTAGGGAAATGACACCACCCACAAACTATTGAAACAGAAAGGGTGTTGGCTGAAAGCACAATTAGTCTTTAGTGATGAAGTCATCTTGTGTGTCAGATTGTGATTTAGATAAAGGTGTGTAATTCCACCCCCCATATGTACTCATGCTGCCGTCTTACATGTTATACATGCATATCTGGAAAAACTGCTAAGCAATTCCCTTTGTCATTCTAGCTCTTGCCTGCGAAAAAGCTGTGGGATTCAGATGAGTTGGCCAAGGATGGGAGGAAAGGGATGCTACTTGGAGAGGAGTGGAGAGACAACGCATGGGGATCATCTCGTGAGTATCTTCTATATTTTTTACGAGTTTGACCTAGGGATGCACCGAAATGAAAATTCTTGGCTGAAACCGAAAATGAGGAAACCAAGACTGAAACGCCGAAAGAAATGACTGTGCCAATTATTAGAACCGTTGCATTCATGGCTCTGAATGTGTATGGACCTCACTAAAACCAAGGCATTGCAATTGCATAAATTCATATTAATGCTTCAAAGAATACCTGAATGAAAATTTCCATAAATGCAAAATATAAAGTACAATATAAAACCCACTCATGTGGTCATTAAATATTAGTGTACACGCCTATAACTGACGGGGCTGCTGAAAGATAGTGTGTTTGCTCACGTCATCACAACATCCTGCTTGGGCCAGGTTATTTTGGTGATGATTGCATAAAAATGGCCCAAAAGTACATTTTCGGCTTTCAACCAAAACTTTTCGGTGCATCACTACTTTTAATCAGCGTAGAACTTTTCACAAGTGTGAAAGGATCTCTTGTGAAATACCATCATATCTCATTGTTTCTGCGACTGCTTGTTTAGATCATTCAGTTTCTCAGCCAATCATGGTGCAGCGGCGACCAGGCCAGGGTTTCCACGGAAATGGAGATGCCAATTCCGTGCTTTCACCCCGCTCAGAGGGTGGAGGCCTGGGTGTCAGCATGGTGGAGTACGTCCTGAGCTCCTCTCCCGGTGACAAGATGGACAGTCGCTATAGGAACGGTGGCTATGTGCGTAACCTCTCTTCTTTAACGTGTAAACATTGATTTGCTGTTATTAGGTTTAGTCTAAGGTTGGTTATAAACTTGTCTTTTTGGGATTGCAGGGTGGAGCAGATACTGACCAAGATGGTAGAGAGAAAACCGATCCACAAGAGAAGGTGTCACCATTTGAAGAAGACAAAAGTCCAGAGATGAAGGTGGGAGAGGAGAGCGATGCGGCCAAAGCAAATGGGAGAGGTCTACTTAATGGCATGGACAGAGACTGCAAAGACTTCAAGTAGGCCTCACTCCTGGATTATTCAAATGAAACACAGTTGCTTCTGTTTAAATTTTGCTTAAATTATATCATGTTGTCTCTGTAGTCCAACACCTGGCAGTCGTCAGGCTTCTCCCACAGAGGCAGTGGAGAGAATGGGTCCCAGTCAGACTGGCTTGGAGATGATGGGACAGCATCATCCTCATCAGCTCCAACAGCAAAACCCCATTCACAACAAGGTCCCAACCGAGGACTTCTCAAACCAAGAGGCCCAAAACATGGGAGGCATGGAGCAGCAAGCGGGCGTGGAGTCACTACAGTTCGACTACGCTGGAAATCAGATCCAGGTGGACTCCTCTGGCACTCCTGTGGGTTTGTTCGACTACAATTCTCAGCAACAGGTTTGTCAATGCACCTCATTTATGAAATGATCCGAGCAGCAGGGGATTACATTGTGTCTTTGTTTTCCAGCTATTCCAGAGATCCAACCAGCTTACTGTCCAGCAGCTCACTGCAGCCCAGCAACAATATGCTCTGGCTGCAGCTCAGCAGCAGCACCTCGGTGAGACCTTGATTGATTGACATTAATGTGAAAAACCTCTGTATGAGAATGCTAATGGTTTCCTATTATTCCTCAGCTGGCCTTACTCCGGCATTCGTGCAGAACCCTTACATCATTAACGCTGGCCCCCCTGGGACTGACCCTTACACCGCTGCAGGCCTGGCAGCAGCTGCTACACTTGCAGGTGATAAAACATCACAATACAGTTTTTCCTTCCGTGTGTGTGTGTTTTGTATGCTAGAAGATCTTACATTTCTTTTCTTGTTTAGGTCCTACCGTTGTCCCTCCTCAGTACTACGGTGTTCCTTGGGGTGTGTATCCAGCCAATCTTTTCCAGCAACAGGCTGCATCAAATGCCAATCATTCAGCTAACCAACAAGCATCCAATCAGGGACCAGGGCCTGGCCAACCACAGGTAAGGAAACAAATAACTGGGTTCTCATTGATTGAAGTGACATACCGATTTTATTTTTAATCTTGCTCATTTCATTATGTGGATGGAGGGAAACATTCCCATCCAATTTCTTAGTTTATCTTAACTTTCATTTATCACGGTGCTGGACACTATGTGATGTATTCAAAGAAATGGTTTCAATTATTTTGTTCTTATTTTAATGAGTTGCAGGATGCATCTAATTGCATGCATTACAGTTTTTGTGAGACTACTTTCTGTTGTTTCCCGTCAGGTGATGCGCACAGGGACCAACCAACGACCCCTAACACCAGGACAAGGGCAACAGAGTCAGCAGGAATCTTTAGCTGCAAACCCTGCTTTGGCATATGCAGGAATGTCTGGTTGGTAGATCCAAGAATCAGAAGATTACTCTGTATTTTTTTTTGTGCAGTGTTTGTGAACAGTTTAAAAGGGATTTAGATGTTTACAAAGTTGGTTGTGTATGATGTTTGTCATTTTGTTTTTCTTTTTCAGGTTATCAAGTCTTGGCCCCTGCAGCTTACTATGACCAAACTGGAGCCCTGGTGATGGGCCCAGGAGCCCGAACTGGTCTAAGTGGGCCAGTTCGTCTTGTTCAAACTCCTCTACTCATTAATCCTGCTGCAGCACAAGCAGGTAAGCACTGACATGAAAGATAATGCTGTTTTAACTCTTCGGCTTAGTTCTGCCTGACCGTTTAACTTTTACACTTGTTTGTTCGTAACAGCTGTCTCTGCCTCTGGCTCTGGAAACAACATGTCTGGTCCTCCAGCCAACGGACTGTACCGCTCCATGCCTCAACCTCAGCCGCAGCCTCAGCAGCAGCAGGCTCCGCCTCCCAGCAGCGGCCTCCAGTCCAGCTCGTTCTATGGCTCTGGTTCACTCCCCAACACCTCGCAGAGCAGCTCCCTGTTCTCACACAACTCCGCGGCCCAGCAGCCGAGCTCCTCCCTGGGCTTTAGCAGCGCCGGGGGTTCTCTTGGCGTGGGCCTTGGTTCTGCTCTTGGAGGCTTTGGTTCTTCTGGTTAGTAGATAACTCCAAGCTGCTAAAAACTAAACAGTCCCATTCATTTTTTGAAAACAATGGCATTACTAAGTGTGTAAGAAAAAATTGATTCGGTGATATTTCACAGGGCGATTATCGTATCGATCCAAAAAAAAATGTCAATTAATTTTTTTAATCATGTTTTTAACACACAAAAAAAACATTTAATTGCGCTACCATACAGTATGCATAGCACGTAAATGCTAGGTGTCAGTGAACCACGTCAGACCTTGTTAAACTACCTCACTCCTCAATGTATTTTAGGTTGGGAGTTGATTGCACTTTATTTTTTCTAAAACATACTGGGCACTTTAATAGATGTGTGGTGACTTTTTTTTTTATATTAAAGAAATTAAGAACTTAACAGAATCAGAATTTGTTGTAGATGCAAAAATGTAATTTGACAGTTTGATAAACATATCACTTGTTTTTGATATTGGTCCTTGAATTACAGTTAATTACCATTTACTTGTTCTTACAAGTAAAAAAAAAAAAAAAAAAAAGATGAAATAAATTGTATTTCATACCATCTTGTACTTTTTATTGATATCACGATATATTGCGATGTATAATGTAATGGGATGTATCGGGATATATTTTATCATGACATGCAAATTGTGCTCTACATTTTTTGATATACAATATTATTGTTTGTATGTTTTCTTGTAGTATCCAGCTCTACCAGCAACAGCGTGTCTCGCAGGGATTCCCTTCTGGCGAGTTCTGACCTTTACAAGCGTGGAGGAAGTAGTTTAACCCCCATCGGCCAACCATTTTACAACAGCCTGGGTTATTCCTCCTCACCCAGCCCCATCGGCCTGACGCCAGGTCACTCCCCTCTCACTCCTCCTCCATCTCTGCCCTCTTCTCACGGATCGTCTTCCAGCCTTCACCTCGGTAGGTTTACGATAATCAAACCAATTCTTTGCATTTGCAAAACAAATTTCACGTGAAATTAGTAATGTTAGTTTTGGTGAGTTTATTGATGGCGTGCGCCTCTAGGTGGCCTGACAAATGGCAGTGGGCGGTACATCTCTGCAGCTCCTGGGGCCGAGGCCAAATATCGGAGCGCAGGCAGCACATCGAGCCTGTTCAACTCCAGCAGCCAGCTGTTCCCTCCCTCTCGGCCACGTTACAACCGCTCCGACGTCATGCCGTCCGGACGCAGCCGCCTGCTGGAAGACTTCCGCAACAACCGTTTCCCAAACCTTCAACTCCGTGACCTGCCGGGACACATGGTGGAGTTCTCTCAAGATCAGCATGGTTCCAGGTGATTAGGATCAGCGTTATGACTGGCTTCAGAAGCAGTTTTCTTTGGGATATATTTAGATCAACGGAAGTCTGTCACTTTTCTCTATTTAGGTTTATCCAGCAGAAGCTAGAGAGGGCGACTCCAGCTGAAAGGCAGATGGTGTTTGGAGAGATTCTGCAGGCAGCGTACCAACTAATGACCGATGTGTTTGGAAACTACGTCATTCAGAAGTTCTTTGAGGTTTGTCCTGGTAATAGTACTGGCTGCTTAAACTGTTTTTTCTAGCTTATCTGCATCATGGTTTGTTTTGTCCCTGACACAGTTTGGAAGTGCAGACCAGAAGCTAGCTTTGGCCACACGCATTCGGGGGCACGTTCTTCCTCTGGCTTTGCAGATGTATGGTTGCAGAGTTATTCAAAAAGCCCTGGAGTCTATTTCCTCAGACCAGCAGGTAATTGTAAGTGAGATTTCACTTCCTTTTTAAAAACATAGTGTTTGAATTCATAACACAAACACATGAAGAATTTGCAATGTATGGGGAGATGTTATGATGTCTTTATCTCTTCCTCTTAGAGCGATATAGTCCGTGAACTGGACGGCCATGTGTTAAAGTGTGTGAAGGACCAGAATGGAAACCACGTGGTACAGAAGTGCATTGAATGTGTCCAGCCTCAGGCACTGCAATTCATCATCGATGCCTTCCAGGGACAGGTAGCTTCTTCGCACAGCACAGTTATTGCACTAATGTGTTAAGGCAGTGTTTTTCAACCTTGGGGTGGCTTGGAGTTTAAATGGGGTCATCATCTGAAACGTTTAGTAATTGGTAAAACAAAAAAATACTGATTAGAAAATAGAATTTTTATAATTGCTTTTTCTCAAATTAAAACACACAATCTTAAACAACTGTTTTTTTTTTTTACTTTCACTTTTTCATATATAAATGTAGTTAATAATAAAATGAAGTTTTTGTAATACATATAACAAACATGAACAAATAGTAATTCTAGAAATAAATGTCTATAACTTTGAGAGAAATTCTTGATATCAAAATGGGGTCAAGATCCAAAAAAGGTTGTAAACCACTGTGTTAAGGTTTCATTTGTTCAGGAAATTTACTTTGAAATGTACTTTTGTTCTCCTGACATGTTTCGACTGCCAGCTGTCAGTCTTCCTCAGAGGCATCTAGTGATTGCTTTTATGTATCCCTACGAGATCTTTCATAAGGAAAGCATCAAAGCATCTACTGATCACTTTCATGTGTCGTCTTGGTCTCTCTTCTCCAGAGACCATTGAAGGCGATCAGTAGATGCTCTGATGCTTTCCTTATGAAAGAACTCGTAGCGACACATCAAAGCAATCACTAGATACCTCTGAGGAAACACTGATAGTTGGCAGTCGAAAAATGTCAGGTGATCGAAGTAAATTTCACTGTAAATTTCCTGAAAAAAGTTGAATAAATGAAACCTTAAGATATTAAAAAAAAGACAATATATACTTGCTTGAATAAATACTGCTATTGCACAGCATGTAATTTTGATAAAAGTGCAGATTTCATCATTTTTGCGTGATTTCACAGGTGTTTGTGCTCTCCACACACCCCTACGGCTGTAGAGTGATCCAAAGGATTTTGGAGCACTGCACACAGGAACAAACTCTGCCCATCCTGGAAGAGCTTCATCAGCACTCTGAGCAGCTGGGCCAGGTGAGCCCCGCCCACCGTCTGATCACTGTCTGCTTTGGGTCTTATTTATTTTTGCATGTCTGCTTCATTGTTTGAACATTTCATATGTTTAGCCTGTCTCAGTTGGTGTGCATTTGTAATGTGCTAGTGTATATGTAAAGTGTAAGATTGAATGTGTTTTGTGCTGTTTAGCTGTCATTTACATCTGACATTTTGTGATGATTTAAACATCCACCTGCCCCCCTGACTTATTTCATCTAGAAATATCAAGGCGTATCATTGGAGCTGACACCCAAAACATATTATACAGTGTCCCGTGATGCACTGTTCAAGGTCAGAGCAATTTGCCTCTCTCTTGCGGATGTCCCTTTTTGCTCCCTTTATTTCCTCCCACTTTTTAATTTCAACTTTCTTCTGTAAAAAACTCTAACTAGTTGAATTTTGAATTCTTTGGGCCTTTCCTAACCCGTTGAGCCGCCTTCTCTCTCTCGCTCTCCTCTTTCCCCCGCTCTTGCATCTTTGCTTATTGCATTTTCTGGTCAATCTGTTTTTCTGCTCTCATGAATACAACGTTTTGAAGCAAAAACAATCAGCAGCAGGAATTGAAATATCTCTAGTCACTCAAAAGTGTACACCTGTAATTGTAACCTAAATATCAGAGCATCAAAAACAGTTAAAACAGATTGACCGATATGCATTTGAAGGCAAAAACTCTCCTACTTTAACACAAGATTGTCAATTGCAAGTTATGCCTCTTGATTTGCTTGGTCAGGTGGGTTCATTCCGCACCAAAAACACACACCCATGCCTGTCTATCACCCGCTTCTGAAGGGGCAAAGATGCTTTTGGTGGTGTTGTCTGGTCAGCAACATGTCAAACCAGGAGCATCTGTTTTGTCTGACCTTCTGCAGTGATGACAAAAGGGTATTTATTCACGGTGCCGCACAATGTGGGGTGTCACTCATTCGTCAGCCCGTCATTGTAGAGATGCATGATTATCTCATAACCAGTATAAGACCAGTGCTTCAAGGCAGTGCATGAGTATTTCCGTTGTGATATGTGAGTTTGTGCACTGGCTTTACCTTTAACTCATTGCTGCGCTGCCCCCTGCAGGATCAGTATGGTAACTACGTTATTCAGCACGTTTTGGAGCACGGCAGACCAGAGGACAAGAGCAAAATAGTGGCAGAGGTTCGAGGAAAGGTTCTTGTCCTCAGCCAACACAAGTTTGCAAGGTGAGCCATATCATTCACTGTTAACATCAGGAGGTCTTTTTCAAACAATAGAAACCATACATAATATGTTAACAGTTTTTATCAATGAAAATATTTTATGGATGTATTTTCTATGGTTTTTTTGAGAGTTTTGTTTTAGCCATGATCAGCCATTTATTTATGACCATGTTCTCTGAGCTGCAGTGTTACATTTTTCCCCAAAAGAGGATGTGCATGAGGATTGAGGATTTGAGCCAGTTTGGCTAAGGTCATGTTGTAGTGGGTAATGATAGTTCCTTTATGTTTCTCCCAGTCTGTCATGGTTAAAGGTGGGCCAATGTAGGGCTGGACGATATATCGAGATTCAAGATATAACAAGTATGGTATTTTGGCAAAATCAAAAATTACAATATCACTCATATGTATACCATGGCTCAGTGGTAGAGTGGGTTGTCCAGTAACCGAAGGGGTGGGGGTTCTAATCCCACCCTAACCGAGTCATTGTCGTTGTGTCCTTGGGCACGGCACTTCACCCACATTGCCTTGTACGAGTGAGTATGAATTGTGCATTAATGTTGGTGGTGGTCAGAGGGGCCGTAGGCGCGAAATGGCAGCCACGCCTCTGTCAGTCTGCCCTAGGACAGCTGTGGCTACATTGTAGCTTACCACCACCGGTATGACTGTGTGAGTGACTGGCGTGAATGAATAATGGTTTCTGTAACGCACTTTGAGTCTTCTCGAAGAAAGCGCTATATAAATCCAAGCCATTATTATTATTATTTTTTTATATACAGGTGCTAGTCATATATTTAGAATATCATGAAAAAGTTTTATTTCAGTGATTCCATTCAAAAAGTGAAACACACAGACTTGATGTATTTCAAATGTTTATTTCTTTTAACATTGATGATTATGGAAACCCCAAATTCAGTATCTCAGAAAATTAGAATATTACTTAAGACCGATACAAAAAAAAGATTTCTAGAAATGTTGGCCAACTGAAAAGTATGAACATGAAAAGTATGAGCATGTACAGCACTCAATACTTAGTTGGGGCTCCTTTTGCCTGATTTACTGCAACAATGCGGCGTGGCATGGAGTGGATCAGTCTGTGGCACTGCTCAGGTGTTATGAGAGCCCAGGTTCTGATAGTGGCCTTCAGCTCTTCTGCATTGTTGGGTCTGGTGTCTCGCATCTTCCTCTTTACAATCACCATAGATTTTCTATGGTGTTAAAAGGGACATATCATGCTAAATCTACTTTTTTAGCCCTTAAATGCATTTTGTTGTATATTTAAAGTGTTTAGAAGTACAGAAAAGTTCAAATTAGTCTCTTCAGGTGCTCCGTTGATATCTTTATATTCTGTTTTGGTCACATTTTTCAATCTGTTTCAATTTTTCTATTCTCTATTACGTTTTTTGAACAATAACGTCACAGTATTTGCAGCGGAACTGCCACATTAGGACATTGACTGCAGGCCCAACACTTCGAGCAAACCGCCATTTTTATTTCTCGCTTTTATTTTGTAGTCCAAGCTCAAGGATGCCGAAGTTACGAGAGGAAGGGTCAAAATGTTCGGTTGTTGGATGTAGTAACCCACACGCTTCATTACACCATCTCCCAGCATCAGAACCTTTTCGAAGTGCCTGGTTGAGTTTTATTTTTCATGGAAATGTACCCACATCTGTGAGTAAGGTCATTTTTGTGTGCGTGAAGCACTTCAAGGGTGACCGCTTCAGCCACCTTCGCCAGCACAAAGAAGGATTTGCCAAAAGACTTTGTCTGATTGAGGGTTCAATTCCTTCTATCTTTGGAGACGACGAACAGAGCACTTCGGTAAGCTGTAAATAACGCTAAAACGTGTGATGATAAGACGTCCCTGTCATTGTTTTGTTAGCATTAGCAGTTGCACCGTCTTCATATGTTAGCTCATATGTACTCGTTTTAGATCCTTGATGATATGGCCTACGTGATTTAATTTAAGTCTAAAGTTTTCATTAGTCATTTCATTTTGCCGTTTTTGTCTCCGAAAAGACTGTATTAAAATGCATTTCGTGACGTTATCTTGGCGCTAGAGTTAGCTCGGCGCTTGTGTTAGCTCACTTGTTAGGGTTCTGCAGGTTCATCATCTTCATTTTCATCTCGCTCCGCCGGGTCCGACTCTGGCTCGAACATGTAAGGCTGAATGGACAAGTCTTCTGTTGTTGACATTTTGTAAATAACGTGTGAATAAACATTTTCTGCACCGCTAAATAGTCGTATCTCTTCTATCGAACTACAAAAATGGCCAAACAGGGTGGAGTGTCACCTCTGCAACCTGGAGAGGGGGCGGGGTATGAAGTGTCTCATTTGCATTTAAAGAGGCCGCACCAAAACGAGTTGCTCTCAGAAGCACATCAGAAAAAGGGTAGAAAAGGGGCCTGTGGAGCTATAATAATGAGGAATTCAGACCCAAGCATTGCAGTTCCGCTTTATATAGACCACAACTGTATGATTTATATGTAAAAAAGGGAGGACTTAAATCCATGACATGTCTCCTTTAAGGTCAGGAGTGTTTGCTGGCTAATCAAGAACAGGGATACCATGGTCCTTAAACTAGGTACTGGTAGCTTTGGCACTGTGTGCAGGTGCCAAGTCCTGTTGGAAAATGAAATCTGCATCTCCATAAAGTTAGTCAGCAGCAGGAAGCATGAAGTGCTCTAAAACTTCCTGGTAGACAGCTGTGTTGACCTTGGACCTAAGGAAACACAGTGGACCAACACCAGCACATGACATGGTACCCCAAACCATCACTGACTGTGGAAACTTTACACTCGACCTCAAGCAACGTGGATTCTGTGCCTCTCCTCTCTTCCTCCAAACTCTGGGACCTTGATTTCTAAAGGACATGCAAAATGTACTTTCATCAGAGAACATAAGTTAGGACCACTCAGCAGCAGTCCAGTCCTTTTTGTCTTTAGCCCAGGTGTGACGCTTCTGACGCTGTCTCTTGTTCAAGAGTGGCTTGACATGAGGAATGCGACGGCTGAAACACGTCTTGCATACGTCTGTGCGTGGTGGTTCTTGAAGCTCTGACTCCAGCTGCAGTCCAGTCTTTGTGAATCTCCTCCACATTTTTGAATGGGTTTTGTTTCACAGTCCTCTCCAGAGCATGGATATTTCTGTTGCTTGTACACTTCTATCACATCTTTTCCTTCCCTTTGCCTCTCTATTAATGTGCTTGGACACAGAGCTCTGTGAACAGCCAGCCTCTTGAGCCATGACCTTTTGTGTCTTGCCCTCCTTGTGCAAGGTGTCAATGGTCGTCTTTTGGACAATTGTCAGGTCAGCAGTTTTCCCTGTGATTGTGTAGCCTACAGAACTAGACTGGAGACCATTTAAAAACACCAGATGTCTTCAATATTGAACCTCTCCACAATATTCAAATTTTCTGAGATACTCAATTTGGGGTTTTCATTAGTTGTCAGTTATAATCATCAACATTAAAAGAAATAAGCACTAAATATGTCAGTCTGTGTGAAATGAATGTATACATTATTAAAAGAGAGACGTGGGAGAGTGTTTTCAAGGAAGAAGACGTGAACGTAGCATATGACACATTTACAGACACAATAACAACAATATATGATAAATGCTGCCCTTTGAAACAAATAACAATCAAAAGTAAAATAAACAATGTACCATGGATTAATAAGAAAATAGCCAACGTATGCAAAAAGAAAAACATATTATATAAAAAATATATAACAGAAAAAACATTGAAAGCAGAAGTACGTTATAAAAAATACAGAAACAAAGTCAATAATTTACTAAGAGAAAAAAAAGAGAATATTATGAAAAACAATTAAAAGAGAATAAAAACAAAAAATTGTGGGAAATTATAAACACCATAACCATGCGCAAAAGCAAAGAAAAAAATGCAGACCACTTTATAATAAACAATGTAAAAGAATACAATAAAAACATAATAGCACAAGAACTCAACAGTTTTTTCATAAATACTGGAAAAAAACACAGAGAAATGGATTAATAAACACCCAACACTTAAATGGAACCATTTTGGCAATGAGAAGAAAGACATTGATAAGTACCTTGTACTTGAAGAAATAACAGAAGCAGAGGTGGATAGAATAATCACAACCTGTACCTCAAAAAAATCCAGAGACGTTAATAATCTAACTATGAGTCTAATAAAAACCATAACAGCTGAAATAACCCCGCCACTAAAACATATAAGTAATCTCTCATTTAAGAATGGTGTTTTCCCAGAAAAAAACGAAAATTGCAAAAATCAGACCGATTTACAAGGGTGGAGAAAAATGGAATTTCACTAATTATCGACCTATATCAATATTACCACAATTATCGAAAATTCTGGAAAAACTCTTCATGAAAAGACTCGACAAATTTACAGAAGACAATAAACTACATGAAGGACAATATGGGTTTAGAAAAGGACGTTCAACAGCAATGGCTATAATTGACATCACGGAGAATATAAGAGAAGCATTAGAAAAAAAACTATTTGTATACGGAATTTTTCTGGACCTAAAAAAAGCCTTTGACACAATGGATTAAAAGCTGTATGACAAATAGGAAAACAATATGTTGACTTTGAAGAACACACATCAAAATGCCAAACCATACAATGTGGTGTGCCACAGGGTTCAATTTTTGAGCCAAAACTGTTCATTTTATACATAGACATTTTCAAAGTCTCAAATTGCCTCAAACTAACGTTGTTTGCAGATGACACAGCCATCCTATTCTCAGGTAAAGACATTAAAACTCTAATAGAGTCAACAAATGAAGAACTATCAAAAATTCAGACATGGTTAGATGTAAATAAACTAGCCCTAAACGTCAGTAAAACAAAATTCATCAATTTTGGAAAGAGAAAAATAACAGGAGATACAGTATAAGACTGAAACTAAACATGGAAATAATAGAACAAGTAAAAGAATATAGGGTACTAGGAGTGTGGATGGACGACAAGCTGACCTGGAAGAAACATATACAAATAGTTAAAAACAAAGTTGCCAAAAGCAGTTACATCCTATGGAAGCTTCAACAAATCCTACATACCAAATCACTTAAAACAATCTATTCTTCACTCATAGCATCGCACTTAAATTACTGCTCCGAAATATGGGGTAATAACTACAAAACGTATCTTGAACCACTATTTAAACTACAAAAAAAAGCTATAAGAATTTTACATAAAACACCACACAACGCACACACAAACGAATTATTCGAGAAGGCAAAATACCTAAAACTGCAAGAAATAATACACTACAACACACAAATACACGCATTTAGGGCTTCATCTAAAAAACTACCACATCAAATACAAAAACGTTTCACATACAATCAAAATTCCTACGACTTCAGACATAATAGTGTGTTCAGATCAGACAGGGTCAAATCGAACGTTGGCAAACATAGTACTGTGTATAGAGCCATGAACCTCTGGAATAGCCTTGACGCAGAGACACAACAATCCGTAAATCTGAAAGGATTTAAGGAGAAAACACGGAGGATATTTCTACACGCATACAGGTCTCAAGTCAACTCTTCATCGAACTATACAGCGACGACATGGAACTCATCAACTGGTCATTGAGCGCCATCGACAAAATCTTCACGACGAGGCAATTACTACAGCACGAACCAGCGTGTCCAAAGGACACATACCCAAGTAGATATGTCATGGATGCACGAGGGAGAAGCCAGATGCTCTGTCTCTCCCTGCTGACAGCGGAAGATGTGGAGGACATCTATCTGCTAGGGGTCATGATCTTTGGCCTGCTAATGATGGGGGTATGTGTATGTGCATGTGCCTTTCTGATGCATCGTATGCTGAGGCGACTTTCCGAGGATATGAAGGTTCTCCGAAAGAAGAAGAACTTTTTGTTTGGAGAGTTGGAGGAACGTAAACAACGACTGGAAAAGAAAGCTCGAGGAGATACGGAGAAAAAGGACAGTGAGGAGGAGTAACAACAGGAACAATGACTGCAGACGAGAACGCATCACATAAAAAAGGACAAAAAAAAAAAAAGACGTTAATGAAAAGATGAAATTATGGTATGAAGAAGATGATGTGATTTTGCTCTGGATGTCAAAGTGAATTTCTGTGATTGCAACCATGTCGGAAATGAACTGAATAAATAAAAATAAAAAAATTATACAAGTTTAACTTTTTGAATGAAATTACTGAAATAAATCAACTTTTTTATGATATTCTAATTTTATGACGAGCACCTGTAGCTTATTTTGTTTAAAAACACTTGTTTTAGGAGTCGCTGCTTTCACTACTTTTTAGAACAGCATAAAAAAGCACGAATGTTTGCTAAGTGCGTATTAACCCAGACCTTCACCTAAACAAGACCCATTACAGAACTCACTCACACGTGCTGTCTTTTATAAGTGAAGAAGCCAGAACTGGCACATATTGTGCAGCTGTTTGTTCATAAAGGTGCCTGTGTGTTTGCATTAGCAAATTTAACCCAGATTTGTCTTTCTAGTCAGACTTAATTTGAATTTAAATTATCGAGATTCATATTGTATATCGCCATTTTGAGGAAAAATTGTCTATGAGTTTTGGCCCATATCGCCCAGCCCTAGGCCAATGACAAACAAGTGGTGTACTAGTGTGGTCTCGAGGATTGTTTTGTCTTAAATCATCAGTGTATTGGAAAAATAAAACAGCTGTCTTAGCATCAGAATCAGAATCAGAATCATCTTTATTGGCCAAGTGTATGTTGTACACACGAGGAATTTGACTCGGTCAACTGTGCTCTCTCCAATAGTGAAACATTCAATAATAAACATCAATAATAAACAGAAGAGATGATAAGTATAAACATAAGTATAAATATAAACAGTAGTTAGACTAGAATGTGCAAATATTAATGTAACTTCTGTCATTTGCCAGTTTTTATCAATTTATCAGTAACTTAACGCCTGAAGAACAAGAAGGAAGAGACAATATCTCGATCTAATGATGAGCAGAACTGCCACAAACAAAATACCTTTATGACTCCATCAGCTCAGTTCTAAATACTCGATTGTGACTTTTCTTCCTCAGTAATGTGGTTGAGAAGTGTGTGATACACTCATCCCGTGCGGAACGAGCGTTGCTGATCGATGAAGTGTGCTGCCAAAAGGACGGGCCACACAGCGCCCTCTACACCATGATGAAGGACCAGTACGCCAACTACGTTGTCCAGAGAATGATTGATATGGCAGAGCCAGCTCAGCGTAAAATCATAATGCACAAGGTGAGTCGCCCACAGGCTGGCACAGGTACAAAAGTCTCTGAGAGATTTGCTGACAAATGCAAATGTTTTAGGAACTGAGTTGCCTGATGAACAGTTTCATGCACACTGGAGTCAGGCCTGGTTGTATCAAGCAAACATATCCAAAAACAAAGTGATGTACTTCTAGTTGCAACAGTACGTTCCTCCATTGTCAGGGTAGGGCTGCAACTAACGACTATTTTAATAGTCGACTAGTCGTTGATTATTGAAACAATTGGTCGACTAACCGGATGACAAATTCTACATCTATTTTCTCTATGTTGTTAAAATCTTTTATATTTGTCTTGGGGCAAATTTCGACAAATAAAAACAATAAATAAATAAAACTATTCCCAACTTAGCGTAAACAGGTTCCTTACAAACACAAAATAAATTGATTACATCAACACTAGAATCTGCTTCAGTAATAACATTCACACATTAAAAAGCTTGTGCATATTGGTCACTCCATTAGTGTTATTGTATGTAATTAATTTATTTCCTCATTAACAATGAAATTATTTTCTGAAAAAAAAATACAGAGCATATGAAAGCAAAAATAACTACAGTAGTGTTTTTACTGTTTAATATAAACCACTTGCTGCTGAATCTAGTTTAGTTTATATCTAATGAATTACATAAAGGTTGATAAATATCTCTCTGATTATTATAATTAAACCAGATCAAGCTGATGATTTAATTACAATAGTTAAACTACTGTCTAATGGGACCAGCTTTGTCTGTGAACACTTGAAATATACTTAAATATATTGCATCAGTATTTATGCTAACATTTATTTTACACAATGTGTGACATGTTTAGCTTTTATCCTTCCATAAAAGTGTTAAATCTGACCATAAAAAAACCAGTGGCTCTTTGTGGTTTAATGACAGTAAGCTGTGTAGTTTTTACTTGTTTATTCCTTATATGCAGTGGTTAGCTCTTAGCCCAGTCTTATGTGTCGGTGGGTTAGGTTGGCGTGCTTTAGTAGAGCACCGTGATTGTAGGAACTTTGGATGGATCTGACGGAGATACTTAGACTGGTTCACTTTGTTGGGTGGGTGTTTGAACCAAGAGCTCACACTGGGAAAGTCCGAGCACGGCACAAGTAGTCATGCACACACGACAATGTATGCAATACAAAAAAACATAGTGATTTTTGTATGCAGTGCGAGCATCATCCACAGTAAATCTGGTTCTGGTTTGTCCATCAAATGGATCCAAAACACCGACAGTGTCTTCAAAGTGTGAGCCATGTTTTCAGGCTCGTTCTCCATCGCGCTGCTAAAACCACATGCATACAAATGTCTGACATTGCTCATGCATTTGTCAGATATTAAAATGATGACTCATATGTCCAAGGGAACCATGCAGTAGAGCTTGAATTCTTTGCCCAAACACGACCCGGTTCAAACATAATTTCAATCATTAGAAAGACGCGCGTACCGTCTGTAGCGGGACATGAAGCTGTTTGTCATGCTCGTTATTGTTTGCAGAACAACGGACTAGAAAATTAAGCTGATATTAAAGCAACTCACATCAGATGCATGCGTGTGCACGGATGTGTTGGATTGAAATGGGTTCGGGCTTAAAGAGACTACGGCTTCATTCGGGTCAGACGGGTTCAGGTCGTGTTCTGTCGGGCTCGGGCCGGGTCTTCTTTTTTCAGCTCCATTAAAGCTCTAGTCTGATGACATTGTGCATGCATGTGTCAGATATTAAAGTAGTGATGCCTGAAAATAATGTTTTCAGGGCCCATTTGAAAAATAATCGGCACTCACACGTTCAGATATAATGAGGAGGGATGCTTGCATGGTAGACGATCGCTCCCACACTGGCCCAACCACCCAGACTTTAGGTGTCTAGCTTCTTTTACAGGGTATAGCTATTTCCACATCACATCAACAATATTTCACCATCTTACACTATTTAGATGACTGAACTGGCTATAAAACTTCCAAATATGCCAAAGAGGATTAATAGAGTGAACTACTGTTTATTGATTTTACATTTAAATGCTTCAGGTGGGCTTTCAGAATTTGGGAGTGTTTAATCAAATAAAATTACGTTGCTACCCTTTAACAGGAAAAATGCCATAGAAATGTTCAATCTAGTCCCAAAACATCATTTGTGAAACTATACGAATACAATTAAGTCAAATTTATTTGTATAGTGCTTCTCACAGACAATAGTCACAGTGCTTCACAGTTGTGAATTAAATTAAATAAATAATTAAAAGAGCATGTAATCAAAGTATTTTTTGTTGCACTTGGATTGATGGCATATCTTGTAATATAACCACAGATTATTATAATAAATTAAATCCTTTCTTTCAGATCCGGCCTCACATCGCTACCTTGCGAAAGTACACCTATGGGAAGCACATCTTGGCCAAGTTGGAAAAGTACTACATGAAAAGTGGGTCTGAACTGGGTCCAATAGGCGGCCCAACCAATGGCCTGATGTAGCCTCATCAACGTCACCAGTGGATAAGTTCTGTTCCGTGACCGATGCTCCTCAGCCCTTAGTCACCCTCCCTTCTGTTGTCCCAGGTTTTCCGGGGAAAATAACCAAAAATAGAAAAGACAAGTCGACTTCACCTAAGAAAGCTGTGACATCTAACCCCTGCCACTCCAGTGGCCCCCAGGGGACGCACAGTCATCAGGCTGGTTTATCCTCCTCTTCTTCTTCTTCTTCTTCTTTTTTTCCTATAGGGTAAAGCACAAGCCCACTGTTAATGATGTTATAGATGTATTTGACTGGTTTTCATATTGTACATTCAGTTTTTTTACCTTGTAAATTCTCTGTAGAAAATTCAAATCTTGTTACACATTTGCTGAAATTTACAATTCTTCTAATGAACACCAGCAAGTGACTTTATACGGCTTAACCCTGAGTGATCCTTTTAAAAAGCAGACGTTCAGCTGTTCTAATCAAGTCATTGGCAGTGAGGACAGTATATTTGTATAAACATGTAAAGTTTTTTTTCCTAAAGCCAAAGCAGCTGATGGATTGGATTTTAATGCTCACTTTACAGTTTAAAGATGAACCCTTCGGTCTACAGGCAACTTCTAAGTGCCACAACCTCCCAGGGTGGGCTTGGTGTTGTGGGGGATTGGTGCTTTCGTATGTGGGGGGGTGGGTGGGTGGGAGGGGTTAGTATTTCCCGTTTGTGGCTTTTTCTTGCCTTTATTTTTTTTCAGGAATTAACAGGCACGAGTGTCTGTGACCCCAGCTGCTTATCGTCCCCGGCCTGCGTTTCAATTTTTGTACTGAGTGGCACACACTGAGCCGTCTTACTCGCCCTTTGGGTTTTTTTCTACGAAAAAAAAAAAAAACGGGGAATTTATAGCAGCAAGAAGCAGTAGAGGAGTGAGGTTTTGGTTGTACAGCAGGGTGCAATTCCTGGTTTATTCCTAATGAGTTCTCTGAGTGTGGTGGGATAGCGGGGTGGGGGGGGGGGGGGGGGGGGGGGTCAGCATGCTGTGATAGGTTTTATTCCTTGGAATGAATTTAGTTTCTCTTTATCACGTTTTGTGTAACATCTTCTTCTTCTTTGTCTCGTAGTTTGGGGATGAACACTGCCCTAGAAAACAGTATCTAGTCTGTATGGATTAATCATCTCTTGCTTAGATGTAGTTTAGCGATGTATAGCATCTTTATGTATGAGTAGATAGTTGCTTATGGAGTGATGGGGCACCCACCGCCTGAAAGTTAAAGCAGCCCGGGGGGAAAAAAAAACATATTTTGTGAAGTGGCACTGGAGGAAAATGTTGGAGAAAGGGTTTTTGAGGGGGTTTTTTTTTTTTTTTTTTTTTTTTTTTTTTTTTTTTTTTTTAAAGATATGTGGCTGTTTTGTTTTTTTGTTTTTTTTTAAAAGATTTTTCTTCTGTTTATTGTTTCTTTAGCTGGGTTTGTACTTCACTGAAGGCTGGTGGGGCCATCAGAGGCTATACAATTCACCCCGTACTGCTCATAGTGATGGATTATTTGCTTCATATGAATTGTAGAATACTTGTAGTATATGTGCAGTTAACGTGTAAGATTATTAGTTTAAAAACTGATTTAAAAACAAAAAAGTCTAGTGGTGTTTGACAGGCCTTGCTCTAAATTTGTAGTGATGCTTTTATTTCGTCTGTACAGTTGTACATTTGTAAACGTTTATGCTGTAAATGGGATGTCTTTTACACTTTTTTTGGGGGGGGGGGAGAAAAAAGGCAAAAATGTGCATTTAGATGTGTGTGTATATTCATCACTTCTTTCTCCTTGAATATAATGTATACAGTTTTATTTGATCAAGTGTTATTTTAATGAAGAAGAAAAAAAAAAAACTCTAAAGCTTCACAATCTGGCAGTTTTTGTTTTTAATCTGTGATGGAAAAGGTCAGCCGCTCTATTTGTACTGAAGCTGTAACAGCCACTGTTGATAGTCTTTCTGATACGTGACAGTTTAAAAATGATAAAGAAACAGTCATTAACCTGAGGCTGCATAAAGTCCTCTCTTTTATCACGGAAACTTCACAGGATACGACAGGAAATATTTTTGTACAGAAGTGCTGTATTTTGGAGCAGCCACAACTACCATGTAAGCAAAAGCAATGTAAAATATTGTCAATTATATAAATATGAACATATGAGTTTTGTCACACTGTCAAAGTCATGTACATTTTCAGGTGGCCTTATGTACATTTCCAGATGTTAGATGAAGAAAACAAACTCATTTTTGGAAGCAGAATTGTGACTATGTATGATTAAACTGTTCTAACGTTTCACCTGCCGTGTTGTGGTTTGTCCTGCTTTTCAAAGTCCATTAAGTCTAAGCCGTGAATATGGTATTACAAGATGATTCATTTTAGCAACAGATATCTTTGCAATATCTTCAAAATTGGGATTCAGAATTATTTTCAATTTACTACAACTAATAGCCAAATTATGGCCACATTAATTCACAAAATTAGGTAAAAAGTAGAATATTCACAATTATGATTAGAGTATGTTTTTCATTTTCTTAAAAATTCATGGTAAAACACTGTACCTGTACTGTACATTTTCTGACCTGATTTTTAATTATCCTACATTTGGACAAAGTATTTTTTTTTTTTCCATAAATACATTTTTTTTTAATAGAATATTAACCCCATATTAGTAAAATTGGTCTTTACAGCAGCAAAAGATATGTAATTAGAAAAAAAAACTATAGAAAATATAAAAACTGCTGCTATTTATATATATACACACAGGCTAAATCTCAGAATTATAATTAGAAAAGGCCTTAATCGCACTGAATAACACGTTTATTATATATGAATATATATTTCTATACTATTTTTGTATTGTATCATGTTTTTTATTGTATAGATTGTACATGTTAGCCTACCTTTTTCTTGGTTGTTTTGGTGTTGTATTTATACGGTGTAAAAATGTAAAATAGGTTGATTGTATGAATTTCTCATGTTTAATTTAGTTTCTGTAATTTTTTTTTTTTTTTTTTTAATTATTAGGACACTCAATAAAACATTAAATCAAATCACAAAGAGTTTTACAAGTGTAAGAAAAAAGATTTAAATAAAAAAGGATTTGACCTTACGAGGATAAAATATAGACCATTACAATAAATATGGGTTAATGAATTACAGGAAGCAATTTGTGTGTCGTCATCGGTAGCTGTCATCGCTGATTGGCTGTCAGTTGTAAATCAAGAGGATGTGGGCGGAGCTTGGCTCCAGTATCACCTTCACTCTGTAAAGTGGTGGTCACTCATAATAAAGGTGGAGACCTCCAGCTCTGCGTAATGAGAGCGTCCTTTATCAACTACTTTCTTCTTATTGTGGCATCGATCATTCTGATCAGCGCGTCGGTAAGTAATCGATGTTACCTTCAGTTATACCTTTTCACTTCCTCATGTCCGTACGATGCGTCATTTATGTTCACTTCGTAGGACAGTTTCTGACAAATCACGGCAGTAAGATATTATGTTACATATATTAAAAAAAAAAAAAGTTACAACTGGTTTATTTATTTAATTTCCAATTGAAAAGGTTACGATAACCCGGTTGTCAAGTTGGTTTAAAGTCTGAAGCTGCAACGCAAGAAACAAAGAACTTTTAAAACGTGAAGTAAAAAAAAAAAAAGTTTATCAGTTTAGACATTTGGACAATTAATATTTAAAAAACAAAAGTGTATGGTTAAAACCAAATACTAGCAGGTGGTAGTCATACTGAAGGTGCTACACTGAATGAATGGCTGTTTAATCTCATTATTTAACGCACACAATGTTAGGAAATAGAATCATTTTAAATATCAATTTAAAATAAAAATTAAAAAAAAATGATCATTTATAATTAGTTAAGTAATAAAAATGTTGACTTTTGGAAAAAATAATTAAGTACCTCAATTATCTCCTTTCAAAATAAAAGAAATAAACCTTTTTCGTATTTTTTTTTTTTTTTTTTCTTGAGAGGGGCAAATTCAGTTTTTATTTTATTTTTTCATATTGTATTATTGAAATAGGGTTTGCACAAGTTTGCATTTTCTATCAGTGTCTTTACGGTCCATATGTTTTATATATATATATATATATATATGTATATGTTATTAAAAATTTGTATTCATATGCAACACACTAGTTTAGTAGCTCTGCTGCCACATTATCGGCCACATTATTATTATTATTATTATTATTATTATTATTATTATTATTATTATTATTAATAAATAGTAGGTTTTTCTTATTTGTTGCGATCTAGAACTTTCTTTAGGATTGTGAGCTGCAGCACATAGACCTGTGTACTAATATGACCTCAGTGCAAACAGACCACTAGAACTGTACTGTTCATTTATTTTTTATAGGAAAATACATCTGATGGCTTTATTACAAAATAAATCTGAATTACATCAATAAACAGGGTTTGTCTAGACTTTTCCGACCAAATATGGACACAAACACTAAAAGCCACTTTCACTCAGCACTTCTCATTTTGTGGCTCTGGTAAAGTCACACAATCATGTACTTTTTTATTTTTAAGCCTGCAACAAAAGGCAACAAAATAGATATTCATAAATTCTTAGATCTAGTAAAGTATAGGTTTTAATCCCTCTTAATGTGGTTTCAGTAACCAGTCCAGTAAAAGTGCATTTTTATATTCAAAACAGGAACTTTATTGTTATTTAGATTTGCCTGAAACACTGCACATATTTAATGCTGTGATTTTTTTTTTTTTTTTTTTTTTATGTTCTCAGAATGAGTTTCAGGAAACTTAGTCTGTCTTAAATGACTCAGTATGGTTATTTTTTACACCATTTAATGTGCAGCTTCATAAATGAATTATCATACAAAGGATATGTATTGTGTTTGAAACCATGTGCAGTACATAGCTGTAAAAACTTTTTTAAAAAATGCATTTTTCGGTAAAATGTTACAGGATTGATTCACATTAGAGCGTAATTTCAAAACTATTATTATTCATACATTTTTTTGTCGTCGCTCAGGTGGACATACTTTTTTCAACCTTTTAAGTAACTAAGCCGGTTTTGGTATGTACAGTATAGTGAAAGTTTTAGATGTTTGTGTTCAGCTCGTGGAAAATGGGAGCCTATACGTTAAGCTCTAAAGAACCACCAAATTCCCCAGTGTATAACATTTTATTACCTTTAAGCTAGAATTAACGCTGCTGGAAACAAACAGACACAAGTCAGAAACAGTCAATAAATCAAAGATCATTTGCTCGGTAAAAAAAAATACGTAGAAAGTTAAAATTTTTGCTTGAAAGTTTGTTTGGATCTCTGCTTTAAATACACTCTTTTTGACATTGTCGGAAAAGTGCATTGTGGGATGTGGAGTCCCATAGACGGATGCATAGAAGTGTTTTTAGTAGTTGTGTCCCAATCTGATATTGATATCGGATATCAAATTCAAATTTCCAGATTTTTTTAATCCCCAATTCATTTTTTATCTATTTTGTTCAATTGTAGAATACTGTAGATATTATGTCGAAGGTTAAAATGTATGTAACTAATTGGTTAATAATAAATGGGTCAGTTTTTCTCATCCCTACTGTTGTTGACTATTGTTCTCTGTTTGAGTGACATCACTTGATCAAGACTTTTCTAACATTCCACACTACAAAATAAGTATTTTTTTTTTTTTTTTTAATTGAAAAAAAAGAAGTATGAAAAGCATGTATGATTCATGCTGATATCGGATCAATATCGGTATCGGCCGATACGCAAACGCTGCCGTGTAGTTTTTAGTTCGTTCACACTGTGATTTCATGCATTTGATCCCCAAAAACTCTGCCAAATTACAGTAAGAATGAAGGAATAACACTTAGGGATGTCCCGATACAACTTTTTCACTTCCGATATGATACCGATATTGCAGCCTTGCGTATCAGCCGATGCCGATATTGATCCGATACGATATCTGCACAAATCGTACATACTTTTATTAATTATTTTGTAGTGTGGAATGTTAGAAAAGGCTTGATCAAGTGATGTTACTGAAACAGATATCCGATATCAATATTGGATCGGGACACCTCTAATAACACTTGCATGTTTCCGTCCACATCCCACATGCAATGTATTTAACTTTTACGAAAATGTCAATAAAAGAGTGTTTACAGAGGAGATGGACACAGATTTTTTTTGAGCAAATTATCTTTGATTCATTGATCTACAGTATGAGGCTTCACTGTGTCTTTATCTGATAAATAATGATCATTTAGAGCAGCTTTAATTCACCTACACATGTAAATAAAGGGAAATAATGATCAGGTTATGAACTGACTGTATGTACATCTCTCTGTGTGGACTCAGCTTACTTCCGTGGAGGACGAGGAGGGATCAGGCAGTGACCTGGAGTCGGATGGTTCAGGAGATGAAGCGCTGAAGGGTAAATCTAGACGCAACAATAAAATGTCCATTGTCCACAATCCAATTTTATCTTTACGTACAGCCATAAATCTCTTTTGACTCTTTGAGTGCAGATTCAAGGAGTTACAAACTAAACGTCACAAATAACACAAGTGTTGTTACAGACGCTGCCGCTGGACACAGACATTCTTCTCAGGTATGTACTGGAAATCATTTACTTTCTGATTTGTGTTACGGAGCATGAAACAGGTACACAAATTATTTCTATTGTGGCTTCAGAATTCCTATACCTTTGATCCAAATATCTCACCTTGGGGAGAAACTGAGCCTGAGCCTGTGATGTTGCACCGTGGACAGCATTTCTGGCAAAATAAAGACATTTTATATGGTAATGTAAATTAAAAACAGTTGACGAGGCTTAAAAACTGTGTTGTGGGTTGATCTCCAGCTTCTTCCTTTGTGCCTCCAGCTGTGATCGCAGGTGGAGTGGCAGGAACGATAATCGCAGCTGCCATCATGGCATTTTTAATCCACAAATGGCAGAAAGAGGAAAAGGAGGAATACTTAATGTACGAGAGGAGGAAGGAAGAGCGTCAGAGACGCAGGATTGCCACCACTGTTTTATAACTTTCCTCTCAACAGGAAGCACTCCTGAAGCTTTGTTTACAATGATATGATTATATTTAATTTAGATTTATGATTGCTCTGAAGAAGATCATCAGTTTAAACCAGTGATTCTCAACCTTTTCAGTCCGCGACCCCCAAAATAAAGGTGCTAGAGAGCGGGGACCCTTCACTGTAGCAGACATGAACATTGAAGAACGGTCATGTGGAGACAGGGTCAACTATGAGGGGGAATAAAGGGGAGAACTTTTTGGGGCCCATCCATAAAGTCAGCAAAATAATGGTCTATTGTTCTATGAATATGTGATAACCACAGTTATTTATTCATCTTAATATCCACTGTTATGCAGGAAGTTTAATATTATTTGCACCATTGTATATAGTCATCTTAAAGATGTAAATCCTTGTTTTAATCAGAAATAAAATGGGTTAAAAGTGACTAAAAATGGTGGAAAAGGTGGTAAAATGGGATTTTAAAAAAACCACAGAAATAGGTTCAAAGTTGCAAATTGTAGGTAATGGAATTTTAAAATGTTGGGAGAATTACTTTAAACTGACAAGTAATGGGCATTGCAAATTGTGAATGTGGTTAAATTTGCCAAAATAAAGCTAGAAATAGGGTGAAAAGAGGTAAAAAGTGACAATAGCATGTCAATATATGCAACATTAGCTGGGAAAAGTAGTGGAAAGGGTTTATAAGTGTTTAAATGTCTTGAAAGTGGAAAATGTGCAGAAAAGGCATCCAAATTTGATGGAGAAGTGGCAGAAATGGGAGTAATGTAGAAAAAATGCATTAAAAGGAGCAAAAATATGGCAAGGAAAAGTGATGAAAATAGGTTAAAATATGGCAAGTTTGATGTAGTTGCAGAAAAAGCATAAATATAAGCAAAAATTGACTCAAATTGTTCAAAAATGATTCTGTTTCTTGAAGGCATCTGGCGACCCCCTCCCAGTGTCCCACGACCCCAAGGTTGAGAACCCCTGGTTTAAACAACAGGAATGACAGATGAATGTATTTATTTTAGATGATGATAACAACATGAATTCCTCTTTTTGTGTGTGTGAGCCCTTTTGCACTCCGTTGTTTGTAGGGAAGAGCGAGCACACACATCAACAGCTGGCAAATACCATTTTTATTGTGGCAACTTTGTTTTAAGCATTCCTGATGCATTGCAATGCAACTACCTTTTTAAGAAACAAGTTTACCTCGAAGTGCATCAGTGAACGCCCCTAGGGAGGTGGTTTTCATCATAGCTGCTTTGATTTTTCAGACTGTGTGGGAGGCGGCAGAAGAACATTTATCTAAAAATACTGTAAAAAGCGCAGAAACAAACAATCCAGCTTCGCTTTACATTTGTCAACACTTCCAGCACTATGGCTTCATTATTTTTCTTTACATTTTACTGTCTCTTGCATGTCCCATATTGTGATTATAATTTAAAACATTTTATGCCCATATAGAGGTATTTTTTATACCTTTATCTGATAGGCCGATATTTGCCAATACAACATTTTTAATTTCCGATATTAATCAATACAGATACAATATATTCTTTTACCCCCTCAACTTCATTTTAGGTCACATTATATATATTTATCCATTGAAATAACAGGTTACGCTTACTTTCAATGGGATGCCCCACAAATAAACATCATATTTGCAAAATAAGGAAAATCTATTAAGTATTTAGTAATGGAAAAAGTGCCTCATTCATTTTTTTAAATGTTTTAAACAACAACACGTATCAGTTTTTTAATATCGATGGAAAATCCAATACTGATGTCAATCAATATTACAATATATGCCAAATATTGGCCAATAATATTGGTGGGCCAATAATATCACCTGTCTCTTGTGAGAAAGGTTAATTGAAGCCATAATTGTTTGTTATGCCACATAAAATGTGAAATATACTTGTAAATATTGTAAAAAAAAAAAAAAAAAGTAATGCTAATAAAATGATATCCACTGTATGGTTTTGAATGTATTATTTGACATTGTACATTAGTTACTGTTATTATGCATTAATCTGACGGTGCTTTCTAAAAATGATACAATCAATAATAATAATAAAGTTTGCAGAAGATGTAAACAAATAAACAGAACATGTCCACATCTTAAATCCTGGCTGTGTAGATTGTTTAATGTTTATAGTTTTATGTTATGAAGTATATAGTAATGCAGAGATAGGAATATTATTTCGAAGAATGTCATGATGATGACATGATTTGGTTTTAATTTTACTCTATGTTTTTGCCTTCTATTTGCAGAGTGGCACTTTTGCCTTTTAAACAGGAATAATTGGTGTTATTTATGTTATATTCGTTCTACATTGTCCTTTCATTGTCCTACCCTGACTCCCTCTTCTCTGTTCCCTTCCCCCTCACCTAGGTGTAACAGTGTCCTCTCTTTTTATATTCTCCCTTTAATAAAGTGTTTCTTACCCTTTCTTGGGGAGGGCTGGTGATGGTCACAATTATGCAATGCATGCAATAAACTACATATAGTGTTGACCTTTGCCAGCATGTGCAGACAAGATTAAATAATAATAATAATAATAATAATAATAATAATAATAATAATAATAATAATAATGTTTATTGTTTATAAAATAAACATGGCTCTTAGGCCACACATTGTCGTGCTACTATTGGACTAAACTGCTGTCAATCAACAAACTGGTCTCTGCCCCTTTCCTGCGTCAGAGCGTTTGTTTTTATTCGCGGTGCGCGCCGGTCATCAAAAGAAAAGTGGGCGTTTCTGCTGCGTTCGTGTGTCTGTTTATGTATTGAAGGGTTCTCTCCTCTGACACAAATTTCCCGATGTTTCTCCCTACGCTCGTAGAGGACATGCATCACTTCAAGCCGAGTCGGAACCGACTGTACACCACCCGCTGCTGCGGATGTTGCCACGTCCGGACCGGGACCATCATCCTGGGAACGTGGTACATGGTAGGTAAAATGGTGCTCGCTCGGCTCTGAGAGACGACTGTTACTGCTGCTATCGTCTACCGAGAGTCATAATCACACTATTTAACGGCCACTGTAGCACACACTGTACTTAGATGGGATACATGTACTTATTCATTATTTTCTGGAAGAAGTCTAAACCTAAAAACAGGCATTTTTACAACGATGTCAATGTTAGCGATTTCCAGCTAATGCTAGCATCGAGTTTGGCTAACATACATTATGTCCGAGTTATTAGCTCAACTCTGAAACTTGACTTAAACCAGAAACAAAGCAGTGTTTAAAAAAAAAAGGCCAAATGTAGAATTAAGACTGCAAAAACTACAGTTTTTTTAAGACAACGCCATGTTGCGACTAACCACGTAATGCATCTACTGGTGCCCTTATTAATTGATGACTTCTGCATTGCTTGTTGCTGTTGGTTACAGCAGATGTTTATGGCGTTTATCGTCAATGAAATAGGATATTTTGTTTCTGTTTTCAGGCCTACTGTATTTTTTTGTAATACAATAAATCAACCAATATGCTTTCCAGATGTTAGTTATACATATGATGTTTTTAGAACATAATTGCATACACATTTATTTCTTATTTATTTTTGTTAAAGACTCTGCTATGATCAGATATGTCTATTAGAGGCTGATTGATTAATCGGCATGGTTGATTAATAGTTTTTTGTGTTTTTTTTTTTTTTTTTTTGCTGTATGAAGATTCTGTGGCTCTGAGCTTTCTGCATTATTGATTACAAATGTCAATACTAGTTCATTGTTTACAGTTTGCCTTTTTAGATTTATCAATGTTTAATGTTTTGTTTTTTTATATGTGGTTTTTTACATTGTATTCTGGAAATATAGTTTGCACTAGTTTACATTTTCCTATCAGTGTCTTTACAGTCCTTATGTTGACTGTAACTAAGTAAAGTTCCTTATTTGAATATAGCTGTGTTCTGCTTCTTTGTCTTAAATTATATTTGGTGTATAATAAGAATTTGTGTTCATGTACAGTATATATCCTGTGTATATCAATGTTGTTATTTCATTTTTCAGCCGATATGTCAGATATCAACTTTTTAAAAACACAAATATCAGCATTGGCCCCCAAAAACCTAATATCAGTCAGGCTCTGATGTTTATATCGAGGAGGTACTAATGTAAACATGTAAAAAGAGGAAGTGACTAGTACTAGTATGGAAATGTGTCATTCATAATCTATTAATTTGGGGGGAAACTGTCAATAAGATGCATCATTTTGTCTGTTTTACAACTCTCAGGTGGTCAACCTGTTGATGGGAATCCTGTTGACTGTCGCTGTGACCCACCCAGAAAATGTTCCCACCATCGACTTGCAGTACGAGGTCATCGACCACTATTTTGCTTCTGACAGGATGTCTGGTGAGCACTGAAATCTGTCTTTACTATAAAAGGAAGAGGGACCCATTCTGTGCATGTGTGTGTTTGTCCTGAACAAATACAGGAAGTACTTTGCGGCCGAGAGTCCTGACGTAATAATGTTGTGCATTCTGAAGTATCAGTGGATATAAAGTTTAAAGCCTCTGTTTAAAGGGAGTTGGTGTTTTTCTGTCTAGTCATGATTCAACACCAATCCTCTCTGGCTTATCCTGGGATTCTTGACGCGTTAGGGATTTTCACTCTCAAAGTGTCAGCTCAGATGTTTTTTACTTGACGTTTTAAGATATTATTTGTAGCTTGGCTTGTTTATTAAAATAGGATATCCATTCTTTCTGTGTTCCCTCACTAAAGTTACAAGCAATGTGAAACAATATTCTTTACAAAATCAAAATCTTTCTACACCAGCAACTAAAACAAAAGAACATCCAACATCCTCACAGCACTTTGTACTACCATTATATCTGCATCCTTTCAAATACATCTATTTACAAGGGTATATGAGATCAATCATTATTTCCTTTTCAATTACAGCATTTTTTTTCCAGCTTCTCTTTAAAGCGTATGGCACGTTCACACCAAACGCGTCAATAGCATCAGGTTTACATAGACAATATATGGTGGACGCGCTTCTAGTGAGCGTCAGAGGTCTGTTTTGAAGCTTTTCGCGCAGCAGACGCTGCAAGTTTTAAGATTTCAAGCTTTTGACGTGCGTCCGGCGCCTCCAACGCGGCCGACGCTATAGTTGGGATTGTTGAACTTTTGGGGCATATCGCGGCGTGTCGGCCAATCGGAAGCGTTCCCCAACCGTGACGTATTCAGAATAATGAGAAGGAAAAGAAAACACTAACTGGAGGCGGAGACAGACGGACAGGCACTCTTCTGCTGGAATAGAGCGCCTGTAGTTGGTGTCCTGGTTGGAGATGCGAGCGCCGATGCCGGTCAGCAGGTCGTCCAACTGGGCACGGGAGAGACGGAGGTAACACTGAAAGCGTCTCTCGTCCGAGCGCAGCTCTGGTGAATCCAGAAACAACGCCAAGGTGCAAATAAAGCCAAGCTACTCTCTGGATAATGTCGAGCCAATGAACGGGAGTCGGAGGCGGCGTGTTCAGCAAGGAACTCCAAACTTTATTCTCCATTCACCCACACTTCTCTATAGCCCTCTGACATCACAGTGCACACACTGAGTCACACCTAAATACATCCAACAGGAAACACAGCCTTCAACACAATGTTCCACAACTTCACAGTCACTGGGTGAATTATGAACGTACAGTAACTGATCGCCACAATATCATCCATTGTATGAACACCACCAGGAGCAGAGAAGCCCCTCCCCTCGACACGTTCCCTTCCTAACTTGTTTGGACACGCGTCCCGAGCGTCTTTGACGCTGGTGACAAGCGTACTGATTCAATGAGCACAAGCG
The DNA here is from genome assembly GCF_900634775.1 of Gouania willdenowi. Lineage (NCBI taxonomy): Eukaryota > Metazoa > Chordata > Actinopteri > Blenniiformes > Gobiesocidae > Gouania > Gouania willdenowi. The sequence continues at coordinate 9,095,440 of NC_041066.1, read as the reverse complement.
TCCAACTATGGGCATGAGGCACGATTTTGACGCCCAAAACGCGTTTGGTGTGACCGTACATTGAGAGTTTTATTAATTTTAAATAGATGTGGAGGGGGAGGTGATTTTGAGTTGTGACCGCTCTATACATGACTTTTTTTCAGTGCATTGGTTCTAGGCACAGGCAGAGTCAAGCTACAGCCTGTCTGTTGTCATAGCTACTGTACACCTACCATTAGTTGGTAAACTTTGAGAACACTCCCAACAGTTGGGCTTTTGTAACCTGTTCTATGGCAACACCAGTCACCAATCGTCATATATCATGTATTTATTGGTGTAATGAAAATGTCTCTTGATAAACCTTTTTATGTAATGTTTCTGTATATTTTTAACTGTCTTTTTTTTTTTTAAAAATCTGTTCTTACATGTACTAGAATCTTGATTTTTTTCTTTTTTTTTTTTTTTATGGACCCCAGGAAGATAAGCAAAGCAAACATCACAATGGAGACTAATGGGATCCAATGAACAAATAAACACCTTGCACAGAAAGACATAGCTTAGGATCAGACTTCAGGGCTTGTTTACAACCAAAACCAACACACATTAAGTTTTAGCTTATTCTCTACGACCCAGTTAGAAACCAGCAGTCACTCTTCTTGAAGCAACCTGTTAACAGACTTGATGTTTTCCAAACAGACATGCATTGTGGTATTATCAGCATATTTGCATTTTTTTTTATTACATATGGCATAGCATTAACAAAGACAGACCAGAACGTGGTTGACCTGGTTCTTCTTGAGGATTTGTGTATTTGGGAACAGGTTGGACAGAGGAGGACGTTAATCTGTTGACTCACCTGAAAACAAAGGGATTTGGTGTTTGGAGAACCAACGTGCACATTGAGAGCTTACCGCTGAACATTAGTGCTGCCTCATCAATCTGTACTCATCTCTTTCCACTGTTCAGGCCATGTTTAAAAGTTATGTAACCGTTGGAGGGAACACATGGAGAGGACTCGTCATGGCTTTGAGTTCAGATTATGATGAGTGTTTGTCCTCCTGCAGACAAGCTGTGATCAGATATAATATTGTGACTTGTAACACGTGTAGGAATACAGATTATAATATCGCAGTTAGCTGTACAGGCTCCTACGTAATGTGGACTGCCAGGTTCTTTTTATCTGGGACCAGATGGTTTTATGGTATTAGCTGCAGCTGTTAACATCTTGGAAAAATGAAGAATTTCAACTCAAATTGAGCAAAACTAACAAGAGGGGCAGTTGTTTCCTCCACCAAGGAGGTCATATTTAAATCTAGATTATGACAAAAGTGCCTAATAATGGATTATGATCATGGGCCATGGAATATTCCAGTAAATTTTGTAGATAATAGGTGGTGCCTTCCAGTATACACAGTTCCCACACTCCTGAAGATTTTCTTACTGGGATTCACTCCCAAATAATGAGGCTTTTTAGTTTCTTTTCCTCGTTTATTTTATGCAGGTTAAAAAATCATAAACAAACACACACCAGTGTACCTATCCAATGAACACATCAAATAATAAACGGGTTAAAAAAATATGACAACACAATTATAGTAAATATCCCATTTAGCGAGTACTCAATATATTAAACACATTTAGTACATTAGAATAGAAACTATTTGAACCGAATTATTAACCATTCCCAAATTAATCATTTATTCCACATAAACATGCTGGTATAAAATGTATCAAGCACTGTGAATATAATGCTCCAAATATTCTTTAAAATACATTCTAGTTAATTAATTCAAAACTTTAATAATAAATTACACATATTACATATGTACACACATAACTGCTTTATTTTCACAAACAACACAGTAAGTTTCACTTTCTATTTTTAAAAGTGTGATAAAATGGCCTCTACAACGTAGAATAATTCTGATTCAATAAATTACAAGAAAATATAGTATTTTATTGAAAAATTGTTCAAAAAATGGCCTAAATAGGAACTAGTCATTGGTCATTTTTAAATTAATTAAATATTTCGGAGTACCTCCTGTACCCCTGGTTGGGAACCACTGTTTTAGACCAAATAACACTTTTGGACCAGTTTGTTCTATTATGTATTACTCAGTGCAGCTATTCAATTCAATATTTTCTTTGATCACTAGTTTAAAACTTGTCATGTATTTTTAAGCCAGTAGGGATTTATTGACATTTTAAAAGTGAGAATAAAACAAAGCTGAGGTAGTGTTCAGTGTTGAGTTTCTTAGTGGTGTGTGTGTGCGTAGTGCTGCAGCAGCTGCTGTTGTCCTGTCTGCACTTCCTCTGCTGCAGTAGCTCCACACACATCAAAGCCTGAGAGATGAAGATGAACTGGGATACCAGAGGCAGATCTTTTAATTAACCCACATCCACTTTCACTCTAAAGTGTCCTGACAGCATTAGGATGAGAAGGTTGCTCCTCTGCAGCACCAGCCTTTATTAAGGCAGCGTTAGCTACAAAGACTGAGTCCCCAGAGAGCGTTCATGTAAAACTGCTCTCACATTATTACACCAGCACGTCTGCTCGTCTGCAATCAATACACGGTGAAAGCAAAGGCCAACTCTGCACTTGACTTACACTTTTTCTCTCTCTCTCTCTCCCCGCATGAAGAAAATGCCTGTGTTGGATTTGCCATCTCCCTGTTGATGCTCACTATCAGTGCAATGATGGTGTACGGAGCCATTACTGTGAGTGATGCACTAACACAATGCCTGCTTCCAGATGTTGACTCTAAACTGGGATAACGGTCATGTTTTTTCTTATGCAAATGTCCTCTATTAGAATATTCGTGAGTTAAACTAAATGGCCACGATTACATGATGTTTTTTTCATTCGGAATTAAATAATTCAGAATGAAAGTGTTCGGCTTTGTGTTTACATGGAAATAGTAATCCCAAAATGAGGTTTACATAGAAAACATAATTATTTGGCTTTTTTCAATACCGCTTTAGGTGTTGGGGTTGGGAAGGGTTCTGATTGGACAGGGGGCGAACGAGGCGTATCACGTCTACCGCGGGGTCCCCACGGTCATAAAATTCCTGGAAAAGTTATGGAGTTTGAAAAAACAATATTCCAGTCTTGAAAAGTCATGAACTGTTTTGGAAATAATGCCTATTTTATTTTAATATTTAAAATATATTAAACCCCAAAGATGTTAAGCATTATCTCAAAGTGACGTTAAGCAAGTTCCGTATCCCTAACACCATGTGTTGTACATCACTTGGGATAAAAGTGTCTCCTAAATGAAATTGTAATCTCATAATTATATATTTAAACATGGTAGCACTTAATTAGTTGTTTAATGTTACATTCAATAGCTGATGCATTGTTATTTTAAAAATATTGCATGGAAAAAAGTGCGGGAATTATGCTACCAGGAAAAAAACACACAACAATAGAAGGCCACTTAATAAGAACTATTTTCACTTTTATTTTGATTGTACTTTTAAAGTAGCAGCTCGACAGAAAAAGTACAGTTTCACTTTCGTTTGCATGTTTATGCTTCCGTCCAGCCACTCTTTTCATTTTATCCATGTCTTTTAAGGCCATTATTAAATAAATAGTCTTGCTCGAGTCCAACGCTGGATTATGTCGTCATTGCAACAGGACCAGCATGTGCAGAACGACTGGAATTAATTTAAAACAGAATTAAACATATACAAAATCAAGGAAATATTCCATTTGGAATTAAAATCAGAATAAACCACCCACTTAATTTGTATTTAAGGTTCATTTGGAATGGCCAATTTTATTGGGAATTACCGGTAAGTGTTTACAAGGTCAGTTAAAGGAGGATTACATTTTTATTCTGGATTAAAGCGCTCATGTAATTGTGGCCAATGTGAGTTGTATAACAGCAGTAGCACAGGTACAAAGTAAGCTAGCAGACAGATGTAAGACTGCATCATCTCACGACTGTCGTTTTTATTTCCAAGGCCTGCCTGATGGCATCAGAACGGACAGGTTTGTTAGCCTTTTGTTCTGAACCTGCATCACACGGCGATGGTCCAAGGATGACTCAAATGTGCCGACTGCGTAACGAGTCATGCTTCAGCTGTGCAGGTTCTCCAGCAGGACAGATATAGACAGCGTTTCCCCCTGTGTAGTGTCCCTTATGTTCTCCCTCTCTAAGTGTTTTAGCCCCAGGCAGGAAACTGCAGCAGTGCTGTTGTTTTTGTTGTGTTCATAGATGGAGGTTCAACATTAAGCCTGATGGAATCAGAAGGACCACTTAGCCTGGGTTTAAACCTTCTGCCACTATTTGTCACCAGGGTTAGGGTCAATTACATTCCCAACAACAATTATCATTCTCCCCCAATAAGTGCATTACAATTACGTTCTCAGTTACTAAAGTTAAATTACAATGAATCACAATTACTCAGCCTTTAATAAATCAGCCCATAACTCTTAACCTTCCTCCTGTGTTAGCTTTCTGTTAGCATCTCTTATGATAATGGGTCAGTTTTGACCCGTGTCTTGAAATCAGCTGTAAAATACACTAAAAAATATTATCTATCATCTAATTTGTTTTTCATTTTGTGGTTACCTTGTTAGACTTCCTAATCCATCAACATTTTGGTTTTCATGTTTTTGGTGTGGGCGTCTGAGCCTTTTTTCTGTCAGTATACCAGTAGATTAAAAAATAAATAATGGTAGTGGGAAAACTTGATATGAAACCTAATTTTATAATAATTAACTACATGTGCATAAGACATAGAACTGTAACATGATTCCCCTGTTTTTTGTGTAATTAAATTGTAATTGAATTTTTTAATTTCCGAATTTCCATTTGATAACGATTAAAACAGCCAAAGTTTTTACAATTACAACTATAATTACATCATAATTGTAATTCATTATCAATTACACAATTATATTTGACCTCAATGCTGTTTGTCACACTCTTGCCCATTTATAACCAGCTGCTGTAAAGTGTCATTATTTATTAACTCTATTAAACTCCAGATCCAAATTTAGTATAGATATGTATATTATTAGCTGTTTTTATACATGGTGATCCATTCTTTTTATCTGGAACTCATGGTGTAAGGCGAGAGGTGAACATCTGCTAAGTGGTCCTTCTAATCTAAACTATCAGGTGTGCTGTGGCAGAGAGTAATTGTTATTTCTCTCTCTCTCTCTCTCCTCCAGCATCGTGACGGCTGGCTCATCCCTTTCTTCTGCTACCAGTTGTTTGACTTTGCTCTGAGCTGCCTGGTCGCCATCAGCTCACTCACCTACCTGCCCAGGATCAGAGACTACCTGGATCAGCTGGTCAGTGTCACATGGTCCAAAGTCACGCTCTGACCACACCCCCTCAATGTTTACTTTATCAAAGTCCATCCGTTTCCTATTGTTCACCGTTTACAGCCCTCAGCGTGTCTGTGCAAAGTGCAGTTATTCTAGTTTAAATATTATCACTCTATCCTAGATATTGACTCACTATTAACTTGTTTTCTATTGACTGGAGTGTGAGTAAATATTAGTTTATACCTTAAACTTAGATTAGATTAGAGAACCTTTATTAATCCCAGATGGGAAACTCATTTGCCACTAAGTCGCACGGTTCACACGACTCCCACGCATGATTTTAGGCAGGAAAATTAGTATTTAATCAATATTGTGCTCTAGTTTGTACTTCCACTTATGAATACATGATAAAATATGTACAGCACTGATAATGTCAAAGCAATACATAATAGATATCGGTCCCTGCAGGATTTTCACTTTGAATTTATCCAATTTTGTGGCCAATTTTTATGTGATTTGTGGAAATTTTAGGATTTGGGAAAAATGTAGATTCGTTTTAACAATTTCAGATTAAAAATGACGGCCATCATGTGATATAAGCGTGGGAAAATGTGAGCCCTGCTAATATTGTGAATTTGTGTATTATTTTGGAGATATGGAGTATGGAGTTGGAAAATTGTGGATTTTTAGTTGCTAGGAACGCAGCATTGTTTATTCACAGGAGATTTCTGGCCTGGAGGAATAAATTAAAGATTAAACACACACGCACAGTACGATCAAAACTGTTCTATTATGCCGGAATTTTTTATCTTTATGTGTGGGATCCGTAACAGATTAAAAAAAAAAAATCTCTTTAGATTTAGAAAAGCAAATTCAGCCATTTTCTTCTAAACACATTAAATAGATCATAAATGTGTTCATTAAAACATGTAAAAAGCCATTCAAGCATTTATAATTTAAATGTGGAGCTCGGCTTCACAAACTGAGTTTCAAATTTCTCAGGATTTAATGGGCGGGTCATAAATCAGGGCCGCGTTACGTAATGGAGCCCTCATTAGCATAAACCCGACCCTGCTGCTGAAGCACATCAAACTTCCACGGCCTCCAGTGGGCGTAGTTCGACCTCTAGCCAAAAACAAACCACATATTCGGGCTCGGGCATAAAACGCGTCCGCTGGTGCCCCATTTTTAATGAAATAGGCACTTTTATACACCGCAATTTAGTTTTTTGCCTCTAGCGGGCGTAGTTTTGACTCGGGAGGGATGCACATATTCGGACTCGGGCGGAGCAGACCTTTCCGCTGACGCCCCGAGCACTTTTGGAAGCACTGTCGATGCTGGAGCCGCTTTCACACTGCTCTCTCCCATAGACACAGTACATGGAGGCAGCGCCCTTCGTGGTTGTGGTGGGCGTGGTTCCAGTGCCTCTGACACGCCCCCAGCATTTCAGAGCAGAGAGAAGTGCTTGTTTTTCCACGATTTTGAGACTTAATTTTATAAACTTAATTTTTTTCATCTTTTAAATTTGGCTCAGTGGTCAATGACAAACTCATAACACACATTTGTTCTGCTTTAAGTTTCTGTGTTCTAATCACTCTGCATTGAGGGCTCAGGCTGTCTTGTCCAGGGTGTGTCCAACACTGTTTTATTATTTATTGGCTCAACATGGGTGAACTATGGGAAACGTAGTTGTGTAAATAGGATGTAGGTCCAGGACATGGGAATGTAATGTGAAGAAAGTAATTTATTTGTTTTTATTTCTATGTTGTTCCGTAGCCGGATTTCCCTTACAAGGATAACCTGATGTCCATGAACTCCAGCTGCCTGCTGCTTTTTGTGCTCGTCTTCTTCGCTTTCCTCATCATTCTGAAGGTCAAATATTTCCACTTTTTTATTTTCTTTGGCAACCTTTGTGGCATTTAGCGGAGGATTCACTAAAACCACTGATCTTCATTTATCTTCCCAGGCTTACTTAATCAACTGTGTGTGGAACTGCTACAAGTACATCAACAATAGGAACATGCCAGAGATCGCCGTCTACCCCGCCTTTGACACCACTCCCCAGGTATGTGTGACACCCCTCCCTCCCTCTCTAACCATGAGCTCGCTGCATGAGGCACCTGTACTGTGCAATGCTACGTGAGGCCAGCAGGTGGCACTGTGCTCACACTCAGAAACAGGACAAAAAAAGGCATCAACTATGGTATATTAAAAGATCAGTCATTTTAGTTCACAATCTGAACTATAATATAAGAAGAACATTGACAGTAATAGTAACCACGGAGGTTTTCCACAAGGTGTACAGTATGTTCATGGGAAAGTTTGACTCATTCATGAGTTCAGGGACTAAAGTTGGGAAAAGTAGGATTAGTCAACTTCACCCATAAACCCACTCGTCCCATGTCAGACATAGGCAACTGGTGGACCGGGGGCCACTTACGGCCCTCAGTCTAATTTTTGCAGCCCCCAAAGTAAACTCAAAAAATGACTTAAAAGCACACGTTACAGAAAAAAACACAAAACGGCAGCAAAAATGTACAAAATGACAACAAAAGTACACAAAATTATAGAAAAATATATAAAACGACAACAAAATCACACTAAATGACAGGAAATTTTACAAAATGACAGAAAAATATACAAAACAACAATAAAGATTTGCAAATGAATTCAAAGACACAAAACAAGTGAACTCAAAATGACAGCGAAGTATACAGAATGATAACTAAATCACTCAAAACACACACAAAATAGGAGACAATTATACAAAATGACAAGAAAACCAAACAGAAAGCCTGTTTTCTTTCCTTTATTAATGCTCAGATTTTTCATTATTTTACTCTGCTCACATGAATGTTGATAAGTTTGGCCCTCTGATCAGACAATCACATTTGTGGCCCCTGCAGTGATAAAAGTAGCCCGTCTGTGTCTTTTCTCATGAAAGACTTGGTTTTATGTAATAGGGAAATGACTGCATGTTCAAACAGGAAGTGCTGATCCCAAAGTTGGGAGAGTGAAATTATGTGAAATGTCTTGGTACGCTGAGGCCTTAAAAGTTAACACAGGGTTTTTCAAACTTGGGGTCGTGACCCCATGTGGGGTCGCCTGGAAACAAAATGGGGTCTCCTGAAATGTCTAGTAATAATAAAATGAAAAAATATACTGATTTAAATTATATTTTTGAATTTTGATCTGTATTTATTTTGCACAATTTAAAAAACAACACATAAAATTAAATAGAGATACAGTGCAGGAAGAGGAAAAAAGCTCTCAAAGAGCTTAAATGATGATAATTCTTTTACAAATTAAAACACCAAACAACTGTATTCTATACTTTTACTTTCTCACATATAAATCCAGTTCGCCATCACGGTTTTTATGACGTACATTCTTGTAATTTTTGTCTTTTTTTTTTGCTTCCAGTACATCCTGCCCACTTATGAGATGGCCATGAAGATGCCAGAGAAGGAACCGCCCCCCCCTTACATGCCAGCCTAAGCACCACCCCCCGTTGCCCACATGCACTCGCACACATGCGTTCTATGCTTTCTTACATTCCCTCGCCGCCCGCTCTTAACAGCACTGCCCCCCACCCCTCCCCCTACTTCTTGAGCAACGTGAAAAGCAGTTGGAGATGTTTTGGGCTTCATGCTGTTTCTTCTGTACATCCTGGAGATGTGTGAAAACAACGGCTACTTAACGTACAACAAGCAACGGAAGCTCCTTTCCTGTTCCCGGCTTTTTAATGTTTTAGTTGAAGGAATAAAAAAAATAAAATAAAATATGTCTGATTCAGAATAAAGCTTCACACACACTCATCCAGCACCATCCTGTCAATAGATATTTAAAAGTGTGTTTAAAAAAAGAAAATACAATCCATCTAAGATAGCATCTCTATTGTTGAATTGTGTTGCAGATTTTTGCCCTAATTATTACAACTTAGACTTAGTCCATCGCAGTCTTGAATGGAGTCTGTAGCACTTCTTTATTTTTGTCTGGTATTTATTGAGCTTTGCTGTGTTTCTGCTCAGCACAGACGGTGAGAGGTCCATTAAAGGAGAAGCTGTAATAAAGGAGATTTTTCTCAGCCTCTCAAAGAATTACTAGAGATTCTTAATCTTGTGAGCATTAGTATTTGCATGCCTATATGCACTTCTACCCTCTTCTTATTTTACCAGTAGTATGATTTTTATCCTTGTGGAATCATATTTGACTCCAATAAACATTTCAACAACAGTCTCCTCTGCGACTCTGTTTGTGTCCACTGAAATTATGGTTTTTGTTTATTTTTTGCACATCTACCCTATCTTTCTTTACTCATAGCTTGATGTTTTTTTGTCAAAAAGGCGATAGACGATGTAAATCTTGATGTTTTTAGCTTAAAGTCTGACCAGAAAGACAATTGTTAAGGGTTAAATTTGCTAATGTAAAATACCACACAGGCACATTTATTAACAAAAACTGCACAATATGTGCAACTTTTGGCTTTTTATCCTGTAAAGCAGTGTTTTTTTTAACTTTGGGGATGCCTGAAAGGTCTAGTAATTGATTTCACTTTCTTAAATATCAAAATAGTTATATATATATATATATATATATATATGAAATGTCTGAGTTGCCACATGTTTGTGCACTATAATCCTGGCTACTCTGTATTTGTAACACAGCATAACAAACATCAAAGAATGGGAACAACTGCTATAAGGCGGTGTTTCTCACATGGGGTACGTGTACCCCTAGAGGTACGCGATGGCACTGGGGGTACTTGAGAGAGAGAGTGTGGAAACAACAAATTAACAAAGTGTCAGACATGGTCTGACCCAGGGTGTGATATCACAGAAATGATACAAACTATAGAAATAAATCAATTCAGGATCCATTAATTCAGGGTTTTCCAACCTTGGGGTCGCCTGAAATTTCCGATTTTTTAAAGTTTTATTGTTTTATTTTTTAATTAAAACCACAGTAAATCTTAAACAACTGTATTTCTATGCTTTCACTTTGTGAAATATAAATCTAGTTAAACTAAAATGCAGTTCAAAAAAATATCTGAGTTAAAAAGAAATTTATTTGGGGTCGCCAGAAATCCTTGATATCAAAATGGGGTCACGATCCAAAAAAGGTTGGGAACCACTGACAACATACATATATATATATATATATATATATATATATATATATATATATATATATATATATATATTTATAGTTTTCTAAGCAAAAAGGTGTAGTAATGTAGTAATGTTCAGAAATAAGAGAAAGGGGGACTTGGGCCAAAAAAGTTTGAGAACCACTCCTATAAGGGACAGCACGTGTGAGTGAGTTCTGTCATGTGGCTTTTTTAGGGAAAGGTCTGGGTTAATATGTACTCACAAATCCATTTAACTGCTTTTTATGCTGTTCTGAGAAGTAGTGAAAGTGAAAATATATCGATATAGGCGATATTGTAAATCCCAATATATCTTAAATATCGATATATTGCCCAGGCCTCCAGCTATGTTTGGACACTAATATGAATACAAAAGCATCTCCTCCCTCTTCCACATCATGCCCTCCTACTTCTTTAGTCCCAGGTTTGGATTGGATGGACTGACATGACGCCTCTCTGTGAGATCTCTTCATATGTGGAGGTCGTTTGACCCCCGCAGAGCTGCAGGGGATCCTGATCCTGATCCTCACACTGAGACCCAGTCAGACCAGCAGAGTCGATACCATGAAGCCTCTGTGGAGCCTCCTGTACTGTGCTGCTCTGCTGGTGTCAGACACCATGGCTACATACCACCTCAGCCCTGGAGACCCTCAGCTCATGGCTGCACAGAGTTACGCTCAGAGCAGAATCAACAGACAGCAACCAATCAGGACCCTGAACCCTGCCAGTAAGTTTTCAAGATTCCCCATTCACGTGGTATTTTTGGACTTTGTAAAGTGAGGAAAATGGAAGAAATGCCTTTAAAGTGACGAAAAAAAATTACTGTTAATATTTTTTGTTTTGTTTTTTCCCCCCAAAGCTCCTTTGCTCTTTGGTAATTCCAGCAAGTTTATTTTGTTTTCTTTTTAAAATAATATGTTAAGGTTTCATTTATTCAGTCAAATTTTTTTTTTTCCAGGAAATTTGATCTCACAATTTTCGGCTGCCAACTGTCAGTCTTCCTCAGAGGTGATTGCTTTGATGTATGGCTGAAATCCTGAAAAAAGTTGTCTGTATAAATAAAACCTTTACATATTATCTTTTGCCGTTTAACTAAAAAACAAAAAAAAACGCAAGAATAATCTGAAGCATTTAGTACTTTTAAGACATCTAAAATATTAAAAAATAAAGTAAAAGTCTCATAAAAGAAGATCATTATTTTTCCCCATTGATAAAAAATAAATAAATACATTTGTATTTATTTCAAAATAACATTTTAGAAATGTATTTTTCCCCTACTGCGAGGAATAAACGCTTTCCTCAAAATGTGCACATTTTTAAACCTTATGATGGAAGTCTCAAATAGAATCCAATGTTTTTAAATGACCTTTTTAGGTCAAAATCACTTATTAAGTTTAAATATGATAAAAGCTAAATTTATTGCTGAATCTGCATTCAAAACGTTTAAGAGATGTGAATCATTACCCACAGTCATAATGCAAAGTTTATAAAGTTTTATTACTTTGCAATACAAGGAATTTGTTTATTATTTATTTGTTACTTATTAAGGCCATGTATAAGTAATTCTGACATGTGGGTCCACTAAAATAAAATAAAATAGTCTAAATTAAGAGCTCAAATAAATAAAATGTGATTAAGTGAAATTAAAATGACAGTGAGGTATTTTCTACCATTTTCCTCTGCTTTGCATTTACATTAGGATCGTATTGAATGGTCTTGTAATATTAATGCTTGAAGATCTTTTATTAATCTATTAATAATAATCTATAATCTTACTCCAGCTTGTTGAAATCAACCGTGTGTCTGTAAACTCACTCACCCTTCTACTGATTTTTTGCCTGCAGTCTAGACCAGTTCTCAACCTTGGGGTCAGGACACCATTTGGGGTCGGGAGACACTGGGAGGGGGTCATCAGATCTCTTCAAGAAAATAAGAATATTTTTTGAACAATTTGAGCCCATTTTTTGCGTATTTTTACCCTTTTTCTGCAACTACACTAAACTTGCCATATTTGAACCTATTTTCATCACTTTTTTTCTCCTTTTAATGCATTTCTTCTACATTACTCCCATTTCTGCCACTTCTCCATCAAATTTCAATGCCTTTTTTGCACATTTTTTTCCACTTTCGAGACATTTTCAGCACTTATAAACCCTTTCTACCACTTTCCCCACCCGATGTTGCATATGTTAACCCATTATTGTCACTTTTAACCTCTTTTCACCATACATATTTAAAGCTTATTTGTAACCACATTTATGATTTGTCAGTTTAACTGAATTGTTCTTGCTTTTTTCTGCCAATATTGACACATTGAACCCTTTTCACCACTTTTTCTGCCCATTTTTGTCCACTCTAATTTTTTAAAATCCCTTTTCCACCATTTTTGGTCATTTTTTTTTATTCCTGATTAAAATAGGGATTTTCATATTTAAGATATGACTACGGCACAAATAATAATACATTTCCTGGATAACAGTGGATATTGGAAATAAATGTGGTTATCACAGATTCATAGAACAATGGACCCTCACTTTGCTGACTTTATGGCAAAAATGACTGTTCATCAATATTCATGTCTGAGTTCAGCCATCTTCAGGTACAGTGGGGGTCCCCGGTCTCTGGCACCTTTATTTTGGGGGTTGTGGGCTGAAAAGGTTGAGAACCACCGGTTTAGACGAGTCACTCACTCACTCACTCAGTCCTTTTCCATCGTTCGTCCACCTACTAATGTTCTCTATCACTCTTCCTTCCTGCTGGGCCTGTAGTTCACAGAGGTGACTACACGTATAGAGGAAGGTTTCACTACCACTACCAGCCACCAAGGATCCCTCCACCAGTACTGTACCACCCCGCTCCGCTAACTCCACCACTCATTCCCCAGCACAGACCCCCAGCCCCCATGCCGCCCTATCACCACAGGTTCAAAGGGCCCGTGGCACCACAAATGCACCACATATACAAAGGTCTGTCCCCTCCCTCAGGGGTCCACCCACACCCCAGTGTAATAAAAGGCCCCTTTCCTCACCAACTGAAAGGCCCCTGCCCCACAGACCCAAACCCTGCTGAACCAACATTCCCAGTCCAACTCCCCCATCCCACCTTCCCAACTCTACCAGCAACAACGCTGCCACCACCAACCCTGCCAGCACGGACCACCGCCCCTGTGACACTACCGGTCAGTACCCAAAGCGGCTCCATCACCACCGTCAGTCCTGTGGAGACAGGTAGAATATTTTCAGTCAGGTTTGCTTTTCCCACACAAACAATGCACTTCACTTCCTGTAACGGCTCTTTTTCCCAAAGCGGGATCACCAAAACTCAAGATTCAAATTTTACAAAATGTTTTGCTCTCAGTTACGGTTGTTTTCCAAGCGAATTCTTCTCTTCATGCGTATGTTAGTCCAAATGGGCCAAAACCAGGATTGTTTGATGATCCTGCTTTAAGGGCAGATCTGTTTGCTTTGATCAGTGATAAAAAAAAACAAACAAAAAACTAAAGACATTTCACAACAAGTCCGTTACAAGGACAAAAACAATCACGAGTGTTGATTATGACTGCAAATTTTGATTTAGTTTTAGTCGTAGTCTTTGCAAAGTAGTTTTAGCCCAAATTCACTAGTACACTGGTTGAAATAACATTTAAATTGATCAAAAGCATCTCTTCAGATACATATAACATTGGAACGTCACAATATTATCAAATAGAATATCATGAAACGGTCGGAAAAAAAAGTTTTATTTAGTGTTTTGAGATAATCATGCATGCACTTCTTTGTCTGTGTAAAGATGTACAAAGTGATCATTTTCCACATTCACTGAATTTGCCACATAAGCGAACTCCCCCTCAAAGGGTCTCATGATGAAGTCAAACCCACATTAAAGATGATGACCTAAGCTAAAAAGCAGGAGTTTGCTTATTGTGTATGCACTTGTGAACTTGGAGATTCTAACACTGTCCATGATCAAATGTGTTGTGATGATGTGTGTTGTCGTTAAAGCATCCTTTTCACTAAGACAATGAGATGAAAGGATCGGACTCTGACATGATTCCCAGTATGTCTTATAATAACATACTGCATTATTCAAACACAGCCTGGGATTTTAACCTCTCACCCGATACAGTTTTATTGTGTTGTTGTCACGTTGTGTTGTGTGTCCTGGAATTATCCTCCATTCTGTTTTTAAATTCCTTAAAATGTAGCTTCTATTTGTATAATGATGTGCTTTTGTGTTGATGATTGGACTTAACCCTGCCATGGTTCCACCAGAGACAGACGCCCAGTGCAGGAGTCGCCCACTGGACCTTGTCTTCATCATTGACAGCTCTCGTAGCGTTCGCCCTGGTGAGTTTGAGAAGGTGAAAATATTCCTGGCCGACATGGTTGACACGCTGGACGTGGGCTCGGACGCCACCAGGGTGGCGGTGGTCAACTACGCCAGCACGGTAAAGATTGAGTTCTTGCTCAAAGACCATTCCAGTATTCTGGACATGAAGAAAGCCATCTCACGCATCGAGCCCCTGGCCGCTGGCACCATGACCGGCCTGGCCATCAAGACGGCGATGAACGAAGCCTTCACTGAGCAGTCGGGGGCTCGCCCCCGCTCCAAGAACATCTCCAAAGTGGCCATCATCGTGACTGACGGGAGACCTCAGGACCAGGTAGAGGAAGTGTCTGCTGCAGCTCGAGCAGCAGGTGTGGAGATCTACGCCGTCGGGGTGGATCGAGCAGACATGCGGTCCCTGCAGCAGATGGCCAGCCTCCCTCTGGAGGACCACGTGTTCTATGTGGAAACCTACGGCGTCATCGAGAAGCTCACCTCCAAGTTCAGGGAGACACTGTGCGGTAGGACAAAGGGGGACTTGAAACCCATCTTCCGACCTTTTTCCTCCAGTTCCTCAGTAAGATGCACCTACAGTCCACGGGAGGGGTTGCTACAAAATGTGGAACATTGATGCTGTGTTTATCCAAAGATAAACTCTGAAATGATGAGTTAAACATTGCAGGGCAGATGTTCTCCAACCCCCACATGGACTGCAGATGTCAGCACTAGGACCTGCTCGTAGTCGTCAAACTCTTGCAAAGTCTTGGGGCCACTGAGTCCAAAACTTTAGATCATTGTTTTTCTAAAGTCATGTGTTTCTCAAAGTATCCAAATGCTTTGACGTGTACGAGGAATCCTCAGTTTCCCAATCAGTTGAATTGTAAAGTTAAAGTCGACAATCAAGGTTGTAATTGGTCTGGTTCACACTGTTGGACAACTGAGACTCTCCTCCATTTCTTGGTCTTTGTGCGTCTCCTCTCTTCGTGTCTGAGACTTTGTCCCACTTGTTTGTCCTGTTGGTGATCTGTGATTTTACCTGCATTGTCCAACACACAGCGGTTTGCTCATGACCTTGGCTGAGATGCGGTGAAGTAGCTGTAACACAACAAAACACTTCAAAATAACCCTCGGAATACGTGTTGTTGTTGTCGTAATTGAAAAAAATGACCATGACTTTTAATGAAGGAAAGCTATTCTCCAGCACAAACTCATTTAAACACAAAACACAACTGTTTTTTTTAGCCTCTGCATCCACATCACAAGTTACACATGAAACTGTGCACGTGCTAACATCTTGAAAGGCGTTAACGATGGCGTTTTTTAGGTCTGGACCCCTGTGCCATTGGACATGACTGCCAACACATTTGTGTCAACAGCAACGCCTCGTTTTACTGCAAGTGCCGGATTGGTTATATCTTGAATGAGGACAAGAAAACATGTTCCCTGAAACGTAAGAGCAAACTGTGTGGATTCTGTTTAGAGCTTCACAACATCCCAACCAAGCGTTGCACAATCCCTCATTCTGTGATCTATCATAGCAAATGTTGGACAATTATCTGGTAACATTATAGACTAGCATTGTGCTGTTTAACCAGCTGTGAAGATGCACTTCCTTCAGTTCTTAAACAGCAGGCTAGCTGGGGAAAATAAGGAGTACGGGTGGTATTCTGCACGTGTTTTCTCTCAACAATGCATGATCTGTTAAACTGATGTGAAATTTTCTCTCTCGCCGGCGTAGAGGTGAAGGCCGAGGTGATGGTGGATCCCTGCAAGTGTGAAGCCAGGCTGGCTTTCCAGAAGCAGACGCAGACGGCCATCCAGCAGCTCACAACCAAGCATATCCTTCCTGTTGTTTCAGGTGGAGAAGAGTTTATGGTGTTCAGACATGTGAGCCGACACCTGTGACTCAGGAACTCATGGAGATGTTACCAGTGAACCAAAGTGACACACAACGCTTCACAGGGAAGGAGTTTGGAGGCTTAGCGAAACATTTAAAGCAGCGCTTCTCAACTGGCCTGACTTTAGTATTTAATGAAAACATGTTGCAGTTTGAACCTGACATACAGTATAAGGCAATATATCACAGTGTACCAATTCACAAAGTTCAAGTTAAATTATGAACAAAAGGTTGTCATGCTCATATGGAAAATGTTCCGTTTAACACTCAACTATTTGAATTGAAAACCAAAAAGTGCATAGATGGCATTCTGAGCCCTTCCAGATTAAAAAAACCGTAATTAGTCTGGAAGGACTCAACATTTAATGTATTATTGCCAAATACATGAAATGTTGGATTTGGCAATAAAGCATCAGTGAAACCAATAATAAGGCTTTCTTTTCTTCTAAGTAAGAATACAAAATACAAAATAGCTGCCACAAAATTGTTGATACGATGACTGCATCATACAGGCAAATTTACTAAGTCAAAGGCCAGCGACCCACCACAAACGGGTCCACGAACCTCTTTAGGGTTGCGACCCACCAGTTTGTCAATCACTGATTTTGAGATCCAGTCCTTTAATTTCTTGAAATGATTTCTATTTCATTAAAAACTAACCAGTGACTAGAACACAAGTGTCAAACTCAAGGCCCGGGGGCCAAATCTGGCCCTTTAGAGCATCTGATTTGGCCCACAGCAGAAAGCAATAGAGAAACCATGAATCTTTGTGTTCAGTTGTACATATCTCAGCGAGACATCTCCAAAATAATACATGTTTGCAGGATTCACATTTTCCCCATGCTTATATCACATATATCATTTTCACTTTCATATTGTTAAAAGAACTCTCAATTTTTCCCCAAATCTTACAATTTTCTTTAAATTTTTCTACAGAATTTCCCCATACTACATAAAAATGGGCCGCACAATTGAACAAATAGAAAGTGAAGATTCTACAGGGACTGATATCTGCATATTTGATCATTTATTCATATGTGGAAGTGTAAACTAGAACACTAGTAAGGATTCAATTACTAATTTCCCCCCTAAAATATGCAGCCCACTTAAGATAAACTGCTCCGTATTTGGCCCCTGAACTAAAATGAGTTTGACACGCCTGGTCTGATGACAGTGTTGTTCGTTTTGTTTTTAGTCATTTGACAAAAAGGTAATTTGGTCAGAATTGTTGTAGTCGAGACTAAAACTACTTCGACCTATTCGACTGGCATTGGTATTCTAACTTTAATCCAGCCCGTACTCAAAACAAACCGAAAATTCATTCTGATTATTTTAGTCTCAAGATATATTTTTCTCTAGCGTCTTCTCTCCAAGATTTTTTTTTATTTTTTATGACATCATGTGACATTTGTTTCCTTGACTGATCGCACTAGCTGACATGTCTGGCAGGATGGAGCGTCTGGAGAACATGCTCGGCCAAGCCTGAAGCTTCCCAACACAGTTAGTGTCTACAGTTCTATTCCCTCCTGGACTAACCTGCTGTCTGACCAGACATTTGTTTGTTTTCTGCAGGAGCAGCTGCATCATGAACATGTGGATGTGTGGTTCCTTTACACCATGCACAGACTGAGTGAAGATGCCTTTTAAAACCCTGCATCGCATTCTGCGTCCATGGTCCTTTTGCATTAAAGTGAATCAATTACTGTAGTTTTATAAGATTTTTTTTTTTTACTTTGCTTGTAGGTTAAAGTTATGTTAAAAGTAACAATGTATAGATCAGCAATCAATGTCTCCAGGTCACATCCCACACCTTTGATAACATCACCATTGAACAGTGTATTTTATATACATTTGTACATTATAGGATACATATTGTGACTCGCATACATAATAATACACAATACATGTGGTTGTTGTATTTTCTGTGTCGTATCCTATATATTTTACTTTCCTTACATGTAATGCTGAACAATGTATATAATATATTACTTTTGTGATTACACAAAAAATGCTTTTATATGTCTTTTTTTTAATATATATAAATATATATTAATATTTTACCAAACTAGTGTTTAAATGACAGACATTTGACACAATAACTGGTAATGTATTTTATATTTTAACATATATTTTTGTAAACTTTTGGAATAATAAAGCATCTTGTATTCTACTTTGCAGATGAATTGTTCATATTTTGTAACTGTAAACCCGTAAAGTGTTTATATATATATATTGTAAAGTGGCAAACATGTGCAATAAAAACTATACAAAGTGTGTAAATCTTTTGTGATTTCATCAAACATGTTTCACTGGAAGACCATAGGAGAATTATTTTTGAAAGGATTAGATTAGGTGTGCAACAAGTCCAGTAAAAAAAAAAAAAAACTAATTCAATCTCAGGGAACTACACCTAGGAAGGCATAAACAGACTTTATTTTGGATGCACATTGTATGCAGAAAGACTCGTGTAATTATTGAGTGCAGCCTTTAAAAAAACAAAATTAAATATAAAAAAACTCTAAAAAGAAATTGCAATTTATCTAATTTGTGTGAAAAATTTGCAGATATTATTATTATCAAATATTATCATCAATTAGATAATAATACTGATGAACATCACTGTGTCATATACATCAATATACCACCGTATTGTGTTACAAATTGCATATGAAATAGTTCTCAAACATGTCATTTTCTAAATTAATTATTGTTTCTATTAAAATATTTGGGTTTTTTTAACCTGAAGTGTTGCACACTTGTATAAATATTAAAGCTCGAGACAGCAGATCAATGAATATAAATCAGACGTCATGTTTTGTTTAATTTAAGTGTGTAATTAAGGTGAATCATTTGTATTTTCTGTGACTTTTTGTGCGTCACAGGAACAAGAAATGATGGGAAAGTTGAAAAGGATGCGGGGACATATTTCAAAATGACAGTTTAAGGTTGAAAAAAAGCGTGATACGTTCTTTAATACGACATTTGACTTGTAATAAAAGTCATTTCGTGAGTTCTGACACTACAGTTGTGAGGACCGTGTGCCAGCTTGAGTATCCTTCAGTGCTGATTTATGAGAATGTGTCCACAGACATAATAAGGACCTTGTATCCCTTTACATAACCATATAAATATCTGTATGTATTTCTACGTCAATATAGAAAGACAAACATGAATGTAGAACCCTGACATTTTTGCGGACCTTTCAAACAGGTCAGGTCAGGTGGGGGTCACTTTCTAACCCCTGATGTGTTCTTTTTTCTCACACAAAGCCATCAGTCGGTCAGTGATAAAAACACATTGAAAAACAGCTGATTTAAGAGGATACTTTAGTTTGGATGGTCATTGTTTGAGCTCCTCTCTGTCTTTGTTGTTGCCATTACCATCAGTTGTTTTTTTTTACACCTTCCGCTTTGCAGTGAGCAGAGGTCAACGTGTAACTGCTGGAATGAGTCGCCCCTGTTTGCCTGAAACAGGACGGACAACAGCTTCTCTGTGTGCGAGGCCGAGAGTCAACATGGACAACGTTTACCAGCCAGTCTGGTGGGGATCCTCTTCCTCCCGCCCTCCACCAGACAGATGTTTTATGTCTGTTTGCTATTTCAGCTCATGGTTGCCACACACACACAGGCAGGAGGATGGGAGAAGATGAATGGGACTCGCACGCTTCTGAGAAGTGGAAAAGACACATCGAGTGTGGCACAAAGTGTCAGTGTTCAGGGGTTCAGTCCAGCAGAGAGAGAGAGGACACAATTAAATATCCACCTTATACCTTCAGACCATGGGTGTCAAACTAATTTTGGTTCAGGGGCCAAATATGGAGTAGTTTCATCCCAAGTGGGCCACAGATTTTATGCTGTAAAATGAGTCATTTCAACATTATTGTGCCCTAGTTTACACTTCTACGTACACATAAAATACAAAATATGTAAGAAACCAACCATTTAAGTAATAAGTGATAGATTTCAAAACCAACAGGATATTCACTTTAAATTTTCTACATTTTGTGAACAATTTCTATGTAATTAAGGGAAATATTATGTAATAATTTGAGGAAAGTGTCGTACCCGGTCACATGACCACTTCTCTCCGAGAAATCATGGCGCGATACGCGTAAACAGAAGAGAGGAGACCGGGACATTTCTTAGCATTATACTTAGAAATGATTACTGCCACATTAGACGTGAAACAACAAAGGAATACAGAGTGTTATAAGTTATAAGGAGGTTTGGAGCGTCCATCTTCCTGCAGCGAAGTCTCGGGATGGGATTCCACAGGAGTTAGGAGGCTCCTCCCCAGAACAACCTTCAATGTAAAGATGTTCAAAGCGCAATTATACTTTGTCGACATTTAGAAACATTGCTTTTATTTTCTGAAAATCTGCACCAGCTAATGATTCATGCTTTCTTTGTGAATTTTTACTTTCTGCTGCGGGCCAAATTGGATGCTCCAAAGGGCTGGATTTGGCCCCCGGGCCATGAGTTTGACACTGTTGCTCTAGATGTAGTTGAAGATGGTGAACATCAAAGAGAATTTGTTTCCATTAGAAACCAAAGGCAGCATCACCCCCCCATCTCTCTGCAGAGCAACACATACAGAAAACATGTATTGTATCATATTTGGCACAATGATGAAAGTTTTTATTTTCATTTTAAACCTGCTGATTCAGTATGAAGTCTCTTAGGATGCTCATGCTCATTCTATAACTAGGCAAGGATTCACCTTAGACTGGGAGCCAGTCTAAAAACCAGTCTTAAAACAAACACTAATAAACCCTACTTTTTAGGGCAACCTACATATAAATAAGGAGAATAAACATACAGAAAATCTGGACGAGCACAATAAAAGCAGAATAATTTTATTTTATTTTATTTCATTTTTGCATCTCTTCACGTCTCTTTAAAACATATATATTTTAATTTAATTTCACTTATTTTTATGCTGTGTGCTTTTTGATCTTTGTAAAGCACTTTGGTCACCTGCTGGCTGCTTTAAAGCACAAAAATATCAATAATAATTACATTACATTACATTTACTACTCGAGCAAGGCTAACGTCCTTGTTAAAAGCAATAGTTATTGTTTCTAGAAGTGTTGAATGACTTCTAGAAACGATAACTTTTTTTTCTGTATGTTTTTGTGGTTACAAGGTTATTTCAGTAGCAAATTGCTTAGAAAAAAATCAAATAAATCATCAGTTTTTGTTAATACCTTTGTTGTCATGTATTTCTAACCACAGATGTCTATTTATAAAAATGTCCCCCTGTGTATAATCCAATATTTTCTTCCTGAACTGAACGTTTTGTGTCTAGATGAGGTTTAATACCTAAAGTGGGATAAAATACATGTCCAATGCTGTGCATTTGTGATAAACGTCAGTTCTGGTCGTGCCAGACCAAAGTGGATTTAAATGCTTTGTGTTAACTCTCTCAGCAAACAGCAACATTTAGGAGAAGTTTAAATATGAGGCGGTGAAACTAAGTTATTGCTTGAGGACTCTTTGCCAAAATTCAGAAAATCAGGCTTCCAAGAAAACACTTTTACTCCAACTCCTCATAAAAGGAGAACACACATAGGAACACAGCAAGTGCAGTATAACTTTGTAACTTTGGTATTCACTAAAAGCAACAAATCCTGGACTCGGATGTACATTTTTCCCCTTTCTATTTGGTAACCTGTTGTTTTTATGGAGAGAAATGGGCCACAAAAAGGAAGTGCAGGGTTTGTGGATGACCTTTAATTCCTTTGGGTGCTATTTTTCACCTGAACCGTTGGCTTCCTCACCCAGGTGATTGTCAGGGAATGTTCCACCACTTTGTTTATTGGCTGCGTCTTTGTTGAGTTTTAAAAGCAGCGAGTGTACACAATATCACAAATGGTGACAGATGTGTGCTTGATACCAGCTTTTATTTTTTATTTTATTAAAAAAACAAACAAAATAAATTAGAAAGTGTCTATTTGTACGATTGCCGTACAGACAACCCCCAATGCTATTGGTATGGTTACCGAAGTACATAGCGTCCTAAGGTTAGGGTTAGGTTATAACCCAATATCGCAACAAATTTTAGGGTTAGGCTTAGGGTAAGGTTTAAACTGGCCAATGACTGACCTATCACGTGACCTAAACTGGCCAAATAGGGTAACTGCGTACGGATAGAATGTCGGTATATTGATACGGCAATCGTACGGATAGCCACTGCCAACAAATTAAAACAAGTAATTGGAAATGTAAACTGAATGGTGAAAAATGTGTTGAGAATTGGTTTGTCTATACATATATATATATATATATAATTGTTATTATTATTTCATCAGTTTGCAACTAAACGTAAAGAAATAATATATTTGAGAAAAACAACAAGGTATCTTAACCTGTTTGTATCTTACAAACTTGGTTTATGCATTTAAACAAGTGACGCTAAAGTGGCCCAGGTGGCCAAACAAAGCACGAAAACACCCATTAGTGATGATTATATCAAAAAATAAGAAAAGTAATAGATCAGCAACAACAGGAGAGTGTGTTGCTGAGGCTCATTGGTGAATGCCTGTGTAATCTAGCGAAACAAAACAGTAACTTTAGTTAAATTGCTACTTGAAAAAATGTATTCTTTGCAACAAAACAAAAAAAAAAAAAAAAAAAATCACTTAACCTCCTTAACCAATCACTTAAGATAAAATCCAGGACATTTTTTTAAGAAAAAAAAAGTCTGACTTTTTCTATATCCAAATGCATTTACTTTAAAAAAAAAAAAAAAAAGAATGCAATTTACAAATTTTAGAAACACAACACAATTATCTACTTTAAAAAAAACACTAAATGTGCATTTGTTTGATATCATTCTAAGTTTGCTTACTGTATTATTGTTTTGTAAAGGATTTAAATTAAGCCCCGCCCACTCTGCACACAAACACGTACTGTTACGTCAGGGCACGTATTTCTGCTGCGCGTTCTTCGTGGCCAACGATGGCGGAAGATATTTATTCAACATTTAAAAATGCTCAATTTGAGTTTGAGAAACATCATTTTAAACGGGCAGAGGAACTCTACAGTAGCTTTATTTCTTCATGCTTACAGTCCAGGTACTGTCAGTATTCTGTGCGTTCATTAATGGTGACATGTACTTCCTGTGAGCGGCGTGTGTTGCGTTGAATTCCGTCGCCCTTTAAGTCGATGACCCGGTTTCCGCTTCCGGCGGAGAGGTTTTTTTTTTTTTTTTTTTTTTTTTTTTTTTTTTTAATTATATGTGCTAAAACCTACCTTTTGTTTTCCGTACAGTAACTGTGAAGCATCCCATCTATCTACTGCTTATAACAACCGAGGTCAGATTAAATACCTCCGGGTGGATTTTCATGAAGCAATAGATGACTACACCTCAGCAATACAGACTGACAACACGTTTGAAATACCTTTCTACAACAGAGGACTCATCCACTATAGATTAGGTAAGATAGACACCAAATATACCATCAATAGTGCACTGTGCCAACTACATTGAGAGGATTCCCACCGAAACTTCAAAATAAAAGTCCATGTGATGTTGCTTGTTTACATTGCAATCAACTGTCAGCATCAAACTGTTCAACAGGATAAACATTACGGAAGCCTATTGCATTCACATTAGGAACAAAGTTTCGTTTTTTCTGAATTGATGAGATACAAATTAGTAAATTAAACAAAAATAAAAAAAATTGCCCTGTTTTTCTGTTTTTATAGGAAATATTTTCCTGTTTTTCCCCTTGTAAAATTGACTCAGAAAAAACTAAAAATTATTCCTATAAAAACAGAGAAACGGGGCAATTTTTTTTTTTATTCCATCAATTCAGAAAAAAAATAAATAAAAAAAATAACATTCTCTGAACGATTTTGGAAAATAATCTAATTGCGATAATTTTTTTCCTCAGTATTGCAGTTTAATAAGCGATTATTTTTTTGAAGGGTTTCTTGTAATTAATCAATCTGTTTCATAATAAACATTTTCAGATTTATTTAACATTAGTGATGTGAGTCAATGATGTTGAATGAGATTTGTTGGTCTCTAAATAAGGTCAATAAATCAAAGTGAATCCCACCAATTATGAGGAACATTAAAAAAAGAATTATAAGTAATGAATTTTGTGGTTCCCAATTGTTACCCCAATAATTTCTAGTGACCCGAAAGACTTTTTTTTTTTTTTTTTTTACAGAATTTCTTCTTGATCCTGTTTGTTATACTGTATTGGGTCAATCTCCTGATGCATAAACATTATGTTTAACTGCATTTCTATTAGTTAAAAAGGTTTAAATGCACAAAAAAACACCAATTAGGAAAATATGTTGTCTAGGGACAACATATGGAAATTAGCCTATGCTATAATCTGACATATTTACATTTTTTTGAATGTTCATTGATATCTACTGTTCCTACTTAAATAAAAAGAATGATAATAACTTAGTATATTTTTTTCTCAATCACTAGACCCCACATTGGGTCCTGACCCCAAGGTTAAAAAACGCTGATATATTAACTCCTCCTCAGGCCTAAAATTTACCATCATTTGATCAAGCTGACACTTACATGCAACTTGTGCGGCAAATCATTTTTATTTTGCAATTAATTATTAGCATTACCTTGTGTATCTTAATTTTTACTGTAATGACAAGGTGAAATTAAGGCGTTTCATATTAAATATTTCTTTACTCATTCTGGTTTTTATCAGATATTCATTTGAAGCACTAGATGGAGCTAAGTGTCTGCAAATAATGGGTGTTTAATGTTCCTGCACTGCCCAAAGTTGGACTGAACCTCAATACAGTGTTTGTATTTATTTGACAGGATTCTTTGAAGAGGCTCAGAGTGATTTCAAGCAAGCACTGAAGCTAAAACCAGATTTTGAAGATGCTAAAGTGAGTCTGCAGCAGACACTTCTGGACCAACAGGAGAAGATGACCCGCGGCTACTAAACATCCTCCCAACCTACCATGGACATCATGGACATGTCATGATTGGAAACATTAACCCAAGCACATTGATTAAATGTATTGTTTTTTTTTTTTTTGTTTTATTTTGTGTTGCCAGATAATACATTTGCCTTTGTAAAATAGGGACTGACAGTCTGAAATCAGAGGACCTCGTCTCAACAATTGATTTAAATGAATAAATGATTACAGACATTATTATAAAAGACATGAGGTGAGCTTACTAATCAATAAATATATTTTTAATTAATTATTATATTGAAATCTAGAGGTGAACGTAATGGATTACAAGTACTCACGTAACTGTAATAGAGTTGCTTTTATGGATACGTATTTGAGTATATTTCTAAATCAGTCATTTTACTTGTACTTAAGTACTTTTTAAGAGAAGTAAAGTAATTTGTTACATTTCTACACCCAAACATTACTGAGTACATTATTATTATTTTTTTTGTTTTGTTTTAAAATGATCAACAGACATTGTGAAAATATATATATATATAAAAAAAACAGTCAACAAATTAAACATCAGTGAATGGCTGTTATTTTCTCAGTTTTAGAGTTCATAAATGTAGCTATATACTTAGAGCCTGATAATTGTTTTTATTTTGTATTTTCACAAACCTTTTATTTTATACAGATGCCTTTGTGGAAAATAAATTTAGTTCCAATTATGCAAGATTTGATCTCTTCCTTTTTAAGTTTATACATGAGATGTTTACTGTATACAAGGGAGTCGCGGTAAGATTTATAAATGATTTATGGGTGAAAGTAACAACTTTTACTTTGAGTACTAGTTATTTGAGCTCCTTTGTACTTGTACTTGAGTATTGTATGTATGACTTACATGTATTTGTACTCAAGTACAATTTCAAACAAGGACTTTAACTTGCGTAGGATATATCAGTACTCTGTTGAAATCACATTTAAAAAGTCACAATTTTAATGAGCTTGGATTTACACCTATCGTTTTCCACCATCAGCACAGAATTAATTTAAAAGAAAATGGAACTTAACGGATTTTGATTTAAAGAAAAAAGAAGAAGAATATTAACATATTTTTGGTGCATAATTTAACGTTAAATCTAGTCTAGAAAGTCAGTTTAACGATACAATACAATAATACAAGTTTAATGTTGTATTTAGAGAGACACGGAGCTATGAACAACATGAAGGATTTAACAAACAATCATCTAGTCTCTTTGTCCAATCTCACATATGAACAATACATCTGGAGAATATATTGGAATTTCACCATGATCACATTTAACCAATAAAATATCAAATTAGAAGATTTGTTGTACAGCATCAAGTCTCACTGGTTTGTTTATGTACACTTTGCACACAGAACAACAGCAGTGAAACCATCGCTCTGCAGGTTGTGACTAATATAAACTGTAAACTAGAAATGATATGATCTCCACATGGACTTTCTCAGCTGTGAAGAAGAAAAAATGAACAGAACCTAAACACATCTTTATTAACAACACACTGTACGATTTGAAGTGTTCTGTTATGCTCAAAGGTGAATAAAATGTAGATTTTGTATTTCATTTTATTTGACTGGCCTGTGTTCATATTTATGCAGATGAGGCAGTTTACAGGAGCACAGACTGACGTGTGTGAGTCTCATGCAGAGGCAGGCGATGCCAATAAGTGATTAATGCTCTTCACCTGTGCAGCTGTGATTACCTGAGACATAAAACAGCTGGTGAGGCCACAGGCCAGCAAGCAGCTCCTTCAGTCAGAGCTGGTTTCTCAGTGGGGTCTGCTGGGGTTTTAATGCCCACATTCTTGGAGTGTTTGATTTCCTGTAACTTTAGCTTGACTACTTTTGCACTGCAACATGTGGTGGTTTGAGAAAATGTAAGTCCAAGGTGGTAACATTGTTTTCAATAATGTGTTTGTTACTGATGGTGTTTCTTTGATTCAGCTTGATATGGAACTTGATGACTGCAGTGATGGTTCTGGGTCAACCAAGGCCGAACATGAAGCTCAATTCACAATCAAGTAGGGAACTCAATGTTTTGTGGTATGTATTTAATGCTTTAACAATTATTTTTTTTTTTTTTTTTTTTTTTTTTTTTTTTTTTTTTTTCAGGCAGTGGTTTAAAGTCAGACTGTGTTGGTAATCTGATGAGGCTGTCATTGGACAAAGCCCTAGCAGTGGGAAATCA
This sequence comes from Gouania willdenowi, assembly GCF_900634775.1. NCBI lineage: Eukaryota > Metazoa > Chordata > Actinopteri > Blenniiformes > Gobiesocidae > Gouania > Gouania willdenowi. The sequence goes on along the minus strand of NC_041066.1, from coordinate 9,067,679 downwards.
GCTTGAAGTGGAAGCCATTAGTGAGTAAAACACACTTTAAATTCTACACAATATTTGAATTATTTAACTGGTGGAGGTTAAGGACTGGTTTCTTTTCCAGATGGAACCCAGCATGTTATGCTGACACCCACTTTGGCTGCCAAGTGTGGCTACAGCATGGAGTCTGACCCCTGGGGCAACACACGAATCTACACTTCTGTTTTGGGCTGCTATGTGGACAACCAAGTATGTTGCCCAAGAGACATCTGCTGTAGCAATGGACCTGAATTCAGTGACTGTCTTTACCTTTCTACATCTGTCTCCATTTTATAGGATGATACGACATTTAACAGTGGCTTAAAACTCAGTATGTACAGACATGGTCCCTCAGACGCTGTTAGCCATGATGTGTACCAGACATGCAGCTACAACCAATGGGCCTCTAGAGAGGTTCTCTGTGACCGAAACTATATGGAAGTAAGTAACTTTGCATTAATAACCTGGTTCATACTGGAATGTGTTGGATTAGACTGTAATCCTCGTCTTTACTGTCCTTAGGTGTCAAATTATGTTGCTAGATCACAGGAACCCCAGGACCATGTTGAAGTAGAGGCCCTAACTTCTAAAGTTTGTATTGCTACTAGTGAAATTATCAGTCATTATCTCCCTTACAAGATGATTGTAAGGGAGATGATGATGATTGTAATTGTTCTATTACAGGTCAAAGAGCCTGCGCATATCTGGAAGATGACATTTTTCACTCCTGAGCCAATGGTAACAGTACGCAGGGAGGGTGAAGAGGCTGACTATAGTTTTACCACCACAATGTCTCGTATAGTTATGAGAAGCCCATACAACTCAGGAAAAACCTATTCAGAAGATGTAAGAACTTTTTAATGCACACTGAACTCCTACCATCACTGCATGGAAACCTCATATGTATTTTATTCTTAGGTGGCAGGAATCCCCATGCAGGTCTTCAGAGTAAGTATATATAACAAAGAAAACGATGACCTAAGTGTCGTTACCTTGGCTGCTTCTTGTCCCACTGGTAAGTGTGACTTCAAATGTGAAAATGACTACCTGTTATTACTAGTCTTGTTAATTTCCCTAACCCTCACTAGGTGGAGTCCTCTTCGCTGATGATTCAATCTCCTGGCATGTGCCTCGCCGTTTGACCCCACTAATCAGCGGTGGCTCTAAAATCATTGAAATGCACATGGGCATCAATGGACAGAGGCTAGATAAGTCCCAGATGGCTGCGAGACAGTACACGCTGTCTCTCACAGACTTCCACATTGTCACGGAGATCCCATTGGGCTCACCTGATGGATACTACAAAGTTGGTCAAATCACTTTCACTTATGCAAGCACATTTGCATGATTTATTAAAATGTCTTAAATAATTGCAGAGCCATGCCCCAGATAACCAGTACAGCATCACATACACTGTAGAGCCAATGCTTGAAGTGCTATGGAGAGAAGATAACACGCATGATGATGTGAAATACAAAGTTTTGTTCCCAATTACAACCCCTCTGATGGCCAGGCCTCCCTTTATTGAAGATGGTAAATCTGTCACTCTAAGGAATGTACTCAAATCTGTCTGTTAAAACATCCTCGCTTTGCCCCTCAGATACTGATCTAGAGGCTGTGGTGTTCAATGCTCATGTGGGGACATTTCTTGACGATGTGCAGCTGAAAAACATCACATTTTCCACTGGCGTTCTCACTATTGAAGAATGCAATGCTAACAAATACCTGGTCCAAGAGCATGTGCTTGCCAACGGCTCTAAAGCCTTCTCTCTACAAGTTGCTTTCCATTCTGATGTTGTCCTAAAGCATGTAAGTAATTGTCTAAAACCATATTTATCTTTTACACACTGATGCTGACATGTCTTTTCTTTCTGAAGAACCCAGAACCCCTTGTAACTACCTACACCCTTAATGCAATATTTGGGTTTGTTATCCTGCCTGAGAAAACTACCTTCAGCTACCCTCTTGAACTGCAGGCTTCTTTGAATGATATTGGTAAGTATCTATCCTTAGTGAGACATTGCATATCAACGCTACAGTGTTTCACTGGTACTCATCTCTTGCAGTAATGCCAACCCTCACTGGAACCTGTGACCACGAGTACTTTTACATTAGTGTCAAATATGGCTCTCAAGGCAAGAATTTCCAAACTATGATTGGCTCTCAAGAGATGACACCAGAGTTGGCTGAAGAATACAAATTTGAAGACAATGGCACACACTTCCATCTCATGGTGCCATACACTTCAAACACTGCCTTTGAGGTATTTGATGCATGTCTCACTGAAAGTAATCTGCACTGGTAACACCTGTACTGTGTCTCAGCTGGTCACCTCTTATTCAATAAGAGCCAGACTTGACATCCTGCTGTGGGACTCCAACAACCAATGGATGCTTGATGACCTCTTCTTGTCGTGCAGTTTCCCTCTCATGACCACAAGTAAATTTGTCATGTAACTACACTTTATTTTCTTGATCCTGCATTTTTAAGACAGTACTTCACTATATTTTTATAGCATGCTACCCAAATGGAACCATAACTGCCATAGCAGTGAAGATGGAGTCTGTACCCAACCTGGATCCAAGCTGGCTCACCTTAAAGGACAAGTCCTGCAAACCATATCATAGCAACAATCATTTTGCCTGGTTTCATTTCAGTGCCAATTCCTGTGGAACTACCAGATCTGTAAGATTACAGATATGACAAAATCCTAAAAATGTCATTGAGCTTAATTTGCTTTTTTAACTTCCCCAGTTCATTGACAACTACATGCTGTATGAAAATGAAATTGGCTTGTTCAATAACCACAAAGCAGCCTACACTTCCCCAGTTGATCCAGAGTACAGGTATGTCATAAGACACTCTTGTTTAGTGGTAAACAACCTGACTTCATATATTGTCATTGTAGGCAATCCATCTACTGCTACTACGTGCTCAACCAGACGGGAAGCTTCATATTCACTTCCAAACCCAGAGAGTACGAACCCAAAGCTGAAATTGGCTTCGGCCAGCTGATGGTCCAGCTAAAGCTAGCTCATGGTACCTCTAAGCTGCCCCATTTCTGAATAACATGACTTTATTAGTTTTTCAGGAACCTGCATGTTAACAAATCCCTCTTTCCAGATTCTACTTACGAGAATTTCTACCAAGCTAATGAATACCCAGTGGTTCAGATCCTGAAGCAGCCTCTGTATTTTGAGGTGGAACTCATGCAGTCGACTGACCCTAAGCTGGAGCTTTTCTTGCAGGACTGTTGGGCTACTCTTCATGAGGATAGGGACTCTTTACCCAGCTGGGACATCATTGTAAACGGGTAAAGAACAGAAGCACAATAGGAAATTTCCAAATATTGTAATATTTTAACATTAAGGTTTCTCATTTACAGCTGTGAAAATACTGAAGACAGCCAGCTGACTGTCTTCCATCCTGTTACAAGTGACTCAAGAATTGAAGTGCCTTCTCATGTGAAACGTTTCTCTATGAAGATGTTTACATTCCTTGAAGATCAAAAGATTTTGAAAAATGAGGTGAAGATGAGAAATACAGGCGAAGCCAGTTCGGCTCTAATTGTTTCTTCCCCCCCACCCCAGATTTACATACACTGTGATGCAGTGATCTGTGACAAGAACGGCCCTACTGAAGGAAGCTGCAAACTCCAGTGTGTGAATCCCATAGCACCAAGTAACCCTAAACATCACGGCACAAAACACTCAAGACGTAAGTGTTTGTTTTTTAGCATAGTGGCATTATGGACGTTAACAACTCTTTTTCCTTCAGAGCAAAGACGTACAGACTCGCCTCACGCAAAGCAGATCTCTTCTGGACCCATTATTCTACAAACTCAAACTTCTCAATAAATGATTTTTCTTAAAATATGTCTCCTCACTTTAATTCAACACAGCATACAAAACACAGGGTTTGGTTCAACAGCAGACTCTTTCAAATTCTATCAATCTGTAGCAGTGTCTGCATCAAACATTTTCAACTAATTAGTCTTCAATTTGTAAAGAATATAATTAAAGTTAATAAATGCACAGCAAACATTCATTAAATCACAACAACCTCATCAACCAAAAATCACAATTTATGCTATCATTAAGGGTGAAATAAAAACTGCAATTACACTAAATAGCCTTGATCAACAAGATGTAAATTAGTGCATCAGTAACTTGGGGGTTAACTATTAATTTACTGATGGTACTGGGAGTGATGTCTGTGGAACACCACTTTGTGCAAGCCAAGACTATTTTATTTATTTTTTTTAAATACAGACAGAATGTCAGCAACTTTTTCAAAATCTCAACCCTATCTTCCCCCCAACTAAACCCTTACAAAATAAATCCTTGTATTTGTAATTTTAAATATCTGAAAATAGGTTAGCTAGGTGAATTAGGTGTTCAGTGGTAATTCTGACTTGAAAAATGATGCCCTAATATCAAAGTTTTTGCTGGTTTCTAACAAGGCCCTAAAACATTTCTTGATTAATGGAGTCCAAAGAATTAGATCAAAGTCATTATCTTTATTTGAATGGCACATTAGTGTTTATTGATTGCTAAAACACTAGTGTCTGGCACTGCCATAATAAACCTTCACCCTGGAATTATTAAAGTAATGTTTTCCAGTTATCAGAATAAACCACAGTAATTAGGCAGTCCTTAAATGTAATTTTTGTTATGACCGGTGTTGTATTTGTTACATCTTCCCTTCTATTACTGTATGGCAGATTAAACACTAATCAACCTAAAAGCTCCCCTTCATTTGCAATTACACTGTTACTCTTGTTGGATTTGGTGTCCTTCCTGGAAATGTATGACACTAGTTGGCCGTCTGGGTGGCTCCACTGTAGAAAAAGCCACCATGTTTTCTGCCACATAGTGCGCAGTTGCTTTGTCAGCCGGTCATTGGTTAACACCCCTCAGTTAAGATCAGGCCATTGTTATGTGGATGGCCTGGTTTGATCCCAGTTGGATGTGTCCACTGGGTCTCCTAGCTTCCAGCTTTTTTGTACTTCCATGGATGAAAATACAGTTTCTGGCAGTAGACATTAGCTTTGAGCCAACACACAGTTTACATTTAACTATAACTTTTTTTTTTACAAATAAGATAGTGAGAGCGTCCATCTAAGAGCGCACTGAGCTATATGCCCGTTAGTCATCCATCTGGCTGGTTTGGCTTCACCATGACTCCATTGTGTGTGAATATAACCAGGAAAAAAAGACATCGAACTGCAACGCATTTAAATTATTGTAACTCAGCCAATGCTGTTTGATTAAAAAAATACCAACAGTTGCTGAAAGCTAAGATTGACTTTTCTCACATGTGATGGAATCCAGAGACTCCTTTGTTTGACAAGAACTTCATACATGGGGAAAGAAATGAAATGGAGCAAGAGGAACTGTAAGAGATTAAATATTGACAGATTTGAATGATAAAACCTCCATCGTGCTTCAAAGAGGGACTTAAGGAGGTAGAGGCCAAAACTTTAATTTCTGGATACATAAAGCTGCTTTTCTGTTGCTAATCTGGATTTTAGATACATAAATTGATGTGTAAATAATTATACTGCATCAAATCTGTTTGTTTAAACTTTGTGCGTGTGCTGTATTATTACTGAGATGTAAATTCATAAACAGTTTTGAACTAAACATGCATGTTCTCTGAAAACCCATAAATCAACAGATTGTGTATTTTTAAAATTGTATTGACCAGTGTTTAATCAACCTACTGCATGGTAAATCAAAATGAATACACAACATAGATGACAATGATTTGAGTACTACTATTATAATTGTTTATTTAATAGGAAAACATTGAATTGATCTAATTACTACAGACCAGAAGCAGTTTGTTGCTAAAGTCAACATGCTTTTTAACTAAAATTATGTCATAATTTTCACTAGCAAGCTGTGCAAAACACAACTTTTTCACTCCACATTATTCCTCGCTTTACCTGAAAAAGATGATTCCACATGATCTGCTCTCTACATTTCAATCAGAACAGCCATAAGTGTGCCATCTTCTGTCAGAATAAAGTAAATTTAGTTTTTAGGTGGTAAGAAAACATGCATTTTTACAAGATCGAAGCATTCTGTGCGACAGCTATACGATTTGATTGTTGAGTCAACGCCGTTGATTTACAAGCAGTCCTGCCTCTGCTCATACACACAAGATGGTGCCGCTTGGTCACGCCTCTCCAGGGATGATGTGGCGTCTACATATATAATGTTCAGAGAGCCCTGCACAGTTTCTCATGTGGCAAAGGACAGAATTAAGTACAGTCAGCATGAGGAGATGATGCTGCAAACTGTCATTTATTGATATATATATATATACTGTATATCTCAGGGTGGATGGGAACAAAAATTCAGCCCTTGCATTTTCTGTCCAGACCAGCCCGCTACATTATCAGTGGACACAAAGTAGACGCTGTTAAGTCATTTAATTTTGATTATTCCCCCAGAAAACTTTAAAAGGGGGAAACTTTTTAACCCCTTTTTATCTGTTTCAATTGGCCATTTTTTCCCCTTTTGATACTTTTTTCAGACATTTGACAATAAATACCTATGTTTTACTATTTCGTCTATTTTTGCAAGTTCATTTTGACACTTATCCAATTTTTGTCCATTCTTGAATGTTTTTGGCCACTTATCAGCCAAATAAGCGAACCTTTGCCCAATAAATACCACTTGTTTCCTTTTCCCCCTACAGTTTGCCTTTTTTTTTTTTTTTTTGTCCTTTTTCACTATTGTTTTTTTTACACATTTTGCCCTTTTAAGCTACCCTTTGCCATTTAATACCACCTGGTTCCTCTTTATTTGCCCATTTTTTGACTTTTAGCCCATTTTAGTCACTTAAAACTCTTTTCCTGACAGGTGTTTTCCACTTTTTGACCATTTTTGTACACGTGTTACCATGCCTGTCTCCACTCGTTTATCAAAAAAAAAGAAACAGTGGACCAGCCCACGGCGATGCCTAGTACGCCAGATGGCCAGTCCACCCCTGGCCCTGATATTTACAACAGTTAGTTCCAACCTAGTAATATAATCGAACAACAGACATTCCAAGAGTGCCGATATAGAGTAACAACACTGGGACTTCTATACGAATTTATATCACTCAGCTGTACAGCTGATCTAATTACCATTACATCTTGGGCTAAACACCGCTGTAGACTATATGCTCTCCATTTGTGGAACTAATTTTGTTGGTGGAGCCAAATGATTAAATAAACAATCATAATCTCGTGCCACTTATTACTGTTTATAAAATGCGCTTGTAGAACTGTTAAGTGGCCATATTGGCACGTCATTGCCCGACCTCGTCAGATCTCGGAAGTTAAGCAGGGCTGGGTCTGGTTAGTAGTTGGATGAGAATTCCAGGTGCCACATTGGGGTGGAAGTCGCTCCAGTGGCATCTGTCATCTATGGTCAGACTGAAGGGAAGTGACCTGGATACATCAGCACATATGAAATGATAGTAGTGGTAATATATAGGCCATGTCTGTCCAGTTTTTCATTTGAAAATAAGGGAAATTTTCAGGTGCCTGCTACGACCGTCCCCACCCAAGCTCCAGTATCCCTTATATTTTAAGACAAGTATACAGGAAATCTAAAATACCCCCTTATCAACCACTTACTAAATACAATTATGTGATTAGCCCTAGAACATTCCTTCTAGCTCATTTATTGACGCCCAGCTGATCAATATGTGCCACCTATGGCTTTTTCACCTGTAAGGGACAGCACGTATGAGTGAGTTCTGTTGTGTCGCTTTTTATGAAGGTCTGGTCATCAATCCATATAACTGAACCATGGGCGACCATGGCTCAGGTGGTAGTGGGTCGTCTTCTGATCGAGAGGTTGGCGGTTCGATCCCAGTATCTGACTATGTGTCGAAGTGTCCTTGGGAAAGACACTGAACCCTAAGTTGCTCCCAGTGGTCGACTAGCGCCTTGCATAGCAGTCCTGTCCCACTGGTGTGTGAATGTGAGAGTGATTGGGTGAATGAGCTGATATGTAAAGCACTTTGAGACTGCTTCAGTGTGGTGATAAAGCACTATATAAAATAAAGTCTATTTACCATATGTTTTAAGTAAACGCAGTGAAATAAGCTATATGTACGCAATATTATAGTTTTCTATATCACCAAAATATAAAACTACATCTTCTGGAAATATTGCCCAGCTCTAAACTATAAAACAGCTTAAATTAAAACTTAATTGGTATATAAAGCAAGTGTTTAATATACAAGTCAACACATTGCATGTTCTCTGGTATTCACTAACGACAGACACATTTGTTGCAGACTTTACATCCTTTAACACTTTTTTCAAAGCAGTGTTTATTTGTGGCATTTGTGATTGGCTGATTTTTCATGGTGACTGTCATTCTTTTCGCTGTGGGAGATGCTAAAATCAGTTACTAATCTTACAGAACGTGTAATTGTGACCCATCCGGCTGCTCTTTAGGAAGGTAAACTGTCATTTTACAACGTATTTACATGAGTTTTGTTTTTCCCCACGGGAACGCCCTCATTCATCCAGCTGAGTTGTTTCTGCGGTGGTTGCCGCTGTCAGCACTAATCTCGCAAGAACTGCTACTCAGGCCATTTCAGGTGGCAGTTCTCGCGAGGCTAGTAAGTACGAATATTTAAGTGAAAATACTAATACGGGACGATTGTGGGAAAGGAGTAAAATACAGGATCTTCCCAGCCAAAAAAGGGGTACTTGACAGGTATGATGTAAACAGTAGCAAGATTGAGTGTATTAAATGTTTGTGGCGCATGCATAAGCCTTCCTTCCAGTTGTGCAACCATTTTGGTTGGCAGAGCAAAATAAATTGGTCACTTATAAATTTACAATGCATTTTTATTAAACAGTATAACACTGGTATGTTTGCCAGAGGTTTATATAATAAGTAAATTTAGCTATTGTAGGTAAACTGCCATTTCTAATTTTTTGGGATTGAAGTCTTTAGTACATGTTGAGTGGGCAGACAATTTTTTAGCAGTTTCTGTAGTTTTGGATAACCTAAGTTTTGCACAAAAGTCCTTCAATCAGGCTTGAAAAGAAAATTATGGTAGTCATCTTGTAATTACCTTAGCAGTATCCCTGGTTTATGAATTATGCAACACAATCTTTGTCATTTTGTAGTGTTTCAAGAGGGACCAGGTAGTTTATAAAGTCCTAGTGCTGTAGTAATGTGACCAGAAAACAAGGTTAACACTTAAAATAATTTTATTAGAATTAACTAATAAGCAATGGTCCAAATGATACATTACTGAAAGCAAGATCTGAAACAGCCCGTCTTTGTCCTGTTTGGGAAGAAAGCAAAATTTAGCAAATTTGTTGATTTTAATGTAAAATATTTGATCCCATACCTTTTGTGACATTTCCTGGGTTGGAACATTGTCCATTACAAACTCCTCCATGCTGATTTCTGTCGTCACATATTATAACGTCACAGTGGATGAAGAGCTGCAAGAGTATTGTGCATTAGCAACTATCCTCGAGTCTTGTTGATAGCGAAGGACAGATGGTTTTACCTTTCCAAATAGGTCCTCTTGGTCATCTGCAAAGGCAAACATCTGGACCTCAAAGCGCTTGAAGTGGGAGGGAAAGGCAACTCTAGCATCAGCCCAGACAGGATGGAAGATCACTTGATAGGGATCAACTGGATTGGCACAGCTGGAAGTTTCAAATACTGAATGAGTGGGTGCAGACTTGAGCTTTGTCAGCATTTTGATACTATACCCATTAATGATTAGATTCCATCTAGGTTGAGATGTGCGATCCTCATGCAGTGTTGCCCAGCAGTTCTCCAGTTCCATTGACACCTTGGGGTTTGTTGTCCTCATCAGTTCTACCTCAAAATACAAGGGTTGCTGCAAGAACTTGGTCACAGGGTAGTCGTCGGATATATGGAACTTGCTGAAGGAGTCGTCTGAAGTAAGTGATATGCATAGGTTAATGCAATGTTAAGATGAATTGTTGCAATTTTACGAGTAAAACTATAAATATGCATGTTGCAACATTTGCTAAACATAGTCTGACTGTCAAAAAAAAAAAAGGTTGGTTCTTGTTCAGTTATAAGCCAATTAATGCTTTTGCTTACTTTTACTATTTTTCTGTTCTGGTTACAGTCTGAGACAAGGTAGCAGAGTGGAACCTTTATGCTCACCTAAAGCAAGTCTCATTATGACTTGCAGCTGGCCTTGTGCATTCTCAGCGAACGGTTCACTTCTGCGAGGTCTGGTGTGAAAGGATACGGCGTGGGTTGTGTTGATGTCATAACTACATAAGATCTTCAGCCTAACAAAAACAAATGGAATGAAGCATTAACACCAAGTTCAGGTGTAGCCAATTACCTAAATCTCACAGTATAGTGGGCTTGATATCAAGTTGTTTCACTTGTATGTTACAGAAATTGCACTTACTCAAACTCTGGCTCATCTGACTTTGAGTAGGTTTTCCCTTCAAGTTCATCTGGTAGGGAGATTTCATTTTCGTACACCATACTGTTGGGAAAGAACTGCAAGAGCCCCAAATGATGGGTATTGAAGTCAGGTTGTGTGCATTATAAATGCTAGTTTACCTTTCTGGTTGTCCCACACGAGTTTCCAGAGAAGACAAAGTAAGCGTAGCGTTCATCACTGTACATTGGGCCACATTTTGTGTCTCTGAGCGTGAGGAGACCAGGATTCAGGTTGGGAACCGACTCCAGTTTTACAGCCAACGCCGTGATCGTCCCATTAGGGAAGCACTCTATAAAGATGTGGCAGTTAAGGCATGTTGTGGTCATTGTAAACTAAGAATTGTCTTTCACAAACCAATTAGCGTGGAGAGGAAATTGCAACCCAGAGAGAATTCCTGGATGTTCATGTGGGTTTCAGGATTTCTCAGAATCAGATCAAGTCTTGCCTTAATGGTGGTTGGTGCAATAGCCTGAAAGGACATTAACAACATGAATCCTATTAAATGTTCTATTACTTGATATCAAGACAGGTTTTAGTTGATACCTCAAACACAACTACTGGGGCTGCATAGGGCACAATGACGCTGAAATGAGTGCCATTTTCTGCAAAGCTGTACTCCTTAGCCACAGCTGGAGTCATGAGGGTGTGTCCGATGAATGTCTGGAAGTTCGATCCTTTACTTCCGTATTTCACAAGGACATAGTAGCTTTGATTGTCACAGGCTCCACTGATGGATGGCGGAACTACAAGTGAAAAAGATACTGATCGAGCTCTACAAATATCACTTCATCATTTGCATGTTATAAGTATACAATTAAGACAAGTCAAATGATAAAGCTGAGTTTGTTTTTCATGTTCGTGACCCTATTTAATCCAAGTTTAAGTAAACTTGGAGAAACTATGGCTAGATTACAAGCGTCAATATTAAATTTAGCATATAATTAAGGGCTTGTTTGACATTGTCAGTTCAGAAGGTGCCTTGTGGTAGAAATACAAACCTAAGGCAACTAAAGTTGCTTCCAGATAGGCAGTGTGAGAGAATGAGACAAAGTCATCCAACACCAGGAAGCCAAAGGTCATGTGCACAGAGTACTTGGTCACGGTGCCTTCTGTCTGTTGAGGAGAAGGATTTAGAACATCTAAAATAGGGTTTGCACTTTACATTGTGTTTTTTAATTACCTGTTTTATAACCACAGGGTCTGAGAACGGGACTTCAATTGTGAAGACTTTGAAAGTGCCGTTGGGGGAGAAATGCTCCTGAATATTAAATCCTCTGATGCGGCAATCAGCCATTGACAAAACAATGGAATGGAAGGTAATGTTAACCAGCACTACGTCAGGTACAAACTGACCAAGTAGGATTTGAAACACTCGCTCCTCTGGAACCGTGTCTGTGCGGTAAAACAAAACAGGTGAGAAGGTTAAAGTATGGGAATTTGGATATTAAAAGCTACTCACTGTCAATAACTTTGGGAGGTTGCAGCAGCATAGGTGTTGTGATGGGAAACAGGACTTTGTATCGGGTGTTCTCATGAGTGGCGTCTTCAGTCCAGAGCAACTCGACCATTGGCTCAATGGTGTAAGAAATGAGGTAATGACCATCCTTAACATGACTCTGGAGAAGTGCGTCAAGATTCAAAATTTTATCATGTCAAGATTAAATCTGTTGATCATTTACAATTATGGCTTTCAGACCTTAAAGTAGCCTCCAGCAGCTCCAATAGGAATGTCAATCACAATGTGTACATCATTGACAGACATTGTGTACTGGTGGGTCTTGATTTGATCTGCACTGAGTCTTTGACCATCGACTCCCATGTGCACTTCATGTAGCTGGAAGTGGCCCGAGGAGATGAGTGGGTCAATGCGTCGAGGAATGTACCAGGTAATTAAGTTAGGTGTGAAAGAAACACTACCTGTGAATCAGAGGGCAGAAATGGGATAAACATATGTAATATTTGCAAGAAAAAGCTGTATGTTGCCCAAATTATTAGCTAGAACAAAATGTTTATATCTAAAGACATGGGCCAAGCGTGTTTAGCTCCTAAATTGAGCTATTCCAATGACGAAAAATATTCTAGTTAATATTTGGTGTGTTAAAGTAGTAGTCTGCAACTCTTATAAAAATGATTGCCACTATGCAAGGACAGCTAAACATCAGAGTAGTTGTGTGAAAAAAAAAAAAAAAAAGAAGTCTCATTGAGTTCCTCCTGCAGCCTTTGGGAGATTGCACCGCAACTGAGCAAAAAGAACCAATCAGAGCCAGGACTGTGTTTGATGGGCTGTCTGACAACTGTTGCTCACAGGTCCCGCCCCTTTCCCGGAGTACCATTTTTTGCTGTCGGACAAACATTAGCTTGTTAGCTCCTCTGAGGGAGCAACTTTTGGAAGTTTGGAGGCAGGGCAAGAGAGCAGCAGGGAAGGAGGGATTTGAGAGTTGCACCTTTAAGGACAGGAGTCCTTTAGGACTGAGTTTGACACCCTTGATCAAAACTTTTGTAAACTGTTAAATACTCTCTTGCTCAGTAGGAATCTTCAGGTTTCAGATATTCTGCCCGTCAGCGCTGGAGGTTAGGACCTTACCCTCTAGAACAGGACAGGCTGCAGCAGCATCGATTTGATTTGCCAGCCAAGTCTTTTCGAAGATTGTTGATGTCTTTAACATTTGCATGGGCACTCCAGCAACCTACGGGTTGGCAAACAAAGTGAATGTGTTTTTTTTTTTTATAGTGGAAACATGAATCTAATGCAAATGAAATTACAGTTTCATGAGCAACATGTATGCATTATTTAGCCATATAGAAGTCATTGCCAGGTTTTTGTAGTTTGACCCACATTCTTATTTCTATAATATACAGAGAGGGTTTAAGATTTACATTGAGAATTCCCATGGCAAGCCAGTGATTCCATTAACTCACATTTACAATGAATGTCTCAGGTGATGTTTTGGGACTTCTCAGAACCAGCCTTGTGGGAGTATTCGTTATCCCATATCCATGTCTTTGGGCCTCAGTTACCGTCATGATTTTCTCCTCTGGTGTGTAGAAAATGACTGTTTTGATGATGAAACCCTTGTCTATTGGGTACTTCTGTAGAAGAGCGACATGAAAGGGTTTGTAAAGCAAAACTTGTAAAAACATTTGGATTTGGCTTTACCTCTGCGGCTCGTCGATGATCATATTGTTGTGAGTTTTGGATTGGATGGTGAGGCAATGCATAATCACCTGGAGCTGCTTTCTTCACAGACACCTAGATATTGTATTCCAATAAAAAAAAAAAAAAAAAAAAAAAAAAAAAAAAAATCACAAGACTGGTGCAGCAGTCGTAATGTTCTTATACAGTCACTTATTGTACAGACTAAAACATGACTCTTGGGGAGTCCTACTGGCTAACTTGCCTCCATATAGTTGTGGTCACAGATAATCTCCCTCGAGGCCCAGCTGGAGTAGTGGCAGGTCTCAGCCACCTGGTACAGCTCATCTTCAACCAACTGACTCCCATGCAGTCTGAGATGCAATGCGGTTGTGTACGTTTCATCCTCCTTCAAACCCCACAGTTGTAGTTAATGCGCTTATTTTATTTTAACACACTAACCCATTCGTTGGTTAATCAGCTTACATGATTTTGTGTGAAGCAGTTCTGAAGAGAGACATAGATCATGGAGTTTCCCAGCTGATCCATTTTCATGCTGAAGCCACACTGAGAGGCCAACGCTTTGCTGAGAGGAATGACAGATTGATCTGACAAAAAGAAAGTGGTTAGGATGAACCATGTTGGTGTGAAAGAACAGGCTTTGAAAAGTAACTCACTATAGACAACAGCAACATCCAAATGATTTCCTCCAAGTGGACCGACATCAACACGCATCACATTCCCCAGACATTTTGAGCTGATATCTGAAGAGGACACATTTAAAATGTTGAAAACACCAGCTTTGTGATCCAACTGAGTACTGGTTTTGGAAATACAAATGGAAACTTACTCAAAGAGGGTCTCTTGTGAGCCTCTATGACAGCAATCAAGAGGAGAAACCACCTGAAAAAGATTGAGTCGGTCAAACAAAGCACATAAAGAAATAACCAGTGCACTATTCAACTTAAAAACACAAACCCCAGTCCAGAGAAATGGTCCATAGCACAGGAGGTGGTGAAGTGGTAACCCAAGAGTTTCTCTTTTCTCTTTTATATTCACTTTTGTAGTGGAACAAAAACTCTTCAGGCACCACCTTAGGACTGGTTGGGGGAGGCGTCAGTTCCACAAATACAGCTCAGCACAGGTGAAGCTCATTACAGCCCGATTGAGTTGATTGGGGGCGTGGCCTGCCTGAACTGTAGAGGAACTTGCGGTTTGAGCCCTACAACATCTTTGTAATGCAGAAAACTAAAGATATTTAATACTAAAGACAGATATTGTATATGTCAGGGAGTCAATAACTTTCAGTATAAGTTTAATGCTCAATATGTACATTCACACTCACTCTGATAAATCAGCATATGTGAATTTGTTTGATAAATTATGAACATACACGTTCACTAAGCACTAGTAATCATATTAAACTGTCGCAAAGATGAATAAACTCAATACATACTTGCCTAAATATGCTCTTGAGAAAATATAGTAGCTTACCTCATTCTAATGAAAACTATTTTATGATTAGTTTTTATCTGCATAGTTTATTTATTAATATGCTTTGTTGTTGTTTTTTTTATATAAGCGACCAAAGTGAAAGTTATGAAAATGTACAATTTGTGATAAAAAAAAGCATTATTTAAGATTATTATAAACATTGTTATTATTAAAACTATTACTACTACTACTACGACTAAAAAGAATGATGTGATGATGCAAATTTTCATTATTAGCTGCAAAAAAATTAAATTGTCCTTTATTCTGTATTTTATTTAAATTATTGTTAATTCAGTGGTTCTCAAACTTTTTACTAGTGAGCCCCCCTTTGGAGAATAAAAACATTTCAGGGCATGCCCATCACAACAAAATTAAATTAATTAAAATGTAATTTGATTTAATTAAATCGAACAAAATTTGTAGTAAAAAAAAAAAAAAAAGGTAAAATAAAACTAAATTGCAACGAAATTCTTAATTAAAAAAAATGAAATTGTAGGGCTTTATTGTAATAGTTTAAAATATATATTGTTAATTAATTATTGATTCATTACTGCAGTATTTCTCAAACGTTTACCTTTGCGCCCCCCCTTTGGAGAATAAAAAATATTTTAGGGCAGGCCCATTTTCAACAAAATTAAATTAAATTAAATTAAAAAAAACATTCTTAACACAATAATACAATAAAATAAAATAAAAATTCAACAAAATTATTAATAAAATAAATATAAATGAATAAATTAAAAATAAAATTATTGAGCTTTATTGAAATGGATAAAAAAAAAGTACCACCCCCCTTGCTTTATTGTTCACTGATGTAATTTTGTGTGTGTGTGTGTGTGTGTGTGGGGGGGGGGGGGGGGGGTGAATACCACTGATAACTATGCAGAAAATATAAAGGTGTGAATATAAAGAAGTGAAGTATTAATTTAAGCAGTGCATTGGAATTGTACATTTCAGTGAAGATGCTGTGTCCCCTCCTTGTCCCTCCTCTCCTCGCCCCTCCCCTCCATGTTCCCTCCCTGTTCCCTATGGTCCCACCCTCAGCTCGTCTGGTCCCGTTAAACAGCAGCTCCTCCTCCGCTGATCTCCATCCTCGGGTTGAGACTCAGTGCGTAATGAGAGCTGCAGGGACAGGCGGTGAAAGTTAAGTTTCATGGAAGCAAAGGCTGCCGTCACAGGTAAATAAGTTTGTGTTTTTTTCATCTTTAACTAACACTTGACTCAAGTAGCTCTTTATGTAATAAATAATATGTTGTGATATTAAAACATAAAGTCAGTGTGCATGCAAACTCATGGGCAAACCAGTGCTTATAGATTAATGTAGCTTGTAAACAGAATAAAGAATAATGAAATAATCCCATTGCTTTATTGTGTGTTGAGGTAAAATGTAAACTTTTTGTTTTTCTTTTCTTCTATGTTGGTCATGTCGTTTGTAATTTGAGTCTTTCTTCCTAATCATTCACTCGGGCTAATATAACATTGCCTCATGCCTCTTCACTCACTGCGCTGTAATCCATTTCCTGTGTGTTGTATTGATTTCTTCTCCTTCAGAGGACTAATGTGATCCACAAACAGTGCAGCAGCCACCATCAGTTGCTTAGTCACATCAAATGAAAAAAGAATAACAAGGACTTCACATCTTTGCTCACTCCTCTTTTCAGGACCATGGGCTATGGGCAAACTCTCCACAGGCATGGCAGCGAGGAGGACCAGGTACGCCTCAACGTGGGAGGGGTACACCACGACATGGATCCGGTAACGCTGCTCCGCTTTCCGCACACACGTCTGGCTCGACTGCTGCACTGCCAGAGTGAAGCGGCCATCCTGGAGCTGTGCGATGACTACAGCCCAACTGAGAAGGAGTACTACTTTGACAGGAATCCCAGAGTTTTTCTCTGTGTGCTCAACTTTTATAACACAGGACAAATCCACATGATGGAGGAAATGTGTGTGTTCTATTTCAGCCAAGAGATTGAGTACTGGGGTATCCCGGAGCTCTACCTCAGCCCCTGCTGCAACAACTGGTACCACGAGAGGAAAGAGTACATTACGGACCGAGACTGGGACATCAGGAGTGACGAGCAGCAGCAGCCTAGCGTGGACTCTTCCTTTGAGGAGCTTTCTGCTCTTGATAAAGACCTTGCTAAGTTCAAAGGTGCTTGGTGTGCAGAACTGAGGAGCTATGTGTGGCTCAGACTGGAGGATCCGGGTCACTCCACAGCCTCAAAGGTTATTGCAGTGGCTTCTCTCAGCGTGGTGTTGACCTCCATTGTTGCCATGTGTGTTCACAGTATGCCAGAGTTTCAGCTTGTTGACACCAATGACAAACCAATTGAAGACCCTGTCCTGGCCATCTTAGAAGAGATATGCATCGCCTTCTTCTCCGCAGAGTTCATCATCAGGCTGATTGTGGCACCGTCTCAAAGGAAGTTCCTCGGAAACGCTTTGAACATCATAGACGTTGCCTCCATCCTGCCCTTTTATGCCACTTTAGCACTTGAGACAGCCGACGAGGAGGCTGCAGAGGAAAATGAAGACTTAGAGAATGTGGGGAAAGTGGTTCAGGTTTTGCGCCTCATGAGAGTTCTTCGGATTCTCAAACTAGCACGCCACTCCGTTGGGTTACGAGCGCTGGGCGCCACTGTCCGTCACAGCTACCACGAGGTGGGTCTGCTCCTTCTCTTCCTGTCTGTAGGAATCGCCATCTTCTCCGCACTCATCTACTTTGCAGAGAAGGAGGAGGAAGTGACAGATCTGGGAACTATACCTTCAGGATGGTGGTGGGCCACCATCACCATGACCACTGTGGGTTATGGGGACTCGTGCCCGGTCACACTGGCAGGGAAAATCATTGCAACGTTGTGTATCATCTGTGGTTTGCTGGTCGTTGCGCTGCCTGTCACCATTATTTTCAATAAATTTTCAAAGTACTATCAGAGGAACCAAGCCATGGAGGGACAGTACATCCCTAAGCCTGTGAGACAGGACCCAGAGCTCCCACATTATAACATCAGAGACTTATTCACAGGCAGTGTTTATCCCTTCATAGGCAGCATCGCCCTCAGGAACAGTGAGAGCAGCAGAGACGATGATACAGACGCCTCCAGTCTCCAGGACATTGAGCTCTGTGATAATGACACTTATAAAAACGGGTTAACAAAATGAGATTTCAGCCATACCTGAGTACTGCATTTATGGCTGAATGTCACTTTGTGCCTCTCAGGGCAAAATACTCCATCACTGTCTTCCTCCTGCTATTCAACAGAGACATAATGTTGCCATTGAAGTTTCTTTATTTCTTTGCGACAGACAAATAGTGAAATTCTGTCACTGAAACACAGAAGTCTAACGGGAAATCATCATGACCCTATTTAGAAGTTTGAAAGGCAATTTTCTGCTCGAGAAATATGCCCCGATGCATGTCGGAGGACACAATGCTAATGTTTTTTTAAGTGTCGTCCTGCATCGATCCGTCAACTCAACTCGCGGAAAGTTCAAAGTGTGAGTTTGCCAAATGAAAGCTGGGATATGATGTGATGTTTTTTTTTTTTTAGAGATGACGTGACAGAACTTTGATGTTACACAGACTGCATGACTGAAAACAAATGCATCGTGAAAGAGTGAAACACAAATACACGTTTGGCTGAGGCCAAACCTGATATTAAAAACCTTAAAGTCCTATGACTTTGATTCATGAATGCTCATATCAGAATGTTTACTCTGCTATTATTTTGACTTAAATAAACTGTCGAAAGAAACAAAAGTATAAAAAGGTGTTATGGAGAACTGAGAATTGCAATGCAAAGTTATTATGAGGTAAACATAGGGCCACTCTACAGTCACAGTCGCAAAACATCTTAAGTAGGGGTGGGAACCTCTGTGTACCTCACGATACAATACGATACGCGATACAAAGCTCACAATAACGATTATCTCACGATATGACGATACTGTGATTATCGATTTATTGGTCAGGAATCAATCTACGATAATCTATGACATAAGAAAAAAATGATTAAGTGAAAAAATTCCATTTTTATTTTATATCTCTGAAAGACAATAAATTGAAAAAGTGTCCTATGAACAGTGACACTATTTTAGTGCAACATTTCTGTAAATAAGTGTCAACATACCAATGTAAACAAATAAGTATCTCCAATAGTGCTTTCTGTAAACAAAAAATAGGGTCTTTCTTACCAGTGACACCATTATAGAGCAATATTCCAGTAAACAAGATATTGGTTCCTTCAACAAACAGTGACAACATTTCTGTGAAGACCTACAGTACCTGCACATTTTAGTAAAAAAGCAGAAAAAGTTTAGGAAAAATTTTAAAAAAATTTAAAAAAATCGATACATAGCGGGAGCATATCGATAATCGATCGTGCGGAAAGATATCGCGATATATCGCCGTATTGAGATACTGTCACACTCCTAATCTTAAGTTCATGTTTTTTTTTTCCTTCTGCCCAAATTTTTGACATCCACTTCAAAGACCAGTGGTGAAGATGGAACACTTGATCAGCTGTCATATTATATTACAATATTGTTATAACACTATAACAGCAGGAGTGCTGTTGGACTGGTTTCCAGACTGGAATGGTTTAAAGGTTTGTCACATCAAATACATCTTTACCAACAGAAGTAAAGCTGCATTTCTATCTAGTTGTGTGCATGTTTAATTTCACACTACCATGAATAAGTAAAATCACATGAACACTCCTTATAGGTCTTGAATTTTAATCTATGCCCATTGCTGGATGCTCTAATAACAAAATAATATATCAACAATGTAAAATAACCAAATTTATAATTGAAATTAAATACTATCAGAAAAATATACAATCAAAAAGAGATTATTATATATGTTATATAAAATTATTAAAAAAAATTAAATATACCATCAAAATATATTATATTTTTCAATTAAATTATATGTCTTCAGTGATATTGAAACTGTTTGACTATTAATTTGACGTAGAATATATACATAGACTACAAAAACACTGACTAAAGGCACATATTTTTTAGGATTCCATGCTCTTAGTGTAAAAATTCAAAAACTAGTCAAATGACTCCATTCCTACAGCAACTATCCATCTAGAATAGAAAGTGTATTTGTTAAATCAGTAGTAAAAATAAAGGATAGTTATTGGGGTGACACTTTGGGTTAATTATCTATAAAGAAAAGTAAAAGTGTAGAAATATGTGATTGTGGAAATTGCAGGCTTAATGTTCCCACAGCGGAGCATCATTAATGACATATTCCTCTTTGTCATTAGCCCCAGTCTTATAGTTATAACGCTGAGCTCTACTCAAAAAAGAAGATTTTTAATATCTTTTTCTCTATTTTCCGCCTTCAGCATGACAAGTATTCCCTTGCATTATGCATTAAGTCTTGCCTTTTCTAATTATTTTTTCTCATTAGTGGATGTCTTTTATTTGACTTCCTGAAAGTTCGATGTTTGATGCTCTTAATCGTACCTTCCAAGTACACAAAAAAATGAACTTATGACTTATATATGGTACATTTTAAGCTATCAATGCTGCACTCAGGGCTAAAGAAATCAGACTGGCAACAAAGACTGCCTAAAAATAAAGAAACTATAACAAAGGCTACGTTCACACTGCAAGCTTTAATGCTCAATTCTGATTTTATTTTTATTTTTTTTTATTTATTTATTTTTTTTGCTCAGATATGATTTTTTGTTCACATTTCATTTAAAATGTGACCTGTATCAGACTCCAGTGTGAATGGCGTACGGCTCCAAACTGACCCGCATGCTTTTTTTTGGGTTTGTCTCAAAGTTTTGTTTTTTTTTGCAGCGGAACCGGAGAATGAATGAGCAGGTGCAGAAGAAGACGAGGAAAAAGAAAAAAGAGAGACAAATATTTTGTCTTGGCTTTTTTTGTGGCGCTGATTTGCTTTTAATCACAGACCAGTTATGGTACGAACCTTCAAGCTTCGACCCGGACCTGACCGAGTAAAACCAAACTCATGCAAATGATATATTTGTTTTAGTGGTGATTTCGCTTTTATTAACAAAACAACTGTTAATGTCAACATCAGATCATAAATAGCTGGGATTTTTTTTCACAAATTAAAAGCGATATTTTTAAATGTCGACAAAGTATAATTGTCCTTTGAACGTGTTTCCATTGAAGGTTGCTTTAGGCCGTGAAATCTCATCCCGCGAAACGTCGCTGCAGGAAGATGGATGCACCAAACCTTCCTTTACTGTTTCACGTCTGACACGTGCCAGTAATAA
Source organism: Gouania willdenowi (assembly GCF_900634775.1). Taxonomy (NCBI): domain Eukaryota; kingdom Metazoa; phylum Chordata; class Actinopteri; order Blenniiformes; family Gobiesocidae; genus Gouania; species Gouania willdenowi. The sequence goes on along the minus strand of NC_041066.1, from coordinate 9,046,295 downwards.
TGTTTACGTATAATGCTAAGAAATGACCAGGTACATCATGTCCCGCGACGTGTATTTGCGGAAAAAGTGTCTCCATAGCGCATTTGCGACACATTTCAATATCGAAACATCTGAAATTCCTCCTTATGAAAGCGTCAAAACTTTTAGCAATGATTACGAGGAGTTTTTCAAAATTCAGGTGTTTCCATTACCAGTTTTTATTGTGCATTTCCAAGGGTAATAGAAACACAGTAAGCAGCTGCGTTTCCATTAGCCTCGGAAATGCGCAAAATCTAAATAGCGCAATACAAACTGCTAATGGAAACACCCAAATTTAGAAAAAACCCTCAAATATCGCAAAAAAGTTTTCACGCTTTCATGAGGAGGAATTTCAGTTGTTCGATAATGAAATGTGTGGCAAAAGCGCCATGGAAACACTTTTTCGCAAATACACATCACATCACAGGACGTGACGTACCTGGTCACATGACCATTTCTCTTCGAGTAAACACGACGTGGTACGTGTGGACAGAAGAGGAAACCGGGACATTTCTTAGCGTTATACTTAAAAAAAAATTATTAGTGCCACATTAGACAGTAAACAACAAAGGAATAGAGTGTTATAAGGAGATTCGGAGCGTCGTCTCCCTGCGCCAAAGTCTCGCGGGATGAAATTTCACGGGAGTTGCGAGGCTCCAGCCCAAAACAACGTTCAATTGAAACACGTTCAAAGCGCAATTATACTTAGTCGACATTTATAAATATTGCTTTTATTTTGCAAAAATCTGTAATGGAAACCCAGTCGGTGTCTTGACTGGCCTGAGAACATCTCAGGATACCCCAGGGAAGAGCTAAACCAAGTGGCCCAGAGAGAGGGAAGTTTGGGCTTCACTGCTTAGGATGCTATCCTGTAACCTGAACTCAACACTAAACCTATCTGTAACATTTTTGTTTTCAGGGTTGTTGATTACGATTTTTTCTGATGGAAACTGTAGTCCTCTGTTTGTTTTGTTGTATAAGAGGATACTATGAACAATTTTGACAAAGTCAGATGAGTCCTCACAAAGCAGTGACACAACTCTTTTGCTCTGTAGAAATATCTGTATTGTTCCTTTCATTTCTGCAGGATGTTTTGCCAAATTAAGTTCTTGGTTTTGCAATCACTAATGGAGAACAGACATTTGTGGTAAGTTCAAAGTTACTTCACTTGATGTTGATGAAAAAGTAAACACCAGCTTAGAGTTGTTAGAGTTGTGTTTTAAGCTTCCCCATCAGACCAATCCCCCCCCCCCTAAATAGAATATAGGCTTTGCTACACTAAGGGTGGAGTGATGCTGCTTATTATCACAATATTTCTTCTAGGGTAAATGAAGTCTTCTTTAAAGCTAATTGGATGAAGTAGAGCATTAAGGAAAGGCGTTACTGCACAATCGGATTCCTGTCAGAAACACTGATCACTTTCTTCAGTAAAAAGTGAAGGCAAATCAATTAAATTATTCCCACGCTTCCCTCCACAGTTACATTGGCAATCAGTTTGATGATCATTTGAACTGAGCTGAGCAGAGACGCTGATGCTTTGCAGAGTCAGGTGGACTTCAATGTGAAATTAAAGTCACTGCAGGGAAACAGTGGCGAGCTCCTCACATGTGGAGCCAAATCTTTTTTCTGAAAATGTGACATTTACTTTTCCAGCTGTAAATGTAAACTTCTATGTTACATAAAGCCCCAGGGGCCTTCAGGCGTTCGTCCCTGAACCTGAGAAAAGAAGGAAAAGGTCATGAAGTGATGAATGTGCAAAAGGTAGATTAAATTTAACGCGTGGAATTCTGCTGAAGCAGCTCCTGCCCTGTTTAAATCCAGTCTAGTTATAAAATACTCGATAGCAGGAGATTTACCTGTCTCTCATTTTAAATCACTCTAACAATGTAGACTCAATGAAGACATCAGCCATTAATCATAAATTTTACTGGGTAGTTTTAGTACATGACAAAATAGACTTGATCTCCTCGCAAATTTACTGTTAGCATGGATTGAGGAATGAATAACTTTGATGGTAAGACACACACACGCACACACACACACACACAGTCAGAGGAAATTCGAATGATCTCAAATGACATGCAAACTTCAAATAAAGCCTGGCAGTAATCTGGATTAATGATCCTAATCATCATACTATGACCATTGACATGTTAAAGGTTTGGAAGGAATTTCTATCCCCATTAATATCCATACAGTATAGGTCAAAATGTATGGGCCATTTTTGGAGAAAGATCGCAATGAAATGTGCAATCCTGATCTGATCTGGATGAAACTTGATGGGGTAAATGAGGAACCAAACCAACATAACTGAGTCAAATTTAATGAAAATCGGCCAATTACAAACCAAGATATGAATTTTTGAAATTTCACCAACAATGGGAGATTTTTCAAATGCATCTAAAATCAGTGTGTTGATCCAAATTCCCTCCAAAATTGAATAGACTGTTCCATGGAATAAGGTCTATATTTGGTCAAAATGTGATTAAAAGCCATTCAGTACTTTGGATGTAATCATGCTAAAAGACAAACACACAAGCAAATAAATAAACGCTTTGCAAATTTAAGTTTGAGAATCAGTTTCATTTCTGGATTTTCATCCCATGGATCTAAACGTGACAAAGCAAAAATCACTGTCAAAAAGTGTGGAGTATATTTCAATTTTTGAACTTTAAAATACTTTATTAATCCTTGAAGGGAAATTATATTACACACACGATATTTTTTAGTGACACATTCTCACACATGCACAAACAGGACCTGTGGACATGCATTAATGGAGAGATTGGGGCTGCTTTTACAATGAAGGGAGCACACCAGAGCAGTGTTGGGGTTCGGTGTCTTGCTCAAGGGCACCTCGGGCAGTTTCATAAAAGTTTTGCAAAAATGTTATGATAAATATCAAAAAGACGTTATAGAATAATCTGTAGATGACATGCACCTAATTTCGCTCCGTAAGCCTATTCCCCATATGGGCAGTATTTACATTGCAGATCTTTTATTGACTCATAGGGACTGTTACCATGTAACATCATTTCACCTTTGGTATATTGTTTTAAATTACATTTTGCGATTATTGAGTTTTTATTTTATTTTTTTTTTCATTTTCGTATACAAATATCTGTGTAAACATAATATTCATGTATAAAAAGTATGTGTGTATGTCCTACAGCAGTGGCTACCAAACTGGGGTAACCCTAGGGGTACTTCAACACCTCTCAGGAGGTACACAGAAACATTTGTCAGATAATTTCTAAATCATTATAGATGTTTTTATTTATTTATTTATTTATTTGTCTTTTACATGCTTACATACTTTTTTCCTCATCCATCAATAATAATCTGTGGCACAACTCTTTAAAATACACCAAGAGGTGAAGTTCAACTTCAAAACAAGCAAAAACATCAGAAATAAATGAATAAAAAAGTCTAAATTCAAGGTTAGTGTTGGACGAGACACAGGAAAGAGTTTAGCAAAGCCCTTAAACACAAATTAATTATGTATAACATGAGCTAAGGAGTACTTGCAATAAGAAATGGGGGCAATAAAGTTTGGGAAATACTACCACACAGTAAACCAAAAGCTTCCTTTATGAGTGGCTAAAATGCCAACCACCTAACCAAAGTATAATAAATCACAAAAATACACAGAATAAAGAATTAATTTGGTTAGATATAACATCTGTACGGTGTTCATCAGGTGGGCTTCCACAACTAATGAAGCTATAATTGAAACGTTTTACATCACAGATGTTTATTATCTGACAAACGTTTCCCCTTAAATGACAGACATAATGAAAAGTTTTAATGAAGCCATCTGTTCAGTTAAACTGCAATTTAGAACGATAAAAAGCAGAATCACTCAAAACCTCCAGCGTCATCATGGAAACACATCAAAGATTAATGTGGCAGGAACATCGTGTAACGTGGAAACAGTCGTACAAACACCTGTCAAATAACAGTTTGCACAAAGCATTTGCTATTCGGAAAATGACTGAGCTGGAGAAGTGACTGATTGGGTTTTAAAGGTCCCTGCACTGCCTTGTGAACTGTCAAAGACTAATGTTATAGATGCCTTTAATTCTGAAAACAACCAGATTCAGATTCAGCTGTGTGGTTTCAGCGTTTATTTGTAGTTCTACCCCGTTTCTTCACTCTGTACTGGTTTACAGCACCCAGGGTAGACTGACTTTGCTATTGTACACACCCATTATCATTTATCACACTGACAGTGTGAGCATGTGGCGAACATAATTTACCGTTAATGTTGTTTATACTAATGCCCTTTTAGGAACTGCAAGTCCATAAAGAGTTTTAGGTACGGCTATTCTTTGCATTCAGAAAACAACTGTTTTATTGTTGTTTCTTTTGTGTGTGGATACAGGTGCAAGTGTAGCATTTCATTTTTTTTTTTTTTCTTATTTATCGATTTGCCAGATTGCCATATTAACCTGAGAGCAAATAAGGTCATTTTCACCCGTGCAAACGTGCAGTATTTACATGATTTTATTTGTCTGAGTGTCATGGACACATGGGTACCTTCAGCATTGTGTTTGAAGGTGTGGATGTTTGCCTTCTCCAGAACCTACTTTTTCCTCCAGGCACATGGTCGAGTGATTTTCACCTGAAATTTTGCCTAATTATCCATGTGAATAATTAGCTGTGACTCACCAAAAAGGGAACAGCCCAAAAAAAAAAAAAAATCAATAGCGATAAAGCGCTGAAGCAGGAAACCATGACTAAAATTAGAAATACCATCACAAACAGGTGATTTTTACCCAATAAAAAAAGTACTGGTCTTTAAAATGGAACACTTTTTAGGCCTGTGTCATGTACTAAAGTGCGTATCGTACTGAGATTGTCTATGCGCATATTTGTGCATGCGCGCACTACTGCAAAATGAATTTTTGCTAAAAAAAAAATAATAGTTTTTGCTTATTTTTGTTTTTAAAGTGAACGGACACGTGTTTTATTTGTTTATTGAATTAGGTTAGGGTTATAATCTCAGTACGGAGGTAAACTCAGACCGTGACACCGAGCTACCGGACTCAGAACGCCACTCACTTTGTTCTTATTCTTCTTGTTCTTGTTGTTGTGTACACTAGTTAGAATGGCTACTCCTCTGTTATTCGTGAACGGGTCAGGCTGAAATTTGGTAGGTATAATCTATGGATGTGTACGCATCAATGCCCAATTTTTGATTTGGGCCCCAAGGGGCTCTAAAAGAAAAAAAGTTCATTTCTCATTTATTTGGCAATCAAATATTACGACGATTGGTGGTACGGAATCATTGGCACATACTAATAAATAAATGCAGCCCACGTGTCACGAGGGCGCCAGGGGGCTCCCGGGGGCCCCATTTTTCAAATGACTACTCCTTTGTTAGTTCTCGTTGGATCGGCATGCAGTTTGGTGTGAATAATGATGAGACGATCAGAGCCCTTTTTGAAATGGGGCCCAGGGGCCCACCCCCCATTTCCCAAATGTATGGAAACATAGTCGTGTGATATATATCGTTTCAAAGATAATTCAACGTAGATTACAATTATGCCTTGCGGAATTCTATTAGGGGCCCAAGGGTACCAAATCAATGACACATATCAATATATAAATAAGGCCGATTACTCCGTATGTGCCACGGAGGCGCCAGGGGGTCCCCGGGGCCTTTTATTTTTTTTACTCAGCGAAACCGAGTCACTTACCTGAAATCTCGGGGTACGTGCTATTTGACGCGGAGATGTTCCTCGAGCCCGGCCGTAGTTCATCTGAACTTGTTATTAAGTATATTATATTAGGTAAAAACCAAGTGTTAGTGATGGTGTTACTAATTTTAGAGCTATAGTGTTCTCGGGTTAATAAAGTTAATATGGTCTTGATGCTATCAGACTACAATGTACACTAAATCTGTCATTTACAGGACAGTAAAATGTAAGCCCTCTTCTCTGTGATATGTACATTGGTATTACTGTTGTTCCATACAACCACACACTTGTCTACAAAAAAATATAACACTAAAGGAAAGTGTTGGATCTACTTTCATTTGGCTGTTAATCACAATGTTATTATTTTACACGTGTCATGTCATTTCTGAAATCCATTTAATTAAGATTTTTAATTTAGCTATTCATCCTTCTATGAATGTTAATCCTGATCAAGATGCAGAGACTCCAATAAATCTAAAGTACTAGATGTTTTAGGACTTTGGGTAGAAACCAGACTGATTGTGGTGTTTCAATTTCTGAATTTAAATTAATGTGAATGGCACAGATTGTCTTTCAGGGAAGAACGTGAGTAACAGGAAAGACTCTCAGACGACGGCCTTTCCTACAGTTTGTTTTCTATGCAAGCACGGCTCCAATCGGAATGAACCTCTGCAGCAGAGAACGGCTCAATTCACTTCAAAAGCACAGTTTAATTACATTTTCCACCTCAGCAAACCCAAACTCTGGGTACGATACTGTATGGAAGCTAAAGATCTTCAGACAAAGCGTTCCTCTCATGCTGTTACCAGCTCACTTTGAGTGAATTTACATTTCATGGCTGCAGTGCTTAGCAGATATGATGAAGTGAAACACACTCGTCGCTCATGGAGGGTTGCCATGAGGAGTGCAAGGATTTAATGGAGGCAGTAAAGGAGGGCAAGGGGCCGGCAGGCCTGCTAATGAATCAGACGGGAGCAGAGGAGAGGCACGAGAAAGATGAACTAATAATATGTAAGTGGATGGAAGCGCATTAAGGCCTGCAGAGCATTTATTTAATATGAATGCAGGGAGATCTTCAAATATGTCTACAGGACACTAGTACAGTAAACTCACACTTACTGTGGCAATAATTACAACTTATTAGAAGTGGTTCTCAAACATTTTCCTTTGAAGAATGAAATATTTTTGGGCACCGCCATCGCAACATTTCAACAAAATGGGTAAAAATTGTGACTATTCTTCTCAAAAACACATACAAACGTGGACAGTCAACAGAATTGTGTGTACACACAAAACAATTTATGCACAAAACAGTGTTTTTCTATGTAAATAGGCAAATAAAATTATACTGTATGGCCTCAAACTGTTGGCAAGTTAACCATTTTTGGCTCTCAATCCACAGTTTGCTTGTTTTTTACTAAACTTAAATTCTTTTTTCATTTCCATTTTTCTTTGTGTAATCAAAGCAGAATATCCGGTAATTATAATAAATGATGACGTACTTTAAAAACGTGACTTTAAGCCATTTTTAAATCCAAATGTTGATCAGGTCGTGCTCTGGAAATGTGCCCACATTACACTGATGTCAGATCTTATTACTTCTACCCTATAACTGTAAAATGCGTTATTGAGATTGTAAATTTTCCCATGACTGAGTTGTAAAGTTAATGCAAGGTGATTTTATTTCATCATGACTTTGGCTGTCGTGCACTGCCTGGACCACGTAAAACATGTTCCGCATAATTATGCCAACAAAGAACCCCAGGGCAACAATAAATGTTGGCAAATTGAAAATCAATGTGAATGAATGCATGATTTGATTACTCTCAGCTGCAGACAAGGTGGGGCCTGTATATAATGGGGTTTTCTCCTTCTCCGGTCAGATGTTTTTTGCCCTTCTGTTGTATTTGTATGTTGGAAAAAGTAAAGATTATTAGTGCATTATGGAGTGTAAAAAAAAAAGCCTACTCCACATTTAACCCCACAGGGCAATTGGATAATAATGATTCATTAAAGTTAAAGAATCGTCACCTTTCTCTCACACAGTTCACTCTCAGCTATCCTCTGCCAGCTTTAAGCTTCAGTGTCTTGGTAAATTCACTTTGGTGCGGCGCGCTCCTAAAAGCACCTCAGCATTCAGTGAGTAATTGGCTGCTACATTGCTAACTAGGATTGCTCTCCAGTGACTGCAGTGATTGGCCTGAGTTGACCTTGTGTATCATTGATCTGTGACTTCCGCATCTCCTAGGATGATTCATGTAATGACAACTCTTATGAGCAGAGGAGGGAGCTCTGTTAAACCAAGCACAGCTGAATTTAATGAGTTGGATGGACGCTTTATACTTTAAACGTAAAAATGTAAAAAAAAAAAAAATGTAAACAGGCTTCCTCATCAAAACTCAGATATTTAAACTAGATTTTTACGATGTGGAGGAGCAGCGGCTGTACTTTGAGGTCCTTTAATTTGTACAAACTCCTATTTCTACATCAGTTTGACAGGCGATGAAAAAAACTGTAGCTTAAATAGTTGAATTTAATTCATTTATTTAAAGGTAAGGTAGGTGATTTTCAAAAGCCCCCCCCCCATCCCCTCTGTGCTCCGTCTCACTCACATGCATGTGTACCGCTGCTGCAGAAACTTTGTTGTCTCATGTCTCATTCAGCAATAAGTAAACAATAAACTTTACCATTATACATGTTAAAAAACATGACTAAAAACTCTGTTTTAACTCTGTCAGCAGTGACGCGCTTTCAGTGTGAGCTCGTGCACGCGAGAAGTCGAGAACGAGCAGGGAGGCAGAGAGAAGTGATTGGTTAAAAAAATGACCAATTTTTTTTTTTCATTGGTCGAAGTTATTACAGATTTAAAGCTGCTACAGGTGATAGATTTTCTTCGTTCCTTTTTCAGAGCACATAATATTTTCATTTCTGTCAGGACATAAAGACAATTTCAACCAAAAACTTAAAAAGTGTATCTGGAGAAAATTACCTACACCAGCTTTAAAGTTTTTTTTACCTTGCATTTAACCCCATGTAGTCTGGAATTTATTTATATAATGCATTTCATACATAAGGTATATTAATGTGCTTTACATGATTAAATAAATCAATAAAAAATATTAAACAGAGTTTGAAATCAACAATAATTAAAAGCATTAAATCAGCAATAAAATGATTAAGCCATAAGCAGTAGAGAATAGCATTTAACTTGGATTTATACTTGATGCTGACTTCAATTCAACCCAACTGTAGTTATATAGCACCAAATACAACAAAAAGTCATCTCATAGCATTCATCACCAAGTATAACGTTATGATGGTAAAACATGACATTTCCAGTTCACTTGAGCAAGAATCAGCAATAGTGGAGAAGAAACCTACAGCAGAACCAGCCTGCTCAGATGTGGCAGCTACTGGTCAGACTGGTTGGTGTCAGTGGACAGAAAGAAATACTTCAGTTTCTTCTACTTCTTTGCAGCATAACAACTAAAAGCAGCTTTACCAACTTTTTACCAGTTTTCTGTGAACTAGGGCTTGGATAAACGATTATTTTTTAAACGATTAATCGAGCAATTATTTTTTGATGCATCAATTAATCAAACAATTAATTTTTTTGGTTCAATTCGATTCGACTTGATTTGATTATCGATTATCTCCCCATTAATTGACTAAAAGTAATTTATACATGTTGATTTACTTATCTAAAATGAAAAAATAATTCCTTAACATTGTAATATATGTTTATTGCTCTTCAACTCAAAATTCCAAAATAAAGTTCAGTAAAAAATATAAAAGTACAAAATAATGCATTCAGAGTCAGAGGTAGCATTCATTGAAAAATAAAAAGGCAGTGGGAGTGGCATCCTGTCATGGTGTCCTTCAAGAACCAACATAATTTAAGATTTATGTTGAAAACACTGAGGAAAATAACTTCAAGTAATCCGCTCTGCCACTCACATTTTTCTAAAACTCTAAATTCCAACAAAAAATAAGAGAAAGAAATTGGAAAATTTACAAATAAATATGGGGTTTTATAATGTTCATTTTTAGTTAAAAAATTATTATTATAATAATGATGATGTAAATGATCTTGATTAGAAAATGAACTGAAAATACAAAGATCAGTCTTGGTCCCACACGAGTGGGGAGATGACATGAAATGATAAAAACTGTAAAAATAAATCTATTCAGGAGCCACTAAATACTGTTTTTTACCACTTATTTCACTTATTTACCACTATTTGATGTTATCTACTCGGTTGTAAAGAGAATGTGTTTGGCTCGGTGTGTGTGTGTGTGCAATGTATGTGTATGTGTGCTACTGCTGCCGCTGATGTCACGGCGGGTGTTTCCTCCTTGTCGCGCCGCCGTCCGGTCACACCCGGGATGAAGGACAAAGGTTACGGGGAACAGCTACCTTCGACGAACGAGTGCGTGTCCTCACTGTTTTGCGCTTTTGAAACTCGGAGGAGCCACTCGCGGTAGTTATTCTCCGACGCCACCATCTTTGTTTGGGTCAAACGACGCATCGGCGCGCATATTTTGCGTCGACATCATCGATTACGTTGACACGCTGTCCCGGCCCTACTGTGAACTCTTGGCTCCACTACCTGACCTGTGTCCACAGGGTTCATACCTGGCTAACATCTCACTGATGTATTCTGGACCAAACCCCTAAGGCTTCGCTGGCTAATAACTGAATGATGTTGTACAAACAGCAATACTTTGACTGTGTTTGAGTTGCTTTTGAGAGGGCCTCGTCCTCTCATTGCTGAATGTTTTCTAATGGAGCTCTGGCTGCTTGCCAGTATCGATCCCACTGCCCAAAGGCTGAAGTCCAAATTACAGCAAATCAGGACCCATCCTTCAGATTGGTGGAGCACTGACGGACGCTGACAGTTCACATTTGGATGCTGCTGTGATGCATTTATTATTGAAGAGATCAAAGAGCTTCGGGAGTTTGAGGCAGGTTGGGCAAATAGGAAAGACATGAAATAGTGAATCATTCAGATTAATGTGAACATCCTGTCCACTAGCTCACCTCCGCTATAGGAGGAGAAGGCTGCACGTTGATGACTTTAGGATGGATGACTTCCAACAGATCTGATGATGGATCACTGTGGGGCAGAGGAGAACATTGGCAAAAATAAAAGTGTCAGCTCTGTGATTGAGAGAAACACCCACATACAGAGTGGAAACATACTGACATAGCTTTTAGATATTAACTGTCAGTTCGATCCAGCATTTGTTTAGTGAGTAAGATTTAGGCTACTTTGTATTCATACATTATAGTGCAGAACTTCTGAACAATATCCGGCACCTGAGCTTGTGTTATAATCCTCGAGACCCCATTTTGAAAGTCTTGATCAGACTCAAGAGCGTTTTTTCTCGGTCTTGTCTCAGTCTCAGACTGGCCGGACTTTAGATTTTCCGCTATTCTTCAATTCACCTGATAAATAAACATCTTATTTTCAGATATTCTGAAATTAACAGCGGCTGGATCTTTTTTTTTTTTTTTGCAAGAATTTAGCTGAACGAATATGTCAGACACTTCGTTTTTGAAATAATTATTTCTAACTGTTAAACTTGTTCTGGTTTTTAAAACTGATTCTTAAGGTTTCAGTTTAGTGTCGGTCCCAGCTTGTCTCGGTCTTGTTCTTGTTTTTATTCTTGTTAGGCCACAGCGCCACAAGCTGGCGAAGGGCCTCTTGCTCTGCGAAAGCCAAGTGCCCGTCAGTGACTGTTGTCATGTCGTAGTCATGCCCCCGCGCTTTCCGAAAATGTATAGTTCATGGGGGAAACATTGTTATTGGACTAGAATTATATATTTTTCTTTCTTTCTTTCTTTGAAGTGCCAGCGCCCCAAAGTACGCCAAAAATGCATTACGAGATAGGAATTGCCAAAAAAATTAATTCATCGTAGAATCATGAAAATTGACACAGAAGTAGGCCATGACAAGACAGGTAAAAAATATTACCATGACCATGCCAAAAAACACACAGGAAGTCCAGAATCTTAAATTTAAAATTGCAAAATTGCTAATTTTGCTCACGTTGTATTTTAACGCATTTCTCCTAGGGCGTTTCACTGACGGGTTTCAAAATCGCTGGAGATCATCTAGAGACGTGGGACATCGAAAGTCATTAATGGATTTTGGCCCTTTGGAGCTACAAACTCAAGCCACGTGTGCCTTCAGTTTGACACATGTGGCTTAAACTAATTATCGATTTAAAATCGATAAATAATTATCGATTTAAAATTTCATTTTAATACAGATACACTAAAGGAGTTACCCCGTAAGACAGCAAGAGTTACCCCGTAAGACAGCAAGAGTTACCCCGTAAGACAGCGAGAGTTATCCTGTAAGACAGCGTGAGTTACCCCGTAAGACAGCAAGAGTTACCCCGTAAGATAGACAGCTGGAGTTACCCCGTAAGACAGCGAGAGTTATCCTGTAAGACAGCGTGAGTTACCCCGTGAGACAGCGTGAGTTACCCCGTGAGACAGCGTGAGTTACCCCGTGAGACAGCGTGAGTTACCCCGTAAAACAGCTGGAGTTACCTCGTAAGACAGCGAGAGTTATTCTGTAAGACAGCGTGAGTTACCCCGTGAGACAGCGTGAGTTACCCCGTGAGACAGCGTGAGTTACCCCGTGAGACAGCGTGAGTTACCCCGTGAGACAGCGTGAGTTACCCCGTGAGAGAGCGAGAGTTACCCCGTGAGACAGCTGCAGTTATCCCGTAACACAGCTGGAGTTACCCTGTAAGACACGGGCGGTATTATATTATATTAAGTGCTACCCTGTGAAGTAAGGGAGTTGAGCCCCAAAACTGAGAACAGCTTTGGCCCGAAGCAGAAGTTAGTCTCCTCTGTGTGTAACGACCACTGTCAGGAGACTGGAACAGGAAGGGTTACTGCAGCTGCGGTCAGGAGATGCAGTCTGTCTGTGCACTTTGGGAAGTGGAGGGGCTAATGGCAGCACAATGGCATATTTACAGACAAAAATAGTTAGTTATAAAAATGTTTTATAGAGCAATTAGGTGACAGTGAATGATTTCCCATGGCACACCTGACGATCTCTCACGGCGCGGCACACTTGTGTTTGAAAACCCATGGTTTAACCCATTAATACAAAAGGCACAAATGTTAATTCTCATACATTTCAACAGCTTTATGTGTGTGCACTGCATAACTTGGAGATTAGTAAGGTAATGTGATTGGTTATAAAGGATATTTATCCTGTAAGAATGATTTGCCTGTAAATAAAACTATGGTAGAAATGTGAAGCTGTTCACTCTGTGTAATAATGTATTTTGAAAAAACAACATATCCCTCAGTGTAAATTTACAGTAACAGTAAATCTGAAACTTGTTACATCTCTAGAAATCTGGGAAAAAAAAAAAGAAAAAAAAATTACTTTACTTTAAAAAATGCAACTTCCGGTTTTATCTTTGTTTCTGTCTTCTAACATTTAATTTTTTTTTGTATTTGTTTTCAGAAACAGAAAATGAAAATTAACCCGTTTTTAAAATTGTGTTTATTCCATCGAGAGCCCGATGAAGAAAAATACCTTAAATTTCTATTTTATTTTTTGATTTAAAAACACATTTTCAATATCCGTTTCTGAACTGAAAATTCAGTGACAAAAACATGCACTGACCCAGTGTGTCATCTCATAGATGTTGTTTCTAGAGAGCGACGTGTCCATTCGTCATGTACCTAAAGAAAAATAAATGAAAAAATGAAAAAATTATATTTCATAGCACATTCTCATCAGAAGTAATGAAAAAAAATATACACATAAAGGCCTGGTAATTAAGTTACACTATTATATACCCTACGGGTGGGGCCTGGTGCTTGTCTCATCTCCTGGTTGCCTTGGGGGCGCGCCTCGCGGCGTGTGGGTCTGGGGTGGCCTGCCGCGCCGGTGTGGGGGGTGGGCACGTTGGGGGGTGCTGGACTCTGTGCCGGGGCTGGGGCGGGTTTGCTTGGCACTCCGGGATGGTGCTCTTTGCTGGGGGGCGGCTCTAGCTGTTCCGGTGGTTGAGGTCGGTATCGGCCGCTTGGTTGGTCTGTCCTGCTATCTGCGGGCTGGCGGGTGGGTGGGTTCTGCGCCTTTGGCGGGGGGCTGCTGCTCCGCATTGGTTGTGTGCCGTTGGGGTTCCTCGCTCCCACGGTGGCGGCCGCCGGTCGCCTTTGCACCGGGGGGGGCATTGCCCCATGGCTTGCGCTGTCTGGCGGGGGGCGGGGCCTGGGCTGCTGTTCTTGCACCACCTGGGGCTGTGCGGTCTTGCTGGGTTGTGACCTATTCGTGGGCTGGAATGGGGGGGCGCCCCCCATGGGGGTTTGGCCCGGGGGCTCACCCTTGGGGCTTCCCTGTCCTGCGGTGGTGCCCTTGGGGTCCGGCGGGCCTGGCCGGCTGGCTGGGCTGGTCCTGGCGGGGGTCTTCCGGGGTGGGTGGTGCGGGCCGTGCCCTACCATGCCTCTGGGTGCAGCGCCGGGTGCAGCGCCGGGTGGCCCCGGTTTGGGCGGTTTGTTCCAGATGTTGGTCACCACAGCAGAGAATGAGACACCTGCACTGCAGCGTAAAAGTTTTACAGGACCAGCAGCCGATGACATTTGACCCTCCTGCTTCCCGTAGCAGCTCAGAGCTTTGTTTGTGAAGAACATGGAGGAACAAGTGGCTGGAACAGAGAACGAGCAAATCCTCGGCTCAGTGCACACATGTCTGGATATAAAGCAGTGGATTAAGCGGTGTTGTGATAATCTATTCAGAGTTATGTTGTTAGAGACTTTTGATGCTATAATCTACATTGTTGGACTTTTAAATGCTTTTAATCCATATGGATCATTTTATTCTATCCTACCTGTTGTTTAACTTAGTGATTTACAACTGACAGCAAGTCTCTTCCTCCATGTTTAAGTGTATCTCCCATATTAAAGCACATGCATTGAATGCTGTATGATATATCATGTTGAACATAATAAATAATAACACTGCTTAATTTGAGCAATTTTGCTTTCTCATTCTTTAAGTTACAGTGGGTGCTGAACATTTCAAGCTGCATTTTGGATTTATTTTGGCAGGGCCATAATACAGATTTCAAAACTCATGCTACAGAAATGAGAAATGATGATAATGAAAACAGTTAGATCGGTACATTTGTTTTCATTTCCCCCATTTCTAGCAAGAATCTCAAATTCCGCCTATAGATCAGACCAATCAGCGCACATAAAACGCAGTGCGCGCATGTGAGACAGTAGATCTATTGAAAAAGATCAGATCTGTATCTGATTCAGGATCACAAATGAAAGTGGCCTAAATCTGTTATGAAAAAATCAGACTTGGGCCAGATTTGAGTGTTCACACTGCTTTTAAAAAAGAAAGTGTCCGTTTGTACGTTTGCCGTACGGACAACCGCCGGTGCTATTGGTACGGTTACCGAAGTACGTAGCGTCTTAGGGTTAGGGTTAGTTTATAACCCAATATTGCAACAATTTTTAGGGTTAGGGTTAGGTTTATGGTAAGGTTTAGTCTTAGTCACAAAAGCTGACCAATGACTGACCTATCACGTGACCTAAACTGGCCAAATAGGGCCGCTGTGAACGGATAGAATGTTGGTTTATTGATAAGGCAACCGTACGGATAGCCACTGCCTTTAAAAAATCAGATCTGGTCACTTGACTCCCAAAAAATCAGATTGTGAATGTGTGAACATGACTATAAATGTTGTTGATCTGCCAATTTTTTTTTCGTCATTGCTGTTGAGATATTTCAATTCACTCCAACCATGTGGATGGGTTTTTATCCACCTTTAGACACAAAGTGCATTTACAAGGTGCTCAAACTACTTCTTTGAAGGCTTCAGAGATGTAGCCTTCAAATTCAACATTTTCTGCTGATTCATCGCCTCAAGCAGTCACAAGCCAACACAAGGTCACTCCTTCACCTAAATGTGTGTCTTTTATGCATCGCCTTCTCCTGAACCAAGCGTGTTTTATTGCAGCGTAAGCACCAAAATGACGTCCTTGGGTCTCTAAAGCTTTGACTCGGTGTTGAAGAGCCAATCGCTCTCATTCTCTCGTGGGAAGATTGACGTGAGACAGGAAATGAGGACCTAATTGAGAGCACTTTTGGTGAGTGAATGCATTTGGCAGAGCGCTTGCCCACGCCACGCCTTTGGACATCAGCTTCAGAAGTCATCACGACTAATAAACTATGAGCAGCTGCATGGGCGAGGACAGGGTGGTGGAATAAAACTTGCCTCATTTTGCTGAGGCGAAGATTGAAAAGAGCCTCATTTCAAACAAGATTAGATTCCCGTTCGTTCACTCATAACTTCATAGATGCAACTGACTGACATCATCAGGATAATGATGATATCAGGGTTTTATTTCTCTGGTTAGTGCTGCTTCAGAGGTCCAATACTTTTACATTTTAGTGAAACACTAATGCAATTACTATGAAGATAGATTTAATCATTTCCACATAAACAAGTACAGGTAGGTAGAGATCAGAGCATGTGTCAAACTCGAGGCCAGGGGGCAGAATCCAGCCCCATAACATCCAATTTTGCACGTTGAGAGCAACTAAAAATGACAAATAAAGCAATCATCCAAATGTAAGACATAAAATAATTTAGTTGTCGATATCTTAGTCCTTCTAGAAATCTACAAAATCAATGCAACTACAGACACTATATTTTGAGGAGGGTTGCGCACGAGTGCAGTCATTTGTAATCGCAAACTGTCAAAAATGCCTAAAACTATTATCTTAAATAAAATACAAATTTGTCACAAACTCAACACGTTTTAAAGTGAATATCCTGCAGGACTGACATCTGTCATGTATCACTTGGATGCTGTCAATGGCTTAAACACTCATCTATATGCGAAAGTGCAAACTAATTACTAAAAAAATTGGTCTTTTTCCCCCGCCTAAAATCTGACGCCTGCACTGGAGGTCAAACTGTTCCAATCCAATCCTGCTAAATCCAATAATAATCAATAATATATTTTTAAAGTGTAAAAAGAACTACTATAACATGATCATATTCTATGATTAAATATATAAACCAATAAAAGCAAAAAATAAATAAATAAATAAATACTTTTGAAGTGCAAAATAACAATTGGAATTCAGTTGTTTTTTTAAAAAATAATTTTAAATTGTCAGTATTTAGTTTCTGGATAGAATTGCTGGAGAAGAGTTTGAAAAGAACTGCTTACATTGGAGAATTTAGAAGCAGGGCGATATAACTAATATGTTTTTTTTTGTTTTGTTTTTTGTTGATTATGGACTGATTTCTGATATCCATATCAGATCAGGATAGCCCTAATACAAACTATAACACATTTACATCAAATAAACTAGACTCAGACTCCCACACATCTGGAACAACTGCTTTTAAACCCTCACATTTCCTCTGCTATCACAATGACTTTTAATCTTTTTATTGCTGATGACAGCAAAGAGAATAGCTTTTTTTTTTTTTTTTTTTTTTTTTACTCAAAGGCAACAAGTGATAAAGTAAGTAGGGAGAAGATTTATTGGCTTTGTTTAACACAAGCAGAAGAATAGATCTCCGATTATAGAATGGCAGCCTCTCATTCCTAAATCCTCACAGTGTAGGAGAAGAATGGACTGTGCTCTGGTGCTATTTGCATAACTGCTGCTGACTCCAGCTGAAACACTGACAAATGGCTTCAATTCCACTAAGTGAGTAACTGTTTGAGGATGGAGCAGCAGCAGCAGCAGCAGCAGCAGAACTACTCTCATATATCTGACTATTTACAGGCTACGTAGCAATAGTCAGGGCTGGAGCAGCCATTAACCGTTGACTCCCAATTTACTTTGTTAAATTAATTCACTAAAACCATGATAAAACTGCTATTAAGACAGTGATACTCAACATGTGGCTTTTTATGTATTAATTTGAATTATTATTACCCCAGAAAATATTAAACGGGGGAAACTTTTTAACCCATTTCATTTTTTCAGATATTAGCTTCCTTTTGGAAATCCCTTTTTCCAAAATTTTGTCCATTTTTGCAAGTTCTTTTTGTCACTTTTATCCAATTTTTGTCAATTATTTTACCTTTTTTTTTTTGTTGCCACTTTTCATCCAAATAACTACCTTTTGCCTATTAAATAACACTTGTTTCCTTTTTTTCCATACATTTTGTCTCTTTTTGTTCCAAATTTTTGCCCTTTTTCCCTATTATTTGCCACATTTTGCTTATTTAAGCAACTTTTAGCCATTATATATCACCTGTTTCCTCTTTTTTGTCAATATTTCTTGCCACTCTTGATTGCTTTTGGCCCATTTTAGTCATTTTTCACTCTTGTCGTGCCACGTTTCTGCCACTTTTGGACCATTTTTGTCACTTTACATACACTTTACTTATTGCTGTTTACTCTTTGTTTACCTTCTCGGAACGGCGGCTTCGTCAAATGCCTGAGGAGATGTGGTCAGAGGAGGGGGTTCCGGTGTGGGATGAAAGTGCGGGTGTCGCATCCCCCACGGGTGAGACACGCCTGGCTGTATGTAGATAAAGACGACACACGTAACCAATCAAAGGCAGACACTTCCTGAGGTCAAGAGGTCAACCAAGGTGATTGCATCGCTCGAGGCCACAGGCTGCACGTTGACCCTGAGTTGAGTGGTTCGTCAGTTTTATGACTGCTATAGTCCTCACGAGTGGACATTGGGTTTCAGCTCCAAGGACGGACGAATGTAAGCAAAGCAGAGGAGATCATGTGTAATGGATGAAGTGAAACATCTGGCCTGATGTGTGGAGAGGAAATGCTTTTGAGCTTTGATGCTTAAGATGAAAATTGTTTATGTGAGTTAACAAGAAAAAAAGAAAAGATTTACAGAAAACACTATACAGCAGTGTTTCTCAACCTTGGGACTCCATGTGAAGTCACCCAGAATTCTAATGGTGACACCTGAAATATCTTGTAACTGTTAAAAAAAAAAAATATATATATATATATATATATATATACACTATCATTTTTCAAATTAAAACACCAAAAATAATTTAAAACAATTATATTCTATATTTTCCCTTTCTTAGAATCTAGATGCAGAATATAAATATCTGCGCTGGCGCATCGTATCATTTGTCACTTTGTGCACAAATTCTGGAAGCTTGTAACACAGTATAACAAACATGATCAAATACTAATTCTAGAAGAAAAAAAAAAGTCAATTTCCACAGAAAATGAGGTCATGACCCAAAGTCAAGTCAAGACGTGCAAATCAAATCCAGCATCTCAGAGGATGTAAGTGTAAAATGCATCATATTTTTCGCGTTCCAGATATTTCAGAATAAATAGTTTGCTATGGAAATCTGTTTCAGGATAAATTTAGTGTTGGCGATATCAACCGTAGTTAAGCTCTACTAGTGCACATGTACAAAACTTTGGTTTACAAGTGTGGGAGTACACTTTACTAGTGAAGCAAAACGTGTCACTAGTACTACTAGCAAACATAAGATATGTTACGAGTGAAAACTCAAAGCTTTACTAGTACTACTAGTAACACGCTTTACTAAGTTCTAGAAAGTGTCTATACTGTATGTACGGTTGCCATAGGGAGCACAGGCGGTGCTATTGGTACGTTTTTACCAAAGTACACATACGTAGCGTCTTAGGGTTAGGGTTAGTGAAATGTATCAAAGTATTTAACATCTCAATATAAGTTTTAATACATCACAGTGAAGAGCTAAGAGGCCTTCATTTTTGAGTCAGTGTACCATTGAGATATATTTAAACTTGGGGGTCAAACAAGAAGCTCCCTGTGTCACTGATTGTCTTTTTCTCCAACTATTTCTAGAGCAAGGTGATTCCATATACGGTGATGAGCTAAGGTTAGCGATATGACCTTGCCCTTGTCTATATAGGCACTAGCTTGCTGGGAAATGTTTTAGAGTTTGCAATGAACTGGCCAGCAGCTCTCAGCAGGTTTTGACACCCTGTTGGTGGACTCTGACTGTACAATAAAAGTCATAATATTTGCAATTCAGTTGTCCTGGAGATTTCTTCTACGCCACCTTTTTTGTCATCACCATCCACACCACCTGATGCAACGTTAGGCGTAGGTTTACGGTTCGGTTTAGTCTTAGTCACGTGACCTAAATTGGCCAATGAGGGGTGCAGCGTACGGATAGAATGTCGATATATTGATACGGTCACCGTACAAATAGCCACTACCTAAGTTCTATTAGTGCACTTGTGCACCAAACACCTTTACTGATAGAACAATTGTTGTTTACTCGTACTACTAGCAAACTAGAAACCTCATTGGTAATACTGGTACTTGTAGACTGTTTAGTAGCAATAGTAAACCCCAAAGATTCACTAATAGTACAATAGTATAGCCTATGTTGGTTTTCCCCCGCCCCCTTATTAGCAAATAAAGCTTTCCTTTACATTAGTATTTGTGACACTTTTTGCTTCACTAGTAAAGTGTACTCAGACACTAGTAAACCAATCCAACTACTGTATATATACTCCAGACTTGAGCATTAGTAGAGCTTTACTATAAGATTGAGATCATTGTGAGCTGTTATAAGTGTTATTTCAGACATATTGTAACATGTTTAAACGTCACATATTTAATCAGAAATGTTCTCCAAACCTGATTGTGTGACCACTACAGTTTGACACACCTGTTATGTTTATGATGTATTATGTATTGATCCAGCATGGTGGATTATTGCGTTGCCCTTTGGTCTCACAG
Organism: Gouania willdenowi; assembly: GCF_900634775.1. Taxonomy (NCBI): domain Eukaryota; kingdom Metazoa; phylum Chordata; class Actinopteri; order Blenniiformes; family Gobiesocidae; genus Gouania; species Gouania willdenowi. The sequence goes on along the minus strand of NC_041066.1, from coordinate 9,025,824 downwards.
CAGAAGCCCCTAAGTTTGGTTCTTGTAGCTGCTTTTTACAGTTAGTGCAGAGCTTGCATGTTCTCCCCAGGTCTGTAAGTGTTTCATTTTTTTTTGTTTTTACTCAATTATTCATTCACCAGTCGATATTAATACATGTTTTTCATCCATGGGATTTGGTTCCTGTGCTCATCCTGCTTTACATTGGTGAAAACATGCTGCAAACTGCAGCATTTAATTTTCTGACTCATCTCCAGGATGACATTGACCATGAGGCTTCACGGGTCACTCTCTAGAAATGATCAATATTTTATAGCCCTATGGCAGAACATATATAACCTTGACGTACAAACCAGCGTTACGTCAGATTTAACCCCGGCCTTGCTGGAGGAGATTCATTGATCCTTTAATATGACAATGATTCAGCGTTTTGTCCTTGTCTCCATCACTTCACTCCAGTCTATCTTACATTTACTCCTCTATTCTACGCTTTCACAAGAGTTTAAGAGCATTAAAACACTTTATCCTCACTGTAAAGTGGCACCATCTGGAAAAAGCAATGGATGAATTGATCCCACACACTTTCTTTATTATGTATTTATTAGAAAAGTTTTTAAAGGGTTAAGTATTGCTTATTGGTTCATTAAACTCTTTAAACACTGTTTCTGAGATGATCTGGAGATGTTTGATGCTACTGTCTTTGCATAAATGCTCTAAAGAAGGCTGAAAATTCAAATTTAAGATATTATACAACTGTGAACATGGACATCACCCCACATCTACACTGATAACAGTGCACGAGTCAATAATGAGGTAAAAAACTATAACAAATTAGTCTTAAAATCTATGTTTTGAGTTGTTTGGAAATTGTTTTTCTTTTCCATCTTTCTTCCCTCCGAGCAGCCGTTCTCCACGGGTGTCGAATGTACAAGATATGGTGATATAGTGTTTATATATATATATATATATATATATATATATATTATTATTTTTTTAATTTTCGTTTTTTTCACTCGATTCAAATTTCAGCTAATTTTCCTCATATTCCATCAGACAGAATTCCATCTATATCTATGTTATTATACAACTATATGTTTATAAGTGAAAAATAAAACAAATGTTCAAACTAAATGAAACAGTCCCTTCTCAAATGCACTGTTTCTGGGATGTTGAAAAGGTTCTAGAGATAAGGTTTGTCTCTAAGCTTTTATTTTGAAAGCAGAAAAATATATACTTGCAGAAAGCTCTCGTGACTTTTTGCAATCATGACAAACAAAACAGTGCAGATTTAAAAATAACGGTTTTAATATTTACACATATATAACCAATTTTTTTAACATATATATATATAAATTGACATTTATATGTTAACATGTTACCTGAATTTCTCTTTTAAATGTGAGAAAAATTAGCAAAATTGAAGCTAATTATTAAATTAAAACAAATAAATTAACAGTAATTTTATATTATAATTTAAATCACAATTTAGATTATTAAAATATTAAATGAAAATTATTCTTTATAGATATCAGTTTGAAAATCGTCACATTTCTTATATTCAGCACATTATATAACTTGGCCTCTTATTTTCAGAGATCCGTAGCTCAGTTTTCAGCTCAGGTGTGTAGAGTTGTGTGTGTGAGGTATCACAGCACTTACAGGTCTGTGCAAAGTCCACAACAATGATCCATTGTTCATATTGTAAGAGCTGACCTATAATGGAAAAATCATTACCCACATATCCTGACTGACAATTCCAACATGGCAACGTCTACTCTCCACCTGCTGGTGTGGGGGGAAAAAAAAACGCCACGATGTTTGGTAACAAATTTTTTTTAATCCACTTTTCAACTCACCAGTCATACTGAAGGTAAAGAGTTTCTATTACCAAAATCAATGCAAAATGCAGTATCATAAATATATGTGATCTCATATTTATATATATATATATATATATAATTATTTGTACATATTCTATCAAAAGTCCCTCTGGTGTAAAAAAAAAGAAAAGAAAAGAAAATTATAAGTGTACAAACCTTAAAATCTGCAACGCTCAGGAAAATACAAATTGAAACACAAGCGCTACAATCGTTACTGTAAAGACTGCCACAGCTTTGATCTTCAGTATAGCGTACACTTACTAATTATCTAATCCAAGCAACCATCGGGACCATTTGATGAAGTCAATAATATTTGATTTACATTCATTTAAATAAATGAGATTCTTAAAAGGCAATATTGGCAAAAGCAGAAGCTTACACTTTAAGTGCAATAATGACAAATAGAAATGGACTCTGAATATTCAAACAACGCAGAGTGAGAGTGTGGAGTGTGACTGAGGGCGTAAAGCTGAATTATCTAGGACGACTAGATAAAGTGTTTCTCTTGTGCTTATTGTGATATAGATCAGAGCACCGTCCTCACTCTCACCAATCCTTCCTCTTACTTTGGTCCTTTTTTATTTCCAGTCTTCATCATCATCATCCTCCGCCTCTGTGGAGTCTTCCTGGCTGCTGGCGTCTCCCTGATCCGTCGCTCCGTTCCCGCCTCCCCCGTCGGGATCTTGCTTGTTCTCAGCTGCCGCCATCGCAACGGCTCTCCTGGCTCGGGCTTGAGCCGCCACCGCCGCCGCCTGCTCCTCCTCCAGCCTCTGGCGTTGGGCGGCCGCCTTCTTCTCCTGCTCGGCGTGACTCTTCATGTGGGCACTTCGACTCTTGACTTTGTAAAACACCCTGCGGAAGAGCAATAATTTGAACACACACACACACAATGCTTCTGAATAAGTGTGAACGGCTAAGAAATATCTTTACTTTGGTTGAGAAAATATGACTCCAGAAAAGTCTCAGTTTGCAGGAACAAAGCAGCATGACGGGTGAACTCATTCCTAGGTCTGCTGAACAGCAGCTCTTTATTGTTCCAATGTTTAGACTGCAACCCCGTGAACTGCCACCTTAACGTGGTGGGGTTGTTTGAGATCCAAGGAACCATGTTGTCTGGGGCATTATGCCCTTGGTAGGGTCTCCCATGGGAAACATGTCCTTGGTGACAGGTCAGACTAAGGGCAGTTCAGAAGACCCCCTATGGACATTATAAAAGCAAGGACCGTGACGTCGCCCGGTATGGCGCAGCCGGGGCCCCACCCTGGAGCCAGGACTGGGGCTGGGGTTCGAATGCGAGCGCCTGGTGGTCGGGCCTTTGCCCACAGGGCCCGGCCGGGTTTAGCCCGAAATTACGAGGTGGGCCCGCCCTCCTGTGGACCCACCACCCGCAGAGGGATCCGTAGGGGTCGGGTGCAGAGAGGACTGGGTGGCGGTCGAGGGGGGTTGCCTCGGCGGCCCGGTCCGCGTCCACAGCTTCTGGCTGTTAGGACATGGAACGTCACCTCGCTGGGGGGGAAGGAGCCTGAGTTTGTGCGGGAGGTTGAGAGGTACCGGCTAAATATAGTCAGGCTCACCTCCACGCACAGCTTGGGCTCTGGATTCCAACACCTAGAGAGAGGCTGGACGCTCCATTTCTCTGGCATTGCCCGTGGGAAGAGGCGGCGGGCTTGCTTATTGCCCCCCAGCTCAGCCGCCACGTGTTGGAGTTTACCCCAGTCAACGAGAGGGTCGCGTCCCTACGCCTTCGGGTTGGGGACAGGTCTCTCACCGTTGTTTCGGGCTACGGGCCCAACATCGGCACAAAGTACCCGGCCTTCTTGGAGTCCCTCGGTGACTTCAGCCTTGGGAGGTGTTTCAGGCATGTCCTATTGGGAAGAGGCCTCGTGGAAGGCCCAGGACACGCTGGAGGGACTATGTCTCTGAGCTGGCCTGGTGTCGCCTCAGGGTCCCCCCACAACAGCTGGAGGAGGTGTGCGTGGATCGGCAGGTCTGGGCGTCTCCGCTGAGACTGCTGCCTCCGCGACCCAGCCCCGGATAAAAGCGGAAGAAGATGGATGGATGGATGTTTAGACTGAAAATGAGGAGTGATCAGGCCTTCTCTAAAGTTGCTCCTAAACTTTGGAACAGCCCACCCCTTCTTATCATTACCTCTCTAACAGTTGATACTTTTAAAACTCGTTTAAATGCTGTGGCTTTTAAAGCGGACTGAGAACTGGTATTTTTTGGTTGTGTATTTTTATTTATTGTATCTCATTTACTTGCATACATTTTACAACCTCTGTACAGCACTTTGGTCAATGTCCGTTGTTCTGAAATGTGCTCAATAAATTAAAATTGACTTGACTTGAATAAGAATGTGTGTTTTTCTAAGAGAAACGTGAGCAAGTATTTATTTTAAAGAACTCCAAAACCACAGTTTTCTGCTGATAACAAATGTATTAAAGTGTTGGTGATTGATTCTTGTTCCACTGTGTTTGACATTTTAGTCAAAATATTCCAATTCGGCACATTTTGTAGTGAAAATGTAAGTGTGACTGCCCTCTATGGGTTGAAACTCAGCTGTCAATATCAATTTTGCTTGCGGTATTTGTAGGGGTGTGACGAGATCTCGCGAGATTAAACTAGACGAGATTTTTTTTTATGCGTTAAAAATCTGTCTCGTAAGATTTGTGAGCTAAAAAAAAAAAAAAACTTTTTTTAAATTACATTTTTATTTACATTTATATTCTGTCATTGTAGTTTTCTTAAAATCTCGTCTCGTTCTCGTGAACCCAATATCATGTCTCGTCTCGTGAGCTGAGTGTATCGTCACACCCCTAGTTATTTGTGATGTTTTGGTGGCTTCTTATGCCACTAAAAACCCATGTTAGCCCCGCCCCCTCATAAAAACTACCACATGTCAACTGTAATCTGTGGTAAGTAGGTTGAATTGAGAGAATTGCGAATAGACAGAGAGCTATAGTGAGTATTGAGGAGCTAGTTAGCATAGCATAGTTCTTTTGGAGATTTTGTAGTATAGAGTGGGCGTGTCTTAACTGCTCCAGTTCCTCTTTAAAGAGTAATTAAACCCCTGCTTTCTGCTGAGCTGCCACTAGGAGGAAAATTCAAAAAATGCCTTGATTATGGGCAGGGCTCCTAGAGCAGTAAGACACGCCCACTCTGGCTGCCCAGCAATGTGCAAAGAGAAAGAAGTAGGGCTGGGCAGTATACCAGTTCATACCAAATACCGGTATATATTTTCATTATAATATGAATTTTTAAATATATCGCTGTACCGGTGTATTTGATTAGACAACTTTCGGAACGCTACGCTGCGTTTCAGACCATGTTCAATGCACTTCTAAATAGGAAGATAAACAGTAGTGCTCGTGTTAGTTGCGGTGTAAATCATACCTGTAATAAGATAAGAAACACACAACTGAAAGCTTTGAAGCTGCATGTGAACATGTGCCTGCGTGCGCATGCCCCTGCTACAGGAGAACAACGCTCATGGACACGGAGGCACGGTTAGCTTAGCATGTTGGCAGTAATACACACACACAAAAAAAAAAAAATTAAAAAAAAAAAAAAGAGAGCAAAGGATCGCGATTTGCATTCCTATAATGCGGAAATAAGTCCTGGTGGAGTTGCAAACAAAACACTACCTTATTCACTATAAGACACCACCACACCACTGAGTATGCAGCATTTAAAGCCAGAAATCAAGCTAATGCTAAAGCTAAGCTAGCGCGGCAAAGAGCCATTGGGCTGCTGTTGCAAACTTATATTACTACTAGGGCGATATTAAAAAATTATCCCGATAATTTCTAGTATTTACTGTATCACAATAACGATAAAAATCACAATATATAAAAAATAAAAAAAATTCACATCTTAGTACAAACACAAATAAATCTTAATACATCAACACATTTAAAAAGGCTACAATAACTGCTGACTCAAACAGCTCATGAGCTGATATTTTATGAAATATATTTGTGCATTTGGATTACTATTAGTGTTATTGTATGTAATTCATTTATTTCCTCACTTGAAATAAAATTACTATTAAAAATTATAAGCACAAATAACTTCAATAGTGTTTTTACTGCTGATGAAATATAATTAAAAAATATTGCGTTTCACAAATTGGGATGAATGAATAGTGACATTAGTTATTATGTTAATATTTATTTCACATGTTAGTTTTTATCCTGTTAAATCTGACCATAAACAAATCGGTGGCTCTCTGTGGTTTTATGACAGTAAGACGTGTTCTTTTACTTGGTCTGTTCCTTATATGGAGTGGTTAGCGTTAGCTCTTAGCCCAGTCTGTGTCGGTGTGTTAGCTTAGCATAGTTAGCTTTTGTTGAGTTTCCAGTTCATAATCGTTGCTACAGGTTCATCTCTGTCCCCGTGTTTGTGGGACTTTGGGTGGACATGACGGAGGAACTTGAATCGGTTCCCTTTGTTGGATGGTTATCTGGTTTTAACCAAGTAGCGATCCATGATGTATCGCAGCAGAGTAGCTTCAGGTAGCCGTGACGAGCACCTCACACACACAGAGACAGCGGTGTGTGTGGGGGGGCGGTGCACACCGTGCAGAGCTTCCGTAAGCAATGTTCCATTCCAGAGAATAATAAGTTGTTGACAACAAACGGGGCAGTTTTGGACCGTGGGGGTATTTTTGGGGGGCATTTTTTGGCTAAATTGAGGAACAAATGGCCCGTGGCCCTCGCTAATTTCCGACATGAGAAATTATCATTTATATCGAGGGATGACAAATTCTTACCGGTGAGAATGTTTCTGATGATAAATCATAAACGATAAAATATTGCACATTCCTACATAGCATAGATGTGTCTGTAAACACATACATAGCTTGATGAACCCTCTGATTAGAGCAGAATCAGCTCTTTATAGAAGCACAAACTCAAAAACATCACCGCAGGAACGCACGCAGCATGAGACTTCCTTAGTGAGGCTGTCAATCAATGCTCACTGAGGGCTGTGAATGGAGGAAAAACTCCTCCCTCCTCTCAGCTTTAATAGGAGGGGCGGGGCAAACAGTGGAAGTTGATGATGCAGGGGAATCTTAAGGAATCCGTTTCAGCCAATAGCAAAATTCAATTGTAATAATCAACCCTTCCAGGCCAATATATCTGACATCTTACAGGTAAATACGCAAACATTAAAATACTTTCACTAAAATGTGAAGAGTGGGACTAGGATGAATCCACAGCACTACTTAATATCCAAGTGCACATGTATTTAGCAGAAAAAAGTTGGTTACTCTTTAAGGATAACACAATTTGCCCCTCATAATCTTAAAAATGCAAAAATGTATCCAAGTGCTTAAAAATGATTAATTTTCTATACCTGCTTATCCTGTGTAGTGTACAAGATATAAAAAAAAATGTGCAAAACTAAACAGAAAACTGTCAGAGGGGATCAGCATGAAAGTTCCGCTCTGTGACGATTGGGTCTCACCTGCCACATTTCTTGCATGGAAACACGGCATCAGGATCCGTCTTTGTTGGCACTCGACCTTTCTTTGCTGCGGGGTCAGCGCGAGGCCTCTGAGCTGGAGACGGACGATGGACCTCCTTGTTTGGAGCTTCAGGCTGTTTGATCATCATCAGCGTTCCTGCCTGGAGAAAGAAAAAGAACGTATTGATTCTAGAAAAGCAGCTAAATCAGACTCTATTGAATCCTCTCAAAGCCCTGCTGCATGTTTTACACGTTTCACTGCTTCCACACACATGAATACAATGATATAGGCATCAATAGGCTCTGCAGAAAGCGCAATATAAAGTGTGTTCGCTATTGTGGTGACGTTAAACAAAAGGTAAAATACTACACTGATGACCATCAGATACACAAATGCATTGATTTTCTGCTTTCAAAATAGATCAGACATGGCCCGGGGCCTGCTAGTGGCCCATGGCCCAAAAAATTGCACTTCAACAAGTGGAAGTAATATGAAGCCCAACATAATAAACAAAATGCGCAGAATGTCAACACAAAAAAAAAAAATACACAAAGCAACAAAAACAAAAAAAGGTTCCAAAAGTACACAAAAAAAGACTCATAATATACACAAAAGTACGTCAGACACAAAACATCCACCCAAACTCACTAAACAATGACACTAAAGAAACACACAATGCAAACATAATTGCATACGACACAATAAATACTGAAAAACTCTAAAAAGGCACAAATTCAAAATAAACAAAATGCAAAGATAACAAAAACACATAATGACTCATGAAACACACAAAATACTAGCAGAAATTCCAAAAATGACAGATAAACGCAAAATGACTAAAAACTCAGAAAAAAACAACATAAAAAGACAACAAACAATGACAAAAACCCTTAATTTTTTTCCTGTGTTAATGCTCAGATTGGTCTATATTCTTAACACTGGAGTGAAAGGAGTTGCCCATCCCTGAAATAGATGCTCAGAGAGAAATCCCAGAAACAATGAAGATGATGAGGGCCTGCGATGTTCAATCACTTGTAAAAGCAGAAGAACCTGAAGTTTAGCATTTTTTGGTCTGCCGACGTGTTTTAAAGCAGCTCCAATACTCAGACTGAAACGTGCTGCACTTACGTAGTCGTGTGCTTGTAGTGACTGAGCGACCCTCGCCTGTTGCGCGCTCTCATTGTCGTGCACAGCATCTTTCCCCTCGTCTCCATTAGCTTCAGCTGGAGTCACTCTGGGCTGGTGTGAACCCTGTTGACACAACATGGCATTACAACGATCAAAATAATATGTTATCACATTCATACACAAAATCCAGATTTTTAAGGATATGAAGCGTAAGCCTAAATTTAGGGGTGTCTCGATACAACTTTTTTCCGTCCGATACAATACTTATATTGCTTTCTTGAGTATTGGCAATTTGGCCAATATCGATCCAATAACAGCACACACTATATACTGTACATACTTTAATTACTTAGATTAGAGTGTGGAATGTTAGAAAAGGCTTGGTCAAGTTATTTCAATCAAACAGAGAACAATATTCAACAACAGTTTTTTTTTTAACAAACAGGTTAGGGAAATTTTTACTTTACATAAGAATATTCTATAATTAAATGAAGTAAATAAATTAAAAACCCCTGAAAACAAACCTCAATAAATCCAATCCTATATTCTTTTTTCTTCTTCTTTTGACTGAAATTGGATGGATATCCAATATCAATATCACATCGGGACACTCTTGCCTAAATCATCCCTATACGCAACTTAACTTTGTTTATATAGCGCCTTAAGACAGCCACAGCTGACACAAAGTACTGTACAGAATAGGTAAAAACAATAAAATAAAAGAATAATAAAAACTGACGTCATTATTTAGCACAACAGTGAATAATGACAAACCATAGGACAATAAAACAAGAGCAGAGTCTCATGCCGAGTTTAAAGCCAAACTAACTTAGATGTATGCATAAGAAAATATTGTCACATCAGAAAATAAACTATCTCAAACGTATTCTAAGAAAAGCTGTCCCCTTTGACGATACCTCAAACAGACTAAAAAAAAAAAAACTGCAAAAGGGCAATAACTCCAGAAAAAAGAATTGCGCTCTTCTCATTTTCGAACTCCATCAATGTATTGATACCTAAAGCCACACACCAAATTTGGTTATCCTATCTTAAACGATTTCTAAGAAAAGTTGTGCCTTTTGAGGATACCTCAAACAGAGTAAAAACAACGGCACAAGGGCAATAACTCCGAAAAGGGCGCAATTATTTCTTCCGAACTCCATCAAAGTATTGATACCCTGAAGCGACACACCAAATTTGGTTATCCGATCTTAAACGGTTTCTAAGAAAAGCTGTCCCCTTTGAAGATACCTCGAAAAAAATACAGAACAAGGGCAATAAATATGGAAAACATAATTGCGCGCTTCTCATTTTCGAACTCCATCAAGGTACTGATACTCTGAAGCCACACACCAAATTTAGTCATCCTATCTTAAACAGTTTCTGAGAAAAGCTGTCCCCTAACTCGGACACACGGAGCTCAAACCTACTGTATACCCCTCTTCCACATTTTGTGACGGGGGATATTAATGCATTCTTTTCATACTGCTTGAATATGGTTGAGTTTATACAGACAGGTGGGTGGAGTTTCTGTTGTTTAGCCAAATGCCAAATAGTCAAATCTCATTACAAAGTATTTAGGATACAAGTAAAAAAAAAAGGTCATGCTGGACTTGTATATAAAATATAAAACAGAACAGTAGAATGTTTTTTATCAGTTGGAAACGATTTAGATCTAATGAACGAAATAATAGAAATAGAGGCATATTAAGGTGAATCATCTCAGCTCTCACCTTCATTTCAACCACAGCCTCTTGGTTCCTCTCCCCGGAAGAATCAGGGGGTCCGAAGGTCAAAATGCTGTTTCGACCCATCTTAACCTGTTTCTTGTACGTGTAGTAGAACTCCACACACTGAGACACCGTCTTCGTCCGTACCTTTAAATCATTCCAGATAAAACTTCAAGTAAATTCACACATACTGTAAATGGAGGAAAGTAACTAACCAAAATACATGATTAATATCTAAATTGTAAATTATTACCAGAAAACATTCAAAAGCTCTTTATCGAGAGGGAAGGGGATTACAAACTGAGAAATAAAATTAATTTCAGGTATGCAAGGAAAAGATTTTGTATTTCAGTATGTGGAATAAGATTCTGGAAAAGTTTGCCAATAGAAATGAAAGAGTGTAGAAATAAACAATTTAAAAGAAAATCTCTGTATGTTGTATAACAATTGTGAAAGTGTGAATTATGTTTTTTTGTGTGTATTTAATCAAAACCATATGAAAATGAGACTAAATTAATTTAATACCAGCAGCAATGGCTGGAAAACAGGATGCTGAAAATAAGATTCATTGTTACTGTAATGTAGGAAGAGGGGTGGGGCTAATATGTTTATACTTCCACCTTCCTCACTTTTGAACACAAAAAGTATGTATATGCAGTAATTTATGTAATTATTGTTTGGTTTTTTCCTACAGTGAAGCCATCTGCATTCAATCTTTTGTTTATTGTATTATTGTTTATTGTGTTTTTGCATTTCTTCTAAATAAAACAGTATATCCATCTAAACATCAGGCCTGAACTTGACTCGCTTTTCTATTTTAGAGACTAGTCTTGATCAACACTGACCCCTGCAGGCCAGTAGTGTTTTTTATTTGTTTGTGATACTAATTACTTGATCAGAATAATTAAACATTGCAGACACGTCACTAAATCAATGCAACAACAATGGACAGGACTAATATGTCTATATTCAGTGACGTGCCGTGACCACTAGGGTTGGGTAGGCACGTTGCAAATCGAGACCACCAATGACAATTTCATATGTTTCTGCTGGCAAGTGTTAATGAAACAAAATCAATTTTAATTGTATAAAGCAATTTACAACAAAGTCATCTCAATGCGCTTATCAAAATATAAAATTCATAATAAGAAAGAAAAAAACCCCAACAAGATCCACATGAACAAGCATTTAGCATCTAACAAAATCAACATCATAAACACCATTAAAGAAACATGAACAATTATTTAATATAGCCTCCATACTCTCCCAACAAGATATATCTCATGACACGGCAGTGCATCCGTTGTTTGTGTTGGAAACACAGAAACATGGAGAAAAAGACAACAACAACAACTCAGAACAGCCTCAGTGAGGATCCACAAAGCCAATCCTTCCTTTTGTACCATTCACTGTGAAAACTATGAAACATTTTCTGACCTTACCTTTGCTGAAGGTCTGGTAGCTCAGGTATTGGTCTCCCATCTTTTAAAAGCTGTCGTTTTTCCTCAAAACAAAGTTTCTCTATCATCTCTAGCGCTGTCATCCTGACTGTAGTGTTATCCCTCTCACTAGCTAGAGAACGTAGCAGCAGCGGTCACATGGCATCTATTCACTAATGTACTGTGAACTTACATATAGCATATAGCATAACACAGTTACTAGTAAATGGTTGTAATCTTGGGGACCTGACTGCACATGCGCAAACACGTAAAAACATGGCACGTCACTGTCTATATTTACAGAGTTATGTTAATTCGTAGTTAGCAGGAAAATAAAAGCATGCGTACCAGTTTCTGCACCAGAATGAAGTCCTTCCTGTAGGCAGAGATTCCCTTATTAAAGTAGCGCTTCTCCTCTGCTGACCAGTGATCACAGCCTGGGAAAAACAAGAATGAGGTCATTTTCACAATAAGTAAAAAACTAAGATCAGATTCTAAATTATAGGTTCAGATCAGATCAAGATCATTTCATTATGAATGTTAGAAGAACTTTTCACTAACCTGAGTAGTGATAACTTGCCAGGTGATGGTCTTTTGGAAAAAGTGGATCCTGAAGCATCAGACGCTCCAGTGTTACCTTGAAAACATCAAAACAATGAGTAAAATAATAATTAAACATCCAAAAAACAGTAGGTAACAGTAAACAACTCAGAATCTTAAATGGTGTCAACACAGTTGGGACTTAGAAAGCATCTTGACTCACAAGAAAGTCGCCTCCACAATCATGTAAACAGTGTAAAACCAGCTCCTGATTGGTTCCTCCTCCTTTTAAGATACTGGAACAAGCCATGTTCATCAAATCCTTCACTGGAAGCACATGGTGGGGGTTTCAATGAGTGAGCAACATGGATAAGCAGAAGCAAGCAATTTAGCAAAGATAGAAGAAAAATGTGCTAACCTCTGTCAACGCTGCCCTGTTTGATGTTTGAGTCTTCTACTGGAAGCCAAACTAAGTCTGCTTTGTGCTGGTCAAACTGGGACAGGACCCGATCTTTCAGCTCAGGGATCTCTGCCTGGTAATGCTGCCCAATGTTGATCCGCCTGGACACCAAAGCACAGAGTCAGGTGATGGAGATATGAACCTCTTTAATGAGATCCTCCACTGTTTTTACAAATGTGACCTAAAACCTTTAAAATTTCCTTATTAGAAGATCTAAGTCGAACAAAACACATTATTTTGCACCATATTTGTTTTATTAACTTTTAAAAAGGAGACTATTTAACTGCTTTAGAGCCTGTGTTCTGCCATCTTGAAATCACATGATTGAAGTCGTCACATGGCCCATTTGCCTGTAGAAATCCCATTGTTTTCTATTGGAGTGAAGCATTTATCCTGCTTTTTAGGTAATTTAGCAGCTTTTTAGGTCAAAATGCTAACTTGTATTGCTTTTGGTTGCTCTAAATTATCAGGAAAAGTTAAAGATCTCGATGTGAACCTCTTCGGTTTACCGAAAGAGGATAAAAAACAGTTAACAATAACAATAAACTATGATCGCAGGGGGCGACAGTTACAACTATGTGGTTTGGTAGCAGACAATGTTAAACAGTGTGAAGCTGACACTGTGGGGGTAAATCACGGACTGTTGGAGAACTCCCCCCCACAAGGACTTCTTCCATCCTCAGGGATTTGGTTGACTGAAAAAGCTGCTGAATTTGTATTAATTTTTTTGTTTATTTGACAGGGACAATGTACATTCAGAAACATTACAATAAATGTACCAGACTTAGCCTAATGGCTATTTTTCATCTGCTGTCCCTGGACAGTCACCCTAAAAACACAAACTATCCACATTAGTACAGTAAAACAGCATAAAAACATTCATAAAACTTCACCTTCCTAAAAATGTATAATTCAGTTTCAATAAATAGTTCAATACATGTAATAAAATGAAAGAAAACTCATGATTAGGGCTGATGATTGCATTTCTGACTACTGGTGACGTCTTCAATCGTGTGATTATAAGATGGTGGAACATAGGCTCTAAAGCGGTAAAGTAATCCCATTTTTAAAAGTTAATATAAGTACAGTGCAAAAATAATGCATTTTGTTAGGTATAGATCTTCTAATAAGGACATTTCAAAGGTTTTAGGCCACATTTGTAAAAACAGTGGAGGATCCATTTAAAATGATCACACAAAGGGTTTACACTCACGGTTCGAGGCTCACAGGTGTAGCGTCAACGATTAACGGCAAGACGGGAGAAGTGACATCTGCACTTACTGGAAGACACAAACAACACCACACTTCAATGCGATGCTGGAACTGCATCGCTGGTGAAATGACGACCACCGTCACGGACTTACCGGATCTCAACAGGCTGCGTGTGGCAGACTTGGGCGTGGGCGGCGGTGGCAGGATCTGATTGCTTACGGCTATGTTCGTGAGGAAGGCGGAGAAGTAAAGCCCCGAGCCCTCCCTCACAGGGGACAGGATGGGTGGGGGCGTGTACGGGGGCAGGCTGAGCGGGTTGTCCGGCAAACGAACCGGGGAGCGCAGGTTGCTCTGGTAGGAGGTGATGCTGGAGTAGACCGACGGAGCGATGAAGGTGGAGGGTTTAGGAGGAGGGATGATGAGTGGCTCGGGGCGGGGACGACGCTTGAGTTTAGACTTTCCATCCTCGTCTAAAGACGAATCGCCTTCCACGCCCTGGATGGAAGGATTGAGTTTACAAAAAAAAAAACAAATGAAGAAAAGATACGACAATTCAAACAAACCCAGATCTCTAACACTTCAAACTTTGTTTTTTCTTACAGAAAAGCCTAAAAATAAACACAGCATATGGAAACAGAGAAAAATCCCTTGATAACCAGTAACCTCATCTACTACCAGAAATGAGGTCAAATAATAATTGTAATCACGTCCATGATAATTAGTAATCGTATCCTGTGTCTGTTCTAATTGTAATTGATTTATAACTGAGTTCAGATAATTGACTTTGTAATTGTCACGGAAATTCTATAAAAACTGTTCATTTCAACTTCATTAAACACAAAACTGTGGAACCACGTTACAGTTCTATGGCTTACACATACGTACAGTAGTCAACAATTATTAAAATATGCTTCAGATCAAGTTCACCGATCAGGTCTCTTGAGAATAATTTTACCATTTTTAAAATAATTAAAATCAAAAAGTATAGGGACACAATAAAAGGATCAGACACCCACACCAAATATAATATTTTCTTGGAAAAGGAAACCTAACATGGAAACCAAGAGATGAAAAACAGATTAGATGATAAATAATGTTTTTAGTGCATTTTACAGCTAATTTGGGGTAAAAGCTGACTCGTTATCATAAGAGATGCTAACAGAAAGCTAACACAAGAGGAAGATTACCTTTTATGGGGTTAGTTATTAAAAGCTTAGTAAGTGTGATATTTTTATTTGAACTTATAATCATAACTGAGTTTCGTAAGTCACTTCAGTGCACAAAGGTTTTTTTTTCCCAAGAACAACTAACCTGGTTGAAACCTTCCATTATTGTACTCCGGAGCGATCGGCGCCGTGCCACGATGACGGAGGGTTTGCGATCAGAGTGCAGCACTGACCGCTCCACCGGCCCAAGCTTCCCGGGACCCCACCCAGCATGAGGGTCTGCCTGGCTTCCATGTACGGGGACAGACACTGGGATGACCAGTGGAACCATGGTGGCTTGTTTGGCAGTGGGACCATCATCCTGCTGAGATAAAAGAGTGAGGAATAACCATCAAACAAAACCATCCTAACAGGAATAATACTGTATTAACAATAAAAACTCTGTTCTTCTTTTATTGTTTGACAGGGAAAGAGACAGCTGGTCAAACATTAATAAATACTTAATGTCTGACATGTTGGACTTTTCGTTTGACAGGAAACGCATGTTGCACAGGAAAATATATAGATTTATGTTTTTAAAATGATTGTGTACTGTATGAGTGTTTTCGAAAGCTACTTTTGAAAAAATGAAAAATAAAAAATTAGGTTGGTTGAAAAAAAGTGGGTCACGATTTAAAGACCGTGGCAAACAGTGGGTCCCAGGGTGAGACCAGTTGAGAACCGATGCTTTAGAGCATTCAATTCAGCCCCGCCAGAGAAAGTAAGGCAGAGAAAGAGAAACTGCACAACAGTTTTCCTGTGCTTATATTACACAATGGCTGTCTTTTTTTTTTTTTTTGTAACCTGAAATTGTTGAAAAAAAAACTTCAAAAATCCTGCATTTTTCTCAAATTATTTCACAAAATGCATTTAAAAAATGGTCACATGATTGCTTGGATATATTCTTTATATGGTGAAGTGACAATTAGGGCAGAATAATTATGGAATTTCTCATTTTTCCTCTTACAATCTTTGGCCCACTTGAGATCAAACTGGTCCATAATTGGCCCATGAACTAAAATGAGTTTGACACCCCTGCTTTAAAGGCTTGGAAGAAATGTATATCCCCATTAATAATCATACAGTAGGTTGAAAGAATTTTTGCTCACACATTGTTCAGATTGCATATCGAACATCAACATAGTCATTTTAACGGTTTGCTAATCGAGGTAAGATAAGCCACAGTAATATTTATAAAATACACGAGGTGTGCGTTGCCATGAATCCGACGATATGATCCACAATTTCACAATTAGATACATCCCAATATTAAACAATACCATACACATCTCCATATCAATTACAAATTTCACTTTTACAAGCACAAAATGGTATGAAATTAGGCCTGAACGATTAATTGCATTTGCGATATTATCGCAATATCATAAAACGGGATTTTCTAATGGCAAAGGCTGCCTTTTTTTATTATTTATTTTTCTTGTACTGTCCTGTTAAGTTCAGAGTGTGTTTAAGAAGTGCAGTCCACATGTTTACATGTTTCATGATACGTGACGTTAGTTAGATATGTTGAACAGGTAAAGCCACAGATTTGTTGGCTTTATTGTTGCAATCTGTGCTTTAAAATGTATATTTTATATTTATTTAAAGTTGAAATAATGATGAAACATTGATTTATTGCTCGTGTTCATTGAAAAATACATGACAAGAGGCCGTTTTAAAAAATAATTGCGTATTAAATGGCAATAGTGAGGAAAAAAATAGCAATTAGATTATTTTCCAAAATCATTCATCCCGATATGAAATACAAGTTCATTTTTTTAACTCGCAAGAACAAGTAAATGGTAACTAACTGTAATTCTAGTAATATCAAAAACAAGTGGTATGTTTATCAAACTGTCAAATTACATTTTTCAAAAAAAGTTTAACTTTTGCTTCTACAGTAGATTCTGATAAGTTATTAATTACTTAAAATAAGTATCCACATACATCTATGAAAGTGCCCAGTATGTTTTATCAAAATAAAGTGCAATAAACATCCAAGCTAAAATACATTGAGGAGTGAGGTAGTTAAACAAGGTCTGATGTGATTCACTGACACCTAGTGACCAGGCGTTTACTTGCTATGCATATGTAATTAAATGTATTTTTGTAAATAAAATCAATTTGGACATACAATAACCACGTGGTGAATATTGCGATACATCGCCAAATTGATTTTGTCTCACACTCTTACAACACAAGCTAAAAAAAAACACATTTAAACGCAGTATTATTCATCAGTTAAATTAATTCCAAACCTAACGCAGTCAGCTGATTCTTTATACAGTAGATGCACTTGCATCTAAACTTAGAATCCTGTGCTTGGATAATTGCTATATCAATATAGTTTTCCTGTGCTTATGTTACACAATGGCTGACATTTTTTTAAATCTGAAATTGTTGGAAAAAAAAAAAAAAACTTTCCATTTTTCAAAAATCCTGCATTCCTCGAATTATTTCACAAAATGTCCCGAAATACATTTAAAAAATGGTCACAAAATCAAAGTCAAATTCCTACAGGTACTGTTATCTCGTTCGTCATTTATTGCTTGGATATATTCTTTATATGGTGAAGTGACAATTAGAGCAGAATTAGTTTTCCTTCTTATAATCTTTGGTCCACTTGAGATCAAACTGGTTCATATTTGGCCCATGAAGTAAAATGAGTTTGACACCCCTGCTTTAAAGGTTTGGAAGAAATGCATATCCCCATTAATAATCATACAGTAGGTTGAAATATATGGGCAAACCCATTTTTCCGAAAAACCGCAATGAAATATGCAAACCTGGTCCGATCAGGATGAAACTGGATGAGGTTATTTAAAAACCAACCCAACACAACTGAGTCAAATTATCATAAAGATCAGCCAGTTACAAACTGGGATTTTTCAAAAAAAAGTTTAACTTTTGCTTCTACAGTAGATTCTGACAAGTCATCAATTACTTAAAATAAGTATCCACATACATCTATGAAAGTGCCCAGTATGTTTGATCAAAATAAAGTGCAATAAACATCCAAGCTAAAATACATTGAGGAGTGAGGTAGTTAAACAAGGTCTGATGTGATTCACTGACACCTAGTGACCAGGCGTTTACGTGCTATGCATATGCAATTAAATGTTTGGTTTTTTCCGTAAAAAGCATAATTAAAAAAATTGATTTGGACATGTTTTTTGATTGATACGATAATCGCGCTGTGAAATATCGCGATACATCGCCGAATCGATTTTGTCTTACACAAGCTAAAAAAAAAAAATTAAATGCAGTATTATTCATTAGTTAAATTAATTCAGCTGATTTTTTTTTTTTTTACAGTAGATGCACTTGCATCTAAATATAGAGTCCTGTGCTTGGATAATTGCCATATCAATAAATCCTTGCTTTCCACCTCTGCATTACTGTGTCTCACTTGTGCCACTAAAGCAAAAGAGACGTCTTTGCACCTGCTGAGCTTTGAGGAACACGCGTTCCCCTGGTATATCAAGTCATCCTGATGGAGGTTTCACTAGTCCTGTTTCTATTCACGGCAGACGACGGCTCTCCTCGCCTGACCTAGAAACGCGTTGCTCGCTAACCACGACACAACAGCTCTGGGGTGTGAGTAGTCCTAATAAACCTGTTTGGCGTGTGTTGAGGAGAAAAGGAGTGTATCTATGCATGCTTGCAGCTCAGCCCCTCCCTGCTGCTGCTGCTGCTGCTTCTGCTGCTGCTGAGTGACTGGGAAAAGACTCCAGGAATGCTGGAGGTGTGCAGACATGCAAACTACGCCAACTGCATGCACACTCAGGGTAAAAAATATTTAAAAAAAAAAGCTAGAAAACATCTGCAACTCCCTCAGGGAGGGGCGCACACATATAAACACACAACTGATGGGAAAAAAAATTGGTTTGAGGTAGAGTTTTACTAGTTGTTGAATAACAAATGTTTAAAAAAAAAAAAAGGAAGGTTTCTGGTGGGTGTGTCGCAACTAAAGGAGTCACGTTCAGACGGAGGATCTACTAAAGCAGCCATTTGTTGTGCAGCAGAAAGTGTGTGAGATACTACGCCGTATGCTATGACTGTGGGGGCTTGTAAAAAAAAAAAAAAAAAAAAAGCTTACAAGAGCTAAGACTCAACAGCTTTTTCCTTTTTGTTCAACTGATACAAAAGCAGAAAAAACATTTAACTTTGTACTAGGGGTGTGCATTACCACTAATCTGATGTCCCGATATGATATATCTCAATATCAATCATTACAAATTTCACCTTTACAAGTACAAGATGTTAGCGGTGTCCCGATCCAATATTGATATCGGATACCGGTCCGATAACAGCCAGAAAACGAATATCGGATTTTATCGGACTGCATCTAAAATCACCGATATAATGTTCTCTGTTTGAGTGACATCACTTGATCAATCCTTTTCTAACATTCCACACTACAATATTAAGTATTAAAAGTACTGTATGTATGATTCGTGCTGATATCGTATATCAATATCGATATCGGCTGATACGCAAGGCTCAAATATCGGTATCATATCGGAAAAGTTGTATCGGGACATCCCTACAAAATGTTATAAAATACAATTTATTTCTTCTTTTTTTAAACTTGCAAGAACAAGTCAATGGTAACTGTCATTCAACTACCAATATGAAAAACATGTGGTATGTTAATTAAACTGTCAAATTACATTTTATTTTTTAAAAAGTTTTGCTTCTACAACAGATTCTGATACGGTTACGTTCTTGAATTCTTAATAATAAAAAAAGTAACCACATACATCTATAAGTGTCCAGTATGTTTTACAAAAAATAAAGGGCAAAATCAACTTCCAAGCTAGAATGTACAGAGGAGTATTAGGGCCACAGAAGAAACAAAAAAAAAAAAAACAACTCATGCACTTCTGAAAAAAAAGTCAAAAATCAAAGTAGATTTTCTTTTTTTGGAGGTAAAAAAAAAAAGTTGAAAATCAATGTCGAGATTGAAGAAAAAAAAATATTGGAAGTAAAAAAAAAAAATCATGCACTTCAAGAAAAAAGTCAAAAATTAATGTCAACATTTTTTTCATTATGCTGACTGCTTGTACAAAACGCCCAAATGCCTGACAGACGGTTTGAGGAACTGGTTAAACTTTACTTTAGAATTGGCTTTAGTAACTAATAACACTTAAGATTGGAAACGCATAACTTCAGAAACGTACTTACAGCAGTGTGCAGCTCCCGGTGCTCTGCATTCTCCGTGGGGAAAAAAAATGTCAACATTCATTTTAGACTTTTTTTTCGAAGTGCATGACAAGTTTTTTTTTTCCCCTCCGACATTTTTTTTTCCTTCCGTGACCCTAAAAAAATCTCAACATTGATTTTAAACTTTTTCTCTGAAGCACATGAGTTTTTTTTTTTTTTTTTTTTAGCCTGATAATTTTTTTTTCTTCTGTGACCCTAATACTCTTCTGTAAAAATGCATAAAGGAGTGAGGTCGTTTAACAAGGTCTGATGTGGTTCACTGGCACCTAGTGACTGGGCGTTTACGTGCTATGCATGTGTTAGCTCAAATAAAATTTATTAAAGTTTTTTTAACCTTGGCGACTTTAGCAGGCAACATTTCCGATGCCTTTTGGGCGAGGGTCTCCAAGTTGATCTCCTTCGATGCCCTCCTTCTCCTGCGGGTGGCCTGGATGACCCCTCCTGTCGTCACTTGACCGTCGGCTCCTCTCGCTCCCTGCACACCTGCTACACCGTTCTGCGTCATCGGAGGCTCTTTGGACTCCTGAGACCATATAGTGGTGGGAGGAGACCCCAGTGGAGACTGGCCATCCCTAGAAAGGCGACGCGAGCGCCGTGGAGCAGCAGGTGCTGCGTCCGTCATGTCTTCAGAAGGATCCTCGATGTTGACGGGTACTGACGGGTCAAAGGTTTGAACCTTTGGATCCTGTTGCTGTTCCACTGAGTGAACGCTTGGTTTTGTTGGTGCTCTGTCGAGAACACGAGGCTCGGCAGGTGGAAAAGCTGCAAAGTTCTGGCTTTGCTGGCGTTTCGGTTGCACCTGTGCTGGCGTCACTTCTTGCTGCAAATGCTGTTGAATTTGCTGGATTTGTTGCTGTCGCTCGTGCACGTGCTGCTGGTGGTACTGCTGCTGCATTTGCTGCATCTGTTGCTGTTGCATTTGGTGCTGCTGGATTTGCTGCTGCTGCTGCAAATGTTGCTGCTGTTGCTGCTGCAACTGAAGCTGCTGATGCAACTGTTGTTGTTGCTGTTGCTGTTGCTGCTGCTGCTGCTGCTGCTGCTGGTGGTGGTGGTGCATTTGTTGCTGCTGTATCTGGTGTAAAAGTTGTTGCTGGGCTTTCGGTTGCTCACTGTAGGTTAGGTTTGACATGGCTTTGTTTCCTGGGAACACGGAGTAATACCCTGAGGAAAACTGCTGCTTTCCTGGCCTAAACGTGGTCTGTAATGACTGTAGCATGGGGCCTTGTAAAGAGTGAGCTGGCACATGTGGTTGTCCTTGGATTTCTGTGCTTTTGTGACCGTGCTGATAGGCCTGTAGCTGCGCCTGGTGCATGGCGGCCGCCGCATGCTGCTCCCAGTCCAGCCCTCGGCCCTGGGCTTGTGCCTGCGAGGCGTCTCTGTAAACCTCCACAGCTCCTGGTAGCTGACTGTCCGTCCCCATCGGCAGAGCTACACCTTCATGGACTCCTTTGTGAAAGCCCACCTGACCTCTGACATTAACGCCGCTTATATAGGGGCTGAAGTTCTGTCCCCAGGCAGGCACTGGGGCTTCCTGAGGCCAGGTGGGTGCCTGCATGTCTGCACCCACCTGGGGGATCCACTTCACGGGAGCGGCCTGTTGATAGTGCAGTACATTCTGGGGCCCTTTCTCTGGGTTGTAAACCCCAGAGCTGGCAGCAGAGTCACTGTGGCTTGACTCTAAAGCTGGAGGCCCCATTCCATAGTAAACCTCCCCTGAATGCTGCACAGCCTCTTTCATAGCTGCCGCCCGAAGTTTACCACTCTTGTCTGTATTAACCTGGGAGGGAAGACTCATAGCAGTAGCATACACAGAGTCTGAGCTCTCAATGTTAACGCCGCTGGATTGTGCTGTGGTGTCCTGCAGTTCAGTAAATTTGCATCGAGAAGAAGTGTCTGGGCGGAAATAAAAATCCAAAAGGAAAGTGGTGGGAACGTGGAGCCAGCAGCCCTCATCCAACAGTCAGATCTGAGCTCTGCGGTGGCTTCTTTTCTCCTCTTCAATGTAGAAAACCTTTAGAGAAACAAGTTGGAAACATTAGAAACTGATAAGGAAGAAGAAAACTCCTAGTTATTCTAAAACAGGAAAGACCTACTTTTAAGGCCCTATAAAATCCCTTATATTTTTTCCCAAATTCCATTTTTTCCACTTTAATTTTTTTAATTCCAATTTTTTTTTTTTTTTTAGAAATAAAAAACATTCTTTAAAGAAAATATTAGTTTTGAACAAAATAAATACTGATAAATGAATTAAAAAAAACCTCATTATTAAACAAAAATGTGTCAAAAATAAAGTGAGATACAATTAAAAGGTAGATATAAATTGTAGAGTCATTGATTATTCTGACTGCTCCTTTTCATTATTTATGTGTCATATAAAGATGTATGAGAACAACATTAATGTCACCCAATTTCCACTCAGGGATCAATGATTTACTGAATCTGATCAGGTTCAATGATTAAGTTTTGATCAACTTAATTTAAATTAACCTAATTTAAATTATCTTATCTTCTGTAGCTCTGTTGAGATGTTGTTAGAATGTAACATTCTAATATCGTTGCTCCAACGGACTTTTCTTTTGTAAACCGGAAGTTCCCACTGAAACGGTTGTACTTGAGGTAGCTTGCTGACTGTGAATGCTGCGTTGTTTTAGGCTGTGTTTGTGGCAGTTTAAGATGAGTTTAATGCAGCCAGGACAAGACGAGGGAGGGTGGTGCTCCTAATAAGCGGTCGCCGGAAACATTTCCCCATAAAAAAAATGTTCTTTGCCCCACGGT
Source organism: Gouania willdenowi (assembly GCF_900634775.1). Classification (NCBI taxonomy): domain Eukaryota; kingdom Metazoa; phylum Chordata; class Actinopteri; order Blenniiformes; family Gobiesocidae; genus Gouania; species Gouania willdenowi. Next base: position 9,002,780 of record NC_041066.1, on the reverse strand, counting down.
GACGGCATTTCATGCAGATTTTGTCCATTTCCGCATTTAACCATTTTCATTGGTCGATTCCGTGATTCAGTCCGCGATTCCGTTAACGCGGATTTTGTAGGGCCCTATACATTGAAAACAATATAATAAATTAATGTAAAGAAGCATACACAAAAGAATAAAAACACACAAACAGAGGTTGGACTTTTCTCATCATTAAAACAGTAAGAAAAGTTTATAAATGAGGTACACATTTAATTGACTTGCTTGGATATACATGTGTGTTACCAGCAGCCCTAATTTAGTGGTACTTTTATTGTTTTTGATTCTTGCAAAATATATTTTGTACAAAAAATTAGCAATTTAGATGTCACACGGTTATAGCAGTTGATATTAGGGCTGGGAGATTTATCGAGAAACAACATATTGAGTTTTTTTTGCGACAAAGAAAATTACAATATCGCCTATATTGATATTATAAATTTATATCACATTTTGCATCAAAATACCTGTTTTAGGATTGGCATGTAGCACATATTGTGCAGCTGTTTTATTAATAAATGTCCCTGAATTGTCTTTATAGTAAGACTATTTGAATTTAAATTATAGAGATTCATATCAGATATCACCATTATGAGAAAAAAAAAAAATATCGAGATATGAGTTTTGGTCTATATCGTCCAGCTCCGGTTGATGTCATCTTGCTACAAAACATTTTACTTCCATTTTATGTTGATTTTTAAGTAAGTAAGTAAAAGTTGGCCTTGTTTATATGAGATATTTGTATCATTATTTTGTACAGCACACTGCATTAACAAAGTTAGGATTAATCCGGGATTAGAAGATTAGAAGTCATAAATAATGCGTAAAAGTTTAGGGTCAACAAGCAACTGCAACAAGGTGGCGCTTGTGGGGCAGCTGCCATTTGGCAAAACAAGAAATACAGGAAACGGAGACGCTGGTGCAATCACAGAGAAGAAACGGCATTGATCTGTGGACTAAAAGAAGCAAAAAGAAAGCAGCTGACGGCCTGAATGCTTTCAGCGACACGGTGGATTAGTGCGCATTAGTGAGCGTACCTGATCAGCGCTGCTGCCCGTCAGCCGCTCACCCTGGTCCCGATCAAAGTCGACACTGTGCAGATCCTCCGCGGAGGAAGCCTGCGCACAAAATGTCATAACTCTGCACAAGTTTCCCCTCCGACTACTTCTACACGCAATATGGCGATGGCGACGAACACACGCCGCCAAACTCCGGCGGACGACGCGTTTTTAACACAGCCGTCACCGTGTCCGCTGCTGAACCGTGTGCACTTCCAGGAAAACATCCACAACTTCCCCCCCACACCAACACCACCACCAGCAGCAGCATGAAGAGTGAAGCCCACGCAGTGCGGGGTGGGTGCGGAAAAACTCTGCCGTGCAGCGGCCTCTTCGGGTATTTTTTTTTGCTGATTTAACACTAAACTCTCAGTGGGATCATGTGCGTCCCAAAGCTGCGCAGAACGGTGATCGCCCAACGAGCGCTCCGCCTCACCCCGAACAGGCGCGAGTCACCGGAGACATTATTTACGTAGACGCCGCACGGACGCGTCTATAGCGCCGCCATCTTGGAACGGTGCTGCTGGAGGCAGCGGTGCATGGACATGTTATTATTTATTTTCATTTTTATTTTTTAATTAACAAATGAATCTTACAGGCTTACGTTTTTCAAAGAGCAGTTGCACATTGAAAAACAAGGAAATGAGCAGAAAAAAAGAACATTACAATTTGTAACAATTGTATACGCCAACAACATTAAGGTGCAATGGAGTCAAAAGACAAAGCTATCAGATTATTATAAAGCCATACAGCCTTCATGGAATTACATAGTTTTAAAGAGTCCTTCAGAGATATTAGTTCTTTTAGAAACACAATAAAAACAGGTTTAGTGGCACCAAATTTACATTTGTGTATAAAGAATTTTGCCATAATGATAAGATTATTAACCGTAAACTGTTTGTTTGTTTTTTGTTCTTCAAAATAGCTCCGAATTTAACCTCAGTACAAGTCATTATATCATATTCTTTAAATTATTATACGAAACCCATAAACAAAAGCTGTCCCAGAAAATGTTTGTATAAATACAAGTAAAGAATAGATGTTCTTCAGTTTTGATGTTGTTAGTACAAAAAACACAGTCATTTTCACCAATATTACATTTTGAGTGTTTGACATGTTAAACAATACAGCGTCTATTCGAACTAATAATAATAATAGGCCTAATTAATGATGGAATTATTTTTGTTGTAGACAATTATTTATCTTCGGCTACATTGCTTACATGTTTACGGTTCCTCAAAGACAGTAGTTTAATGGGAACTGGCAGTGAAACGTGAAGGTTTTGTGGCCCTTCAACACAGATAACTTTAACAGGACAGGACAAATAGTCCTGCTGAGACAGGAAGTACAATACTAAATACTCTAGTAGATCATTTTCTCTGAGGATTGTTTATGTCCTTGTTCCTTGAATATTTCAGTTATTTGGCTACAATAATAATAAAGATGATGATGATAGGAATATAATAATAATAGTGACAGTAATAATAAGTAGTAATGGTTATAATAATAATAATAACGTTTATAATAATAATAATAATAATAATAATAATAATAGCAATAACAAAATAATACAATAAGAATCCAGTAACTAATACAATATAAAAAACAATAATTTTAATAATAAACAATGTTACATATCAATAATAATATTAATTATTATTATAGAATAGAATATATAATAATATATCAATAATATTTATAGCAATAATAATAATAATAATACAATGGTAATACCAGTAACTATACTGTAAAATATTAATAATAAAAATAATGACACGATAATATAATGATGATTTTAAGAATAACAATAACAATAATACAGTAGTAGTTCAATTATACACTCATAATAATTGTAAAATGCATATATAGCCTTAAGTAATGTTGTCAATAAAAACCTCAGCACATCTGACATGTCTGACGTTTATTACAAACAAATAAAGCGATTTATAACAAAACAACTTTAATAGTGTAAACACATCATTCCTCTATAGATGTTATGCAATGTAGGAGCGATTGCCACCGGCCCAAGATGGCCGCCCTGTTGATGCACCGCTCTCGTGGGCGGCAGCAGTCGATGCGCTGTGTACGTATATTATGTCTATGCGAGTGACCCTCGACATGACAGCGAGTCACAATCTACTGTCCAATCAGATCACTCGAACACGCCCAGTACTGCATCCGTGTACGTTTGTTTTCACTCAGCGGCCGTTCCGGAAGAAGGAGTTGAGCGTGATCACACGGATACTGTTGAGTAAAGTTCATAGACATAACAAAACATTTCAATGATTGAGAAATAAAATTAAATATAAAATAAATTTGAATGTCTATTATTTAATATGCCCGTAGTTTAGTTGAAAGTCTCGTTGTAGTCCAGAAATGTATTAGTTTGTTGATTTTTTTTTTTTCTTAAATAAAACGCTTTTTGTTTAATTTTGGCAATTTTGATGTCACACGGTTAAACATGTTATAGCAGTTCATATTAGAGCTAGGCGATATATTGAGATTCAAGATATACTGAGTTTTGTTTTTTGACGACTTAGAAAATTACAATATCACCTATATTTGTATCTCTTTTTAAAAAAACAAAAAACAATATACCTGATTTATTCAGAAATACAATTTTATATAAAATAAATTTGAATGTGTTAATATGCTGGTAGTTTAGTTGAAAGCTTTGTTGTAGTCCAGGTCAGGGGTGTCCAATGTTTTTTCACCAAGGGCTACATATGAAAAAATACACCAACAGTGGGGCCACTTACCCAAGGTAAGGCATATAGTCCCTGGTTTACTTAAGTAAACAAAATCAATAAGCTACAACACTGCTTTTCATGAACGGGATTTGTATAATTTTTAGATTTTATTTTATTTTTGTTGTTCATTCACAAAACGGCTGCCTCTAATTGCCTCTGGATGGTGGTCCACCTGTATGAGGAAGGGATGGGGATTAAAAAAAAAAAAAAAAATCTATATTATATATTTCGAGTTTGTTGTGCAATTAAGTTTGGCTTGTTAACAGATCAACTAATATTTGTTTTGAAAAATACTATAAACATAAAATTATTGATGCCAACCAAAAATGTTAAAAATGAAACTTTGTAGCCTATATTAACAATATGCACTCATTCTTATCGAAGTCTCTTGAAAAGGAGTTAAATAAATCCAACATTTTATCTATCCATCTTTCATATTTCTTCTTTCTAATAAAAAGTGAAATGAACAATCTGCAGTCATTCTTGGATGTGTTTTTAATAGCAGTCAAATCAACAAAAAACAAAAAAATGTATGATGATTTTTTACATTATTTATTTTTTAAATAAAAAGTGCAGTTAACAATATGCAGTATTTCTTGTCAAAATGTCTTGAATACATATCAAACAAAAACATTTTTTTTTTTTTAAATCATCTTTCATATTTTGCATACTCAATACACACCATGGTAAAAAATACATTAAAAATGAGCACGCCGTAGACTATTTTTTGCCCATCGACTGTCAAAATACAGCTGGGCGGCTCACTGGCAGTGCAGCCAAGTTTCATGCTTGGGCCATAGTCCAGTATATTCTTGGAACTTGCCACGGGCCAATTAAAAATGAATAGTGGGCCGCAGTTGGCCCACGTGCCGTAGTTGGGACACCACTAGTCTGCTGGAGTACTGAGATGTCCATCAGGAGTTCACTTTGGACTGGCAGGATCCATTCTGCAGCAAAACATGGACAAAGTTTCAAAAGTTTGATCAGTGCTTGAGCAAAATGTACAGTAATGAACAAAACCTGTTGTCAAAAACAGGTCCAATGATAAATTATTTAAGTAGTAAGTTTGCAGTTCTTAAATCTATTTATGTAAAAGTGATACATTCACAACACAGCCCTAATTATAATCATTATTTGTGTTACAGTGTATTTAAGTTTCCCATTGATTTATCAGAACTTGGAGTCAATGACTGAATGTGACAGTGATCAGACATCATGTTATAGTGTCAGTTTCCTTCATTGTATGAAACTACTCACCTGGACAATGAACCTGAGCTAGACTGATTAAGATTTGCGTTTTCTGTCCATCTTTTGCTAAATTGATCAATACCCTTGCTTACCTCTTATTGAATCTTTAGGTGCAGACATAATTGAAGATGGTGAGAGCCTCGTACAGAGGGTGTGATGTTTAGGGAAACCAAAGAATTCATACAGGCGTCATCATTTCTGCCAGAAGACTCACAGCAACGTTGGCAATGAAGCTTTCATTGTGGACTGGCTAGATCCCTTCTGCATTCAGAGCGAAAACAACAAAAAGGGCATACACCATAAATAATAACTATGACAAAAACAAGACAAGAAATTAAAAGAAAATAAGTGAAAAACAAGTTTGTGCTGCTTTCCATACGAGTGATGACTGATACATCGGCCGGCTGATATTAATGGCCGATGTGGGCTGGTGCGTTCGCCGATCCGCATTATATACAAAGAGCAGAAATGTTTTTTACTTGATCTTGTTCTACATCACCTGTTTTTAATATTTGTTAAATATTTTTTACTTGTCGTTCTACCTCACCTTTGTTAATTTCAATAAATGTTTGTTCTTTTAAAATTGAGACTCGTACCATTTGTCATCATCATTGTGTAATTTCCATGATGTAAATCCCTATTCCATACTAGGGATTGACCGATATGGGTTTTAAGGGTCGATGCAGATTTTTTTTCCCATCAGCCTTAGCCGATGACTGATACGGACTGCTGATTTTCTTGAGCCGATATTTGAAGCCGATACTACTTTTGCTCCCTCAATTTACGTCATAAAAATTACACAACGATAACAAATGGTACGAGTCTCAATTAAAAAATGAACATTTATTGAAATTAACAACAGTGAGTTAGAACGACACCAAGTAAAAAATATTTAACAAATAATAAAAACAGATGACTTAGAACAAAAAGTAAAAATCATTTCTGCTCTCTGTAAATAATGCAGATCGGCGAACGCAGCAGCCCACATCGGCCAATGTCGATACACGTAAAAAACGCAAAAATCGGCCGATGTATCGGCCTATCACTAATTCATACGCCCCTACAACACTGACAGAACATTCAGGACCAAGCCAGCTGACCTCCACACCACCCAACCTCCTCAGCCTGAGTGTACAACCATTAGTCAGCATATCTGCTGACATGGTCAACTGCTGTCATCACCATTTAATATAGTTTGTGCAATGCTGGAAAGTTGAATTAACAGTTCAGTAATAGGCTAAGCTACTTCTCAAGTATCATTATTTAGACGTTAAGCTTTATACAATGACATAAGTAGTCGTTTGCTTCAGGCTGAGATTTATCCAAACTACTTAAATATTATTATTTTTTTACTTCCTGGTATAAGTTAATTTAAATAATGTGCATGCCTTAATGTATTATAATAAAACATTTAATCAAAGATACATTAGTTGATTGTGGTAATTTTAGCTGAATGTTTTTCAACAATATGATTAAACATACGGTGTAATAGTTAGGCAAGTGTCAAAAGGGTAAAACAAAAAAAATCTACCTAATGCTACAAATAACGTAACCTTGAACCTTGAATGTATAAAATGAATAGTTGAATTTTTTTTTAATTTTACTTTGGTAGTGACAAAATTCTAGATTTTTGGGGGCACACAACCAAGCTAGAAAATAGTGAAGATTTCTAATGTATACATAATTTTGATTTTAGATAAATGAGCAAAAATACTTACAGCCTGTGAATCTATTGAAAAATACAGCAGTTTAAGACATAACCACAGAGCCTAAAATGCACAGACTACATATTACAATCAAATGACTAAATACACAGTCAATAACATTAAGAGTTAGACCATCCAAGTAGTCAAAATGGTAAAATACTGTACATACCAAATATTTCCAGCTAAGGTTTTATTCCATCTTCATCATGTTTTTCCCGCCGTTGTCTTGACACAGTTTCACCTGTCACTCTCCTCTGATGCTGTTCACAAAAACAAAACCGTAATATTGTGAAGAGAGGAAAATTAATTTGAAAATTTGCCTTAAACGTGCCATACTTGGTACATGTCTGCTTGCAGTCAGCTTCATTACGCCTAAATAAACGTGGTTCATTCCGATGCAGTTTACAATGAGGCACGTAGTCCCTTAATGACTGAACTACTTTACCACATAAACTTTGGTAATTCATCCTTAACAAATTAAGCACATCAAATCATCACAGAAGTTAATCACGGGCAATGCTTTCCTCGCCACAGTAATGCTAACTCAATAAACTTATCTATCATAGCTGTGCTGGTGGGTTTTTATAACAGATATAATTTGAAGTCACATGTACTCACCTCACGAGTTAATTTAAAGCTGACAGGATGTCTAAAAAGTCCAAAGATGCTGTGGTCCGAGCAGCTAAAATGGCGCTGGTACGAATTCAAAACTGTGTCCGTAGGCGAGGTCATCAGGTGTCCAGGTAAAAAGAGCGGTCTGTACACGTCTCAGCAACGAGCCACGCTATTGGTCTTTGTCAGATGACGTGTTCTTCTGCTTCTTCTTCTTGTTTTTTTTTTTTTTTTTTTTTTTTTTTTTTTTTTTTTTGGCGAGTGGCACCTAGTGTTGCAGGCGCACTACCGCCACCTACTGTATTGGAGTGTACCTTAAACTGAGAGGACCCATCTAACTTTAAATTAAAACACTTAAGGTGGTCTGATAATATAGCGTGAGACATAACAGAACATAAAGTTGTTTTTAAATAAAAATTAAGAAACGATTATTCAAATCAATTTTATTCAGCAACCTTAAACTTTATTTTAAACATTTTTTGCTGTTGACTTTTTTTTATGAAAAGGTTAACAATGATATACTGCAGACCAAACTATTAATGTGCATATCAGTATCTGAATTTAAAAAATAAATTAAAAAAAGATAAAATTTTATTGTCTTTTGCTGCTGATATTTGCCTTTTTAATAGTATTTACTGGTGGTATTTTTTTACAGTGGACCCTATTTTTTAACATTTTGCTTCTGTAAAAATAAAGGTTTTTGTTTGCTTAGTAATCAACAGATTTATACTGTAAATTCTAATGTGCACAACCCCATAAGATGTAGTTTTGCCCAAATAATGCCGTAAAATCTAAGGTTTTCAAACATTTTTTTTTTCCATTACGATATTTACTTTTAAAATGTACGTATATTCATTTGTTTCTACAGAAAATTTTTATCATTTCAACATTTTATTACAGTAAAAAATAAAGTTTTGTCCAGTTTCACAATTAACTGTTATTCGATGTATTTAATACAGTAAAAGGACGTTTTGGGTTTTACGCTATTTTACTGTTTACTTTTTTTTTTTTTTACAGTGCAGAAGCTATCACTTTGAATCTTCACTTTCTGACACAGACGAGCTCGTAAACTGTTGTTTACCGTAGGAATCGTCCCATTAGTTCATCACTGAACAGTTTACTGTTGGTTACGCGTAATTTATTACAATATCTCTGTCTACATAGATAGATATAAGTCTTTCACAAGGTAAGTTATCGATCTATGTTCACTTTAGTGTTTGGTGGCTGGCTAACGGCTGTAGTTTCATGTTAGCTGCATTGTCTGATTGGAACCACACTGTAAACCTGAATAAGTTACCAGAACTCAAAAAAATGAAGGCAATTGATAGCCTCAATATTTTTTAAGTTGATTAACTTAAAAGTCAAAATTTTCCAGATCCTAAAAGGTTGGATCACTGGGTATGTGTACTTTCTGAAAACAGTTACATTAAAGTGCTCCATGAATTATTATTGTTTTTTGTTTTTTGTTTTTTTTAAATAATCCCTGTTTGAATAATAGGACTTGATCATTCTTAGCATGTAATTTCTTAATTATATTAAGTTGTACTTAAGTTGTGTTTGCAGAACATGTTACACCAACTTGACATCATTAAGTTAGTAATATATATATATATATATATATATATATATATATATATATATATATATATATATATATATATATATATATATATAAATTTCATTACTTTCAATGTCCGGGTTTACAGTGTGTTATTTGACCTCTTTAAGATGCTCCCTTCATTATTCTCAGGTTATTGTTCTTCCTCTAGATTTCAGATCTATTTTATTTTTATAATTATGAAAAACAATTTAAATTTTGAAAAATATTTTTTGTTGTAGTATGATCAACATGACCTCTTTGATGTTTGGACATAATTTCATTAGTGTAAAGTAAATTAGAGTGAAGTTATTGAATTTTACTACCAATAGAAAAATCATTTCAAATTATGAAAAAGGTTTTTTTTGTTTTGTTTTTTTTTTTGTGTCAAACCAAGTGTTGTAGTATGATAAACAGAACCACTTTGATGTTTGGAATGAATAAGAATATCGGATTACAAATCAACCAGCAGTCAGGAGCCTCCATGCACTGCCATGAATTACACATTAGCCAAATCTAAGACTAGCCATGGTTACAGATTATTATTATTTTTATTTAATTACAAATTGTTTCTGAACAACATATAAAATTCAGAGAATTTTTGCTGTAGGGCTAAATTGTATGTGACATTACATCGTTGGTTTCCAACTTTTTTTGGGTCGTGACCCCATTTTAATATCACACATTTTTGGCATCTCCAGAGACTCTTTTTACTTTCTTTCTCAAATTAACTTGTGATAATGTTTGTTATAGCCAGGATTAGGGCACAAAGTGACAAGATGTGCCAGCTCAGATATTTTTGTACTGCATTTTATTTGAACTAGATTTATATTTGGGAAAGTTTTCTATTTTCTATTGCAAACTTTAATGACTAATTCAGTTATATTCCTGAATCAAGTCAAAATGCTGCTTGTTTTTATGTTATTGTAAATGTGTTATTCACTTGTGAATGACTAGATATTGATATTGATAAATTGACATTGATAGTCCATTTTAACATTTACTATTTAGCCAGAATTGCCAAATTTTGCCTACAATTTTGGGTGCACGGTGGTGTAGTGGTTAGCATGTCCGCCTAGCAAGAAAATCCTGGGTTTTAAGGGGTAGACCATGGTCCTTTCCTCGTGGAGTTTGCATGTTCTCCTCGTGCATACATGGGTTTTTTTCTCCGGGTACTCCAGCTTCCTCCAGCAATCCATAAACATGACTGTTAGGTTGACTGGAGTCTCTAAAATGCCCATTAGGAGTGAGTGTAAGTGTGAGTGGTTGCCTGTGTGTCTGTGTGTTTCCCTGCAATGAACTGGTGCCCTGTCAAGATTGTACCATCGCCTAACGCCCAATGAGAGCTGGAGAGCAGAACTCCGCACCCCTGAAAAAATGAGCAAGCGTGTCAGAAAACGGATGAATGGATAGATAAATGAATAAATATTAAACAAAAATAACTTCAAACTAAAAAAAATATCATCCACAAATACAACTAAACATACTACTGATTACGGGACCATGAAAAGTTTGTGAACCTGCTCTGCTATTTGCTCATATGGGTTCATTGGGTTGCCTCTCTGCTTTATTGTTGCCCCATTGCTGGATGCACCTCTGTTAGTTGCATTTATTGTTGCTCTTCCATAATTGCTTTGCACATTGCCTAGCTCTGCAAGTTGTCCTTCTTTAGGCGCCCATCGATAGTTACCTGACATGTAGTTGTCATTCTGTATTTGCCACTCTTGCCTTTCTCTAGTTGCTTCTCTGGAGTTGTTTTTCGAAAGTTGCCTTTCTCTCGTTGGTTATCTGTAGTTGCCTATCAGTAATTGCATTTCTATAGTTGCTTCTCTGCAGTTGCTTATCTGTAGTTAACTTTCTCTAGTTGCCTATCTGTAGTTGTCATTCTGTAGTTGCCTTTCTCTAATTGCTTCTCTGTAGTTGTTTTTCTATAGTTGCCTTTCTCTCATTGGTTATCTCTAGTTGCCTATCTGTAGTTGCCTTTCTCTAGTTGCATTTCTCTAGTTGCCTATCTGTAGTTGCATTTCTCTAGTTGCTTCTCTGCAGTTGCTTATCTGTAGTTGACATTCTCTGGTTGCCTATCTGTAGTTGCCTTTCTCTAGTTGCTTCTCTGCAGTTGCTTATCTGTAGTTGACATTCTCTGGTTGCCTATCTGTAGTTGCCTTTCCCTAGTTGCTTCTCTGTAGTTGTTTTTCTATAGTTGCCTTTCTCTCGTTGGTTATCTGTAGTTGATTATCTGTAGTTGATTATCTGTAGTTGATTATCTGTAGTTGATTATCTGTAGTTGATTATCTGTAGTTGATTATCTGTAGTTACATTTCTCTAGTTTTATCTCTAGTTGCTTCTCTCTAGGTGCCTATCTGTAGTTGCCTATCTGTAGTTGCCTTTCTCTAGTTGCTTCTCTGTAGTTGTTTTTCTATAGTTGCCTTTCTCTCGTTGATTATCTGTAGTTGGTTATCTGTAGTTGGTTATCTGTAGTTGATTATCTGTAGTTGATTATCTGTAGTTGATCATCTGTAGTTACATTTCTCTAGTTTTATCTCTAGTTGCTTCTCTGTAGTTGCCTTTCTCTAGTTGCCTATCTGTAGTTGACTTTCTCTAGTTGCCTATCTGTAGTTGCCTTTCTCTAGTTGCCTATCTGTAGTTGCCTTTCTCTAGTTGCCTATCTGTAGTTGCCTTTCTCTAGTTGCCTATCTGTAGTTGCCTTTCTCTAGTTGCCTATCTGTAGTGGCCTTTCTCTAGTTGCCTATCTGTAGTGGCCTTTCTCTAGTTGCCTATCTGTAGTTGCCTTTCTCTAGTTGCCTATCTCTAGTTGCCTATCTGTAGTTGCCTTTCTCTAGTTGCCTATCTGTAGTTGCCTTTCTCTAGTTGCCTATCTGTAGTTGACTTTCTCTAGTTGCCTATCTGTAGTTGCCTTTCTCTAGTTGCCTTTCTCTAGTTGCCTATCTCTAGTTGCCTATCTGTAGTTGCCTTTCTCTAGTTGCCTATCTGTAGTTGCCTTTCTCTAGTTGCCTATCTGTACTCGTTGCCTTGTCGCCAGTTTCTTCTCCGTGTGATGGGACTCCTCGTGGATGCGGGAGTTTCCGAACCAATCAGAGGAGACTACCCCCGTGACGTCAGCACACCGCTGTGCTGGGGTGTCGCTCTCCATCCATTAGCAGGCTAGTGTGCTATATGTTGCTATCATGACTCGCTATGGTCGCCTAGAGTCTTCTTTAAAGTAAACAGTGGCTCTGAATGAGTCGGAGCGCTGCGGCAGCATGGAGGCTGTTGTTGGGGCTTCACACAGTGACAGGAGCCGCATTGGCGCTGCGACGAAAGGTGAGAGTCGCGGTTATCCCGTGAGTTAGCTTGTTTATAAGACCACCGCTCACACAGGGGGATTAGCTTCTTAACAGCTCACCAGTTGTTTGCTATTTATGACCAGCTATAGCTACGACATTGTGGATGTAGTTGAATTAGCTAAATTAGCATTGTTGTGATTTAGCCTCGGGCTGATGCTAGCTGCGTTTGATAGTTTTTTTTTTTTTTTTTTTTTTAATTGTTCCAGGTTATATTAGGGCTGAACGGTTCACGGAGGGCATGGGGGTCGATCTGTGGGTTGCTTTGATCCTGAACTCCTGTGTTTTTGACAGTTGCGTTTCCAGTGAGGAGGCTGTAGCTGAGAGCTCTCAGGATGAGTGGAACTGGAGAGCACGCAGACATCCTGTCAGTGGCAGACGTGGTGAGGGACAGATGGAAAGTGGTATGTATCAACACATGCAGGATAAATCACAAAATAATAACCATGCAAAAACCATCTTCACACATGTTGGATGACGATGATGATGATGAGTTCTTCCTCTTTTCCTCAGACGAGGAAGATTGGAGGTGGTGGCTTTGGGGAGATCTATGAAGTCCTGGACCAGCTGAGTCAGGCCACTGTCGCCCTAAAGGTCGAGTCCGCCCAGCAGCCCAAACAAGTCCTAAAGATGGAGGTAGCTGTGCTGAAAAAGCTACAAGGTAAGGGATTCTGCAGTGATTCTCTGTAGGTTTTCTGTGTAAATGTATCAGTTCCTCTAAGATCATATTGATTATTTCTAATTTGGAACATTTCCTGGAGTGCTTTTGGCAGAAGGATACTTTTTGACTTTAAGGTGTATAGCTTAGCACTAAATCCTAGAATTTTAGTGTTTGCAGATGAATATATTATTTGTTGGTTCATTGTAAGTTTTGTAAGTAATTGCTTTTTTTCTGTAATAATATATACTTCCCCCCATACCTTTATGTAGGGCATAACTAAAGAGCAGTAGAGCAAACTCTTTTCATTTAATGTATATCTTTGTTTAGATATTAATGCTATTGCTTTCGTACTTTGGTTTGGATATTATACATATGCGATTTCCAGTTCAGTTTGAATAAAAAAACATTTTTATATTAATTTCCAACATTGAAATATCAATTTCCAAGTAATTTAAAATAAGATGCATGTGCATATGATTTTTTTTATTACTTCAGAAATGTAATAACTTTCAAGACACACAAATAAGATCAGTGAAAAGTTTGAAATCGGCAAACCATTAGAAATATTAGAAACAGTAGAAATGCCTTGGGACTCGGAATTTCAACTTCAAAAATTTGCCGCACAAAACGTTCCGCACGTGTCGCAGGATCAAAAAATGTCTCCATTCGCTTCATATGCGCATTTGAAGCAAAGCACCGCCCACCAGCGACACATCCCACTCGGTGAGTTTCACTGCCTGCTGAACCGAGGAGCTGTACTCCTTTTTCTCCTCTCATAAACATAATGATAATCTGGACGTATCCGGTGTGATCGCAGCATTAGGATCACGCAGAAATCATGAAAGACAACATTACAGGAGCTTTAACATGTCCGTTCACAACATCAGCCTCCTTTTTTACTGGGACAAAACATTGTTAAACCTTTAATTACATGCACAAAATCTTGCGTGGTTGTGTAATGCTTCTGCCGTGACATGCCACCAAGTACAATGATCACCAGTTCAACTAATACACCAACAGCTAATCCTTTGTGCCAGTGCCTTTTGAGATTTTCATGAAGTCATAACATATAAAAAACACACTTTAGATGAAGCTCTGCATGCATTTTCAGTCACAGAAAAATACGATCGCTAGTTGAATCGTAGCACAAGATTTTGAACGAGATAATTCGCGAAGTTGGACATATTTCATCTGTTTGCTACTCTTGCTAGACTTTCCGTCACCCATCTTCCATCAGTAAATGTGTGATATTTAACCGAAAACATGGAGGTAAATAGAGAGAGAGGGGGAAAAACACAGTTTTGGGTTGTTTTTCCTGTTTCAGAACATGAATTCTGTGTTTCCCGTCTGTTTTCCAGAATCATAGAAAATTAGAGTCCCTAAATTCCTTGTGTTTCTTGTGCTAGGCTAAACCAGATGTCCTGTTAATGTTTGTTCGTGTTTTTCTGTGACAGGAAAGGACCACGTGTGTCGCTTCGTTGGCTGTGGAAGGAACGATCGATTCAACTATGTTGTCATGGAGCTCCAGGTAAGATCTATAGATTCCCAGCCTGTGGAGTTTCTCCTTCATCTTGTTCTTTTATGAGATGTAACATTTAACACTTGGTATTTGTCTAAAGGGGAGAAATCTGGCGGATTTGCGTCGAACAATGGCTCGCAGCACTTTTTCCATTTCCACAACTTTGAGACTCGGCAAGCAGATTCTGGAAGCTATCGAGAGCATCCATTCTGTGGGTTTCTTGCACCGTGACATCAAACCAGTAAGTTGACCATTAGCTTAAAGAGTAAGCAAACCCCTGCCTTCTGCTGACCTGCCACTAGGAGGGAAATTAAAAAAATGCTTTGATTGTGGGCGTTACTGCTGTAGCAGTAAGACACACCCACTCAGATAGCCTGGTCACTGTGCACAGAGACAGAAGGAAATACACACAATGATGTGTCTGTACACACACACATACCGAGTTCATAAGCTGAAATTTGTCACTACAACTACAGGCACACACAATCACCATGTGAAACAGACACCACTCAGGGGCCTGTTCTCCCACCACCCCGTGCACATAGAGAGACGGACACGCACGTCCGCACACATGCAATAGACGGGAAAACGCACACTATGTGTCTGTAAATACACACATAGCTTTATGAGCTCTCTGATTAGCACAGAATCTGCTCTACATAGAAGCACAGAGTCAAAAACATCACCGCAGAAACACACGGAGCATTAGACTTCCTTATTTACGCTGTCAATCAATGCACAGTGAGGGCTTTGATTGGAGGAAACCCTCTCCCTTCTCTCAACTTTTATAGGAGGGGTAGGGCCAACATTTAAAGTGATGACGCAGGGGTTTCAAGAGCTTACCGTTCAACCAATAGCAAAATTCAATTTTAATAGCCGGCATTCAACCCTTAGTGGCCAGTATACCGGACATTTTACAGCTAAATACGCAAAATTAAAGTACTTTTACTAAAATGTGAAGAGTGGGACGAGGATGTATATAGCAGAAAAAAGTTGGTTTTGGGTGTACTTACTCTTTAAAGTTCTCTTTTCTCACATGTTTATTTCATCCCCATCACTTTGTACCATACTTGTTTTACTACATGTGTTTTTGTTTTATTTACAGTCAAACTTTGCGATGGGGCGACTGTCCACTACCTGCAGATGTTGCTATATGCTTGATTTTGGTTTGGCCCGGCAGTTCACCAACTCCAGCCAAGAAGTTCGCCCAGTAAGTACTTGGCTGCACTTCCTGAAAATAATGTGTTGGCTTTTAATTAAAAAAAAAAAACCTCCATTCTAATGCTTTTCTGGTCTGTTTCAGCCTCGTCCTGTTGCAGGTTTCAGAGGGACTGTGCGATATGCTTCAGTAAATGCTCACAAGAACAAGGTGAGTTTTGACCATGAACTAATATATAAATACTCGGGATGTGAATCTTCCAACAACTTACGATACAGTTCCAGTTCTTGATTCAAACTGATTCTTGATTCACAATTAGCACTCTTACCCTTGCCAAATGTAACATTTCTATGTCACTTAATAGTAGTTTTGAAAACAATAAAATAAATTCTCATTTTATCAATACAGAAAAATAAATGTTTAACTGTTCAATTTTTGTTGAATTAAGTAAACATGAATACCCACTTATTAGCCTCGAAAGTAAACATTTTAAGAACATTTAAAAGTATATATGAAAATAAAATATGACATTTAAATACCTGTGATGTTTATCAGCAGATTCAAATATAAATAATGACTACATATCAATTTTATGAGGCCACAAAAGTAAACAGAGTACTAACTTAGGGAACATAAAGTTTAGTAAAGTGATGGAGTGTATGTTGGTGAGATGGTAGCAACAGCTGTTTGGCTTTTTTTTTTTAGCTCCGGATGACGCCGTAAAATGTGGGTTGGGACATTTCAAGTTTTCCCAAAGTACTGCATAAGCGCTGAGATGGCTTGAAAAACATCTTTTAAAAAAATTGATTCTTGAAAATTTTGATGAATAAGAATCGCGATTCGGACGTGAATCGATTTTCTTAATAAATACTGTATTTCCTCTAAAAGAAAGGCAGATCTTGGACAGAATTCTGTATTGAAATGGTTGTTTTCTCGTGGATGACAACAGTATGGCAAACATTTTATTATGTCAATGCCTTTTCTTTTTTTTATTAATGCTTTTTTCAATCATTTTTTTGTCATGAGCTCTTTAAATAACTGTTTGATTTTGACACAGGGTGTTGGTTTTTGCCAGCTTAGTTTTTTCTTAGCAGTAAAGGCATTTTTTTTTAATGGTTACGTTTCATTAGATTGCAGCTCTTCTGGACTGTACATGGTTGTTCTACATTTACATGTACATACCTATCTGAGGGCAAACCTTTATCAAAATGTAATATGTGAAATTAAGAATCATTATTTTTGACATTGTGTGTTTGAATTTGCAGGAAATGGGTCGTCACGATGACTTGTGGTCGCTCTTCTACATGCTGGTTGAATTTACTGTCGGTCAGCTCCCATGGAGAAAAATTAAAGACAAAGTATGCATTCCTGGTTTTGCCATTATGACCAACCCAATGTTGAGCTTAAGCACTCAGATATTTCTCTTCTCTCAGGAACAAGTTGGAAATCTAAAAGAAACGTACGACCACCGCCTCATGCTGAAGCACCTTCCCTCTGAGTTTAACACTTTCTTGGATCACATCACGACCCTGGACTACTTCACCAAGCCCGACTATCAGGTCAGCCGTCTCTTGTTTTGTCGTTTTTGCACACGCCGCATTTATTCCTCCTCTCTGTTCAAATGCTGACGCGTGTGCTTTGTGTTCTGTGTGTTATAGCTCCTGATGTCAGTGTTTGAGAGCGCTATGAAGAGCCACAATGTGCTGGAGAATGACCCGTATGACTGGGAGAAATGTGACACTGAGGACATGCTGAATATCACTGCTGCCACAACCACAGCTCAGCAGCTCACTCGCCTCACTCCGGCTTACTTAGGGTATGAAATAATCACAAACCATACACTGAATTTATTAGGAAAATCAAGATTATTGTCATCTGTGATGCTGCCGCACAGCTTATTTTTCAAACATTACAAGGGGATGTATTATTACACAGCGATGAGACTTTTTATAGCAGGAATTGTGCACAGTCAGAGGTCCCGGTGAAATAGCAGCTGTATATTGTGTGTTGGAAACGAGCCTCTGGGTGACCTTGCCTCTCTTTCACAGCATGGCCAATGCTTCGGTGCTGCCGGGCGAGCTGCAGAGGGAGAACACAGAGGATGTCCTACAAGGGGAGCGCCTCAGTGACGCAGACAACTGCCCCCCCATCCCCACACCCACCACCCCAGGCGCAGACGTGTGGGAAGAGATGGATCGCAACCGGAACCTTAAACTTGCTCAGCCGATGATGACGAGGAAGGTCAGGGTAATGTATTTTACTGTCCTTTATTGTTAAACCAATCATTTTAACACTATCTTTAAATCACCTCCCATCAAAATGTATCAGAGGATTGGACACTCAAACACATTGCTAGAACTTTAACTCCTAACTTTACATTTGATGGAAAATGTACATACAGTGGCTGCTTGATTCAGAATGGTTGATCCCATTGAAGTTAGGAGTAGGGATGCACGGAAACTGAAACGCCGAAATAAATTATTATGCAAATTATTAATCCCATTGCATTTATGGGTGTAAATGTGTACTAACCTCACTAAAATCAAAGCATTGCAATTGTATAAATTAATATTAATGCTTCAAAGAATTAATCAATTAGCCCAATATGCACAACTGTAACAACCCTTTGCACTCTCAGCGACTTTTCCCCACCCCTTCCATTTTCCTACCCTGACTCCCTCTTCCCTGTTCCTTTCCCCCTCACCAAGGTGTAACACTGCCCTCTCTTTTTATATTCTCCCTTTAATAAAGTGTTTTTCACCCTTCCTGAGGTAGTGGTGGTCATAAATGTGCAATAAAATAAATGCATTTATTTAATTGCAATAATAAAACATGCATAGCTGTTGCAAAGTGATTGCACTACATGTAGTGTTGACCTTCGACAGCATGTGCAGACGAGGCAAAAAAGAAATAAATAAAAGAAAAAGGAAGATCATATTTTTATACACTAAACAATGACATTCCATCAATGCACAATATAAAATAAAAACTTGTCCCTACTCATAGATTAAATAAAAAACAGCCGCTCTGTTAGTTGGCGCGTTTCCAAACAAGCACGTGTCATCACAACATCCTGTTACAGTGAAAATGGCCCAAAAGTTCATTTTCGGTTTTTGGCCGGAATTTCTGTGCATCACTAGTCAGCAGTGTTTTGCATTTGCCTTCAGTTGAATATTTACAAGAGAGGAAATGCTCTCAGGCAGCATCGATGCGTCAGCTCCACTCCTTTAGTGGCCACAAATGGGTTTTACGAGTTTCTAAATGTATCGTCCACTGGCAGAGGAGGACATCCAGGTCTGCTTATGAGGAGTCAGCTTTTTGATTAGTGGGAAGATGGTTTTTTATTTAAGTGCTGCACATCTGGGTGTTTATGTAATGCAGACAACTATCTGGTGAGAAGAAAACCGTCTGACTGATCACATGCACATAAAAGATGTTCAGATCCATCTTTTTTACAATAAAACAATGAAGGCTACTCTTATATGTAAAGCTCTGAAGGTTGACTGTAGTTACTAACATTTAAAAAGGTTTAGTCTGTTTGAACGAAAAGTGTTTCTCTCTAATATCTAATCTATTTTTCCTCCTTTCAGGTGGTGAGTGAGGATGAACACAGTCAGAATCAGGGGAATCAGAGCCCCAACACTGGCTCTGTGCAGAGCTCACCCAGACGAGTGCGATCAGAGACCATGTTCCTGGACCGGGCTGCACCACTGCTCCGCAGGATTAGGCACAGCCAGAGCCTGGCTTTTGAAAAAAGACTCACCCCGGAACCCAAGCCCACCATCGAGAGATTCCTCGAGGCATAGTCAGTACATTTTTACAAAACGCAGTCTTTACTTTTCTTTTAACTGACATTAGAAGTAAAATTGTTTTGTTCTTTTGTAGTTTGGGGAAACAACGGCCAATCCGTCCTCACGTTGGGGAGAAAAGTATCCCTGAAAAGGGGCAGCAAACGCCCTCCTGCAACGAGGAGCACTCTGGCATATTGACCCCCGACCCAGAAGAGGGTGCTGTGAGCAGTGGATTTGTTGCTGTGAACTTCAGCCCTGTGCCTCAGGAGGGGGACTCTCAGGAGTGGGTAATGCTGGAGTTGGAACAAGGTAGCGGCTCTGGAGGAGGGAAGCATTCTGCAGACGCTCTGAACGAGATCAAGGCCGAGGCCCACGTCACCGCTGAACCTGAGGACCAGAACCAGAACCACTCCTCAGAGCCACAGGATGGACAGTCCACTGCAGCGCCCTCCAGCCCCGTCCTGTCCCACATGGCAGTGCCCGGCACATGGTTACTGAGCCACAGGAGGCTGCCAGGGATGCTGGGACAAATGGGAAGATCTCAGCTGGAACAGGTAGGAGTCACTAAAGCACCTGTGTCAAACTCACGGTCCGGGGGCCAAATCCGACGCTTTGGAGCTTCCAATTTTGTCCCGCAGGAGAAAGTAAAAATGACGGCGTCATTGTGTAAATGTCAACAATATTTTCCCGGTGCTTTTATCGCATCATTTTTAATCTTAAACTGTTATCATCGTTCTTGCGAAATTTTTTAATTTTCCTCAAATTATCGAATAACATTTTCCTTAATTAATTAGAAATTGCTCGCAAATCAAGGAAATTTAAAGTGAAGATCCTGTTGGGACTGATATTTGTTACTAATTGCTTGGATATAGTTAGTTTTTTACATATTTTGTATTTTATATATACGTATAAGTGCAAACTAGGGCACAATATTGATAATAATAATAATGATCAACTTGCTCGGTATTTGGCCCCTGAACTAAAATGGGTTTCACACTCCTGCACTAAAGGTTGAATTTTATTGAACTTGTAGGGAAAATGTATCCCAGGCTTTACATTGAACCTACTTTCATTTTCCCTGACAGTCTTCCAGCTTTGCACCACAGTCCCCAGTCCAGGAGAAGTCTGAGGCGATACCTCTAGAGGCACCGTCGGATAAAGCTGATGATCCCACTGAGGAAATCACAAAGGATGCAGAGAGGATGAAGGAAGGGCTGGGGGCAAGTCCAGCAAAGGGATCCACAGCTCATCTCACCACCGATAGAGACCCCGAGAGTGATTCTGGCCTTCCTGACCGCTCCTCGGAGCCCAATCAGCAGCCTCCAGGTGACACGGCGGGTGGTGCTATGGAGAGCACCGTCTCCTCCTCTCCGCCTCCAGTGCTGCTGAGAAGAAGAGACTCGCCATCTTCCTCCAAACTCAGTCGAATCCCCGTCCGAGACCCCTCCAACCCCCTGGATTCACCCAGCAGAGACTTGAACTTAGAGAGGCGTCACCGCTGGAGCAGTCCAGTCCCCGGCTCCCCCACTCACTCCCCCTCTCCATCTCTGTCTTGTGACAACCTTCCATGTGCTTTCCCCCGAGACCGACTCCCATCAGAGCGCGGCTCCAGGTCCGACTGCATGGGAGAGGACCCCCTATCCCTCTCCTCCTCATCGGGGAGCAGAAGTAAGATCCCACGACCCGTGAGTGCCACGTTTGTGGCCGAGCAGCTCACCAGCAGATTCCTGCCTCGACCCCCTCCTGGGAAACCCCCCATCCGCCCATGTGTTGATAACAGGTAGGAGCCTCTGCAGCTCTGCTACAAATGTGTAAATCTGAGCTCATCTGAACAGGAGATTAATTATTATTTGTAAATGTTTCTCTAGCATTTTAAACAAGGGAAGAACATATGTTATTTTAAACAAACTAACGTAATGTGTCGTCATTAGTATGAAGGGAAAAAAGGTATTTTAGAGCAGCCAGGAGTAAAAAACCAACATCCTTGCTTTACATTGAGAGATGGTTGTTGCCATTTTGCTCAAATCTGCACATATGTTCAGGATTGGGGTCAATTATAAATGTAATCGTGTAATTGATAATAAATTACAATTATGACGTAATTGTAACTGGAAAATTCTGTTACTGTTGTAATCATACTTGAATTGTAATTTAGTTCAGATAATTCACTTTGCAATTGTAATTGGCATTAACATTCTATACAAACTGTCATTTACAACACTAAACTGGGGAACTATGTTATAGTTTTATGGCGTAGTTAATTATTAAAATGTGTTTCATATCAAGTTTACCTGTCAGTTAGTTTAAGGGTATGCCGACAGAAAGAAGGCTCAGACGCCCACACCAAATACACTAAAATCAATATTTTCATTGATTAGGAAGCCTAACAGCTAACCAAGAGATAAGAAAGAAATTAGATGATAGATAATGTTTTTAGTGTTTTTAACAGCTGATTTATGACATCGTTATCATAAGAGATAACAAAGCTAACGCAAGAGGAAGGTTTATAGGCTTAATTAATAAAGGCTCAGTAATTGTGAATAAATGTAATTCAACTTCAGTAATTGAGAATGTAATTGACTTTCAGTGGGGAAATAATAATTGGAATTTTAATTGTAATTGGAGGAAAAATGCTGGTCAACGTAATTGTAATTGAGTTGTAATTGAACATGGATAATTGAAGACGTAATTGTAATCTAAAAATGTAATTGACCCTGCATTAAACACATCTATCCTTCATGACTCTTTAAATAATACTGATTTTATTAATGTCCTGCTACAGTTTCAGTGGTTAGAGGTTGTACTAAGACAAAAATCTCTCCTCGTTTGTTTTCCAGACGCCGGCGGTTGAGAGTCCGTGCCAGCAGCACCAGTGATGCAGACTTCCTCGCCAGCCTCACCCAGCTGATGCAGGACCGGGGCGGGCTGCTCTTCAGCCCACCACCGCGTCCACGCAGCTCCTCTTCATCGTTGCAGCGTTCCCTAAGCTCCTCCCCCTCCCGCCAGGAGCTCCGCGAGAGCGCGGCACTGCAAGGACGCAGTCGCTCTCCGTCCAGCTTCTCCAGCTCCCCTCCTCCACGCCACGCTCACCTGCAGGAGAGGGCTGGGGGCCAGGGTCCGTGGGGTCACAGCTCCAGAGGGAAGGGCTTGTTCATTGAGGGTAAAGGGAAAGCGACGCGGTGACTTCATCACAGGGGACTGAAGTGGATTGTGCGATTCGTAGCACGACGCTGCCTCACATCCAGTCCCAGGAAGCATGTGTAAATTTGATATTTATTCCAGAGAATGTACTGTATGTAAAGTAAAATGTATGATATGTATTTATTTATTTGTTGGCTGGATGTGTCATTAAGACTTGACATTGTGGCTTTGACTCATATTGCATTGAGGAAGCCAAGGCTCTCGTGTCACATTTCAGCTAACACCCCATGTAGGCCTCCTTTGAAACCAAAAACATGTGATACATGAGGGATGTAAAAATGATGCTAACTGTAGATGTATAGGATCAGCAAAGAACACTAACACGACACCAATTAGTCACAATAGGATCTTTACAGTAGAACATTAAATCAGACCACAGGCAGTATTCAATCATCTAAAGCAGAGGTGTCAAAATCATTTTAGTTCAGGGGCCAAATACGGACCTGTTTTATCTCATGTAGGCCTCAGATTTTAATAGATCACATATCTTGACTTCAAAATTACTCAATTTTATGAAACATTTTTTAGTTGAAATTTAAATGATTTTTTTCTGATTGGTTGTGGGAAATTGCTGCATTTTAGAAGAAAAAAAAAAGAAATAGCTCTTATTGCCACAATCTGCTGATGAAAAAAAATGGCTGTAACCATTCAATATAGGCATGGGAAAATTCCAAGCTCCTGCAAATATTGTGTAGTTTTATTTATAATATGAATTAAGAGAGACTGAGATATCTAAAACTGAATTATTTGGTATAATTTACACTTATTTTCTACTGCGGGCCATATTGGATACTCCAGGGGGCCGGATTTGACCCCCAGGCCTTGAGTTTGACACTGATCTAAAGCTAGTGTCAATGAAGTAATCATTTTTATCTCATCACGTGCTAGTGTACTCTTTGGTTGTTAGAGAATGTTCATCACACAGATGACATCAGCATATTTAGAATGTACATATGAAATGCATTCATATTACAGTATTGTAAACGTGCATGCGTATCATTGCAAATGTTTGTTTTTAATGGATTTTTTTAATTTTTTATTTTTACTATTGGTTAAATGTATATATTCATTCAACTGCTTATTATCAAAAATACATCCCATTATGATCCTGGTCCAGGTTTGCTGTCGTCTTTGATCAGCAGGAGGAGTGGGAAACAGATTGTTGGGTGTTTCCAACCTATTTAATGCTTTAAGCAGGAAAACGCAGACTCCAAACCATTTTTAGTTAAAGAAATTGTTTATTAATAAACATACAATGTATTTATCCATATATAAAATTTAGTTAAAACTTTTTTTGATAAAAATGTGAATGCTTGAAAGCTAAAAGTGCGGGTTTAATCTAGAAGCGGTTTAGAAAAGTGGGGCTGACTGTCTGGGGTCGTCTGGAAGCACACTGATGGAGTCCTCTGCTTTCCCACACAGCATACACAGCATAGTGTACTCCTAAACACACACACACACACACACACACACACACACACACACACACACACACACACACACACACACACACACACACACACACACACACACACACACACACACACACACACACACACACACACACACACACACAACAAAGCAGTGAGAATAACAAACGTACAGGGTTTCCTTCACACACAAATCCACTTTTAATGTCTTGACTTTGACTTGCCTGATATTCATCGACGACAGAAAAGGTGTATTCATGCCTGGCAATGACGTGGTCACAGTTTTTACACACATCTGGAAAATTAAAAACAAAAAATGTATGAATAGATTTCAGTATCTGAAATTATTTAGCATTAGATAGAAAAACTAGCTTTTCATTTTGACACAAAAATGGTTTTAACTTCTTAAACCATCAATAATTAAGAAGTGGTACAAAAAAAAAAAATTACATATGAACCACAGACATTTTGGATAAAAATGGGTTTGATGCACAGGATCTAACTGAATTGGCAATTCACAGTAAATTTGCAGGAAATGACATTATTGATCTAGACCCAGAAAACAGAAGGTTGGCCCACTGGGTTCTACAAAAGTATACACGTACAGCGACCAATGAGTGCATAGCTCCAGTGAAATTCATTTTGTCTTCTTTTAGAACAGTATGTTAAGTTGAGGTTTTGTTTGTTTATTCAGACAAGGTTTTTTTTTTTGGTTTTTTTTCCAGTGGAGAGCTGGGGTAAATGATCTAAAGTTTTCTTCTTTTGGAATATTTTCTAAAGAGTACAGTTCAGCATAAAACTCTTTAAATATTTGATTTATTTATTGTGTGAATTTGTTGGCATTCCTGCTGAATTCTTAATGGCGGAGATGGTAGATTTTACCTTGTTACGTTTAATTTGGTTTGCAAGATATTTACTGGATTTGTTATTGAAATGAAAGTTTTCTTGACGGTTCTGCTAATCATAAAGTTGCTTTGTTTATTTAGGAATTCATTTATTTGTAGTTTATATTGTCTTCATTTTTTTTTTTTGTCATTGTCTTCTGTTGGGTTAGTGGCATTGTTCATTTTGTTTGTTTTCTATTTTTTTTTTCCTCATAAAGTATTAAATGATTATACCTCTCATGACAGCTTTACCTTTTCCCACAAATCATTCAATTCTTTGTTATTAATCTAATCAAACGATTCATTTGGCTTTCTTGATGAATGACTGTTTAAGTGACAAACTCAAATGTTGGGCATTTTCAACTCTTTAAGTCGTAACTCTTCCAGGCAGCAGCATCCAGAGGAAGTGAAGAATGGTTTTCTGCACACTTCCAGTGCTTATTTCAAATATTGCTGTTGTACCAAACCGTGACACTGACGGTCATATGTGACTATTTCCTCTCCATCCTCATCTTGTGTGGATTTATTGCTGATCAGCACAAAGTCCCTCTCATGGCAGTTGGCACAGCCCAAGTAGTTCATCAGGTAAGAACCATTCTCCAGGCAGGTGTTCCCCTGTACAGGCCATTCAAATAGAAAAATACACAATGTCACCAAGTCCATAATTCAGGGCGTCATCGTTTGTGATGGTGTTTCATATCTTCTGGTTTCCCGGGTAGTGAATGCCTAAGTTTTTGCCCTAAAAAGCACTAAAATTCAGATGACAAAAATTAATATAAACTATTCAAATGAGTTAATTTATAAGGACAAGTATGTAAATTATTACTTCGTTGCTTGTTATCTTTACGCAGACATTGACATTTCAGTGTATGGTAGTAACAATGCTAGTCAGAAAACAGAAACCTTAAGATTATTCATACCGATTTAGGCTAATCCAATTACTATTTCAAACAAAATGAAAAATGAGAAATTATTATGTTCACTGAACATGAAGTTCATTTGATCAAGAACAAACAGGAAAAGTAACGAATTTCCGTCACGTGTTAGCTCGGTAACGAGTAGAACCAAAGCACTAGCTAGTTGTGGCTAAATGGGACAACTCGGTTATTTATTGACAACAAATGTCTGTCGTTTGACTGAACTTACCCGGTCTGGATACTCTTTTTGCACACAACCGTTGCACATTTTGACCTAAAAATGCTGTAAAAAGCAAAATTACGACGTTCACTCAAAGCTATTTAAGCTTAAACCCAGCTTCCGTCAAAAACTAAACCTGTAAAAGATCCGGAAAAGCAACAGTCTATTAGCGAGCCAGCTAACACTGCATCCATACTGTTAGTAGATCTGTTTACCATCCAGCCAATCAGACGGCAGACGTAAAGTTGACGTGACTGACGTAAAGTTTATGGCGACGCAGGACTTTTTTGTATTTTCATTATTATTTAGTTTTAATTGACTAATACGTACAAGAATAAACAAACATGGCACTTTGCAATCTACAACAAAACATCAAAACCCAGAACTTGCCAAGAAAACATCAACTCAAAGCATAGAAAACAAATAAAACATATCTGAAAAAAATCACATCATACGTGAAACAACAATAAGCAAACATCAATCAATTGTTCATTCAGAACAAAAAGGAGAGACAAATAATAATAATAATAATAATAATAATAATAATAATAATAATAATAATAATAATAATTTGTGCTTTTACATCTTTTAGAGTTTTTTTTAAAAATTAATATACAAGTTAAACAATACATTTGGGGAATGATTTTAGTGCTCTACTTTTGTGGATAAAGATTTTGGCTAAACATAAAATTATGTTACAACAGAGAACCTCATTTTAATTTTGCAAGATCATCTCTAGATAATGTTGGAAATAATGGAATTTTATGTTTGATCCAATTTTAAATACTGTGGCAAAAAAAAAAAAAAAAAAAAATCTGCATGGACTGTAGTTCTAATGTTAATATCACAAAATGTGGATGCAATATCTTCAGTATTAAAAAGCAATTTAAGTAATTATTTGTTCTTTGGAAATTGTGTTTCTTCTATTTTTTTTTTTTTTTTTTTTTTTTTTGATACATTGTTCTTATTTTATCAGTCACATTTTTGTCAGAATTTCATTTTTGTGTTTTGGCATTTGAATAGGCTGGATAAATACATAGTGATAAAGATAAACAATCCACCATGGACAAGTAAATAAGGCAGAGTATTGAGAGGTCTCTTTGGAGCCACACATTTATTCTGTCTTTATAATATTTTAATTTATTTTCTACATTTAGGGACTGATAATGTTTTTGTTCTTTAGTAAGGTAAATTCCCAAATATTTGATTTCTGACAATAGGTATATTACAGATTTTGGTGTATCATGAATTGCAACCATTGTTAACATCGCTATGGAGCCTGAACACAAAGGAAAAGTTACTGCTGCTGTTTGGGACCATTTTGACCTTATATCAGTAAATCAGGTATTAGTCCTAATTTCCTGGTTTCAAATGAATTTGTTTCAACTTGATCACTCAGAATACAAGCCTGAATAAACTGAATAAATAAATAAATAAAAAATAAAATAAATTTCAAAGTGACTCTGAGTTTCAGTTATTCATTTTATATTCTGTAGGTTAAACGCTGCATTTCTTCTTTAGAACTGTCATATTAATAAATTATATAAATATATTAATAAAAACGCCCTAGATGATGAGACATTACCGTGCATGTCATCAGCCTGAGGACCTGCACCTACAATAAACACACATTTTGCAACTCCCTGATAGTTGCAAAGGGACTAATTCCCATCAATGAATATTAATTAATTAATTTATGTGAATTAGTGCATTCACAATTAATTCACATTAATTGTAAGTGCATTATTCACAATTATTGCATTTTTTTTTTTTACATTATTATTCAGAGAGGCTTGCTTCCATGAAGCAAGCCTTGTATCGAGCAGTTCTTTTATTTTATTTTATTTTATTTTATTTTATTTTATTTTATTTTATTTTATTTTATTTTATTTTATTTTATTATTAAGGACTGTCCAGGGAACTATTTCAGGTCCTTCAACAAACTGTATATGTTGCCATCCAGAAAAGTGTATTTGCTTTATTTATTCACCTTATTAACTGTATATTTTAAAATATCAAATATGTTTTATTTAAAATATAAAACAACACAATATGAAATACAATAGCTTAAATTGTATTACTTTTTATACTAGGTTTCTGCATCAGTATGCCATTTAAATCAAGTAGGTTGCCTGCAATAATGTATAAGATCCAGCAGGTGTCAGTGTTTAGCCGAAGTAATACAGTATCAATACAGTATCAATACAGCTTGGATAATGTGTCGCATCGTTTCATCGACACGTCACTAGTTCATAATGTTCTATTTTTACTCAGGCGTAGAACTCTGCCTCCTATGACGCAGGACTTGAAAGGTGTCACGACTTGTTCGAATTACGGGACGTTGCTAGACGTGTTTCAGTTCACTGTGTTTTAAAGCCACATATCTCAAGTTTTTACCTATTTACATTAACCTCTGCGATATTGTCGCATTCTGTCACATTCGCTAGTAAATAAATAGTCCAAAATGAAAAGCCACACAATCCAGAATGTTCCACTTTGCCCCAGGTTGATCATGAACCCCCCCAAACCCAAGGTGTCCCGCCCTCTGTACCCTAAACATGTAAGTACCACGTATGTCATTAAAAAAATAGTTGCAATTTAAAAAAAAAAAAAAATCAATAGATTTTTACCTTTTGCTGTATATTGATAAAATGCTTTTATCTACAGGAAGAACAGCAGCACGTGCATGACATAAAGCACCACAAAGGGAAGCAGACAGTTGTGGACAGGTGAATATAACTGGTTTATTGACATTAAACAGGGATCAGATGATGGTTGCCACTCGTCCCTTAAAATACGGAGTCGTTCCTTATTTGCCCATTAAATGGTGCGTCTTGTATAATGAGCAAAATAAAACGCAGGAAATGCCACGGCCAGCAACATCGATCTACTTAGATACGTTGTAAAATGTGACAGAGAGTTTACCTTCATAAAGACCATCAGGATATGACACAGTTACGCGTTCTGTTAGATTAATAACTGAGATTTTAACGTCTACCACAGCGGAAGGAACCACGTAAGTCACCGTGAAAAATCAGCCAATCACAAGCTCCACAAATATACACTGCTTTATAAAGTGTTAAAGAATGTAAAGTCTGTAATAAATGTGTCTAATAAGTCATTAGTGAATACCAGAGAACCACATGAGTCAGCATGAAAAATTATAAGAAAATATATCATGAAAATTAAATGTTAATGTCTAACATAAAGACAAGCAATGTTAAATTAACAATAAATATGCAACGTGTTGACTTGTATATAAACTGTAAGTATATTAAATAAACACATGCTTCATATACACATTTATGTTTTTATTTAGGCTGTTTTATAATTTAGGAATTAGGGCTGGGCGATATATATCAAGATTTAAGATGTAACGAGTTTTCTATTTTGGCGATATAGAAAACTATTATATTTCATATATCCATCCATACATCCATCTTCAAACCCACTAATTCCTGTTTATCAGGGTCGCGGGGGTCTGCCGGTGCCAATTTTCCGGCTCTCATTGGGCGCTGGGCGGGGGTACACCCTGGACAGGGCGCCAGTCCATCGCAGGGCGACATAGACAGACAACCACTCACTCTCTCATTCACTCCTATGGGTAATTTAGAGACTCAATTTAGAGACTATTTCATATATATATATATGTATGCATATATTATAGGTTATTATGTATCAAATACTAGTTTTAGGAGTCGCTGCTTTTACTTCTCAGAACAACATGTAAAGCTCAGTTAGATGGATTATTGAATGCACATATTGTGCAGCTGTTTGTTAATAAATATCCATGTGTGGCATTTTGCATCAGCAAATTTAACCCAGAATTGTCTTTCTGGTCAGACTTTATTTAATAAAATTATCTAGATTTATATCGTATATCACCATTTTGAGAAAATATATTGAGATATGAGTTTTGGTCCATATCACCAGCCCTAGTAGGAATGTTCACAGCATTTCAATGTTAATAAAGGTCGACCTACCAGATTCTGATCACATAATTGTATTTAGTAAGTGGTTGACAAGTGGGTATTATAGATTTCTTGTACATCTATCTTAAAATATAAGGGATACTGGAGCTTGGTTGGGCGGGTGGGACGGCTGGTAGTGGGCGCCAGAAAATTTCTCTTATTTTCAAATCCATAACTTGACAGGTATGGGTTAAAAATGTTTGTAGAGATTTATGTACAGTATATTATAGTGGTTCTTAAACCCCTAGGAGTACTTTGAACACCTTTCAGGAGGTACACAGAAACATGAAAGTTTATTTTTTAACATTTTTTTCTTCTTTTTAAACATGCGCACAGACTTTTTTTTATCATCCATCAATAATAACTTGTGGCACAACTCTTAAAAATGCACCAAAAGGTGAAATTAAAATTCTAAAATGAGCAAAACATCAGAAATAAATGAATAAAAAGGCCTGAATTCAAGGTTAATGTCGGACGAGACACAGGAAAGAGTTTAGACAAGCCTGTAGACACAAATAAATAATGGATAACATGAGCTAAGGGGTACATAGGGCAATAACATTTGGGAAACACTCTTCAACATTTTTGAGGATTGTGTTCACAGGCCTGTGAACACAATCTTTTCTGGAAGGTGGCAATCCTCTGCGAGCTGCATAAAAAAGTATTTCACTGTGTATGTTGGCTATAGTTTCTTACGTCTGTGTTTTGATGTTTTTCCACAAACTGTGACATCAGGGCCATGTATTTAAGAAAATATTCTCGACACATCTCACTGGTTCCGAAAAAAATCAGTTCAGAGGACTCGGAAGATACGTTTTTGGAAAGCAACTGCACTCCTGTCTCAAAGAAGGAAACAAACTGTGAGGATGGGAGCGAAGAATTCAGAGACAGACATTGTTCCAGCAAGAGAAAGAGAGACGTGGTAAGTGCTAAAAAATATTAAGAATTTGCTGAAACGTTGTTTTTTTTGGGTGTGATGCATTAATTGAATCTAAATTTCTCTCGCAGGCTGATGGTATTACTGACGTGACGCCTGCTACCAAAATAAGGACTCAAAACACTCGTATGTTCTTATTATTCATCATTTAAAAACATTGTAGTAATGATAGTTGTGTTTGAAAATATTTGTTTTAATTTCAATTTCATTTTTTGTTTGATTGCATAAAAATGACACATTTCTCTCCATAAAAATATGCTCATCTCTGTGTTTCAGACGGCGAGGACAAGCCTGAGCTAGGAGCGCTAACTGTGCAACCAGCGCCACCTCAGGACACAGAGAGCGTAGCGTTCGTCTCTGTTGGCTGTCAGACTGTTCAACAGTGTTTCAAACCCATGTAAGTTAGACCTGAACCGCACACGCACAGGACTGGTTTATGTTCAACATGTGACTTACTGTTTGTCGTTTGACTTCTCAGCAAAATTGAACCTCCAGATGAGCCAGTGATGGGTGACGTCACTCCTCCAGGTGAGTGACGCTGCCTCTGTTTGTAACGTGCTGCTCACAGTGAGGACTCAGAGCTTCAAACATCAAAAATCAGTTCTCATGAAACTATACATTTTGTTTACGTTTCCAGAAGTTTTGGTTGTGTTTTCGGAATAATTTTTTGTGTTTCCTGAAGTAAAAAGACTTCTAACATGGTCCGGAAGAAGCCCCGCCCACAAACTTGAAGTTGAAATGCAATTAAAATTTTGGGAAACGCAAACAAAATCATTTGGGTCATTCTGGAAGCTCAGACGTGTGTCGCTAATTGACAGTGCGTGCAGCTCACTGAAACGCTTTGCAGAGGAAATGGCCAGACGGCATGCAGTCTTAAAGGTGCAGTCTGCAACTCGTATAAAAGTGACTTTTTGTCATATTTGCTAAAGCTGTCACTATGTAAGGACAACTTTACATCAAACTAGTAGTTTGTGTGAAAAAAAACAGGCTCATTGAGTCCGTCCCGCATCCTTAGGCAGATTGCTAGAATGCACCGCGATCGAGCAAAAAGAACCTATCAGAGCCAGGGTTTTGTTTGATGGACTGTCTGACAGCTGTTGCTCACAGGCCCCGCCCCTTTCCCAGGGCTGTAGCGCCATCTTTTTTGTTTACAGTGGAGGAGTAGAAGATGGAATTAGCAACTTTTTTGCTTTTCTATTTTACTGCTGCTTGATTTACATTATATTTGATTTGTAATTGTTACACTAGAACTCTATAGTGCATGTGCTTTGTGCTGTTCGTGTGTGCGCAGCAACCTCCGTGTGAGCTCCTTTAAGTGACACTGTGTTGTTGCTGCTTCTACTGAGGTGTGTGCACATTGAGAGAGAGAAGCACTGCAGTAATTTGCTTTTAACAGAGCATGTTATATTACTGTGATGTTGCTATTGGGCTATCGCTAGCTTGTTAGCTCCTCTGAGGGAGGGAAAGTTTGGAAACAGGGCAAGAGTACAGCAGGGAGAGAGGGATCTGAGAGTCACGGACTGTACCTTTAAGGGTAACCCACTGAAGCATTCCTTGTGCCATGGGCTCAAATGGGGGACGGCGTAGTGCCTCCAGCACTAGCACCTGTTCTTGTACTGGAGGCGAGTAGATGGCGCTCTTGCATTCATTATTGTGTTGGGGGAAGAACTTTGACAAGGAGTGATGAGAATTATAATATTAATTAGTATTATTATTAAATGAATTTTTGCCAAGCCCGTTTTTTCAAGTTGCCGTTTTCAAAGTACAAAGCACCGTCCTCAAACACGCTCTTACTTTTAAAGCAGCAATTTTTGGCCACACGATGTAAAAAAATTGCTTTTTTATGTTTCTGTCTTCAAATATTCCCTTTTTGTTTTTAGAAGCAGTAAATTAAAATCAGCTGGTTTAAAAAAAAATGTTTAACCATTCTCGACCCTGATTAAGAAAAATGCCTTGAATTTAAATCCTATTTTTTGAATTTTAAATGAAAAATCAAATAACTTGTTTTTTGTTTTCTGAACAGAAAATCTATGCACTGACCTAAGGGAAACCAAACCGGATTCTTGTCCTGAAAACGACAGCAGTGTTTGACAGGATGGACGTTTGAAGGAACCTCAAGACACACAGCCAGAGAGGATGTTTGAATAAAAACATGTACTTCACACTATAAAGACTATATCTATAATAAGGGGATGTAATTAACAAGCAGTATGTACCACTAAGTGTTGTAACACATCAACTCAGTGCAACCTGTGTGACTCAAGCCCTTCCCAGAGGAAATTTTTACTGCTCAAACAAGTCTATTCTTAAACTTTTGAAGACAAAAATGTGATTCTCATCTGTTGCTCCTAAAGCGTTTTAGGAGCAACAGATGAGATCAGAGTTTGAGACATAATTGAGACATACATGAGACATGAGAGAGAAACTGTTTCTATGGCTTATTTTGTTTCTCCTAAAATGCCTTAGGAGCAACCGATGAGACCAGAGAGTGAGACCTACTTGAGACACATTGGAGAATCAGTTTTATGCCTCAATGACGCCTACCATGGAGACAAAAAACAGACTCAAAAAAACTTCTATGAAGAAAAATAATTATGCTTGTAAATACAGAAATGCTTTTCATTGAACAATTTTTACACAACTATTTCAATTTTAAATGAAAGTAAATCTCTAAATTAGACTAAACAAACCGAAAGTAGATTATAAATGCTTAAATTAAATGATTAAACGATGTCATCCAAAGCTCAAAATGAAAAAAAAAATATATATATATATATTTTTTTTTAATTATAATTCTTATTATAATAATAATAGTACATACATACTTAGAATACCATATAATTTAATGAATTAAATTATTAAGTGAATTATGGTATTGCACAGATAAATACACAGATTAAGACATCTCAAGCAGTGTTTTGCCATAATGTTGCTAGCCATCCGACACATCCTGAATTACATTAGGCCCTGGCATCTGTTGGCTATTGGTCAATGTATCGCATTATGTCCGGCCTCCTGCTGACAACTATCTTTGATGTGTTGCTTTAAAAGTCTGGTCAAACCCTGGTTTCCCCAGAACTTCATGGGATACAGTTACTGACCAGTGTGCTGACAAACTTCTCCATATGCATACGTTTTATTTGCACGAATAACTACACACTTGATTCTGGACACCTCTTTATTTATCTGCATTGAAAACACAGAACTGAATGAACCTTTAAAGCGCCAATGTTTTAATTTTGTGATCCTGACTCACACATTTACCGTTGGTATTATATGGAATGCTGAGATACTGAGATGTTCTTACCTGAGCTGAGATGAGTTGATGTGTACCTGTCTTGTTTGTGCGTGCGCTCAGTCACGCAAAAAGACCAAAGATGTTGTTAGAATGTAGCCTCTCCCAGTATATTCCTATAGCTCCAAACGGGGGTGAAATTAGAAGGGACCAAGCTCTTCCACGTTTTCCCTTTTTAAATACAGTTACGTTAGTAGTTACACGATAGTGTGAATATCTTCACTCCTAAAGAATTCTCTGCGCCTATGGCTCACAATATAGTACCCCTTTTTTATCCGCTTAGAATATCTACATGTTTAATTTTGTGTCACTATACTTGGATCGTGTAACTTGTAACTGTATTTAAATAAGGAAAACGTGAAAGAGCTTGGTCCCTTCTAATTTCAACCCCGTTTGCTACCATAGGAGTATGCTAGGAAAAGCTAAATGCTAATAACATCTTTGGTCTTTTTGCATGGCTGAGCGCACGCAAAAAGACCAGACAGGTACAAATCAACTCGTCTAAGCTCAGGGAAGAACATATCTCAGTATGGAAAAACGAACTATTCCTTTAAATTTCTAGAACAGCAGCAACAATTGTCACCATTATGACACACACAAAAAAATGCTACTTTTGAAAAGGTTATGACAGCACTCTCTCTGGATTATTATTCTTCATCATCATGTCCAATTCCTATGTGTTTTTAATGATTTAAATGGTTTAATTTATTTGTATTTTCTTTCATACTCCTAATGTATACAGCAATAAAAGACAACTGTAATATAGTGTTTACCTTCATTTTATTTTGAAAACATTCATCAACATCATTTTATTATTTTTTGTTTTAACAATCATTAAACCAGTGGTTGTCAGGTAAATGGATCATGGTTTTCACTACCTGTTATAGTTCAAACAGCAATTTCTACTTTTATAATGATTTTATAATTCACTGTTAGCCTGTTAAGTAAAATACTTAAGTAAATATAGCTATTTTCACAAGAAAAAAACTGTAAAGATAATTTCTATTTTATTAGGAAGTTCACAAAAAAAGCAGGACAAAGACTGAAGTTGACAAAGTAGTTGTGATGGTGTGAAAAATGTGTTACATAATGAATGAAGGACAGGACACTACGAGTACATGGTCAGCTGCAGCCACTAGAAATAAAGGAGAAGGGGAAAAGAGTGAGCCCGATACTTTTTAACCAAAGAAATTAAAAAAAGAGAAAACATTTTTTCAAGGCTTTGATGTAAAACCTAAGTTAAAATTAACAGTTGTTTCCAAGTGTATCTACTGTCTGGTGCTCTTATTGTGAAAAGCTAGATTTGGAGGGTATTGTTCTGAGTGCACCATTGGAGAGATTAACGTATGAACTTAATCCACTGAAGAATTTCTTTTGTCTGGGAGACTATACAGTATATAAATGGTTGAAATGTTTCAACTCGTACAAACCTACTGTACATAACTGATTAGGTCAAAAGTAATGTAATAAGTTTGTGGTTTACCTCGAGAACATTGAGCTTGATTATTCCATCTCCATCTTTGTCAAAGGCATTGAAAGCTCCTGCAATCAACAGACAATCCTTCAGCACAAATGGAAATAAATTAAAAACAACTTAGTGTGTACTTACTGAACATTCCCTCCAGCCTCACAAAGCAGCAGATGTAACTGTCAAAGTCGATGTTGAGGTTTTCATCAGCGTATCGCAACGCTATTATGTCATATAACTGTTTCTTGAGCTGAAACCCTGGTGGAGGAATATGTTTATATCATTACGGTAAGTTCACATTGGGCTGAATGGTTAGTCCATTACACCATTGGTACAAGCATGAAAATATACACTGAACAAAATTATAAATGCAACACTTTTGTTTTTGCTCCCATTTTTCATGACCTGAACTCGAAGATCTAAAACATTTTCTATATACACAAAATACATATTTCTCTCAAATCTGTCGAAATCTTTGTTAATGAACACTTTTCCTTTGCAGAGATATTCCATGCCACCTCACAGGTGTGGCATATCAAGATGCTGATTAGACAGCATGGCTATTGCAGGTGTGCCTCAGGGTGGCAACAATAAAAGATAAGAAAACCAGTCAGTATCTGGTGTGACCACCATTCGCCTCACGCAGTGCAACACATGTCCTTCAGATAGAGTTGATCAGGTTGTTGATTGTGGCCTGTAGAATGTTGGTCCACTCCTCTTCAATGCCAGATATTGGCAGGAACTGGAACACGCTGTCGCATACGTCAATCCAGAGCATCCCAAACATGCTCAATGGGTGACATGTCCGGTAAGTATGCTGGCCATTCAAGAACTGGGATGTTTTCAGCTTCCAGGAATTTTGTACAGATCCTTGAAACATGGGGCCGTGCATTATCATGCTGCAACATGTAACAATGGGCCTCAGGATCTTGTCACGGTATCTCTGTGCATTCAAAATGCCATCATTAAAATGCAGCTGTGTTTGTTGTCCAAAACATATGCCTGTCCATACCATAACCCCACCTCCACCATGGGCCACTCCATCCACAACGTTGACATCAGCAAACTGCTCACCCACATGACTCCACACACGCTGTCATCTGCCCTGAACCGTGAAAACCAAAATTCATCCATGAAGAGAACATCTCTCCAACGTGCCAGACGCAAGTCGGTTACGACGACTAACTAGAGTCAGGTCGAGACCCCGATGAGGACAACAAGCATGCAGATGAGCTTCCCTGAGACGGTTTCTGACAGATTGTGCAGAATTTCTTTGGTTATGCAAACCAATTGTTGCAGCAGCTGTCTGGGTGGTTGGTCTCAGACGATCATGGAGGTGAACATGCTGGAATGTGGAGGTCTTGGGCTGGTGTGGTTAAACGTGGTCTGCGGTTGTGAGGCCAGTTGGATGTACTGCCAAATTCTCTGAAATTCCTTTGGAGATGGTTTATGATAGAGAAATGAACATTTAATTAACGAGCAGCAGCTGTGGTGGACATTCCTGTAGTCAGCATGCCAATTGCACGCTCCCTCAGAACTTGCGACATCTGCGGCATTGTGGTGTGTGATGAAACTGAATATTTTTAGAGTGGCCTTTTATTGTGGCCAGCCTAAGGCAATAATCATGCTGTCTAATCAGCATCTTGATATGCCACACCTGTGAGGTGGGATGAATTGTCTCTGCAAAGGAGAAGTGCTCACTAACAGATATAGACAGATTCATGAACAGTATTTGTGAGAAATAGGTCTTTTGTGTATGTAGAAAATGTTTTAGATCTTTGAGTTCAGCTCATGAAAAATGGGCGCAAAAACAAAAGTGTTGCGTTTATATTTTTGTTCAGTGTAGTTTTCCTGCAACGCTTACCTGCATCATTCACAGCGTTCCTCATCTCAAAACTACTAATGGAGCAGGAATTGTCCTTATCGTATCGTTTAAAGATCGCCTTCAAACAAAAGGAGATTGACAGTTATTAAAACTTGTTAAATGTCAGAGAAAGTTCATGATTCCTACCTGCCATTCTTTGATCTTTCTCCACAAGTGTTTGAACTCCTCCAGATTCAGTTTCCCTGTTCCATCCGTCTATAAATGGTTCAATCATGGAAAATGTACTCACCAAGATGATAGTTTGGAAAACTTTTCTTTTAGTCTGTCTTTTGTTGTTTACGTCCTATATTTTAGTTTTCCTTGCCCTGCCTGACAACCAAGGACAAACTCCCAGGCTAGCCGGTCAAATCTGCTGGGTTTTTATTTGAAGGATACGTCCATCAAAGCAATCATACTCCGACAAGTTTCCAGACTGAATCCATCAGACTTTATTTCACTGTCTGTAAACAAAAAACTGTTGAATGTCACATTGCATTGAGGATAGGAAAAAATACTATGAATACTTCATGTTAATACTCACGTTTGGCGAGAACGTTTTTCATGACCATTTTGAGTTCGTTGGCACAGATCTGCATGTCCTGAATAGAAAAACAAGGCCTGGATTATTTTCTTCGTTATTATGATTAACTCATAACAAAGATCTGGCATAATCACATTTAGTAACAGCTCTGTAATGTTTTTGGCCTTCATGTCTTTCTGTCATCGTTAAATGTCATCCTGCTTACTTACCTCACCGGAAATCTTTTGGTAGATAACTCTGAATTGTTTTTCTTCCTCGGTCTCTTCTTCGGGTTCCAACAGTTTTCGCTGAACAAAAAAAAAAACATTTTTACAAATAAGATATTCACAATCAGAAACAAAGACCTTTCCAGCAAGTTCAGTAATTACAGTAGTCATAAAGAGGTCAGAGCTAAGCAGAAAGTTCCCGTTAATGTGTTGTAATATTTGATGTTGGGATGCCAATCTCCACTCATGTGGTTTCTCTTTGCCTTGGGCACTGCCATCGCAACATGCCATGGCTTGTATATTTGGTTTCAAACTGCATTTCATTTGGCCTGAGAGGAAAACAGGTGCACTTGGACGTCACTTGGCTTCAATATTGATTCCCTTATTTCCCAGCTATGCTATTTGACAGGCATCAGGCTTTCATTTCACAGCACTCCACCTCCGGAGTTATGATGAGCTAAAGGGCACAGGTCATTGAGGTGCTTGGATAGCCACTTTAATGTTTTGTGCTGTTATCAGATACAGGTTCCTACCCTTGGTTTCTTTTTCTTTTCCCCCAGAATGCCATCATGCTGGATTTCTTTGTTGGCCTTTGCTCGGTCTGACACAAATACAATAGGCTGGCAAATGGAAGGGTTTTAAGAGAACGACAGAACATAAATAAATATTTATAGTTAATCTTATGCTTTTTTTAATATGTATGACTTAAGCACAAACTATATTTAGTTTTACCTTTTCCTTCTTCTTCTTCTTCTTGTCTTGCTGATGTCCAACAGGGCAAAAAATACAAAGTGGTGGGGGGGATTAGACAGAAGAAAAGTGATCATCCAAAAAGGTTATTAAAGTGTGTTGCCAGTTGATTGTGTCTCTATAATTCTGTTCAATTTATTTACTTGACTTTTGTGTTAATATTTGTATGGTTAATCGGTTAGCTGATTAGTTGATCAGTCGGTTGGTTAGCCAGGTGGTTGGTTGATTGGCCAAGGTTGGTAACTGATTTGGTAAAATGATCTGTCATTTAATTGGTTGGTTATTTAGTTGGTCGTTCAGTGTGTCGGTACATTATTTGGTTGGTTGGTTTGATACACATTATTTGTTATGGTTGATTATATGGTTTGGACAATGGGTTAGTTGGTTGGTCGGTTGCTTGGAAAGCTGTGGTTGGTAGGTCGGTCGGTGAGTTTGTCTGTTAATTAGTCATGGTTGATTGCTGATTTGGTAAAATGGTTTGTCATTTATTTAGTTGGTTATTTGATTGTCTGACCTTTTTGTTGGTTTGATGAACATATGATAATTTAGTTGGTTGGTTAATTGGTTTGGACAATGGGTAGCTTGGTTGGATGGTCGGTCGGTGGGGCGGTCTGTTGATTGGTCAAGGCTGGT
This sequence comes from Gouania willdenowi, assembly GCF_900634775.1. Lineage (NCBI taxonomy): Eukaryota > Metazoa > Chordata > Actinopteri > Blenniiformes > Gobiesocidae > Gouania > Gouania willdenowi. Next base: position 8,963,000 of record NC_041066.1, on the reverse strand, counting down.
CAATCATTTGCTAAAATGGTCGGTCATTTAATCGGTTATAATTGTTTTGGTTGGTTGAACACGTGATTATTTGGTCGCTTAATTGGTTTAGACAATGGGTTGGTTGGTTGGTTGAATGTTTAGTTGGCAGGTAGATCAATCAGTTAAGATTTGGTCAGGTAAGTTGATTAGCTTGATCGGTGGACTGGTTTGTTTGTAAGTTGGTTAGTCAGGTTGTCTGGGGATAGTTAGTTTGTTGGTTTTGTACCACTACTGGTTCTGTCAACATGTTACAAACCTGGTTTACGTTGGATTCAATAGTGCCCTCAGCTTCCCTGTGAAATCCAACAGACACGTTACAAACTTTTTGTGTATAAAGTGAATTTGATCAGTTCCCAAAAAACGCTCAGTGCCTTACTCTGATATGTTTTGATTCTCTGAGAAGACCCTGAGGATGAACTCGCCCTCTTGATGAGGTTCAAATGTTGTAGGAATGATGACGTACTCTCCTGGAGGCAGACGGAAACGCTCTGTCACCTCTCGCAGGTTGATGTAGGTTTTGCATTTTGCCTTTGAAGCTGTGTAGAGGAAGAAGTCTTTCTGCAAATGTTGATTTTGTTCTTGCATCTGATGGAAAAAGAGCAGTGATGCTTGTTTTAAAAGTCTAACCAACAAACACTGAGGGTTACTACCTTATTTAATGCATTCAGGCTTTATCAATACTTCCTTCAAATAGATCCTACCTCTTTTGGCACCTGCAAATACACAAAAGCAAAATGTCAAACCAGCTTCTGGGTATAGATCAATGCTAGATAGATTCAGGGAAAACTTCCCTATATTATCAATAAATACCTCATAGATGGAAAACCCAACTGTGAGGAATTTGGCCCCCTGACGACGCTGCATCCTTCTTCCTTTTTGCATCAAGGCCACAACTACAGTGCAGCCCACCTGTCCTCCCTCTGGTTCGTCATCCTCCTCATACAGCTGCAGCCGATACTGAGGGTTTGTCCAAAAAGTTTCTAGAAGATGCAAATGGTACATTAGACTCTGGTAATATTTAATTAGCACAATATATGTCTTGCACTGTTACTGTGATATAAAAAAATTCAACCTGGAAAGTTTCTGCAGCCGCCCGCCGAGCTGCCTCTGACCCAGCGACCCTCATGGACCGACACGGTCCAGCTGTGTCTTTCATCACCCTGTAGTGTGTCAGGCGTCAGGTTGCACATCTCCAGCTTGGTGAAATACTTCTTGAAATCCTCAAAGGACATCCTGAAGCAGAAAAAGTATGAGGAAAATCTGCGGTACTTGAGTCATTTTAAAATACATTTAGGTGTAAAATGCACATTGTGGATAAATTATTGGCAAAAAATGTTACCTGTACTTACCAGAACTCGCTCGCCTCTACAGTCAGTTTTTTTAGATTCTCCTTGTCCGCAATGGAAATGCTTTCCCACTCCTTTGAGCTGTGCCACATTTAGCAACATACAGTACATGCAAAGAATATAATGGCAACAAAAAAAAACAATGTTGGACATAGCTTAGTTTTAATTTCTGTTGTACCTTTTATAATTTCAACAAATGCAGAAATAAAATCATTCAAATTAGCTGCAGGTTTTGCATAGAACAATATTTGCACGGGACAAATTTGTAAATATTTTTTTCTTCCTTCAGTTTACGTCTTACTTTGCACTCCAGGGTCCCTTCCACAGGACCCAACCCCAGGGATTGCGCAACTGAATCAGCTGAACTTTGGTGTCCTTTGAAACTTCATCGCACTGCAAGAAAAATAAGCCTTTGTCTGCATTACTGGAACCAGTCCGATCCAAACCTGCAACCCTAACAAATCTAACTGGGTGTCTTACTACACCTCCTCCAGGCCTATGATGGAGTAGGCATGGCCTCTGACCAGGCCCAGTTCAGTCCTGGACTCCATCTCACTGGCAGAGAAAACCTGATGAACACAGCACATGTTAGAGAAAATCTTGCTTTTTGGTAGATTTAGGACTTCGTTCAGCATCACCTACATCTATGGAGCAGCCCATCAATGAGCCTCTGGCTAGCGCTTTCTTCATGATTTTGTAGAGGTCTTCAGGTGCTTCAGTGAGCTCGAAGAACTCTGTCACTCCACCTGTGAAGTCCTCCATAGCTTCTAAGGTGTTGCCACCTTTTAGTGCCTCGTAGGACCCATGCAACCTGAGAGAGGGATCAGTCATTGTGATCAGTGTAACTCCAGTGATTGAGGTTTGCTTTACTACAAGTTTAGATTATCCTTTGATCACACCTGAACACAGTATTAAGGGCAGTCCTTTTGGTCTTAATTGACTGTTCAGTATGAGTAGGTTTGATTATGAGGATGATTTTTCAGAACTAGTTTGTAGATTTTCTACAGTCCAATGATTTTCAAAACCTGGCCCATTATTTTTAATATGGAAGCTTTTCAGACCCTCACAAATTTCCTATATGTTGGAAATGTTTTTAGGAATTGTGCAATTTTCACAGTTTTCTTCTTCTAAGTAGTGATTTGGTTGGGAGGTTTCTCATAAAAAGGTCATATGATAATCAAATATCTGAAACGGGGACATTAATCGCTCTTGCTGACTTTGCAAAGGCCTTTTCCAATAACGCGCTCCAGAATTCATTCTGCCTGAAGGATTTGGTGAAAACCAGCTGGTTGTTGCAGGTGGGAATGCGGTCATCTACGATCACATCAATCCATTCTCCATAACGCCAGAACTGAGGAAAGAGGGAAGCAACGCAAACTGTTTTTAAACTTTATCAACTTTATCAACTAATTTGTAAAGTTGATAAAGATGCATTGTCATGATAAATGTAGAGTATGAACAGTAAATACATGCATTTACAACAGAATGCAAATCAGAAGATAGATGAGTATACCATTGAACAAAATGAATCAAATGCCTGTTTAAAACCTGGAAGTGGAAGATTCCTGCATAGTTTTCTGTGAAGCTCTGGTCTTGTGGAACCACTCTGTACAGCAGCTTCTCATTTAGCGTCAGGCAGGCGATGGCGGCAAGCAGCCAGCAGTCACCTGACAGCAGTAGATATCCCAGTTAAAAAGAATTATCAAGTCAACCCCTCATATATTAACTGCTGTCACACTTTAATGCAAGAAACTGGAAGAATAAGGATTCCATTTTTGACATCAAGGCCAATAGCTGAACTGAGATTGTTTCTCTATCAGGGCTCTTGTTAAGAGTGTTAGTGTAATATATTAGACAGAAAGTTAATGTTTTTATCCTGAAAGTTGATTTTTTTGAAGTGTGACGATTTAACTAAAATTGATTGCAAAATAACTTTATCCAAGCATTTCATAAACTGAACATCTTCCACGGAAAGGTTTTGTTGTTTCTAATATTACCTAGTTCTCCTTGACAGATGTCAGTCCTGCCGGCTCCATCGATGATGAACTGTGGATTTTTACAAATTTCCTAGAACAGACACACAAACATGGGGTTTCTGAGTATTAAAGCAGAACTAAGTAACTTTTTCACCTTAATAAATCATTCTTATAGTCCCTGTGAGGGTAATACAAGTGTTTATGGGTTGCTTGGGGGGTCTTTCCTGCCTCCAACCCAGTGGCAAGACGTACTTCAACCCAATACAAACCAATGCTGGATTATGACCTGTTAGGGTTTGTTCTGTGTCCCTTCCCCCTTGTTTTTTTGTTTCTCTGCAGGGCTGTTGGGTGACGGGGGCGTGGCTGAGACCTGCAGCAATGAGGCACACCTGATCCTTGTTGATGAGCCTGATACAAAAGCTCTGTTCAGTCCTCTCCACGCTGCCAGAAAATTCCGTCACGCTCGGTACTGTTAGAGTTGTTTTGTTTGAACACTAAGGATTTTTGATACTTACCTGTTTCCTCCTGTGCTCAGGATATCTTCTGTGCCTCACTGCGTTCCTGGGTCCGTCCGTTCCCAGCCAGCCTCCGTCACCTCAGCCACTTCGTTTTTTTTGTAAAATAAATTCTTAAAGCTTTCCTGTCTCCGTCTCCGCTTTGGGGTCCAACTTGAATCCTTAACAATGACCAGCCTCTTGGCTGCACACGGTTGTCTACAAATTCAGTTTTCTCTAACTTATATCAGGGCGGAGCCAGCAAAAAAAAGGCAGAGAAGACCTTTGTCCGAGGAATGGAGCATCTCCATGCAGTGACAGCTCAGCAGCAGCAACCACACACACTGTCGTTGCGCTCCATCAGGCAGCACACACACATATCCATCCATCCATCCATTTTCAGAGCCACTTTGTCAGCACACAAACAAACACATCACTCCCTTCTGTATTACTCCCACATCATTCATTTATTTTACTTGTCTTTCTTTCTCATGCTGTTCACATGGTCACATGGGACTATATGTGTGAAAGCACTCTTAGTGTCACTGTTGCATTAGGATTTTTCAGTGATCGGTTGCTACTGTATTGGGAGAGCAAAGGTGTGCATGTAGCTGTGGGGTGGGGCAGGTGGCGGGGGTGCACAGTTTTTACAACAGTAACAGATACCTTTGGGGGAACCTTAAGCGCATGTTACTTAGTTCTGCTTTAAGATATTTGGAATAATGACTTTGCTGAATACAATTCTGCGTTAAGTGTATCACAAATACGGGAAAAGATGTTTTCAGATTGCTTTAAAACAGGAGTGAAACTCTAGGTTTTTGTCCTACATCAGGTATTCTAAACTATTTTATGGAAGGACGTTGAAATATTGCTTTGAACCTAAGTTTGACAAATGTAGGTTTTCAATCTTGTTTCACCTCATTGTAGGTGTGATCAAATATAAGAAGTCACCTGAGAAATTGGAGTCATATTGCCAACATCTGCAGGATTTAATCTTTTAATCTCTGCACTGAGAGGCAGCAACACTAACCGATGCACCACCACACAGCTAATCCAAAGAAGATATTTTATTTTTTTTAATTAAAAAATGTAGAATTTGTCAACACTCGTAATTGACTGCATGTAAGCATGTGTCAGGGCAAAATTGTTAGTTATGTTTATTAACATATTTACTCATAGACCTTATTCTTTTTAAGGCTTTAAGTTGAGACTTTTCATTTCTGCTGTCTCATGTTTTCTGCTCTCTTCTCGAGGTCAGCTTCCCAAAACACATCTTATCCCTCAGACACAGAGGCATGACACACTCACATGCCTACACACACTCACATAGTCACACATACACACCCAATACACATCCATTCATACACACAAACACCATACACGCACACACCTCCAACACTCACGACAATCAGGAGATACCAGAGAACTGGTTGTTTTGACCTAAAGAAGAAACTGTCTCTTTTCACCCTCTTCTTTCACCTCCACCCTGTCCTCTTTATCTCCTGGGGGGAGGAGGGAGGGGGACTGAGGGGGAATATACGTGATGAGTTAGAACTGTGCCACTCTGTCATCGGACGTCCGCCGGGGGCGGTCACTAATTTTGTCCATCTTTGTACTCCTTTTTATTTAGTTTTATAATAAACCTTTTTTATAAAATCATCAATGCCTCGCCTGGACTCCATCATTCAACCAGAGCAATAAATTATGTCTCCAAATGAGGTCAACCGCAAATTTGCCGTGACACATGACTCTAATATTGAATTGCAGAAGTATCTGTGCCTGTTCACATCACTGGAGCACAAACCCAGCCCTCATGTTCATTACATTCTGATGAGGAAGCAGCTGTTCAAAGGTCAGCTGGTCATGACCCTGTGTGTCTGTGGTAATGCTGGTCAATGTGGAAAACCAACTCATCATATAATGGACACTTACAATGAGTTAAGTTATTTTCACTCTGCTTTTTGTATTTATTGTATTGAGGAGACAGTGAATCTGTACTGTAACTAACTATTGTCATAGTCGTGCTATAATCTACTTTTGTCTTTTCTTTACAGATACATACAATATCTTTCAATGGCTAATTAGGCTAATACTTTAACCCTTTTGCCAGAATATGTTTAATAATCAGAAAATCACTTAAATGCTAAATGCTACAATGAGGCTAACATATTATACATGTTTTGAAGGTAAGTGAAGCTGTTAAGTTGTATTTTGATTTCAATATAGAGCTGTAGAACTTAATAATGTATGATGTTTTTTTATTTTTATTTATTCAGTTCATTTCCGACATGGTTGCATTCACAGAAATTCATTTGACATTCAGAGCAAAATCACTTCATTGTTTTTTTTTTTTTTTGTTTTTTTTTTTATGTTTTAAATGCTTATGTGGTGAGTTGAGGTTTTATTGTTAAATTTGATGCACTGTCTTTAGCTATATTTGTCAAATATTTCATTTTAACATATTGGGTAATTGAATGGCGTGTACCCTGAAAACATGGGGATTGGTTTCAATTATTCCTCCACTGATCACAGCCAGCTCTGTGAAAACACAGGCTCATGTTCTGAATTTAAAGCACGCTCTGCTGCTGACCTCCCAATGAGGGATTCACGTATCACTAATGTCAGATGAATATCTCACGACATTCATCATCTGTAGTCAGGCTGTAATCAAGCCTATAGATTCTGTATCACACAAGACTGACACTGCAAACATATAAAAAATAAAGGATTCTTAAGTATGGTTTTTTATTTAGATGACTGGAGTGCATATAAATTGACTAATTTTCTAAAAATACCTTGAGACTCACCCATATTTAGCCATAAAATATGAGAGGAAACACTATAGTGATTTTATAAGCCATCAGTCTCAGTACTCCTCCTGGGTCATGGAAAACATGCAGATACATTTAAGCATGTACATGTGTGTAATAGTGTATAACTTGTGTATACATGTCCAAACACACACACACACACACACACACATTTATATATGTTGTTTGTGTGCAGGTGATCGTGTGATGTAGGTTTGCTTATTTAGTATAAACAGTGATGTTGTATAAGTAAAGTTGTGCATTGTTCACACAGTTTGCGTCCATGCACAACCATGAATTCCAAATTTGTTATACATGATATACAACAATTGAACGTTTTGTTTTTAAAAATTTGTTTTAAATAACTTAGAAGAATGGGCAAGTGTAGGGAATTGAACTACAGTGAAACCATGTGATCAGAGCATCAGCAAACCTGAAGCCCTTTAAGTGATGCACATGAGAAGCATGGGTGCAAATTGTACAAGATTGGAGTAAATAACTGTAAATAACTTTTTCGATAGGCTAGCACAACAGTAATGAACTCTATTACAAACCTGGAAGCCTAATTTTACAGAGCAATGGCTCTCAAAGCAGCGGACATGTTGCCCTGGGTGTACATAATGACACTATAGAATATTTTTATATTTATGTTGCATACAGCACTGGCTAGCATCGCTAGAAAAAGTAACATTCTAATGTTGTAGACGACAAATATATGTGTTTATATTGGGCATACAGTTTCAGATTGTTATTATTGTTTCATTATGTTAAATACAAAGACAGCTCAACTGAAAGATATGTTATATGTTAACTTTACTGGAGATGTTTTAGAAGCTGACGATGCAATAAAAACACTTTAAACTCACGCTTGTGGACATCGACATTTTTGACAAACTGTGACAGACTGATTACTTTAAGTGGTTTTACGGTTTTAGGTTAACGGCATCTGATGATTGTCATGATAGTATAGATTTATCCCGATTTAAGGTATTTTCCTTGTTCAGCTGGAAAGCAGGCAGTGTGCGCTCACTGCCATTTTCAAAGTCCAATTTCTTGTTTCCTGGTAAGTTATTCCCTCTTCTACACCACTAGACTGTAAGTTTTTTTGTTAGTTGTTGTTTTTTTTTTGTCTGTTAGCCGGATTGCGTGAAAAGTACTGAACAGATTTTGACCATTGATTAACCAAAGATAGACCTTACACGATGAAAGATTCTATTCATTTTTGGATGGCATCGGATCAGTGTAGTGATTTAAAAAATCGAAACATCATTGGCAAAATTGAAAGGAATTCTTATCTTATCTTATCATAATTGATCATTCAAAAAATTCCAATCTTGAGTTTAATCTGGATCAACTCCACATTGCACATTTCATCGCGATTAAAATAAATAAAAGAATAAATAAATAGGGGAAATGTCCATATATTTGGACCTACTGTATTGTTTTTTAATTGAATATAAAAAATTTTTCAAGCCCTTTAAGTGTGAATGGTCATTATACTATGATCAGGATCACTAACCCAGATCACTGCCAATATCTGGAAAATATGATATTTGGTGCTTGGTGGAGGCTTGTGCTCTCTGAGTGTTCCTGTCTCTAGATTTAGACCAACTCATATCTTATCATTTTCAACAAGCCACAGCACCTGATCATTAAAGTGTATCTCCCCTTATTATTATGCTTTAATATTACTCTGATGTTAAATTATATTATTTTTTTCTCCATTAGTGTTTGGTGAGGCTTTCTCCTCTGTCTGTGTTCATATCTAAAGTTGGCCTGGCCCTGGTTTGTCTCCTCATTCCCAGTGATTTCTGCTAAACGTTCTTTTAATTTTAGCCTTTAGGGGCAACAAGTGGGAACTATGTTCTTTTAATGGTGTTGGAAAACTATACCAAACCATTTCGGAGATCTGAAGTGCCGTACATCTTATGTGTTTAAAACTTTATGGCCTTTGCTGAGTTGCCACAATGTTTGTGGCAGAGCGAGTTGCACTGTGTAAGTGTCAGCTGTCCGTGATGGTAGAAGGTGATAACGCAGAGCTATCCAACAACAACCACTGAGCCACAACAACTTGACACTCCACTCATGTGCTGTGGAGGAAGTGTTGAAATACAAGAGGATCTTGAGCAGGAGCTTTTCTAAACTTGTACATTGTAGTTGGAGCTTTTGATGACAGAGGTCTGATACTCCGCTAGGGTTTCGTTTATTCAGACAACTTTTTCAGGAAATTTACTTTGATTCCCTGACATGTTTCGACTGCCAACTGACGTGATTTGGTGTTCGGCAGTGGTCTGACAACGCACACTTGAGATTTTCCCGTTGTGCCTTTTCTTTCCTCATCCTTGTGAGTCGTCCTGCTGTCTCTTTTCCACACTCCCTGCGATGTTAGTTTTTCCTTGTATTAAACATTCTTCCTGTTTCTCTTATATATGTGCATTGGCATGACATGCATGGAATTTCATATATTACGTACAGGAAAATCTGAAGTCTGCAATATTAGCCCACTGCAGAACACTAAATCATGTCATGGATTGGGACAACGCAAAAATAATTGGGACAAGAGGAAACAAACACAAACGCTGGATCAAAGAATCCATCGAGATCAGGAAGTGGAGCTTTACTCTCCCACACCTGGGCTGCATCCGAATAGTCCCTCCTATCTCCTTTCTTATCCACTTTTCCATAACTTCATGGACGACATCACGGGGTTAAGGAAAGGTGTTAGGAGAGGAGTAGGAGAAGGCCATCACGTTTGTTTTGACAATCAGACGCACTTCCACTAGGTGACGTAATAATCTGACGGCCGCGAAGGTTAGAGACGTCTGCCGTGGTAAAAAAACAACAAATTTCCAAAAATGAACAACTAAAAGCACATTTATGACACTTTCCGCTGATATAAACTCAAAAATCATAAGGTTTGAATGTAAATCAAAGGAAAAGAGGCGACCAGGCTATGAGGAGCAAAAGTAAAACTAACAGAACGTCACATTGAGAATGGTTGCTCACACTCACCCTCCACTCAGAATTACTGTATGAATTATGTTGAATAAAATAGTGTCTGTTTTACATCAGTTATAATCTGATATGTCTTACATATAATAAGATATAGGTTTTAGATTATTGCATTGGTACGGTCATCGTGAGTTTCCGTGAGTGCCCAGGTGTGTGTTCCCCTTTAAATGTTGTCGCCGCAAGGAATTGTGGGTCAGCATTATCTCGTCTCCTTTGGTAAAGGATGCAGTGTTTCCTAGGCTAAAGGAGGTAAAAAAGGAAGTATTGAGCCTCTTTTCCTTATTCAGCACTCAGACACTCTTTATCACGGCCGCCATTTAAACACTATTCGGACGCAGCCCTGGACTCTCATCTGGCGACAGGAGGCGTGGCCAGCCTGACAGAACTCTCAAGTTGGCCACACCTGGAAAGAACTCAAAAGCACATATCAAGCGATCAGTAGATGCCTCGGAGGAAGACTGACAGTTGTCTGTCGAAGCTTGTCAGAAGATCAAAGTCAATTTCAAAGTAAATTCTCTGAAAAAAGTTTGTCTGAATTAATTCAAACTTACCATACTGTATTTGAAGAAATAAAACAAAATGAACTTGTTGGAGTGTGATACTCACTGACGGACGCTTCCACTCGAACTTCATTGAAGGCTTGTGACTGTAGAACAGTGAGGTGTCATCTGCTGGGAACAGAGGGTCTTCAAATGTAACCTTCTTCTTCACATATTTATCTCTTAGCTCCAAAAAAGTCTTGAGTCGCCGGGCATCTTTTACAGCCTCGTTTCTGCTGAGGATTGCAGAGTAGATTGAGTTGGTCCCAACTGGAGGATAATCAGTTTTGACGTCCGGCAGAGAGGATGCTTCACTTTCAAAAAGCACCTTCACATTTGTTTCTTCATCCACGACCACTCGACTTTTCTCATCCCCCATTTTGTCAGCCGTTGCGCCGTCCGACAGTTTCAAAAAGCAACCGTGCGTTTCTTTCTTAGCAAATATGGTGTTGCAAAACCCTTTAGTGTTTCCTGTATCCTCTGTGACACTACAGGTCTCTATTAGTTCCTCTACTTGCAGGGAAAACACAGCCGCTGCTCGTGGACAGTCACCAACCAAACTCTCACACCAGTTTGCACTTGTGTTCCAGGCTCTAAATATAGGAGCATTTAAAGGAGGGGAGGAGACTTCTCAAGAGATACCCTAACTAAAAAACTTCCCCCAGTCATAGTGCTGGAAATTTCTAGAAAAACACAATATTTGTGCACGACTTCCAAAATAAGATGCTTTATAAATAACTCCAGCAAATAAATTCACATTTAAATCAGGTAAACTCGGTGCAATTTTATGATCCTCTGCATTACTCTATTATTCTTTCTTACTTGAACTTCTGAACTCAACCAGGTAGTGTAATGTCCCAATACTTTTGAGCTGATCTGATATACAATCTGAGTTTGTGTGTAGTGATATTCCATCTTCATTTGATTTTGGACGCTTATACATGGACGCCTGTTTACGTTACTGGGAAAATAAAAACTAGGATTATATAGAAGTCATAACCATTAGATATTTTAACACACAAGTGGCAGCAGATGCTTGACTAGGTGTCTGCTGCTAAGATAGATGACAAAGATATACCGGAGTACTTTGGATGTGGCTATATGAATTATTGAACACAATGCATACAAATTCACACTGCTGCGCAAAGGCCACATTGAAGGCATTCGAAGTGAAAAGAGGCCCTGGTATTAAAAATAGAAACTGATGTGTCTGAGCGCCAAATGGAGAATTCTCTTCAATAATCATGACTTTGGTTTTACATAATTAGGACTTTTTACTTATATATATGAAATAAAAAGTAATCAGATAATATATGACATATGTTGTAGTTATGCCATTGTATCTCATAATTAGGAGTTTTTAATAAAAAAATGCATTTTTTTTAATGGTTGTAACTTGTGGAGGTAGATTGACTTCATTAATTTCGTTAAAAAATCCTATACATCAACGCCTTTTTCTTTGATCAAAATTTGTTTGATTGCTTGAATCAAAAAAATGTTTTCAGTCAAAAAAACCAACAAAAAACGTCACTTCAATTCAAAACAAACACACATTTTAAATTTTTAAAAAAAGTGTTGGATGCAATCGCGTATTTGAAACCCAAAAAGTTGCATTTGAACACTTGTTTACCTTCATTGAAAAGGTGTTTTTAATTTTCTTTTGATTGAAAATGCTTTTGTGATTGAATTATAAAGACACAAATCTACCTCCATATGTCACAATGTACAACCTGCGCTCCTGTTTTCCTCCATCTCTCCAACTCTACAAATCATAAGAAATAAATGAACTTTTACTAGTCTGTCTGCTTTTGGGTCCTCATTTTCATTCGTGACACCATAGGTAATGCTCAGCTCTGCTGCTCATCCCACAAATGCAGCACCAAATGGAAGTACATTTAAGATTTGTTGCCAAGAAGCATTATTACAACAACAATCTACCAAACACAAATTTTCTTACTTTTTGTCCACAGTATAGCTCAAAGGTCTGCAACCCATGCTCTGGAGCCACGTGTGGCTCTTTCATCCCTCTGCTGTGGCTCCCTGTGGCTTTCTGGAAAAAACTAAATCAGGTCTGTGTATTTACTGTATACATCAAGGGAGATTCAGACTTTACCTTGGAGAGGAATCTATATCAGATAGGACTCAAACAGTGTCCATATAACCCAAACCTCACTGCATCATCTTTTGGGGATTATCCAGGCCATACCCCATGAAGGAGCTTTGACTACTTTTTTATACTCAGGCTAGAGTAAGTTTCATAAAATGTTCAAGAAAAGTCCCCTTGCAGAGTTCGAACCCACAAATGTTCATGAAGTGACCATGAAACTGAAGTTCGGCTTTTTGTTCTTGAATACAAAAAGAACTCAAATGGACATTTAGTACTTTATTTAAAGATAAGCCTCAAGTCTTTTTTCCAGAGTTCAAAATATTTTTGCTACATACACAAATGAAACTGTTCTTTGTAGCAGTTAACTGATTTCATAAATGCAACACACTATGGTTTGTTTATATACAGCATAAAGGTACAAACAAATACGAAAATCACGCTGTATGCAGGTTTATCTTCATTTTAATGTTAAAAGGGTTTGTGGCTTCTAATGCTTTCTTTTCTGTTGGAAAACGGGTCCAAATGACACTTTGACTGATAAAGCTGGTTTAAAACTGGGGGGTATTTCATCAAAATGTTCATTAAGAGTGCCAGGCCTACGGTTTAAACCTGGTTTTCTATTTCATTTAACTCCTCTCAGCTTGGAGCTCCCCAGCTGAGCCAAGCCAGCTGACAGTGTTTAGCTTAAAGCTGCAATATGTAATTGTTTTTGCCGTATCTTTGAGCATATTGTAATCCAAAGTGTTCTGAGAGGACAGTGAATCTCATCTCCTTCTCCCGGCTCTGTAAATTAAGTTTGTAAATCCAGGAGAGTGACGCTGGATGTCAGCCAATCAGAGATCTTTCTTCAAACACGTGTGATCCATGAGCTGTTTTAAGCGTTACTATTGGCTTCTCATCTGAAGTCAGGTGCTTTAACCTGGTCAGGAGCAGATTTGCGCCACGGACTGTGTTAGCATGGTAGCTAAGGTGTTTTCTCTTTGATTAAACTGTCGTTCCAGTTAGAATCCGGTGTCACGGACTGAGTTGACCTCGTACTGAGATTGATTATGAGCATGCACACTGCACGAAAATGAATTTTTGCTAGTTCCGCTGTGATTTTTAATACTTCCGCCGCGCTGAGTGAGTGACAATCTCAGTCAACAACTTGAGTAAAATAATAGTGTCTCATGCAGCAATTTCAATATGAATAGGAATAGTTTACTCTAAAAAAAACAAAAAAAAACATGATTGTAATATACATTGCAATAAATAGCAGTTAACCGAATGTAACTTTACAATAATAAGCTGTTGTATTCATATAAATTATCAATCTGATCATAACAATCATATATTTTTTTTAATCATTTTTTAAAATCAGTACAGCAATCTCTGTATGACATTGCGCATAGCAATTCCAGCATGGGTACGTCTCAGTACGTAGCAGTCACGTACTGAGATTGTAAAATAATCCCAGCACGGAGGTAAACTCACAGTCCGTTACACCGGTTAAACGGAGCCGGTGTCACGGACTGAGTTCACGTCGTACTGAGATTGTGTATGCACATATATGAGCATGCGCGCACACGCGCACTGCCGGAAAATAAATGTTTGCTAAAAAAAAAAAAGTTTATTTTTGTTTTCAAAGTTAACGGACACGTGTTTTATTTGTTTGTTGGATTATGTTAGGGTTAGGGTTATAATCTCAGCACGGAGGTGAACTAAAATCGTGACACCGGACTATCAAATTAACCCTGGACTTAACCCTGAGCTGGGTTTGAATGAAGAATAAATAACCCTCTGGTTTAGTTGTATGGTCCCTCGCTGCGAAGACGGGAAAGTGCTCCCTCTATCTGGCAACACGGGCAGGGCTGTGACGTTCTGAGCTCCGGGGGCAGTGTGTGAGTGTGGTCTGGAAGTTGTCGCCATCGTATGTGGCTAAATGTGAAGCTAACTCTCAAGTCAGTCCGCCGCCGTGCTCTTTAACACAGAGCTAATGACCTTACTAACTCCTCTGTGTCACCAAATTGCCGTGGTGTTTTTTTAAGCCAGTGAACGCGTCTCGGGCTGTGAACGTGGTCCTGTAGTGTTAGTTACACAGTAGCGAGTCTTGAGAAGGGGCGGTGGGTAGCTAACACCGTCTCCAGCGAGCAGGGAGGTAGCTAGTAGGAACAACCAGGGACCTTTATGGTTAAAGTAGACGAAGCCACGTCTGTGAACGCCCGCTTTATGCTTTTTTGTTGCTGTTGCTGCTGGTCCGTGAACGCATCACGGCCAAGGAGACGCTGAGCAGCTAACGGAGCTAACCCAGCCTAAGTGGTCGGCCTGCCGCGGAGGGATTCTGTTAAACTGGAGCCGGCGTCGTCACCTGTCCCTTCGTTAACATGTATGTGCTTCGGTTCCACTCATATTTATAATCCTAACTGCTTATTAAGGTGATTTCTACCTGTGCTTTTAATTGTATTTTCTGTGCTTTTTGTGCTGCTTTCAATGTATATTCTATTTGTTTATGTTTGCCCAATACACGTCATCATCCAACTAAACCATTCACCTTACTCTAATAGTGTTTGACGTTTTTTTGTTTGGTTTATTTTTCAAAGATTTTCTAATGATTATTAAGTTTCCCTGAACATTATTAATGTTCACTTTGATGTAGTTTACACAGTTTTTACGCAATTTTTCTGACCTAAATAAAACGCGCGTGCATCGTTAAACTTCCTCTATAGCCTACCATTATACAATTTACTGAATTATAAAAAATAAAAATAAATAAATTATACATTTACAGTGACTTTTTTGTGCCACTGTTATTGTTCTACTGTACTTGATGGTTCAGGAGGTCATCACATTCTAAAATATCTTGTCAGCAGGTCACTTTTTGTTGTCATTTTGTGTGTTTTTCAAGTCACTACGTGCTTGTCTGTGTGTGTGTACTGTTTTTGTCGTCATTTTGTGTATTTTTCTATTATCTGAATTTTTGTTGTCAATTTGTGCATTTTCAGTCTTTATTTGTATTTTTGCTGTTGTTTTGTATAATTTTCTGTCATTTAGTGTCATTTTGTTGTTGTTTAGTGTGTTTTTGTCATAATTTTGTGTGCCTGTTGTCTTTTTGTGTTCTGAGTCAGTTTGGAAATGTTTTTTTTTTTTTTTTTTACTTTTTGTTGTTACGTTTCATACTTTTGCTGTCATTAAGTGTGTTTTTGGACTGGTTTTGTGTATTATGTTGAGCTTCATATAATATTCCTTCCAAATTCTTGAATTACAATTTTTTTTAGGGCGATTGTGCTCCCTGTGTGACCCATGAGCTCTCGAGGTTTAAAAAAATATAAAATAAAATTTTAAACCTTTATTGAAATTCAACTGCAATGTTTGTAATGAATGTAATTTTTAGAAATAAATGCAGCCTAAATTGTTAATTGTTCTTACATTAACTACTTCAAATATTTTTTAGAATAAATATATTTGTTTACTTCAAAGTCCAATAATTTCTGGAGTTTATTAAGCAATCAAGGCAGTAATATCGGTGTTATATTGGGACATCCCTAGAATGAACAATGAATTATCTTCGATAAAATGCATTTGCGTATTGCTACCGTGCATGCCTGTGATTGTGTCTGTGAGATAACGGATGATAAATGCTCTCCCTGTGTCCAGCAGCAGGCTGCTGGGCCTGACAGCTCAGAAAATGTCTGAGGGAGAAAGCAAGCAGGCCTCAGACACTGTACAGGAGGGGAAACCAGAAGCCATGGCTGCTGCCGCTGCACCTGCAGGTCAAGGAGTATCATCCGTGTCTCCTCCCGTCTCCATGGTGACCCAGCCCCCGGCCACCGCGGCAACGGAAGACGAGGAGGAGGAGAGCGAAGATGAGTCTGAGATTCTGGAGGAGAGCCCGTGTGGACGTTGGCAGAAAAGGAGAGAGGAGGTAAGAGCCAGGGTGGGGGTCACTGATAATTATAATCGCATACATAGGTAATTAATTACAATTATGGGGTAATTGTACTTGTGATTTCAAAAATGTCTTTCTTAATCGTAATTGAATTGTAATTGAGTTCAAATAATTGACTTTGAAATTGTAATTGCCATGAAAATTCCGTAAAATGTCAATTATAATTTCACACAAAACTTGGGAATCATGTTACACTTCTACACATATGTAGTCAACAGTTATTAAAATATGTTTTTGCTTTCCCAAATTTTACCATTGAAAAGGATATGCAAATCGGGGGGTATACTGACACAAAAAAGGCTCAGACGCTCACATCATAGATATTAAAACCTATGTTTTTATTGATTAGGAAGCCTAACAATGTAACCAATAGATATGAAAGAAATTAGATGATAGATATTTGTTTTTAATGTATTTTACAGCTGATTTAGGACCCATTATTATAAGAGATGCTAACGCTAGAGGAAGGTTAACTTTTATCAGGTTATTTATTTCAGGCTCAGTAATTGTGATTCATTGTAATTGAGAACATAATTGTAATTGACTTTCTGAGGATACAAAATAATACTAATTTAATTGTAATTGGAGAAAATGCTTGTCACTGTTATCATAACTGAAATCTAATTGAACATGGATAATGGAAGTATAATGTCTGTAGAGGAGTAGGCACAGCGGTTGGATATTTATTTAACCTAACGTATAGCATGTAGTACAGATATTTACTGTTTGCTATTAGATAAGATTCTTTTTTAATTCATGTGCCATGTACAAAAAGTACCCATGGGTTTTTAAGACATCAGAGATAATTTCAGTGTTCTCCAGATAAAAGACAAAGCTATATCATAACAAAGTAGCGTGATCTATTTACAGATCAATAACAGTGGGGCACTCTGTTATAACAAAGGTTCATTTTTTAAAACAGAACTCAAGTTTTTTCTCATCATTAATTCAGAGACAGTCAGCATTAATCATGGACATTTTTTAGTCTCATTCTCAATTTCACTAAAGTTAAATAACAAACACACTGTCTTTGTCAGGAATGGTATTAAATCTACCAGTTTCTATGGTTTGGGATAAAATTCCTTAGTGCATCAGTGTAAATAATGACCTCTGCCTTTTAGTGAGATTAAACTACACATAAGACTCTAACTCGTGACTTTTTTTCATGAGACAATGCGTTCATAGTTTCAGTTTACACCATATATTGTAAACGTAGAACTCAAAATGTCCTGGATGACACATGATAACTTATTTGAAAAAAATATTGACATGTTTTTCTCTTTAAAGGCAGTTTTCAGTGTTTTAGCCCAGGAACAACAATGAGAACATCCCAATTCAAAGTATTTTTAGCGAGTCTCTGATTGGACATCCTTGCTGCTATAGCAGTGCCACCAACCATCCGCAGGGTGGCGCCAGAGATGTCATGCTCCAATGAAAAAAGATTGGGAAACACTGAGTTATAGGACAAAATAAGAGCAACAATTGTGTGTAATGTTGGATTTCCATCACTCTCGTCAGGCTCCAGTCATGGCTGATGGGCCTTTCCTGATTTTAGCACCATTAAATCTTTGATTTACTGACTTGACTTTAGATGGTCAGGTTGCTTTGTTAAACTTTTGCGCACTGTAGTACTGGTACATAAATGCAATTTTTTTAAATAAAATAATTCTGGCAAGCTCATTTTGTCTCATTTTTTTTTTTTTTAAATAATAATAAGGTTAATTTATGTCAGACAACTTTTTTTTTTTTTAGGAAATGTACTTGGATCTCCTGACATGTTTCGACTGCCAACTTTCAGTCTTCCTCAAATTTCAAAGTGAAATTTCCTGAAAAAAGTTGTCTACAAAAATAAAAGCCAGTATTTACGTGGACGTTATAGATGATTGAAACTAGTGTTTGTATTGTTTTATTGCAGTTTTTGTTATAAATAATTAGCATCACTCTTGATTCTTTAGCCCTCAGGAAAGACAACGTTATGTGTTGTACTTTTGTGTCTGTACTTACTGTAGTTAACTTTTATGACTTAAACTGGTATAAAAGTGATTAGATAAAGCCTGATGTATTTTTTTTTAATAATTTTTCTTACTCCAAAGGTAAATCAGCGCAATGTTCCTGGTATAGACAATGCTTACTTGGCCATGGACACTGAGGAGGGGGTGGAGGTTGTGTGGAATGAGGTGATGTTCTCCGAGAGGAAGAATTTCAAACTACAAGAGGTATGTGCAGCAAAATGTATGATCAGAAATGGTATTTTGAGTACAATAATGATTTGGTTGTACCTCTACCTAGTGAAAAAAGAAAAAAAAAGTGACTTTGTCTGTTGTGTATTTTCATTCAAGGAAAAAGTAAAAGCCGTGTTTGACAACTTGATCCAGCTGGAGCATTTGAACATTGTCAAGTTCCACAAGTATTGGGCTGATGTGAAAGAAAACAGAGCCAGGGTATGTAGATGAGATGTTTCCTTTGTTTCATATTCACATGGAAGCTCACGGGCCTGTTTTGTTTGACTCATTTGGTCATTTCTCAATGTGTGCAGGTTATATTCATCACTGAATACATGTCCTCAGGAAGCCTCAAACAGTTTTTAAAGAAAACAAAGAAAAACCACAAGACTATGAATGAAAAGGTGGGAAAGGTTCCTCACTTACAGCAGAAATGCTCCAGTTTTGTTTCAATTTCTTTTACATAAAGCTTATTTCTGGTGTACTCGTTCCTCCAACAGGCCTGGAAGCGCTGGTGCATACAAATACTCTCTGCTCTAAGGTAATAGATTACTCTCTGAAGGCAGTAGCACAGAATGTTGTCAAGCATGCGTTTAACCCAGTGGTTACCAACCTTTTCTTGTCTTATCACAAATTTCTGATGACCCTATAGACTTTATTTTTCTGAAATTAGTTTTTTGATTGTGTTTTTCATACTTTGTCACAAAAACAATTTTCATATTGCCTTTTATTTGAACTAGATTTATATTTGAGAAAGTAAAAGTATAGAAAACAGTTGTTGTATAATGTATACGTGGCGTTTTTATTTGAAAAGTAATTATTATTTAAGCTCTTTGACCTTTCTGCCCCTTCCCGCACTGTAAATCTATTTCTGTGATATTATTGTCACTATTGTTTTGTATATTTGTATTATTTTGTGTATATTCTATTATATGTATATGATTGTTTTTCTATTTTTATTCTTTTACTCAATTCTTTAAGGGCTAAACGGGGTATTTGGGGACATTATTTTGTTATGTACGTGTTTACAAAAATCCTTGAATTATGTATTTTTATTTATTATTTAACTGCAAAACAATAATTAAAAAAAATACATAAAAAAATAAATATATATATATATATATATATATATATATATAAATGTAATTTTTATTTACAAGGGACCCAACATGGGGTCACGACCCCAAGGTTTAACCCTTATCCCTGACTTTTTCTTGTATCGCCCTCATGTTTGCAGCTACCTTCACTCCTGTGAACCTCCCATCATTCACGGAAACCTCACCTGTGACACCATCTTCATCCAGCACAATGGCCTCATTAAAATTGGTTCAGGTGAGATTCAGAGGTCATATCATCTAGATTAGGTGTGAAAGTCTTTCTGGACATTTCAACACATTTTCATTCAGCATCATTCACTGTCTGTTTAATGTTTTCTTTACTAATTCAGTGGCTCCAGACACGATCAACAACCATGTGAAAACATGTCGTGAAGAGCAGAAGAGCCTTCATTTTTTCGCTCCAGAATACGCAGGTGAGATGGTGCGTTGGTGTAATACTGGCACCTTTAGGGTGATCCGCAGTGTTTCTATGGTTATTGATCGACTCCCGTCTGCTTTCAGCTGTTGCCAATGTTACCACAGCCGTGGATATTTATTCCTTTGGGATGTGCGCCTTAGAGGTGAGACGAAGCATCATTCTGTTCAGAGCTGTGTAAGATTGCCTCATAAGTAAACAAAAGAACTGTCAGTGTGAAACTAGTAGTTGCTGATGATAATTAGAGCCCAGGCTGAATTTCTTGGGTATGGTTTCCATGGTTTTAATCACACATTCGAGAACATTTATTCAAACGGTTAATTCATGAAAGCTCATCAATTCATGAAATTAAAATAATATCAAGCAATGTTAAATGTAAATTAACTTCATTTTAATTTTCCATATTGGAGGTTCTTAAGTCATGGGCCGGTACCCAAAAGTGGGTGATGGACCTTTTTTCAATGGGCCACCATTGTTTACCTGGGAGAAGAAAAGTGTCAGTTTTTAAAAAAGTGCTCTTTATTTACATGTCAGTGTGTAAAAGTAAGTTAAAGCAAATAGTTTACAAAGCGCAGTGATTTTCAATATTTATCTACTGTCTGGAAGTCAGAAAACATTTGCATCTTTAAAGTCTTTTAAAAATTGCTTTTTTATATTTACAGTTCATAGACTTAAAAAAAAGGAAAAAGGCTGCTTATTTACATTTAGTCAAATTCATAGCCATTGCTGTTTTTGTTTCCCTGCTGACATCATCTGTAATATCTCAGGTTCAAGCAAAATATCTTTTTACTAAATGATTGAAGAAGTTGATTTCTAGACTGGTTATCAGTTGGTAATAGTGTCTCAAAGAAAGACATGGTGAAAGTCTGTTTGAAACCCCAATATCTGGCAGCGAAGTTACATTTACACAGCTCTCGTCTAAAGTAATAATTGTTCTCTATGTGGACTGAATACTGTAACTGTTTGACCCATCTTTGTCCTATTCCTTTTTCAGATGGCTGTGTTGGAAATCCAGAGTAATGGAGATTCATCTTATGTCTCTCAAGAAGCCATAAACAGTGCCATTCAGTCGTTGGAGGACCCGCTCCAAAGGGTCAGTGATGGTGCTTCGAATTGAATTGTGTGCAGATCATTTAACTTCCTGATGTCATTTCCACTCCTGATGTTTTTACAGGAATTCATTCAAAAGTGTCTGGAAGTGGACCCCAGGAAGCGACCCACGGCCAAAGAGCTGTTATTCCACCAGGCCTTGTTCGAGGTGCCCTTACTCAAGCTGCTGGCTGCACACTGCATCGTTGGCCACCAGCGTGAGTACACACAGAGCTAATGTGGCCAGATACTTATTCTGATGCAATGTTTGTTTTGGCATGAAAAAAAAACTGGGTGTAAGGAAAAAATGGCAATAGTTCAATGCTCGATTATTGTATCGATCCGAAAAAAATGTCCAAATCAAAATTTTTAATCATGTTTTTTAACGGGAAAAAACATTTAATTGCGCTAACGCATGCATAGCATGGAAACGCCCAGTCACTAGGTGTCAGTGAATCACATCAGACCTTGTTAGACTACCTCACTCCTCAAAGCATTTTAGCTTGGAACATACTGGTCACTATTATATATGTAAGTCTCTACTTTTTTTTCTTCAGAATTTAATCAGAATCTGTTGTAGAAGCCAAACTTTAACTTTTTTGAAACATTTATTTTGACTATTTGATAAGCATACCACTTGTTTTTGATATTAGTTTTTGAACTAGTTAGTTACCATTTACTTGTTCTCGCAAGTTTAAAAAAAAGTAAATAAATTGTATTTCATACCTTTTTGTACTTTATAATTATTGATATTGCGATCTATATCTTATTGTGAATGCACACCTCTAGTAGTGACTAATTATTCTTCTGCTGTGATGAGTTAAGCATCCTCTCTGATTTATTTGTGCAGACTTGATTCCAGAAAATGCTTTAGAGGAGATGACAAAGAACATGGACCCCAACCTGATCATTGTGGAGGCAAAGGAAGGAGTTCAGATGAAGTGAGTCAGCATCTGTCCTACAGTAATATAATAAAGGAGATTAGATCTTAAACTTTGGTTATCACTGCATCAGATCTGTAATTGTTGGAAGATTTTCTTTGTACTCTTCTACTTTGACGTATCCGTTAGCTAACAGTATCTCTCCCTCATCAGACTCTCTCAGTTTCCTGCTCTTGAGTTGGACAAGTTCCTTGAAGATGTGAGGTAAGAAACATCAGCTCAAGAGCCTTCCTCAGGGGCCTCATTTATAAAAGTGTGCCTAGGTAAGGACACTTCGGCTGGCGTACGCTAAAAACCAGGAAGTGCGTACAAATCTTTATAAAGAAGGGCGCACGTACGTCCCTTGCCGGTTTCCGTTTATAAATCATAATCAACTCAAAGGTTGGCGCACGTGAAGAAATACCTTGCTCTGCCCATTTGGTGCTCATAAAAGATGTGGTAAACGCCCTAAATGAATATTCATTAATCTGAATTTGTGATGTGGAGGTATTAATTGTTGCAGTGGACATACGCAGGAGAGCGTATTGTGGTGACAGTGCGCATTAAAAATGATAGAAAGGCAGATCGCGTTGCGTTGCCTCATCAGACTGTGACAGGTGAAAAATAAACGATCACACATAAAAGCGGAGGAGAAAATGTGGATCACTCTCCACAGAAAGAACGTCTGTTCAACAGGTGGAGGAAAGGGGCGGAGCTCAGCCTCACAAAAAGGATCAATGGGAATCCCCTCTGTGTAACGGAGGTGGGACACACACACAGATGCACTGTATGTGCGCCAAAAACATGGGATTAAACTCTGCAGCAGCTCGTCTTCCTCCCACTGCAGCCTCTTCCTCCCTCCCGCAGCACCTCGTCCTCACGGGGGTCTCGCCTCTCGCTGGTCTTTGAAGATCCTCTCCCCCCGGTGTATCCCATGCGCTACTTCCTCCAGCAGTACCAAATAAGCCACTGTGTGTCTTTAAGCATTAGAGTATTACGCATTGATCATGTGATTTTGATTATTATTATTATTATTATTAATATAATAACGCACGTCACTCACTCCCTGCAGGCGTCAGTATAATTTTTTCCTCCTCCGTTTTTGCAAATGCATCCTTCAAATAATGTGTTGTGAAATGTTCAATGTGTTCGATTATCTCACACAAATTGTATCAATTTCACAGAGCTGTCTTTAATTTCATCCTTCTCCTGTTGGCATCGGAGTTTCCCGTTTCTCATGATTTTGTGCGTACCGTAGGGTCAGAGCTGCCGTGGAGGTGCGCACATTATCTCGCCAGGTTTTTTTTTTTTTAAATCCCAAGCTTTGCTTATATGTGACGTACGCTTTCTTTTGTACAAACGCTGTATTTATAAATGAGGCCCCTGATGTCAAGGTTTAGACTTAAATTAGAAACGAGGTGAGGAAAAGTGAATAGTAGGGTTGTAACGAAACAGTTAACTCACGATACGATATGAAATTCGATATAGGGCTCATGATACGAAGTACTCACGGTACGATATACTTTTTTTTTTTTTTTTTTTCCAAACGTGTAAGAAATACATAAAACGATTAAAAACTGTTTGACTGTAAAAGTGTGAGACAGTGTGTGAGAGCGTTTGCTTCACAAATAAAGAATGAAAACAAATGTACCAATCACTAACTGTTTTTTTTAAATTTATTATTTCTCATTTGTGGAACATAAAAGGTTTAAAGCTGCATTTTGGACCTGTCAAAACATTTTCGGCACCTGCTGTAACTTAAAGAAGGAGATAAAGTTGATCAAATAAAGCAGTGATAATATTTATGATGTTCTACATGAAGTATCAACACTCTATACGTGCTTTAACATGGTGGTATACACTTCTATCAGTTGTAAATCACCAAGACAACAGGTAGGATAGCATAAAAAGGATACATGAGGATTAAAAGCATTGTTAAAAAAAATTCTTATTATTTAGCAAAATCTTCTTACGTTTCTTGTGAATAGTAAACTTGCGTCATCTAACGAGGTGATGTCCTTTGTGTCGTATCAGGAACGGGATCTATCCCCTGACTGCTTTTGGAATGCCGTGTCCTCAGCAGCCTCAGCAGGAGGCCGTGAAGTCCCCCATAGTTCCTCCGTCTGTGAAGACCCCGACCCCTGAGCCAGCTGAGCTGGAGACCAGGAAGGTAAGATTTTTACTGAGCATCAGACTCACAGGTTTCTAACAATCGTCTGCGAGCAAACGTTTTTATTAGGGGCACATTTGCAATGTTGAAAATCATGGATTTTAAATGTTGCAGTAGCTCACTTAATGTTTGATGTTACCTGTGCTGTGTGACGAGCATAGTGGCTGTGCTGAATTCATCCTAATGATGAAGGCCATTCCACTCCATTACCTTTTTGTGGTATCAGAGTGGAATGGGAAACATTAAAGTTGATAGATAGGATTTGTCTGCTTTATTAAGCAATACGCACTTTGTATTTTAGTGGGTAACAACTTTAAAGTCACATGTTTTACTGTAACAACAGTTTTTCTTCTGTTGCTGTAGGTTTTGCAGATGCAATGCAACATTGAGCCTGTGGATGAAGGCACGAAACATCATGTAAGTTTCCTCTTTCTCTGCTTTAAACTGCTTTAGTTATTTTTTAATTTTAACAATCTCATTGTGCTGCTGCTGCTTTTTCAGCTGACATTGTTACTCAAGCTTGAGGACAAACTGAACAGGCACTTAAGCTGTGATTTGTTACCAAGTAAGTATCTCTCCATTTCCAATAGTAGACCACACCCCTAAAGTTGGACTTCATCCAATGCTAAATTGTCTGTGTTGGATTGTAACATCACATTATTACAAAATACATAATACTCGACCATTATTGTGACATTGCTGAAGAAAGTTTTATGTTGAAGCTTTACTAATGCTGAGGTTGGTAAGTGTTAAAATACAATAAGCCTACTTATTAAATTGAGCTTTGTGTGTGTTTGTGCAGATGAGAATGTGCAGGAGCTGGCTGTGGAGCTCGTTCAGCTGGGGTTCATCAGCGAGGTGGGTGGAGTTACACTCAAATATCCTACAGAGCCAATCAGAAGCAATTAGGAGTGTGTATTGCCTGGCATCTGGCAATACGATTTGTATCCCGATACATAGGATATGATAGGATATAATGTATAAGGTGATTATTGCGATTTTTTTTTTATATGTATATATATATATGACTTAAGAAACAACTAATCTCTAAATGTGTACACCTTCATGAGAACATTATGTATGAAATATATTTTATTGGCATATTTTACGCTCAAAACATTGGCTTTAACATGCCATGTGCCAACAACTTAAAATAAAAAAATAACATACAATCTGCCTGTGGCTTTGAAACACACTTTAGTGCAACTTAACTGAGGTATACGCCTAGAACAACAAATAAATGCAGAAAGTTAATACTTTCTTTTTAGATTTTATTGAAAAAACAGATTTGGTCAACATGCCCAGGTTTCAGCACTTCTTTGTGCACTTACAATGTCTAATAATAAATCAATATGGATGCCTTTTGGATCGATCCAAGAATCGATTTTTTTCAGTGCTCCTTGAAGCAATAGCAGTAATTGGTCATGGTATGATAAGTAATGGCTCTAAAATCTAATAGGAGCTTTTCATCAGCCTATCACAAGTTTAGGACCACAGCTCAAAAAAACCCTCAAAGCAGAAATGAAAGAGTCAAAAAAGGACTGGGTAATAAGTTGCTCCGCCATTCTTGCTGATCACTTCAAAAATGACTTTTGGCATTTTGTCTGAGTATTTGCAGAATACTAGTGGTAATGACGCTCCAAGTGGTGAAGATGGCTTCATGAAGACCATCCACTGGAACTGATGTCCTAGTCTTTCCCTTGCCATCATCCTCAAATTGTTCTCCATTACCGAGTGCTTCTGTAATCTTTCATTTCTGTTTTGAGGGGTTTTTTCAGGGTTTTATTTTAGCTGTGGTCTTAAACTTTTGATCCATTAATTAAAACTCTTATTTCAATTAAATTGTTGTTTTCAGTTATAAAGGTTTCAGTCTCTTGCTCCCATTTCTTCTTTTTGCATTTTGAAGCTCTGCTTCGAATCTTAAGATCCACCAGTGCAAAAATGTAAATTATTGCTACTTTGCAACTGCTCTTAATATTTTGATCATGGGTTCTTATGGGTACTTCCAGTCGTTTAGGGCAGGCGTTCTAAACCTTGGAGTCATGAGACACTGGGAGAAGGACATCAGATGCTTTCAAGAAACTAGGAATATTTTATCAACAATTTAAGCACGTTTTCTTTATTTTTACCCTTTTTCTGCAACTACACCAAACTTGCCATATTTTAAGTTATTTCCATCACTTTTTCCTGCCATATTTTTGCTCTTTTTGCAACATTATTCATTTCTGCCACTTCTCCATTAAATTCCAATGCCTTTTCTGCACAGGACATATTATTAGAGGAAAAATCCAACTCACTTGTTGTGGAGCTGACTTTTTACAAAATGTGGAATTTCAACTTTGGCCCTCTGAATGAGGCTAAAGGGATGTATATCACTGTTGCAAAACCATTATAAAGTGACATTTTCATAATACTGCTGTCCCTTTAAGCCAATATTAACATTCCGAAACCATTCTGACACTTTATGGATGGGCTCCAAAAAGCTCTACCATTTATTCCCCCTTATAGACGGCCCTGTTTCCACATGACTGTTCTTCAATGTTCATTTAAATCTTTTATAATGTCCATTCCAGGGCGATCAGCCTCGACTTGCATCCGTTCTCGAAGAGGCCTTCTCAAAGTTCTACAGCAGAAACGGGTCCCTGAACCCAGTGACGGTTTCCTCGTAGCAGAGGACTCGGCAGGCCGTCTATTAGTCCTCCTGGTTCTCCACTAGAGGACCAGCACTGGCTCCAGCTGTGATGTTACAGTAGCTCTGCTGAGGACCAGGCCTCGCTCTGACCACAGGTCCTTCTACCTGTTCTCTGTTTTCTGTGGTGGGGGAAGCTGCCACTGAGTGGTCGCTGCTTTCTATCTCTTTTTGTCCTCCCACATTATACAGCCATCTGCGTCTCTTTGAAGAGAGAAAACACAAGTTGCGACTTAATGGGAAATATACATTTTTGCTTATTTCTCAGCTCTGTCAATAAGTAATCTTTAAAGGAAAAAAAAACCTTAGTTCAGTGTTTAAATTGTGTTTTGATAATTTTACTCCAAACTGTTCAATGGTTGTGTGTATGTCCCTGGCATACTGAAGTGTGTGATATGATGTTGTGTTCTCCTTTACACTTGGAGGTGTGGGATTATGACGACTCACAAATGCATTCATTTTAGTTTGCATCTGTAACTGTGCTCATTAGATAAAAATGTCAAACACAGAAAGTTAAAGCGATGGTTAAAATATTAAGTGGAAATAATCAGAATATTTATTCGTGATTTCTTTTCCTGAGTTTTTTCACGTTTTTCATTTGAAGCACTAAAGTCAGGGTTTGTTTGAATGTGTATCTTTAAATTACGCTGTTACTTTTCACACAAAAAGGCCAATGAGAGCCTCAGGATGGGCTTTTGTAAGGGTGTTCCAAGCAATCCTGAAAGCTCGTCAATAAATTTAAATGAAATCTGAAAGTAGCCCCCTCGATGAAAGATTCCACCCTAAAAATAGCCTTTTTTTTCAGTTTGTCTTTTGACCACCTTTATCTGTTACTTGTTTGGAGATCTCTGCTTGTTTGCACATCATTAAACCTTCACCTTCTGTTGGAAATGTCCTGTGGCCTCTGGCTCGCGCACACCAGCAGGAGGGGAGATGGAAAACGTGTCATTTTGAGGGGAAACTAAGTCTGGTCCTCTCTATGCTGTGACTACCTTCTGACAGGGTCTGTAGATACGAGCATGCTGCAGCCTGAAATGCTTGTAACCATCTTGTACGCTGGACACTGCTGCTGTTTCTGTAACGCATTCACCCTATTTTTTTTTTTTTTTTTCACTTCCTGAATAAAAAAAAAAACCAAACAAAAAAATACTATTAGCAGCCTGGGTTCTAATGGGGTTTGTCAACTTCTTTGTTTTACTTGTAGTGATTGTTCTGGTGGAACCTCATCAGGTACACAAAGGTTTATTAAGCTCTTAAAATACAAATATAAGGAAACTCACTTGAATTAATTTGATAAACATGTTAATGTACCCAGTGGTTCACGTACACCTGAGAGGGACTCAATTTGATCAAGATCCTAGATAGGTGATGCACTATATCAGTATATTAGGCCTGGCTGGAGCGTTCATATTTCTTGCAATTCCCTACATGGAAACAAACCGAGCAATGAAGGCCTTTATACTTATGTTAAACCACTAAAATTAGGACTTTGTCAACCATTGAAATGATTTACCCTTCTAATATATTGAAATATAATGTAGTTTGAGTTAACTACTCTGTATTATGGAGTTAAAATCATACCAAAACCTCACAAACACAAGATATGTTTTGCTCACGGCCAACAACTAACTTGGTGTGGTGTGCAAATGTAAAACAAACTGATGCATTTTGCAAATAAGAAACGTACCTGTCAAATTAAGCATCATGTTAGTTCAGGCACGCACGGAAGTCAAGCTAGCCCAGCCCCATCAGCTGAGAGTGGTTATTCCCCAATTCAGTTAATCATCCGGTTGACCATGTTTCATGCTTCCCATTGGTTAGAGTTAGTCACGGCGCTGTCTTTAAACCACTGCAACACGTCTACGTCCGTTCGCTTTGTCCGCAAACGCGTTTCAACCCAACCCCCACCTCAGCTCCTCCTCTTCTGTGTAATTAAACAGTGTCTTCTGTTGCCATGTAATGCCTGCGCTTTTGTTCCAGGGGTCCTTTTGACCGCTCTCTCTGTCTATGCCTTTCCATGTAGCTCATGGAAGAGCGATGGGGTGCTCCCTTAGCTTTGGGCATTCCACGCAGCTGCCGTAATGGCAGAGAGGTCCCAGAACAGAGCCTTAACGCCAAATTTAAAGTGCATACTAATAAACATTTTGACTAAAGCGATCCTGACTGAAATACATTTGTTTTACACATAAAGAAAACACGCCTTCAATTACAATTTTTTTTATCCTCACAATTGCACTGTTTTGTACTTGAAGTATGTTTTGTGTATGTTAATACATATTTCTTTGTATCCGTAAAACGTGATATTTGTTTGATAGGTATCCTTATTTGCAAAGCGAAATGCATTTGTTTGTGAGTAGTGTTTTCTATTTGCAAACCACACTGAGTTTGTTTGTGAATCATTAAGCGTGAGTGTTGGTTAGGTTTTGGCAAGAATTTAACTCCAACCTCAAAATTAGCCTCTGATTGAAGATTACTCCTCAAATGAATATTGTAGTTTGACGGCATTGTTTTCTAGGTTATAAAAAAGAAGAAAAAAAAAACTCAATTTAAATTTAGTTTTTTGTCAAGTTAAACTGATTTGTAAATAAATGCTCACAGACAAACAGATGAGACAAAAATGGACGGTTTAGATAGTTTATACAAAACCTGGTCCTGGTACAACAGCAGTGTGACCTCAAGCCTCAAAACATCACTGCTTGAACGAACAATTCTTGGTTCAAAATGTTAAGAAACTGTAGCCCTTGTACGCAATATTCATGTAAATAAAGTCACAATGTGTGCTCGGACTGGAGAGCATTCAAAACAGCTGAATAACACACGTTTCATGCTGACGAACACGTTGCTGTACAAAATTACAGCAGTATGGTAGAATTACAGCCAGACTAAAAAATACTTTGGATATAAAACAGCCTAAAAAGACGCTCTAAATAAAAAGCTACCAAAATGGTGACATCCAGCACGTGTTTTTCAATTCTGTACAGAGTGAGTACAAAAGGAAGAAAAAAAAAATTGACAAAAACTACAAAACCAGTACATAGCACTTCAATTCAAACACATTACTCATTCACATTGAATTTGTCTTTGACTTCCCAGTTGAAAGTAATGTATATAGGCACAGTAATCAATCTTGGGTCAACATTTCTCTTTATCATTCACAACTCCACCACTTCCTGCCTCCTCCAGACGCTGTGGAGCTTTAATCAGTTTACTACATCTGTGGAATCATCACAGCATCGTCCCCAAAGAGTCTCCAACGCTGCAACTGGGAGACGTTGTACTAAGAGGATGCCTATTAACTAGAAATATCCCAAATATGACAGTTCTCATAGCAAAACACTGGGAGTGTAGACTGTAGAAATGTTAATCGGATGAACTTCAACACAACTTTTACTCTGAATTTCAGCAAACTTCAAATAGTCTTGGTTTTATATTTACAGGCACAGACAAGAATATCTTTAAAAAATAAATAATAAAAATGTAGCAATACACAATTACATGTACATTTGAACAGAAATGTGTCTCAAAACTTGTTTGGATTTGAACCAAAATAGATTAAAATTGAAATTTCTATCAACACAACTAGTGAAAACTAAAGATAATTTAGTAAAACCATTTTAATGTTTATTTTTTAACTAAGACAGCTTTATATATATATATATATATATATATATATATATATATATATATATATATATATACGTTTGAAATCACAAATTTAACTCATAATATTACATGTCCCAAGTTCATTTTACAATCCCTTAATATTATTGTGCTGCATTTCAGAGTTCTAGCAAACAATTTCAGGAATTTTGTGCAGAATAACCAATTTATTAATTCTTAAGAGAAGTGGCAGCAACGATTGTAATATCACAAAAATGCATTAAAAGGAGCAAAAATATGGCATAATTCAGAATTAATTAACCAATTAATTTCATTCTTTTTGGATTCACTCTATTGATCGAATTTTAAATGCCAATATGCATTTCACTCTTTATTAGATGTATAGACTGCTGTGTTTTGTCCTGTTTTACTGTATTCGCTGCATGTTGTGCGCACATTTTTCCTCCCTTTAACTCAGTGGTTCTCATCCTTTTCAGCCCACGACCCCAAAATGAAAGGTGTCAGAAACAGGGGACCCCTACTGTACTTGAAGGTGGTTGAAATAAAATTTTAATGTAAATCCTTGTTTTAATCTGAAATTGAAAAAAAATGGTGGAATAGGTGGGGAATTGGGATTTTAAAAACCACATAAATTGGTTAAAAGTTGGAAATTTAGAGTGGCCAAAAACAGACAGAAAAAGTGGTGAAAACGGTTCAAAGTGTCAATATTGGCAAATAATGGGCATGACTAATCATGAATGGGGTTAAATTGGCAAAAATACGAATGTGCAGAAAAGGCATTGAAATTTGATGAAGTGGCAGAAATAATAGTAATATCACAAAAATGCATTAAAAGGAGCAAAAATATGGCAAGAAAACTGATGAAAATAGGTTAAAATATGGCAAATCATAGTGTAGTGGCCGAAAAATTGTGAAAGTATAAGCAAAAACGGGCTCAAATTGTTCAAAAAAATATTCTTAGTTTCCTGAAGGCATCTGGTGACCCCTCTCCCAGTGTTTCCGTACCCTAAATGGGGTCCTGAACGGAAGGTTGAGAACCCCTGTTCTAACTCATCAAAAAGGACAAAAATGTCCCCTTTCTTCCTTACTTTGGCCCAGTCTGTAGTCCTAATGTTATGGATGATCAGTGTCATTTAAACACTGAAGTACAGTTTGTGCAACTTTTGGTGAAATTATTATTATTTTTTTTATTTCAAGAAACTACCATTTTTTTTTTTAAAAGCATTGACCTATTTTTGGCGCCCTCTACATCATTTAAGAAATTTAGAATAACCACTGATAATCAATAGTAAATACTAAAACATCAGCAGTGACAGTTGTAAATGTATTTCTGTAAAACAATTCAACAAATATTGATCAATCCAGTTGATTTATGCAAGTTTGCAGGTGTAACACTTGAAATAAGTCTCAGGTGTGAGGAATAGATGAAACAGGTCAAACTTGATCCAGAAGCAGATTCGTCATGGATCTGCACTGAAGGGTTGTGGCAGTGATGTTGTGCTCCTGGCTTTATACTGAATGTAACCATTAATCAAACACAGCTGCTCTGCATATTAAAGACCGTGTCTCCGAGTGCAACTCTCCATCTCGTGACGTCGGATGTTGAAATGGGAATAATACAGAAGAACGTTAATAAATTAGCACCATCAAGTGCAGAGACAGAAAGGCATTGGACTTTGTGGAGGTTTGTTCTGGTTCCCATCGTGGCAGGAAGTGTTTTCATTTCTTCAGACACTGGTACATCAGCGCCCGTGGATTCAGCATGTAGCGCTCAGAGTTGAGGAGCTTGGTGAGATACTGAGGCACGTGTGGCCGAGGGGACATGTAGGACACGCCTGGGCTGACGGCCATCACCTCTGCGATCTTCTGCTTCATCTCACTGATCTCCCTGTCCTGCTTCAGCACCTTATCTGAGAGGACACACGGCATGAAGATATACACTAGTGTTATGATATTACATGCCTACCATGCACATTTACTGTAGTTCCCTCTCTTATTCACTGTAGCTTAAAAAAAGATAGACTAAAGATTAATGCTCTAACGTAACTTCTGTCTGTAGGGA
Source organism: Gouania willdenowi (assembly GCF_900634775.1). Taxonomy (NCBI): domain Eukaryota; kingdom Metazoa; phylum Chordata; class Actinopteri; order Blenniiformes; family Gobiesocidae; genus Gouania; species Gouania willdenowi. Next base: position 8,930,464 of record NC_041066.1, on the reverse strand, counting down.
GTATGTGTCGTTTTCCGTAGTTACTCCATTTTTCCCTCCAACTCCCACTAGGGGTGGTGGAAAAATCCAAACTTGATTAATCACTACTTTACTATTGATGTTTATTAATCGATTCTTCAATTTCCAAAGATTGATGATTTACATTTTTGTTATTGTAATACAAACCAGACGAGTCCTCCTAATTTTGACTATTTCAACTACACTATACAATACTGTGAGATATTACTCTAAAGACAAGTCAAACAAGAAGACATAGTCATCAACATCCCCCACCAGATTGGTTGTCATTATAACACAACCTTTTCCGAAACGTCCAAAATCTAACTTAGATGTATACACAAGAAAATATTATCACATCAGAATAAAAAATTACTAACGATCCTAAACCTTTTCTAAGAAAAGCTGTCCCCTTTGAAGATCCTTCCAACAGACTAAAGAAAAACGGAACAAGGGCAATAACTATGAGAGAAATAATTGCGCACCTCTCATTTTCGAACTCCATCAAGGTATTGATACCCTGAAGTCACACACCGAATGTGGTTATCCTATCTTAAACGATTTCTAAGAAAAACTGTCCGTTTGAAAATACTTCAAACAGAATAAAAAAGACAAGGGCAATAACTCCAGAAAAAAATTATTCTCATTTTCAAACTCCATCAAGGTATTGATATCCTGAAGCCACGCACCATATGTGGTTATCCTATCTTAAACAGTTTCTAACAAAAGCTGTCCCCTTTTACTTTTACTTTTTAATTATGTTAAATGGAAGATCAACAGTCAGCAAAAATCCAAATTCTAATTGATGATTGTTAGTTATTATGAAAAATCAATTTGTATTCTAAATGAGATTTCACTCATCGGAACCGAATCAGGAAAGTGATTAACCAGCCCCAACTGCCATACATGTTGGGTAATGTATGTATTAATAACTGTCATCAGTGTGGTCGACCTGTCAAACTCTATCCTGTAACCCTAAAATAATGAGTTCTAATGTGGCCCACAAGTTGATTTTAATTCCTTAAGTGTCTGTCAGTTAGCAAGATAACTTGAAAAGTTATGAACAGATTTGGATACATTTTTTAGGAAAATTGATAAATGAAACACAGAACAGGTGATTACGTTTTGGTGATGTTCTGGCTATCAAAAGAAAAAAATAAATATATATACTGTATTTATATTCCAATCATTTCCCATCCACACTGTGGAACTTGTGACGATGTCATAGGTTCTCTCAGAGTCAATGTCAATATGTGGACAGGTAGTCATGGTAACACAGCTCGACATTGACAGGTTGTCATGGTAATCCCGAGTTTACCATGTTACCGTGACCGGAGCGTATTGGCTGAGCTTGAGCTGCTTGGCGGAGGTTTGTGCTCTCCGAGTGCTTTTCTAGTTATTATTAATATTATTAATAATTTGTTTTTGTCAAAGTCCTGACTCAATGATATTGAGGTACCCTTCTTATTTCTGACAATTATTTAACCCTCCTGCACAAACCTGAGGCGATTTCCAGCTGCCTGCGAGCGTCTCCCAGTGCAGAGAACAAGTCCAGTTTGATCCGAGTTTCAGCGCTGAGGTTGTACTCCAGATGTTGAGCTTTCTCCTGCATGGCCGACAGCGTGGACAGCAGCATGTCCGTCTCTTTCTCCACACAGCGGTACTTTTCCAACGCCTGAGACCAAGAAGCACATCAGCAGTGAGAAATAGAGCCAAACTACCAGAGTTCATCACGGCTTTGGTTTCCTTCACGTTCTAAAATGTTTGTGAACTATTCAGGGAACCAAAGCATGACTCTGTAGATTTCTGAGGTTTAGAAAATCCATAACGTTCCACAGAGTGAGTCATTTATTCCAGGGATGTCAACATTTTCTGTAATTCTGCGTCCTGAGCCCAACGTTTGTGTGAGGGCCCAGGTTGCAATTTCAACATGCTTCAAAATCACACAACACAACCACAGACACACAAAAACAAGCAAAGAAAGCAGAAAGTGCGACATGTGAACTGCAGGCCAAAAGAAAACAAACACACAGAAGCCATCTTTAAACTCAAAACTACTAATCCATGACCAAACTGAAGAGAAAACCAAGAACCCGATCACGAGAGACTCACAGACACTTAAAAACTCACAAGTTCATTCCCAAATAAAGTGAATAGATACCTCCACATCCCTCTCTAGATCTAGAACACGACTCTCTTTCACTTGATACTCCAGCTGCAGTTGTTTGTACTCTGTCTCTAGATCTTTAACTCTTTTCCTTAACATTTGGGTCTCACAGTGTTCCTGCCTGGTGTAGGAGACGGAGAAACGACGGGGTTTGTATTCAAAGTGAAGAGCAACAGGTGACACACAAAGAAACATCACAGTTCATTGGCAGTTTGGATTTATTTGGACAACATTCTTTATTTTATTTTTGTATTTTTATGCAGACAAGGCACAAAAAACAACAACCCCCCCCCCCCCAAAAAAAACAAAAAAAACAAAAGTAAATGTCATTTTTAATAAAAAATAACAGTGTTTTAATCCCTCCTCCTTCATTTATATAAGGTCTACCAGTACAACTGAAGTTTTACTACTAGTACTAGTGTGTTCATGTTTTGCTTCATTGGTGCTACTAGTGACTCTTTTTTCTTCACTAGTAAACTGTACACATGCACTAATAAAGCAAAATTAAGTGCGTGTGTGGCTGTTGTAACACAGACTTGGTTGATATCACTAAAATCAAATTTATGCTCCAATGGCTTTCCATATTAAGAGTTTTTAAGTACAGCTTTGGTTTAAAATAAGGATAAGTCCATTTAAAACAGAAAACTTTTATCATAGAGCTACATCATGGTTACTATGGCAACCACATGGAAAGAGGACAAGATATTTTTTTTTACAAACGCCTGCACAGAATACAAATTAAAGAAAAAATAATAATCTTACAAGGTCATTATTTATTTTAAATAAAGTAGCCAATCAGATACGTAGATTTTGTTCAAACAAGAAAATATTTTGAATGTCGTTTAAACACATGATACTTGTTTAGTAATACAATACAATTTTAAATGAAATAGATAAGATCATAATTTTGTATAGTATATACAATAAGACGTTCCAAAATTAAAAACATTATTTCACACATTATTCATTAAGATACTAATTGATTTCATTTCAGGATATTGCTAATGCAATATTAGATTGTTTAATATGGAAAGGTAGAGCAATGATAGAAAAGAAGAGGAAGAAAGTTGAGTAAAAAGGAATAAATTTATGATCCTGATGACCTTGGAATAATAATAGGATGAAATGCGACTTCATTTTTTCACATTATGGAACAAGTTGTGGTTTCCCCCAGCAGATTTCAGTGATATCGATTTTTTTCACATACATGTATCCCTGTGGTGATACAATAAAAGGAGCTTTTGATGTTTGCAGCTAGCGCACAGTAGATGCAGGTTTACGATGAGTCACAGCAGGATGTGAGATGTTTCCTACCTGTTTGTCAGACTTCTGGCCGTGTTCGCCGCCTCCTCCAACATCTGAGCCTGAAGCTCAGCCAACTGTTTCTCAGCGGCCAGTCTGGCCTCTGCCTCTGCTCGGGTTTTCTTCTCCAGCATCGCGCTCGTCTGTTTGTCTCTCTGCTTGTTTTTAGTCAGTCCTAAAATCCTAAAGGAATGGATTTAAAAAAGTAGCATGTAGGGTACAGCTATTCACAAATAGACTCCTTTGGACATCAGAAAGCTTCAAACCAACATAAATGCAAAGCAGGCCTCTCATCACCGTCCTCATATTATGCAGTCACAGGAGAGCACCTTCCTTTGGAGGAGTGCAGCATGTCTTATCAAAGCTGCTGCTGATCTGCAGTTAAAGCCTCAGGCTGCTGCTGCATGTGGCTTTGATGTGATAAATGTGTTGGGAGGATGAGGCAAGAAAACCAAAATCACTCCATCTTTATCTTTTAAAATACAGTTAAAGTAAGTGTTGATGCCTGAAACACTTCACTTAGGCTCCTCCAATTGATGTTTAGAGAATAAAGTGAAAATACAAATGATATGAGAAAAAGAGGGAAAATAAATTAAAGAAATAATGTGTTAAAATAATGTGTAAGAAAAAAAAAAGGAGAATTTCTGTGTCAGTCTGAGCCTAGTATGCCACTCATATAGCCAACCGTGATGGATTTTATTTTTAGTGCAATGTCAGTGGATAGGATTTATTAGCCAGTAGGAGCAAAGCATAAAGTCACATGACTGGTGTACTGATGAAATGAAACGTTATGAATACATAAATAAATAAAAATGAAATTTAGAGATGATGAGAAACACTTGAACACACCTGATTAAAGGAACCAGAGTTGGTGTTATGTATCTACTGGTGCCCCTTGTTTCTTGTGATCAACTTTCTGTGTGTTGACGGCTGCACTTATAATGTATTGTAGCGCTATTGAAATTAGAATAATTTTTTATTTTATTTTTCTGCCCTGAAAAAAACTGTATATATATATATTTTTTTTTTTGTAAAAGTCTCTAATCATAAATGATTTAACATGTATTGTTAGAAAACTTAAAAGTAAGCAGGCTTTTTATGAGCTGAAACAACCACAGACTCCATGAAAACAGGAGCAGTACCATAAAACTGTTAGAAATCACATGGAATACAAGCTAACATAAACCCTAAAGCACGTGTCAAACTCAAGGCCCGGGGGGCCAAATCCGGCCTTTTAGAGCATCAAATTCGGCCTGCTCGAGAAAGTAAAAATGATAGAAAAAACATGAAATATTTTGTAAACTACATTTTCAGTGAAATGGTCCCAAACTTTTGACACTTTAGGTTGGTTTTTCTTCTGTTGCACAATTCTTCTTCACAATGTAAATGGTGCAGCGACACTATGCCCAGCAGTTCATGTATGGGATTGCAGCAAAAAAGAAGCAGAAAGCGGCCTGATTTCATCATGAATTTACATTAAATTATGAGTACACGCACATTTATGTAGTCAACATTATCAATTATGTTAGTAATCATTTTTGCATTATTGTATATGTTACACACATTGTGGTTGGCTCAAATCTCGAGACGGTCTATATATTTATTTCTACTTTTACTATTTCTACCCATGATCTAACGTCAGCTTTCTAAATATTTATATGATGTATTGATGCTATTGGGTTATTTTATTCACTGATGTAAAGTATTAAACACCCACAGACAGAATGGAGTAACACTGGCTTACTCACTTGCTCTGCAGCAGAACATTGGACTGTCTGAGCAGCGACACTTCAGGCCTCAGGCTCCTCTCACTATTGGTCAGGTTGCAGATGTGACTGCGCAGCTCCTGCTCGCTCTGTCTGCTTGTCTGCAGCTCACCCTTCAGCTTCCTCAGCTCCTGCTCCAGCCTGACACATCAGGAGTGACTGATCAGTGTGAGTGGAACGACATCAGGCTTATACCTGAAGTGAAAGGAGCGTTGGCCTTACTTGCTGATCTGCTCCGTGTGGTGACTGGGAGCTGCTGATGAGGTGCTCCTGTCTGCTGCTGCTGCTGCTGCTGCTGCTGCTGCGTCCCTGTTGGGGCTGATTGTTTTGGAGCTGGTTCTCTGCTTCTTCTCCGACCTGCCTGCAGGAGGTGACGGAGTGTTTGTGCTGCCTTGCCGGCCTTTGGGTGAGGAGCTTTTGGTCACCCTTGTGGATTTCCTTCCCTGCTCCTCTTGAGGTAGATTCTCTGCAGTTGTAGGTGAGTCTGTTCCTCCAGCTGGACTGTGGGGAACATCTTTGGACTCCACTCCAGCTGATTTGGCTGATATGGAGGATGAAGATGAGAATGAGGATGGTGACGGCCGCCGGTTTAACTCGGCTTGCTTCGCCTCCTGAGAGGCCTTCTCCACTATCCTCTCCTCACTGCGGATCTGGAGACAGTCCACCGTGTTTGTCTCATCCTGAGCGGTACCGTTCTGACACTGGTACTGACTGGACTCAGGCTTCGTCTTCCATTTGGAGCCTGAAGAAGAACCAAACCAGGAGTGAGGTCAATTATAATTGTAATTGCGTAATTGATTCATTACAAATATGACGTAATTAGAATTGTAATTCTAATTTTTAAAAATCAGTTGGTGTATTTGTAATTAAATTGTAATTGATTTCAGATAATTGACTTTGTAATTGTAATTGCCATGAAAATTCTCTAAAAATTTTCAATTATGATTTCCCTTATTTTACCATTTAAAAAAAAATTGAATCGAGGGGTATACTGACACAAAAAAGATTCAGATGCCCACACCATAGATATTAAAACCTATATTTTCATTGATTAGGAAGCCTAACAAGGCAACCAAGACATGAGAAACAAATGACATGATAGATGATATTATTTAGTGTATTTTATAGCTGATTTACTAACCCGTTATCATAAGAGGTGCAAACTGAAATCTAACACAAGAGGAAGGTTGACTTTTAATACGTTGTTTATTTCAGGCTCAGTAATTGTGATTAATTGTATTTGAACTTTAGTAAGTGAGAACGTAATTGTAACTGACTTTCAGGAGATAAAAAATAATTGTAATTAAATTGTAATTGGAAAAATGCTGGTTACTGTAATCATAATTGAATTGTAATTGCACGTGAATAATTGAAACCATATTTGGAAGTGAAATAAGTAATTGACCCCAACCCTGAAACAAACATCGCAGTTCAAACTATCTTACCACTCAGATCTGGTGTCTGCAGCTCAGCTCCTCCATCAGTAATAGCATAAAAAAAAAAATTCAATCAATACTCAACACAATGTGAACTAGCTGGTATCAATGATACTGTGATGTGATTAGAACAAACATAGCTACACTCTGTGCATCAGAGTCTGCATTGGTTTACACATTAGGCTCAGATTACTCATCATGAGATGTGTAGGTACAGTATTGGTTTTACTCTTGATTCAGTTGGTTGGAGCAGGATTAAAGAATCTGTAAGAAACTCATTCTCTATGAAAGTGGTTCTCCTTGAGCCCTAACTTGAGGGTCTGTGAAATAAGTAATATACATGAACAAATAATTTTGATCTTAAAACTATTATTCATGTTGTATCATTACAAAAGTGCATAGAAAACATATGGGGAAAAATGCACTAATAGAATAAACATAATTTACAAGAAGAGTGTATGGAGACTGGACATGATGCACTGCTGTGTCACTGTGAAGTTGAAGTAGAAGCTATATATCTTCTTTTTTTTTCAAATAAATGTACACTTTTTTTGTGGTATTACCTTGAAACTGTAATTTTAGATCAAATCATAGTGCATGCCTCACAGATCAATACATTGAACATCATTTCGTCCACAGAAAAAAGAAAAAAGTTGAAATTGCTGCTTAAACTTTTTTTTTCTTAGTGTTTTATATCATTCTTACTGTGATTTCTTGGCAAATGATTATTTTCAGATTTACAAAGAAATTGAATATTTTGTGGCGTAAGGTGATTTCACAAGGAATACAGAGAAAAAAATACCACAAAAACTGTGTCAAGCCAATCACTGTCATCCTTAACTGGTGAAGAAACACAAGTAAGAAATTGCGGTAGGAACAATGTAAAAACATTTGCATCAGTTTATGGGACTCCACATCCCACAATGCAATGCACAAAAGTTTTTCACGTAAATGTCAGTAAGAGAGTGGAGACCAAAACAAACTTTTGAGCAGCGATTTCAACCTTTTTCCTTTCTTCTTGAAGTAAATTAGGTTCGATTAACTGGCCTATGAGGATCACAGGGATCACTAGGATTTTATCTAATAAAAAATGTATTGTGGATAGCAGCATTAAAACACATTTTATGTCATATACGATAAAAGACTAGTACAGGTACTCTTTAAGTTCATTTCTACTACTAAGATCTTAGATATTTAGGTTGAAATGTTCAAACAATAGATCATTTCAAATGTCTTTAGAGCAACAAATGGCAGTAAATTTTGTTAAATGGATGTGAGGGTTATGAGGGAGAAGAAACCCTGTTCTACGGTTTTTATTCTGTACAGCAATGCATTGAGAGGGAAAAAGGATAAAACTGGGTAAGAGTTACTGATAAGAAAAGGCTTGTACAGTAATCACACATTTATTTGAAACAATCAGTTCCAGTTATAAGATTCCCAGGCTATCTGGGTTTTTATTTTTATTTCCATTTACTTTCTCACAGCAGCAGGCCAAAGTAAATACTCACCAATGCTGAGTCTGGATCTTCTGCAGGTGCTGTGATTAATGTAGATTTTATACTCTATGGGTGTCCAGACATGCCAGTGGCAAAAATAGCTATCTATTTAAAAGGTGGGCAGTGGATAAAACCTAATTAGGGGCTTGACTTATTATGATGAAAGTTTTCCAATTTATAATGTACTTTATAAGGATTACTATAGTCAAATAGTCAAGTAGCCTGTTGCTCATGGAAATAAAATGGTAGTATTCTTTCCATTAAGAAATGCTGTGTGGTGCTATATGAATGTAATACATTTGAATAAAAGTCACAGAAACACTGAACATAAAGGTGAAACTTCCTGGAGTTTTTTGGTTCCGCAGACGGAGGTGTTAATGATGTGTGATGCAGGTGTGGAAACTCACCACTGCTGCCATCTGTGCCCGTTTTGGAGTAAACCTGCAGGCCCGGAGGGAGCGAGTGCTGGAGGAGGTGCATGTGGAAGTCGTTCTCGCTCTGCACGGCTTTCTGTATGCGCAGCTTGAAGATGTTGGTGAAGTAGCAGGTGGCATCAAACCCCAGATAGACCACGGGATACCCAATACTGAGAGGAAGCGTGGAGGGAAAAGTTTTTCAAAGCTTCTACATTACTTACATGGCTATTTTTTTCTTAGCGGTTACAGTTGATGTGCAATTTTGGAAATATATGATACTGAGTGACAATGAATCATGTTTTAAGTACAGAAATCAAATATAAAGCCAATTCTCATTAGGGAAGGCTACAAAGGCAGAAATAATTTAGCTAATGTATTGACATTGACTGCAGCAAGTTTGGTGAAAATAATAAACAATCTGAATTTAATGGTGAACCGCACACATTTCCACAGCAGCAGTGTTTATTTCTATAAACGTATTTCTCAGTTATGACAGGAGAGACATGGATGAATAAAGTGTGAATGTTTCCACAAAATCATTTAAAAATCTCCTGAATCGCTCAAATAACACTATTTAGAGAGAAAAAACTAGAACATGGTACACATTCGGGCATAGTGAATATAGCTCATATCTTCATATTCATTTTAGACTTTACACGATCACCGATCTGATCATATGAATTCAGGTAGTTTTTTTTAGGTACCGACCCAAATCCTTCCGTACTACTGATACAGATTCACGGAAAATCAAACTGTACCATGTTTTGGGACCTAAACGCAGTCTTGTGACTGTGAGGTAGTGGAAGAGTTGAAGAATTTCCATGCAGGACCTGAACATAACATTTGTTGTGTGTGTGTGTGTGAGTGCGTGTCCCTTAAACTGTGAATAAATGCCCTAGTTGCTTGACCAGTGCGCGGAGTGAGGGAGCGTGTGTGACCGGAACAGATTGATTATAAGCTGTATGCTGTTTTTGAGTGATTGGCAAAATAAAGGTTGCAGCTGTTGTATTAAACCGGAGTCTCATGTCATACTCAATGACTGCTGTGAAGCAAGGGTGGTAAAGGGCGCATGTTAAGCTAAATCAACTTTTCTGTGCTTTAAACATGATAAAAGTGCTATTTGGGCTTCATACACATGCCCGAAGTGTTGTGTTCATTGATTCCCTCAATCGTTAGTTAGAGGGTGATTTGCTCCTTTCTTACTGCACTGTGATTGACATGTAAACAGACACGCCCACGAAGGTGAGCATGTCAGCGTCCTTTGTGCAGTGCTATGTATGTATTTTCTACAGTCTATGTATGTACCGGCGAACGCCCCGCCCCCACACTCTGTCTCGTGTTTATAAAGCAGCATGAGCTCGGCTACGGAGTGGGTGGGAGGAGGGCGGGCCGTCCTCTGGCCCTACGTCACCGTGAAGGGAGGAGGAAGTCAGTGTCCCATCTATAGACACGCCCACTCATGAATATGCATAAGTAGGCCGCAAATCAGCTTGTGTAGAGTTGCTCAGAAAGTGACTTTTCAGAGGCTAAAACTCTGGAAAACAGGTGAGGTTGGGAAAATAAACATTAAATACTATATTTTTGGGGTTCTTAGAACAAATGGAGATGGGTGAAAAACAGCATGACATGGAACCTTTAAGCCCGAAGCTGAGGATAGCTTCAGCTCCCGGAGTGAAGTTAGACTCGCCCGAGTGTTTTGAACTCTGTCTGAAGATGAGACGCACTGGAACTACGTGAAGCCTCCAATAGCATTAGCATTAGGAGCAAACACATATTTCCTGACAATGGCATCACACACACACACACCACCACCCTGAAACGGACAGAAGTCTCCGGTATGAAAGCGAAAGTAAATGCGAGTGCATTGCTTCACTCTAGGCTCGGCTGATTAAACAAAAGAAGCATGCACACGCATACACACACACACACACACACACACACACACACACACATATACACTAACAGCAAACGTTGCCCTCGCTTTCAGAGCCAGTAGACTGGGGAAGAAGCCCGGTGCTCAGCCGCTTCGCTCCAACTGATCGACATTTTTGCCGTTTGCTCATATAGGTTTTTCACCTTTGTGTACAAATGTGAGTGAAATAAAGCCGTGTCACGTAAAGCAAACAACTCTTTGGTGTAAATGAGACGATAAAACAAGTCAATGGGAGCGTCTACAGAAAATTTCATCACAACAATTACGTCATTGATTGGATCGACAAATTAAGACATTACAGCCGATCACATTAAATCCATAAAATGCTAAATATCGGCCGATCCGATAGAGCCAATCAGATCGGTGTAAAGCCTAGTTCATTTCATGATTGTGCATTGAAGTTTAGTTGAGACATATTTGCATTAAATGTACAAACCAGTGTGCAGCAAAGAGATGAGACAGGTTGGCATTAGACGATTTAAGGTCTTTGAGTCGAAGCGAAGCCTCGGTGTACACAAGCAGGATCCAGAGGGACACTGTTGATATACAGATACCCTTTTCTACAGGGAAAAATAGAAAAAAAATACTATAGTCACTAGAGAAGTGTGGAAGGTGTGGGAAAAAAGAGAATACAGCAGATAAAGGACCCACCTGTGTGCCATATGTAATTGAATAGCACATATGTGCTCGCCACGAAAAACAGCCAGTGCAAAGGTACGAAAATTAAACAAAAGATATCCAGTGTGAAGGCAGCACAAACGAAAACAACACAAATAACCTGGAAATGACACAAACAGAAACAGAATCAGTTAAATCAGCATGTGCAAAATGCAGATGGCCTGCATGTCAGACATCAGGACTAAAGCACGTGTAGGAAACCAGTCCTCACCAGCCCGTGGCAGTGGAAAGTGGTGTACACACTCCCAAAGAAGAGCCAGCAGGGCCACAAGTACTCCAGTCTGAATTCAAGGATGAAATCTGCCAGCAGTATTAACGTCCACATCACCATGAACTTCAGGAAGGTGTATGCACTGGAAATAAAACAAGGCAGGACAGAAAGCCTTTGTTACATGTGTGTGTGTGTGTGTGTGTGTGCTGTGCTCAAACACAAAAGGCATTTTTAGATGGAGCTAATCCTCCTTAAAGGCTTCAAACACACACACACAAACATCACGCTAATGCAAAGCAAAGCTACTAATCAGACGCACAGTATTGCATCTTAAACACACAGAGCCATTACACAGAACGATGCACGCTCCCTCAGTCATTTTATGAGGCTGCAGCCACATTGCCAACAGGAGCTCCCTCCTTTGTTCTGCTCCTACATAGGCTGCTATCACATCACCCCTTTGTTTGGTTACCATGGCGATATTTCATCCGGAGGAGGGAGGGACCCTCACAACATCTGAAATCTTACAATAAAAAAAGCTTATCTGCTTTTTTTTTTTTTTTTTTTTTTTGGGGTGGGGGATTTCACTTCCATTGTCACACATATAACCGAATGTTCTTATTTTGAATACATTAAAAAGGCAGATCAATATCATCAATGCAGGTGCATAATAAACAAAAGGTGAAGATATAGTATCTTAAAAAAAAAAAAAAAAAGAAATAAAGGAGAAAAATACCTTTTTGGGAAAAACTTCAATTTAATTTTATGGTGTAATTTGTTTATTTTTCAGTAGTTGTCACCATATGTAATAAAAAGGACATAAATTGAAGATCTAAAATTGTTGATAATTTCTACTTTGTTATTGATAGTTTAAGGTGTTTTGAGTGTTCAAGCTCATATGACACCCACATTTACAGTACGTGGGATTTAAATAAAACTACTGTTAATGTGACTGTGTTTATCATTCCTGTTTTGGACTGAGCTGGAATAGTCTCTTGCATTTGATGACATAAGCCAATGGTTGCAGCTCTTAGATAATCCATGTTTTTTTGTTGTTGTTGCAAAAACATGCACAAATGAAAATAATAATAAAAAAATAAAAAAAAAACAAACAAACAGTTTGGCTTTATTTTCTTGGCAAATTGTCTATTTAAGCTCAAAGACACAGTGGTAAAGTATTCCCAGTCTATTTAGTGTTCAGACAATAATGATGGAGGATGCAGAAGGCCAGTCTCCAGTCTCTCTCTCTCTCTCTGTGTAAACAATGCAAAGTGGGCGCTCCTGAACGCAGCACCGGGTTTATTCTAACAGGACCGAAGTGTTAGAAATAAAAACCGAGGCGTGGGTGATGGGGATGCGACGCAGACAGGTTGATCTCGGAATGACGACGGCTGACACAAAGACTGGCCACCACAACAAAAGCGTTTGGACGTGTTACCTCTCAGACAGCCGCTCGGTGATTTTCAGCTTTCTCATTTTGCGGAGCCTGTTCGCGTCCACATATCGTTTCTTCATCTTATGGCTTCAGCTTCCTCTGCGCTGCCCTTTAACGCAGCAGCAGCAGCAGCAGTGACGGAGGAGGAATATAATAAAATGACATTCGATATTCAAATAAATTAATGAATTAATAATGCGGGCAGAAAGAGAGAAATAAATAAAGCAGCACCAACCAGAGCCGTCCTCCTCCTCCTCCTCCTGGTGGACGAGGACGTTCACTTCAACCTGCGGTGATGTCTGCCAGCATCTCGGAGGCGACTGCGCATGCTCAGTGGAGCTTTGCACAGACAGGCCTTCATCATCATCATCATCATCATCATCATCATCATCACACTGTACACGCTGTACAAACAGGTTGTTTGTATCAATAACACGATCATACAAAATATGCTGGATCACAAAGAGTATATGGGATGCCAAGTGTAAAAATGTTGTATAAAAGTTGTAGCTAACATATTTTCATTATTTATCTCACTTTTCTCATATTTAGCACATTTTCCTACATTTAACACAACATTTAGCCACATATACACAGGTAAAAAAAACAAAACAAAACAAAAAAAAAAAACATCAAATCTAAATATTTAAATCTAAATCTAAATGGTATATATCTAAATGTCAAATCTATATCTAAATATTTAATCTAAATCTAAATTTTAAATCTAAATGTACAATACTAATACAACTACATGCAAAACAATAGTGACAATAATATCATAGAAATAGATATACAGTGCAATAAGAGGCAGACAGCTCAAAGAACTCAAGTAATTATCATTCTTTTTCAAATTAAAACACCACATACACTCTCAAACAACTGTTTTCTATACTTGCACGTTGTGTTAAAATAAAATGCAGTATAAAAACAGTCACTTTGTTCACCAATCCTGGCTGCTCTAAATTTGTAACACAGCATAACAAACATGATAAAAAATAAACTTAATTTAAAAAAAAGAATGTCTCTGCGGTCACCAGAAGTTTGTAATATAAAAATGGGGTCACGACAAGAAAAAGTTTGGGAACCACTGAATAGCTCCCATAGTTAAGATGTAATAGCAAACGTGGAACAAGATCCAGACATGATTGAAAAGTAAACAGAGTCTAAGAAATATTTATATCTACATATCAAAATAAATATGTATATAAAATATTCACTGTTCTCTTTACCGGATATTGGTAGTTATCTGGAACAGTGATCCTGATCATGTTACAATGATCATTAACACTTTAAAGGCTTGGAAGAAATTTCTATCCCCATTAATAACAATACAAATGGTGCCCATACAAAATGTATGGGTACCATTATTTTTTTCCCGAAAAATCGCAATTAAATGCGCAATCTGAATCTGATTCTAGTGAAACTCAGTGTGTTAATAAGTGAAGACCCAACCTGACATCACTAAGTCCAATTTTTTTAAACTGATCCAGAATCAGTATATTGATAAAATAAATAATAATAAATAATAACATAATAAACACTGGCAAAAACATAGCCTCCTTGTCAGAGGTAGTAAATAAATGTCTCTGATGATATATATATGTATAATACATACATGAAAATAGAAGTATAATATACAATGCATACAACGTACAATCAAAAAGCTGTTATAGCAATTATTACACTATAATTTAGTGTGCTTTAGCCAGTGCTTTATTATTAATATCTCATTTACAACTAATGACACACAGAGGCTCAACTCACTTTATCAGAATAAAGTACTGCACAGTACACACAGAACAACAGCTTGTACCCTGCCACGATAAGTTACTGACCCTACACTGTAGCTGAGAATTACAAAACAATAAATGATTTTATTAAAAAAAAAAAAAAAAAAGAGCTTTTACTGCTATATTTGTTGTTTGTTCTCATGTTTGTTCTTTAAACCGGTGTTCATTTTCCTCTCACTGTAGTCTTTGGCTGGGAAAGGGCTAGCAGCTGCTTGTTGTGCAAGTCTTCCAAAAGCTGTCACAAATGTTTCCATGAGGCGTCAAGGACACTAAAAAAAAGCAAGAAACTCTAATCATCAAAATTACTGTACATATTTGTTGTTTACATAGTTCAGTTTTCTCCTTCATTCTTGACCGCTTCACTTTGCCACATGGGGGAATATTTATTGTGTGTTTTAATGATACACAGTGAAAATACAGAGCTGACATCCTCCACTGACAAACAATGATGTTTCACTGGCACCCCGCTATCTTAATATTGACTGATAAATGTCCTTAACTTTGAGTGCACGTCACATGTCGCAGGCGTCCTCCGTATATAAGTCTCACCCTCAGAGTTGGGAGTCTAAGACAAAAGCATGACAATGTATAATCTCACTTTCCTGTGTGTCCTAGGCCTCTTTGCTGTCCTCCAGGTGCCTGGAACCTGGGCTAAGGACTCAGAGGGGTCCCTGGATGGACCCTTGGAGGTAAGAAAATCTTATTTTCTTTGAAAATTCTTCATTTGTCCAGAAAACTAACATGTTATCTTTTTATGCTCTGAAACCAAAGCTGAAGGAGGGTGAGTAGATTATATATTTCTAAATCATGTTTTAAAGTATTTATTCACTGATTTTTATTTATCATTGCTGTGTTCATAAAGAAAAGCTCCTGACCTCTTCTGCAGAGCAGACTGAGATTGTCAACAAGCACAATACCCTGAGGAGAGGTGTGTCTCCCTCTGCCAGCAACATGTTGATAATGGTAAAACAGCCTCAAATACTTTACATGTACTTCCCTCCTATTATTAGACTTTTTTTAGTTCAATTTTCCTCTTGCAGCTGCAGACAAGAGGGAATAAAAGTGTTATTTTGCAGTATTTTCTCATGTATAGGCTGCAGTTTAACTTCCCAGTCTCTCTGCTCTGGGTACCCCACAGAGCTGGAACCGTGAAGCTTCAGCCAATGCTCAGAGATGGGCCAACAAATGCACCATGAAACACAGCCCTGAAAGTGAAAGAGAGATCAGCAGTGAGTTCCTCTATCAAGCTTATGCTCAGTTTTAAGATATGCCTTTTCAAAACGAGGTGAAATTACTATGACTTAATGTGATTCACATGCTTTTACACAGGTGTCAAACTCAAAGCTCAGGGACCAAATCCAGCCCTTTAGAGCATTAAATTTGGCCCGCTCGAGAAAGTAGAAATAATAGGAAAAACATGAAACTTTTTGTAAATGACCAACTAATTCAGTTGTAGATATCTTAGTCCCTCAAAATACAAATAATCAATGAAAATACACAATACAGTATTTGAAGAGCTCAGTTTTCCAGTTCTTGTATCACATGACGGCAGTCATTTTTTGTTCCAAATTGTTGAAAGAACGCTCAAGTTTTTCCAAAATCTGGCCATGTTTCCTCAAATTATTCCACAAAATGTCCCCAAATTCTCAAAATCAGGGAAATTTAAGTGGAGATCCTGCAGGGACTGATAAACCATACTCACTTCATCATTATATATAATTTATACATGCATGGATTGATACATGGAAGTGCAAACCAGGGCACATTAATGTTGAAATTTCCATTTTTCGCACCAAAAATCTGTGGCCCACTTAAGCTCAAACTGCTCTGTATTTGGTCCTTTATTTTATTTTTATTTATTCAGTTCATTTCCGACATGGTTGCAATCACAGAAATTCATTTTGACATTCAGAGCAGAATCACATCATTGGTTTTTTTTTTTTTTTTGTCCTTTTGCATGCCGGAAAGGGCGACGGAAAAAACCATTATGCTTATCCAGATCCGTCCCCTGATTTGAACACAGATAATTTTACATCAAACCTCGTTTCTTCCCTTGTCAAACATTCTCATCTTCTTCATAATTTCATCATTAACGTTTTTTTTTTTTTTTTGTCCTTTTTTATGTGATGCGTTCTCGTCTGCAGTCATTGTTCCTGTTGTTACTCCTCCTCACTGTCCTTTTTTTCCGTATCTCCTCGAGCTTTCTTTTCCAGTCGTTGTTTACGTTCCTCCAACTCTCCAAACGAAAAGTTCTTCTTCTTTCGGAGTACCTTCATATCCTCTGAGAGTCGCCTCAGCTTACGATCCATCAGAAAGGCACATGCACATACACATACCCACGTCATTAGCAGGCCAAAGATCATGACCCCTAGCAGATAGCTGTCCTCCACATCTTCCACTGTCAGCTGGGAGAGACAGAGCATCTGGCTTCTCCCTCGTGCATCCATGGCATATCCACTTGGGTATGTGTCCTTTGGACACGCTGATTCGTGCTGTAGCAGTTGCCTCGTCGTGAAGATTTTGTCAATGGCGCTCAATGACCAGTTGAGTTCCATGTCGTTGCTGTAGAGTTCGATGAAGAGTTGACTTGAGATCTGTATGTGTGTAGAAATGTCCTCCGTCCTTGAATTGAAATTAGTTTGACACAATTGGTTTAACACTTCTTACTCTTTTTTTTTTTACATCACATGTAACTTAGGTATTCATTAGAGCTGAAAATGTAATAAAATCTAGCCTGAAAAATGAAGTTAGTTAATTAGAAATTTAGAAACTTTTTAAAATTGAAAGTCCATTTTCATGATTGTTGATTGAATATTTGTAATTAGTTTTACAATGAGAATGATGTAAATCCACATGTGTCTTCTTTAACTGCAGCCAGCGGTTGTGGTGAGAACTTATACATGAGCACCGACAAGGACACCTGGAGTGAAGCCATCCAGTCCTGGTATGACGAGGTGAAGAACTGGCGCTACGGAGTGGGATCTGTTAATGGGGGAGTTGTTGGTCACTTTACTCAGGTGAGCTTACGCCCAACAATCAACATATCACATCAACCAAAAACAAAAACAATATCTGAGAAACAAAATTAAGTGTTTTTACAGATTATTAATGAAAAAGGGGCGCAAGGTGGTGGTTAGGTATTAAATATTAAAAAAATAATGAATATCCATAAAAAGGCAACGCACTTTAGGTTGCCGTCAATGTAATAACTATAATAAAGATGCTTATTCATGTATAAAAGTGACAATGGAATGAACATTAAAAAACATAGTGTTAATATGCAAGAGCACCTTTAAATCCTAATTCTAATGTAGCAAAAACAATGATGGCAAATGTTGTGCAATTTTCTTTGTATTTGTGAAATATAAAGCAAATAACTTGTTGTCGTTATGCTATACAATCTAACCCAGTGGTTCTCAACCTGGGTTAGATGGAAGTGTCCAAGACACCCACAATAAAAATGTTTTACACAGAATACATTTCCATGATAAACTAGTTTATTAAAAAGGGAAATATGATAAAAACAAAGTCATATTTTAAACATCTTTTTTTTTTTTTTTTTTAATCAAATGGACCCAGGCTTCAACGTGTCAGTATTTGAATAATATATATACCTATATTTTGAAGAAATCATGTAAAATTTTTCCAATTATGAAGGATTGGGTGAATGCACTTTATAAGGATTCTCCAATATGGTTCAGAATCACTAACCATTTCTGCATTTTCATGACCTATAGATGTGATATTAATGTCTCACTAGACTAAAATCAATGATGAAGCACTGGTGCTTGAGGAGGATTACATTACTTGGATGTTTTTCTCTCTGCACAGTTGGTTTGGTACAGATCTAACCAGATTGGTTGTGCCATGGCCCACTGTTCCAATGCCCGCTACAAGTACTTCTACGTCTGCCACTACTGCCCACCGTGAGTACAAAGCTATGTCCCCTCTTCACAAGTATCAGTTCCAACCATCCATCCATCCATCCATCCAATAATCTTCTTCCGCTTTATCTGGGGCCGGGTCGCGGAGGCAGCAGTCTCAGCAGAGTTGCCCAGACCTCCCGATCCACGCACACCTCCTCCAGCTGTTCTGGGGGGACAGCGAGGCGACACCAGGCCAGCTCAGAGACATAGTTCCTCCAGCATGTCCTGGGCCTTCCACGAGGCCTCTTCCCAATAGGACATGTCTGAAACACCTCCCAAGGGAGGCGACCAGGAGGCATCCGAAACAGATGCCCGAGCCACCTTAGCTGGCTCCTTTCGACGTGAAGGAGCAGCAACTCTACTCTGAACTCCTCCCGGGTGACTGAGCTTCTCACGCTATCTCAAAGGGTGCGCCCAGCCACCCTGCGAGGGAAACTCATTTTGCCGCCTGTATCCGCGATCTTGTCCTTTCGGTCATTACCCAAATCTCATGACCATAGGTGAGGATAGGAACGTAGATCGATCGGTAAATTGAGAGCTTTGCCCCCCGACTCAGCTTCCTCTTCACCACAACAGTCCGATACAGCGACCGCATCACTGCTGACGCTCGTGAATTAGACCCCGAGATACTTGAACTCCTTCATTTGAGGCAAGGACTCTCCACCGACCCAGAGAGGGGAAGCCACCTTTTTCCGGTGGAGACCATGGCCTCAGATTTGGAGGTGCTGATCCCCATCCTGGCCGCTTCACACTCGGCTGCAAACCGCCCCAGTGCACGCTGAAGGTCCTAATTTGATGATGCCAACAGAACAACATAATCTGCAAACAGAGATGAAATCCTGAGGTTCCCAAATCAGACTCCCTCCGGTCCCTGGCTGCACCTAGAAATTCTGTCCATAAAAGTAATGAACAGAACCGGTGACAAAGGGCAGCCCTGGCGGAGACCAACATGCACTGGGAACAGGTCTGACTTACTGCCGGCAATGCAAACCAGGCCCCTGCTGCGGTCATACAGGGAACGGACAGCCCTTAGCAAAGGGCCCCGGACCCCATACTCCCGGAGCACCCCCCACAGGGCACCACAAGGGACACGGTTGAACGCCTTCTCCAGATCCACAAAGCACATGTGGATTGATTGGGCGAACTCCCACAAACCCTCGAGAACCCGATGAAGGGTATAGAGCTGGTCCAGTGTGCTATGACCGGAACGAAAACCGCATTGTTCCTCCTGAATCCGAGGTTCGACTATCGGCCGGATCCTCCTCTCCAGCACCCTGGCGTAGACCTTGCCGGGGAGTCTGAGGAGTGTGATCCCTCTGTAGTTGGCGCACACCCTTCAATCCCCCTTCTTAAAGAGAGGGACCACCACCCCGGTCTGCCAATCCAGAGGTACTGTCCTCAACTGCCACGCGATGTTGCAGAGACGTGTCAACCAAGACAGTCCTACAACATCCAGAGACTTAAGGTACTCAGGACGAATCTCATCCACCCCGGAGCCCTGCACCCGAGGAGCATTCCAACCACCTTGGTGACTTCAGCCCGGATGATGGGCGAGTCCGCCTCTGAGTCCCCAGCCTCTGCTTCCTCATCGGAAAACGTGGCAGTGGGATTGAGGAGACCCTCTCTGTACTCCTTCCACCACCCGACAACTTCCCCAGTTGAGGTCAGCAGCTCCCCCTGCACTGTAAACAGTGTTGGTGAAGCACTGCTTCCCCCTCCTGCGGCGCCGGACGGTTTGCCGGAATCTCTTTGTGGCCGACCGATAGTCCTCCTCCATGACTTCTCCGAACTCCTCCCAGACCCGAGTTTTTGCCTCTGCAATCGCGCGGGCTGCAGCACGCTTGGCCTGCCTGTACCTCTCGGCTGCCTCCGGAGTCCTACTAGCCAACAAGGCCAGGTAGGTCTCCTTCTTCAGCTTGACGGCATCCCTAACTTCCGGGCGCCACCACCGGGTTCGGGGATTGCCGCCGCGACAGGCACCAGAGACTTTACGACCACAGCTGCGAACACCCACATCGACAATGGAGGAGGAGAAAATGGTCCACTCGGACTCCATGTCTTCCACCTCCCTCGGGATCTGGGAGAAGCTCATCCGGAGGTGGGAGTTGAAGACCCCACTGACATAGGGATCCACCAGATGTTCCCAACAGACCCTCACAACACGTTTTGGCCTGCCAGGTCTGACCGGCTTCCTCCCCTGCCAGGTGGTGATCGGTTGACAGCTCAGCCCCTCTCTTCACCCGAGTGTCCGAGACACGCGGCCGGAGATCAGATGATACAACTACAAAGTCGATCATTGACCTCCGGCCTAGAGTGTCCTGGTGCCATATGCACTTAGGGACACCCTTATGCTCGAACATGGTGTTCGTTATGGACAAACTGTAACTGGCACAGAAGTCCAATAACAACACACCACTTGGGTTCAGATCGGGGAGGCCGTTCTTACCAATCACCCCTGTCCAGGTCTCTCTGTCGCAGCTCACGTGGGCGTTGAAGTCCCCCAGTAGAACAATGGAGTTCCCAGTCGGGACACCGTCTAGTACCCTTCCCAGGGACTCCAAGAAGGCCGGGTACTTTGCACCGATGTTGGGCTCATAGGCCGAGACAACCTGTCCGTAGGGACCCTCTCGTTCACTGGGGTGAACTCCAACACGTGGTGGCTGAGCTGGGGGGCAATAAACAAGCGCACCCCAGCCCGCCGCCTTTCCCCGTGGGCAACGCCAGAGAAGTGGAGCGTCCAGCCTCTCTCCAGTAGTTGGGATCCAGAGCCCAAGCTGTGCGTGGTGGTGAGCCCGACAATATCTAGCCGGTACCTCTCAACCTCCCGCACAAGCTCAGGCTCCTTCCCCCCCAGCGAGGTGACATTCCATGTCCCAACAGCCAGAAGCTGTGGACGCGGACCAAGCCGCCGAGGCACCCCCCTTGACAGCCTCGCAGTCCTCTCTGCACTCGACCCCATCGGATCCCTCTGCGGGTGGTGGGTCCACAGGAGGGCGGGCCCATGTCGTCCTTTTGGGCTAGGCCCGGCCGGGCCCCGTGGGCAAAGGCCCGAAGACCAGGCACTCGCATTTGAGCCCCAACCCCAGCTCCAGGGTGGGGCCCCGGCTGCGCCATACCGGGCGACGTCGTGGTCCTTGTTTTTATTCTGTCCATAAAGGGTCTTCTGAACTGCGCTTAGTCTGACCCGTCACCTAGGACCTGTTTTCCATGGGAGACCCTACCAGAGGCATAATACCCCAGACAACATAGCTCCTTGGATCATTCGGGCACTCAAACAATCCCAGTTCACGGGGTTGAGTTCAAACCAATGAAGAACATTTTCAATTGATGTCAAAGGAATTCCAGCATTTTAAACTACAATGAGGGGTTATTGGTTTATATTTTCTACTCTGTGGTTTTTCATTCCCCACAACTTGTCTGTCTAATGTAATTTAGCTTAGAAAACATTGTAACAATTACTCTGTAATTGATTTACAAAAATTTTAGGTTGAGTACCAAACGCGTGAGGAGGACGGAGCAATTTGCTTTTACTGAGTGGTCATTAAATAGTTATCCAGAGTGTTCTTAGTCTTCTCAGAGGATATTCATGACGTGTCTCGGCTTTGATTCAGTGTGTTTTCTGTCATGTTTAATATTTGATGCTGTGGCCTACATTACAGTGGGAACGAGCAGTATTCTCATCCCTACAAGTCAGGACGTGCCTGTGGTGACTGTCCCAAAGCCTGCGACAACAAGCTGTGCAGTAAGTCATTGGATACAGTATAGGAAAAATCAGATTTGGTTTGAACAGTATAGTGGCCACACCGAGGTATAAGGTATAGATACTTTAAAGCTGAAGACGAATTATGTCATCAGATTTACATTTATAATGAACTGATACATGTATTAAAACAGCAGGAATTAAAACATTGGACTAAAAGGAAAAAATCCAAGCAAGAGATGAAAAAATTAGCATTAAAATGGGCTAAAAGCTGAATTAAGGTAAGTCAAGTGAGGATGAAGATAAATCACTGCAAAAGCCATAGTTAACACCCCCCAATGCCTTAATATTGTTCTAGTTTTATAAATGATGTATTTGCATATAGCACTTTAAAAACACATTGTAAAGCCTTTGATTAAAGCATGCTATTGTATTTATTTTATCACACTAACTCTGCAGATACCATTGTATCTATATATGAATTTGGTTACATTTCACAATTTAACATTAATTATCTCCAAGACCTCTTCGAAAATGACAAGCTCAGGACATACAACAATCTAACCCAAATGTTCAATATAAAGAAAAGTAACTTTCTACAGTTCTTATGTAGTGGGTTCGATACCAAAAAATTTATATGGCTTAGTCAGACTCGTGTTTGGGTGAATTTATTGTGCAGTACAAATTACAAAAAGAACTGACAACAATAATATATTTACTAAAGACTCAAACATTCCCCAAAAGAGAAAGTAAAATAATTCTGTAATGAAACCGCAAAGTCAAATGACGTCCCGTGACGTCACTCATGCGCCCCCTGCATATGACGCAATATTATGCGGGAGACGCCTTCACTCATGTTGGCTGTGTGAGTGCATGAATGAGTGGTGTATACTGGAGAAATGTTTGCAACTCGGAGAAAACTATGGATGGAAAAAGGCTTGAGCAGCGGCCAAGTGTGCACCCATGGCGGCTGCGGTGGCTGACGAAAAGAAACCGGAGACAGTGGTAAACGGACGGAGCAGTATGGGAAAGCTGGTCTGAGTGAGTGTGCATGTACATGTGTGTGTTAGCGTCGTGCCCCAACCCCCCCACCCGCACTAGCTGACGGGGCTACTCCATCACAACTTACAAGTAACAGAGACAATCAAGAAAAATACTCCAATAGCTCTAATTACCTTACAACCTCCGGAACTGGCTATATATATGAAAAAATTCTCAACAAAATAAGCACTCTCAAACACTAACTCTCATCACTTACAAATCGCTAAATGGGAAGCTGAACTCTCAATTGCCACAAACACCAATTTCTGGACAGAAATTTGTTGTAATACTTTTAAGATGACAAAAAACACCAACCTTCAGCTAATTAAATACAAGGTCCTCCACAGATCCCACATTACCCAACAGAAAATGCATAAAATGGGCTTCTTCCCAACAGAAATCTGCTCTCTGCACCCAGAGAACAGTTGATTCATATTTACATGCCTTATGGCTTTGTTCCCCAGTTCAACAGTTTTGGTTTCTAATTACCGAAAAACTGTCCTCCATTTTGGACTGCAGGATTCCTTTATCTTCAAATCTTTGTCTGATAGGAGACCTGACGGTACTTGATCTTCCACCAAACCAATTGCAATCCATCCTTGCGGTACTTGCCATAGCAAAAAAAAAAACAATATTAGTGAATTGGAAAGATAAAAAATCCTAAAACATAAGCCAATGGCAAAATCTCCTCATATAATTTATTTCCATGGAAAAGATGTCTGCTCTTAGAAAAAATAAAATAATCTGCTTTGAGGAGCATTGGACTCCTTTTTCAATTGCATTAAATCAAAAATTTTTAGTTGATGGACCTCGCCTGCAAGCGACTGCCAGCACCACTCTTTACAAACCTCCCTGGGCTTGTGGGGTGGCCTTGGCCTGGGTGGCTTGGGTGGGTTGCCAAGGTGTCTGGGTGCGCCCAATTAAGGCTCATTATTAACCTAAATATTAAGCTCCCATTTAAAAGCAAATTTTTGCATCAAAAAGCCACAACTTGTGAGCAAAAGGAAAATAAAGACAATTCTTGCAGACCTTATTGAGTGTTGGTGCCATTTCTTAAGTTCTTGAATTGGGCACCTCTTATCGATCATCGTTCCAGAGCAAACAATACATCATGCAAAAAACATTTTATAAAGTTCTGTAATTAAAATCTCTCTTTGTGTCTCACAGCCAACCCCTGTCCTTACATCGATAAGTACAGCAACTGTCCCGAACTGAAGGAGCAATTGGGTTGCAGCAACAAGGACGTGGCCTCCTGGTGTCCCGCCTCCTGCAAGTGCACAAACCATATCAACTGAGCACCACAAATTCATTCTGAATTAAAAGTAATACGCATGGATACAACTTGTGTGTGTTTTTCTTCTTTGTCAACAAACTCAACACATAGACATGAATCAAAAGAGGAATAATGATTAATAAATGACCATGGGAGGGGTGCAGGAATCAGCAGAGATGAAAGAGGAAGTTTATTTTGGCATGGCTACTTTGCTATTTTGCACAACCTTTTGACAGCATTAGACGTGTAGATTCCCAAAAGAAGAGGAAGCAGAGCAAACCTGTCTTGGCAGATGCAGCTGGAAAGTGAAAAAGACAGAGACAGGAAAGAATTAGAGCTTGGGACCACACCTGCAGACTTTTGGAGCTATATGGCTAATGTGGCCTCTTTCATAGTCAAGCACTTGATCCTGTCAGTTAACTGTGTGTATACATTTGAGAAGGAAACAAATACTAAACTTACATGTGCTTAATTTCTGATCTTTTATCTCTGCCAAGGAGGTTATGGTTTTTTTTTTTTTGCTTGTCTGGTAGATACATCATAAGTACTGAACAGATTTTAACAAAATTTTAACCAAAGATAGACCTTACGCTATGGAAGATTCCATTACATTTTGCATGGGATCCGGATCAATATACTGATTCTGGATCAGGTTCAATAATTGAAAATATCCCTTTTTCTCATCATTGTCAGTTTGTAATGTACTGATCTTAATGAAATTAGACTCGCTATGTTGGGTTGGTTCCTGCCAAATTTTAGTCAAATCGGATCCAAATTGCACATTTTATCACAATTTGTACACATACTTTTTGACGTATCGTAATATTAGAATTGTAATAGAAATTGCTCACCGGCCTTAGAAGAGTAACTAAACCCAAAAAAACTTTTTTTTCTATGGAAAACAAATTTGGGTGCAAAGTTGTGTTGTCGATTCATTCATTCCCAACTCTTGACATTTTAGTCAGTCAGGTATTATAATTTGGCAAATTTTTGAAGTAAAAATGTAAGTGTGACTGCCCTCTATGGGCTGAAACCCAGCTATTACAATCAAAATTTGCTATTCACGTTTGAGGAGCACACATGGATCTGCAGACATGTTTATTGCTACATGGCTCCTTTTGTTTTGGGTCCAAACTCATCATGGTGTCCACGCTGCTCTTTGAGCTCAGGTTGTTTTATTTTTGTTTGCTTCATTAAATCATCCACTCAAGCTTCTGCATTCAGCATTGTCAGACACACATCTTTTGTGTTGAAATGAATTCCCCTTCCATGTGATAACAAGCTTGTTTCTTTTGAAAATAAACACCTTGGATGAATTTCTCAAACCCTGTCAAAGAGCAAAAAAAAGGTCTGGCATCTCAGCAGGTGTGAATCAAAGCCATTGAGGAGTTTCTGGTTCCTGCATAGCTGGAGGTCAACTAGGAGATGGTTTCACCTGAAGCTCCAGCAGAATGGAGATAAGGGGGTGAGTTGTTCCTCTACCAGTGGGTCCAGTGATAGCTGAAGTCCGCCGCTTTAACCAAGCTTGATAAGACCAGTCTTGCCATTCCAGTCTGTTCTGAGTCTGTGGATGAAGATGTTGACATTTCAGGTTTGTGTTGTTGAGATGCGAGAGGATTAAATATGCAACTGCTTAAAAAGTGAAGAAGTTTAATTATTTAATGTCAATTTGTGTTGATTTTAGTTTGTGAATATCAGTCAATGTGGAATTTGATTAGATTTGTAGATTTATTACAACACTTAATGTGAAGTTTAGTTGTTTTTTTCCAGTTTAATCTACATGTTTTTGTGTGGTTCACACTTTAAGAGCACCTGTGTCTGTGTGATTGATTTATTGATTGGATCCACCAGTCCTTTTTCCATAGGTGAGTCCTGCTCATTACTTCTACTATTTACTTGTGTGTGTGTAAGCAAAGGGTAGCTTTTGATAACTTTATTGGAAGCTTTATTAAAACATCATGAATAATACTTTTTCCTCCTCGGAATCACTAAAGTATCCTCTCCGTTTCCTCTGCTTTAATGTCTGGTCTTTCACCCCTGTGTAAATGATCTGGCAGATTGCAATAAAATGATAGTAAAGAAAATGTAAAGAAAAGCACTACAAAAATATGAACTAAGACTAAGACTTAGATAAAATAATTTAAAAGGCTGCTCCATTGGTTGTATTTAAAATACTACAACTGTTCAGAAAAGAGCAGTGAAAAGTTTTGAATGAATGTGCGTGTCTTGTTTTTGCTGGAAATACATAAAACACAACTAATGTTGTGAACATGACTAATACAATCAGGTACTCTACAGTCCCTTTGATTGTTTGTGAACATGTATTTTGTTGGGCGGGGCTTAGCCTGGAGGCAAAACCACAATTGTCTTTGTTTTTTTCTGAGCACGAGTATCCGCTGGAATCTTATAAAACTTTATTTTACGTCCACTAACGTTATTCCTCCTATTCTGGCACCCAAACACACAACAAGACGACATTCTATAGCTGTAACATTGCTAGCCTCCACAGTTTTTAGCCAGCAGCGTTTCCTGTTTTTGTCTTCAGTTGGGGTTGTGATGTCACCCGTGACGTGGGCCATTATTAAATTGTCTATAAGACAGTGTGTTTGCAGATTTGTTTGTATTCATCTTGGTGAACCGTTCTCACTCTCTTCATTTCCCTTTTATTTCTACTTTGTCAGTCAAAGGAGTTTCCCCAACCTGGGCATTTGTTTAGTTTTTTTCACTTCTTCTTCGTCTACATACCAGCTCTTTTGTTTCATATTAAAACCTCTGGTTTATATCCATATCATGGTTGTAATGTTTAAAATGCCCCATTAAGACCCTGATTTTTGCCTGGAGCTTTTTAATTACTTCTTTTTAGTCTCTGCATGGACAACTTCAAACTGTATAATTCCTGTCAGTAGAGGATATGTTATAGAAAGTTCTGCTCAGTGACGTGCCGTGAGCACTAGGGTTGGGTAGGCAGGACTCTGCAAATCAAGACCACCAATGTCGACACTAATGACAATTCCATATGTTTCTGCTGGCAAATGTTAATCTAACAAAATCAACATCGCAACAACATACAAAAATGAAACAAAAATGAAACAAAAGATATCCAGTGTGAATGCAGCACAACTGAAAACAACACCAATAACCTGGAAATGACACAAACAGAAACAGACTCAGTTTGTGTGTGTGTGTGTGTGTGTGTGTGTGTGTGTGTGTGTGTGTGTGTGTGTGTGTGTGTGTGTGTGTGTGTGTGTGTGTGTGTGTGTGTGTGTGTGTGTGTGTGTGTGTGTGTGTGTGTGCTCAAACACAAAAGGCATTTTTAGATAGAGCTAATCCTCCTTAAAGGCTTCAAACACACACACAAACATCACGCTAATGCAAAGCAAAGCTACTAATCAGACGCACAGTATTGCATCTTAAACACACAGAGCCATTATACAGAACGATGCATGCTCCCTCAGTCATTTTATGAGGCTGCAGCCACATTGCCAACAGGAGCTCCCTCCTTTGTTCTGCTCCTACATAGGCTGCTATCACATAACACAGGGTGACACCACATTCATCAACCATGAAGTGAGTAGCTTCTTAAAAGCAGACTCCTGTTCAGTTAAACTGAACTTCACCACCATGATTGGACATGGCACAATCATAAAAAGTAAAGGGTCTCAGGGCTTCGTGTCCGTCCACATCGACCATCCCCCTGCCTATACTAAAGATTGTATACCAGTGAACCGCACCCACATTCCAACAAACAAAACAGCCAAACATGGAATCATCTCTCCACAGTTGTAGATGAGTAATCACCAACAAAGGATTGCGAGGTTGGTCTTTTAATAGGATATAACTGCTCAAGGGCAATGGCACCAAAACAAGTTATAGCAGGAGGATGTGATGAACTATACCCTGTTCGTACCTCCTTAGGATGGACCATTGTGGGGTGTTCTTCAACAAGCCTTGACACCTCAAGTACAGCGAATCACTGCTTCCAAGTCGTTGTTAAGGAACTCCCTCTAGTTACTCCTGCAGACGCCATTCGTGTTGTCGAGTCTGACTTCAAGGATGCGAACGAAAATGGAAAAACGGTGTCTCAAGAGGACATCTTGTTCCTGGAGAAACTAAAGAATGGCATCAAGAAAAACCTTCAAGGCCATTATGAAATGCCCTTACCCTTTAAGATGAGACCTTACCTCCCTGACAACAAACAACTTGCCATTGTACGTCTCAACTATCTCAAGAAAAGGCTGTTAAAAAATAAAAAGTATAAAAAACAGTACATCCAGTTTATGGAAGAAGTCATAGAAAAGGGTTATGCAGTGGAAGTTCATGATGACGGGAAATATGGTGAAAAATGGATACCTCATCATGGTATTTATCATCCTTAAAAGCCAGGGAAATTACGCATTGTATTTGACTGTGCCGCCAAATACAAGGGAACAAGTCTGAATGACCATCTGCTCGCAGGACCTGACTTAATGAATAATCTTAATGGTGTCCTCCTTCATTTCTGCACTCCATCGCATTAATGTGCAATATAGAAAAGATGTTTCACCAATTTCATGTGAGTGAAATGGATCAAGATTACTTGCGCTTCCTATGGTGGAAAAAAGGAGATCTCAGTGAGCAGCCTCAAGAGTACCACATGAGGGTGCATATCTTTGGTGCAGCCTCATCACCTGGTTGCGCGAACTACGGCTTGTCCCCTTATATGACACGACTGTGTAAAGAATGGGAGAACATCAAGCTGAAGAATGGGGTCCTGGGGCGATTAACAGTGGATCGCATGGGACTAGAGGTTTTCCAAGTTTACTGCACCAGGACTTTCAGGAAATGAAGGTCAGCCTGGAATTTGACTATCAAAAAATTCAGGATATACAAAAAGACAATTGCGATATCCATTTGGCTTTATCTGTGGTGACCTCTGAGGTAAAAGAGCTGAAAAAAGAAAACAAGCTCCTGGATATCCAATCTTGCAGTATGCAAGACAACGTGAAATTCTCAGGCATTCCAGAAACCCCCAACAACGACCCAGAGGCTCTGCTGAAAAACGTCATGTCGTCTGCACTTAAAAACCTGGCAGAAACCGTGAAAAACATCACCTTTCACCGTGTCCATCGTCTCAGTCCACGCAGAGGTAATTACCCACACCCCATCCATGACAAATTTGAACACTTTCAACAGAAAATCCAGGTTAAAAGTAAAGGTCGGGAACTTAAAGGTATGCAGTTCGCCATGAATGATCAATTCCCTCGAGAAATAAATGAGCATCAAAAAACCCTGTGTATATATGTGTGTATAGGTGTATAGGTATATTAAAAAAACACACAAAAAAGAACTAAAACAGTGATAATTCAAAATATATATCCATATATATATGCATATATTTTTAATTATCTATATATATATATATATATATATATATATATATATATATATAATTGAAATAAATTAAAAAGGGAAAAAAATAATTAATCTGTGTATATACGTAAGTGGATATGTGTGTGTGTGTATGAATGTGAATATATGCTATATTTGCACAGATGTTGGTTAACACGTATAGGTGCGTACAGTCTCACAGGACACTCTCTACTCCCATGTCAACTCTTCTCCAACCCCTAACCCTTTTTTTTTTCACATCCACTCAATAATTCGTGTTTCAAATCCAGACAAAGAGGAGTCTCGGTTCTTTTCAACAAAAGGTTACTCTTTAACATAATCAACTCCACCATAGACCTAGAAGGTAGATATATTATTATGAAAGTGGTAATCTATAATAAATGTTTCACAATCCTAAACCTCTATGCCCCCAATAATGACGACCCTGAATTCTTCCATAGAGTTTTTCAGAGTTATCAGACCTATCTGCAAACTCATCTTTAATCATCTGAGGTGACTTCAATCTGGCACTCAACACATTATTGGACAGATCCAGTAATTGCCCAAATACAAAACCATCCTGATCTGTTAAAGTATTAATGAATTACATGGAAGATCTTGGAATAGGAGATATATGAGACTGAACAACCCAACTCTAAAAGAATACACCTTCTTCTCCCCTGTGCATAAATCCTTCTCCTGAATTGACTTCTTTCTTTCAAAATATTCCATCGCACATAAGATGTCATCTAAAATATATCCTATAATCATTAGCAATCATGCGCCAATAGTGTGACTCTAAGCAGAAATTATCCTCTCTATGGCGCTTTAATACTTCATTACTTAATGACAGTGAATTTGTAAAAATTGTAAGAAAAGAATGGGAGGATTTTCTATTAACGAACGACTCCCCGGAAGTGTCACCGTCCTTACTCTGGGAAACCGGCAAGGCTGTCATCAGAGGGAAGATTACATCATACCCTTCTTATTAAAAAATACAGTAAGAAATAGCCATCTGAACCCATCTGAACTTTTATGGAAAAAAACTTCAAAATACAAAACTTAATCTGGACATCATCTATAGCGTAAGGTCTATCTTTGGTTAAAATTTTGTTAAAATCTGTTCAGTATTTTTGACGTATCTACCAGACAAAAAAAAAAAAAAACCATAACCTCCTTGGCAGAGATAAAAGATCAGAAATTAAGCACATGTAAGTTTTCTATTTGTTTCCTTCTCAAATGTATACACACAGTTAACTGACAGGATCCAAGTGCTTGACTATGAAAGAGGCCACATTAGCCATATAGCTCCAAAAGTCTGCAGGTGTGGTCCCAAGCTCTAATTCTTTCCTGTCTCTGTCTTTTTCACTTTCCAGCTGCATCTGCCAAGACAGGTTTGCTCTGCTTCCTCTTCTTTTGGGAATCTACACGTCTAATGCTGTCAAAAGGTTGTGCAAAATAGCAAAGTAGCCATGCCAAAATAAACTTCCTCTTTCATCTCTGCTGATTCCTGCACCCCTCCCATGGTCATTTATTAATTTGACTTCCTCTTTTAATTCATATCTATGTGTTGAGTTTGTTGACGAAGGAGAAAAACACACACAAATTGTTTCCATCAGTATTTCTTTTAATTCAGAATGAATGTGTGGTGCTCAGATGATTTGGCTTGTGCACTTGCAGGAGGCGGGACACCAGGAGGCCACGCTCTTGTTGCTGCAACCCCACTGCTTCGTCAGTTTGGGACAGTTTGAGAACTTATCGATATAAGGACAGGGGTTGGCTGTGGGACACAAAGAGAGATTTTAATTACAGAACTTTATAAAAACTATATAAAGTGTTCAGCTTTTAGCCCATTTTAATGCCAATTTTGCCATCTTTTGCTTGGATTTTTTCCCTTTAGTTCAATGTTTTAATTCCTGCTGTTTTGATATGCATCATTTCATGAGAAATATGAACCTGATAAGGTCATTCGTCTTCAGCTCTAAAATATCTATACCTTATACCTTGGTGCTGCCACTCTACTGTTCAATCCAAAGCTGATTTTTCTTATATCGACCAGATTTTTTAGACGAAAAGAACCGGGGGTGGTGAACCCGCATGTCCAAGCGGGACCTTTTGCGGCTGGATACGCACTTGACCCTTGGAATGAGTGGCGAGTTGTGTGTCTGTCCATCCTTTCCGTGGAAGACGTGGAGGACGTCTACATGATTGGAATAATGATAGTAGGCATGCTGCTGATCGGAGCTGGTGGATTCCTAATCTATCAAAAAGTCTGTACTACGCTGATGACTGTTTTGGAAAAGCTGCCAGTGATTTCTGAAGGATGTAGCAGGGCTCTGAACACAGACTGATGTGTTGATCGATATCAAGAGCAAGCTGCTTATGGATCTGCAGACGGCGGCTCTTACCCCCACTCCCTCCCCCTGCTCCTTCCCTACATTCCCACCTGGAACTGTGACGCTGAACTGTTGTCACACGTCATCTGGCTGTTGTCAGTAGCGCAGCTACAGGTTTTCAATTTCAAATGCTCTCGTCGGCCATCTTCCCGCCCCCCCCTCCCATCCGCGCTGCATGGAGGCGTGGTAGCAGCGCCCATTGGCAGCACGCCCATGTCCCCAAATGGCTGGAATCCTGTTGTTTTTCCGAACCCGACCCCCTCCCCCAGCCAACCTCCCACCCAACCCTTCCCACGTGCCTTGTCTCAAGTTCTTTGACTGTGTCATGCTTAAATTTATGTTTGCGGAGGCGGTTTTTTTTCCTGGTTTCGCACTGCTTTCTCTGTTTAGCGAAATCAGTCTCAAACTGGCAGTATTTTTCCCCTCACCCCTCCTCTCCTCCTGTTGTTGATCCTTTTTCACCTAAATATGTGGGTGCCGCAAACGGCTGCTCCGGTGTGTTGATGTGTATTCTTTAGCTGCAACTACCAAGTGATATTCCTCGTATTGTTCTTAACTGTCCAATAATGTTGATTCTGATTCAGATTCTGCTATCCAATGACTTACTGCACAGCTTGTTGTCACAGGCATTGGGACAGTCACCACAGGGAGGTCCTGACTTGTAGGGATGATAAAACTGCGTGTTCCCACTGTAATGTAGGTGACAGCATCAAATATTAAACATGACAGAAAACACACACTGGATCAAAGCCCAAACATCTTCCGAGAAGACTAAGAAAACATCTGGATTACTATTTAATGACTACTTAGAAATAGCAAATTGCTCCGTCCTGCTCACGTGTTTGGAACTCAACCTAAAATATTTGCAGATCAATTACAGAGTAATTGTAACAATGTTTTCTAAGCTAGTTTACATTAGACAGACAGGTTGGCAAGAGTTGTAGGAAATGAAAAACCATCAATCTAAACCATTAACCCCTCATCGAAGTTTAAAATGCTGGAATTTATTTATTTTTTTTTTTTTTTTTTTTTTTTTTTTTTTTTTTTTTTTTTTTTTTTTTTTTTCACCTTGTTTGCACATGCTGTTGAAGGTTAACACTACAAGAAGTGCAATCTTTTAACAGCAATGCATATTTTATTATTGCAATTAAATAAATGAATTTATTTCATTGCATAATTGTGACCATCACCAGCCCTCCCTAGGGAAGGGTAAATACTTTATTA
Source organism: Gouania willdenowi (assembly GCF_900634775.1). NCBI lineage: Eukaryota > Metazoa > Chordata > Actinopteri > Blenniiformes > Gobiesocidae > Gouania > Gouania willdenowi. The sequence continues at coordinate 8,896,910 of NC_041066.1, read as the reverse complement.
AAGGGAGGATGTAAAAGAGAGAGGGCAGTGTTACACCAGGGTGAGGGGGGTGGGGGGGGGGAGTTAACAGGGAGGAGGGATACAAGATAGGAAAACGAATGGGTGGGGAATAATCAATAAGTTTCAAGTGATGTGATGTGAAATTGTGGTTGTGTATATTGTGCTTATTGTTGTGTTATCAAGCCAGTCTGGTGACCAGTGTGCGGCTTAGGAATAATGATGGTGGCTGTGAGCAGAGGAGGAAGTGAGTGGAAGTTACATAAAACAGGTATTTGGGAACAACGTGTCTATGGTTGAGCCCAGTATGAGTGTTATCCCACAGCCCGAGGCCAGTGCGTCCATGACAAATGTGATTCCAAGAGCCGCTACTGCAAAACCCATAAGCCGCCCCCGGGCCCGAAGAAGCAGTCGGGCCAGCAGAAAGAGCGAGAGATCTAGGGGCCCCCGGCGACCACCCCACGGCCAAGCAGCCCCCCGAACGCCCCCAAGGTCCCAAGCCGAGAGGCTGCCATTGCCCCCCCCATACACACCCGAAAAGCCCCCAAGGAGCCAAGGACCCAGCGCACCACGCCACCGACTCCAACCCCCAACCCCCAGCCCCCCACCCCCCCACCACCACCCACACCCCCGCGCCCAGCCCCCCGAGGGGAGGGCCCAGAGAGCCCCCCGCCCGAGACCCCAGCGGAGGAGCCAAAGCCCACGCCCAGCAGACGACCAGAGCCACGCCGAACGGGCAGCCGGCGGGCCCCCGCCGGTGAGCCCAGAGCCAGCAAGGACCCGACCCCAGGCCAGGAGGACCCGGAATGGATGCAGCACCAGGAGCAGCCCGCCCAGGGCGAACGACCACACCCCAAGCCGCATAAGGCACCAGGGGGCCGCTGGGAGTCCCCCCGCCGGTCCCCAGGCACCCCAACCCAGCCCCCCCGGGCGCCCCAGATGCTGATGCCGCCCGCGCCACGAGCTTCAGTTCTTTAAAGCCAGGGCCCCCTCCAGAGGCCAAGCCAGACCGCCCCGCCGGGATGTGGCCCCCTAATTTAACCTGTGGCCCCCTAATTTAACCTGTGGCCCCCTAATTTAACCTGTGGCCCCCTAATTTAACCTGTGGCCCCCTAATTTAACCTGTGGCCCCCTAATTTAACCTGCTGGAATTTATTTGACATCAATTGAAAATGTTCTTCATTGTTTTGAACTGATACTTGTGAAGTGGGGACATAGCTTTGTACTCACGGTGGGCAGTAGTGGCAGACGTAGAAGTACTTGTAGCCGGCGTTGGGACAGTGGGCCATGGCACAGCCAATCTGGTTAGATTTGTACCAAACCAACTGTGCAGAGAGAAAAACATCCAAGTAATGTTTAATCCTCCTCAAGCACCAGTGCTTCATCATTGATTTATGTCTTAGTCAGACAATAATATCACATCTGTAGGTCATGAAAATGCAGGAATGGTTAGTGAGTGGTTCTCAACCATAATGGAGATACTGAACCCTGTAAGATTCATCACATCAGTGCATTCACCCCATCCTTCACAAGAGGAAAAATTTAACATGATTTCTTCAAAATATAGGTATATATTTTATTCAGATACTGACACATTGGCCTGGGCCCATTTTTTGGCTTTCTTCAAAACAACTTTAAATTATTTTTTTAATTATTGAATATTTAAAATAGATTTAAAAATGATGTTTAAAACATAAAAAAAAAAAAAAAAAAATTATAATTCACTTTTTAATGAACTAGTTTAACATGGAATTGTATTCTGTATAATACATTTTATAGCCACTGCTGAACCTCTGGGGTTCCATCTAACCCAGGTTGAGAACCACTGGGTTAGATATGAATTATAAAAGGTTTAAATTGATCTTAAATTGTATAGCATAACGACAATAACACGTGCTTTGCTTTATATTTCACAAATACAAAGAGCGTTGCTGTCATTGTTTTTGTTACATTGTCAGATTTGTTCAATCTTTTTTATTTTATGTGGCCTACATCAGCTTTAGGATTAAGATTTAAAGGTGATCTTGCTTATTAACACTTCTATGTTTAATATTCATTCCATTGTCACTTTTACAGATGAATAGGCATCTTTATCACCACGTTGTATTACATTGACGGCAACCAAACGTCTTTCCTTTTTATGGATTATTCATTATTTTTTTTAATATTTAATACCTAACCACCACCAATAGCACCCCTTATACATTAATCATCTGTAAAAAAAAACACTTAATTTTGTTTCTCAGCGATTGTTTTTGTTTTTGGTTGATGTGATATGTTGATTGTTGGGCGTAAGCTCACCTGAGTAAAGTGACCAACTTCTCCCCCATTAACAGATCCCACTCCGTAGCGCCAGTTCTTCTCCTCGTCGTACCAGGACTGGATGGCTTCACTCCAGGTGTCCTTCTTGCTGCTCATGTATATGTTCTCACCACAACCGCTGGCTGCAGTTAAAGAAGACACATGTGGATTTACTTCATTCTCATTGGCTCAAGTAGGACTAATTACAAATATTCAATCAACAATCATACAGAAAATGAACTTTCGATTTTAAAAAAAAGTCATAATTCTAAATAACTAAGGTGTAAAGGATTTAGTTATAATCATTCTTCAGGCTAGATTTTATTATTTTCTCAGCTCTAATGAATACCTAAGTTACATGTGATGTAAAAAAAGAGTAAGAAGTGTTAAACCAGTTGTGTCAAACTAATTTTAGTTCAGGGACCAAATACAGAGCAGTTTGAGCTTAAGTGGACCACAGATTATTGGTGCGAAAAAGAGAAATTTCAACATTAATGTGCCCTGGTTTACATGTATTCATGTAAAAATGATATATAATGATAAAGTATGTGAGTACAGTATATCAGTCCCTTCAGGATCTTCAGGATTTTGAGAATTTGGTGAGATTTTGTGGAATAACAATTAGTTGGTCATTTACAAAATGTTTCATGTTCATTATTTTTACTTTCTCGAGCAGGACAAATTTAATGCTCGAAAGGGCCAGATTTGGTCCCTGAGCTTTGAGTTTGACACCTGTCTAAAAGCATGTGAAATCACATGAAGTCATAGTAATTTCACTTTGTTTTGAAAAGGCATATCTTAAAACTGAGCATAAGCTTGATAGAGGAACTCACTGCTGATCTTTCTTTTACTGGGAGGGCTGTGTTTTATGATGCATTTGTTGGCCCATCTCTGAGCATTGGCTGAAGCTTCACGGTTCCAGCTCTGTGGGGTACCCAGAGCAGAGAGACTGGGAAGTTAAACTGCAGCCTATACATGAGAAAATACTGCAAAATAACACTTGTATTCCCTCTTGTCTGCAGCTGCAAGAGGAAAATTGAACTCTAACAAGTCTAATAATAGGAGGGAAGTACATGTAAAGTATTTGAGGCTGTTTTACCATTTTCAACATGTTGCTGGCAGAGGGAGACACACCTCTCCTCAGGGTATTGTGCTTGTTGACAATCTCAGTCTGCTCTGCAGAAGATGTTTCTATATAAACACAGCAATGAGAAATAAAAGTCAGTGAATTATTACATTAAAACATGATTTAGAAATATATAATCTACTCACCGTCATTGAGCTTTGGTTTCAGAGCATAAAAAAGAGAACATGTTATTTTTCTGCATAAATGAAGAATATTTAGAGAAAAGAAGATTTTCTTACCTCCAAGGGTCCATCCAGGGACCCCTCTGAGTCCTTAGCCCAGGTTCCAGGCACCTGGAGGACAGCAAAGAGGCCTAGGACACACAGGAAAGTGAGATTATACATTGTCATGCTTTTGTTTTAGACTCCCAACTCTGAGGGTGAGACTTATATACGGAGGACGGCTGCGACAACTGACATGTGTGATCAAAGTTAAGGACATTATTTATCAGTAAATATTAAAATATTTGGGCGCCTGTGAAACGTCTTTGTTTGTCAATGGAGGATGTAAGCTTTGTGTTTTCACTGTGTACCATTAAATTAACATGTTAAACAAGACCCATGAGCAAAATGAAGTGACACAAATGGAGGAACGTAATCAGCAAATACGTACAACAATTTGGGTGAATAGAGTTGTATATTTTGATGCGTTATGCAAACATTTGTGACAGCTTTTGGAATTATTCCAGAACAAGCAGCTGCCAGTCCTTTCCCAGCCAAAGATTACAGTAAGAGGAAAATAAACACCGGTTTAAAGAACAAACACGAGTACAAATATAGTGATAAAAGCTCTTATTTTTAAAAAATAACTTGTAATTTTCAGTTAAAGTCAGTAACTTATCGTGGCAGGGTACAAGCTGTTGTTCTGTGTGTACTGTGCAGTACTTTATTCTGATAAAGTGAGTTGAGCCTCTGTGTGTCATTAGTTGTAAATGAGATATTAATCCTGCAGAAAGTTGGACCAATAATAACAAAGCACTGGCTCAGATAAATCAGATGAATGAGCATCAACGGATACACCCAACACTAAATTATAAGTGTAATAATTGCTATAACAGCTTTATAGTATATTATACTTCTATTTTCATGTACTGTATGTATTATATATATATATATATATATATATATTCACAGGCGTTTATTTATTACGTTTGTTTGTTTGTTTGTTTGTCTGTGATCAGTCAAACTCCAAATCTACAAGATGGATTTTGATAAAATTTTCTGGAACAAAAAAATCTAATTGAATAAGGAACAAGTGATTAGATTCTGGGAATAATCCGCATCAATATATTGATTCTGGATCAGTTTTAAAAAAAAAAAAAATAGTACCTTGATTAATCGTAATTGACCAATTCTTATTAATTGGACTTAGTGATGTCAGGTTGGGTCTTCACTTATTAACACACTGAGTTTCACTAGAATCAGATCCAGATTGCGCATTTAATTGAGATTTTTCGGGAAAATAAATAATGGTACCCATACATTTAGACTTACTGTATTGTTATAAATGAGGATAGAAATTTCTTCCAAGCCTTTAAAGTGTTTGTGATCATTGTACCATTTTATCATGTAAATATAAATATTTCTTAAACTCTGTTTAATTTTCAATCATGTCTGGATCTTGTTCCACGTTTGCTATTACATCTTAACTATGGGAGCTATTCAGTGGTTCCCAAACTTTTTCTTGTCGTGACCCCATTTTTTTATTACAAACTTCTGGTGACCGCAGAGACATTCTTTTTTTAAATTAGTTTATTTTTTTTATTTTTTTTTTATCATGTTTGTTATGCTGTGTTACAAATACAGAGCAGCCAGGATTGGTGAACAAAGTGAATATTTTATACAGTATTTTATTTTAACTATCTTCATAATTGAGAATGTAAAAGTATAGAAAACAGTTGTTTGAGATTGTATTTGGTGTTTTATTTTAAAAAAGAGATAAATATTTAAGTTCTTTGAGCTTTCTGCCTTTTATTGCACTTTTATCTATTTCTATGATATTATTATCACTATTGTTTTGTATATCCTTGTATTATCATTGTATATTTGTATTATTTTGTATACATTCTATTTATATTACTGGTGTTTTTCTATTTGTAATATTTCATACTTTTAATCTTTTACACTATTTATTCTTTAAGGGCTTAATGGGGAACTTGGATTGTTATTTCATTATATACATGTTAATGCACATAATGACAGATAAAAATCATTGAATCCTTTAATTATGTACTGTTTTTTTAACAGTGTAAAAATAACAAACAATAGAAATCATTTTTTTATATATATATATATATATATATATTTTATTATTACTAGACATTTCAGGTGACCCCATTTCATTTCCAGGTGACCCCAAGGTTGAAAAACCCTGAAGCAATATGTAATTTACCTTAAGGGATTATTAAAGTTCTTCTGATTCTGAAAATTCTATGCTTGATCAATATATCTACAAAGCAACTTCATAACTTTTTTTGCTTAATATAGCCATTGACCTACCTGGAAACAAAATGTAATGCAACTTCACCTTAAAATAAATAAATAAATGTTTGTTTTTTAGTTTTAAAAAGTGTAAAAACAACCTTGTGCTGCAGAATCAAGCTAAAAGTTTAATTTCCAGTCTAAACCCTCTCCTGTTTTACCTCGTGGACGTGCCACACTTTTAGGACAAATGGTTTATTCCAAAAAGCACATTTCATTCTAAACATTATTTTATTCTTGCATTTGTTCCAGAGCTACTCTTTGTGTTCCAGCATATTTTGTATGATCGTGTTATGATGAACTCCTGTCTGTACAAACAGACAACGGAGTAGGCAACACAGGCAAATGCCTAGGGCCCCAAGCTAAAGGGGCCCCTCAAGGTACGGCTGACAGTCAATTTCAATGACAAAATAATGTAACTGCTTTGAGACGCTGCAATGACAGCGCATCGAAAATCCCCTGCATGGGGCCCTTTCTGAGTAGCTAGTTGCTAGTAGGGGGCTACGAAAGATGGCAGATATCAGCGACACAACTTGAACCCCCCCAGGACACATTACAGTGATACGTCGGGAACCTCCCTAATGGGGCCCCACTACCGGTCCCTGCATCAACGTGCTGTTGTCGTTATAAAACACACACCGATAAAATGAAGCGCACAAATCCCACAGGGTTGATGAAAAGAAGAAAAAAACAAGTAGAGGATAAAAAGAAAAAACATGATCGTGGTAAGTGATGAGTAGAGCTGGGATAAATGATTATTTTTTAAACGGTTAATCTAGCGATAATTTTTTTCGATGCATCAATTAATCTAACGATTCATTTTTTCCAGTTCGATTCCATTCGACTCGATTTGATTGTCGATTATCTCCCCATTAATTGACTAAATGTATTTTATGCATGTTGATTTACAAATCTAAAATGAAAAAAATACTCCTTAACATCGTAATATATGTTTATTGTTCTTCAACACAAAATTCAAAATTAAAATTCAAGTTAGAATATAAAAGTAATTCATTCAGAGTCAGAGGTAGCATTAAGATAAACTTTCCTTTTACCTTAAGAAGTGTGTGTGAGTGTGACTGGAGCAGATCGTTTATAAGACGTATGTTTTGAATGATTGGCAAAATCCAGCTCCACTGTATGACTCTCTCTTTTAACAAGCTCATACTTAACAACAATATTGTGCAGTGACCCGGACAAAACTCCTGAAATAATGCAATGTCCAATTATGGAAGCATCTGGCTTTTTGAATAGCGCAGAAGATAATCACTCCGACAGTTCAGCGAAAGTGTTAACCAAATTGGAAGTGTCAAATATGGAAATATCTGACCGTTATTGGTATGGAAACCCAGTATGTAAATATGTACATAAGACATAAGTTGATGTGATGTGTTCATGCTTGTGTGTTTTTGTTTATTAATTGTCGCATTAAGATTGCTATCTAATCAACGGCTGATTAGGGACAGAGGGTAGAAAAGACAGAGAGGAGGGACTGCTAGAGGAGAATGCACACGGACACAAAACAGCTCTTTGACATTATTTTTGGCGTTATCGACAGGATACCATCTCCACTGATAAGAAATTGATTCACCTCCAGGTCCTAGCACTCACCCACCAGCAGAGAGTAGCAATAGTCCACAGCACTACTGGGATGACCCTTCACTACGTGGTGTTTGGGAGGCATGCAAGGCTGCCGGTTGACTGGGTGACCGGCTTACAACCAGAAACTAAGCCCCAAAACCTGGTGGGTTGGGTGAAGAAACATCAGGAGGCTTTGAGCCATGCCTACCAGACTGTAGCCCGAAAGACCCAACAACAACAAGACCGGGACCAAGCGAAGTACAACAGAAAGGCAAGGCTGGCACCGCTACTCCCTGGAGAACGGGTGGTCATCTGCAACTTCTGAGAGAAGAGTACACTATCGTAGATCACTGAATGAAAAAGCTGTAGCTAGATTTAAAGATTTAATTCCATCACTGCTTGCCTCTGATCCATATGATATCACAACAGAGAGTAGCTATCAATGTCCTACGACAGAGAAAATAGATTATCTTGTCAACAGTGCAATGTTGTCACTACACACAGCTCTGGATGCTGTTGCTCCGCTTAAAAAGAAGACGATATGTCATAAAAAGGTTGCTCCCTGGTATAATTCTGAATTGCATCTTTTAAAACAGGCATTACGAAAATTGGAAAGGAAGTGGCTCTCTTCAAACATGGAGAGAGGAGGGACTGTAAGAGGAGAATGCACACAGGCACAAAAAAAGCTCAAGGATCTCACGTGAAGAGCAGCCTTCACCGGGACGGGCACCAGAAAGCTACGAACGGATGAGCGGGAGCCAGGACGGACGGGTGGAAAGATCACCTTACAACGCACATGACAGCTAAGTTGAAGGGAAGTGCTCAACTTACCTGTGTGGGTGTGATCTCTACCTGTTTGGGTGGCGATCAGAGGGTGACTGTGTTGCTTCCCTGTAGCATCCAGGAAGAGGGTCACGGAATCGATGCCGGACGGGAACTGCAAGGCTCGACGCATTGGAGTGACAGCTCCATTCACCTGCTCCACCTGACGCAGCACAATCATCGTACAATGTCGTGACCAGATAAGTTGAAGGGAAGAGTTCAACTTGTGTGTGTGTGTGATCTCTGTGTGGGTGGCAATCAGAGGGTGACTCTGCGTTGCTTCATCGCAGCGGACGGGGAGAAGAACACGGACGAATGACGTGTGAACTGGACTTCAGAGCAGCGCTGGAGTGACAGATCCAGTTGGCTGCTATACCTGATGTAGCACCCTCTTGTGGATGGTGAACTCAGACAAACTTTAACCAAGAAGAAAGGGAATATATACCCAACATAACGAGTCTAATTTCATTAAGATCAGTACATTATGAACTGACGTTTGATTTTTTCGAATTTTGACAATGATGAGAGATTGGGATTTTTTAAATTATTGAACCTGATATAGAATCAGTATATTGATGCAGATCCCATCCAAAATGTAATGGAGTCTTCCATAGTAAGGTTTTGTTAAAATCTGTTCAGTAATTTTGACATATATACCAGACAAACAAAGAAGAAAAAAAACCCATAACCTCCTTGGCAGAGATAAAAGATCAGAGATTAAGCACAGCTTAAGATCTGGTAAGATCTATTCTATTTGTTTCCTTCTTTTGGGAATCTACACGTCTAATGCTGTCAAAAGGTTGTGCTAAATAGCAAAATAGCTATGCCAAAATGAACTTCCTCTTTCACCTCTTCTGATTCCTGCACCCCTCCCATAGTCATTTATTAATCATTATTCCTCTTTTGAGTCATATCTATGTGTTGAGTTTGCTGACGAAGGAGAAAAACACACACAAATTGTATCCATCAGTATTTCTTTTAATTCAGAATGAATGTGTGGTGCTCAGATGATCTGGTTTGTGCACTTGCAGGAGGCGGGACACCAGGAGGCCACGTCCTTGTTGCTGCAACCCCACTGCTCCTTCAGTTCGGGACAGTTGCTGTACTCATCAATGTAAGGACAGGGGTTGGCTATGAAACACAAAGAGAGATTTTATTTACAGAACTTTATAAAATGTTTTTTGCATGATGTATTGTTTGCTCGCAGAGGTGCCCAATTCAAGAACTTGAGAAATGGCACCAACACTCAATAAGATCTGCAAGAATTATATTTATTTTCCCTTTTGCTCACAAGTTGTGGGTTTTTGATGCAAAATTTTGCTTTTAAAATGGAGCTTAATGTTTAGGTTGATAATGAGCATTTAGTTGCATTTTAACAGTGAAAACACTATCTACTATGTATAAAAGGTTTGTATTAAGGTGTTCAGCTATCTAGGTCAGTCATGGCCTGGAAAACTGATGACACGCAGACCTCAATTTATTTTTGTGTGGCCCTCAAAGTAAACACACAAAATGACAGAAATAAACAAACCAACAGCAAAAATATGCAAATGTGCACAAAAAAAAATGCACGAAAGGATAACAAACTTAGAGAAATGTATTCCAAAAACACATAAGATGACTACAAATATATACAAAAATTTGAGGAAAATATACTAAACGGCAACAAGAATAGAAAAAATTGCAATAAATGACAAAACAAAATACTTAAAATGACTCATATAACACACAAAACAAACACAAAAACACACAAAATGAGAGACGAAATATACTAAATGACAACAAAAACACCAAAAATTACTCCAAAAACACAAAATGACAACAAAATACTCAAAATGACTCTATATCACAGAAAACCAACACAAAAACACACAAAATGAGAGGAAAAATCGACTAAACAATAACAACAACAGACAAAACCCTTTGTTATTTCCTATATTACTACTCGTTGACATTAATGTTGATAATGTGGCCCTCTGATCACAAAATTTTTTTTTTTTTGAGCTCGTGATAAAAGTTGCCAATTTCTGATCTAGTTGCTTGATGTGGCTGAGATATGAACACTAGTGCTCAGAATGGGGGGAAAAGTTTTCAGACTTTCTGTTTGGAGTTTGCATGTTCTCCCTAAGTTTGCATTTTTCCACTGTATGTTCCTATTTCCTGCCACACTTTTATTTTTTTTTTGTGCATAAATAATTATAAAAGCACTAATATGAAACCCCTCCCACTTTGTAAGAATTCAAACTATTTCTGACTAAAATATTGCTGCAAAGATCATTGTTGCATAGACATCTACTGTATAGATATCATATCGGGGCTCATTTTGGAAGTGCTTTAGCGCCTACTAGTGGCAGAGCCAACTTTAAGTTGATCAATACATAGTGGTTACTTCTACTGATGAAGTATTATACATTATATGATAAATTATTATAAAGTATGTGTAAATTGTGAAAAGTATTGGCAAATTGCGGTAGTTTTTGCGTGACTTTACACAATCATAAATAAAACTTTTATTATGTATATACTAGTGAAAGCATTGTAACATTTAGATTTTATATCTGTATTGTATTGTACACATAGCAGCAGATTAATGATAATTAATGTTAAATTGTGAAATATTACCTAATTAAAATATAGATACAATGGTATTTGCAGAGTTAGTGTGTAAACATGGAATTATGTGCTAAGCTAAATACAAAAACATGCTTTAATCAAAGGCTTTACAATGTGTTTTTAAAGTGCTTTATGTTATTTTTCTTGATCTAATCTCTATTTGCAAATACACCTTTTATAAAACTAGAAAATTATTCAAGCATTAAGGGGTGTTAACTATAGTTTTTGCAGTGATTTATCTTCACCTTTATTCAGCTTTTAGCCCATTTTAATGCCATTTTTGCCATCTTTTGCTTGGATTTTTTCCCTTTAGTCCAATGTTTTTAATTCCTGCTGTATGTGTATAATTTCAAACGAAATATAAACCTGATGAGGTCATTTGTTTTCAGCTCTAAAATATCTATACCTTATACCTTGGTGCTGCCACTCAAACCAAAGCTGATTTTTCTGATATCCAATGACTTACTGCACAGCTTGTTGTCACAGGCTTTGGGACAGTCACCACAGGCAGGTCCTGACTTGTAGGGATGATGAAACTGCGTGTTCCCACTGTAATGTAGGTGACAGCATCAAATATTGAACATGACAGAAAACACACACTGGATCAAAGCCCAAACATGTTACAAACGTCCTCCGAGAAAACTAAGAACATCTGGATTACTATTTAATGACTGCTCAGAAATAGCAAATTGCTCCGTCCTCCTCACGCGTTTGGTACTCAACCTAAAATATTTGCAGATCAATTACAGAGTAATTGTAACAATGTTTTCTAAGCTAGTTTACATTAGACAGACACGTTGGCAAGAGTTGTAGGAAACCACAGAGTAGAGAATCTAAACCAATAACTACACATTGTGGTTTAAAATGCTGGAATTCCTTTGATGTCAATTGAAAATTTTCTTCATTGGCTTGAACTGATACTTGTGAAGTGGGGACATAGCTTTGTACTCACGGTGGGCAGTAGTGGCAGACATAGAAGTACTTGTAGCGGGCGTTGGGACAGTGGGCCATGGCACAGCCAATCTGGTTAGATCTGTACCAAACAATCTGTGCAGAGAGAAAAACATCCAAGTAATGTTTAATCCTCCTCAAGCACCAGTGCTTCATCATAGATTTATGTCTTAGTCAGGCAATAATATCACATCTGTAGGTTGGGGCGACCGTGGATCAGGTGGTAGTGGGTCGTCTTCTGATCGAGAGGTTGGGGGTTTGATCCCAGTACCTGACTATGTGTCGAAGTGTCCTTGGGCAAGACACTGAACCCTAAGTTGCTCTCAGTGGTCGACTAGCGCCTTGCATGGCAGTCCTGTCCCATTGGTGTGTGAATGTCAGAGTGATTGGTGAATGAGCTGATATGTAAAGTGCTTTGAGACTGCTTCAGTGTGGTGATAAAGCGCTATATAAAATCAAGTCCATTTACCATTTACCATGCATGAAAATGCAGGAATGGTTAGTGAGTGGTTCTCAACCTGAACACGGTAAGATTCATCACATCAGTGCATTCACCCCATTCTTCACAATAGGAAAACATTTACATGATTTCTTAAAAATATAGGTATACATTTTATTCAGATACTGACACGTATTTTGAATTAGATTTTGATAAATTAATATTGAAAAAAAAAAAATGTTTAAAATATTACTTTGTTAATTACTTAAGAAGATGATATGCCATAAAAAAGTTGCTCCTTGGTATAATTCTGAATTGCGTCTTTTAAAACAGGCATTGCGAAAATTGGAAAGGAAATGGCTCTCTTCAAACATGGTAGACGTTCATATTGCTTGGAGAAAGAGTTTAACTTATAAAAAAAGCTCTTTGCAAAGCGAAAACTTCTTATTAGTCAACTTTAACTCACTCAGTGCCATTAATGAGATAACTCGTCATTTCAAACGACTATGCAGTGCTGCACGTTCTGCTGAAGGGTCAGGCGGTTGGACTACTTCTGCACCTTGTCCTCTAGTAGGTGGTTGATAGTTGGTGGTGGTTACAAGGTACAAAATACCCCCAGCCTGTGAGCCAGATAGCAAAATAATAGGTGACACATAGGAGGCAGCAGCGCACCTTTGGATGAGAAGTCATCCATGCTCAGCAGAGCTAAGAGGGAGAGGAGGAATGGCGTTTACGAGACAGAAAATGGCGCTACAAACGAGAGTTGACGTTCCTAGCAGCGCACAGCAGAGCACCCTCGACCAGAGCATGTGTGGAACTCATGGATAGTGTGGCGATGGTGAGATAAAACAATAAAAAAAATTAAAAAACGAGGAAGGCAATGACACTCTGCATGTCCGGGAGGAAGAGGAAGTTGTGTGTGTACAAGCTGACGGGAGAGAAACTTGGAGGAACGCCAAAATACAGTAAGAAATCCATTAAACTCTGACCCAGATAGCAAAATAATAATAATTTTGCCATCAAAAGCCCAGTCTCAGTGTTTTGTTTTTTTGTTTTATATAAGGAAACAATGTTCAGATGTTAGAGTTGTCACTAAAGCAAAAAAATAGCTTTAAAGTAACTGACAGGGTTTTTTTCTCAGCTTTTTGCTCTGAAACTGAATATTTGTGTAAAACTTGCTCTATTCAACGGCTGATTACAAAAGAACGAAACGCGCCAGAAACAATTTATTCTGTGGGTTTTAAAAATCATTCAAAATGCTCAAAAACGGCTGTCACTGAGGGGGTTAGAAAATCTGAAAATGGCTGGCACTGAATGAGTTAATAGAGGAAAACAAAAATAATCCTCGGTTTCTATTCAGCACTGTAGCCAGGCTCACCAAAAGCCACAGCTTTGTCGAACCCTCTATTCCTGTCAACCTGAGCAGTGACGACTTCATCAACTTCTTTACTGATAAAATCCTAACAATTAGAAACAAAGCTAATGTCCCCCCTGCAGGCCTGCTCAATAGTTTTTTAAACAAAGCAGCTCCTGAAATATCCCAACATGAAGCTTTTATTTACATAGTTTCACTACAATTGGTCTATCCAAACTGACCTCAATAGTTAGTGTTTCAAAACTAACAACCTGTCTATTAGATCCAATTCCAACTCCACTATTTAAAAATGCTCTTCGACTAATTAGCACTAATATGGTGAACTGGAATAACACATCTCTAGTAACAGGTTATGTACCACAGGCCTTTAAAACCACTGTAATAAAACCTCTCCTTAATAAACCTACCCTCGATCCAAGTGACTTGTCCAATTATAGACCAATATCTAATCTCCCTTTTGTTTCCAAAATTTTTGAAAAAGTCATCGCAGGTCAACTATGTGATCACCTACTTAGGAACAATTTATACAAGAGCTTTCAGTCTGGCTTTAGAACCCATCACAGCACAGACTGCCTTATTAAAAGTAACCAATGATCTGCTCTTAGCCTCAGACAGAGGGTTGGTCTCAGTTCTGGCGCTCTTAGATCTCAGTGCAGCCTTCGATACAGTGGATCATCATCTACTGCTGCAGAAACTGGAAAGCATTTTTGGGATTAAGGAAACAGCACTGGGTTGGTTTAAATCCTATTTATCAGACACTGTATCATATTTGTATATTTGTATTATTATTATTATTGGTATTATCTGTCCTACTTTATTTTCTACTACTGTAATGTGTGTGTATCTGATCCTTATTTTTAACAGTCTTTTACTTAATTGTACACTTATTTAACGTTTATTCTTCCTTTCGTCTTTGTTAACGTTTTTATTCTTTTATTTGTGATTTTTTTTCTGTGGCTGTAACATCAGCAATTTCCCCCTGGGATTAATAAAGGAATTCTGATTCTGATTCATGTTAATAATCTATCCTCAGATGAAACTCATCAGTTGTTAAAACTCCAGGCTTGTCTTAAAGACATCACATCCTGGATGAGCCGTAACTTTCTCTTTCTTTAACCAGGATAAAACCGAAGGGATTTTATTTGGTCCAAAGCACCTGAGAGAGAAATTATAAGAGCAAATAAAGTCTCTGGATTGCATTACTCTGTCACCCAGCACCACAGTAAAAAACATAGGTGTATCTTTGATACTGACTTATCTTTTAACTCTCATATTAAACAGATCTCAAGGACAGTCTTCTTCCACCTGCAGGAAGATCTTGGACCAGAGTGATGCTGAAAAACTAATCCATGCATTAGTTACATCGAGACTAGATTATTGTAACTCTCTACTTTCAGGATGTCCCAATAACTTACTAAAAAGTATCCAGTTAATCCAAAATACTGCAGCCAGAATACTAACTGGAACAAACAGGACAGAGCATATTTCTCCAGTAATGGCTTCCCTTCATTGGCTTTCTGTAAAATCTAGAATAGAGTTTAAAATCCTGCTGTTAACATACAAAGCTCTGCATGATCAAGCTCCTGTATATCATAGAGACCTGTTAGTGCCCTACCGTCGGGACAGATCACTCAACTTTCAGTTTGCTGGCCTTCTGGAAGTTCCAAACATGTCTAGAGGTAGAACAGGAGGAAGAGCATTCAGCTACCAGGTTCCTCGCTTTTGTAACCAGCTTCCAGTGTCGGTACAGGAGGTTGCTACCCTCTCCACCTTTAAGGCTAAACTTAAAACCTACTTATATGCTGAATCGAATACCGTATAATAGCATTAACTTAACCGCTACAGTGGACATTGGCTCGTCCGTAAACGGTTGCATTTTACATTCGCTGTTAGATTTCATATAAACGGGAAGAGATTCAAATTCTGATGTAGCTGGTTATGATTTACAGTCTACATAAACAGGACTGAATCATAACAAAACATAACCACGAGAGCGGACATGGGCTCGTCTATGAACAATCGCATTTACAGACTTTGGAGCCGCTGTTTGCTTACCAATAAACGGGAAGAGATTCGTCACCTTTATACTTAGTGTTGACAAGGCCACTGGGAGTGAGGCCCAAGGCCAAAGCAGGCTGACTTGATAATACTGTATCGTGTTTTTCTGCAGTCAGTGCCTTCTCCTCTCCCTTCTCTCTCTGCTCTGTTTCAGGTGTCGTGAAGCTGATAATGGCAGTTCCTGATCTGTGGTTCACGACTCAACTAGTCGTGTTTCTTCCCACTGTCGCTAAATGCTTGTTCATGTGGATCTTGTTGGGTTTTTTCTTTCTCATGAATTTTATATTTTGATTAGTGCATTGAGATGACTTTGTTGTAAATTGCACTATACAAATAAAGTTGAATTGAATTGAATTGATTGTCGGGCGTAAGCTCACCTGAGTAAAGTGACCAACAACTCCCCCATTAACAGATCCCACTCCGTAGCGCCAGTCCTTCACCTCGTCGTACCAGGACTGGATGGCTCCACTCCAGGTGTTCTTGTAGCTGCTCATGTACAGGTTTTCACCACATCCGCTGGCTGCAGTTAAAGAAGACACATGTGGATTTACTTCATTCTCATTGACTCACGTAGGACTAATTACAAAAATTGAATGAACATACAGAAAATAAATTTTCAATTTAAAAAAAAAAAAAATCATTCTAATTAACTAAGGTGGAAAAGATTTAGTTAAATCATTCTTCAGGCTAGATTTTATTTTATTCTCAGCTCAAATGAAAACTTACGTTACATGTGATGTAAAAATAAAAAAGTGGAAGAAGTGTTAAACCAGGGGTGTCAAACTCATTTTAGTTCAAGGGCCAAATACAGAGCAGTTTGAGTTTAAGTGGACCACAGATTTTTGGTGCGAAAAAGAGAAATTTCGACATTAATGTGCCCAGGTTTGCACTTCCATGTATAAATGATATATAATGATAATGATTTATAATGATAAAGTTTGTGAGTCCCTGGAGGATCTCCACTTAAATTTGAGGAAACATGGCCAGATTTTGGAAAAACTGAGAGTTCTTTTAACAATTTGAAAATAAAAATGGAAAGCTAAACTCTTCAAATATTGTGGATTTTAATTGATGTTTTGTATTTGGAGGGGCTGAGATATTTACAACTGAATTAGATGGTAATTTACAAAAGGATTCATGTTTTTTCTAGCAATCGAGCGGGCCGTATTTAATGCTGGATTTTGGCCCCCAGGCCTTAAATTTGACACGTGTATTAAAGCCTGTGAAATGACATTAAGTCATAGTAATTTCACCTCGTTTTGAAAAGGCATATCTTAAAACTGAGCATAAGCTTGATAGAAGAACTCACTGCTGATCTTTCTTTCACTGGAAGGGCTGTGTTTCATGGTGCATTTGTTGGCCCATTTCTGAGCATTGGCTGAAGCTTCACGGTTCCAGCTCTGTGGGGTACCCAGAGCAGAGAGACTGGGAGGTTAAACTGCAGCCTATACATGAGAAAATACTGCAAAATAACACTTTTATTCCCTCTTGTCTGCAGCTGCAAGAGGGAAATTGAACTAAAAAAAGTCTAATAATAGGAGGGAAGTACATGTAAAGTATTTGAGGCTGTTTTACCATTTTCAACATGTTGCTGGCAGAGGGAGACACACCTCTCCTCAGGGTATTGTGCTTGTTGACAATCTCAGTCTGCTCTGCAGAAGAGGTCAGGAGCGTTTCTTTATGAACACAGCAATGATAAAGTCAGTGAATAATTACATTTAAATAAGATTCAGAAATATATAATCTACTCACCCTCCTTCAGCTTTGGTTCCAGAGCATAAAAAGATAACATGTTAGTTTTCTGGACAAATGAAGAATAATTAAAGTAAAGAAGATTTTCTTACCTCCAAGGGTCCATCCAGGGACCCCTCTGAGTCCTTAGCCCAGGTTCCAGGCACCTGGAGGACAGCAAAGAGGCCTAGAACACACAGGAAAGTGAGATTATACATTGTCATGCTTTTGTCCGAGACTCCTAACCCTCATGAGGCGCACGTGAAACTTATATACGTAGGATGGCTGAGACATGTGAGAACTACATGTGCACTCAAAGTCAAGGACATTTATCAAGATAGCGGGGCGCCTGTGAAATGTCCTTGTTTATCAATGAAAGATGCCAGCTCTGTGTTTTCACTGTGTACCATTAAATTAAACAACACACAATAAATATTCCCCCATGAGGCAAAGTGAAGTGGCACAAATGAAGGAGAAAACTGAACAATCTAAACAGCAAATATGTACAACAATTTGTACATATGCACTTGCTTTTCTTTAGTGTCCTTGACACCTTATGGAAACATTTGTGACAGCTTTTGGAAATTTGCACAACAAGCAGCTGCTGCCCTTTCTCAGCCAAAGATTACATTTAAAGGAAAACGAACACAAATGTATAGAACAAACACTAGTATGAATGCAAACATCAAATATACTGTAGCAAAAAAATCATTTATTGTTTTGTAGTTCTCAGTTAAAGTGTAGGGTCAGTAACTTATCGTGGCAGGGTACAAGCTGTTGTTCTGTGTGTACTGTGCAGTACTTTATTCTGATAAAGTGAGTTGAGCCTCTGTGTGTCATTAGTTGTAAATGAGATATTAATCCTGCAGAAAGTTGGACCAATAATAACAAAGCACTGGCTCAGATAAATCAGATAAATGAACATCAACGGATACACCCAACACTAAATTATAAGTGTAATAATTGCTATAACAGCATTTTGATTGTACATTGAATACATTGTATATTATACTTCTATTTTCATGTATGTATTATTCATACTTTTATTCTTTTACTCTATTTTTTGAGGGCTTCACGGGGAACTTGAGGATGTTATTTCAATATATACATGTTAATGCACATAATGACAGATAAAAATCATTGAATCCTTGAATTATGTACATTTTTTAACTGTGCAAAATAACAAACAATAGAAATGCAAAAAAAAAAATTCTAATCAGTATTTTTCATATATTTTATTATTACTAGACATTTCAGGTGACCCCATTTTATTTCCAGGCGACCTCAAGGTTGAAAAACCCTGAAGCAATAGGTAATTTACCTAGGGGATATATATTATTTATTTATTTATTTATTTATTTATTTATTTATTTTTAAAGTGATCCAGAATCATTATATTG
Organism: Gouania willdenowi; assembly: GCF_900634775.1. Classification (NCBI taxonomy): domain Eukaryota; kingdom Metazoa; phylum Chordata; class Actinopteri; order Blenniiformes; family Gobiesocidae; genus Gouania; species Gouania willdenowi. The sequence goes on along the minus strand of NC_041066.1, from coordinate 8,878,036 downwards.
ATGGGGATTATTCACAAAATCTAATCACTTTTTTCTTATTCAATTAGATTTTTGTGGGTTTGGATTTGAAGTTTGAATGTTCACAGACAAACAAACGTAATGAATATACGCCTGTGAAAATATATATGTATAACACATACAGTACATGAAAATAGAAGTATAATATACTATAAAGCTGTTATAGCAATTATTACACTTATAATTTAGTGTTGGGTGTATCTGTTGATGCTCATTCATCTGATTTATCTGAGCCAGTGCTTTGTTATTATTGGTCCAACTTTCTGCAGGATTAATATCTCATTTACAACTAATGACACATAGAGGCTCAACTCACTTTATCAGAATAAAGTACTGCACAGTACACACAGAACAACAGCTTGTACCCTGCCACGATAAGTTACTGACTCTACATGCACTGTAACTGAAATTTACAATACAATACATTATTTTTAAAAATAAGAGCTTTTGTCACTGTACTCAGGTTTGTGTTTTAAACTTGTGTTCTTCATTTTCCTCTTACTGTAATCTTTGGCTGGGAAATGGCTGTCAGCTGCTTGTTGTGGAATATTTAAAAAACCTGTCACAAAACTTTGCATAAGGCATCAAAAAATGCAAAACTCTAATCACCCAAATTGTTGTACATATTTGCTGATTAAATAGTTCAATTTTTTCCTTAAATTGTGCCACTTCACTTTGCCTCATGGGGGAATATTCAGTTGTTTAATTTAATGGTACACAGTGAAAACACAGAGCTTACATCCTCCATTGACAAACAAAGACATTTCACAGGTGCCCAAATATTTTAATATTTACTGATAAATAATGTCCTTAACTTTGATCACACACGTCAGTTGTCGCAGCCGTCCTCCGTATATAAGTCTCACCCTCAGAGTTGGGAGTCTAAGACAAAAGCATGACAATGTATAATCTCACTTTCCTGTGTGTCCTAGGCCTCTTTGCTGTCCTCCAGGTGCCTGGAACCTGGGCTAAGGACTCAGAGGGGTCCCTGGATGGACCCTTGGAGGTAAGAAAATCTTCTTTTCTCTAAATATTCTTCATTTATGCAGAAAAATAACATGTTCTCTTTTTTATGCTCTGAAACCAAAGCTCAATGATGGTGAGTAGATTATATATTTCTAAATCATGTTTTAATGTAATAATTCACTGACTTTTATTTATCATTGCTGGGTTTATATAGAAACCTCTTCTGCAGAGCAGACTGAGATTGTCAACAAGCACAATACCCTGAGGAGAGGTGTGTCTCCCTCTGCCAGCAACATGTTGAAAATGGTAAAACAGCCTCAAATACTTTACATGTACTTCCCTCCTATTATTAGACTTTTTTTAGTTCAATTTTCCTCTTGCAGCTGCAGACAAGAGGAAATAAAAGTGTTATTTTGCAGTATTTTATCATGTATAGGCTGCAGTTTAGCTTCCCAGTCTCTCTGCTCTGGGTACCCCACAGAGCTGGAACCGTGAAGCTTCAGCCAATGCTCAGAGATGGGCCAACAAATGCACCATGAAACACAGCCCTCCCAGCTTATGCTCAGTTTTAAGATATGCATTTTCAAAACAAAGTGAAATTACTATGACTTCATGTGATTTCACATGCTTTTACACTGGTGTCAAACTCAAGGCTCAGGGACCAAATCCGGCCCTTTCAAGCATTAAATTTGGCCTGCTCGAGAAAGTAAAAATAATGAACATGAAACATTTTGTAAATGACCATCTAATTCAGTTGGGGATATCTCAGCCCCTCCAAATACAAAGAATCATTTAAAATCTACAGTATTTGAAGAGCTCAGTTTTACAGTTCTTATATCACAAGACGGCAGTTATTTTTATTTCTAAACAGTTGAAAGAACACTGAATTTTTCCAAAATCTTGCCATGTTTCCTCGAATTATTCCACAAAATGTCACCAAATTCTCAAAATCAAGGAAATTTAAGTGGAGATCCTGAAGGGACTGATATACTTTACTCACATACAGTACTTTATCATTATATATCATTTTTACATGAATACATGTAAACCAGGGCACATTAATGTTGAAATTTCTCTTTTTCGCACCAAAAATCTGTGGTCCACTTAAGCTCAAACTGCTCTGTATTTGGTCCCTGAACTAAAATTAGTTTGACACAACTGGTTTAACACTTCTTACTCTTTTTTTTACATCACATGTAACTTAGGTATTCATTAGAGCTGAGAATATAATAAAATCTAGCCTGAAGAATGATTATAACTAAATCCTTTACACCTTAGTTATTTAGAATTATGACTTTTTTTTAAAATCGAAAGTTTATTTTCTGTATGATTGTTGATTTAATATTTGTAATTAGTCCTACTTGAGCCAATGAGAATGAAGTAAATCCACATGTGTCTTCTTTAACTGCAGCCAGCGGTTGTGGTGAGAACATATACATGAGCAGCAAGAAGGACACCTGGAGTGAAGCCATCCAGTCCTGGTACGACGAGGTGAAGAACTGGCGCTACGGAGTGGGATCTGTTAATGGGGGAGAAGTTGGTCACTTTACTCAGGTGAGCTTACGCCCAACAATCAACATATCACATCAACCAAAAACAAAAACAATCGCTGAGAAACAAAATTAAGTGTTTTTTTTACAGATGATTAATGTATAAGGGATGCTATAGGTGGTGGTTAGGTATTAAATATTAAAAAAAATAATGAATATCCATTAAAGGGAAACACACGTTAGGTTGCCGTCAATGTAATACAACGTGGTGATAAAGATGCCTATTCATCTGTAAAAGTGACAATGGAATGAATATTAAACATAGAAGTGTTAATAAGCAAGATCACCTTTAAATCTTAATCCTAAAGCTGATGTAGGCCACATAAAATAAAAAAGATTGAACAAATCTGACAATGTAACAAAAACAATGACAGCAACGCTCTTTGAATTTGTGAAATATAAAGCAAAGCACGTGTTATTGTCGTTATGCTATACAATTTAAGATCAATTTAAACTTTTTTCAATTCATATCTAAGCCAGTGGTTCTCAACATGGGTTAGATGGAATCCCAGGGGTTCAGCAGTGGCTATAAAAATGCGTTATACAGAATATATATATACTAGTTTTAAAAAAGTGAATTTTGACTTTTTTTTTTTTTTTTAAATAATGTTTTAAACATCATTTTTAAATCTATTTTAAATATTCAATAAATAAAGTTGTTTTGAAGAAAGCCAAAAAATGGGCCCAGGCTTATGTGTCAGTATCTGAATAAAATATATACCTATATTTTGAAGAAATCATGTTAAATTTTTCCTCTTGTGAAGGATGGGGTGAATGCACTGATGTGATGAATCTTACAGGGTTCAGTATCTCCATTATGGTTGAGAACCACTCACTAACCATTCCTGCATTTTCATGACCTACAGATGTGATATTATTGTCTGACTAAGACATAAATCAATGATGAAGCACTGGTGCTTGAGGAGGATTAAACATTACTTGGATGTTTTTCTCTCTGCACAGATTGTTTGGTACAAATCTAACCAGATTGGCTGTGCCATGGCCCACTGTCCCAACGCCGGCTACAAGTACTTCTACGTCTGCCACTACTGCCCACCGTGAGTACAAAGCTATGTCCCCACTTCACAAGTATCAGTTCAAACCAATGAAGAACATTTTCAATTGATGTCAAATAAATTCCAGCATTTTAAACTACGATGAGGGGTTAATGGTTTAGATTGGTGGTTTTTCATTTGCCACAACTCTTGCCAACTTGTCTGTCTAATGTAAACTAGCTTAGAAAACATTGTTACAATTACTCTGTAGTTGATCTGCAAATATTTTAGGTTGAGTTCCAAACGCGTGAGCAGGACGGAGCAATTTGCTATTTCTGAGCAGTCATTAAATAGTAATCCAGATGTTCTTAGTCTTCTCGGAGGATGTTTGGGCTTTGATTCAGTGTGGCAGCACCGAGGTATAAGGTATAAATATTTTAGAGCTGAAGACGAATGACCTCATCAGGTTTATATTTCTCATGAAATGATACACATATTAAAACAGCAGGAATTAAAACATTGGACTAAAGGGAAAAAAATCCAAGCAAAAGATGGCAAAATTGGCATTAAAATGGTCTAAAAGCTGAATAAAGTGCCATACCATTGTATCAATATTTTAGTTTGGTAACATTTCATAATTTAACATTGATTTTTTTTAATCTGTTGCTATGTGTACAATACAATACAGATGCAAAATCTAAATGTTACAATGCTTTCACTAGTATATACATAATAAACGTTTTATTTATGATGTAAAGTCACACAAAAACTATTTACCGCAATTTGCCAATACTTTTCACAATTTACACATACCTTATAAAAATGTATCATATATATAATTATTACTTCATCTGTAGAAGTAACCACTGTGTATTGATCAACTTAAAGTCGGCTCTGCCACTAGTAGGCGCTAAAGCACTTCCAAAATGAGCCCTGATATGATATCCATACAGTAGATGTCTATGCAACAATGATCTTTGGAGCAATATTTTAGTCATAAATAGTTTGAATTCTTGTGGAAGGGGTTTCATGATACTGGTTTCTAAATATCTTTGCACAAAAAAACTTTTTTTTCCCCATTCTGAGCACTAGTGTCCATATCTCAACCACATTAAGCAGCTAGATCAGAAATGGTCCACTTTTATCACATGGGCTCACAAAAATGTGATTTTCTGATCAGAGGGCCACATTATCAACATTAATGTCAACGTTTAGAATGTTGACCATTGTGAGCATTAATATAGAAAATCACAAATGGTTGTTGTTTAGTAGATTTTTCCTCTCATTTGGTGTGTTTTTGTGTTGGTTTTGTGTGTCATATGAGTCATTTTAAGTCTTTTATGGTCATTTTATTAATGTAATTTTTTGTATTCTTGTTGCAGTTTTAGTATTTTTTCCTCTAATTTTAGTGTATATTTGTAGTTATGTTATATGTTTTTGGACTTTCTAATTTTGTTATCTTTTCATGCAGTTTTTTGTGTACATTTGCATATTTTTGCTGTTGGTATGTGTATTTCTGTCATTTTGTGTGTCTACTTTGAGGGCCACACAAAATTAAACCGAAGGCTGCGTGTGGCCCCCGTGCCATTAGTTTTCCAAGCCACGACTGACCAAGATAGCTGAACATCTTATTACCAACCTTTTATACGCAGTAGATAGTGTTTTCACAGTTAAAATGCAACTAAAGACTCATTATCAACCTAAATATTAAGCTCCATTTTAAAAGCAACATTTTGTATCAAAAATAAATTCTTGCAGTGTTGGGGCCATTTCTCAAGTTCTTGAATTGGGCACCTCTTATTGATCATCTTCCCTGAGCAAACAATACATCATCCAAAAAACATTTTATAAAGTTCTGTAATTAAAATCTCTCTTTGTGTCCCACAGCCAACCCCTGTCCTTACATCGATAAGTTCACAAACTGTCCCAAACTGACGAAGCAGTGGGGTTGCAGCAACAAGAGCGTGGCCTCCTGGTGTCCCGCCTCCTGCAAGTGCACAAGCCAGATCATCTGAGCACCACACATTCATTCTGAATTAAAAGAAATACTGATGGAAACAATTTGTGTGTGTTTTTCTCCTTCATCAACAAACTCAACACATAGATATGAATCAAAAGAGGAAGTAAAATTAATAAATCACCATGTGAGGGGTGCAGGAATCAGCAGAGATGAAAGAGGAAGTTTATTTTGGCATGGCTACTTTGCTATTTTGCACAACCTTTTGACAACATTAGACGTGTAGATTCCCAAAAGAAGAGGAAGCAGAGCAAACCTGTCTTGGCAGATGCAGCTGGAAAGTGAAAAAGACAGAGACAGGAAAGAATTAGAGCTTGGGACCACACCTGCAGACTTTTGGAGCTATATGGCTAATGTGGCCTCTTTCATAGTCAAGCACTTGGATCCTGTCAGTTAACTGTGTGTATACATTTGAGAAGGAAACAAATGGAAAACTTACATGTGCTTAATTTCTGATCTTTTATCTCTGCCAAGGAGGTTATGTTTTTTTTTTTTTTTTTTTTTTTTTTGTGTACTGAACAGTACTGAACAGATTTTAACAAAATTTTAACCAAAGATAGACCTTACACTATGGAAGATTCCATTACATTTTGAATGGGATCCGGACCAATATACTGATTCTGGATAAGGTTCAATAATTTAAAATATCCCTTTTTCTCATCATTGTCAGTTTGTAATGTACTGATCTTAATGAAATTAGACTCGTTATGTTGGGTTGGTTCCTGCCTTATTTTAGTCAGATCGTATTCAGATTGCACATTTTATCACAATTTTTACATCTACTTTTTGACGTATAATAAAGGGTGGTTTAGAAGCCCCTAATTTCATGCATTATTACTTAGCAAACCAAATATTATATTTAACAGAATGGCTAAAACCAAAAAAATGCTACAACACCTGGCTAGAAATTCAACAGTTAGACTGCAAACATATTAAACTCTCTGATCTCCCTTTTATCACTGCAACCCTCAAATGTCACAACTGCTTTAAAAACCCACTAATTGCCTCCACCCTGACTGCGGGGTGTAAAGCCCTGGACATTACGAATGTTCAATTAAAAACTATCATGTCAATCTGGCACAACCCCGACTTTAAAAATAGAAAAACACTGCTCTATCTAAAGACATGGGAAGAAAGTGGAATCACTCATCTCCAAGACCTCTTTGAAAATGACAAGCTCAGGACATATAACAATCTAACCCAAACATTCAATATGAATAAAAATATTTTTTCACAGTAGTTACAAGTAACAGAAACAATCAAGAAAAACACTCCTGTAGATCCAATTACCTTACAACTTCCAGAACTGGTTAAATATATGAAGACAATCTAAACAAAATGAAAAAAAAACTCTCAAAAATATACAGAGCACTCTCTAACACTAACTCTAATCACTTACCAATTGCAAAATGGGAGGCTGAACTTTCAATCACCACGAACACCGATTTCTGGACAGAAATTTGTTGTAATACTTTTAATATGACTAAAAACACAAACCTACAGCTAATTCAATACAAGGTCCTCCACAGATCTCACATTACCCAACAGAAAATGTATAAAATGGGCTTCTCAGCAGACATCTGCTCTCAGTACACACAGGGTTTCTTATTTACATGCCTTATGGCTTTGTTCCCCAGTTCAACAATTTTGGTTTCTATTTACTGAAAAACTGTCCTCCATTTTGGACTGCAGGATTCCTCTCTGTCAAATCTATTTCTGATTGGAGACCTGATGATGCTTGATCTTCCAGCAAACCAATCACAATCCATCCTTGCGACACTCGCCATAGCTAAAAAAAAAAAAAGATTAGTGAATTGGAAAAATAAAAAATCCTTAAACATAAACCAATGGCAAAATATCCTCATAGAAGTTATTTCCATGGAAAAGATGTCGGCTCTCAGAAAAACTTAAATAACCTGCTTTGAGGAGCGTTGGACTCTTTTTTTAACTGCATTATGATGATCTAACCTGCAAGCAACTGCCACCACCACTCTTTACTAACACACTAATCCAACTGTAGACCTGGACCTCCCTGGGCTTGTGGGGTGGCCTGGGTGGCTTGGGTGGATTGCTGGGGTGTCTGGGTGCCTCTGCGCGGGTGTGCTTTCCTTCTGGATGTCCTCACGGACCCTGGGCTGTTTGATTTTGCTCTTCTGCCCCCTCCTTACACGTCTGAGTGGCCCATGGGGCTGGGGGCTTGCGTATTTCTCTGCCGCACTTTCCTCTTGCTCTCTGGGGCCCGCTGTCCTCCGGCGTCGGGGGGGTGTCTTGTGTTGGCACGTGGGTGGCTGGAGGTGGCCTCTATGGGGAGGGGGCGTCACTCACGCGCCGGTGGGGGGCATTGCCTTGTGGCTTGCAGTGTCCGGTGGGTGGTAGGGGCAGGGCCTGGGCTACTGAACTTGCGCGGTCTGGGGCTTGATGGTCCTGATGGACTGTGGCCAGTTTGTGGGCGAAGTCCAAGAACCAGCCCCAAGGGCGAGTAGGGGGGTGCTCTTGGGGCGCGGCGGGCTTGGTCGGCTGGCTTGACCGGTCCTGGCGGGGGTCTTCCGGGGCGGGTGGCGCGGGCCGCACTCCTGCATGCCAGTGGGTGCGGCGTGGGATGACCCTGCTTGGGCGGTGCCCTGTGAGGCCGGGGTCTGGAGCTTTTCCGCCTCTGTTCTGCGCGCGCTGCATGCCGGTGTAGCGGTCTGGCTGGGCCCTTTGGGGGGGGGTGATTTTAGCACTAACTAAGACGCATCGCGCTGGCGTCGTGACAAAAAAGGTGACCTGGGGCGCTCTGGGGGGCTCGGTTGGTGCGCCTGGGGGCTGGCGGTGCGGCATGCAGCGTCCCCTTGTTGCCCAGGGTGGCCGTTGTCCCGGGGCGTGCTGTTCCCGGTGCTGCTTCTATTCCCGGTCGTTCTGGCCTGGGGTCCGTCCCTGCTCGCTGCCCGTTTGGCGCGGCTCTGCCCGTCTGGTGAGCGTGGGCCTTGGCCCATCTGCTGGGGTCTCGGGCGGGGGGCTCTCTAGCCCTCGCCTCGTGGGATTGGGTGGGGGGGTGGGGGTGTTGGTGGTGGTGGGGTGGATGTTGGTGGGGGGCCTTGCGGTTGGGAGTTGGGGTCGGTGTCTTAGGGGTGTCTGGTGGGCTGCTCAGCCGTGGGGGGGGTTGCCTGGGCTCCCTGGCCCCTGCTCTTTCTGCTAGCCTGGCTGAATCTTTGGCTCCGAGGCAGCGCTTGGGTTTGCAGTGGCGGTTCTTGCACATACATTGGTCTACGATGCACTGGCATGCCTTGGACTGTGGGATAAAACTCCTAGTGGGGTTAACTTTAGACACGCTGATCCCAATTACCTGTTTTAGGTATTACCACTCACTGCTTCCCTCTGTCCACAGCCACCACCATTATAGTTAAGCCTCACGCCAACAACTTCACGTCTCTCACTTTACAATAGTCAACTCTTCCCCACCCTTCCATTTTCTACCTTGAATCTCTCCTCCCTGCTCCCCCCCACGCCCACTCCCCCTCACCCAGGAGTAACACTGCCCTCTCTTTTTATATTCTTCCTTTAATAAAGTGTTTGTTACCCTTACTTAGGGAGGGCTGGTGATGGTCGCAATTATGCAATAAAATAAATTCATTTATTTAACTGCAATAACAAAACATGCATTGCTGTCTAAAAAAGATTGCACTTATTGTAGTATTGACTTTTGACAGCATGTGCAGACAAAGTTAATAATAACAATAATAATAATAATAATAATAATAATAATAATAATAATAATAATAATAATAATAATAATAATAATAATTTGCCATATGTTGTTGTAAAAATGTAAGTGTGACTGCCCTCTATGGGTTGAAACCCAGCTATTACAATCAAAATTTGCTATGCACGTTTGAGGAGCACACATGGATCTGCAGACATGTTTATTGCTACATGGCTCTTTTTGTTTTGGGTACGAACTCATCATGGTTTCCATGCTGCTCTTTGAGCTCAGGTTGTTTTATTTTTGCTTCATGAAATAATCCACTCAAGACTCCGCATTCAGCATTTGATTTCCTAATGCCATGTTGTCAGACACACATCATTTGTGTTAAAAATTAATTCCCCTTCCATGTGATAACAAGCTTGTTTCTTTTGAAAATAAACACTTTGGATGAATTTCTCAAACCCTGTCAAAGAGCCAAAAAAAGGTCTTGCATCTCAGCAGGTGTGAATCAAAGCCATTGAGGAGTTTCTGGTTCCTGCAGAGCTGGAGGTCAACTAGGAGATGGTTTCACCTGAAGTGAATGGAGCTCCGGCAGAAAGGAGATAAGGGGATGAGTTTTTCCTCTGCCAGTGGGTCCAGTGATAGCTGAAGTCCGCTGCTTTGGCCAAGCTTGATAAGACCAGTCTTGCCATCCTGTCGGTCTTATCAACATTAGCAGCGAGCTCAACTGTTTGTCCCAGGGCCAGAAAATGTTTACCACTGTGGCGTCAGTTTGTCTTCCTGAGCTGTGGATTATTATGTGGATGCTTTATGGGTCCAGTTGTGGATTGTATTGAGAAATAAGGTGAATCCATTACATTTCTGTGCAAAGGGTGGCATAATCTAATCTAGATGATTCAAAATAGAGATACTCACATATCTCTCCTATTGGTTGTTGTTTCAGTGTGCTCATCAAACAAACCAGAGGTATTATACCAACTTTATGCAAAATACAGCAGTTTTATCAGAGAGAAAAGTGTAAATAAAAGAGAAAGATATTAACAAAGGAAAAGAGACAGGCAAGATCTAACCATGTCGTAGACAGGAAAACACTGAGATCAGTAACATCATACTGAAGACAGCTCATTTGGTCTGAGCTGTTATCTTTCCACATCACAGTCTGTTCACATCAGAAACAGGAAGCCAACATAAGATAAAGCCCTCGGTCCATTCAAAATCAGGCAGACAATTTAGCGCCCAGCAATCTAACTTTATTTCACACTTGTTAAAATTAAGGACAACAGTCGGTATATAATGACTTTTAAAAAAACAGTTTTTGAGAATGAATTTACATGAAACAACAGAATTTAACAGTAAAACTGGGTCAAAGCTTACATGAAGTTGCTATTTTATGCTAAATGTGCTGATTTTAGTTTGTGAATATCAGTCAATGTGGAATTTGATTAGATTTGTAGATTTATTACATCACTTAATGTGAAGTTTAGTTGTTTTTTTCCAGTTTAATCTACATGTTATTGTGTGGTTCACACTTTAAGAGCACCTGTGTCTGTCTGTGTGATTGATTTATTGATTGGATCCACCAGTCTTTTTTCCATAGGTGAGTCCTGCTCATTACTTCTACTATTTACTTATCTGTGTGTAAGCAAAGGGTAGCTTTTGATAACTTTATTGGAAGCTTTATTAAAACATCATGAATAATACTTTTTCCTCCTCGGAATCACTAAAGTATCCTCTCCGTTTCCTCTGCTTTAATGTCCGGTCTTTCGCCCCTGTGTAAATAAGTTGGCTGATTGCAATAAAATGATCGTAAATAAAATGTAAAGAAAAGCACTACAAAAATATGAACTAAGACTAAGACTAAGATAAAATAATTTAAAAGGCTGCTCCATTGGTTGTATTTAAAATACTACAACTGTTCAGAAAAGTGCAGTGAAAAGTTTTGAATGAATGTGCGTGTCTTGTTTTTGCTGGAAATACATAAAACACAACTGATGTTGTGAACATGACTAGTACAATCAGGTACTCTACAGTCCCTTTGATTGTTTGTGAACATGTATTTTGTTGGGCGGGGCTTAGCCTGGAGGCAAAACCACAATTGTCTTTGTTTTTTTCTGAGCACGAGTGTCCGCTGGAATCATATAAAACTTTATTTTACATCCACTAACGTTATTCCTCCTATTCTGGCACCCAAACACACAACAAGACGACATTCTATAGCTGTAACATTGCTAGCCTCCACAGTTTTTAGCCAGCAGCGTTTCCTGTTTTTGTCTCCAGCTAGAGTTGTGACGTCACTCATGACGTGGGCCATTATTAAATTGTCTATAAGACAGTGTATTTGCAGATTTGTTTGTATTCATCTTGATGTGCCGTTCTCACTCTCTTCATTTCCCTTTTATTTCTACTTTGTCAGTCAAAGGAGTTTCCCCAACCTGGGGATTTGTTTAGTTTTCTGCACTTCTTCTTCGTCTACGTACCAGCTCTTTGTTTCATATTAAAACCTCTGGTTTATATCCATATCATGGTTGTAATGTTTAAAATGCCCCATTAAGACCCTGCTTTTTGCCTGGAGCTTTTTAATTACTTCTTTATAGTCTCTGCATGGACAACTTCAAACTGTATAATTCCTGTCAGTAGAGGATATGTTATAAATAGTTCTGCTAGTATTAGTGCTTGATTTACAGGTCATTACATTCCATTAAAAAACAACTGGCACCGGTTGTTTTATCAGTTGCTGTGCTTTTGATCAGGAGGAAGCTAACGTTTAGCTTCATTAAAACTATGTTTAAGTTGTATGAACCCAGGCCAAAAATGTGAGCCTAGACCACAATAATAGAGAAAATAATTTCCTGTGTGTTTCCTCTTGTTACATTCTGCCTTCTCATTGGATTGTTCCTTCTTAGATGTGAAGTTGTCTCGTGTCACTTTAGTTTTTTAGTCTTATGTTTGCATCTTAACTTGTTGAGTTTCAGGCACGTGACGGAAATGAGAAAAGGAAATTGGCACATGGCTGTGGCCATTAATCAAAAATGTCCATTTTCAACTTAAAGAGACCTAAGCAAACAGTGATGCTTTTTCTTGTTTTTGTGCCTCTTCTTGGTTAAAAATATGTTTTACTCTACGAGCTGTTGTTAAATTGGTTATGTAGAACTTGTCAGCTTTTTGACGCTGTGCACAAGCGTCACCTGTGGGAAATGAGCTCCCACTAAAGGAACCATTGGGGAGGCGTGTGATGAAAGCAGCGCAATCGGGCTGTGCAGCTTCCTTCCTTTCACTGAGTGCTTGTAGATGCAAACAAAGTTGCTAACAAGCTTCTCACTTTGCCTCTTAACCTTTCAACACACAATGGAACACATCTGAGCCTAGGCCTGTTGACAACACATCGCCAGCATCGACAACAGATCACTTTCATTGATAAAGGCTTAAAGGCAGCCAAGGCAAACACTTTATTTTTAATCTACGTGGGCCTTAGAAACCAAACAACTTCCATATATTGTGCTGAGAATCCCATGGACTGACTTCACTGTACAGGGACTTTCTACGCCCAGGGCCTCCTAAAGTGAATATGAATATTGTTCCATATGGGTGAGCGTGATGGTTTTGAGTTCAACCCATGGTCAAAGCCATGAGTTCTTCCAGCTTACCCAGATAAATAACAGCAGCCTGTTTCACATCAGCCATTAGCAGACAACGGTGTTGCTCTTTCTCTGAGCGGCAGCCTGTTTAATAGCTACTTTCTATAATAGTCCTTCAAGAAATGTACATTAAACAAACATGTGGAGACAGGTCTGAATACAGCAGCAGAGGAAATGGTTAAACATACACGCACAATGAGAAAGAATTAAAAAAAAAAAAAAAGTCGAGGATCCATTTACAGTCTTTTCATTTCATCCGGTCTTTATTGTTAAAGTTCGGTTCCCAGAGCACACAACACTACCTAAAAAGCATGAAAAACATTTTTTATTAATTAATTAATTTTGCTATATCAAAATAAATTGTACAATATTTTAATGATTTTGACTGTTTCTTAAAATCCAAAATTTTAAATCTATTTATTTAATACCTCTATTCAACCTAAAATCTAAGTTTGTTATGTGTTCCAAATCAATCTTAATTTAACATTTGTGTTTTGGGGTTTGTTAATTAAATGAAACATTCGTATGATTCCAGGCAGAAATTTGACTTGAGGCTGAACATCATCATTTACAGCTATGCAAATGATTATGACATTTATTTTATTTTTGATGCAAAAATTTTTTTTCCAAGTTTGGGTTTTCTGTAATTGCTCTGGGCTCATGAACTAAGAAACATTATTTGTTTATTTATTTTGAATCAAACGGAATTGTCCTATTTACCTTCTTCCAAGTGCTCGTAATGCCACCAATATAAAATGAATTGTTCTCATCATCTCTCGTGTACACAGAGATTGAATCTTTAATGTAAACCTTATGATATTGTTATTTTTGATATCCAGATCCAACCATTCTAAAAACCCTGTGATCCTTTTCAATTCTTTATTTTTTTATTTTTCAAGTGCATGTGCATGGCGTGCATGACAATGTACAATAATACTAAAAAAAAACATTCAAAAGATGTTTGACATTACATTCTAAAGGATTTTGATGCACATATTTATTTTTCATACCACTTTTAGAATAAGGCGAGTCCCTGTTCTGGGGTTCGATGGTGGGTAAGTCGGTGTTTATGAAAAATGGCAATATTTTAACCTTTATATTAGAATTTCTGCTCTTTTATTGATCTGTGAAAAACCCAACATCCTAAATTATAATGAATGTTACAAGTTAAAAAATGTTCAAACATTGAGATCCTAATGGAGAAAACCAGTACTCACTGAATGTGGCAGAAGTTCATCAAACATCATCAGACCATGCACAAATACCTGTGACAGTGTCCAGTGAAGTCTGTAATGTTAAACAGTAGCCTTTGGTATTTAACGTATGCAAACAGTCCTAAGCTCTGACTCTAAACCCAAAATAATCACACAGTGTCTTCAGTTGTCCTCCTCACACCTAGATTACTGCATCATGCAAAGGTGTTGTTTTGAATTTGCTTTTCATTTGTAATTCATCAAAAACTAAATTAACAATTAAACACTATGTAATGAAGTCCATTTACTTGAAGGGTGTTTTTTTTTTTAATCATTTTTATTCAGCCTTTTTTCCTTATCCATCAAATTGAGGTTGGTTTTGTGTCTCTACGGCTTTCATGTCACATTGTCTTTGATGTATTTTCTATAAATTATTATATGTGGGGGAAAAATACGCCAGAGTCATTAATTTGTCACGCTGTCTTATTTCACTTGTAAGGCTTTAGCTCTCTGACTAAAGTTGCATGTGGGAGCAACAAATTATTTTCCTCTTTTCTCTCCGTACTCCAGCTCTCTGTGTACTTTTTGCTCTCTTGGCCCTAATAATAAACAAGCCCCAAGGGTCTTCACATCTGCTTATCAATGCTGCCACAGTAATCTGACACAGACGTTGGCCCTCCTGACATTTACACACAGAGGAGAGGGAGAGCATTCCTTCTTCTCATCCTGGTCAATCTGTTTGCCATTAGCCGGTGTCAGGCAGATGCAGGGACCAAATTTATACGCTTCACTCAGAAATGGCTTGGTCATGTAAGGGTCAGCCACTCACGGTTCATTATTTCAGTGGGCAGCAAATACATTCCGGGTTCAGCCCTTACGTGACATCAGAGAGAATAGTTGGAAAGGTCAAACCCTCCTGAAGAAGAAAATTGACTGAGAGCTAAAAATGCTTCAGCTATTTGTGCACCCAATAAACTCCAGCATAAATGTTGTTTTTAATCTTTCGCTATAAGTAAATTGTTTGAAGTTACAATGCAGCGTGAGGTAATAGATGTGACATGCAAAAAAAGCTTTGAAACAGAATTATCCACCTCCAGTCCTACAGTTTGGGGGGTTTCTCTTGGTGTTCCGTTTTACTGCAACAGTTCAAAAACATATGTGGTGTGTGGGTCTTTTTGTGAGTATCTACATTTGGCATGAAGGGGACCATCCATCATGACGCCAGCTACAGTAACATAAGCATAGCAGTATAACAAAATGCATCATGTTGCGGCTCCAAATGGATTGATTTTAATCTTCTAAAGGAGTGGTACGAGTACTAAACCTTGTGGAATGCCATAACGGTCAATTCTACAATCTGATATATTGCAGAAAGGGTTAAAAATTAAACAAAACCACTTTTTTCTGCTGAAAACAAATGTATTTGCTATGAAGTTGTGTTGTTGATTAGTTTAAGTCAAAATATTTCAATTTGGCATATTTTGGGGTAAAAATGTTTGAGTGACTGCCCTCTATGTGTTGAAACCCGGATGTTTCAATAGAATTTGGCTATTGGCTGAGAATGGTGGTTTGTGAGTTTTGATGGCTTCTTATGTCACTGTTAACCCCGCCCTTTTCAGAAAAACTAGCACCTGTGGGCTCTACAATTTGTGGTGAGTATGTTGTATTGAGACAATTGTGAATAGGGAGGTATTGTGAGTAATGAATAGCTAGTTAGCATAGCATAGATGGTTCTCTGGAGATTTATTAGTATCGAATGGGCATCTATACAGTACCTAAGGGTTTTGTTTCTCATTAAATACAAAAATACATATAAAAGCCAGATCTTTCCTTTTCACCCCTAAAGCATTAAAAAAACATTAAAGTTAAGTTACGTTTTTACTTTACTACATGGATGTTCTTGAGATGTTTTATATTGTGTGTGAATGGTCCCTAGACTAAAATGATATGGACACCATGTTCAAGTGGCTAAAGAGACTAAAACAAGCGTAGTTTCTGATATACAGTCGACAGATCACATTCTGTCCATTATGTACTGTAAATATCATGCCTTTTGTAATAGAGAACATGTGGGCCATTATTGTTACACTTAAACCCTGCATTGCAAATATATAGTTTCTCAAATTGCTTTGGTCTAATTAGGATATGGGATAAATTTAAATATAGTTTTTTCCATGTGTTATGTCAAAGTCTCTGTAAAGTGCATCATATTCCCACAGCACCTCCCAGCTGTGTGGTCCGTTTGGCATTTGCGTGACTGCATTTTCTCTTTTTCTTCCCTTTACTATTTCTCTGTCATGCCTGCAGAAAGAAAACAATCTCTTCACATCCTGTGCACTGAAAACCCATTCCACTGCTTGTGTAAATCATGATGTTTTGTTAATTAATGAGTCCCCTCCTCCTTCCCCATCCATCCTTTTTTGGTGCTTTTCTTTGGGATGTTGTGGGTTGTGGCCCAATCTTTTTAGTTTTTTTTTTAGAAAGATTGAGATGATAACGTAGCAGGTTGATTGCCTCGTGGAGCCGTGCAAGGAAAGGGTGCGGTAGAGATCCTCAATTAGGCATCATTTGAAGAAGCCCAACTCCAGATAAAGCAATTGCAACTTTACTGTCTAGAGAGAGGATCAGATTGTTTCAGAGGAAGCTGCAGCACTGACTTTAAAACACGTTTATTCAACAACAACAAAAATCAAAAATGATTATTTTCTGTCCAGATGGATCAGCTGTAGAAAGAGGGAGAGTGGGAAACTGCAAACAAGGAAAAACAATAGGCTGGTATTCCTGCAGCAGTTCCTCTATCTGCCTTTTTATTTATTATTTTATATATTTTTCTATGCACGCAATTATTTTGACATTAGTTAAAAAGATAGGGATATTGTTGATACTTTTTAAGTTGTCAGTTATATATATATTAGAAAAATAATAATTTATAGTAAAAAAAAAGAAGATCTGAAATCCTTTTTTATATTCCACCTTTTGTGTTATCTTTGTAATTGAGGAAACGAGAAAGTAAATAAAATATTTATCTGTCAATACAGAACATTTCCCTCAACACTGCAAAAACAAACCAAACCAGGCTCATCCGTGTTTCTGTTCTCCCTCAAATGGAAGGAATGATTTTAAAATGACATCATAAATCTCAACTGAGTCCACTTTTAACAGGATTGCTCTTAAGTAGTAGGCTTTGTGGTGAGGTGTTTTATAACGATAATAATAATTATAGTTAAAAACAATAATACATTATTTTCCATGCATTAAAGGAAGTAAGCTCAGCCAGAAGTAAAAGTTAAATGCGACTAAATTATAAACATTCTCAGATTTTTGGCCAATCCTCTGCAGTCATTGAACAGGCACTCATTGAGAAAAGCAACAGGATATGATATCATAATTACTAGCACTTATGTGGAAACAAATACCATAATATTTCTAATTCATGCATGATGATGATGTTTATTGATTTTATTTAAGTGTCATGCACAAGCGTGCCCACGTGGGCTTATAAGACACTGACTCAACATAAGCAATAAAACAGATGACTACAGGCCAATTTCACAAACATCCTGCACAAAACGTGTGCATGAAATATCACATTTGTGAGTGTAGGACAGTCTGACCAGAACGGACCAGGAGATATTCTTTAATCGCACATAAAAAGCTTCTCCTGGGACGTTAGAACAAAAATGATTTAACACTATGAAGCCACACAGAAATGTTCATAATGCATGTTTAAGTAAGCACAAATGATCACCTGCCAGATGCAGGGATGAAGTACAATACCAGACTCTAGCCTTCTCTGTAGCTCACTTTTCACATGATCCACTCTTAGTTACAATATGCACGCTAGTCTGTGCTACTCAGTAGTCAATTCTCTGCCCACCTGTTACACATTTCTGTGCTCTCAGCTGGTTCAAACACAGTTGTCCACATGTATCACCACCTGTCTTGTATGCACAGTTTATCAAGCAAAATGACAGCAGAGATTCTCCAACTAAGGTTTCCTGAGCCATTGGGGGGGGGGGATCTGTGAAATATTTTCAATAGTTGAACTTGTGATTGCATACGATCTAAAACTATCCTAAAAAAACATCATCAGCTGCCTCCTTTTATCTGCAGCACATACAGAAGTGATGTGCATCACTACAGGATGCTATACTGCTTAAAAAAAAAAGCATAAAAGGCCACCACGCCGTAAACATGATGAGAGCTTGTGATTGTTCTTGATTACATAGTGTCCGACATGCTGATTAGGCCGCCTGCACAGGCTTCCCTCTGAGCGAGCTTATCAGGGTGTACAACTGTTGCTCTCAGCCCTCCACCGCAGGAAACCAGGGGTGGGGTAGTGTTAGAGGGGAGGTGAACCGCTATCACCCTCAGCATTCCTACGCTGCATCTGGAGTTTTAGCTAGTGGACACATAACAATGAGATGAGAAACTTTTGTTTACAGGTCAGTGTAAAAGATGGGAAGATTTCTTCTTTGTGGCTTGGAAATATGTCTCCTCACCAGTGTTAATTTTGACAGCAAATTTTGATTTAGTATTAGTCATTTTAGTCATCCGGACTATACAATTATAGTCTAGTTTTAGTCAACTAAATTATATTCAGATATACTAAATCTGTTACAGATAGAGTCGACTAAAATGTTAGGCATAAGAATTTTAAATTAGTCATGGTCTAATTATTCTCATTTAAACAAATGAGACCCATCCATCACAGTGTTGTAAATTAGCACTTCAAAAATAACATTGTTCATCACAAAAGAAAATGCTAGAATAACATCAAGTCTAGTAGTTGTAGCCCCACATACTCTACCACCGAGAGTGGTCAACTGTCCACTACAATCATTTATCCACTGACTTTGTTCATTTGTCACTCATGGACTTATTTATTTTGGCTCTGAACCCTGTCATCTTGTCCAGTGCGGATTGTATAGGCCACTCGATTTAGTGTAGCGTCCGAATAGAAGGACCGCTGTCCGTGCTAGCTGCTACATAGTTAGCATTGAGGTGGGCTTTAGTTTTTCATCCGGTGTGTTTTTTAACTAAAATTAACGCCCACAAAGACTTCTCCTCAGGTTCTACCGTTGTAGCATCAGTATTATGGTTATACCGGAAACGCGACAATGAAAAAGGTTCCACACTGTTTAGGGTACAAACAAAACAAGCAATTCTTGCGATTATTTTTTTTAGCATGTCAATTTTTCCTGTAATTGATTCATCGCAATTAACACGTTAAAGTGACATTTCTAGTTTTTAATACCATTTCATTCCATTAAGAAAATGTTTCTGATATCCCGTAATAAAAGTGCCAAACAATGCTCGATTTGTGTGTAAACTTTACTTAAACATCACAGTTTTATCTTTCCCACGACCCTGACAATTTATTCTTACTTTACACTAATTTTAACAGCTTTATATTAAGAAGTAGTCCTGCTTTGCTTACACATCATAAGTCTTGTTGCCAATGGCTGTGACATACTGTACATTCATAGCCACACAATAAGTTAATCCTTTGCTGCCAATTATATTTTCTTCCAGAATACAGTGTTTATTGTCAAATGGTAAAACTGATACATCCATAAATGTTCTGCTATAGCCTAAATGTTACATTAAATAAAATGTTAATAAAGTTGTTACTGCAAATTAATCATTAATTATTTCATACATATCTCAAATGTTTAGTATTTGTGTAGCATGCACATTACTTTACTTTATGTAAAGTAAAGTAATGTAATTTTTCCTCGAGGTGTTTTGTTGAAGTTTTTTGGACCATCACCACCACAACACCACCCACATCAGCAGCAGCAGCAGCAAACAGCAGACCTCTCTACATGAAAGTAGGAACTTATTTAGTTTAACTTTTTAAAATACATTTTAAAGTTTAAAATATATCATGGGAGCTATCTGATTTAATATGACCACACAAATATTTGTCTTAAACAATTGCTACTTATACTATTTTCTAGCAATATCAACCTCAGATCATGAGTTGGGTCTTGAAGAAGAAGAGCAGGACATGATGGTACCTTCATGACACCACATCACCAGAACAGAAGGTACTCAAATAATAGCAAATCTAATAATATCAGATGATCCTGTGGTGGCCAAAGCTATCAATGACAATGCTCGGTGTCAAATTGTGAGAAAAGAACCACAAGTCCAACAGACATGGACTTCCCCAAAGTTCAGAAAACCCACCTCAGAGATTCACCAAAGAAAATTACAAAATGACAATGAGAAATGGTTAGAAAATCCAATGTTTATGGTTAGTGTACTCTTACTTTCCACTTCAATTCATTGTTTTTTTGGTTGTTTTTTTGCTTGGTTGCATTTTTGTCATACTTGAAATTTTGCACATTTCAGTTGTGTTTGTTTTTCTGGCATTTACTGTTTATACTGTGGGTAAAGTTTGCATTTAGTTTAGGTAGCTATGTTATTTATTTTACATGTTAATTATTTCATAAAATATTTATTTACTGATCCGTCATCCTGGATCATCATTCTGGGGCTAGGAGGCCCCATAGTCCTTCTTGCCTTTAGGGCCCCCAGATGGTCTAGAAACGTCCCTGCTCTCAATACACAAGTAAGCCAAAAGTACACTTGGAAACCTTTTATCTTTAATGCTCAGAGTTGCAGATGAACATTCCATTTGAAGGATTCGCTCAGCCTTATCAGTATAAACCCAGTTTGAGTGACAAGGAAGTAGTCAGACTGCTGTTAATGTGGAAAATCAAGCTGTCCGAAAAGACTGACTGAAAAATACTGAAGAGTATAAATATAGTTTATAATAATAAAGTTACCAAAGACTTCTGCTTCAGTTACCAGATCAGACTTCAGTGGCTCCAAAGCTCACAAGTAAACGTAGACCATCATTTTGTCAGGTTATTGGATTAGTCGCAACACCTGTCTATGACTACCGTTGTAGATAGATGTTGTGACGAATTCTCCGTTATCATTACACAGAGCTGTAGGCTAAAGAAACCTTACAAGATCCTTCTGCTTGTGTCACAACAACCCATATGTGGTCACCTGTAAAGCAGATCAGCAATGCATGAAAAAAAACATTAAGATGTAAACATTTAACTTTAAGATTGACATGATAATGTATAATATTTTGCACTATTAAGGATGCGATTTAGCATCAATATTAAAAATTGTGTCATGTACACTTTAAAGCAGGGGTGTCAAACTCATTTTAGTACAGGGGCCTGGATTTGAATTTATTTTTTGTATTTGGAGGGGCTGAGAACTGCAACTGAATTAGTTGGTAATTTACAAAATGTTTCATGTTTTTTTCTATAATTTTTAACTTTCTCGAGCTGGCCAAATTTGATGCTCTAAAGGGCCGAATTTGGTCCCCAGGCCTTGAGTTTGATAGATGTGCTTTAAAGGCTTCTTGGTGCCAGATACCACAGTACACTCTTAGATCAGTCAATATGTTCACCTCTTTGGGTAGCAAAAAGATAAAGTAGTGCTTTATTTAACAGTTGGACATGCTGTGATAGAAAACTGATAAATTGTGGCTATAAAACACCTACAGTGATTGATTGCAGGACATTGTCTTGCACCTTGATCCGATGACTTTTAATAAATCCAATGCAGAACCAACCTATACCGAACATAACCTAAGACATATTGTTCAATAGCAAAATGGATGCTCAGGGTTCTGTACTTCAAAGTATCCCCGCGGCCTCACCAAGTGTAGGAGTCTTTTTTTTTTTATCACTCCTTATAAATCAGCTAGGATCAGTAAAGTTCTTGCTTATGTGAATCTTCATGGAGCTCACGCACATTCGTGAGGAGAGACGTTTCAGCTCTCCCTCTCCACGAAGACTTATTGCTTTACAGCTGCGGGTCAGGAGGAGAAAAGTCCTGGCCTTTGTCTGTCAAACCAACCCATTTCTGTTTGCAATCTTCTGTATACATATCTGTATATGGAGGAATCCTCTGCACACAGGAATGTGGGTGTTTAAAAAGAGGTGCGTGCATATCTTCACATGTATGTAACAGGCAGCAGAGCGGACTGATCCTCATCAGGCCCTAATAATGACTGCTGATAAGAAGGTCACACTGCACAATATCAGTGTGTCTGAGGTTGACCTTTGCATGAGAAGGAGCTGAACAAACACATTCATACAAAGTCAGGGAGAGTTTTATTACTTGAAGCTTCTACCATCTTTCCTACTGTTTTTAAACTCAAATTAAAATGTTAATACAAACACAGTCAAATAAAGAAATAAATAAATAACTAAACAAAAAAACATATAAATAGATAGATAGATAAATAGATTCTGCGCTACTTAATTGAAGTTGTATACATAAGGGGCTGCCATTACGCTGTCATTATCTGTCATTAGCATGAATAAGGTGTCATGAAGGCTGTCATTAAGTGTCGTTTGCTAAATTATGACACCTTTGGAGCTATGTTGGCATTTTTTGGGTTTGGTGGAGCGATCTTGTAGGGTTAGGGTTAGGGTTAGGGTTAAGTTTAGGGTTATGGTAACGAACGACACACGACAGCCTTCGTGACACCTTATTCATGCTAATGACAGGTGTCATGTTATAATAATGACAGCGTAATGTCAGCCTTATATATTAAACGCCAAGTAAAGTGTTACCAAATGAATTAAAGTAAAACTACAGTCATGATGGTTAGGATTACTACTTCACGGGACAGAGATTTCAGGTTGAAGCTTCTCTCGTTCCAGTCACTATGCAGAGTTTGCATGTTCTCCCTGATTCTCAAATTTTCTCTAACAGCCCTGAAACATGTCAAACCTGCTTTTTATGTTAAAAATAAAAACATTAGATTCAGATTGTGTGCATCCTGATCAGTAAACATGGACAAAGGTTGCATGGATCTCAGTCCTGTAAAAGCAGATTAGACCAGTTGACAGCATATCAATAGTGGTCTGTACCAGATATTTCAATGGGACACTTGTTCATGCTTTTTTTTTCTTTACAGATGTAGATTATGTACAAATATGTAATTATGTAAAAGACTAGTTGAAGGATCAACAGTTATAAATGTGAAGAAAGATGCTGCAATATGAATTTCATAATGCAAGGGTCAAAGTGACTGAATAAAACAGTAATTATACTTGGGGTCATGACTCTATGTGGGAGCGCCTGGAATTCAAATGGCATAGCCTGAAATGTCTAGTAATTGTTAAAAAATAATTACTGATTAAAACTTTATTTTAGTTTTTTTTAATTAAAGCACAACACAATTTTAACCAACTGTATTCTATAATTTCACTTTCTCAAAATATAAATCTATTTAAAAAAAAAAATTCTAAAAATAAAGAAAAAGGAATGAAAAGTGAATAAAATATAGTATACAAATCTGTCACTTTGGAAACGAATCCTGGTTACTCTGTATTTGTTACACAGTATAACAAACATGATAAAAAAAATAAATAAATAAAAAAAAAAAAAAAAAAAAAAAAAAAATAATAATAATAATAATAATAATAATAATAATAATAATAATAATAATAATTCTAGAACAAAAAAAGACTTTCTGGTCGCCAGAAATTTGTGAGGTCACGATCCAAACAAGGTGGGGAACTACTGGATTAAAGGATATCACATTGCCTTTATATTGTAAACAAACATGAAAACACAAACCTCTAACCCTCAGTTTGACCTCAACACATGACACCAAGCCTAGCTAAGAATGTCCTGACACAGAGACATGAAGCCAACTTTAAAAAGCCATCTGTCGTTCAGTGACGTCTCTCTTTGATCCCCATTGCTCTCACCGAGTCGTCTTGTCACGTCACTGACTGACTGAGCCCAGTATCAGCTACACAGCTCAATCTGATTTCACAGCAGCGATGGGACACCAGACAGCACCCAGTCATTATGTTACATAATGGCACGTGGAGATCTGAGACAAAAGGAAGGCATTAAGGCCTGATGGCTTGTTTGTTTACCATAAATCTGTATTTTACGGTAGGCTTGTTTGTGAGTAAGGAGAGACAAATTTCTGGCTTTCCTGGAATGTGATGTTCACATGGAGGCTGGGTTAAAATGGATTTCAGCAGATTAAAGAATACTGGGCTGTTTGTCTTCTTTGTGTGCTATAACTGTTTATCATTCAAAGTGTGTTGTGAAAGCTTAACAGCCACAAGCAAAGTAAACCTGCACCTAATCAGGTTATATTCACAGCAAAATGATTCCAGGATTAATAAGAACCTCACATTTACCATTTTAATATTTGAGCATCAATCAGAGATAGAATGCAAATTATAGCAAATAATGAGCAGCATTTAAACTGTTAACCCGAGGTAACCATTACATGCAGCAGTTGCGTTCATTGTGGAAACTGGGTGTGTTGCTTAAGAAATTACATTAACTACCTCCACCAAGGAGGTAATATTTTCAGCTGTATTTATTTATTTATTTATTTATTTATTTGTTAGCCTATTTGCAGGATTAAGACAGAAGTACTTAACGGATTTGGTCAAAATGTTAACCAAAAATAGACCAGATCCAGATTGTGCAATTCATCCGGATTTTTTTTCTTCTTTTTTTTAATGATGGAGCCTAATATTTTACCCAACAACCATTTTTTAAAGTTGTGTATATTAATTCAATTTAATTCAACTTTATTTATACAGCACAAATTACAACAAAGTCATCTCAAAGCGCTTAACAAAAAAATAAGAAAGAAAGAACTCAACAAGATCAACATGAACAAGCATTTAGCGACAGTGGGGAAAAAAAAGTGTCCCAGACAAGTTGAGCCGTGGACCAGGAACCGCCAGCTCCAGCATCAAAACACCTGAAACAGAAAATAGAGCGGAGGACGAGGAGAAGGCACAGACTGCAGGAAAAACATGATACACTCCTTCCTAGTGGTTAGGTTAACATTCAACGTCTTGCGGCATCCTCCATGCACTGAAATGCTACCCCTACAGATGAGGTTTTGTCTTGTACTGGTTGCACGTTATGATATATGGGGTGGACATCAGTGTAAATGGTGTGAAGCAGTGTGAGCAGTATGATGGGTTATGCAATGAGAAACAGAGGTGGGGGGTTGTTTACAACCTGGCACAATTGTGTTTGACTGGACATCATCCCATGGCAGCGCATTAGAGTTATGTGAAGATAGTGGATTGGGTTTATGTTGGTGTTCTACTATATAATCTTAGTTATTACAGTGATGACATACCTTAAAATCCACTGCCATTCCTACTATGTTTAAACAATATTACAGTGGTGACCCAAAGTTTGATTCTGATTACATTTCATATCTGTTTTTTGGGAACCAGATTTTTTTCAGATACATTTTAAACTTAAAAAGAACTTACAGGCCATGTTTCACTTGTACACAGTGAGCTAGACCAATTAAAGCCAGTAAAGTCTTTTTTTTACAAGCCTATATTACCATGTCTGTCAACTCAAAATATCATGCAAATCAAAGTGTATATAACTGGAAGTACCTCCTACTCCAGGGACGCTATCTGTGAACTGACTGCATACTCACTGTTTGCACAGTCTTGACAAATGTAAACCATTCCCATGCTGCTACTGACGGACCAGGGGTTTAGAAACATTGATCTTGAAGGATTGGGACTTTGAGACACTCACATGGGTTACATGAGTGCAGACAGAATGAGTAGACAGAGTAACTTTGAGGACAAAAAATTAACAAATTCAATAAGTGAGAGTAAACAGCCACATGTCAATCTCTGATAGTCATACTTTGTTTAATTAAATAAGAGCATGGCGACGATATGGGAGAGGATCAGCATGACCTGTGGCAGTAAAGTAATCCATGGTTTTTTTTTTTGTTTTTTTTTGTTTTTTTTTTAATTTGGTGTCCTTAAAAAGAGAATGCAAAATAATTTCTGTAACTGAAATAATCTACTCGCTTCGCAGCATTTTGAATAGATGAACACAGGTCCATTCAGGCCAATTGAATATTTAGAATTAAGACTTCCAGCTTTCACTTGAGGGTTTTTACATTTAAATCAGTTTTGAGATGAAGAAATGGCAACATCTTCTGTTTGCCTGTCCAAAAAGAGACAAAAGCAACCTATCAAAAACTGTCAATTGTTATATTTAATTTAAAAGCCATTACATTTTATTAAACTATAAGTATTGAAGCTATCCAAGGATACTGGATTACTAAAGGTCTCTATCGTAACTGTCTAGATTTTGCTTGACCTTGGAGAGTTTCTAGTTTTGCTTTTCAGTAATTAAAATACTAAATGCCACTTTGTAATCAGGTCATGTATTGACTCAGCTATTGCATAATGTAGCCAAAATTTTTGCTTTGCTTTTGCAATAGACGATGGATCGTTGTCTCTCTGCAGCTCTTGTCCAAGAGTTCTTTGTTACTCCAAAACCTCTAAATTTCTTATATAGTTTCGTCAATCGTCACATAATCAATACATTTTGGAAAGCAACATTCATACATTTATTTGACCAGAACAACCATTACACAACCTTAGTATTACTTGCTATGATCATCACATCAGTAGTTGTTAAAAAAAATGAATCCCATACGTAGGTCGAGGTGATCTGCTTTTGCTTTTGTTTGAGGTTTCATCTGAACGATGGCGAGTGCCTTTTATGCAAGCTTCACACTTAAGTTGAACCCTTTACTCTGCTCTTTGTAAGTGAAATATTGAGGCAATAAATTAAACAAACTTTGCTAAAAAGCAGCAAAACACCTTATGATAAATTGTTTTGTAGATATAAAACATGTTGTAATAGATGTGACGTAAAGCCGATAGTCTTTACTTCAAGTATCTTCCCTGCTTTGTATACCCCTGTCTGGATATTTATGGACTTATGTGATAAGCCCAAGAAAAGCTCTATAGTTTTTGATATCTCTCAACATTTGGAAGTAATTTCCCCAAAAGGCCTGGGAAAACCGTGTGTGCTTTCAGATCCAACACAAACAGAAATGCGTTGCTGGCAGCAATTACCTACTCGTTTCATTCATAAACCTCCAGATGAAAGGCCACTGGGTCGAGGTAATTTGGCGAGAGGCCTGAGATCGTCACTTACTGGATCAGGACACGGAGGACTATCAACGTCCGCACATGCTTGGAGGGTTTCCAGTGGGAAAGGAAACCAAAAGGTTGATAGAAAAGGACTGGAATTCGGAAGAAACTTGATCACAGAGTGTCAGCAGGGGTCATATGTGGAATGACAATGTGCAGCATTTCTTAAAGCAACATGATACAAATAACTGTTGATCCAGAGAGGCTGCCATGCTTGTGAGAAAGTTGTACCTTATGCTGTTTTAAGCCCCAAATAACTACATATGATAAAGAGATATCAGACTTTTTAGTCTAATGCTCTCCTTTACTAAATATGTTTCTGTATATATCTGTCTATATGTTAGAAGTTATTTATATGTCTCTTTACCTTTGTGGGTTATTGACTACACTACCAACTGAGCTGCATGTAAGTATGAGGCAATGCATTGTGCACAATTTATTTGCATGCAAATTAAAAAAAATGTACTTCCATTTCTCCTGTATATCAAAGCTGTCGGCAACAATCCCTATTACCTATCACAAGTTTCATGCTAAATCTGTGCTGACAGAGGAAGTAGAGGAAATAGAATCGATTATTTTTCATGGTTCCGTCACAACTTGCATGAACTTCCACACGCAGTCATATAAAATGTATGATTCAAGGTTAGACTGCGTTATTCAGAGTTCAGTTTAAGAAGTGCTTTTACTTCTTTCTTTCTGTGATTTCTTGTGTTTGTTTTTTCCAGACAAAGAAGACAGTGATTCGCTTGACGCTATTTTTGTTTTGGTGGGCGACCATGGCTCAGACAGTAGAGGGGTCGTGTTCTGATCCAGCTGAATCTTTACCTGTCTATGTGTTGAAGTGTCCTTGGGCAAGACACCGAACCCTAAGTTGCTCCCAATGGTTGACTAGCGCCTTGCATGGCAGCTCAGCCCCATTGGTGTGTGAATGTGAGTGTGACTGGGTGAATGAGCTGATGTTGTGAAGCGCTTTTGGACGACTTCAATGGTTATAAAGCGCTATATATATCACGTCCATTTACCATTTACCATTCGGCGGTATTCGAATCATGCCTGTTAAGTTTTGGATTTGAAATTATGGGAAATTTTCTGGCGCTCGCTACGAGCCGTCCTACCACCCACCCAAGCTCCAGTATTCTTTTTATCTTAACACAGGTGTACAAGAAATCTAAGAAAATAAGTCAACCACTTACTAAATACAGTAAAGGTGATTAGAATCTGGTAGGCCTACCTTTGTTGACATTGAAATGCCGTGAACATTCTTACGTTATAATCAGGGCCGTTTTCAGCTTTGTGGGGGCACTATGCAAGATATCGTTCCGGGGCCCCTATTTTGCCAAACTGCAATTGAACGATACCTTAGATGATCTATGAACACACCACACATTATCACAAATCACAAGCAAAACAGAGTACAGTCATGATAACCTCTCATAATAAAATGAAACATCTCAAGCTGAGTCACTCAAGCAAGGTAACTAATAAAAACTAGAAAGCACTCAGAGTGCAGACCTCCACCTTGCGAGGGGTGTTCACATCACATGTGAACTACCGTAATAAAGGGGCTAAGTGCATGCAGACCACTATGACAACAACATCAATTAAAAGATTCTTGTATTAAGACAGTGGTCCAGTTCACCTCCAAATTTAAATAACCTGTTCCTTTATCAATTTCAGCAAAGTCTGTATTTTTTTTAGTTAAATTGTTGCTATGAAAAAACTGACAAACCCTTGTGTAAACATAACCTCCTTGGCAGAGGTAATGACAATACTGTACAAAGGAAACAACCATCTATATGTCTATAAATAAAACAGATATAGAGCTGTTTTATTATTATTTATTATTATTTTATTTGGATTATTAAAACAAAAACACTATTTTTCTAGCAACACAAATTTTTAACACTCAAAACAATAATAAGGTAAAATAATAGATACAAATAATGTAAAAAGCCCTACATCAACAGAAAATAATACACGGCTGTTAATAATACCGTATATTATCAACAATACACATATATATATATATATATATGAATACCAGTAATATTGGAGTTGGTAAGGAGCTCAATATGTAACACAACCCCCTCATGACCGTTTTGGATCTGTCACTGTTTGGCGATTTGAATAAATAAAATTCCCCACTGACTGTTGCTTAGAATAAAAGTAATCTACCATATAATTTAAAATGCAATAATGAAAACAAACCAACACTATTCCATGATTGCATGAATGAAACTGTACAACACAAACTAAAATAACAAGAGCAGGAACCAAAACTTCTACCGCTCTATTAGTAAAGATACTATCAGATCAGTATATTTCGCATCATAGTCATGTGTATTATCCTATATATATATATATATATATACATATATATATATATATATATTACTAATATTCATAATCCATTTATAAAAAAAAAATATATATATATATATTACTAATATTCATAATCCATCTATAAAAGCACGCAAATTATTAATGGCATTATTTAACAAGTATTTCCTCTTTATAAATATATTGAGCAGTGATTCCTAAAAAATAAGGTGAAACATTTAAACGAATAAAATCCAACGTGAACAGTAGGTTAAAGTAGAGTTATATAACGATTATTGATAAAGGTATTGATGGTGATTCCTTCCTGTTCTGATCAGATCTTTTTTTTTTTTTTTTCACATTGCTTGTCTTAAGTTAGACATTTACATTTGATTTGATTTACATGTTTCCTTTTAATTTCTCATGCTCTATCATGTTGTCCTCTGGCATTCACTAATGACTTATTATACAGATTAGTTGCAGACGTTACGTCCTTTAACACTTTTTGGAAGGAGTGTATACAGTATTTGTGTCACTTGTGCTTGGTGGATGTTTTATGCTGACTTACATAGATTCTTCCCCCGCGGGAGATGCTACAATCGCAGTTACAAATCTTACAGATTCTTCTTACATACATACATCGCTCTTCTTGGTTGTTTCTGGGTTTGTTCCTGCTATTGGCACTAATCTCTCGAGAACTGTCACCCATCCCACTGCAGGTGGCAGTTCTCACGAGGCTAGTGAGTCGTGAGAGCGATCAGTTTGGAGAGGCAGAGGAATGTTTTTATTTATTTATTTATCTTTTAATCATGTTATTTACTGTAGAATAGTAATACGGGATGATGGTGGGAAAGAGGGGTAAAATACGGTCGTTTCCCGGCCAAAATGGGAGACTTGACAGATATGATTCGGGTGTTTATGTGGAAAGCAACAAAATCAACATCTGCCATTATTTTTGCACAGCTTTCAATCCATGCAAACAGCAGAAATGTGTCACTTTGTGTTTGAGCAGGTCACACTGACATCAGCTATTAGATGAATTGTAGGTACAGTTTCAAAAATTCCTCATCCCAACATTCAGTTCAACTTTTGCAAAATAAACTTTACTTTGAGTCTCGTACCATTTTGTCCTCTTTTACATATTAGAGGATGTAAGCCTACCCTCAATCCCACTATGCACACATGCCTAAGTAAACATCACAGCATTGAGAAACAAGTTGAGGGCAACAAGCTGGACTTTACAGTAAATAGATAGACTTGATTGTCCCTAACATGGGGGAACCCACTCAAACACATGGTGAACATGCAAAACACAAAGAAAAACATGCACACTTCCCACATTAAAGTCCCAGGTCCAGCCAGAGGTCAAGGCCTTCACCACTCTGCTCCACCATGCTGTGCTTAAATGGGATTTTATGAACTTTACTACTTTTTGTGTCTAACTCTGGTGGCGTATAATTACACAAGAGTTTTGATTTATAGCAATGAACACGATTTAAAAAGGAGAATAACATGTTCCTTTTCCCCCCAAGTTGAACATGTCTTTGGTTTAGGAAGGTCAACAAACACGACTTTGACAGTGAAAAATGACTGGGAAAGAGCCGTCATTAAGTTTTTCTCTCATGTCCGCTCAGTGTCCAACTGTCATTATGTTTGTGTTTTGCTTTGTCCCCTCTGCTTTCCACAGAGGAAACCTATCCCTCCTTTGCAAAGTGCACGAGGGGGGTGTTCACCAAAGAGGCTCCAGTCCTCTGTCCTATCATTGGTCACCACCAAACTTGCATCAGTTTAAAACCAGCCGCCACTTTCCTCCCTCCCTCCACACCACACAACCCCTGACAGACAAAATAGGGAGAAAAAGTCACACAGGCCGAGTTAGCTGGAGTGTATATGACTGTGTGAGAGACAACCAGAGTTCAAGTCAGGATGCCTGCGTACGCCACCAACATGAGGATGAAGTTCCCCATCGTGGCCTTGGCGTTTGAGATGGTCACCATCATCCTATTTGCAGTGTTTGTGGTCTATGATGATGGAAAACGCGAAGAGCATGGTGGACACGGTGGGCATGGTGGGCATGTTGCACCCTCCAATGAGACTAATCTCGAACTTGTCCGTATGGACCTCTACCCTAGTAAGTCTATCTTCATCATTACTGATTGCTTGGTGCATAAATTATGTGGACATTAATTCTGAAAAGGATGTTCAAATGGAACTTCAAGCAAAAGTAAATGGTGGTGCATCTTCTTAATTGGCTTTAAATCTGAAAGATAAAACAAAAGGAGTCCTAAACTTATATCAAAGTTTTCTTTACGTTAAAAAGAAACACATTTGAAAATCACCTTGATCTTTAACTCACATGAGCTGATTGCATAAAGGGTTTGACAGTGCATTTATTTGCAGATCAAAGAGAAGAACTTGTTGCTTGTTTCCAATGCAGGTCTGCTGAGTGCAATAAGTGAAGTCATGTGGTTTCATTCCCATTTGTCAAAAAGTCGCTTCAAACAGCTGCGTCAAGAGGATCCTTTAGGGAAAGGGTCTAAAACTAGGTCACATGTGATTTAAACGACAGAGGTCAAAATGTACAAAGGCTGTTTGTAGCTGGAGTAGAAAACAATTTCACCTTAGATCTTTTCCCCTTTTTTTTTAAAAAAAAAAAAAAAGTATGTTAAATTTGCTTCTGGCATCATGAGCATTTATCTGCAGTAAGTTGTTGTTGGTGTAACTTGTGTTAGTCCATCAATGCCTGCTTATAAATGGGTGGAGCAGGTGTGGCCCAAAGATATAAACCAAACATGAAGACGGAGCTTATCTTCCTCCTCAGACTGGTTTTGGCTTCATTTCATTTTTTTTCCGTTAGACATGAATTTCAGAGAAAATATTTCCTTTTTTTTCAGTATTTCTATGAACAATGTTTATGAAGAAGTTTGGTGAGCTAAAGAAATGTACTCAAAATGTTTCTGTGATCTCTGCATTCTTGTTGTATTTGATGGAGTTTTAAAAATACATTTTGTTAGGCTAAATAATGTAAAAAGAAATACAACCTGCAGAGAAATGGATTCCCTAATGCACACCAGACGTCTGCAGTTATAGCTGTAAAGGAACACGAATGGGCCGAGTTATGTGAGCAACCACAACCAGATTAGCTTTATGAAAAATGTTATAAATGACAGTAGAAGTTTTCCAATGATTTATGCTTTTGCTGTGCTGCAATTTTATAGTTGCAGCTCTAAATTTGCATATTCATGGAATCATTGAAGGTGATCGAGCCTCTTGATTTATCTTGAGATAATTATGATCATTATCTGATATATTACTGAATAATCTTATCTTGCAATGGTGTACATCAATTCTCCACAGTGCGTCTTTGGGGTTCTCCTTCTTGACTTAGTACCTCCAGTTTTTCTGAGGAGGATGTGTTATGTAATGTCTGGGTGTGGTCCAGTTGCTGTGGATGCGTGCCAGATTTATCTTTATAAGCTCAGCAAATGTGTTTGAAACCTATTTCATCGTATTGCTATACCATATTCGTTTTATGTGTGTGAATGTAAGACATTTATGACTGGTGTTTGCTTTTACTATCAACAAAAAGAGTCATTAATTAGCCTTGTCTTTGGTATTCTGTATTTAAGTTTAATAAGAGGTGGATTAGTGTAGTTGGTTGGTTGGTTGGTTGGTTGGCTACTTGGTTGATTCATCAATAACCTCTCGGAATTAATGGTCAAATTTTTTAGTAACTTATTTTATTTATTTCGTTTTCATGTTCTTGGTAACTTTTGTGAATACAGCTCAAAATGATTGGCTAAAAGAGATTTTTTAAAAAAAACTAAAAAAAACAAGGCATTCAATGCAGTTTCCACAATTTATTGTTTATCTAGCTTCACGTAATGAAACTATGGTGAGAGTGTTGTTGGCCAATGTTAGCATAAGGAATTGTAAGTCTAAAAGAAGTTAGCTGAAAGTAAAGATTATTGATAATCTCGTTATGTGAGTTGATCATTTTATTTTCCGCAATTTAGCTACCTTAGAATAGCCTCATAAGCTCATGTGATCATGTTTTAGTGCAGTAAAAATATTTAAACAATTAAAAAAAAGTAATGTCACGATGGCTTCACAGTAGCGCTGACCTTATTTGATAAAGACTCCTAACCAATTGTTTTATGCTAACACAGGGCGATAATGTGGGTTGGTTGGTATTTGCTTTATTTTTGGGCAATAAAGTCAACCTGTCTGGTTTGGTATGGCTATGGTGTTAATGGATAATGGTTTCAGTCCCTGATTTTCTGCTATCAATACTCGTGGAGACATGCAGTTTAGTAGTTTGTTCTTTGGTTATCCAGTGAAAAGAATTTGAATTCCAGGGTGACATTTGCATGTAGAGTTTAGTTCAGATTTCTCTGAGTAGTCTGCTTACCCCATCATCTAAACATGCATTCTAGAGATATTTACCAACAGTGGCCAAATGTAAAACTGAATTTGATTTGCTACAGCCTTAAATCAACCTTTTATTCTGAAATGTAATTTTCTTGTCTATCGACCAAGTAGTCTGTCCAGCTACACCTCGAAAGACACCAAGAATCATAACCCCTTGTGTCAATCAATAAACTGTACATATTTTTCCCAGATTCCAATATTCCTCATATAAACACAGAGCATGTGTTCTGCTGTGTCAAGTTAGCAGGTTCATGCCCATTAATATAATTGCCAACTGAATGCTTCTCGAAAGAACCGCTGTATCACACAAACTGCTACATCTGCTTTCAAACCTGATCCGACCATTGTTTCATAGCAACAGTAGCAGGAAGTGGATAAATGTCAAGGCTACGTCTCAGTTTCAAGACAGGAAATATTCCTTCTAGCAATCTTTCAAATGAGCTGCTTTTCATCATTTAATTTTTTTCAATGGACAAATGTGCTTCAAATGTCATTTTTGTTCTAGGAACATTTCTGCATCCCAGACCAGTTTAAATTGAAAATAAAACCAAATAAAGGATTGTTATTGATAAACTTTGACCCTATATAAGCAGCCTCTTTTTTCTCCAGTGTTTCAGGATGTCCACGTCATGATCTTTATTGGTTTCGGCTTCCTGATGACGTTCCTTAAGAGATATGGCTTCAGCAGCGTGGGCATCAACTTGCTTCTGGCAGCCTTTGGCCTGCAATGGGGGCTCCTGATGCAGGGTATCTGGGGAATGGATGGTGGCAAGATCAAGATCAACATCTTTAAGTATGCAGTTGTTGGGGGTTTTTGTACATACTCGTTTGCTATGAAAATGACCCTATATACAGAACTGTGCAGGGCATTCCTTCTCAATGATAGTTTCATTCAACAACGTGTCTGTTAGTGATGTATTTCAGAGCAAACTGTAATACTTAAGGTAATACCAACCTTTTGTTCTTGAATTGGTTTTCTATATTGAATGATAAAAATGGTATGTGTGATTTTGAAAGGCTCAGTGTCCAGATATTAGTTTGTTAAAAGTTATAAACTGTGTTCATGTAATTGGCTAATGACTTGGTTTCCTTCTTCTCCTGCAGGATAATTAACGCTGACTTTAGCACAGCTACAGTCTTGATCTCCTTTGGAGCCGTGTTGGGTAAAACCAGTCCTGTTCAGCTCCTCATCATGACCTTAATGGAGATCACCATTTTCTCTCTCAATGAACATCTCGTGGCTGAAATTCTCCATGTGAGTTCATATCACCAAAAAATCCATGTTGGTTACATTAACTGTGGTTATTTGTTATCACAATGGGGAGGAGTGACATTGAGAAACATTGTCATCCATCTCTTTGACAGGCTAATGATGTGGGCGCTTCGATGATCATTCATGCCTTTGGAGCCTACTTCGGCTTGGCTGTGGCTCGAGTGCTGTACCGACCAGGCTTAAGAAACGGACACGATAACGATGGATCTGTTTATCATTCTGATCTTTTCGCCATGATCGGTAAGCGATGTACACGCTTAGCTTCATTACTGACCACTTGCTCATGTACGCCATCTATTGGACTGGACTGGAAGACAAACTGCTTTTCTTGATAGAATATTCTGGTTTTTGTTGAACTTCACTTTAAAAGAAGCTAATCATAGGCAGAGTTTGTGAGGGGCAGGCATTGTCCCCTAGTGGTAAAAACTTTTCATTACAGTTTTCCCAAATTCATTCCAATATACAAATATTTTAAGTGCTATAAAACACAGTGACTGTACAAAATATATATTCATTGATTTGTTTTTCTTTTAAAAATACTAGTTATTTTTTGGCACTTGAGTCAGGTGACTTCTTCTGTTGAGCAATTCTTTTTCACAAAGTCAGTGGTGAAGCGACACTGCACCCATCAGTTCATGTATGGTACTGCAGCAAAAATGAAGCCGAAAGCAGGAGCTAGAATCTCAAACTCCACCAATGAAGATAATTGGTTTAAAAGATGTGTTGTGATATGAATGCGGATTCTAATTGTCTCTTTGATACAGGAACCGTTTTCTTGTGGATGTTTTGGCCCAGCTTCAATTCTGCCATCGCAGAGCCTGGCATGGACCAGTTCACCGCAGTGATCAACACCTACCTGTCATTGGCAGCCTGCGTGCTCTCTGCCTACGCCCTCTCCAGCCTCGTGGAGCACAAAGGGAAACTGGACATGGTTAGGCAGCTATTTCCACTGCTCTAGGGCGAGTTTGAATCAAGGATTCCTTCAATATTTTGGTACTTATGTTCTCCCCAGGTGCATATTCAAAATGCCACATTGGCTGGGGGCGTGGCTGTGGGAACATGTGCTGATATGAGCATTGGACCATTTGGAGCCATGTTGATTGGAACAGTGGCCGGCATCATATCCACCCTTGGCTTCAAGTATCTAAGTGTGAGTAGAAAAGATAGAAGTCGTATTCAAGAAGGTATCGGTATTAACAGATGAAAAATCAATTCAGTATTCAGTTTTTTTGTTAGTCTATGTAGAATACTCTCTGAGTTCAGAGGAGGAAGAAGTATTTGGAAGTCTCTGATGCCATGTCTAAGTCAATTTATGTCCCCAGGTCTTGCAGGTGGAATCCCAACCATGCTGCTATAGAGGCTCATAGAAAAATTCCCTCGATCATCCCTTCGTCACAGTGTTGAGTTTTATCTCTATGTTCTTCCCCTAACCCAGGGTTCTGCAACCTGCAGCTCTGGAGCCTCATGTGGCTCTTGGACTCTTTTGCAATGGCTCCCTATAGCTTTAAAAAAAAAAAAAATTCAAATGATGAATTATTTCTTACAGAGGGTATATATGATTAATGACATTAACTTCAAATAGAATTATGACAAAAGAATTTTGTGCAATAACTCTACCACCTCCCTACATCACCTCCTGCAACCTCTACAAACCATCAACTTTCCTTGTACCTGTGGCTAAGCTTAAGTTTTAAATCCTTGGTAAGATAACTAAACTAACAAAAACACTATTCTGGAAGAAAATGGAGATTTTATTTGTGTGGGGAAGGATGTATTTAACTGCCAATATGCATGCTTGATTTGTTGCAAGAAATTAGCAATTAGAATATGTTGAAATTCAAGTTATTTTTTGTAGCCCATCAAATCCATGAAATCGTAAAATTATTTGATATTATTTTAACTGTATAGACACTATTGTCTTCATTGAGAAGGTATTTTTTCGGCTCCGGAAGGACTTTAATCCAGGTATGAGATTAAGCAAAAAAGCTCCTTTGAGAGAAAAGGTTGCAGACCCCTGCCCTAACCCATACCTTCCCTTCTATAGAGCCATACATCCTATAGCCATACATTCCCAACTAAACCCTTACATCTTAAAAGAAGAGAATGATATGGAGTCATGTGCTTACAAACACACAACATCCCCCTGTGAGGGATTGGTATAGGGTCAGCTGCTTGCAAGAACATAAAGACTTTTATAGTTGCAGGACATTAGCTCCTTTGTAGGGGATCAGATGCTACAAGCCTTTGACATGAGGCCTCATCTTTAGAATCATATGTGATCGAAATAAACCTCATTTAAAACAACCAAAGAGCAGATAGAAAACTCTGGTTTCTGTCATTATTTCCTGGACACCTTTTAGAGTTTTCTCTACATCAGTAAAATATGTTGTTTAGAGCACTTGGCCAGTTAATGACAGCCTTAAGATAGAAAAGGTTCTTCATCATTAACATTAACAGCCTATATATTGTCATATGATTGTTACTGTTTTATGACAGTGCAGTGTTCATTTTGACAACATAAGTTTGTAAGATTTAGTCACAGCCTTTTGACTCAAATGCATCTTGGTTTTAGTCAAAATGTAGTCATTAGTACTAAATCTGTTACAGATGTAGTCGACTAAAATAGTCAGAATAAAAGTTTATACTTTTTTTTTTTAAAGATTGAATTAGCATTAATCAACCTGATATGGGGATGGTATTATGGTGTAAATACACACAGACAGATTTGATGTGATGAATGCGTAATTTCTTCCCATGTTATTATATTTTAGTTTTTGTTAGTCGACGTGTATAAATATATTTTGAAATATGATTCGTAAGATGTTTTTTTAATTAATCATAGTCTTGTTATTGACACTTGGAATCAATGAAAGCTATGATAAATATCAACAAAGTGAACACTGTGACGGTGGATTGAATATTGAAAAACTTAGTGTTCACAATTACAATAATGTGTGAAACTTTTGCTTTTGTTTTTGTTCTTTACAATTGAATGCTGAACCAAAAAATGTCGTTTTAAGCAAAAACTGATGTGCTTTAAACAGTCTCAGAGATGGACTTTGGGCCAGTTCACCTTTAAGTCATCTTTTCAAAAAGAGAGTGGCCCTGTTGTTGTTGTTGTTGTTCTAACATTAATCGCCTCCTCCTTAGCCTGTCCTGGCATCCAACCTGGGCATCCAGGACACATGTGGTGTCCACAATCTGCACGGCATGCCTGGCGTCCTGGGTGGTCTGGCTGGCATTGTAGCTGTTGCTCTGGGAAAGAAAAAAGGGTAATTACCAGCAAACACAAACAGTACAGATTCTACAGATAATGATGCACACAGTAAGGTGGAAATGTGCTCCAATTCTAGTTTTTAAAATGGAATCCTTTCCTATCCTCTTTAGTGGTAAAGCCGCCATGCAAGCTGCAGCTTTGGCTTCATCCCTCGGGTTTGCTTTGGTGGGAGGTGCAGTTACAGGTGAGTGGAGGCAGCGTATCACACAAAAAAGTTTGATTCTGTGAAAGTCAAGATCTGAATTAATACATACTATTTGAATCCTTGAGGTTTGATAATGAAGCTTCCATTCTGGGGTCAGCCACCAGACCAGAACTGCTATGATGACTCTCTTTACTGGGAGGTAAACAAAAAAAAACTCTCAACAGCTGCTTGTCACCACACGTCACAGATGGAGTGAAAAATGTTTGATTTTGGTAATAAATCTGTGGTTTTGAGAACAAAGCCCACACACTGTTTGGCCACAACATCATCAGCTCGACCAGATGATGAGAATAACACTAAAGTTCCCTCTACCATGGCACATGTTGGTGGACTGAGCATAGGCTACTGTGTTAGCAACATGATATCACAGGGAAACGTCACACTGTCACGAAAAGAAGGAATGTTTCTATACTTTTGCATTTTTTTCAGGCTGTTTGACACAACTTTCAAACTCGTGTTTTTTGATTGGAAGATGTTGCATGCAATTACATCTTATGAGAACATTTCATTTAGGGTTTGAGTTATGATTAAGCTGATAAATCCTATTGATACTGAATAACTAGTGTCATACAGCACAAAAACATGTGTTTGCTACAACACCAAAATGTGTGGAAATCATTACATAAAGTCAATTTAGAATAGAATGAAACAGAATAGAATAAAATACACCTTTATTGATCACCGGACAGGGAATTCACATGTGCAGCAACATAATATAAAGGCACCAAGACATTAACATTAGATAAAATGGGCAGTGGTGGTCTAGTGGTTACAAAAATTGACTTGTAACTGAAGGGTTGCAGGTTCAAATCCACCGTGGGCCATCACTGTGGGACCTTGAGCAAGTCCCCTAGACCTAATTGCTTCCAGGACTCTCTTAAAAAAGAGATTATTAATCTCAATGAGACATTCCTGGTTAAATAAAGGTTAAAAAAAAAAAAAAGTAAGATACATAAATAACACAGAAAACAATAGTCGAAAAAAAAAAAAGAAAAAAACACATCAAATGTGCAAATGACAGTTGAGGAATTGTGACGCTTTAATGAACTCCTTGCGACTGGCTAATAATGGTATTTGGGAATATCATTCAACCCTAAATCTAACAAGATAGTGAATTTGGGTATGTGTTGGCCAGATGACTGGCTAACAATGGTCCAGATCTTTTTGGGTGTAACTGGTCTGCAGTGCTCAGTATCTACACAAAATGGCCCCTTTAATTACAGGCATTGTCCAAACATTTTTTTTTTGTTGTTCTTTGGTTCATTCCAGGTTCCTGAGGAAGAGGAGGAGCATGAAGAGAGCTTGGCTCACACAGATCACTCAAAGAACAAAGCAGAGCCTTAAATGTCTACCCACAGTCTCTACAATTAGAAATGAAGAACAACTAAAGCAGTATATTTAGCTACACTGTGCCTACAACCTCCCATGGGTCTCCTCTGTGCACAAAAGAAGGGTGCATCTTTCTATTTTTTTTTTTTACAGCCACACAAACATTTCTCACTTTAAAAGTGACATATTTACACATCAGTGGTTATAGTCTAACCAAATGCTCTGATTGGGTTTAAACATTTTAAATGATCACAGTAAACTTCAGGGATTTGTTTTACACTAATAGATTCGATTGAGAATAAACAGTATCATCTTTTCCTAATGCCAATTTATTATGATAAAAGCATATTTGAATATACATTATATGCATTGCGTACATGTATTTTTCCTTATACATTTGTTTATGTTTCCATACACTTGACATGTGCATTTGTGCTGAGAAGAAGGCTTTGATCTGTTCTTGGCAGTACCTCACTGGAGCCCAGTCCTCATTTTAGGAGTCAGAGTGGTGGCTTTGATGTGGGCAGAGATGTTCCTTAAATTCACCTTTCTTTTTTTTTTCTGTGACTTTTGAACATTGTCTTTGGTGTTTACTTTAGGATTTTCTGTCACCAAGCAAGCTGAGATGATGGTGTATCAGGTTTTGTTTTCTATTTACCACAAAAGTATTCTCA
The DNA here is from genome assembly GCF_900634775.1 of Gouania willdenowi. Classification (NCBI taxonomy): domain Eukaryota; kingdom Metazoa; phylum Chordata; class Actinopteri; order Blenniiformes; family Gobiesocidae; genus Gouania; species Gouania willdenowi. The sequence goes on along the minus strand of NC_041066.1, from coordinate 8,837,450 downwards.
ATTGTACATACAGATTAGTGTTTAGTCGTATTGACATGGTCAGTTTTATCAATGCTAAAATTGCAAACGCCACTTGAACTGATATATTACCTATTTTCTCTGCTGGATTGTGACTTTGAAGAATATCAAAGCTCCAACAAACTTGTACATTTTATCATTTCATGTAATTCAAACTTATTTTATCTCCTGAAGACAAAACAGGGTTTAACGTACTATGAATAATTTGAGTTCCAACTTTCAAGAGCTTGATAAAACTGACTGCACGTAGACTTAATAATATTCTGGTTTGTTACAGACTTTAGCCAGGACATTGAATTACATCAACTTGTATTCTTTTTTTCTTTTGTTTTTATACCACGGGTGTATGCTATTATTTGTACAATATGCTGATACTGTTATAATAAAGATGTTTTTGTACAATAATGATGTTTACCTGTTTTAGAGCCTCGTGGCACCTGCATTAACATAATTCTGAATCCAATGGTTTTTCTTCACGTCTGGATTTTGAACTGTAATATGTAAATAATACAGGGAGAAAATAGAACCTCAACACAACACTAAATAGTAAGAGTACAGATTAAAACAGAAATGTAAACTAGATATCATTATCATACCTTATCGAACAAATAGTGGACACATAAGACACTTTCTGCTATGATTATTAGTGAAGAAATTAGCTTTAGGACCTTAAAAAAAATGTTAATAGAAATAAACTACATAGAATGTAGATGATAAATCACAACATTTGTTGTTGTTGTTTTTTTAGTTTGTTTGTTTTTAAGCCCACGATCAGCAAATGATTGAACAAAAATTTGAGACAATTTTAGTTATATTTATTTATTTATTTATTTTTTTACCTTGTCTGCACATGCTGTCGAAGGTTAACACTACAAGAAGTGCAATCTTTTAACAGCAATGCATATTTTATTATTGCAATTAAATAAATTTATTTATTTCATTGCATAATTTTAGTTATATTTAGACTTTGAGCAAGAGAAAATAAAAATGACAGAAACAACATGAATAATTGTGTAAATTACTAATGAATTAAATTGCTGATATTTAAGTCCATATCAATACAAAAAAAAATAGATAAATAAAACTCCACAATATTTGCAGGGCTCACAGTTTTTCCATGCTTATACCACATGATGGCCATCATCTTTAATCACAAATTGTTCAAATAAATCAAATGTTTTCCAAAATTCTGCATTTTTTTTTCAAATTATTCTACAAATATTTCACTAGTTAAATAAAAAAAAAGTTAAAAAATAAATAAATAAATAAAAGAAAGAAAACCCAAGTGAAGATCCTGCATGAACTGACATCTGTCACTTATTGCTTGGATACTGTTGTGCCTTACGTGTAGTGACAGGCTTTTATTCTGAAGGAAGTGGCTGCATAAAAAGGTGTGTTTCCTCTTTGCTGCCATCTGAAAATGGTCAGCACTTCTAAAAAATGTCAGCTCATATCGAATAAAAGAAAGATTGACGCTGGATAATAACTTTAACTATAGTGTGGATATCCAAGTATTCATTTTGAGTATTTAAAAGTATGGTATGCTTATTTTGTAAAGAACAGACAGCTGGAGCCAGTGAGAAGTATTTTCTTTATTTAGAACATTGCATCTCAAAGTTGGCTTGTGTCCAATGCATTGACTTCTATGCATAAGCAAAATGGCATGACGTTAATAACTGATACAGTCAAGACGAGAACTCCCCCTGCTGGCCAAAAAAAACCATTTAGAAAAAAACAGTAACTTGATTATTGCCAGAATATTAATTCCATTTCAGAAATACTGACTAAACAATAAATGTGAAGCTTTTTTTTTTTTGTTTGTTCAGCATTTAAGATGAACCATGTAATGTTGTTATTCCCATACCCTGTTTAGACTGCGCTCATAAATATATGAATAATATATCAAAATGTGGAAATCTAAATATGTGTATGTTGCTTAAGTTTAATGACAGTCCAATTATATCTCTGAAACCCTAAAACAAAAGACTTTGTACATCTTTATTTAAGCTTTTACTTTTTTAAAAAAAAAATTTAATTACAATTTTCAAGAAAACACCACAACACAAAAACACAGTTACATATATACATAAACTATACCAAAAAAAAAAACACACACACATCAGTCCAAGGTTTGTACATCGTACTGATGAACTGATCAAAAACAGAAAAAAAAATATTTACAGATATCTTGCTGTTTATATTTTTTAACAATATTCAGGTACAGGTACAATGATATAGAAAACAAATAATACTTGGCTTTATTGCTGCTAATTTGAAAGTGTGGATGTGATATTTGGCCGGTACAATTATGATTTGAGTAAGGAGTTTGATTTCCCTATATTGACATATTAAAACATAAATTGTGCCCGTATTGTAATGGTTTTTCTTGGTATTTTTTTGTTTGTTAAATTCTCCTCTGTGTCCTTCCAGTAAACTCGCAGTCACAGAATGAATGGGCTTTAGGCTTTTACTCTGAAAATCTTAGCTCGCATGCGGTGACGTCACTTGTTTACGTCCTCCCATCGGTTTGCTCATAACACACTGTTAGGTTGGACTTAACGCAGCTTCTTGTTTCTGTTTGAAGCCATTTTATCATTAAATATACCTGTTATATTTTTACTCAATAGGTGAGGTCGTTTTTTTTGGAGTTTTTGGCGGTTGTACACCGGTTTCATTTGAGCTTTTTCCTCGTCTGGTAACGTTGAAAGGTGAGAAACCGGATGGGGTTGTTGTCTTTTGGCCTATTGTTTGCACGACTGGAACTCGATGGAAACTTCTAACAATGTGACGAGCTGAGCATGTTTTTTGGCTTCATTTGATTGTATGCTACGAATTCGCAGATGTTGCCAGTTAAAGGGGTGGTTTGAAGCGTGCTGGTGTTTGTCTAAACTGGTTTTTCGACAAACAAGGCCAAATGCTGCTTTCAGGTGACTCCTGTAAATCCGGGATTGTGGAAACATTGTAATTGGTTAATTATAGCATTACTCATTTGCTAATAAAACGCCGTTTATTAATGGTAATTAATATCATAATATTGCTTTTAATTTTATTACAGGGACCCAAAACTAATAAATGTGGTAGTATAACAGACAAAAGCACAAAATATTTAAAAACTAAACGTTTCAACTTTATTTTTATTTTAAGCACAGGGCAAAAATAAATAAAGATACATCTTCGTCAGTATTTTTTCACTAAACCGCTTGAAAAAAAAAAAAAAGGATGCCAAATGTATGGTTTAAATTTAACTGAAAGAGAAGTAAAATCATTTGTCTGTCAAATGTTTTTGATTAAATAGTTATTTTTTTTTTTAATGCAACATAATATAAATAACCGATATTGATCCGATATCAGCATGAATCATACATACTTTTTTTAGTTAAAAAAAAAAAATATATTATTTATTTTGTAGTGTGGAATGTTAGAAAAGGTTTGATCAAGTGAGAAAAATATTCAGCAACAGTAGGTATGAGGAAATTGACCAGTTTATTATTAACCAATTGGTTACATAAATTTAAACCTTCAACATAATATCTACAGTGTTCTACAATTGAATAAAATAAATTAAAAATGAAAGGATATCGGAAAATCCGGAAATTTGAATTTGGTATCCGATATTTGTTTTCAGACTAATATCAGACCAATATTGATATCGAAACGAGACACCCCTAATAAATAAAGGCTGTAACTTAGAATATTTTCGATTTTCCTCAGACTGCTTCTATTTTCCATTCACTATCAGCGGTCACTGATCAATGTTTGACCTTTTTTGTCTCTTACATTTGCTCATTGTTAACTCTATTTTATTTATTTTTTACACTGTGACCATGTATCACGACAAATTGTGTTATATTTTCCTGTGCAATGACAATAAAAGGCTTTCTATTCTATAAAGTTAAAAAGTTATCAGATGTTTATTTTAATCTATTTTTGGTATGAAATCCACAATAACTTTGCAGCATTTTTTGACATTTCCAAATGAAGTAGCGTGGTTGTATAAATATAAATAAACAATTATTTGCTTTCTTCATAAAGGTCAAGGGCCAAAACAATGGGACGTATTTTCTTGGACCACATCGGAGGGACTCGACTCTTCTCTTGTGCCAACTGTGACACCATCCTGACCAACAGAGCTGAACTCATCTCTACTCGCTTTACAGGAGCCACTGGCCGAGCTTTCCTGTTTAACAAGGTGTGTGCACAACAAATTCATTCCTAAATGAAAACTCTCCCTTTGCTCGATGGATTTTTTTTACATAATTCCGTATTACAGTTTTTCTTGATTGTTTACACACACTTTTTGAAAGCACGCCGCGTAATCTCAGAACTCTACACTCAAATTTTAAAAAAACACACGCGCAACAGGCAAAACCCCTAAATTATATTGCAAAATTAAACTTCCCATTCAAAACAACATTTTTGTCAAAATGGTGTTTTGTTTTCAAGTGACGCACACAAACCACCATATGAATAGACTTTTATAATTGAACACTGATGTGCTCAATTTAAAACACTATGAGGAATGTAAAACACTACCTCTCCATTCATCATGACTTTTTTGTTCAGTATTACACAAACTACAGACAGTAAATACATAAGTGTGTTGTGAAATATTTTAGAATATTGTTTTTGTACTCAGAAAACACAGATACATGGCAAAATATATATTTGATTTTTCCTACTGAAATACAAAAACAATGTACACAGTGTACATCCCATCTATCACTAAGTTGCACAGTTACAGTACTCCTCTGCCTCTGTTTTCAATGTTGCCATCTATTACTCCAAAACACAAAAGCTAATTTGTTGCCCTTTTACTTTATGTTAAAGTTTTGATTGCAAAACTGTGTTACAGGAGTTTGCCCATGTGATGACTCCGTGAGCATAGTAGGTCAATCAACTTTAGAACACTGAATGACAGTGTGTTCCTTGTGAAAACAAGATATTTGCTGAGAATTTTGGAAAAAGTGTGTTTACAACTGAAATATAAGTTCAAAGCAGGAATTGTGCTTTAAATTTATATTGTGTCTCAAGTACCAGTATTTGTGTGTAAACAACTGTAAGTGTTGTAGTGATGATGTGCGATCGCTGCCTTCCAGGTGGTGAATCTGCAGCACAGTGAGGTCCAGGACCGAGTCATGCTAACAGGGAGGCACATGGTGCGGGACGTGAGCTGCAAGAACTGCAACAGTAAGCTGGGCTGGATGTACGAGTTTGCCACAGAGGAGAGCCAGCGCTACAAGGAGGGCCGAGTCATCCTGGAGAGGGCGCTGGTGAGGGAGAGCGAAGGATTCGAGCATGTCCCCTCTGACACCTCATGAGCTCACCTCTGCATCTGTCCTGAAGCTCAGTCCAAAGCTTTTTTTTCTCCCTCCAGCAGCAGAACAAGCCCCTGCATGGGCTGTGATATACATTTATGAGTAGAACTTCACCTGATTAACGTCTCCAGCTGGATGTTTGTGGAACATTCAAGCAGGAAAATGGTGGAAAGTGTTCCCAAAATGTCTTGAAATGTGAGAGGAGATGCTGTCATGTAAGATCACCTGTAGTTTCCCAGCAGGCTGTGGTGTTGTGTCGGTGTTGGTCACATCGGATGAACATCATTTGCTCCTTCTACTGACGACAAGTTGTTGTTCAATTCTTTCAAATAACTAATCTCTAAAGAGGAGTGGCTAAGCTCAGTTGACCTTATACATTGTTTTTTTTATTTTCTAGCCATTGAGCCTCATTAAAGCCCTTTTAATGGTGAACATTCATGTCTATTTCAGTGGTTGGTTGTAGTAGAGGATTCAGTTTATTTAATAAAGAAAACCTTTCAAATGTAGAAATTGTTGTTGCTTTATTATATTACTTTTGTCTCCTTTTTACAAACAATGTTAGAAAAAAAAAACAAAGCTTTTCTCTTTTAACACTGAAAATTGCTTTAGACAGCTTCTAATTCTAATTACATTAAGTTCATTTTGTCTTTTTTTTTTTTTTTTTTAAATAATGTTATGGTTTCATTTATTCAGACAACTATTCAGGAAATTTACTTTCATCTCCTGACATTTTTCAACTGCCAACTGTCAGTCTTCCTCAGAGGCAACTACTGATTGCTTTGATGTATCCCTATGAGTTCTTTCATAAGGAAAGCAGTATCGATTGATTGCTTTCATGTGCCCTTATGAAAGTGATCTCAGGTTGGCCATGCCCAGAAAGAAATCATAAGGACCATCATAAGAGTTTTTAAAGATTTAATTATCATTGATCAACCTGATATTGGATGGTATTATTGTTTGTAAACACAGACAGATTTGTTGTGATCAATGTGTAAAACCACGTGATCACAAGTTCTTTTTTTATTTATTTATTATATTGCCCACCAGACAGACAAAATCACAAAAAATACACTGCACGTTTCCGTAAAACCAAGGCTAAACGAAATAAAACTAAAGAAAAAAACAACAAATCTTTCTGCAATAAAGATAGGGTTACAAACGTAAATCAGAAAAAGTAATAAATAATAATTGGTCAAAGAAAATGAGTCACCTTTCAGATTGAGAGATAAGACATATTACAAAAGTGAAGCAAAACCTGTATGATGATGGCATATATATGTATATATACACACTTATACACATACGTATATGCATACATACAGTACAAGCACATATATACACCATGCACATGTGGGCAGATACATACTGTATGAGCACAGTTTATCTTATTCTATAAATGCATATTATGAAAGCTTTAGGATGATTTATTAATTTTGATGTAGATATTAAACCCCTAGAGTAGAGGTAGCCGACCTTTCGGGTCATGTCCTCATTTTGATATCACAAATGTCCGCCCACCCCAAAGGCATTTTTATTTACTATTAGTTTTTGATTATGTTTATCAAAGTGTGTTACAAATACAGAGTAGCCAGGATTAGTGCACAAAGTGACAAATATGCCATCTCAGATGTTTTTACACTGCATTTTACTTGAACTAGATTTATATTTGAGAAAGTTTAAGTATAGGATACAGATATTTTATATTCATTGCGTGAATAATTCCATTTTAATCCGTTTTTACCTAAGGTTTTTTTTTTTTAACAATTACTTGACACTTCAAACGACCCCATTTTAATTCCAGGCGACTCCATTTGGGGTCCCAACCCCAAGGTTGAAAACACTGTCCTAGAAATTTACGACGGTCTAAAAGATAATAAATCAGCTTGGAATCGTTTCCAAAAAAAAGCGAATTGCATAAAGCTCTAGGACAAGGCCTGAACAGATTTATATACATAAACCTAAAAAAGAGAAATATATATAAGTTTAATAAACAATGATGTCAAATTGTTTGCAGTGATTTTTGCAAAAACAAAAACAAACAAAAAACCCTTTGTTTTATTGACTTAATAATTATTAACATTATTATTTTGATATGATTGATTATAAAGAATGTCTACCATCTGAAACTCTCATTCGATAACACATTATGGAAGTAGACCGGCGCATGCGCAGATAGTCATCGCCGTACTGTCCAATGTAGTGTATGTGCAGCTGGTTTGTTAGCATTCCTCTTTAAACAGAGAACATGAAACCCCTTTATGTCATATTGCGCCAGTAGAACCACCTACACAGCGTTCATGAAAACGGACACGAAGCAGAGCAACAATGGCTGGCGGTGAGGCAGAATTTGAACCTTATTAGCCACTTGGCATGCTAATGTTAGCCGGTAGTGTCGTGGCTGGTATTTAAACACAGAAAAATGCTGAGCTTCGTGTGCTAGCTGGGTGTTTTTAGAGTTGTTTTTTAAATGCAACGTACTCAATGTTTTATTTTTCAGAAAATGTCAGCGTGCTCTTCAAAGTGTACTGCCTGGTGGTGATGACGCTGGTGGCGGCTACATACACGGTGGCTCTCCGCTACACCAGGACCACCTCCTCTGGGGAAATGTACTTCTCCACCACGGCCGTTTGTCTGGCTGAGGTCATAAAGTTATTCCTGAGTCTGGGCATGTTGATAAAGTGAGTAAACTGGAAACATTTATTTTAATTTTTGAATGGCTAGAACTAGAGGTGGGCGATACGGACCAAAACTCATATCTCCACGTTTTCTCAAAATGGTGATATACGATATTTCCTCATTCAGAGCCAGCCGGTTTCAGAATTTCTACCCCCCTCAGTGCCGGCCGTTTTTGAGCATTTTGACTGATTTTTAAAGACCCATAGAATATTTTGAAGTACTATGACAATCTGAATTCTGAAAGATTAAAGTCTCTAATTTCATCAGAAAAAAACATTTTGTTTCTTGCTTGTTTTATTCTTCTGTAATAGAGGCAAGTTTGTGACAAAAAGCAGAGAAAAAAGTATTTTTCTGAAAAAAAATCTTAGTGACTTTGAAGCAAATTTTTTTTTTTTTGCTTTAGGGACACCTCAACATTGTTTCCTCATATAAAACTACAAAGACAACACTGAGACTGTCTTTTGATGACAAAATTATTAAAGTTTTGCTATCTGGGCCAGAATTGAATGGATTTCATACTGTATTTTTGCATTCCGTCAAGTTTCTCCCCCCGTCAGTCATACAAAAGTAACTTCCTCTTCATCCCGACACGCAGAGCTGATCGTCTGTCCCAGTTAGTTGATGGTTTTATCTTGAGATCGCAACATTATCAATAATCCACTCATGTCCAAACATGTTCTTTGTTAGTATGAGGAGCTGTGAGCCGCTGGATTCTCGATATCACTCCGTAGCGCCATAATCTCCCTCGTCCCTGCTTCTTCCTCTTTAGCTAATGGTAGCATCAGTGGCTAAGCTCTCATCTAAAGGTGTGCTGCTGCAACTTTCAGGGCACGGTTGGTTACTAAATCACTATACAGCTTAGATATTGATGAGGGACCGCCGCCAGGGTGTATTTTAGTACACTAGTGGCACTGAATGTGTTAATATCGATATTTTAGCTCTATAAACTCAAAAGACAATTCTGGGCTAAAGTTGCTGATGAAAAATGCCTCACAGGCACATTTATTAACAAATAGCTGCACAATATGTGCCACTTTTGGCTTTTTCTCTTCTTATGCTGCGTTCACACCGGATGCATCTCGAAATGTCCGTACGTCCAGATTACTTAGAAAGTCATGGGATGGATGCGTCCCAGATGCGAAATCTTTCCTGTGCGGTCCAATCCGCATGTCAAAAGGGTTGGCCGTGTGAGCGCGCTCCCAATTTTACGCACATTTGCTGTTTACAGCTCCATGCACGCTGGAGGTTCAATTCGTTCCACACATATCTAGTAGGGATATAACGATTCACTCAAGTCCCGATACGATTCGATTCACGATACTGGGTTCACGATACAATTCTCTCACAATTTATTTAACAAAATGGGACTGTAGACAAATGACTGAAAAATACTGTACTTTTCCTTTTATATTTCATTGTCTAAAGAATCCTTTGATAAACTATTCAAAACAATGCAAAACAGTCATTGCATTGTATTTATTTCAGATATTTGTTTGGACCAGTAGAGGGCGCTGGTAACCCAGTGGTCGGTTGGCATGTAGTTTTCTAGCGGTGAAGAAGAGATGCTATGCTAGCAGACAGAGCTAATAGAAAAATGTGACTTTTACAGATATTTAACATGTTTAAAAGTAGAAGGCGGCCAGAAAAAAAGTATTAGCAGATTCCGCAGATTGAATATTCACTATTATTTCTACATGAAATTGAAAGTGCTTTGAAACCAAAGAGAATTTCTGTGTATTTGCAGTTGGGTGTTCACTGTTCAGTTCATGCCATATGAGACTCATCCACTTAAGCACACTGAGTAATATGAGCTCTTTTTCTCTTTGTTTGCTTTCCTAGAGAATCAAGAGGCTTCAGCAGGTTCAAGAGTTCAATAGTGGACGAGACTTTGAGTGCCAAAGAGCTGCTGAAGCTGAGCGTGCCATCGGTGGTGTACGCCATCCAAAATAACATGGCCTTTGTTGCATTAAGTAACCTGGATGCAGCAGTTTACCAGGTACAGCCAGTCCCTTAAACATTCTTTTCTTGGCTCCTTTCTTTGAGGACGGGTGTGGTTTAAAGCAATTATCATTTTTTTTTTATAGATGTTAAGTACCTAATACGTTCCTTGTTGAGGACGTTAACTTCTATCAAAAAACAGTAAACCTAACTAAAATCTACACTTATTGTAGATTGGGGGAAAACAACAAAGCTATTCTTTAAACGAACTTGTGACGTTATGCTATATTCTTGTTTTTAGCTCAAGTCATAACTGTTTAATGCTCTTATATAAAATGCTTGCATTAATTCAAGTTTATATAGGAAGGAGTGAAAAGACACACAGAGATGTCATTTACTGTTGGTCAAAGAAAAACATGCACTGCATTTTTGGAGCTTTAATTTCTTTTTAAAGCGGAATAAAACACATAATTCCTAACGCAAATTTAATTCAGAATTAAAGTTAATTCCAAATTAAGTGGCTGGTTTATTCCATTTTTTATTCCGAATTAGATAATTCCTCTTTCTTGTAAACACTTAACTTGGTTAAAGCCAAGCTGCTGCTTCAAAACCAATAAAATAATAAAAAAAAATGTGTGGTCGTCTGTGTTATCGCCGACAATAAAAGGTTTGTTGTGTGTTTCTCCTGATAAACATGATACGTCATGTTCCCCCCCGTGCAATCAGAGCCCTCCCAACCTCCAGACCTAAAGCGGAATTATCTAAAGCGGGATAAACCAGATTTCCATGTAAACCTCAGTTAGGGAATCACTATTTCTATGTAAACACGAAGCAGAACACTTTAATTCAGAATAAGTAATTCTGAATTGGAAAAACAGCATGTACCCGTGGCCACTGTTGCGTTTTTTTTCTTCTTCTCATTCTGAATTTAAAGAAACCCAAAACTAGTTAGGTCAATTTTTTTTCCTCTCTGTTTTACAGCCCATGTATTTTTTTAAGAAGTTTTGCTATATATATATATATATATATATATTTCTTTATTTAGTATAATCTTAATTTTTTTATTTTTACTGAAGTTAAAATTACATTCCAAACTCTATTGTAACTGTTCTCTTTAGATTACCTTGACATTTTTTTAGTTAGATAAATAAATGAATGAAGGCCTATTGATATAGATCTAGATTCTATGACCTCAGGACTCTTCTTTGTTGGTTTGTGTCTAAAGTATCTTTTTTCATACATTGTTTTCTATTAATTATTAAATTGCAGCTCAAAAGCTGAATTATTTAGAGTTTTACGTGGAATTGTTACTTTGCCTTCCTGTGTCTAGGTGACCTATCAGCTGAAGATCCCGTGCACGGCGCTGTGTACAGTCTTTATGCTGAACCGCTCTCTGGGCCGGCTGCAGTGGTTCTCCGTCTCCATGCTCTGCTTAGGCGTCATACTGGTGCAGTGGAAACCTCCAGAGGTCACTAAAGTTCAGGTGGGAGCAGCAGGAGGTTAAGGGGGGTTTATGATTTTGCTTTGTGTGTTTTTAATTTTCTTATAACATATATTTTCTTGTCATTTAGGTCGAGCAGAACCCGGTTATTGGGTTTGTTGCTGTCGCTATTGCCGTTCTTTGCTCTGGATTTGCTGGTAATTTTCTTTTCTTCTACTTTTCGGAAAACTTGTGACCAGGGTATGTTTTAGGATCTTCTAGTGAACTCAGCTTTTCAACAGATGGCATTTGTTTGGCCAAAAAAATGTAATGATTTATTTTTGTAGAAGTAGGGTTTTTTGTGTTTACCTACAGAAAATGCATTTTATTTTTCTTTCACTTGCATCCTTTGATTAAAGACTCCAAAAACACACAAGATTACTAAAATAACAGAAAAACGTGTAAAACAACAACAAATATACACATAATGACTCCAAAAATAACAATAAAATATACAAAAACACACTAACCCTTTGTTTTTCTTGTATTAATGTTCAGATTGGTCAATATTCTAAATGCTGACATGAATGTTTTTTAACTTGGCCCTCGGATCTTGACGGTCACATTTTTGTGGCCCTGCTGTTATAACATTTCTGTTATAAATGTTTTCTATTTAACCTAAACCTTTATTTGGGTCATGGCTTGTAAACAAAGGGTAAACCACCACCACAATGACCTAATTTGTTTTAACAGTGAAAGTGTTTGTGAATATGTGCTCACTAATGGTTTGTGTTTCTCTCTGATTGAGGCGTATATTTTGAGAAAGTTCTGAAGAGTTCCAACCAATCTCTGTGGGTTAGGAACATCCAGATGTATCTGTCGGGCATCTTGGTCACCCTCTTTGGTGTTTACATTAACGACGGCGACCAGGTGTTGGAGAAAGGCTTCTTCTATGGTTACACACCGTGGGTGTGTTTTGTAATATGTGAGTATAGGACACAGCCTGAAGAGCTTTGTTCTTTATGACCTTTTCCACTGACGCTGGTGTTGTGTTTCCAGTCCTGGCCAGTATGGGCGGTCTGTACACATCAGTGGTGGTGAAATACACAGACAACATCATGAAGGGTTTCTCAGCTGCAGCTGCCATTGTTCTCTCAACTGTAGCGTCTGTCATCTTGTTTGGACTGAAGATCAGTAAGTCACAAACACACTTAAGAGTTTACACAAACATGCATTAATGAGGAATGTCACGGTGTTGACGATATCGTGATGCCGCAGTATTAAAAGTGCCTCAATATTGTTGTGGTTTTGTCACGGTATAAAATAATGAGCTGTTGCGCTTAAAGTTAAGTTTTTTGGTTGGCTGTTGCCTAGGGTTGGGGTCAATTACAAGTATGTATTCAATTATCCTTGTTCAATTATAATTCAATTATGATTATGCTGACCAGCATTTTTTTTAAATTACAATAATTTTTTTTCCCCCTTAAAGTCAATTACAATTACGCTCTCCGTTTGTTAATGTCTTAACCATGTCTTAAATCAGCTGTAAAATGCACTGAACAATTTTCTGTCATCTAATATGTTTCTCATCTCTTGGTTACCTTGTTAGGCTGAAATCAAGGCTATACACCTTGATTTTTTTTTTTTTTTAATAAAAAAAAACTTCATAATCTAGCTCAAAACAGCCAATCCATGATTTAAAAAAAAAAAAACCCTGTCCTTTACGAGGTACAACAGACCATGATTCATGCTGAACAACTGTAATACCTACTACTTGTGTGGGTGTCCAGATTCACAAGGTGCTTATTCACCATGACATCTGAGGAATGCACACCCCAACCAACCCTGATTAAAATGTTGGGATCATAGTCTATTCACATACTGTAAAAAGAATGGACAATGCATGCTCACGGGGCAGTGAAGCTTTTATTTTTAGAGCTCCCCCTGCTGACTGGCTGCAGTATAGGTCATAAACCCGCCTCTTCAATGATAACGGATGGGATGTGGGTCAAACTGTAAAGTTAAAATACCCGTCACATGTCTTTTTTTTATCCAAACCTAATCTTCACTGTGATCATTAGTTATTATCCTACATTGTGTTCAAGTGCTCATTTTTCTTTGAAGTTTATTTTAAAGAAGTTATTTGAGGTTGAAAAAACAAGATTTGACGTCATGTATGATGATGATTGACGGTCATTGGTAGAATTTCCAGTGAGAAAGATACTTATGTTCTTGGCTGGGCTGCGTAAGTCATTGGGGCAGTACACTAAATGGGCGGGGCGTGTTACCAGGGCTCCTCGCACCAGGCCCTACTGCCTAGACTCTGGCTCCAAATGACGTCAAACTTGCCAGATGGCACTGGCAGCGCCCCTAAGCGCCATATTTTGGCTTCAAGAATGTTGAGTGGGCAGCCCAGGCCGAGCCAGGTCATGCATGTGTGAAACTATTGGGGGTAGGGATGTAACGATTCACTCAACTCCCGATACGATTCGATTCACGATACTGGGTTCAAGATACGATTCTCTCACGATTTATTTTACAAAATGGGACTGTAGACAAATGATGCTTGAAAAATATTCCTACAAAATACTGTACTATTTTCCTTTTATTTTCATTGTCAAAAGAGTCCCTTGACAAACTATTCAAAACAATGCAATTTAACTAAAAATAAATATTGAATGAAATAAAGGAATAATGCAAATGAAGAAGAAGCCTATTAATTTAAATTCTGGTTCTATAGTAAACAATGCAAAACTGCATAATAGTTATTTTTCTTTCTAAAAGTGCAACTGAAAATGTATTTTGTGCCTTAACAATTGGACTTTAAAAAAAAAAAAACCAGTCTGCACTGTATTTACGTCAGATATTTGTTTGGATCAGCAGAGGGCGCTGGTTACCCAGTGTTTGGTTGGGATGCAGCTATTCTGTGCAGTGAAAAAGAGGTGCTATGCTAGCAGTCAGAGCTAATAGAAAAACGTGACTTTTACAGATATTCAAGTGATATTACATTTCTTTCGGTGCTAAAGGGCTAAGGAATCATTTATGAACATGATTAAGAGTATAAGGCGGCCAGAAAGAAAGTAGTAGCAGATTCCGCCCACCGCCTCAGCATTTGGACAAGAGAATTTTTAACTGCCTTACGATTAATCGTTACATCCCTAATTGGGGGCCCATTGTGAGGCTTGTTTAAGTGTTAAATTCCTTGTTAAAGAGACCCTTGGTAGTCGCACATCTAGGCAGGGACAAGGCTGGCCAAGAGCAGTGAGTGCTGTGTGTAAGCCAAAGTGTTTTTATTGAATTTTCATGCTAATTACAATTACAAAGTCAATTATCTAAAATCAATTACAATTACAACGGCAATGAATTTTTTCAAGTACAATTTCAATTATAATTAGGCCGTAATTGTAATTCATTATAATTTACCCCAATCCTGCCTGTAGCGGACATTTTCAGAGTAAACTACAAGTACCATTATGCATTGCGTTGGCGTCATAGGTTACAGGCGGCTGAGCCAATGGCGTGGTACGACATGCGAGGCTGCACCAGAGTGAGGTGGAAATGGAGGAGTTAGTTGATCTTGTGCATGATGCAGTGACTACAAGTCAGAGGAGTGGAAACATTTTGGTTTCACCGCAACAATAAAGGAGAAAAGGTGAACATTATGCAAACACTTCTAGTGTTTGTACCGTGCACTGCTCTTCTGGAAATACGAGCAACATGAGAAGGCACTTAACAACCTGACATCCCAAAAAGTTTAAAGGTCAAGTTGCACGTGGGTGTGCCTGTCAGTGGAGCAGATCTGTGTGTGTTAAGACCTGGGTTCAGTCCAACACAGTGACCGTGACAGGTAGCGAGGTTTATGTTTACAGTGCAGGTAGTTGATAAAGTACAGCTCTCCAACACCAACATAGCCTGTTGTTTCTGCGCGGTTCCACTTTTATCTGAGGATTTAATACTGGAGGAGGAGCTACATTCAGCTCTGGAGAGTAAGGACCTCCCCTGTGTCCCCCAACCACGGTTGGGAGATGAAAACAGTAAAGGTTTTAACAAGAGAATTACAACAGTACTCGGTCCGTGAATAGATATTTATCTGCTTTTGGCTTGCAGTGTACCGGCGGGCGGAATCTGCTACTATTTTCTTTCTGGCCGCCTTCTACTCTTACATGTTAATGTTACATGTTGATAAATGATTCCTTACCCCTTTAGCACCGAAAGAATATTTGTAATATTACGTGAATATCTGTAAAAGTCACGTTTTTCTATTAGCTCTGTCTGCTAGCGTAGCATCTCTTCTTCACTGCTAGATTAGCTGCATGCCAACCAACCACTGGGTTACCAGCGCCCTCTGCTGGTCCAAACAAATATCTGACGTAAATCAGTGCAATGACGTTTTTTTTTTTTTTTTTTTTTTTGTTTTTTTTTGTTGAAGTCCAATTGTTAAGACACAAAATACATTTTCAGTTGCACTTTTAAAAAGAAAAAGAACTATTATGCAGTTTTGCATTGTTTACTATAGAACCAGAATTTAAATTAGTAAGCTGCTTCTTCATTTGTATTATTCCTTTGTTTATTTCATTCAAGATTTATTTTTAGTTAAATTGCATTGTTTTGAATAGTTTATCAAGGGATTCTTTTGACAATTAAAAATAAAAGGAAAATAATACAGTATTTTCTATTTTTTTTCCCAAAAAAGATAAAGGAATATTTTTCAGTCATCGTTTGACTACAGTCCCATTTTGTAAAATAAATCGTGAGAGAATCGTATCGTGAACCCAGTATTGTGAATCGAATCGTATCGGGAGTTGAGTGAATCGTTACATCCCTAATTTCTAAAGACACAATCTATCTTGAAAAAAGGAAATTTGCTATTAAAATAGACGTGTGTGCCATGTTTTTCATTGCCTGTGGGTGGAACACGGACCCTCAGCATCGAAAATAAACACCAAAGGGGTACCCCATGCGTCGAATACTGATGCTAAGGGGTCCTGACCGATGGTCAATATGTGACGAGTTGAGGATGAGACTGTGTTACTCTAACGTGTGATGCACTCAAGGCGCTCAGGCTTCTCAGCATTAGTGATAAGTCTCCACGAATTGATACTGTAAGTGCTGCTGCTCATGTCTGTGTAAAGGATCAGCTTCACTGGCTCCGCCGTATGTTCTTTGATTGACAGACCAAAGTCATTCTGCTGAAAACATTATGAAATAAAAAGGCCATTGTGGAAATAGATGTTTAAGAACAATAAAATGTATTTCATAATATTATTACTGTATTTAACAATTTAATGGCCATATTATATATTTGTCTGTTATTTATCAAAATGGTATTTATTTCAAAATGACTCTTTTGGGCTTCCATACATTTAAGGTGATAATCATTTGTTTATCACCTCAACCGTTGCGTCGCATTGGGTCACAAACACGTCAGACCAAGTCAAAGGCAATACAATATCTACTCCCTGGGTGCCTGCACTGCAGTGTTTCCTGTGGAGGCGCAGCACCGGCAGCAGGTACTTCCTGGAGGGGACGTTTCAGAGTTTGATGTAAAGTTGTCGTTACATAGTGACAGCTTTAGCAAATATGACAAAAAGTCACTTTTATAAGAGTTGCAGACTGTACCTTTAAGCTCAGCAATTTTGCAGCTTTTGGATTAAAAGGGACGTAACATTTCATCAACATACTGTATACAAGATTAAATGGCAATACATAATGTTTTTTAATTCAGAATTAATCATTCTGAGTTAAAGTATTCCGCTTTGCGGTTACGTTAAATTGGTGATTCCGAATTGAGGTTTATGTAGAAAACACATTTATTTGCCTTTATTCATTTCTGCTTTAGGTCTGGGGGTTGGTAAGGGTTCTGATTGGACAGGGGGCGAATGTATCACGTCTACTGGAAAAAAAAAACACAACAAACCTTTTCTTTTTGTCTAAAACATAGAACGACCACTGATAAGAGGCTATAGTGGGGCATGAAAGACATATATTTTTTCCGAGGTAAGGCAAAAGTGAGGTATGAAAATATATATATATATGTATTTTTTTTTTTTTTTTTTTTTTTTTTGAGCTAAAGCTATAGTGAAGAATAAAATTATATTTGTTTTCTGAGGTAAGGCTATATTGAGGCATGAAAATATATATATATATATATACTGTATATTTTTTGAGTTAAGGCTATAGTGAGGCATAAAAATATATATTTATTTTTTGAGGTAAGGCTATAGTAAGGTATAAAAATTTATATATTTTTTTTGAGGTAAGGCTATAGTGAGGAATAAAAATATATATATACTGTATATTATTTTTTTTTGAGGTAAGGCTATAATGAGTCAAAAAAAAATATTTTTTTTTCTGAGGTAGGGCTATAGTGAGGCATAAAAATATATTTTTTTGAGGTAAGGCTATAGTGAGGCATATATATATATTTATTTTTATTTTTCTGAGGTAAGGCTATAGTGAGGCATAAAAATTAATTATTTTTTTGGTAAGGTTACAGTGAGGCATATATATATATGTATTTCTGTGGTAAGGTTATAGTGAGGCAATAATATTTTTTTATATAGATATATTTTTTTTTTTCGAGGTAAATCTATAGTGAGGCATAAAATAGGAATATATATATATATATATATATATTTTTTTTTTAGGTAAAGCTATAGTGAGGTATAAAAATATATATATTTTTTCGAGGTAAAGCTATAGTGAGGCATAAATATATATATATATATTTTTTTTTTTTCTGAGGTAAGGCTATAGTGAGACATCAAAATTAATATTTATTTTTTTGGTAAGGTTATAGTGAGGCATAAATATATATATATAATTTTTTTTTTCTGTGGTAAGGCTATAGTGATACATTAATATTATTTTACATAGATATATATTTTTTTTTCGAGGTAAAGCTATAGTGAGGCATAAAATATAAATATATATATATATATATATATTTTTTTAGGTAAAGCTATAGTGATGTATAAAAATATATATTTTTTCTGAGGTAAGGATAAAGTGAGGTATAAATATATTTATATATACATATGTATTTTTTTCTCAGGTAAGGCTATAGTGAGGCATAAAAATATATATATTTTTTTTTTTTTTTGAGGTAAGGCTATCGTGAGGCATAAATATATATATCTATATATATTTATTTTTATTTTTCTGAGGTAAGGCTATAGTGAGGCATAAAAATTAATATTTATTTTTTTTTGGTAAGGTTACAGTGAGGCATAAATATATATATTTCTGTGGTAAGGCTATAGTGAGGCAATAATATTTTTTTATATAGATATATTTTTTTTTTCCGAGGTAAATCTATAGTGAGGCATAAAATAGGAGAATATATATATACAGTTGTGTGCGAAAGTCAGGGCACCCCTTTAAAAACAGCATATTTTATATATTTAAAAAGTTATATTCATATTTACTGTCTCTCTGGTATATGGGAAAAAAAGACAATATTGTCAGGAAACATTAATGCATAGTTACATTTTATTTTATAAATTGAACAAAATTACAAAAATGAAGCTATAGTGAGGTATAAAAATATATATTTTTTCTGAGGTAAGGCTAGAGTGAGGCATAAAAATATATATATATTTTTTTTTAGGTAAAGCTATAGTGAGGTATACAAATATATATATTTTTTCGAGGTAATGCTAGAGTGAGGCATAAATATATATATATATATATATTTTTTTTTTTTGTTTTTTTGAGGTAAGGCTATAGTGAGGAATGAAATATATATATTTTTTCCGAGGTAAGGCTATAGTGAGGTATAAAAATATTATTTTTTTTGTCTGAGGTACGGCTGTCATGAGTCATAAAAATACATATTTTTCTGAGGTATAAAAGTATATTTTTCTGAGGTAAGGCTATAGTGAGGCACAAAAAAAAATGTATTTTCTTTTTAAATAAATATATAATTTTTTGAGGTAAGGCAATAGTGAGGCATAAATATATATATCTATATATATATTTATTTTTGTTTTATTTTTCTGAGGTAAGGCCATAGTGATACAAAAATAAATATTTATTTGAGATAATGTTGGGCATAAATATATGTATATTTATTTTATTTTTTTTTCTGAGGTAAGGCTGTAGTGAGGCATAAATATTATTTTATATAGATATATATTTTTTTCTGAGGTAAATCTATAGTGAGGCATAAAAATATATATTTTTTGAGGTAAGGCTATATTGAGGCATAAATATATATATATATATATATTTTTTTTTCTGAGGTAAGGCTATAGTGAAGCATTAATTTTTTTTTTTTTTAAGGTAAGGCTATATTGAGGCATAAAAATATATATTTTTATTTTTCTGAGGTAAGGCTATATTGAGGCATAAAATATATATTTTTTGAGGTGAGGTTATAGTGAGGCATAAATATATATATATATATATATATATTTTTTTTTTTTTTTTATTCTGAGGTAAGGCTATAGTGAGTCATAAAAATATATATATATATATTTTTAAGGTAAATGTAGAATTTTTTTGAGGTATAGCTATAGTGAGGTATAAAAATGTATATTTTTTCTGAGGCAAGGCTATAGTGAGGCATATATATATATATATTTTTTTTTTCTGAGGTAAGGCTATAGTGAGTAATAAAAATATGTAGGTAAATACGTAATTTTTTGAGGTAAGGCTATAGTGAGGCATAAATATATATATATATATATATATATATTTTTTATTTTTATTTTTCTGAGGTAAGGCTATATTGAGGCATAAATATATGTATATATATATATTTTTTTTTTTCTGAGGTAAGGCTATAGTGAGGCATAAAATATATATTTTTTGAGGTAAGGTTATAGTGAGGCATAAATATATATATATATATTTTTTTATTTTTTATTCTGAGGTAAGGCTATAGTGAGGCTGGCATGAAAAAAACATTTTTTTTTTCTGAGGTAAAGCTATAGTGAGTCATAACAATATATTTTTTCTGAGGCATAAAATATATATTTTTTTGAGGTAAGGCTATAGTGAGGCATAAAAATGTGTATATATATTTTTAGGTAAATATATAATTTTTTTGAGGTAATACTATAGTGAGGCATAAATATATTTATATATACATGTATGTAATTTTTTTCTGAGGTAAGGCTATAGTGAGGCTTAAAAAAAAATAATTTTTTTTTGAGGTAAACCTATAGTGAGTCATAAAGATATATATTTTTTCTTAGGTAAGGCTATAGTGAGTCATAAAAATATATATATATATTATTTAGGTAAATATGTAATTTTTTTGAGGTAAGGCAATAGTGAGGCATGTATGTATATATATATATATATATATTTTTTTTTTTTTTCTGCGGTAAGGCTATAGTGAGGCATATTTATATATATATATATTTAGGTAAAGCTATAGTGAGGTATAAAAATATATATTTTTTCTGAGGTAAGGCTATAGTGAGTCATGCATATATATTTTTTGAGGTAAGGCTATAGTGAGTCATGAATATATATTTTTCGAGGTAAGGCTATAGTGAGGCATAAAAAAATATATATATATTTTTTTTTTTTTTTTTTTTGAGGTAAGGCTATAGTGAGGTATAAATATATATATATATATATATATTTATTTTATTTTTATTTTTTTTGAGGTAAGGCTATAGTGAGGCATAAATATATGTGAGGCATGAAATATAGATATTTTTTCCGAGGTAAGGCAGGTATAAAAATATAATTTTTTTTGTCTGAGGTATGGCTGTAATGAGTCATAAAAATATATATTTTTTCTGAGGTAAGGCTATAGTGAGGCATAAAAATATATTTTTCTGAGGTCAGGCTATAGTGAGGCATAAAAAAAATACATTTTTTTTTTAGGTAAATATATAATTTTTTGAGGTAAGGCAATAGTGAGGCATAAATATATATATCTGTATATATATTTATTTTTGTTTTGTTTTTCTGAGGTAAGGCCATAGTGAGACATAAAAATAAATAATTTTTTGAGATAATGTTATAGTTGGGCATAAATATATGTATATATGTGTGTATATATATATTTTTTTTTTTTCTGAGGTAAGGCTGTAGTGAGGCATAAATATTATTTTATATAGATATATTTTTTTTTCTGAGGTAAAGCTATAGTGAGGCATAAAAATATATATTTTTTGAGGTAAGGCTATATTGAGGCATAAATATATGTATATATATATATTTTTTTTTTTTTCTGAGGTAAGGCTATAGTGAGGCATAAAATATATATTTTTTTGAGGTAAGGTTATAGTGAGGCATATATATATATATATATATATTTTTTTTTTTTCTGAGGTTCGGCTATAATGAGGCATTAAATATATATTTTTTCTGAGGTAAGGCTTTAGTGAGTCATGAAAATACATATATATTTTTTAGGTAAATATATAATATTTCTGAGGTAAGGCTATAGTGAGGGATAAAAATATTTATTTTTTCTGAGGTAAGGCATAAAAATTTTTTTTTTTGAGGTAAGGCTATAGTATGGCATGAATATGAATATATATATAAAGCTATAGTGAGGTATAAAAATTTATATATATTTTCTGAGGTAAGGCTATTTGAGGCATAAAAATATATATATATATATATATTTTTTTTTTAGGTAAGGCTATAGTGAGGCATAAATATATATTTTTTTTAGGTAAGGCTATAGTGAGGTATAAAAATTTATATATTTTTTCTGAGGTAAGGCTATTTGAGGCATAAAAATATATATATATATATATTTTTTTTTAAGGTAAGGGTATAGTGAGGCATATATATATATATATATATATATATATATATATATATATATATATATTCTTTCTGAGGTAAAGCTATAGTGAGTAATAAAAAATATATGTATTTGTTTTTAGGTAAATATATAATTTTTTTAGGTAAAGCTATAGTGAGGCATAAATGTATTTATATATGCATATATGTATTTTTTTTCTGAGGTAAGGCATAAAAATATAGAGAGATATATATATTTTTCTGAGGTAAGGTTATAGTGAGGCATAAATATATATATATATATATATATATATATATATATATATATATATATATATATATTTAGGTAAAGCTAGTGAGGCATAAAAATATATATATATTTTTTTTTCTGAGGTAAGACAAATATATTTATATATACATATATGTATTTTTTTCTGAGATAATGCTATAGTGAGGCATGGAAGAAGAAAAAAAAGATTGTTTTTTTCCTCTGAGATAAGGCTAAATCACACAAACCTTTTTGGCTATAACATAGAAGAACACATAACTACTATTTTCACTTTCATGAGTGAAGTGGAAGGAGAACTTTCAGATGACCCGCGTGTCATTTATGAAGCTATGTGGTCTGGTGTAGGTCTTCATGTCCTTTGAGTAATTTTGAATATACACAAGATCAAGGAATTATTCCATTTAAAATTAAAATCACAATAAACCAGCCACTTAATTCGGATTTAAGTTTAATCAGACTGGCCGTTTTCATTGGGAATTGGGTGTTTACAAGGTTATTTTTAAAGAGGATTAAGCTTTTATTCTGAAAATAAAGGGGAATTAAAGCTCTAATGTAATTGTTGCCATTGTCATACATTTTAAGCATCTAAACTGTACTCAATCCTGTTCAGAAGAATATATTATAGCTGAACAAGCTATGTAAAACTCATGTGCTTAATAACATCTTATTTTGACATTTTCTTTCTTTCTTTCACAGCAATCACATTTAGCTCTGGTGCTATTCTCGTGTGTATTTCCATCTACTTGTATGGACTTCCAAAGCAGGACACGTCCAGAGTGGGTCAGCAACACACGGAAAAATCGGCCAAAGAGAAACCAATCACTGTGTGAACGATACACACGGAATGGGTTTGATCATGTTTTGAGACTGTGTCTGCACTGTACCAGTGTTACACATTAATGAAGGTTGGGAATAATGCTGTGAAGTTTCACTGCAGTTTGTGGAATTTGGATGTTTTTTTTGTCGAGTTAACAGGTTATTGCATTAAAGGGTATCGTTAAACAACAAGCTGACAATATCAGCTTCGCACATTAATCCTTGTGTTTGTAATATTTAAAATAAACATTAAAGGTTAGGAAAAGGGTTATAGCAACTTAATTAAAGAGGAAAAGCTGAGGACTCCTGTAGTAGTCCATATAAACACTGCAGAGGAATCAATGACCACATTATGTGTAACACCTGTGAATTATATGTTTGAGTGCTTAATTTGTACTGGTCATGTGGGAGACTTTGGTTGTTCTTTTCTTTTGGCCTTCAGTTTGCCTTAGTTTGTGTAATTGAAAGTGCAATGTGTAGATTTCTTCACACAAAAAAAATTGAAATGTGACAAAATGTATGAGTTATTTTATTTTAAAACTGATCAGACACTTGTTAAAAAGATGCCATCATTTCATAAATGGCCTTTGTTGAATGACAGCAGTGCAATAACACAAACAAAATCAATCCATACAGTTTATCCGTTTCTTTTACATCTTCTGGACGGGTGTGACTCCGAGGATCTTCATCCCATTGGACAGAACAGCCCGGGCGGCCATGAACAGTCGTATTCTTGCCTGTTGACATGCAGTAAACAATAACTATTACACACATTGGTTATTACTAACAAACATTAAAAATGCATCATTTAATTAACTGATTTGTGTGGTTAGATTGTTGTATACAAAGCAGTCAGACCAGCTGCCTTTGAACCTCTCCCACCAAAGGGTAATTTAATAATTTAGTTTCATTAAATATAATTGGAATATAATTAGACAGTCACCTGTGCAACTTCCTCCTCACTTCCTTTCACCTTCAGTTCTTTGTGCGCTGACGCGACCAGGTGACTGTAAGGTAATAAACCATCATTTATAGACGTTACGTTAGATAAAGACCATGTGAAAAGGTGACATCCTGTTTCTTACCACAGCTTCAGTAGAAAGTTAACGAGGTGTTTGGGTTGGAGATCCTGGGCTGATTGAATCAATACTTCATCATAGCTGCAAAACAAACGAGACAAATGTTAAGTTAATATTGACTCTCAGATATAGTGACAGCTGCCTTCACTGCCTATTGTTTGATAAAGAGGAGGACTCTGCGTACCGAAGAAGATGCTGCAGCACGGCGACACTGGTCTGCTCAGAAAGAAGGGAGGGGTTGAATGTAGACATCTTCACATCTTCATTTCTCTGCATCAAACTGCAGAAATCCAGATATAAATACTGGTTAATGTCCAGTTTCATCCATCATTCCACCATTTGTTGCTATAAGAAATACAAATATTCATAAATTACCACTGCTGTCATCAAGTCATGGCAAGAAGATTTAATAAAGTGGAGATCAACTACCAACATGATGACAGCATCTTTAAGAGGAAATATTTGTATGTCCATGTTTTTTTTTTTTCTAAAAATGACAATAAACTGTTGTAAATGGAAATAAAAATGGCCTAATACCTATTGTTGCTTATAGTAATTTAAAAATATAGCTATTGAGTTAGAAAGCTACTCCCAAGATTGAAGCCTATTGCAGCTCTGCTTTAGCTGCTGAAAACGTTATTTTTGTGCCACATTCATGAGCAAATAATGTGCAGTTTGAGTACAAAAACATGTTTTTTGCAAGAACTCTAAATTTCATTTTGTGTAAAAGTTATAATAAAGCGCAAAACAGCAATTTGAGCAAGCAATGATCAATAATGTTCTCAATAACTTATTTTTTGTGCTTGCTGAATACACATAAGCATGCATTAACATTTTTCCTAATTTCCCCCATGTTCTCCCTTACAGTGTTTCTCCCCGTTCGCTTGTACTCTTAGCTTGAAATCAAACCATTTTTTTTTTTTATATTAACAGTTAAAAAACCCACAAAGCAGTCACATGTTTAAATGTGTACTATTGAAATATTTAACAAACGTCATTTGGTCAGTTTACATTCAAATATCACATCCCAGCAGCTCTGTTGTAAAGATTGCGAGTGAAGGAAGTGACGTAGGGTTAGGGTCACGACGTCAGGATGGTTACCGAAACAGCCATTTTGATTGTAGTTTTAAAGCAGCAGCTCAACAATAACACATGGTTTCAGTTTACCGAGGTTTGTGTGAAAGTCTGCATGTTTGTCCATCCACTCTTTTCATTATATCCATGTCTTTTAAGGCTCATGTTAAATAGTCTCGGCTGGAGTCCGGGCCGCCGCCATCTTGGATTATATCGTCACCAGCACAACATTGCTGCAAGTTGCGCAAGTGCAAAACGATCCGAATTAACTTAAAGCGGCTTTAACCAAGTTAAGTGTTTACCAGAAAAAGGAATTATCTAATTCGGAATTAAAATCGAAATAAACCAGCAACTTAATTCAGATTTAAGTTTAATTCGGAATTAAATTAGAGTTAGGAAACTATTTACCAGGTCAGGTTAAAGAGGAATTAAAGCTCCCATGTACATTGTAACGCTGTGTCATGTTGAGCGAGCGAACGGACTGCAAGACAGAGAGAGAGAGTATGTCCGAACGGGGAGAAACACTGTGATGAAGCACATGGAGAAAAATGAGGAAAAATGTTATTAATGCACACATATGTGAATTCAGCAAGCATGAAAAATTATTTCTTGAGCACATTATTGATTATTGCTCACTCAAAGTGCTCTGTTTTACACAAAATATATTTTGTGCTCAAACGAATGTTTATTGTGGATTTACACAGAAAGCTCCAAATATGGATGAATGTCTCGCAGAGTGATTTGATATCACTGGGAATACTGGGAACAAACTAGAACAAAAATGGTGTTAAACAAATCAGTGTCCTTGTCTGGTGAAGAAACAAGAAATCACCAGAGGTGAAAGTAACGGATTACAAAGTACTCACGTTACTGTAATTTTATGGGTAATCAGTCATTTTACTTACAGTCTGGAGAAAACACCACGGGAGAGAGAGGCTGACGATGATAATGATGTAGATCATTAGCCACATCTTTCTGACATATTTGCATTTAAAAATAGGAAACATGACAGTATCATAATGCAATGTAAACTTTGCCTTCCTTTTTAAGTTTATATATGAGATATTTATTGTATGCAAGGAACTGTATCAAGATTTATTACTAAAAATAAACATTGGGGGTTGAAAGTAACTAGTAACTACTAATAGTACTAGTCAATTGAGCTACTTTTTACTTGTACTTGAGTATTTTATGTATGACATAACAGTACTTCTACTTGAGTAAGATATACAGTATCAGTACTCTTTAAATCACACAACTAAGTAAAAATACTTCTATGACACCACATCCCACAATGCAATGCACTGCACTAAACATCTCAGACAATGTCAATAAGAATGTTTACAGTGGAGATAAACAGAAACTTAAGCTGTAATTTGAACTATTTACACTTTGAGTAAATAATCTTAGTGTAGAATCATAGATCAAACAATGTCTCTATTATTTTTTATGGTCTCCAGCAGTTAGGACACAGATAACCAGAGTAAATATGTGAAATGTGAGAAAATGTATTTAGCAGTGAAAGGTCCCAAACCTGCAGAGTCTAGCGTGGGTGTACTGCATGAAGACACCTGTGTCTCCCTGAGCCTGGAGCATCCGGTCCCAGTCGAACCTGTAGTCAGACAGTAGAGGGCCTTTGAAGTCCTGAAAAAAACATCGACACAAAGTCAGCAACTCTATTCAATAGCACAGATAGTACTGTGTTTATACTAATATTAACTTGGGAAATTTGAGATTAGAATTTCATTTTTTCAATTTAGTATTTCAATTTATTTTAGCAGTTTTCAGAAAAACAAAAAACAAAACTCAATTGTCTATTCTAAGCTAATCAGCCAAAAGCCTCTACACACCTATTCCATCACAACAAACAAAACCAGGCTCTTTAGATAATGTCACAAACAATTATTAATAAACTAATGTTTCAATACACTTTCAATATATATCCTACTCAAAGTTGTATATATACACACATGCATGTACATAATATTAATATTATACTGTTTAATATTTACTACACAAATTTCATCAATTACTTGTTAAATAAAAAATGTGTGGCAATATTTAAATGAATAATACTGTCTATCACATGAGTATATAACATACATATTATTTCTTATACTTACTAACGATATATGACTTAAAAAAAGTTTTTAAACTGGTTTATGTTGGTGCTTCATTCAGAAATAATAACTTTCATGGGAATTATTATAATGAACTGGAAATTGGAAGTAATCTATATAAAGTTTATGTTTTTGTAACGTTTTCTTCGATTTCCCTGAGCTTGTATTTTAATTCGTACTAACTCACCTGAACGATCAATGCACTGATTCCCACTTTCTCTGCAGTGTCTGCCGGGTCGTCCACTGCCTTTGTAGCTGTAAATACAGCCAAATCATTTCCGTCTATAAATACACTAAATGCCAGCTGTTAAATCCTCCACCAGAGAACAGAGGGCACACTTTACTGTTTGACTGGCTCATGTTGTGCAGCATCCTGGCACGAGCTTCGTCCAGCACGTCCTCCAGAAACACCACGTCCCCGGTCCTGGTCTTCATCCCCTGGACCAGACCGAAGGACACGTGCCGGCACCTGGAAACCACAGCAGAACGTTCGTCATCATTCATCATCTGCCATGTGGAGATAATTCAAACAGCTTCCATTCATCTGCACGTGTACTAGGGTTGGGGTCAATTACATTTTTCACTTCCAATTACCCATGTTCAATTAGGATTACAGTGACCGGCGTTATTTCCAATCACACTTATTTCTTATCCTCGAAAAGTCAATTACAATTATGTTCTCGATGACTAAAGTTCAATTACAATTAATCACAATTACTGAGCCTGAAATAAATAACCTTAATATAAGTTAGTCTTCCTCTTGTGTTAGCATCTCTTATTATAACGGGTCCTAAACCAACTGTAAAATACACTAGAGACAAATATACATATCTAATTTCTTTCCTGTCTATTGGTTATCTTGTTAGGCTTCCTAATCAATGAAAATATAGGTTTTAATATTTTTGGTGTGGGCGTCTGAGCCTTTTTTGTGTCAGTATACCTCTTGAGATATATATATATATATATATTTATTTTTTTAAATGGTAAAATGTGGGAAATATTGATATGAAACATATTTTATTGATTGTTAACTACATATGTGTAAAACTGTAACATGGTTCCCCAGTTTTGACAATTTTCATAGAATTATCATGGTAATTAGTCAATTATCTAAACTCAATTACAATTTAACTACAATTATGACAGCATCAGATTTTACAGATAAAATTACAATGCCATAGTTGTAATTAATTACCAATTACAATAATAATTACCCCCCACCCTGATGTGTGCAGTGTGTGAGGCTGCGTTTGTTGTTACCTCTTTGCCCAACAGTGTCCCATGATACGGAGAATCTGGAATAACTGGTCGAAGTGATTTTCCTGACTTTTGTCCGTCTTGAAATAAAAAAAGAGAGAAACAGACTGTGATCCATCACCTGTGTGTACATAACTCAGTTTGAATGTATTCACGTCTTTACCACATAAATCATTTCATCAAAACCATATTTTTCCCTCCGGTCGATTGCAGCAGCGACATCTCTACAAACACAAGAAACCAAGCTGTGATTCTAGCCACGTTCTCAGTCCAGGGTAAACGTTATGTTTATTAGCAGGTGTTTGTGTTGACCTGGTGAGGTAGAGACTGGTGCCGTCGCTGCGCAGCAGAGTACAGACGCTGCTCATGTCTCCACAGGGCGACAGGTCCACCACACCCGTCCCTTTCCTGCCAGTAAGAAACCAGTCTGAATACCTCCATTTGATGTGTTTAAATCTGGTTGTAAAGCTGAATTATTAATTAATTAATTGCATTTGTGATATGATCGCAATTTTCTAATCGCAAGGCTGCAATTTTTTATTTAATTTTTTTTCTTTGTCCTGTCTTTTACTGTCCTGTTAAGTTCAGAGGGTGTTTAAGAAACAGATATGTTGAAGAGGTAAAGCCACAGATTTGTTTGCTTTATTGTTGTATTCTGTGCTTTAAAATTTATATTTTATATTCATTCTAAGTTTAAATAAATCTGAAATTGTTTATTATGAACCAGATTGATTGATTGCTTGCATTCATTGAAAAATACATGACAAGAGGCCCTTGAAAAAAATAATCGCATATTAAATCGCAATATTGAGGGAAAAAAAAGATCGCAATTAGATTATTAGATTATTTCAGCCCTATCTGGTGGCAAGTCATTAAATCTGAGGCTGCTGGACAATTGAACACCCTTTCACATTAACTTCACAATTAACTTTAATAAAGCAGCTGGAGATGATAATTTTAGGCCTCATAGATTAATGAAGCAAAGATCATTTGCTCAAAACTGACTTCATTCCTACTGTGATTTCCCAACACATTTCTGCTGTTTTCATGGACTGAAAGTTGTAGCAATACGAGTGTTTACAGTGGAAAAGAAAACGAACTTTTGAGCGACAATTTCTACCTTTTAACATTTTTATTACCAGCAAACGATCTTTGATTTATTGATCTGAGGCCTACACTATGGCCCTCATTTATCAACCATTTGAGCGTACACGCGTTCTACCAAATTCACGCAAACTTTATCAATTGTGACGTGATCATACGCTACGATCAGATCTCACGTCAGGCCTGACCACGTTTACGCAAATCTGAGTGTGTGGATTAATGGTGCAGAACAGCCAAGTCTGACTGAGACTGAAAATAAAGTATTAGAACAAGCCTCCGCCCTCATTTAAGTATAAATGTTACATTCAGAACAGATCAAAACAAATTAAACAAAATCAATGTAATCTTTAAAAAGCCTACATTATGACCAATACCAATTTTTTGGTTGTTAATGTAAATCATTCCTTAAATCTTTACAAACGCGTTGCAGTAATCACAGTAATGTGATGAGTTGTAGGGACAACAGATGGAAATTAGCCACTGGCTACAATCTGGCTTGTTTACATTAATGTCATTTTTATTCTTGTATGTCCATTAACATGCACTGGCCCAATCAAATAAATAAAAATAGATGAAATTGGCTGAAGGCATAATAAACAGATAATGGACAACATTCAGGGTTATTTTAAGGTTGTTTTTTTTTTTTTAAAAAAAAGCGTTTTGATAGTTAATTTCTTTTAATGTGATATTTATTGCCTAAAGTGTGCGAACTGAGGCCAAATATAAACATCATCTGTGTCTCTCGCAGGGTCTCTGTTGTGAAGTTGTTCGCAGCGCACAGGGGGGCAGACGTCACCTGCTCGGGAGCTGATTCTCTTACCACGGAACGTTCAAATGAGCTCCTTTAATTCCAGTTTTCACACTGTCAAAAAGCACTTTGTTTAGCTCCAACTCAGATGTGAGGATGTTAATTTTCATCTTGGAAAGATTATTTTCTTTTTAGACCTCAGTGGGCGGGGCCTCCAAAAAAGAAAGGTGTAACATGTTAATGATTATAAAATTCAGCCCCTGGATTTATCAACATCAGTCCTGTCGTACGTTCAAATGTGCACCCGTTTTCACGCGAGGTTGATAAATGAGGGCCAATGGCTATATCTGATAAACGTAAACTAACTCTGATGAGTTTTTGCCTTGGGGAGGGATTATGAAGTAATGTTGTGGTTGATCTCATGGATTACTAGGATATTTCTTTTCATCGCATGACTTGTCAACCTGTCACCTCAGATTCAGCTCATACGTCATGTATTTCCTTAATGTCGGCCTTCCTGTCAACTTAAAACCTTAAACCATCCTCAGAGCAGGTTGTTTATGTTATTCTTTGGTCAGGTTTGTAGCCTTGCAACAAAAAACGCCATTTGAAAAGCATTTCGATCATGAAGCCTATGATCTGTGTTGACGTACTCTGTTGTTGTGAGCAGGCCTTTACGCTGCAGCTGCTGCACCACCTCCTGAGCTCCGTGTTGGTGAAAAGACTCCCCGCAGTACACGTCAAAGTGGACACCTAACCGCTGAAGAGATAATGGATTACCTTGAATTATGCACTTTCACAATACGGGGTGTGATTTACTCTAGTGTGCAGCTGTCACTCAGTGAGCTGGTTGAAGGTTTCACCTTATATACACACTGATACTCTTTGACTGTGATGTCTCTAAAGAGCTGCCAAAGTGACACTGCCTGAGGCTCGTGCAGCTCCAGCTGTCTAAAGAAGTCTCTGGCATTCTGCTTGATTCCCTCGTTTTGCTCCACTTCTTTGTTTACACGCACATAAACCTGCACAAACCCAACCAAACAGAGGATTAGAGTGATTATTAATCATCTGCCCACATATTGTTCACATTCAACACTCACCTCAAACAAATGCTGCAGCGGGTTCTGCTTCAGTTGCTCCATAGACCCAAACTGTCCAAACCCAGCTCCCAGTAAACCTGAAATCCATGTTAGAAAAATAGTTTGGTCTTTAGACTATAATAATGACAGGCTTAGTGTCAAATGTTCTCATTACTGTACATACCAAACTGCATTCCCCAATCACCAAGGTAGTTCATTCTGATGACAGTGTTTCCAAGGGCCTGCTTTAAGTTACCAATGAAATTACCTAAAGACAAAGATTAGATGCTTTTATTTTGATAGACTGACTTCTATGGAATCAGAACAGTATGATGATGAATGAACTCTTGCAGGGTTTCTCACGAATGCACATGCTTTGTTTCACAGTTGTATTTCAGATTCACAAATGCACACGATCTGTTTCACAAATATGTTTTATGCAAAATTGTAATATAAATTCTGAAACGCACACGCTCTACTTCACAAATATTATTTTGAGGCACACTTGTAATATAAATCCAGATAATGCAAATTGCTGAATGTGCATTTACAAACTGCTTCTGTGCTGTGAAACCTCTGTGCATTTGTGAGAGAAATGTGTGTGGTGAATTTTGAGACTGTCCTGACGTCTAGGGGCAACAAACGTCACCATTGGCTGATAAAACTGATTGACAGATTCATCAGCCTATCAGGTGTGTTTGCTTTCAGCCAATCATATGGCTTCTTACATTTTTTCCACACTTTTAAACCAATTGCAGAGCGACTGATGTGTGTGCGCATACGCAGTGTTCAAACAAGAGTGGAGAAATATTTGAACTTTTTAAAGCAACAACTCCCCAGCCGTCACTGTCTGTAGAGCCGAGGCGGCAGCCCCTCCATCCCTTTACAGTGAGGCGGCTGCAGCAGAGGGCTGTCCTACACTTCCTCAATTTACCGGGGCAAAATTAAAGCTGTATGCTGCTGCTGTGAACTTCTTGAATAAGCCTATACATTCATCCTTTAGTAACTCCGTAAGTTGATCATTTAAACCGTAAAAGTGGCGATGTCTATGATACGGCCGGAGAAGAAGTGATCAACTCTTTCCCCCGTCAACGACAGACACACAGAGAGTCTGTTCCCTGGTCGTCACGTCAATAAAGAGATGAAGTGACCAAAAAGCGCCACTTTATTGAAGTGACTGCAGTGGCTACAGTCGCGTTCGGTGTGAACGCACCTTTATATAAACTCTGCATAAACAAACAGAGTAAAAACAAGTTACGGAAACAAACTAGTGCGGGCACTTAGGAACCAAAAAACAAAAATCGAAATTCAAACATCTTTGTAACGGTTCCGGAACCGGACGTTAGGAACCGGTTTCTATTTGGAACCAGTTCTCGGTGCCCATCCCTACTCAAAAATATGATCGTTTGATCTGAGAGCCACATTATCAACATTGATATCAGCATTAAAGATAATGACCAGTCAGAGAGAGAACAAATAGTTTGTGTGGTTTTGTTGTTGTTTTGCATATTTTTCTCTCATTGTCTGTGCGTTTGTTGTCGTTATGCATTTTTTGTGTGTGTGTGTTTGGTGTCACTTGTATTTATGACTGTCATTTTGTATCTTTGTGTGTTTATTGTTGTTTTCTGTGGGTTTTTGGTGTTATTAAATGTGTTTTTGTTGTCATTTGTTTTCTTTTAGGAGTCATTGTGTGTATTTTTGTTTGTTTGTATACTTTTCTCTCAATTTGTGTATTTTGTAGTTATTTTATGTGTTTTTATTGCATACGTTTGTTATTTTTGTTGCCATAATGTATGTTTTTTGAGTAATTTTGAGTTTTTTAGCTGTTTGTGTATTTTTCTGTCTTTTTGTGGTTTGCATTTATCTTTGGGGCTACACAAAATTAGACTAAGGGTCACATGTGGGCCCCGGGCCGCCAGTTGCCCATGCCTGTATCTGTTTTATACTTTAATGTTCCACAAAACACAGAAAAACATACATCAAACAACTCCATTCAGACTGTTGGTTAAATAAATAGAGGTACTAGCTCAGCTCTTTGCTGCCCCCTACTGGATTAGAGTGGACTATACCATCATCTTAACACGGTGTTGGTTGATCTTTGTGTCTGATTTAGAACATTAAGGGTAAACTGTGTCTTTTAACTAACATTTAGTATTCTCATTAGTAGATTATCAGAAATAACAATGAAATCACAAAATCTGGAATATAAACATGTTTTGTAGAGACTATTTTCCTCTTTTAAAAAAACAAAACAGAACCAAATCTTGTTTGCATGGAATATGTTGCGTATATGTTGCTATTATTGAATGTTTGGATAAATGAACTTTAGCATTAACTTACCAATAATTGTGGAACGTAAATGTCCAGCATGAAACTTTTTGGCAATATTTGGTGAGCTGCAAACAAACATAGCTGCAAGTGAGAAATGTGTTGAATCTGTGAGAAAAGGATGCAGAACCGTGCACGCACCTGTACTCTACTACAGTTGTGCCTCTTTTTAAAGGCGATAGAAGTTCACTGTTTAACCCAAACTTGTGGTCTTCACCTTTTCCAAACGGCTCCAACAGTTTCTAGATGAGGAAATGCAGCAATATGTTAACTTTACATGTTTCTATACTTCTGTGACAGAATAAAAGCCCAAACCTGTGCAAGAAGCCTGCGATTCACTTTAAAGTTGATGACTCCATGTCCAGCAGAAATCTCTTCCACCACACTGTCCGGTTTAAGCTAGAACACACAATGATGTTTTTAAACAACTACGGTAATAACTCATACTGTGTGAAACGCATCCCTTCTCCTCATTCATTCAATGCTGATCAGGGAATTAACCTTAAATATAATTTCTCTATTATCACATTCCTTAAAGTCACAGTGAGATGCAGAATAATTCAGAAGTGCATGCCAAGGATTCCGTATTATATTAGGGATTGAATAACATATCTTGCATGTTGGGTGTCCCAATTCAATATCTTAAAAAAAAAAAACGGTTATCGAATTATTTTTGACCTGCATCTAAAATCTCTGATAAAAGCACTGCCATTCATAGTTTGTTTTATTGGATTTATTGAAGTTATTTTTTAGGGTCTTTATAGTTTATTCATCTATTCAATTATAAAAAATAGACTTTTTGTTGTTTTTTACTTTAAAAAATATATTCCACATCTTTCATTGGATTTATTGAGGTTATTTCTCATGGTCTTTATAGTTTACATTTATTTATTCTATTCAATTGTAAAAATAATATTCTTATTGTAGAATATTTGCATGTTTAAGATAATCCATGCTGCTAACTTTTCAGTTTTGGACAATGAAATAAGCAATCTTAATACAAAGCACCATGAATACCACTCAAAATCTGGAAGACCTACACCCCCTGATGATTTAAATCTATATAAAGCTGAAGCTTTAATCCTTGGCTTTTTCTGGTTCCATGTTTGTTTATAAGCGAGTGTAGTTTTTTATAGTAGCCTTGAGGTGGTGATAAACGTAGCATGGAACTGATAAAATTAACACGAGGCAATAAATGTATTTTAATAACTGATAAACAAGCCTGGAACGACATTGGGAGAGAACTCCACCTTTTAAAAAATAGTCTCATGTTTAAGATAAACTAGTGGTTGTTTTTGTTGTTTTTTTTACTTTAAAAATATATTCTATATTTATTGGATTTATTGAGGCTATTTCTCATGGTCTTTATAGTTTACATTTATTTTTTCTATTCAATTATAAAAAATATTATTATTATTGTAGAATATTTGTATGTTTAAGATACATATAGATTTTTTTTTTTTTTTTTAATTAATTGAGGTTATTTTTCAGGGTCTATAGTTTATTTATTCTATTCAATTGCAAAAATGTTATGTTTAAGATTAACTAGTGGTTGTTTTTGTTTTTTGCTTAATACTTTTATCTAATGGTTTCTGTAGTTTATTTTTTATTTATTCTATTCAATTGTAAAATATTCTTATGTTTAAGAAAAACTTGTGTTTTTTTTTTACACTAAACATTTATTTTATTGTTTTAATTGGATTAATTGAAGTGATTTTTTAGGGTTTTTTGTTATTTTTTATTAATTCTATTCAATTATACAAATATTACGTTTAAGATAAACTAGTGATTGTTCTGTACTTAAAAATATACATGCATATGTACATATATTGTTCCTTTTGGATTTATTGAGGTTATTTGTTAGGTTATTTATAGGTAATTTATTCGAGTCAATTGTAAAAATTATTATGTTTAAGATAAACTAGTGGTTGTTTTGGGTTTTTTAATTTGTATTTATATTGTTTTGTTTTTATTGGATTTATTGAGGTTATCTCTCATGGTCTTTGTAGTTTATTTTTTATTCATTCTATTCAATTGTAACAATACTCTTATGTAAAAATAAACCTTATATATAAATATAATTCTTTATTTAAGTTATTTTTCATGGTCTTTATAGTTTATTTTAGTATTTATTCCATCAAATTGTAGAATTTTCTAATGTTTAAGATAAAGTATGGTTTGTTTGTTTTTTTTACCTTAGAAAGATAGTTTTAGGTTTTTAATGGATTTGAAGTTACTTTCCAGTGTTTTGCAACTGATACCAAGGATTGTGGAGTCTGAAACATTGTAGATTAATGATAACTTCTGATACTGTAAAATATTCTAGCCCCTTGTGGAGAAATAACACTTCTCATACGTGATGTATCTTGCACATTTATTTTTGTTTTATCAGTACGGTCTGGAATGATGTCATCAGGATCATTTAAATTAGGTTAATTTAAATTAGGTTGATCAAAACTTGATCAATAATCCTGCTCAGATTCAGGAAATTATTGATCCCTGAGAGGGAATTGGGTGACATTAATGCTGTTCTCATACATCTTTATATGACATGAATAACAAAAAAGGAGCAGTCAGAATAATCTATGTCAGTACGATTTATATCAACCGTTTAATAGTATCTTAATTGTTATTTTAAATTACATTTTTATTTTTGTCATACATTTGTTTAATTGTAGTTTTCTTTTTTATTGGTATTTATTTTGTTTCCTCACAGTACAACATAAATCTTCCTTTTAATTGTATCTTACTTCATTTTTGACATATATTTTTGTTTAATTATGGTTTTTTATTTATTTATTAGTATTTTGTTTCCTCACAGCAGTTAAAAAGTTATATTTTCTGAAAAAATTTATTAATATTTCTAAATAAAAAAATAAAAATAAATTTTTTTTAAATTATGTGGCGAACAGAATTTGGAAAAAAATAAACGCATATGCATTTAAATGCATGAAATATTTAAAAAAATCGTGCAGCTCTACTACAGAATAAGTGATAAAAGTATATGAATGGTGTCTCTCGGTAGTTTTCCAGTATTTTTTAACACGTACTTTTTTTCTAGTTTTTGAACGTGCTTTCGTTAAGTTGACTTACAGTGATACTGACAGGGTCTGTCCTCACTGACCTGAGCAGCCAGACTCTCCGTCTGTAGCTGAACGTCTCCACCACATGGTAAAACCCCGCTGAGCCGCAACGAACCGACCGCTAGTTTGAAGTCCACAGACGGCCTGAGGTGCACAAAACAAACCACCATCAGCCAGCGCAGGAGGAGCAAACATGTGGAGGTACAATAATAAAAAGAGACACTTTACTGCTTCTTCATGACATGAGCAGCAGTCAGAGCAGGTATGAACACGTCCTCAGCCTGATGGAGGATCCCGCTCAGCTACACAAACACACGGTAGTTCAGCACTGAGCTCCAGGGTCAGCATGTCACACACACACGAAACAACCTTTACCTTCTCCGCTATCCTCCTCCTGAAGAAACAAGCCATATTCACATTAAAAAAAATAACATAACAAACCCCGAAAAACTACACAGAACTCCAGCCATTATTCACACTCGGACTGTTAGCCTCCTTCATACAATTTAACACTTTAAATGTACGGTGGCTGGTCCATCAGAGCCACGCCCACTTCCTGACATTTTGTCCAATCACAAATGTTGACGTCACTGACTGAGAGGATGTTTGATTTTTATTCCCGCTGCTCCCGACAAGCTAAAAGGCTCTCCACTAAGGAGGACCAAACCTGCCAAAATTCAAATTGAATGAATAAATAAACGTAAACAAATATTTGTATTTTCTTTTTTTTATTGGTCAATCTATATTTAATCTTTGGACTGTATTTAATTTGAACATTTTTTCCACTGAATTTGTATTTATTTGAAATTTTCCTTTTTGTTATTTTTCAACTTTAGTTATTTTTTC
This sequence comes from Gouania willdenowi, assembly GCF_900634775.1. Classification (NCBI taxonomy): domain Eukaryota; kingdom Metazoa; phylum Chordata; class Actinopteri; order Blenniiformes; family Gobiesocidae; genus Gouania; species Gouania willdenowi. The sequence continues at coordinate 8,799,544 of NC_041066.1, read as the reverse complement.
TTTTATTTTGGCAGGTTTGGTCCTCCATACTCCACCACCTTATTCTTGCACATCCCAACATGAAAAGCTTCTCCTGAAAATATATGATTAAAAGTGCATTAATAACACAATATTAAAGAAATACATGTTAATGTCAATATGCCCAATAATCATGTATGATATTTATATTATCATTAAATAATATTGCATTAAATTCACAAAAATCTTAACTCCATCAGCATTTGTTTGGATTAAGCCACAGATACTCAACAGATTTTGACAAAATTTTAACCAGATTAACTATACGAGATGGAGAATTCCATTAAAATCTGAAGGGGATCCGGATCAATATACTAATTCTCAGTTTAAAAAATAAAATAAAAAACTTTAACACTCATCATTGGTGAAACTTTAAAAAATTAATATCTCGGTTTGTAATTGACTGATCGTTATTAAATTTGACTAAAAAAATAATGTGATAGAATATAACAGAAATTTTTTTTTAGTCCCTGAACAGGAATAAATCGATAAAAATAAAACACAATGGTGAACAACTTTATTCTCAACCTTAGGTTATATTATTGAGATGAAGTTTAATTTCATTTGAAATAATCCAATCTAATATATTCAAAATTTTTACCAAATAGTTCTCTCATGTATTCAGAGGATAGTGGTGACATGTGACTCCAGTGGTGTAGAAACCTGTGATAACTGAAAGAAAACGGTGCACAAAGCCCCACAACAGTTCTTATGTAAAGATTTTACTCTCCAAAGTTCTTGAATCAAAGCCCATTGATACAAACAGCAAAAAAAAAAAAATCTAATAATTTCAGAACAACAAAACAATTAAAGTCTGAATACAGAAGAAGAAATTACAATTCAATTTTATTTTTTTACAAAGATGAAAGAAACTGAGTCCTCTGCTGTACATATAGTCCAGTGTGAGAGTCGTCTACGTCTCACTTGTTGAAACCATTAATAAAAGTAAATGATTTTTTTTTAAAAGGCTGAGTCAATCATTAATGGAGGCATCAGAACAAACCAAGACACGTAAAGATGGTTGGTGAGAGGCCACTAGTGGGGTGGAGGGGAGTTTGGGAAAGTGTTGATGGAACAAAGTCCTCCTGATTGTGGCAGCAGCAGCAATAAGAAACGTTGATGCTTGAGGCAGTGAAGAGTCCACAGGGTGATATGGCACAGCCAGAATAAAAGTCCATTTCAAAGCACTCGACCCCAGGGAGGAGCTCAAAGCAAACATGAGCTGTAGAACCTCTCATGAAACGTCTGTGGAGAGAAAAATACCAGTCCGTTGTCACGTCAACACATCAGGAAATTAAAATGTGTTCTCAAAACATTTGTCTGAAATGGACAGTGTTAAAATATAAAGTATGATAAAGAGATTCTAGGTCAGGGAAATGTTATTTATTTGAAATCATTTGGAAATATTGTGACTGCTTCTTCTCATGAGCACCACTATAGGGATATTTTTTTAAGACTACGGAATCGCAGAATCGACCAATGAAAACAAAATCCACTGTTGAACGCAGAAATAAACAGAACGTGAAAAAACATGATGAAATCTTAAAGAGTAACTAAACCCCAACACTTTTATCTGCAGAATACAAATGTATTAGGGTATTAAGTAGTGGTGCTGTTGATTGATCCTGGTTCAACTCTCAACATTTTAGTCAAAGTATTTCAGTTTGTCATATTTTGTTATAAAATGTCAGAGTGACTGTCCTCTATGGGTTGAAACCCAGCTATTACAATTGATTTTTGCTATTGGCTGAGAACAAGATCATGTGACTTTTCGGACTATCTTGCATCACCAACCAGCCCCGTTAGCCCCGCCCCTTTTATAAAACCTAGCACCTGTGGTGAGTAGGTTGGATTGAGGGAAGAGTGAATAGAGGTATATTGAGTAGTGAGTATCTAGTTAACAGTTGATCAAAACTTAATAAACCTGCTCAAATTCAGTAAACTGTTTTTATAAATAACTGAAAAGGAGCAGTCAGAATAATCCATATCAGTTAAACTTACATCTACATTTTAATTGTATCTTATACATGGTTTTAAATTTCATTTTTTTTTTTTTTGACACATTTTTTTAATTATTTTTTTCTTTTTATTATAATTTATTTTGTTTCCTTACAGGAGTTAAAAACTAAAACTAATTTTTTTGAAAAAAAATGTATACATACTTCTAACACACACACGTGTATATATATATATATATACACACATACATACGTACATATACATATATACATACATACATATATACATACATACATATATACATATATACATACACATATACACATATATACATACACACATATACATATATACACACATATACATATACATATATACACACATATACATATATACATACACATACACATATACATACATATATATATATATGTGTTGACAAACACCATAAAAATGTACTCACAGCTTGCCGGCTGCTCGCCGAACCTTCGCATCAACTGGTCATGCGTGAATTTGACAAAGGCGTCATACTGCTCTGTTGGAGGAGAGAATAATTCAGGTCACTCGTAAAAAAACACGACTAGGATTTTATCTGTGAGATTAGATTATTTTAGCTTACCTGCAAGCTTCGTGGTCAATATCTCGTCGTACTCCTCTCGAATTTTGTCCTCCCGCTCTTTGAGCAGTCGTTCACAGATCATCCCGACCTGCCTGAGGGAAAATAAAGGCTGCTCCTTCCTGACGGGGGATGATGAGCCAGAGGAGGAGGAGCCTGTGATGTGATGGCAGAGGGCAACACAGTTAATACTGGACACAGGCGTTGAAGAACAAGTGTATCGTGTTACACATTCTCTTCTCTTCAGTGATGTGGGCGTTTTAAAACCTGGCAACGTTACAGCAGCTAATTCCCCAGCGGCGTTACAACATCTCCTCAGTTGAGTTTCAGAAGAAAAGAAAGTGAAAGCATTGGAGGGTGTGACACTGGCAGATTTCCCAGGGATTCTTTGAAAAATGAGTGAAAGTTAAGGTGAAAACTTTCACTTCTCTGTGTTAAAGAAAAGAGCAACATACAGTAGACAAAGCCCCGTCACAGTAAACTATTCATCACTAGGGAGTCATGGATGAAGGCAGGGTTGGGGTCAATTACATTTTTAATTTATCCTTGTTCAATTACAATTATGAAAACCAGCATTTTCCCCAATTACCAATAAATGACAACTATAATTTTTCCCCTGAAAGTCAATTACAATTGTACTAACTTTTATTCATGTAACATTGTGATGATTGTATGCATTTTTTTTTTTTAAATGTATGTGTATATGATGTCGTTTTATCATCTTTACATTTATATTTTAGTGCATTTATTATAATATCTTATGTAAAAGCCCAACTAGGGAATAGGCTTTACACGATCAGGATTTTTGTGTCGATCACTGAGTTAAACAGTTTTTTTTTTTTTTTTGGTACCAACCCAAATTCTTCTGTACTATTGATAAAGATCCACGGAAAATCAAATGGTACCATGTTTTGGGACCTAAACACATCCTTCTGACTGTGAGGGAGTGGGAGAGTTGAAGAATTTTCATGCAGGACATGAACATAAGATTTGTTCTACAGAGTGTTAGAGATGAAGCTGTGGAGGCAGACCACAATGGAACTACATGAAGCCTCCATCAGCGTTAGCATTAGCATTAGGAGCAAATAAATATTTTCCGAATGTGGCATCGCGAAATCTGCTGTTGCTTATAGTCCATATTCACAGGTGCACAGCAGACGTGGGGCGCACACACTCTTTGTACAAAACATCAGTTGCATTCACAGTATTGTTACTCTGTAAAATAGTATTGTCCCTACAAAAGAAAAAATCTATTATATCCTATCTCTAACCCACTAACTCCTAAACCTCACTACCTGTACAAGTGTGAAAATTAACTGACAGGTAGTGGAGAAACTTGATATGAAACACATTTTAATATTTGTTAACTAGATACATATAAGCCATTTAACTAATTGTAAATGACAGTTTTTATTGAATTTCCATGGTAACTACAAAGCTAATTATCTTAACTCAATTACTATTCAAGTGCAATTACAACATCGGCAGATTTTTACAATTACGATTGTAACTATCACTTACGCGATTACAATTATAATTGATAAAACCCTGGATGAAGGTTTAGCGTATTCTTGTTATGTGAATAACATGTTACACATCTGACATTAAAAAAGAAGAATTCATGTTAGCACATCATCAAACGTGTGAGCATGTGTTTACCTGCTATAGCAGATCCACCAGGGATGTTGTGCAGGTCCAGAGGCCAGCAGCCATCTGCGTGCTGGAAACCAGTGTCCAGGTGTCTGCGTTTCTGCAGCCGCTTGTACTCCTGTTTGATGTTGTGCAGGATTTCCTCTGAATAACAACAAACATGACGGATATGGATCATTTTGAGCTTTTCAAAAGGGACAATGTGCATTAATCAAATTTACAGTAAATGTAGCTGACAGCTGTTAAAAGTCACCCTTAAAACAAAATCTATCAACATAAGCACAATAAAACATTCTAAAACAGCATAAAAATATACATACAACTTTATAGAAAGTGTCTATTCGTACGGTAGCTGTACGGACAACCTCTGAGGCTAGTTGTACGTTTACCGAAGCAAAAGTACGTAGCGACTTAGGGTTAGGTTACGCATGAATATGATAATTCATAAATACGTGGAATGTCCGAAACATACAGAAGTAAAAGTACGTAGCAACTTAGAGTTAGGTTACGTATGAATATCATAATACATAAATACGTAGAATGTTTGAAACACACAGAAGTACAAGTACATAGCGTCTTAGTCACTTAAACTCAACTGGCCAAAGAGGGGTGTTACGTATGGATATAATGTCGATATATTGATACGGCTGCCAACTTTATAATTCACCTTCCTAAAAATGTATTAGTTACGGAAACGTATTTCCAGACCTTTTCTACAAAACCGTAATGTGCTTGTGTTTTCGCCGTGTCAGGATGCCCGAGTGGTCTAAGGTGCCTGACTCAAAGATTCTTCCTCCCGCTGCTGTGGGTTCGAATCCCGCTTGCATCATATATATATAGATTTTTTTTTTCTTCATTTTAACATATTTAACACAGAAAATTCCACCTTTAAAAATACATATACAAAAAAACCAAAAACATTTTAGGGTATTTCCTGGGTTAGGGCTAAAAAAAAAAAAAAAAAAAAACAAAAAAAAAAACAGCAGGGTAGCTAAAAAATAAATATGCGCTAAAATAAAACTGACGGAACTTTAAGTCACGTGGTGCACATATTACGTCACCTAAACTGGCCAATGAGGGGCGCTGCGTACGGATAGACAGAAGTCTATTGATACGTTTCCGTATCAATAGACACGGCCTGAAAATGAATCATCTGTAGGAGTGTGCCCAAACAAAGGTATGCAATGCATGCCCCTAGATATTTTCCTTAGCTATCGATGATAGATTGAAAACTCATGTAAAGTCGAAACCAAAAATTGAATACTGTTCAAATGTCATAAATGAATAAAATAACTGGTGAGGGCTTGGACACATGTTACATTGGTTAGGTTTAAGCTAAGATTAGGGCTATAGGTTAAGTTAATGAAATCGACCTGTTTAGACCAATTTTAGTTGCTGTGGCGAAAGGAAGTGTTCCCTAAACAGGATCAGGAGTGACACTGGTTCTAGTGTAAACCATGACTGTAATGTCTAAAATCGCTCCAGGCTGGACTGAGTCAAAGTAAAACCATGTGGTCGCCACCACCCGTGAACCGATTCAATAAGAGTAGCTACACCACACACAAAAGTAAGTAACCATTATCTTAGAGGATGAGCGATGATTTAAGTCCAAATGTGAGTGAATGGTACCTGTGCTGAGTCTGGACGACACTTCTCCAAAAGGCGAAGGCTCCATGCGCAGATACTTCTGCGGCGAAGACACCGGGGACATCACCGGGGCGCAGCGCCGTCTTTTGGGGGACGCCTGGTTCATTAAAGGGTCAAAGTCCAGACTCCTTTTCAGAGTAGCTCCACAAGCCATCACGTTTCAGTGTACTGTATCCACACGAAGGAGAAAAAGTAGAAGCGGCTCGTGTCGAGCGGAAGTCGGCGGCCTGCGATGCTAATTACTGTTAGCTGTCCTGGCGGTGGGATACCGAGCTGAAACAAGTACACACTAGTTATCGCCAACCGACAAATCTAATCAAACTAAGTCTTTCTCGTTGGTTGATAACTGCACCGCGATTTAAAAAAAGAAAAATGTGGCAAACAATCAGGTTAAAGAGATATTTGGAGACGTGAAAGGGCGACAGCGTCAGCGACCATCAACAGCCGGGCTTGCTTTGTCAATGCCCAATACTTTCACAGGCCTGATCTTTTCAGATATTTTCAACCATAGACATGTCATGCGCGTAGACTACGTCACTTCCTACACCCACAATCCTTACGACAGAGCCGCTGGGACGTGATATTTGAATGTAAACTGACCATAATTTGTTGAATATAATAGTACACATTTAAATATATGATAGAAAAAACATAATATTACTACGTTAACAATCAAAAACCAAACAAAAAATGACACAAAAACCAAAATAAATCACAATTCACTAAAAACATAAATTTCTAATTGATTTTAAATTGCAGGGTTTCAACTTTTTTGAATAGCACACGAACTGCCGTAAAATAGGCCGACCGGATGGAGACGCGTTTCGCGCATGCGTTGAAAGGATCCGAAACGATCAGGCCTGTGAAAGGATTGGGCACTGACATGCTTTTCTCTGCTCTGTGGCGTTGACCGGGTTATTATTGCGCATGCGTTGATAAGAACAGCTCGCCGGTACTTGTAGTTTTATTAACCCGTGATGCACAGTCTTTCTTTTAGCTAAAAACTACATTTCCCAGAAACGTTTATTATTTTTCAAATCTCTTGTCGGTGACAAAACAAATAAAGAAAGTTTTGGGGGTTTTTTCAAAGACGTTTAAGAAAATAAAATCGTATAAGCGTTTAAGATCGTTAGATAATATACATTGTCATTTGTAATACATAATAATAATGTTCTTTTCAATTATACAAAAAAAAAAAAAAAGTATAATGAGTACGTAGTCACTGCTGGAAACGAGTCTCTTTTACAGCTTCACTTTACTTATGTGCTCTAGCCTCTTTCATTTTGTAATTGAGTTAAAAATAAAGATAATGATAAATTTAAAACACAACAAAAAAATTTTTTGTCTTGAATTCTAAAAAACATTTTAAAAAATCCCTTCAGGCGCACTAAGTGTATGGGTCAAGGTGTGAGGATGGACACATTCAGCTGTGTTTCTTTTAAATCTGACTTGAATTTACAGCTCCTATCAAATGTTCGAAGTGATTTGTTCTCACTTTAAAGCGGTTGTTTTGCAAGAAGTCAGACAAAATTATAATCACACTCACATGCAACAATGGGCTGTACTCTTTTATGTTGTGTTGCACTTCTGGATTGTTGGTTGTATAAATCTGCGTGTTGAAGACTTTTTCGTCATGTAATGTGTACAAAATTTTATTATATTGTCTGTACGCATCGTTTCAAATTGATTGAATATGATTTTTCAGATTGAGCATTATTCCACCACAGGAAACAAATCACGAGCTCTAAAATAATATTTGAATCTCCCAACATGAGAGAAACATGAATTTTAAGACTGATTTTAGAAATGTCTAATAGGATCTAAATGATGGTTTGTTTGAAGGTTTAAAGTATGATCAAGTGAGTAAAGCAGATGTTGCTGTCACTCAATCCACTTGCAGCCATTTGCATTGGAATTTCAGGGTTTAACAAACAGAAGTCATTGGAACAAACATTTAATCCCAGATGAAGATTAAATCTCATGGTCCACCAAGGCTGGGTTGGACCATGATCTTCCACAAGAGGGCACTGTGACATCATTGGTCCAATGGTTTCCAGCAGCTCAGTGCTCTGCTTTACTCCTTTTGGAAGTAAAACATGTCACCACTTATTGTTTCCCACCATTCATCATTCAAAATACTTCAAACAAAATGACCACCAGCTGCGACTTTATTCAAAAGTTTGAAAACAGCAACACTCAAAACACTGGACTGGTTGTGATTCTTAAGTCATAGATTTCTCATTAAGCCATCAATGTACAGAAGCCACTTGACAGTTGACATTTTGATCTTCAATACTCAATAATACAAGAGGCAGAAAAGCATTTTTACATCAAGTATAATGTCTACAGAGCATTTGTGCTGTGAGAAAATATCTAGATTTTAAGTACCACGCCATCTATTAAGAAATATGACAACTTCTCAATATCAGGTGCCAGAATGCGTACACACACACCGCCATTAATGACCAGCCACTGAAATGTTCTCTGTTTCTGTTTCCTATTACGTAAATTTAACATTAGACACTTTTTTTAAGAATAGTTACGTCAAAACTACTTAACTAGCCCTGTGCATGGTTTGCTTTGTGTTTTTTTATACCAAAAATGACACCCTGCTAGCACTAAAACAGCTCACTGCAAAGATCAAAAGGCTCAGGGATGGAAATATTTCACTATGTCACAAGCTATCACACACATAAAAGGCCAGTAAAGTCATACATTGAATGAAACCAGGTAAGTTTTTAAAGGAGTGACCAGCACTCTGTGTCGACTCTGCAGCCAGCTTTTAAGCAGCTGAGCTTTGATTTGAAGCTTGGTGTTTATTGTAGTCTTGGCTGCAGTCTGAACACTTTTATTTTTGAAAGAACACTGTACATTTGTTAGGTACACAATCAAACAAAGACACATCACTGTAAAGAAATGGACACAGCAACAATCTCTTGGATCCATTGGAGTTGTTCTTCTTCTTCTGTGCTTTCTTGCATCACTTCCTATTTCTTCACACGCTTGCCACTCACTGAGTGTTGTCAGAAGTACAAAAATGACTAGTTCGATGACAGCTATAAAAACAATTAGAGCCACTTAGATTTCTATTTTCTCATAGAAATATCGAAATGCAACATTTACATGAAGCCTGTTAAAATTAAAGGCGCACAGACTTGTTTTTTTTTTTTGTTTTCCTTTAAATGGTGCAACACACATGTTAAGAGTTTAAATGACACTGATAAACGTCTGTAATCAAAAATGTCAGTAGCCCCTTATCCCGTAAATGAAGATACAGTTTTCAAAACCTGAATTCACAGTACAAAAATATAAAATGCCATCGCCAGTTGGATTTGATGAAGTCTGATCTAAACCACAGACTTAAGATAGACTCCAAAGGTCCCTTTCTGTCACCGCACAAAACCATTTGGCACTTTGGGACATCGTGTTCTCACAAATGTAAAAAAATATGCAGCCGCTGAAGCGTCAGTGTGAGGGTGGAAATCATCACTATTCTCTGGAATAACTAACTCTTGCTCTTTCTGGCGGATGGTTGGATGACATTTACAGCCCCCCCTCCCCCTCCCCTCCGACAGCTAATTAGACAGCCTCTGCTGAAGTTTCAGTTGACACAGACATTGTAACTTTGGCTATTTTCACAGTGGTCTTCACACAGCTTTCGGCAGCTCTGTTGGCAGAAATGTTGGCATTTCTGTTCTGGCAGTCTGACTCCAGACTGTTGTCCAGCTGCTGTGCGCTGCCCTTGCAGGCATGGCAGGAGCTGAGGAAAGCATGTCGTAAGTCTTTGCTCCTCAAGGCGTAGATAATGGGGTTCACGGTGGAGTTGAGAAGGCAGAGCATGCTGCAGAAAGCAAAAACCGTCTTAATGTCATCTTCCATCTTCCAGAAGAGGTCGTAGACCATGATGGCGAGCACTGGGCCCCAGCAGATGACCAGCACCGCCAGGATGAGCACCAGGGTCTTGGCCAGACGGATGTCCATGCGTGCCTGTTCGGGGCGAGTGGTTTGCACTTTAGTCCCATCTGCTGAATACACAACAAGGCTTTTCTGGGAGGCACGGCTCAGCATGCGCACGGCGTGGTGGTGAGCCTTCCACAGGATGTAGATGTAGGCGTATATAATGAAAAGAACCAGCACACTGGTTACACCGATCCAGAACATCAGGTAGTTTTTATCAATGAGGGGGAATATGTTGGAGCAAACAGAGTTGAGGCGTTTGCAGTTCCACCCCAGCAGAGGCAACACTGCGATCACAATGGAGATGGTCCACATCATACAAAAGGCAATGACGGCCTTGGTTCGTGTCACTATACGTCTGTAGGCAAGAGGCCGGTGAATGGAGATGTAGCGATCAATAGCTGTGAGAAAAAGACTCCCAACTGATGCTGTGAAAGAAGCCGTGACTCCACCCAGTTTGAAGAGGAAAACATTGGGACTGTCCTTCCTGTGGAAAACGTGGAAGTCCAAGAAGCTGTAGACAAAGATGACGCTGCCCAGTAGGTCCGCCACAGCCAGGCTCCCAATGAAGTGATAAGATGGTCGACAACGGAGGGAGCGCGACTGCAGGATGACGCACAGCACCACCAGGTTCTCCATCACCGTGAAGGTCCCCAGAGTGAGAGACATGACGGCCACAGCCAGCTGCTGACTAGGGGTCAGGATCATGAAACACTCCATGTCCATGAAGTTCTCCCCACATTGTATATTATTGGTCTCATCCCTAATTGTGCTTTTGTTGCCAAACAAGTCTGTGGCATTAGTGGGAAAGAAGGGAATGTTTTTGAAGATGATTTCTTCATCAGCAGGTATATTGTTTGGGAAAGAGTTGCTGCGGAAAGCAGATAAAGGCTTCTGCATGGAGAAGCCTCCCTTGAGGTCTACATTATTGAGAGGGTCGTCATAGTTGGCATCGTTGGAGCCCAGATACTGTAGACCTGACGTGATAGTCCGGAAGGTGGTGTCCGCCACACCGTCCAGCACAGATTTCATGGCTGTGTCTGAGGAGGAGCGCTGCACAGTGAGAGCTCTGGAACTCCTACAAACCAACAACAGACATTTCTCAGAATTCTGACCACAACAAATGTATAAATCATTGTGTGGTAAATGTTTGTGAAACTATACTAATTTCTTTACATTCCAGCATTGTCTACATAATTGAAATACATATGTTTCTAGATGATTCAGTTCACTTTGCACATTTTTTCCCTTATTTTGAGGATAGTGCATTAACCGCACCTGCTTTCTGGGAGTGGGTGTAGATCCTTTAATGCCTCTCAGTCTTTTAGCATTGCTCTATTTGTGTGCACAAATATTTACAAAGTACAAGAAACTATACCATTAAAAAAGAAAAAAAAAAAGAAATTACCTTATAAATGTGATAATTTTCCTGCAGCATTCTTTATCATCCAGATTAATCATTAACCACAAGTGGAGAGGTTGTCATACCATGGTATTTGTTAAGAGTTATTATGAAATTCAGGGTTCCTGCTGCTCAGGAGACATTTCTAGCTATAAATTGAATTTGCCAAAATTGTAATTCTAGCTTCAGCTAACATGATAAATTAGAATAAAAAAGAGAACAAGTGATTTTCTTTACCTTACATAATTTCCCCAAGTGCGCAGATTCGCCCTTTATCTCCGTGCGTAAATCCCAGTCAGAAGCGCATCAAACCAACTCAGATCTTACCCAAAGGAGGAAAAATAACCATCATGCATGCCTTTCAGTGGAATCCTCACCTCGATTGTAAAGTTCCTGGTCAGATTGTCTGTGTGTAACATCAGTGTGTCTCAGATGTCGGCAGGTTCTCCCGCTCTTGGAACGCGCTCTGACTCCGTGCGCACAGGCTGCTGCGCCTCCAGAGTCTCTCTCCAGTCTGCGTCTCCGCGTCTTCACACTTATGAAGCATCGTCCTACAAGCCTCATCACGTGTTCTCGCTGTGTTTCATCTGCCCTGCCCACGAAGCACCAAGAGCCAAGCACAAGGAACAAAGGAGAGCGCGGGCAGACGGATAGACACGCATCAAAAGCGATGGATTTGAATTCCCAACGCGTCTGTTTGGACTCCACCAGCATAAATAAAGCACAAAACAATCCGGATGGAAGTGATGGTTACCTCCTAAATGTAACTGCACATAGAGAACATTCAAATCCAAGGGCAGAAGATGCACTTTATTGAAAGGCAGAGCACGACAATGCTGCGTTAAGTATTTTAATTTTTTTTTTAAAAAAAAAACACATACAATCCCAAAGCACAAAAAGAAAGCACCATTTAAATCTTCCATACTGAAAAGCTACAATTTTTTAGTCAAAAATAACAATAAACAAATTTTACAGAAAGCATAGGCTTTTTTAGTTAAATAAATATATAGATATATATAAAAAAATTTTTTTAAAAAAAACCACTAATCATCTGAAGCATTCTTTTTTTGATATTATTGCAAAAGTCCTGGTTTTGAATCCTCATAGTAATACTTTTACACAAAAGGTGAAAAGAAAACACAAAATCAATTTATGAATCTCGGTAATCACAACTTCCTGCCAATTACAGTAAAGACAAACAAAATAAGCCCAATAGCAAGAGTGATATTTATTTTGTACACAAAGGACCACGGGCAGCACAGTTTAGGCCCGTGGTTCTCAACCTGGGTTCGTTCAGTTTCAGGGGTTCAGCAGGGGTCAAGACACAGTAAAATGTGTTCCACAAAATAAATGTCCATGATAAACTAGTTTATTAAAAAGATTACGATAACAATGCATTTTAATTTGAAAATCTAAAGTGTTTTAAAGAAAACAAAAAAATCGTAATTCCAATGTGTTTGAGTCTGATTAAAATATGTTTTGATGAATGATATCAGTGAATGCACTGATGAAGCTTGCGGGGTTCAGTATCTCCAGTAGTGTCAAAATCCACTGCTTCAGGACTTCTGTCTCACAACGAGAGGTGCTGAGGGCATGGGTTTGACTCCTGAGTGGGCCACCTGGACCCCTAATGAAGTATGCATGTTCTCCCCCAATGCTTGCTCAAGTTTTTTGGGTACTGCTGCTTCTTCCCAAAGCCCTAAAACCTGTGAAGTTGTTCATTATTCCTGTGGGAGTGAATGGGTGAATAAGTGTGATTGTTTGTCTCTATTTGTTATTCCAGTGACAGACTTGCAAGTTCAAAAGATGAACGGAAAAAACCCCCCAAAATGTAACGAGGCTGCAGGGCTTATGCATCATGCATTCATTAAGAAACAGCTTTGCTTATCATTCTATATTGTTTAATTCCGTTTTGGCAATTCCTTGTATTATTCATTTTCCGTCCAAGAGACTCCAATTCAACTTCATGTGTTTTGAGTGTGAGACTGTGGAGAGAACATGCAAACATCACGTAGAAAGGTCCAAGGTCTCCACCCCTGAAGAACTGTGTTAACCACTGTGTTAACCACTGTTCAATTCAATTCAACTTTATTCATATAGCACTAATTACAACAATAATCATACCGTAGCACTCATCAGAAAAGATCAAATTCGTAAGAAAAAAAAACAACACATCCACATGAACATGCATCAGCTATCAGCGGAGAGAAGACATTTCCAGTAGAACCAGGCTCAGAGGTGGCAGCCATCTGCTTTGACTGGTTGGGGTTAGTGGACAGAAAGAGAAGAACAGAACAGCATAGAGAGAGATAGAACATCAGAGTGTCCCAGACTAGTAGAGCCGTGAACCACAGATCAGGAACTGCCAGTTCCAGTGTAAAGACACCTGAAACAGAGAAGAGAGAGAATGACGAGGAGAAGGCACAGACTGCAGAAAAACATGATACAAGAATACAGTGGAATAAGAATGAGTGCAGGGTGGACATCAGTGTACATGGTATGTAAGCATTGTGATGGGTATAAACAGGGGTCTGAAGTGGGAGATTAACTACAATCCCGTCATGACTGTGTCTGCCTGGACAGCACCTGTTGGAGGACCATGTGTAGAGGGAATGCACCTGAATTGAAAGGGTCAGGTGCGGGAGATGAAGCCACATCTTTACCCAGAGGTTCCAAACCTTTTTTGGGTCGTGACCCCATTTTGATATCATACATTTGTGGCGACCCCAGGGAGATTTTTTCTTCTAGAATATAGTTTTTGATCATGTTTAAGCCACAAAGTGACAATATATTTTTATTCTGCATTTTATTTCATCTTCATTTATATTTGAGAACGTTTAAGTATAGCATACAGTTGTTATATTTATGATCTATTTATTATTTATGATATTTATTGTGTGATGTCTTAAATTTGAAAAAAAAATAATGTTTTTTTTTTTTTTTTTTTTTAATAATTTCTAGACATTTCAGGCGACCCCACATGGGGCCACGACCCGAAGGTTGAAAAACTCTGCTTCAACCACATTACCCGCATCCATGTCCTTCCACCAGTGGTGGTTTAAATGAAATGCTGTTGTTCTACTATATCATTTGATTTTGTAATCCCTATTTTTTGCTTTAGGGCTTTGTTTCTAGTGGTTAGGTTTATGCTTTTATACGACATATGCTACACACAATAATGCACCTATACCTCAGTGTTGATTGTTCATTTTAACCTTTTCCATCCCAAGTCTTCCAGTAATTAAAGGCTGACGCTAACAACCAGCTAACCTGAGCAGGAAGCTTCCTCTGCAGCAGCTCTCTTTATGGGTGCATTATTTTTTATAGGACTCGATTTCTTGAAAGCTTGAAGCAGCACACTTATAGCTCCTTGGCATTTCTGAAGGACACAGCACTGGGTTTTCACATTTACATGAAGGACGACCAGCAGCCGCTATCTGTTCCTCTATGAAACCAGCACAAAGGCAGCGTGATGTAAACCTTCCTGCGTGCAAAGTAATTGGCTTTCTTTAAGGCACGCTAAGACACACCACACCATAAACGCACAACACATCCTTTATAAAACATATGCAAGCATGCTGTTGGAAACACTGCATTAAATTAAGCCTTCTCACTTCATCTGCTGCTTATGGTCACCCAGCGACTGGGACGTGGCGCTTCAGGCAGCAGCGCCATACGCAGGAGCCAAACTCCCTTGTGTACAGTGACAGATTTCTCCAACATGCTAACCTGTGAGCTAGCAATGGACGTGTTTCAAACAAAGCTTCACCGCATGTCATTCAGTTGTGCTACATTCATATTTTGTTGTGTAACTGGTTTTAAAGTTCATGGATCAGAAGAAAAGCGAAATAAATCACAATCAGGATGGAATGTGTATCGCTAAATGTTATAGTTTTTGTGCGTTTGTGGTCCTTTAGAGAAGAATCATAGACCACAAAATACCCACTGATCATTATTATCAGCAACATTGATTCCTGGAAAAGTCACCTAAGGTTTAATATTTATTCCTCTATATCACCCATAACCCCTGAGATCACATTTAAATACTTACACTTGTGTATTTGAAAGGTATTAAGATTGTAGAGGTAACTATGCTCAAAACATCAACATACAGTAATTGTTGATGATAAATAGCAATTATATAAATAAGGATACGTATGGGTTACAGTTGAGCTAAAAGACAAGGGTTTAAACCAGAGGTGTACGTGGACTCCAGGTACGTGACTTGTACTCGAGTCACAAGTTTGATGACTTTAAACTCAACTTGACCAAATCAAGAAGGACTTGCACCTCATAACTTAACTCAGACTTGAGCCTGTCGACTCGGGAAGACTTGACTTCCAGTTCCTACCCTTCCATGACAAAATGTTTTATGAAATGCAATTATTATTATTAATGAGCAATGCGTCTGCTCAAACCCGTGTGGGACGGCACTCTGCCATATGAAGAAAAACAGGACTTTGATTGACAGGTCCACCTGTAAATAAACTGACAGCCAAACAGGAAGCAGCTGAAAACATCAAGCTGGGCTGAGACGAGTGCGCACTAGCAGAGAAAATCCTTCCGAGAGAGATCATCCTTTGAATTTAAAGATTATACTGTGATTATTTATTGATTTGGAAAATTATAATGTACCTGGTTCTATTTCCCAGTATGATTATGGTTTGATTGGTTAACAAAGGAAATGTGAACATTTTAAAATCTAAAAAAAAAAATGCTGAATTGATTTGTTTATAAAAGCATTATGTCAGATTATGTCACTAATATTTGACAAATATGTACGCTGTTCAAGTAATTAATTGTTTATATCAGTTGAATAAACTTGCTCTGTAAAATGGGACTAGCTGTGATACATTAGTACTCATGAATTGACTTTAGTGACTTGACTTGAGGAGCAGTAACTTTTTCCCACCTTATACATCAGTTGTGGACTTTAAATGTTTTTCTCCACTGTTTGTAGGTTCTTTTCTTTTCTATAATATGTATTTTAGGGAAATGCTGCATTATTTTTCATTGAACAAAGTGTTAAACAACACAATTACAGCTCAGAGTGATGGTTGACACAAGCCACTGCCACATACGAACAACTAGGACCAAGTCCGCACATGTACTAAATGTTATAATGGGAGAAAATGTGACAATTCTCAACACGGAAATGTCCCCATGTCCATTTAAAGCAGCCCTCAGGGTGCTATTGTTTTGTAGCCGTTATGCTGCCCCTGGTTGTTTTGAAGAAATGAAAAATATAACAATTATTGTACAATTCTATGTTTTTGTTGTTTGCACATCCAGTAGTGGCCAGGATTCTCATTTCCCTTTTTGGTGCACAGCTGTTTTTAATGAGTCTAAACTTTAACCAGTGAGTTTGTGAGGCTGTGATTGGCTGTATCTGTGCCATCTCATATGCATTTTTGGAAGACGATGTGTGCTGTTTGTCATAGAAATAATTAAAAAAAAAGTGCTGATGATGAATGAAGAACTTACACTGGCCTGCCTGGAGATTTGGGAACAGATTTTTTTCTTTAATCTTCTGGGTGTCATTGAAAAAAATGGGAGCACATTGATTATGAATGAGAGGTTCAATGTTTTTCGTGTATGATGGATCAATATAATTGCATGGCTATTAGTCTTCTTGTCCTTCTCGCCCCCTGAATACACACACAAGCTTTGTTAGGCTTTGAAAAGAGAACGTTGTTCAGTAGTTAAACCAGTGGACCCCATTTTTATATTCCAAATATCCGGCAACTCCAGACACTTTTTCTCTTAAGCTATTTTTCATATTTGTTATAATGTGTCACAAATACAGAGTGAGGATTAGTGCACAAACTGACAATATGGACAAACTCAGGGTCACAACCCCAAGGTTGAAAAATAATTAAACCGTTTAGTCGTCCGTCCATCCATCCGTATCCATCTATCATCAATCAACAAATTATGACTTTAAAGGGATCGTCCACTGTTTTTACAAATGTGGCCTAAAACCCTTGAAATATGCTTATTAGAATATGTATGCCTAACAAAACAAAACATTATTTTGCACCATATTCGTTTTATTAACTTTTGAAAATGGGACTGCTTTACCATTTGAGAGCCTGTGCGCCGCCATGTTGAAATGATGTCACTGATGACTCAAATTGTCCCTTTTAGTCCATTGAGTTCTATAGGAGTGAAGCATTCAGGATCATTTAGTAGCTTTTTCAGTCAAAATGACATCTTGTGCTGCTTTGAGTTGCTCTAAAAGTTAAAAAACGTGATGAAAACCCCTTTTTTGTACCAAAATTTGATAGACAAACTCCATGACCTGAAAATATCTGTGACCGCAGGGGGCGACAGTTCCATCTCTGCTGTTTCGTAGACGCCATGAAGAAGAGAAGAAGAGCAAAAGATCTGAATAATTCAACCACACCTTCAACCACAATAATAATAATAATACATCAATTTTATATGGCGCTTTATCATAGACACTCAAAGTCGCTTTACAGAATCAAGGCATTATTCTTTCACTCCACACTTAGTGGTGGTAAGCTACTATTGTAGCCACAGCTGCCCTATGGCAGACTGACATTTCTGACAAGAACGCCGGTTCTTTGCAGCAGTCAGATTCAACTCAACTTGGGTCGGCATTAATGAGCAACAGTGGATCCTGGTTGCCTGTATTTACATACACCCAGGGCGCTTCTTCTCTTCTTCATGCCATCTATGAAACAGCAGAGTTGGAACTGTCACGCTCTGCGGTCACAGATTTTTTTGGGTCACGGATTTTATTTATCAAATTTTGGTTGCTGTATCAATATACTGACATTCTATTCGTACACAGCGCCCCCATTTGGTCAGTTTAGGTCGTGTGACTAAATCTTACCCTAAACCAAACTCTAACCCTAAAAATTGTTGCAATATTGGGTTATCATCTAACCCAAACCCTAACCCTAGATGCTACGTACAGTATGTGTATTTCGGTAACCATACCAATAACATCGGGGGTTGTCCGTACGGCAACCGTACAAATAGACACTTTCTTATGTAAACAGACCTATAGTCACAATAACAGTGAGAAGAGGGAGATGAGTGGAGGCTGAAGCAGTGATGGAGACAAAGGGAGATGTGCAGCTGAGAAAGGGAAGAGATGGAGTGAAGATACGCTTCAGAGAGTAAGTGTAAAAGGTTGGAAGGTCAAAGTGAGGCATGTCTTGTGGAGGAGGAGAAAAGGAGGATGCTGCTTTGTCCTCCACTTTTCTGCCTTCATCACATATTTTCTTTGACGTGCAGCACCTTTTCCTTTACTTGTTCTTTCCATTTTTCACCCGATTTGAGTCGATTTTTCACATTTTCTTCTTTCATTTTCTGTTGCAAATGAATTAATTCCTTTGTTCTGTTTCTTATTACATTTTTACAATTTCTTTTTTTTTTTATGTCTCAGTTTGTCCTCAGGTTCTCCTTTGTCAAACTCTCTGCTCGAGTCACTACTTTCTGAGTCCAGAGAGTTCATTGTTCAGCTTGTTTACATCCTGCTGACATTCACGGGACTTGTGCTGAATCCTAAAGTGAGTCTCACTCTGAATCTGATTTTATTATGTTGGTCCCAAGAAGCCGTCTAACCTCAGGGTGGACAGAAACATGCCCTGCCTGTTTATGACAGTGAGAATGGATCCAGGTCAAGTAGAAGTACCAACTTTTCTTCCAATACTGTGCTGTAATGAGGTCGAACATGACCAGGATTACTGTAAAGCTGCAGGGTAACAATCAGATCTACTGTAGGTGTGTTACCTCTAGAATAAAACAGGCGACAAACTGCCACATAAGCATTAAAAAGACTTTGTTCAGTCTGACATTTTTCTATCTTTCCGAGATGCTGAATCGGATCTTTGCTTTATAAATGAGGGCATCATCCTTACAGGAGCTGAAATCCTCACATTTTTCCATTTTTTCCTGTTTCTGAAGCCTAAACTTTGCAAACACCAGCTTGTAGTCCTGACTGCGAAGCAATCAATAAAGTAAAGTAAGGAAGCATAACTGATATCCATCAGAACGTATAAAGACAACTAAACTAGAGAGATAACTAATTATATACACAAATACAGTATGAAAATTAGGGGTGTCCCAATCCAATATTGATATCGAATATTGGTCCGATATCAGCCAGAAAACGAATATCGGATTTTATCGGACTGCATCTAAAATCTCCAATATATATTATATTATATTTATTAAATTGTAGAATACTGTAGATATTATGTTGAAGGTTAAAATGTATGTAACCAATTGGTTAATAATAAATGGGTCAGTTTTTCTCACACCTACTGTTGCTGAATATTGTTCTCTGTTTGAGTGACATCACTTGATCAAACCTTTTCTAACATTCCACACAACAAAATAAGTAATAAAAGTAGGTATGATTTGTGCTGATATTGTATCGGATCGATATCGGTATTGATCAATACTCAAGGCTGCAATATCGAAATTGTATCGGAAGTCAAAAAGTTGTACTGAGACATCCCTAAAGAAAATAGAAGAAATACATGACATTAAAAGAGGAGGACACTGCACATCAGGCAAACCGTCATAAAATGTAGTGCCTAAAACCTTTAGATATTATAATAAAGCACTCATCTACATTTTGACATGAGTGTGTGTGTGTGTGTGTGTGTGTGAGTCCAAAAGAGTTATTTTCGACACAATATTTTGTCAATGTCGGCCAATGTACGTGCTCAATTCCCTGGAAGCAAAGGGAAGAGATCAGGTGGGAAAGAGCATTAAAATGTCATTAAAGCACCATGTCACAGGGGCATTTGAGTACATAGATCACATTTTTGGTGTTAAATGTGATAAAACCTCTCACTGGGTAACTTTTTCCAGATCTGGGATGTTTAAACTCCAACTAGTTTTAAGTGTTATTGCAATGGGCACAATTGCCACATGGATAATTAAGATTCCTCAAAGGTGCCAAGACAGATCTGATTTGGAGCACTATGTACAGTATATACTATCCTGTTACAGAGGTTAGGGCCCCGTCTGTACACAAAGTGGTGGGTCTTTGAATTTATTGCTGAGTGAAGGATCATTCGAAATTAAATGCCAGTATTTCATGATGGTATTTTTTAATCATATATGTTTTTGGAGAATACTCATATCATTGGTTAAAATGCTTCAGTTTCAACATTTAAATCAGAATATTTCATACAGTTAAATTAAGAGTTTTTGGAATGCTTCACCCAAGACCAAATCTGACCTCTTCACACAGTTTACCAGTGTGGTACGAACAATCCAATCAGCACGAGAGGTCGATTGAGGCTGAATAAACAAACCCGTGTTTTACATTCCAGCTTTGATCCCAGTCTCGTTTCTTACAGCAACTCTCATGACCCGACTCTTGAAATTACTGCTTTCCTTTAGAAACACAAAGGCTCAGTTACTCCTGCGTTTTCTAAATAGGCTAAAGCAGTGATTAAGGTTATCACATGAGTCGACGCTTGTAAAAAAAATAAATAAAATAGGCCACATGTATCGCAACCTGCTACTTTTGTGTATTCGATAGTAAGCAGTTTTAAAATATTCCTCGTGTGACATTTTGCTGTTTTTCCGCGTTCGAAAACAACGAGATGGATGAGCTGTTGTCCAGTTCTTCCATAAATAGACCCAAAGCAAGTCTCTGTGTGGATGTAACAACAGCAGCTGCAACGTTATGACAAATTACAGTTTACCCAAAATCTAAATAACAGCCTCGAACTTCGTGTGACTGCACTTCCCTGCTGAACAGTGACTCAACTTCAGATATTTAAAGCTTGATCTGATGATCCTCGTCTGTATCTATTGTGATCTGATAGATGGACCAGTCTGTTGTTAGTGCATCTCCCGGGAGACATGCAGTAATTTTAGAGTAACAATCTGCTATAAAGCATTTTCAGCCTCAACATTAGATCGTTTGTCTATTCTGATTTGATTTGTTAGATTTGAATAAACATTTCAGAGTCTCAATGAGGCTAATTTGCATAAACAAACTGAAAATAACGACTTCAAATGTATGATCAGCATCCAACACCGGCTCGTTTCACATCAGGGCTGTAGAGTTTGACTGACACCTGCAGATATTTCAGACATACCACCTGATGCATGTCACTGCAGAATAAAGGACGAAACAGATAAGACGTGAAAAAACAAACAAAATAAACCAACACACGGTGAATTCTAAATCTCAACATTATTAAACAAGAGCACAAACCTCAGCCAAATCTGATATTGTCAGTAATTATTGATGATGATCATTTTAACATGATTATTCACACTTTAAAGGTTTGGAACTAATGTATATCCCCATTAATAACGGCACAGTAGCTCCAAATGTATGGGCACCCCTATGTTTTCTATGAAATGTTCAATCTGGATCTGATCCGGATGACACTCGACAGGATAATTAAAGGACCAACCTGATATAACTGAGTACAATTTCATAAAAATCAGTCAAGATATACATTTTTGAGACATCGCTATGTTTACATTTTTGCAACTAATCCAGATTCAGTATATTGATCCGGATCCCCTCCCAAATTGAATGAAATCTTCCATGGACTAAGGTCTCACTTTAGTTATGATGTTGTCAAAATAGTTCATTTGACGTAAACCTGCCAAAAAAAAAAGGTTTCTCAAATGAGGGTACGTGTAGCCCTAGCCCTAGGGGTACGCGATGGCACTACAGGGGTACTGAAGAGAGAGAGAGTAGAAAATTAACAAATAAAAGCATGAAAAATATATATATAGGGATTTGAAAATGTGTATTTCTTTTATATAAAAATGATAATCACAATATTGATGATTATGAAAAACTGGTTTGGAAGATGAACTTAAAATACAAAGCTCAGACTTGGTCTCACAGTAGGTGGGAGATGACTGGACATCATGAAAACGCTAGAAATAAATCTAATCAGGAGGCACTCAATACTGTTTCTTTCCACTTATTTACAAAGTTGTATTCATTAAAATGTGTGTTATCACTTATTTAGTCCATAATGCTCTATAGTTGTTGTATTTTAAAGTATTCTGAGCAAAATGTTGTAAACAAAAGGGGTACATTGATTCAGAAATAAGAGAACAGGGGTACTGAGCCAAAAAGTTTGAGAACCAGAATCTAACAGACAAAAAACAGACCTCAGCCAAGCCATAACACTCCCCTATATTGTGTTATCACCTAAATGTTAGATTCGGGATATTGATCCAGATTATCCCCAAAATCTAATCACTTGTTCCTTATCTCATTTCAGATATTTCCTGAAAATCTTGTCAAAATCCATCTATCAGTGTTTGAGTTAGACTGGTCACAGACAAATAAATAAATGATGGTGAAAACAACCTCCTGGGCAGAGGTAATAAACACTGGTGAAAATATGGAATAAAAGTCAACTTCAATTTATATATTTAGTAAAAACACTTTTCTCAACACTTCACATGACATATAAACATGATAAATAAAAAAGTGTCTTCCTTTGCGAGTAATTTAGGCTTTAACGTCATAATCTCCTGGCTCAAGTGTCAATAAATATTAATTTTAACACCAATACATTTAAAGAAAATGCATTGTCTGTAATAGACTGGTGTCATGAATAAATGAACAATGCATTCATTACAGTTCCTGATGTTAAATGGATAAGGCACCAGCTGACCCTGTGACCCTAACAGGATAACGCTGGATACACTAAATGAGCCTAACTTGAATAACAATGAATACAATATCCAGCATAGGAACCAAAATATATTTTATAAAACAAACTCTTAAATTGCATCTTTAGAAAAAAAAAAAAAAAAAAGTGAGAGTGAGATGTGATGTTATAGTTATGAATATTGTTAAATTGCATCTTAATTTAGAAAAAACATTAAACTGAACAAAGATTGTTACTTTAACTACTATATTAAAAAAAAAAAAAGTAATTACAGGATGTTTATGTGCAATGAGTATGCAGGAAAAATGAAGTCACAGCAAATAAAGTTAAGTTGCAGTGAAGCGCGGGCATTTTTATCAATGACTCCACATTTATTTATCTATGATTTTCTCTGAGCTTCTGTAAAATGTAATCAAGTGTGGATGTTTCACATGGATGAACGCCGCTCGGCTCCACTGCTGCATGTGGACTGATGATACAGCCTTTTTCTAGCACCCTCACACGTTTATGAATCATAAGTCAGAAAAAGTGATGTGGGCGAGCGCGCTGCGGCTCTATATAAGCTGAAAATAAGACCTCACCAAAAAAAAAAAAAAAGTCATTTCAAAGAGTCAGCCTTCAGTTCACTGCGTTTGTCACAATCTCTGTGGGTGTGAAAGTCAAGATGGACAATCTATACTTAAGATACGCAGTGAGATGGAAAAAAACACGTTGACCTGTAAACACATCTCATCAATTAGGAATCAATGTAGGATGGAAAGGTTACAGTATGAAATTAATCAACCTTTTCTCTCGCTGTATGTTTATTTGTACATACAGTGGTGTGAAAAAGTGTTTGCCGCCTTTCCTGATTTCTTACTTTTTTGCACTTTTTCCACACTTAAATGTTTCATATAAAAAAAATTAAACATTAGTCAAAGATAACACAAGTAAACACAAAATGCAATTTTGAAATAAAGGGTTTTATTAATGAGGAAGAAAAAAAATCCAAAGCTACTTGGCCCCGTGTGAAAAGTGTTTGCCCCCTAAAGCTAATAACTGGTTGGGCCACCCTTAGCAGCAACTACTGCAATCAAGCGTTTGCAATAACTTGCAATGAGTCTTTTACAACGCTTTGCAGAATTGTTGAAATTCAGCCACAATGGAGGGTTTTTGAGCATGAACCTTCTTTTTAAAGGTCATGCCACAGCATCTCAATATGATTGAGGTCAGGACTTTGACTAGGCCACTCTAAAGTCTTCATTTTGTTTTTCTTCAGCCATTCAGAGGTGGACTTGCTGGTGTGTTTTAGATCATTGTCCTGCTGCAGAACCCAAGTTTGCTCCAGCTTGAGGTCACGAACAAATGGCCGGACATTCTCCTTCAAGATTTTTTTGTAGACGCCAGAATTTGAGGTCCTGAAGCAGCAAAACAGCCCCAGACCATCACACTGCCGCCACCATACTTTACTGTTGGTATGATGTTCTTTTTCTGAAATGCGGTGTTACATTTACTACAGATGTAATACAGACCTTCAAAAAAAGTTCATCTTTTGTCTCATCAGTCCACAGAATATTTTCCCAAAAGTCTTGGGGATCATCAAGATATTTTCTGGCAACAATCTAGTTGTTTTTTTTTTTCCCTTGAAGAGGTGTGCTAGGGGAATGTTAGGGTAAGGATGTGGGGGTTCGAGTTTGTATATGTATGTCTTGTCCTTGTATGTCGTTTAAAAAAAAAAAAAGAATTTTGTATAAAAAAAAAAAAAAATTGTATGTAAAATGTTCTATTTTTCTTCAATAAAAAAAAAAAAAAAAAAAAAAAAGATATTTTCTGGCAAAAATTTGCTTAGTAGTGGTTTTGGTCTTGGAACTCTGCCATGCAGATCACTTTCTCTTTCTTATGGTGGAGTCATGAACACTGACCTTAACTGAGGCAAGTAATGGCTGCAGTTCTTTAGATGTTGTCGTGGGGTCTTCTGTCACCTCTTGGATGAGTTGTCGCTGAGCTCTTGGGGTAATTTTGTTCGGCCGGCCACTCCTGGGAAATTTCACCACTGTTTTTGGTATTTGTGGGTAATGGCTCTCACTGTGGTTTGCTGGAGTCCAAAAGCTTTAGAAATGGCTTCATAACCTTTTACTTTTTTCCTCATTTATTCCTGAATGTCACAGCATGATGTCTGTAGCTTTAGAGAATCTTTTGGTCTACTTCACTTTGTCAGGTAGGTTCTATTTAAACAGGTGTGCAGTAATCAGGACTGGGTGTGGCTACTCAGGTGTGATCAACCACAGCTATGTTTTAACAGGTGCTGGGGGGCAAACACTTTTTCACACAGGGCCATGTAGCTTTGGATTTTTTTTCTCCCTCATTAATAAAACCCTTCATTTAAAAACTGCATTTTGTGTTTACTTGTGTTATCTTTGAATAATGTTTAAATTTGTTTGATGATCTGAAACATTTAAGTGTGGAAAACATGCAAAAAAGCAAGAAATCAGGAAGAGGGTAAGCACTTTATGTCTGTATATGTTGCGTTTTCCCTGCGATGTACCGGCGCCCTGTCCAGGGTGACCCTCTGCCAGCTTCACGACCCTCAACTGGAAATAGGTTGCTCGAAAAATTAAAGAATAAATCACATTTTAATGCAGCATAGGGTCTTCTAACAGTAGGTAATCATAATAAGATTTAATAAACTCTTAGCTTATTTTAAAACCACTAAGGAAATAAAAAACAGTATCTACGATGGTGTGTTAGGGCCACATTAGAATAAAAAGAAATCTGAGCATTACAAAATTAAAGTCGTAAATTTATGAGAATAAAGTTGTAGTTTTATTAGATTAAAGTCGTAATATTTTGAAATTGAAGTGAACACAACAAACCGATAGTCCTGAAGTCGACCACTTCCAGCCAGTTCCTCCTCCACTAAAGACGCTATTTGCTCCAAATCAGTCTGGTTCTTTTGTAGGAACATACAAAAACGTCTGGAAAATGGCTTTAAAGACCTTAAACTGATAACATTGTTGTGATAATGGGCCAATAGGTCACTAAATGCTCCACATTCTCCATAACCGCAACACAGACAAGATCCTGTTGGAATTTCAGTTTTATTCTCATATAATTATAAGTTTATTCTCCAAATATTACGATTTTCATCTTGAAACATAATGACTTTATTCTTCAAATATTATGACTTTAATCTCATTGTGTCCAGATGTTTTTTTAAATTTTATTGTGGCCCTAATACGCCCTTGTAAGTATCCTCACCTGCTTGACGTTTAGATTCATCAATGAACTCCTATTTATTGTTGCTCTAATTTCTGCTCAGTTTCAAAGCACCATCAAGTAGTAATGGTGATGTAAAAAATATTGTGCTTTGACTAATTTACAGATTAACCACTTCCATAGTCCGAGGTGTAAACTGGTCCCATTTTTGACGTGACCCACTTTTGGGCTCCAACCTATAAGCTGGGAACGTGTGCTTTGGTCTACCCACTCACGCACTGAATTCTCCTTAAATTCTACATGTTCAAACTTGTCCTTGTGGTTTCTTTTAATCAGTTCAAATGAGAATTAACACCTCTGACTCAGAAATGACAGAACAAAGAGCCACCTCCGTTGGCAGGGAGACTACAGCCTCATAGTGCTCCCATCACTGCAGAGTTCAGCAGGAGCCGTCGTGTTTTTGACCTCCTTCCTGTTATACGTGTGAGAGACGGACTGTTTTGCTATCCAGGCCTGACCTGGGACACACTGGGGGACTCTGCGTACCAATCGCACTGGGTTTGGCTGAGGCTCTTTCTCATTAAATGAACTAATGCAACACTAACCCCAACCAGTCGACGCAGATGGCTGCCACCTCTGAACCTGGTTCATGTGGATCTTGTTGGGTTTTTTTCCGTTCTTATTATGAATTTTATATTTTGATAAGCGCATTGAGATGACTTTGTTGCAAATTGCGCTATACAAATAAAGTTGAATTGAACTGAATTGAACAACCCAACATATGCAGGGTGAAACTAACCTGGTGTCAAGCTTTCTCATAATTTAGCTCAAACTAGTGCAACTTCAAGCAAATGATCCAACATTCATCTTAAAGTGATTATTTATTATTATTATCATTATTATTTTTAACCATTCTTTTATCCTTGGGGTCAGTTTGACTCCATTCAATGTTTATCATTCAAAAAAACAATAGTTGACTTAATTTTTTTGCTTCATATGTCATGACTTTTGCTAACTTGATAGGTACAATTGATTGCACGGTTGGGGTCAATTATAATTGTAATTGATAATTAATTACAATTATGGTGTAATTAAAATTAAAATTGTAAAATTTAAAAATCTGTGGCAGTCGTAACTGTAATTAGATTGTAATTGAGTTTGGATAACTGACTTTGTAATTGTAATTGCCATGAAAATTCTACAAGAAATTGTCAATTATAATTTCACCCAAAAACTGGGGAACCATGTTACAGTCCTATGTACAGTTCTACACACGTGTAGTTAACATTTATTAAAATATGTTTCATATCAAGCTCTCCTACAATTTACCATGAACAAAAATTGAAATCTAGGGGCATACTGACACAAAAAAGGCTCTGACACCACACCAAAAATATTAAAACCTATATTTTTAATGATTAGGAAGCTTAACAAGGTAACCAATAGATAGGAAAGTAATTATATATGATAGACATTTGTTTTTAGTGTATTTTACAGCTTATTTAGGACCCCATAACAAATGCTAACAGAAAGCTAACACAAGAGGAAGGTTAATTTTTATTAGGTTATTTATTTCAGGCTCAGTAATTGTCATTAATTGTAACTGAACTTTAGTAATTGAGAACGAAATTGACTTTCTAAGGATATAAAATAATTGTAATTTAATTGTAATTGAACATGGGTAATTTAAAATGTAATTGTAACTGACAAATGTAATTGACCGCAACCCTGATTGATTAAGCGTAAAATGATCAGAATGATATTTCTTCATTATGCTGAACACATTACATGCATTAGTGTAAAAGGGTAAAAATATAATAATATAATATTTGAGGATAATAGGAGGGTTAGGATTTCAATATTTTGTTTCAGTAAAAGGTTTAATACTTATTTTACACATAAAACTAACAAACGCAGTGTTTAAACGTTTAATCATCACCAAAATAAGATTTTATATTCCCACAATATTTAGTTTTGGGTCTTGGAGCAGAACCAAATAATCATAAACTTTAACCCTAAAACAATCAAAGGAATAAAATAACTCCATGAAAAATCTACATTATCCTTATTCTGTCCATTGAACATAACTTGTTTTCCTGGTTTTTGTGCTGTTTACCTTTAACAGAAGAAGTGTGTAGAATGTACCTCAATACAACTGTCAAAACATAACGAGATTGTATGTAACGTCAAAAAGCATCAGGACTAGAGAAACACCTCCCAGGGTTTAGAAAGCAAACACATAGTTGTCTTGCATAAATAATGATCTTGTATAGTTATGTAAGAGAACAGCAGGCGAACCCTAGCGAACACCCTGACCTGCTGTACGCACCCACCTGCCTGTCTGTGAAGTGCAAACCTGCCACCGAACAAGCACGACTGCTTTAGATATACTGTTGGCATGACAACCAGTCAGGGTTGAACTGACGAGTCATGTGACCAAGCCAAGGTTGTACACAGACAAAACACCAGAGCGTGATTATGTGCTCGTGTACAGACGTTGTTTCAAGGAGAAACTGAGAATCAAAGGCAGGACCAATAACAAGATGTTCTGTGCCAATTCTTCCCTCCGAGATGGAGTATTCCTCCCCAGCAGCACAACACAGCCCCAGCGAGAACATCCTGATCCAACAAGTGTTTCAGTGCACAGGGAGCCACAGCGAGGAGCCAATGAACAAAAGAACAAACAAAAAAACAAAACAAAAAAACAACTAAAAACGGAGAACATCTGCTGTTGGCTTTTAGGCATCATAGCAACAAAGTGTTAGTGGTGCCATATGGCTGAGTCACAGGCCTCTGGATGTGATGATGGTGGTTCACATTCACGCTCTGAGGAGCAAAACAGCAGGCCATAAACATCCACAACCCGCTCTCAATAGCAAAGGTGACATTACTCCATTATTTGAAGGGGCAGTATTATGAAAAACATCACTCTATAATGGTTTTGCTACAGTGATATACATTTCCTTTAGCCTCATTCAGAAGGTCAAAGTTGAAAAAGTTCTGTTTCTACCCTCCCTTGCTATTTCACATTTTGTAAAAAGTCAGCTCCAAATGGGACAGTTGGATTTTTCCCTCTTATAACTCATAAGGCGGAAACTCCTCTGACAATCCCGGCTCCTCCTACTCTATAAGAACGTGAGCTTCTCCCTCTCAAACTAGCTCACAGGTAAAACAAACAGGTTCATATAACAGTTAATATCACAGTTCGTATTTTTACATTCAGTATGTAGATACTCAGTATATAAACTGAACTGTAGCATGAGCGCTCACAATCAGTTCCACTTTTAGTAGCCGTTACACCGCCTCATATCGTCTTTATTGGATGATCTGACGTGTTTGTGACCCAATGCGAGATGCAGCGGTCCAACAAAACAGTAGACCTTCAGCTTAAATAGACCATTCCTGTGGTCAGAAGAGGTGAGGCGGAGAAAGAATACTGTGTGTGTGTGTGTGTGTGTGTTTACGCCGACTCATACATATGCATGAAGGCCCAAAAACAGTCTGTTTTTAGGAGCGGTCTGAAAGTGACTTTTCAGAGGGCTAAAACTCCGGAAAACAGGCGAGTTTGGGAAAATAAAGATGAAAGAGGATCTGAAAAGAAGAAGAAATTGAGGAGTTTTAATACTAAATGGATGTCGGGTCGTGAGTGACTAGTATTCCACCATTTTTACTTCACCTTTAAAATGTGCACTATACAGTTTGTGGGGAGTGGGATGTGTTTTACATTTGAGCATGCATGTTAGTAAAACATGTTTTCTCTACAGTACATGTAATTCTTAGTACTGATTACTTCTATTCTTTTTAACTTCAAACAGTGTTCCAGGGATTCAATTTTCATCTAAGTTAAGTTTTTTTTACGATGTTATGAGAATCTACTTTATAAAAGGTTCACTTCTCCCACACACCCACAGTTCCATATTGCACCTTTTAGGCATCGTTACAACATTGTTTTTAAATTAAATGTTTATATTTTTACCATTTTGATGTATTTCTGCAATCAACAAAAATAAAAACTATTTAAAGAAACATGAACGCTTAGATCTATTCTGTGGCACTCATAATGTAGTTTTTTTTTGCTGGGAAAAAAATTTGGCTGGTGGAAAATGTGATTGGCTGGTAACTTTAAGAATTTACCAGCCATGTTGGCTGCTGATCTAAAAAGATCATTTAAAGCCCTGGTTATAATCCCTTCTAATGAATGTGTATTAGTTGTACTCGTACTAGTAGTGAATCTTTTGGCATTAGTAGTACTACTAGTGGACTGAAAACAGTCTACTAATATTACTGGTGAGATTAAACAGTGTTAGATTTGTTGACTAAAAATGTTTTGACACAGATTTTGTCGACTACATTTTTTTAAAGTGACAATAACTAGACTATGACTAATTTAAAAAAAATAAAATGTCAACCAAAACTACAGTATTTCATAATATATTTAAATTTTTAACTAATAAAAACAATACTATAATTTCGTGTCGCATGGGACATAGTTAACCAAGTCATCAATGTGTGATCAATTCCACATTTTCATTGAATTAACAAAACTCCAGTGAGCACTCAGTTGGAAAGGGATTGTATGTGGGTTTTAATGGCTGCTCTGTATATTAGGTTTATTGCGGTTTATAAATTGGAAATTGATGTGAATTTGTGTGTTTCCCTTCATTGTGTGCCTTGCTTTGCCTCCTGAGATTTAGAAGATGAATTAACGAATATATAGTATGAATCAATAATATAGACTCGGTCATTACTTGGTGTCAAAGCGTACATTTGCACACACATTAAAACACACGTTTAATCACCCACCTGCCACAAAAGAGATGAGAACATTCATTTTCATCGATGTTTTTATCACAAATGTCAGAGTAATTTTACTTCGGGGGCCACTTACAACCTGGTTTGATCACAAATTGACCAGAACAGAAAATTACAGGTTTTAATAGGCTTAAAAACTCAGATCAACATTTCTGTTCTTGGCTTCTGTTTTCCCATTTTAAAACGTTTATAATTCACTTGTAATATCCTGGGTGTAAAGTGTTAAGTCACATATATTGGGCTTCAGAAGTCCTAGAATTTCTGGTTGATTTGAAAGAAATTGAATCGAATTAAAAAAATTTATTTGAGTGAAATTGTAGTAGTGAAGTGGCAAAAAATTTGCGATTAAAAATGACAGCAATCGTGTAACTATTTAGTGGAGAGAAATTACAAGTCCCTGTATATATTGTGGATTCTCATTATTTTGTAAATTCTGAAGGGCTGAGATATCTGGACCCAAATGTTACAAAGATGTACTTGTTCATTCATGTTTTTGTTGTTATTTTATTTTTTATATTATTTTGTTTACATTTGAAGAGCATGCATATGTTTGTAAAACACGTTTTCTCTAATCCTTAGTACTGATTACTTCTATTCTTTTTAACTTCAGTGATCCAGGGATTCAATTTTCATCTGAGTTAAGTCTGTTTATTAGTAATGAGAAAACACTTTATAAAAGGTTTACTTCTCCGACACACACAAATATTCCATATTGCACCTTTTAGGCATTGTTACAACATTGTTTTTAAATTAAATGTTTATATTTTTACCATTTTAATGTATTTCTGCAATCAACTAAAATGAAAACTATTTTAAAAACGTATCGGTATCGTATCAGTTTTGGGGAAAAGTGATATCGATGCATTCCTAGTTAATAAAACACTTAGTTCAGTGAAATTTAATGTGCAGTTGAAATAAATGTCAGACCAACTTGTGATGTGTGTTTTTTTTTAATTTGAACTGACCTTTATATTGTTTCTAGAAATGTATGACTCAACTTCAACTTTTTGGATAATGAAATACGCCATCGAATTAGAATTGCAATATAACTCAAATCAGCACCAAAGTATGGTGGTAAAATGAAATCAGTACAAAATAATATAATTAGCCCTAATATCTAACATAGATGCAGATGCTGTAGCCTGGCTGTTTTTTTTTTACTGCACAGAGATTCTGTTTCAATCTGATTTGTTTGCTGCTTGGTATCAAATCTGCACAGATGGAATCACGTTTGCTTTCTGACAAATCTCACTAAGCTAATTCACACATTTCCTCTCATTATGACCTTTTCCTGCCTCGCTGCAGCCAGCTGGCAGCGGCTCAGACCTTCTCCGACATGACACAGGTGGTCCCAGAGACGGTCAAAGGTAATCAGCTCTGTGTTGCATGTAAAGCAGCTCAAAGAGTCATTTAGAGAGTTTGGAACGCCCAAAATTTGCTCAGCTTAGTAGCATTTGCCAGGTTTCTGCGTATAAAGCCCTCTGTGGTGGCTGATGGGAAACCGTTTGTGTTTGTATCAAATGTTTTAGCTGAGCAGCTGTTCTCACTCTGATCCATTTGGGTAAATGGAAAGCAATTTAGTCTAACTTATTATTACTGATACACAGTTTAAAGCTTGTGTTGAGGACATTTCCAGTAAATGTCATTTGGTTTTCTAAGAAAAATGTCACATTTTCACCAACAAGTTTCTGAGAAATCTATGTTTATGTATGATTCTTTTGAAATGTGAAAAATGACCTAACTAGTCTTTTACTATGGTCTACTGCTGGTGGTCATTCATATACATTAATGTATATAAGTCCCTCCTTCGTCCTAGAAACCCCTATACAAATGGAAACGAGCGCCGAGTACACCCAGCCAATAGGCTTCCACTTCCTGTTTTTGAGACTGTCAATCAAAGTGAATGCAGAACTGTACACAGGAAACAAGGCCGCGCGT
This sequence comes from Gouania willdenowi, assembly GCF_900634775.1. Taxonomy (NCBI): domain Eukaryota; kingdom Metazoa; phylum Chordata; class Actinopteri; order Blenniiformes; family Gobiesocidae; genus Gouania; species Gouania willdenowi. The sequence goes on along the minus strand of NC_041066.1, from coordinate 8,766,702 downwards.
CACAACATGAAACAGGTAAATATGATTTTGGCTCTTACCTGACCCATAGACCTATATCAATGTGACCCGATGCGACCCCGTTATGTTCCTCGATGCGTGTGCAGAAAAGTAGAGGCGTGGCTTCTGGTAGATTGCAGAGGCAGGTGGAGGAAGTGGAGCTGTTGAGGGCGGGACCTTGAGACGTTTCTCAGAAAGTCCGAATATCAGCTTTAATAGTTAATAGTTGGGAGCAACTTATTTGACCTGTCCACAAATAAGGTTGTATTTTTATTTAACTCTCAACGTGAAGGCTAGATATTGGTGTCCGTTTATGATTTTAGTTTAAAATTAAAGCCCTGATCATTCCTCTTTCTCACCTTATAAAACACAAAGCTCTGTATAAGTTTAAATTTAAACCCCCAAGTCACGAAGGCTCCTTTATAAAGCTGTCCTTAGCGTTCCCCTTGGATCTGCTCTGTGTCCTGATATGATTTATGTAAGCTGATTGTATTCCAAGCGTCCCACTATGCACATTAAAATGAGATTTTTCTCAACTGAAATGAAGATAAATATAAGATAAATCCTCCCATTACTCTTCAGGATGGGAGCAGGAATACTGCTGCAGCGGCAAATCTATCAGACAAAGAAAGAAAAAAACTGTGAAGCATAAATAAAAGTAGAAAGGAAATATATTTCATCCAAAGCCATGAAACACAAAGGACAAGCAGTGGAGTACAGTAACATTTTCATCATGCAGATGAGGAGAAAAATCTGTGAAACAATGAAATTAGAGTTTTATGTTGCATGTTATTACACAAAAGCGTTCAGTAAAGGTGGGATAATGCACTGAATTTATGACACGTTAAACAATAATGGGCTCGTGGTAATGATACAATATTAATGAAATGATGAAAAAGAGAAAATAACACGCAGTGGTAAAAATAACCATGTTTTTATTTGACTTTATCTCTGGATGTACTTACAGTACATACTCTGGTTACGACCTCTTCAAATCAATAGAAATATTAAAAAAAATAAATAAATAAAAACGTACCTACCTCTCGCGATACCACTCATACCTTCAACGATGCACCTTGTGACGTTTTAACGTTGCATGATGTATCGTCCCACCTTTAGCATTTGGGTGCAAACTGCACTGGCATCCTTTACATCTCTTTTTTTGGTGATGAACCTATTTTGAATGATCTCTAAAATGTTTCATTTGAACAGGTGATGATTCACTAAACCCTCTAAACAGGAGCCATTTAACACCTGAGCCCTGGTTAACTTTACATTAAAAATATACATTTTTAAAATAATATACTTATAACTAAATCACAGTTACCATTAAATGTCTGACGTCTACTGCACCACTTGCACGTGTGTGTACATACTGTATAAGTGTTACTTTATTACCTTCTCTTGTAGTCTTAGTATAGCATAGAATTGTTTTTTTTTTTTATTATTTAAATAGGAACGATACAAATGTACATAGTTTCAATACAGTGCAGTAATGTGTGTGTGTGTTTTTTTTTTTAATGGTATTCTTGCAGAGCACAGAGTAAGAATTCCAATAGGCAGGAAATGTTATTCTCTCTGTACATTTTGCAGAAAACCTTTTAAATATTGAATAAGTTGAGTATGTGATGAACATACGAGGCAAAGCTCTCCACCAGAGAAGAAAATGAACAAATGTGTCTGGTTTTCTTCCTGTAAACACATATACAGATGTTTTAAACATCAGGACAACATCAAAAACGTTGTTGATAAGAAATTCAACATTAGTTCATTTATTATTTGGTAATACGGTGAGGTAGCAGTTAGCACGTCTGGCTTTTTACTAAGAATTTAAGAACTCAACAGAATCAGAATCTGTTTTTTTTTTTATTTGATTTGACAGTTTGATAAACATACTACTTGTTTTTGATACAGTATTTGTACTTGAATTACAGTTAGTCACCATTTATTAGTTCTCGCAAGTTTAAAAACATAAAATAAATTGTATTTTATACAATTTTGTACTTGTAAAGGTGAACTTTGTAAATATTGACATACCGATATATCGCATCGTTTAGTTTTGGGATACATATATCGTATCATATCATCAGATTTATGACAGTGCACACCCCTACTGTCCATGTTTTGTTCCCTATAGTGAACATTAGGAGCTGCAGACCCCCACAACCCTGAAATTGCAACTACGATACTAATGGAGTCTTCCTTTAATTGACGGGTTAACGGGTCAGCCCGTCAGCGTGTGTGTGTGTGTGTGTGTGTGTGTGTGTGTGTGTGTGTGTGTGTGTGTGTGTGTGTGTGTGTGTGTGTGTGTGTGTTGTCAGAGATGGAGCTTTGCTGTGGGGTGATGCATGTGTGAAGGCCACTGATGAAGTGATGGATGAAAGAGCTGGAGGACGGAAAGAAAAACAGCTCACATTCTGCTATCGACATCTCCCACACACACACACACACACACACACACACACACGGAGTAGGGACTTTAAAGTAGGAGAACGTTGGTGTGACAGAGCTCAGTTTGAGTTGACAAGGAGTGAGAAGTTGAAGGTGCTCATTTGTCAGGATGCCATGTTGTTATTAAAGCCTATTCTACGTTGAATTCACGTTGGATTTGCTCCGCCTTAACATGAAAAAGTTGTCAGCTGCCTAGTGACGAAGGTTTTTATTTCCTTTCATTTTTTTTAACTTTGTTTAGAAGTTGCTGAGTAATCAACACATCAGCTCTACTGTGTTTCATGCTTTCATGTTTATTGAATCAACATTGATGACTTTCATTGTGCGGTGAGGTATTTACAGGTGGTTTTTATCCAACAAGGCCATTAAAAGCTAAAAAAAGAAAATCAATCAGTGTGACGAAAGATTTCAGATTTTAGCGAGGATGTTTCAGAAATGCGTTTTCATAAAAACAGCAGGACTTCTTAACGTTTCAAAACATATTTTGACTAAAATGTAGAATTGAACCTTTTTTATTGTAACAAAGCTTGTTTATCCAAAAACTTTTAACAATGTGTTAGCTATTATTTTAGAGCCCTTAATATTCAACTTATAAACTAAGGCCTCCACATCAGAATTTATAACTAACACATGCAAATGAGAGGGAATTTGTACATTTGTTGTGTTTTTTATGCCGTTGTTGTTGTTTTTAAAATTTGAAAATTTAAATGTATTTAATTTTTTTTTTTAATTCATGTCTGTCCCACAGTTTTATATTTGCACTATTATAATCCTGTATTGGTATCTATTTTTGTTCGTACTGTCTGCTATTCTATTGTGTTTTTTATTTATTTATTTATTTATTTATTTATGTATTTATTTATTTATTTATTTATTTATTTATTCAGTTTATTTCCGACATGGTTACATTCACTTTTTTTTTAAATTTTTTTTTTTTTTTACATTATTTTGTACATGCCGAAAAAGAAGACGAGAGAAGCAGTTTGCTTATCTGGGTCCCGTCCCCTGTTTTACCATCACAAACATGGTGTTGCTGCAATGTGTGAATTTCCCCTCTGGTGATCAATAAAGGTCTATTCTATTCTATTCTATTCTATTCTAATCACTACTAGTCTATAGACTTTAAAGAAGGCTTTGCTCTTCTCTTTTTCCACATTAATGGGAACCCAAACTAAATACTTGGTCATTCTTAGTGAAATCATGATGGAGCACAATCTTAGTGGGCTCTGGGTCATCATGACACTCGTAATTAAATACTGTGCAAATTGGTATCTAATTAAAATCTGTGTTTAGTCATCCAACAAAACTATATTTAATTTACTATTTGAAAAATGATGGGGGTCAACATAAGCATCCCGTCTGATTGACCCACAAAAGCCAAACTCAAGAGCCCAGGGCCAAATCTGGCTCTTTGGAGAGTTCAAATTGGCCCACACGAGGAAGTAAAAACGACAGAGAAAATATGAATCTTTGTGTAAAATGTCAGAAAATTCCGATGCTGATATCTCAGTTTCTTCATATTTCACATTATTTGCAGGGGCTCAATATTTTTTCTGAGTGTATATCAGGGGTGTCAAACTCACGCCCCAGTTTGATCTCAAGTGGCCAGAAAAATATATAAATTTATTCCCTGAAGGAAAAAAAAAAGCACAAATTCAAACAAAATCCAGAATGTTAAGCAATTTGTGAAAATTCCTTGACTTTACAACTAGTTTTCTCAAAATTTCCAATGTAATTGCCTGAATTCTCTGGGATAATTTGGGAGAATTTTTCAGCTTTTTAAAAATAATTGCGATCTAATGTCACTGTAAATAATGCAGTTATGTAACCCCCATCATATTTTACCTACAACATATGTGGTAATTTACAAAAAGTCGGGGGCCTTGAGTTTGACATATGTGGTCTATATCAGGGGTTCACAACTGGTCTCACCCTGGGACTCACATTTTGTCATTTTTTTTTTTAATTCAACCAATCAAATTTAGTTTTTCAAAAATGAAAACGTACATATATAATCTTTTTTTAAAAACATAAATCTATATATTTCCCTGTGCAACATGCATTTCACAGCATGCCTGTCAAAAGAAAAGTTTATTTCAAAATAAAAGGCAAGTCCAACATGAGAGACAGACATTAAGTATTTATTTTTGACCAGCTGTCCGCGACCCACTTTTGGGTCCCGACCCACCAGTTGAGAATCACTGGTCTATATACGGGTCTTAATGACTACAGACCCATCGCTCTGACATCTGTGGTCATGAAGTCCTTTGAACGCCTCATGCTCTCCCACATCAAGGACATCACCGACCCCCACCTGGACCCCCTGCAGTTTGCCTATAGATCCAACAGGTCCGTAGACGATGCTGTAAACCTGGCTCTCCACTTCATCCTCCAGCACCTGGACTCCCCAGGCTCCTACGCCAGGATCCTGTTTGTGGACTTCAGCTCTGCTTTTAATACAATAATCCCAGCTCTCCTTCAGGACAAGCTTTCCCAGCTGAACGTGCCAGACTCCACCTGCAGGTGGATCACAGACTTCCTGTCTGACAGGAAGCAGCACGTGAAGCTGGGAAAAACCATCTCTGCTCCCCGGACCATCAGCACTGGATCTCCTCAGGGCTGTGTTCTTTCTCCTCTGCTCTTCTCCCTGTACACCAACAGCTGCACCTCCTCTCACCAGTCGGTCAAACTCCTGAAGTTTGCAGACGACACGACCATCATCGGTCTCATCGCTGATGGAGACGAGTCTGACTACAGGTGGGAGACAGACTGGCTGGTGTCCTGGTGCAGCCAGAACAACCTGGAGCTCAATGCTTTAAAGACAGTGGAGATGATAGCAGACTTCAGGAAGAACCCAGCCCCCCTCACCCCCCCTCACCCTGGGAGACTCTACAGTGAGCTCTGTGGAGTACTTCTGCTTCCTGGGGACCATCATCACTCAGGACCTCAAGTGGGAGCTGAACATCAGCTCCCTTATCAAAAAAGCTCAGCAGAGGATGTACTTTCTGCGGCAGCTGAAGAAGTTCAGTCTGCCAACAAAGATGATGGTGAACTTCTACAGCTCCATCATCCAGTCCATCCTCTGCTCCTCCATCACCATCTGGTACGCTGCAGCTACGGCCAAGGACAAGGCCAGACTGCAGCGTATCATCCACTCTGCAGAGAAGGTCATCGGCTGCAATCTGCCCTCCCTCCAGGACCTGTACGCCTCCAGGATTTTGAGGCGTGCAGGAAAGATTGTGGCCGACCCCTCCCACCCCGGTCATAAACTGTTTCAATCTCTCCCTTCTGGTAGGAGGTTTCGGTCCATCAGGACCAGAACCTCCAGACACAAAAACAGCTTCTTTCCCTCTGCCACCATCCACATGAACACACCCCAAGTCACCCACTGAACCCCCACCCCCCCCCCCCCCCCCCCCCCCCCCCCCCCCCCCCACCCGATCACCACCTCCACCAGCTTGATACCTGCTGCACTGTATATATATATTTATATTTATCCTATTTATCCTTCATTCTCTATCTATCCTTTATTTATCCCTCATCCTTTATATTTATCATTATTATTATTATTATTGTTGCTGGGTTGTTCTTTGTTGTGTTGTTTTTATTTCTTTTATTTCTTTTTGTTGCTTGTTTTGTGCACCAACCACCAAGTCAAATTCCTTGTACTGTCCTTAAAACTGTACATGGCAAATAAAACATTTCTGATTCTGATTCTATATAATTTGACTGCAGTCACTTTTCCAGAAATCCAAAATATGGACATTTCTTACAAACAATACCAAAAAATTACCCCAAATTACACAAAAATCTGACATAAAATAAAGGGACTTTGAAGAGCAGATCCAGCACCGATATGTTATTTATTGTTGGATAATGTACAGTAGGTGCCTTACACACTGTATATGTTAGTTGTGAAAACTAGGACATAAAAATGTTGAAGTTGCTCTTTTTATCCAACTTAAAACTGTGGCCCACTTGAGATCAAACTGCTCTGTATTTGGCCCCTGAAATAAAATAAGTTTGACACCCCTGTAATAGTTTAACAATTCCTGTAGATGTGCACAGCCTCTTTCACCAGAGTGAATCTTTAAATTCTTGTCTGTTTATTTCACAGATTTAGTTTCATTTTTAGGGAAAAAGGTATTTTTGAGGCTCTACCACAAGAAGAGACGTTTATTAATGTCGCCGTGTGATAAAAGCGCTGCAGAGGAGCAGAGAGGTGGTTTACGCTGAGTTACAGGATGTGCGTTGATGTGACGAGGGCCAACATTGTCAAGGATTTCAGCCTCTTAAATCCTTACAAAATAAAAGCTGTAACTCATATCATGGGCGTGTTGTGTTGCCTCGGCTCATTTATAGACAAAAAGCCTCTTCTCACCAAAGCTCTTATTTCAAAGCATTTCCCCAACCTCCATTATATCAATTACACGCACCCCCGCACTCTAAAATCCAGACTCAATTTTCAGCTCTTGGATTTCAAAAATGCATTATTACAAAGAGCATCCGAGGTGCAATTTAACAACATCTGCTTTGCTGCTGCTGCCTGATGGTCAAATAGGCTCATATAAAAAAAAAATAATAATAATAAATAAAAGTGGAATTAATTTTGAAAAGCAGTTTTTACTCAATTACTGGGATTGTGTGGGATGTCTTTTTTTGTCAGCCTGAATCATAGGTTACAGTGTTCAGCAGCGCGATAAAGGACTCATCATTCCTGTTTCCTGCAATTAGAAAGATTGCAGATAAAGACGTAAGTGTGATGTTTTTGGTCTCGGCTCAGTCACTGTGCCGTCAACATCGAGCTGGGGCTGAAAACTACACCGGCTACTGCTGTGAAGGTACTTTTGGCTAAATGAAGCTTGGAGATCCCCCGCACTAAATGTTTCCTTCTTGGGTATCAAATGCCTCACCAGAGACACCAACTCATGTCATTAGTGTGCCTGGAAGCCGAGGGGAGGTGGGCTTCATGGATTTCAAATGGATCCCTTGCGGTGACAGCAGTAGATGCATCATCAACCTGCAGCTCAGTGGCTGCTGCAGAGACACTTTTACACAACAAATACTGAGAGGAAGTGGAACAGGAAATGAGAAAATCGGTGCTTAATTTTATTTGTGCAGGTATATGATTGACACTGGAAGCCAGGATTCCAAAGAAGGAAGGAATATGCAGAGGAATGTGAGGAGAGAAACTCAGTCAGTGTACGGCAGGGGCGTCAAACTCATATTAGTTCAATTTTCCTTGTATAAATAATATGTCAAGTATGTAAGGTATGTATGTAAGAATGAAAAAACTTCTCTGCATCTGTCTATGACAGGGGTTCTCGGGGGGGGGGGGGGGGGGGGGGAATCGCCAGATGCCTTAAAAAAATAGAATATTTTCTGGGGCAGTGTTTAGCTCAGTGGGTTGAGCGCCCGCCCCATGTACAGAGGCTATAGTTCCTCACCTGCAGCGGGTCCAGGTTCGATTCCCGGCCTGGGACCCTTTCCTGCGTGTCATTCCCTGCTCTCTCTGACCCCCTTTCCTGTCAAGCAACTGTCATATAAAGGCCACTAGAGCCAAAAAAATCCTTTAAAAAAAAAAAAATAAATAAAAAAAATAGAATATTTTCTGAACAATTTGAGCCCATTTTTCTGAAACTACACCAAACTTGCCATTTAACCAATTTTTGATCACTTTTTCTTGCCATGTTTTTTCTCCTTTTAATAGATTTTTGCTACATTACTTCAATTTCCGCCACTTCTCCATCAAATTTCAATGCCTTTGCTACACATTTTTTCCACTTTCAAGACATTTTTCAGAATCAGAATTACTATTGACCAAGTAATGTATGTTATACACACGAGGAATTTGACTTGGTGAACTGTGCTCTCTCTAATAGTGTAAACATTAAATAATAACAATCAACTAGAAAAAATAAATAAATAAATATAAACAGTATTTAGACTAATAATGCAGAACTAAATAATATAACAAGACAATAAAAATAAAAATAAAAATAAAAATAAAAATAAAAATAAAAATAAAAATAAAAATAAAAATAAAAATAAAAATACAATATAGCAATAAGATAATAGTGCAGTAGTGCATTGATGAGTAGTGCAGGTGAGCATTTAAATTAAATTTTTAGCACTTATAAACCATTTTTACACCTAATGTTGTATATGTTGACTCATTATTGTCACTATTAATCTCTTTTCACCATAATTCATGCTTTTAATTATTTATTTTATTTATTTTTTAACTAATTTAACCACATTCACGATTTGTCATGCCCATTATTTGCCAGTTTAAACTAATTGTTCAAATATTGACATTATTACATTTTAGCTCCGTTTATGAACTACAGTATAAACCTGCCATGCCAAATATGCAATGTGTGTAACAACACAATAGGTAGAAACCTCAACCTGAACCAAAGAAAGTGGGTGGGTGTTGATCAGAAATGGCACGACTAACAACATATGGATTATGTTCAATGAAACGGAAAAAAAAAGAAGATAATCACAAAAAATAATAATTCACTCGGTTGGGTTGTAGAAGTGCAACAAATTACTTCTTTTAAAACGTACATAAGTAGAAGTAAAATTACTGATTTAGAAATATACCATACTCAAACACGTAAGCCACTCAGTTACTGTACTGTAAGTGTAATCTATTACTTTCACCTCTGGTTGTCAGGGATGATCTTTGTAAAGAGCTGCAACATTAAAAACCCTAATTGTGACATTTAACCCTACAGCAGCCTTGTGTCACCTTGAATGAACGTCTAGAGGGACGCTAAGACTCAGCCTTCATCACCTGATCTCCCTGCTCTCAAAAACACAATCCGATCAATAACACAATGTCCCACTAATCCTATTGGCTCATGTTCATATTGCTGCCAACCGAAATCCAGATGTGACTCGCTAGTTTAGCAAATTTCCACATCACTGTAAATCTTATTGGACATTTGTTTGGCTAAGCTGTAAGTGTGTGTGTGTGTGTGTGTGTGTGTGTGTGTGATTGGAAGATTCAACTGGGAGTTTTTTCTTCCCATTGTCACTAAATGCATGTTCATGTGGATCTCGTTGGGTTCTTTCTTTCTTACTATTCATTTTATATTGTTAAGCACATTGAGGTGACTTTGTCGTATATATGCACTATATAAATAAAGTTGAATTAAATTGAATTGAACTGGAGTTTTCGTCACTTCTCATTTTAATCCAACACCTTGGAGTTTTAAATAATTGACTGTATGCAGAGCGTCAACGCAATGAGTCATGCGCTTGTTATGAAGTGAGATGTGGAGGAAAGATGCCCGTCAAAGTGAGAGATGGATGTATTTATGCATCAGGCCTATAAATAATATATAAATCAATCAGCCATTATATTATGAACACCTGCCCTATATTAGCAGGCTTCCGTTATACAAGCTCTAATCATATAACCTACTCTTTTGGCCAACGTTGTGGAGAATATGCTCACTTTGCTGCCCAATGTTTTCCACCTATCTACTTGATTTTTCAGCTCTAACTTCTCAGTGTACTTGTTATTTAGAGACAGTCTGTCAGGCTGAAACAGCAAACTAATGTGTCCTTGCAGTGAAAAACTCTCCTTCTATTGTCTGAGTCTAAAAACCTGAAGGTAAAGATGCTGTGAGACGTAATATGTGGAGGCTCCAACTTTTTTCAGGAAATGTACTTTGATTTATTTGACATGTTTCGAACTGTCCAATTGGCCACACCCAGAAAGAACTCATTAGGACACATTAGAGCGATTAGCAGACGACTCTGTGGAAGACTGACAGTTTGCGGTCAAAACATGTCAGCAGATCAAAGTACATTTCCTGAAAAAAGTTGTCTGAATAAATGAAACCTTGACATATTTGAAAAAAGAAGACAGACGGAACATTCTGGAATGATGCTGTAAGATGTACAAAAGAAAATGGCACTTTTTGGACTTTGATTTAATCAATCCTGCATAGTTATTCATTGTGAAAATGCTGCCAGTAGCACCAGCTTTGAATGGTTTCCAACAAGTGCCTGCATGTTGGAGAAATGTTCACTCTTCATTAGAGTTGTGGGAGATCCTTTGTGTGTAATAGGTTGGTGGGGGTAGTATAAAACCAATACTACACACTTAGATTCACCCAAAATACTACAGAACCGATTGGCTGGAGAGTCAGTGTGCATCTAAAGAACATGTAATTGTGTAAATGACCAAATAATTTAATTGTAGATATTTCTGTCAGTCTAAATCATATTTTGTTTTTCCCTCCTTGCTCTCAGAGGAGACGGATGCTTTTTCCTTTGCTCCCTCCTTTTCTTCCTGCTTGCTGCTCTTTGTCTTGTTTTTGTCTTGTCCTAATCTAATAGGAGCCTCTATCTGCATCCCGATCCTAAATCCAAATCATGGAATTGATCAGCTGGTCTCTCAACGCAATTGATCAAATTTCTCAACAAGGAGGACAGGCAATGGGAGAGCCCGTATGTCCTGAGGATGTGACAGACGTCCACCAGACTGAAATTATGACAACAGGTCTTCTGGTGATTGGAACTGGCATTTTCCTGATTAATCACAAAATTCGGACTACGATGGCAGCATCATTGGAAAGCCTCTAGTCATCGACGAAAGGGACTCTCAGAACTCTCAGATGGAATCCACTGTGAACTTTTAAGGAGGAGTGGAGAGTTCGTGTCAACGGAAATGGCCACAATATTGGATATGAATGACCAGGAACAACAGGGCTGATAGTTAATGTTGTGACTAGTCCGTCTGAAAACAACTTCTCTTCATTCATTCGGCCCCCTGAGATGAACAGCCTGTTGTCAAGTCCATGGATGGTATGTTGATTCGACGCTCTGACTTTTCCCTCACTTTCCCATGAACACCTGGGATCTTTGTCTCGGCTAACAAACTCTCGAGGTCATCTCTATGGCAACACCGTCCCACGTCATCGGCATGGAGACTAACTGTGAGAGACTGCTGCAGAGTCTCAGAAAACAGGCATACGCTCACATGATCACTCCTCCACACTTTCACACACAACCTGTTTTTTTTTCACCGTCCCCTCCGGCCGGAGACGAGGCCTCAAGGGCAGCGCCACCCTGTGGCTGACCTGTGAACTACCCATCCTAAAGACCCATCGCTCTGGTGCTAACGTGCTGTTGTATTGAATTGAATGTTGTGTTTGTTAGTTTTTGTCGCAATGTTTGCTGAGGAGTTTGTTTACAATCCCAAACTCCGCCCCTCTCTACAAGGGTTTGGTTTTGTCCTTTTTCACCTCTTCTTCTTACCCATTCTTCCATATTTCTCATCTAAGAAGCAGAGCGCTGTCCTGCTGCTGGCTGCTCCACAGTTCTCCCGTTCCTGTCCCCCCATGTTATATGTGATTGCCTTTTCATGTTTCTTGGTCGGGATATAACTGAAAATTAATTTCCCCTCTGGGATTAATAAAGTATAATCAATATATATATATATATATATATATATATATATATTTCCCTTTATATGATATGGACATCACAATTACATTAGTTACCCCAGATGTATTGTTTTGAGTGTGTTGGCAGATGTGCTAATTTATGACACCTGTCCACAGGAGGCTTTTAATTTTTTTTAAAAGTAACAGAAATAATAAGAAAGTAAGGAGTAAACATGCACTGCACAAAACATTCCAAAACGAAAAGCAATATTCATATTTAAATAGGCCAGAGGCAACACGGGCCAGCAAGAAACCTGGTAAAACCATTACCAAAATTTTTGTGACTGTTTTCTGCTTTTGGTGCACGTACACCAATGAGGTTTTCCCCTAGTTTAATACTCTCCTCCCCAATAGGGAAGTCAGTTTAAAACCTGCTTTTACCCCTCACCTCTCCTCCCACGCCCATGGTGACCCACAGTTCTCTCGTTCTTTTCCTTCCATGTTACATGTGATTGCCTTTTCATGTTTCTTTGATGTAACTGAAATGTTTGTACAGCACTTTGTGATCCTTATCTGTGAAAAGCGCTTTATGAATAACATTTACTTACTTACTCACTTACTTACTTACTTAATTGGTATTTAAGGACGTGACTGATGCAGATGGAGATTAGCTGAGGTAGATAGTGGTTTGAGATGGAGCCACATTCATAAAAGTGGATGTAAAGGGAGCTTCAGAGGCTGAGAGTGAAGAGCAGGAGCGAGCGGCGAGGGCAGCAAAGCAATATCAATAATGTAAAGATATTTCATCAGTGTTTTCTCTTCGGGTGGTGCCGAGTGCTGCGTCACTAGGACAACCAACGACCAGCAGAAATCCTCCAAAGGCCATGAAGTCATTACAGCTGCAGACTTGTTTGCGGAGTCTTTGTCGAGTCAATTCTCGTTGCAGCTCGATATTGGGAGCAAACTAAGCCTTGCCTTTACCTTCCTGTGTCTAAAAACGAAGGCACTGTAGCTTCAGGACAAAAGGTAAGACTGAGCAACGTGCACGCTGAGCAGAGACGCGTGTCCTTCTATCACTAACCTCGCCTGCAGCTGTGTGATATAAAAAAATATGTTTCACTGCAACAAAAAAAAAACTGCCACCGCGTTCCCATTTTTACCAAATCCAATTTTCTCTTCTCCAATTGCTTCGTTGATCAAAGTATGATCATCTGGCGTTCCAGTGCCCTGGTTGATGGGATACATTGGCTGAATATAATTATACTTGATATGCTCAAAATATGAGCAATTTTTTCATTTCACTTGTTCCAATCTTGGTATATTGCTTTAATAACATCATACAGCATTGCAATATGTGCAGTAAATGACATGATTTAGAATGAAGTGTGTATTTATCGTTTTATGTAAAGTATATAGAAATCTATTAAAACAACGCCTGAAGCTTGACATGGTTCCATTTTTTTGTCGTACATGTGGATTTTTTTGTCCTGTTGTTGCTTTACACATGCCTTGTGGATAGTGGAGTGATGTTTGATTATGCTGGTATAGCGTCATGGATCTAAATCTACATCTTTAATCTTTAAAGCAGCAGTAGATGATGATTTTTGAACAGATAAAGACATAATGTAGGCCTCATAAATCAATAAATCATAGAAAATTTACTCAGAAACAGGTGTAGAAGGTGAATTTGCTGCTCGAAAGTTTGTTTTGATGACAAATGGTCGTGTAACTTGAACTTCGCAAACGTTTCGCACATTGCATTGTGGGATTTGGATTCTTGTAGAAGAATGCACGGACTGCTCCGAAGCTGAAAGGTTTCTTTACCTGATACAAAATTATCAACTCCAAAAGATGGGATTCAGTTTTAATTTTGTCAGTTAAAATAATGACTATAGCTGTGTTTCTATTACCCTTGGAAATGGCCAAAATCAAAACAGTGCAATAAAAATTGGTAATGGAAATACCTGCATTTTGAAAAAGCAATCAAATATCGCAAAAAAGTTTTTTACTGTTTCATGAGAAAGTATTTCAGGCGTTTCTATATTGAAATGTGCAGCAAAAGCGCTATGGAAACACTTTTCCCGCATTCTGTGACGTACCGGGTCACATGACCGCTGCTCTCCGAGTAAACATAGCACGAGTGCCGAAGAATTGTTAATAACTTAATGACAGGCTCTTTTACCTCCCAACTGTGGAAAAAAATAGATTTTAGTGCTTTCCTTGTTGTAAAAGAAAAAGTATCAACCTTTTCTCAGAGGATGAAAAACCTGGAACCATTAGACCTTTAATTAACATTTTATGAACAAAAAAGCCAAACCACCAGCACTCAGAGAGTGACACCAAGCACCAGAATCTATAATAATCTGTATCCCCTCCAATATTTAATGAAATCTACCATGATGGAAGGTCTATCTTTGGTAAAAAATTTTAGTTTAAAAAAAAATCGGTTTTTGACGTAATCCTGCTAACAGACAAATAAATAAATGCCAGTGAAAACATGGCCTACTAGGCAGAGACAAAAACAAACTGGCCACAAAACAAGATCGATTTACATCAGCGATCGATCTGTAAAAATCTTCTTCAAGTTTAAATAATTAGAGACTGTATTCAGGGGGTGACAGTGACACATACATGTGTGAGTGCACATGATACTAATGGGATGAGAACATGCAAACTCTACTCAGAAAAAACTGAATTAAAGCCATCACTTTCTAACTCGCTGTACAACATTCTCGTTTGTAAGCCACACCCAATTTGAATGTGTTTAATTAATACCAGCAACAGTAATGATAGTCTGCAGAAAAAGAATGATCCTTAACTGTAATGTCTTTTTTCTGTCTTCTTAAGAAAAACCTTTAACATTTCCAACAGGACAGGATTACTCAGACAACTCCTGTCTGCACAGACTGACTGAATAGTCCTGAATATGTGACATTAAATACTTAATGTGGTTGTAGCTTCGCTTCATCACAACGTCTCCCAGGGATCGCAGAGGATCTCGCAAACCATTATCGTCAATCACACACACTTTGTCTTGGGATGGCCCACAGTGTGAGAAGGATTTGTTCTTATCCACATTCTCTCAACACTTTTTCACTAAATCCTGATACTTTTTCAGACAGACTGTGGTGATGAAATACAGTACGTATGTCCTGTCCTCGCTGAGCACTGTAGCTTTTTCACAGTAACTCTGCTATACAGGTAGCTAAACACTCTCTCATCCGTCCACAAAGAAACGCTCCACTTGGTTCTTTAGCAGGTTTTAATGAGATACGTGTAAAACTGCAACACAGAAAATGCAGCAAAATGTATGCTAAGTAAGCACAAAATCATTATCTTAGCATATATCTTTCAAATAAACATTACAGCATTACTTTTAAGTAAAGAACATAAGATTATTACTCACAGACGATGCCTTTCTGCTCCTCATTCAAAGAAAAGACAACACACATGGAGCTTCTGCTGAACACGTTTTTAGACTGCACTTCCTGGTAAACAAGCTGTAGTAATAACCTCCGCCACTAGGCGTCCTCAGTGGGATAACTCCAAAAGTATATTAAAACATTTGCCACTAGATGGCCTCAGTAGATAACATAAACTAAACACACTGGTTCCATTACACTCCCCGCCTGACGTCTTTAAGAGATGTCACCATATCAGTAGATAGTAGAAGAATGAGATCTGAGATCGGTCGACTGAATGTCTTCCCAACTTGATGACGCACAACTTTCACGTCCACTTTCCTTATCAGTCCATCCTTGCTGGGATAGGTCTTCTCGACGAGACCCATGGGCCACTCGTTGCGCTTGGCATTTGAGTCCTTCAGGAGAACAACATCTCCTACTTTGATGTTCGGTTTCTTCACAAGCCACTTCTGACGGCCTTGTAAGGTGCTGAGATATTCTTTACGCCATCTCAACCAAAACGCGTCTGCCAATAGCTGAACTCTCTTCCATTGGCTTTTGAAAGTGTCCTTCTCTGAGACGGTGTCTGGAACTGGAGGAGGTGCTCCTGCTTTCTGTGTCAGAAGCATAGCTGGAGTTAGGACCAGGGGAGCTTCTGGATCAGTCGAAACCGGAACCAAGGGCCTGGCATTTACTATGGCTGTGACTTCTGCCATAAAAGTCACTAAGACTTCGTGAGTGAGTTGGGGATGCTTGACTTCTAGAAGTAAAGCGTCCAAGATACGGCGGGAAACCCCAATCATACGTTCCCATGTCCCACCCATGTGTGATGCGTGGGGCGGGTTAAACTCCCATGTACATCTCTGTTCAGTTAGATAGTTTCTGACTGTTGGGTCAACATCCTGCGGTAAAAGATTCAGCTCATTGCACGCGCCGATAAAGTTGGTCCCTCTGTCAGATCGGAGTTGTTTTGCAGGTCCACGGATAGAAAAGAATCTGCGCAGAGCATTGATGAAGCTTGAAGCACTCATTGTTTCCAGTACTTCAATGTGAATGGCCCTGGTGGACGTACACGTGAACAACACTGCCCACCTCTTGTTATTGATTTGTCCTCCTCTTGTACGTCTTGTTACAATCTCCCATGGCCCAAAGACATCTAACCCCACATATGAGAATGGTGGGTCCATTTTGAGCCTTTCTTCAGGGAGGTCGGACATGAGCAGCTGTTCAGACAGTCCACGAAGCTTTCTGCAACAAACACACTTATGAATTACAGTACTTATTAGTCGTTTACCTCCAACCAACCACAGGCCACTACTGCGTATGGCTCCTTCTGTCAGATGTCGTCCTTGGTGTTTCACCCTTTCGTGGTGATAGCGCACCAGCAGAGTGGCGATGTGGTGTTTGTTTGGGATTATGACAGGATTTGCCTCGTTCTTTTGAAGCAGGGAATGCCGTAAACGTCCTCCTACTCTCAGAAGGCCTTCATTGTCGATGAACGGACTGAGTTTTAGAATTGGACTGTTCTTTAGAAGATTATGGTCCTTCTTGATAGCTGAAAGTTCTTGTGAATAACACACCTGTTGTACTGTGCGAATGATCAAGCGCTCCGCTTTGTCCATTTCTGACAGAGGAACGGTACTGCAGTAATGCCAACCAGTACAAGTGTCACTGTTCTTGTGAGTGAAGCTATGAGTGATGTGAATGAGTCTGGCAATTGCTTTCACGAGGGGTTCCCAATTGGAAAAACGTTCGAAGCGGCTTGAAAACGGCACAGGATTTGAGGTACCGGATAGCACACTGGTGGCGTTCACTCGGATCTCTGTGTCATCATCTGGATTAACAAGCACGTATTGTTCATCTGGACTGAGTTTTGTTGTGCCGTGATCAGTGAGGAATCTTGGTCCAGTAAGCCAGAGTGTGTTGACTAGCTCGCCTGCAGCGACTGATCTTGAGCCACAATCTGCTGGATTGAGTTCTGTGGGCACGAATCTCCACTGCTCAGGTTGGGATACCTGTCTGATGCGCTGCACTCTGTTACTGACAAAGACATAAAATCTTCTTCTCTCATTATAAATGTAGCCTAAAACTACCTTGCTATCAGTGAAATACCTGACGGCGTCTAACTTCAGGTCGATTTCATGAATGACCGTTTCAGCAACTTCAACTGCCAGAACAGCTGCACAGAGCTCTAATCTTGGGACGGTTAGTTCAGGCTGCGGGGCGAGTTTTGCTTTGCCCAGGATGAACCCAACTTCATGATGCCCATCGTCATGGGTGACTCTCAAATATGCAACAGCTGAAACTGCATGGACAGATGCATCAGAGAAAACACAAAGCTCTGTACTCTTTGCTTGGCTTACTTGGAATGAGGCATATTTTCTTGGAACATGCAGGTCTTTAAGAACAGAAAGCGACTCTTGCCATCTTCTCCATTCCTCATGTTTAGCCTGAGACAGGGGTGCATCCCATTCGACATTGTCGCATGTAATGTCTCTGAGGATCATTCTTCCTTTGATTGTGATTGGTGCTAGGAAGCCTAAGGGATCAAACAAGCTATTCACTGTGGACAGCACACCTCGTCTTGTGAATGGTTTGGTGTTCTCAGGAACCTTGAATGTGAAGGTATCTGTCATAATATTCCAGATGACCCCGAGACTGCGCTGTACAGGAAGGTCATCCACAAACAGGTCCAAGTCTTTGATACCCTTGGCTCTGTCTTCAGTGGGGAAGTGGTTGATAACGTCCACATTGTTTGATGCTATCTTGTGTAGCCGCAGATTGGAAATGGCTAATGTCTCTTGAAGCTGTTTCACTGCTTTGGTAGCTTCTGTTTCAGATGTGAATGACAGCAATGCATCGTCCATGTAAAAATGTCTTTCCACTAATTCTGTGGTCTTGCTGCCATAGTCTCCCTCCATTTTCTCTGCTGCTCTCCTGAGTCCGTAAATGGCAATAGCAGGCGATGGGCTGTTTCCAAATATGTGGACTCTCATGCGGTATTCGACCACCTCATTGTCTGGCTGATTGTCACGGTACCACAAAAACCGGAGCATGTCTCTGCAATTTTCTTGGACCACAAAGCAGTGGAACATCTGCTCTATGTCCGCTAGAACCCCGATGGGTCCTGTTCTGAATCTCATCAGAACCCCAAGAAGGCTGTTGTTTAAGTCTGGACCCTGGAGCAGAACGTCGTTAAGAGAAACACCACTGTATTGTGCGGATGAATCAAACACGACACGTATTTGGGTGGGTTTTTGTGGATGGTAAACTCCAAAGGTGGGCAAGTACCATCTTTCCTTTCCTTTTTTGAGAGGAGGAGCAAGCTCAGCATGATGATTATCAAACAACCTTTGCATGAACTCGAAGAAGTGCTTTTTCATCTCAGGTTTTTTCTGAAGGTTCCGCTCCAGTGATGCAAAACGTTTCTCCGCAAATTCTCTGTTATTAGGGAGCTTTCGACGAGGATGCCGGAATGGTAAGGGTGCAACCCAGCTATTTGAATCATCCTGGAAAAAGCTTTTCTCCATTATTTCCAAGAAGCGCTTGTCTTCAATAGAGGGTGCTAGCTGGTGATCGTGGATTGTTTTTGTAAAGACTGAGGAAGTGTCTTCTTTTTCTCCATACAAGTCTCTTACTTTGATTTTGTTCTCGCACTCCAAAAATGTAGTGGGTCTCCCATTGTCAGATACACATGTTTTCATGTTGCTCACTGTTGGTGGTCTATGCATGCCATTGACACAGACATCACCGACTATCACCCACCCGAGATCCAGTTTTTGTGCAAATGGTTCATTGTTGAATCCATTTATTTGATTCCGTACTTTGTGTACTCTCAATAGATCTCTTCCAATCAGAATGAGGATCTCAGCATTTGGATCAAGAGGAGAGATTTCCGAAGCTATTTTCTTCAGATGCTTGTGGTGATGAGCTACTTCTGGTGTCGGGATTTCTTTCCTGTTGTTGGGGAGATCGTCACATTCGATCAAAGTAGGGAGCTGGAGACACGTTTCTTTGTCCACTGACTCTATGACATAACCATAGGCTCTTCTTCCAGACGCCCGCATTGAACCCATACATGTTGTGATGTTGTACGGAGCTTCAGTGCCGTGAATGCCAAACATGTCGAAGAACTCACTCCTGGCCAGGGAGAGGTTGCTCTGGTCATCTAAAACGGCATACATCCTCTTACTTTTGTTGTGTTGGCCAGAGGGATACACATTAACCAGAATAATCTTGGAGCATGATTTGCTACTTCCTTTTACACCACAGACTTTAGTGCAATTAGAAGTGATCTCGTTTTTAGTTTCTTCCTCCCCGCCGTCATCTTTGCACGGTGGAGGCTGACTCGAGGTTTGACCGTAATGCATGGCACTAACATGTCTTTCACTCCCGCATTCCAAACATGTGATTGAAGCTTGACAATTTTTTGCCATATGATTAGCTGAGGCACAGCAGCGGTAGCAAATCATGTGTTCTTTGAGAAGTTTCTTTCGTTCATCAAGAGTCATTTTAACAAATCCTCTGCACTTACTCAGGGGGTGAGGTTTGTTATGGATAGGGCATTGTTTTTCCGGATTAATGGGACTTTTCTCTTTTGGTTTGGAAAATATGTTTGTTTGAGCTTGTTCAACATTTGTTTTATTGACAGCAACAGGGTGTCTAACTCGCTCATATCGTTCTTTCCGCTGGGGAGGACTGGTGGTTGAAACAAATTTGAAACTCGGATCATTCCTTACTTCAGCTTCAGTGCAAATGAATTGTTTAAAGAAGGAGAATGGTGGAAAATGCACATTATAGTCTCTTTTGTACTTGGAGCCTTGTGACATCCAGCGTTCCTGAAGTGGATATGGGAGCTTCTCTACAATTGGTTGCACACCTCTAGCTGTGTCCAAATAGGCTAAACCACACAACGTGCCATTTTGTTTAGCAATTTCGAGCTCTTGGAGAAGGTCCGCTAATTCCTGAAGCTTTTGGCTGTCTCTGGACTGGATTTTTGGAAAGGCTTCAATTCTGGAGAAGAGAGCATTCTCAATTGCCTCTGGAGAGCCGTACATTTTATCAAGTCTTAACCATATTGCTTTTAGTCCATTCATTGGCTGATCAAAGTTGACTGCTCTTATTCTAGCTGCATGCTCACTTGACTCTTTACCAAGCCATTTTACCATCAGATCGATTTCTTCACTAGGTGTCAGCCCTAGTGGCTCTATGGCGCTAATGAATGAAGCTCTCCATGCTTGATAATGTTCAGGAGTGTCATCAAATGTCGTCATGCCAGATGTTATAACTTGATTCCGTGCTAAATATCTTGCAAGGTCAAATGTGTGGTTCCCTGGGATGACAGGGTTAGGGAAAGCTGTTTGAATCTGAGGCACATTCCTGCTGTACATTACTTCCTCTTTCATAGGGTTTGAGCTGAAGATAGGAGGTTGTGTAACACTCTCTCCTGTCCTGTTCGGTGAATGCATAGGAAGAGGTGCAAATTCGTCTGTTACAGAGTATTGTTGTATGTAGTTAGGGGCAGGCTCAGCAGCATAGGGGCGTTGGGCTGTCTTTTCATCCCTGTACATGTACTGACTGACATTAGATGACTGCTTTTCAACATAGTCCTCTGTCCTTTTCAGCGTTTCCAAATGTGTAGGGTTATGATCTGATGTCTCACTGTATTTTCCTCCTTCTATGTCTGCAGCAGCTGCCTCTAATACTTGTGCTTCTATATTGGCAACTTTAACTTCCCTTTGTAGACTGAGTGCACGTAATGAAGCTTCAAGTCTTGCTTTCTCAATCTGGATGTTATTCTCTTTTTCGAGAAACTCTAATTTAGCTTTAGCTGCTTCGGCCTTAGCTCTAGCTTTAGCTGCGGCCACACTGACTGTAGAGCACACGGATGAGCCTGCGGATGTGTGTGAGGCTTTGGAGCGAGTGTATACTAAACTCGGCCAAGTGCTGTCTTTCTTTGGCTCTCGTTGCTGTGTGTTACCTGCATCTTGTTCATTTTCTAGGTTGTCCATGGTTCACAAGTTGTTTCTTTTCCTTGTATCTTCTGCATGAGACGTCTTTTTACTGTCCTGTCCTCGCTGAGCACTGTAGCTTTTTCACAGTAACTCTGCTATACAGGTAGCTAAACACTCTCTCATCCGTCCACAAAGAAACGCTCCACTTGGTTCTTTAGCAGGTTTTAATGAGATACGTGTAAAACTGCAACACAGAAAATGCAGCAAAATGTATGCTAAGTAAGCACAAAATCATTATCTTAGCATATATCTTTCAAATAAACATTACAGCATTACTTTTAAGTAAAGAACATAAGATTATTACTCACAGACGATGCCTTTCTGCTCCTCATTCAAAGAAAAGACAACACACATGGAGCTTCTGCTGAACACGTTTTTAGACTGCACTTCCTGGTAAACAAGCTGTAGTAATAACCTCCGCCACTAGGCGTCCTCAGTGGGATAACTCCAAAAGTATATTAAAACATTTGCCACTAGATGGCCTCAGTAGATAACATAAACTAAACACACTGGTTCCATTACAACGTATAATGCCTGGAATATGTAGAACTAAACATAATGGTGTTGATACAATTTGATGGTAACAATACGCTGTCATTGGCAATCTGCCATTAGCGTGATTAAGGTGTTATGAAGGACGTCATTAAGTGTCTATTACTAAATTATGACATCTTTGGAGCTGCAGTATGTTGGCATTTTTTAGGTTAGGTGGAGGGATCTAGTGGAGTTTGGTAGGGTTAGAGTTAACGTTAGGGTAACGAACAACACTTAAAGCTGCAGTATGTACGTTTTTTTTTTGGCAACATTTGGTCAAAAATCCATAATCATCTGTGAGCATATTGTAATCCAAAGTGATCTGAGTGGACAGTGAATCTCATCTCCTTCTCCTGACCCTGTAAAATGAAGTCTATAAATCCAGGAGCGTGACGCTGGATGTCAGCCAATCAGAGATCATTCTACAAAGATGTGTGCTCCATGAGCTGTTTTGGGCGCTACCATTGGCTGCTCGAGTGAAGTCAGGCGTGTTCACATACCATTAACAGTAAAAGTGTAATGGGACATTCCAGCTGAAGTCCCCAACACAGCATTAGAAACAACAGTTACACAGCAAATCAAGCGGAAAAAGGCAGACCGAGGTGGAGAAGCAACAGAATAAAGTCGCAAACACTAAGGAGGAACGGACCACTTTGCGTCCTCGCGGACTTGTGTGACTGCGCAGGGTCCGCCGCACATACTGGCTTCAGAGGGAGAGTGATAACAGATGGGATAAATCGCATGTAAACCTAAGAGAAGCTTATTGAAGGTGAATTAATTTTACAGTCTGGATGCGGAGTGGTGGTTGTCAGTCTGCTCTGAGTGGCTGAGATCACAGCCGCCTGTGAGAGCTTGTGGAGGGGACGAGTCAACGGCAGCAGCCGCAGCATCGGGCAGTAACAACAGTGATATTCATGTCAGAGTCTCTAAAACACCAGAAAAATCTCCAATAACTTAAGATAGTAGCTAAGATCTTTCACAAAACATACCGGTAAGGGAGGCTAAGTTTCAGTTTCGGTTTCAAAACGGAGAGATGATTCTACAAACTGTAGCTTTAATGATAGCTTTCATGACACGTCATTCATGGTAATGACAGGTGTCATGTCATAGTAATGATGGCGTAGTGTCAGTTTTATGTATAAAACTTCAAGTAAAGTCTTACCAACTTTTTCACTTCCGATTCAATACAGATATTGCCGTTTTGCATATTGGCCGATACTAATCCGATATGATATCAGCGCAAATCGTAGATACTTTTATTACTTATTTTGTAGTGAAAGGTTTTTTCATTTTTTTGGGGGGGTGCTTGTTCCTTATTATCTATGTGCCTACAAATGTGTTTTACAACTTTGACATTTTCGATTATAATCATAGAAGTCATGCTACAACATTCCCGTGAAGTCCTGTAATCTGTTGAGAATTCATCCATCATCATGAAAAGCTAAACATCGCCGCCACTAGTGGACTCACTCACCAATCAGTCACGGAAGAAAGAGAAAGTTTGAGCCACCAGCTGAAGGGCGTCGCTCCACCAGAGCGCTGACATTCTCCCATGTACTGAAGTCAATAGAGAACTGAACGAGAGAAAACACGAAACTGGATTCATTGCCTTGATTGAAAGTTGGTGGGACTGCAGGAAGTGAGGTGATTCAGTGATGATTGCAGCAAATGTTGGCTGATGGAGCGACGCTTTACATTTTCTACGCTGAGGCGTAAATTCAATAAAAAAATAGCCTGACCTTTTAGACGTAAACGCAGCTGTCGCCGATCGTTGTTGCTTATTTGCCTGCCGCTCTGCCTTCAGTCCACAGGGTTTCATTGGGGCAGGCGTCAAGGGGAAAAATAGAAATCCTATTGGAGTAATGTCATGCTTAATAGTTCTACTATGATCTTTTATTGATGCAGTGAACTCTGCACATTTTTAGTGTAAAGCAATGTCTCAGAGGCTGGTTTTCCTTTTTTCTTTTAGGAATAATTCACTATCTCGGTGCCAGCAGTCACCTTAGTGCCATATTTCACAAACAGCTCACATACACATGAGGCTCTTGTGCTGTCCAAACAAACGATACCAGCAATGGATTGGACACAAACAACAACTTCCTGTTTGTCGCGCATACAAATGATGATGGTGACGGCTTCATCCCAGCTCCACTCAAACAGGAGTCATCTGTTGCCATGTGGTTTCTTGCCCGAGACTTTGCTGGTAATAGATTTGTGCCTCAGCTCTGGGATCGGAAAAATGTAAGCAATTAAATTTCTAATTTCAGAGGGGTAATAAGGTCAGGACTGTCTGACTTAATTATCAGAGGCTGTTATTAAAACCAGTCAGATGAGGACCTGATTCCCTATCGGAGCTGTAGGGCTTCACTAGAGTGCACTTTGTTCTTTATTGAGATTAAAAGGGAAATTATTCACAAAATGGATTTTGGTTTTGTTTTCTTCTAATCCAGGAGGACAAAGATTGCGCGTTAATTTGGCCTGCAAATGTATTTGATTTATTTATTGAACTACGATCTTACACGATAACAACGTTTCTGTTTTAGAATTAAAAATAATAATAATTGAATTATACTCGTAACTTTGTAATTTAACACCAACCTTATCGATCACAAGGCAACAAACACAATTTCCCAGATTTCACACTTTGCACTCTTTTATTTTACAAGTTATTTTAGTGTTCTCATTGTTTCATAGTGTGTTCTGTATGTTTGAATCCATTGTAAGGTGCACAAAAAAAAAAAAAGAAAAACTTACTTTAAAATAAAATATACTGATTTTAGAAACTTCATTCATACTTTCCAAACTCTATAAGGAACAGGATTATCTAGAGAGAACATGTAAATAATCTATCGTATCTCTAACACTTCTCAAGTCAAGTCACTACAGTCTTGAACTTTAATTTACAAGTCTTAGCAAGTCATGAGTACATAATGTACTATTTTATAAAGCAAATTTATTCAACTGATACAAACACTCACTTGAACAAAATACATATTTGTCAAATAATAGTGATATAATCTGACATAATGCTTTTATAAACAAATTAATCCAGCATCTTTTTGGTTTTTAAAATTTCCACATTTCCTCTGTTAACCAAACAAACCATAACTATACTGGGAGGTAGAATGAGGTATAATTGTTCTAAATCAATTATTAATCATGGTATAATATCACTCTTGGAATCATTTTTTCCTGCTAGTGCGCACACGTCTCAGCCCAGCTTGATGTTTTCAGCTGCTTCCTGATTGGCTGTCAGTTTATTTACAGGTGGACCTGTCAATCAGTGCCATCCCACAGGGGTTTGAGCAGACGTATTGATCATTAAAGCTGATATCCAGACTTTCTGAGAAATCTATGTTTATGTATGATTTTTTTGAAATGCAAAAAAATACCTAACTGGTCTTTTACTATGGTCTACTGTCGGTGGTCATTCATATACATTAATGTATATAAGTCCCGCCTTCATCCTATAAACCCCTATACAATTGGAAACGATCGCCGAGCGCACCCAGCCAATAGGCTTCGACTTCCTGTCTATGAAACGGTCAATCAAAGTGAATGTGGAACTGTGCACAGCGTCACAACAGCAAACAGGTAAATATGACTTTGTATCTTACCTGACCCATAGACCTATATCAATGCGACTCGATGCAACCTTGTTATGTTCCGCGACGCGTGTGCAGAAAAGAAGAGGCGTGGCTTCTAGTAGATTGGGAAAGGCAGTGGAAGGAAGTGACGCTGTTTAGGGTGGAGCATGGAGGCATGGAGACGTTTCTCAGAAACTCCGCATATCAGCTTTCATAATCATCAAATTTTAGAAAATCTCTTGTCATGGAAGGGTAGGAAGTCAAGTCTTCCTGAGTCAACAGACTCAAGTCTGAGTTAAGTGACGAGTCATTTGTTTTCAAGTCTAAGTCGAGTTACAAGTCCTTCGTGATTTTGTCAAGTCGAGGCGAAAGTCATCAAATTTGTGACTTGAGTCCACACCTCTAGCAGACAATCACTCTCCAAATTTAAAAATGTATTAAAACTCCACAGAATGTGATGAGCCCCTCAGCTCATTGTTTTTTTTTTTTTTTTAGAAATTTGTCACGTTGCAAATTCAAGATATGGAGCTACTGAAATCTGTGAGCTTTTGCTTTACACTTAGGATAATATAAGCATAAATGGAGGATTATACAGAGATACATTACATTATACAATAATGTTTTACTTGTGGAAGCACAAAGTAGTACACAATAATGATGAAAAAATACTCACGCCATTAATCACTGTGTACTTTATAACGGAGCTACAATGGTTAGAAACACAACATAATGCAATCTGGAATGAAAACTAAAGCCACAGAGATGCCCCTAAAATCCTCAATCCACATTTCAAATCATAGCCGTTATGAAATGTTGAGAGACTGACTTCCCAAATACAGGCTTTGGCTGGTGACCACTGATGTCACGTAGATGTTATTGTACAAAACACAATCATAGCTCTAAATCAGTAGTCATTAACCTGAACCTATGTACTTGCACACTTAAAAAAACATAATGATGTAATGTCATATACAATGTAGCCCTACAGTGAATTTTACCAATCCTGTTAAGTAATAATATATAATCAGAATCTAGAATATTTGCATTTCCTGAAGAAAATGCACTGTGATGGACTGGCGCCCTGTCCAGGGTGTACCCCCGCCCAGCGCCCTATGAGAGCCGGAGATTGGCACCAGCAGACCCCAGCGACCCTGATAAACGGGAATAAGCGGGAATGAAGATGGATGGATGGATGGATGAAGAAAATGCAAGTGAGGATGCAGGGGCTGGCCCGCGTCGCACTGCATTAACTTATCATTGGCATTAGCATTATCCAGCATTAGCCGAGCAATAACCTAGCAATAACATTAACCTAGCATCAACATTAACATTAGCACAGCAATAGCATTAGCTTAGCATTAAAATTAACCTAGTATTAGCTTTAACATAGCATTGTCATTAGCCTAGCAATAGCCTAGCATTTGCATAGCAGTAGCAATAATCTAGCAATAACATTAACCTAACGTTAACATAACAATAGAATTAGCCTAGAATTAACATTAGCCTAGAATAAACATTGACCTAGCATTAGTTTTAACCTAGCATTAGCATTAACCGAACATTAGCGTTAACCTAGCAATAGCAATAATCAAGCAATAACATTAACCTAACATTAACATAATATTAGCATTAGCCTAGCATTTACATTAGCTTAGAATTAACATTGATCTAGCGTTAGCTTTAACCTAGCCTTAGCATTAACCTAGCATTAGCGTTTACCTAGCAATAACCTAGCAATAGCAATAATCTAGCAATAACATAAACATAACAATACAATTAGCCTAGCATTAACATTGGCATAGAATTAACATTGACCTAGCATTAGCTTTAACCTAGCATTAGCATTAGCCTAACATTAGCATTAACCTAGCATTACCCTAGCAATAACAATAATCTTGCATTACCCTAGCATTAACATTACCTGCTCAATTTATATTCTAGTTTTTAATTTTCATTCATGTACCCCTATGACAATTCACGTACCCCTGAGGGCACCCGTACCCCACTTTGTAAATAAATTATATGAAATAAAGTTGTACCGATTTTTCTTGGTTACACATGTTGCGTTATAGCATAATTATGAGTTCCAGTGAAAGTCATTTCCTGTACTTCAGAATGCAGATATGAAGGCGATTATGCCCGAGAGTCATCTGTGCTGATTTAATATTGCTTTTGTGGTGTCGGCAGCATATATCGGTGGCTCCACCTGAGCTGAGACAGTTTTATAATCTTCTCTGCACCACCTGTGCTCACTGAGGACCATCGGCTGTGTTTACGTCCCCAGGTCTGTACAGTCACTGAGTTGCTCTGTTCTTTACCTCCCCTACATACCCAGAGGAATCACATTATAGATGCGCCTCCGTCTCCTGCCTATGTGTTTTCCTGAGCTTCCATCCTCGGTAGGTTCTCACGCAAAGAGTGATGCAGAAAACCCACTAAAGAGTTGAGCCAGAGGGGTTTAGAATAAAGACGGTGGAGGATTATAATAGATCAAGCTGCCAGCAGGTTGTTCTGGAAGGGATGAATCTAAGTGAAGAGAATTAATGGCAAAAATAGATATAAATACATTTGGTGTTGCGAATCCGACACCTGCTAGAGATAGAGACGATATCTGAGTGGCAACAGCCTGACGATGAAAAAGGTGAGAGGCTTTGATGAGAGTCAGCCATCTTTCATGTGCAGCCAGAGGGGAAGAAGAGAACCCTGGGAGTGCATTGCACCTCATCCTGCTGTGCTATAAGGAGAACAGCCACAGACAGGGGCTCCAACGCTGATTGGTTACACTTGGACATAAAAACACTACTAAACTCAAAAGTGTTCCCCAAAAAACCACTGATCCAAATTCTGCACGCTGCTTGACTAAACAACGTCACCTGGATTCCCAGAGCTAAAGATAACAGATTACAAGTACTTTTTGGAGTATATTTCTAAATCAGTCATTTTGCTAGTACATAAAGCTGATATCTGGAGTTTCTGAGAAATCTATGTTTATGTATAATTCTTTTGAAATACGAAAAATATAGTGTTTTACTATGGTCTACTGCCGGTGGTCATTCATATACATTAATGTATATAAGTCCCTCCTTCGTCCTATAGACCCTTATATACTGTAAATGAAACAATCGCCGACTGCGCCCAGCCAATAGGCTTTGACTTCCTGTTTTTTTGAGACTGTCAATCAAAGTGAATGTGGAACTGTGCACGGAAACATGGCCGCACATCACAACATGAAACCCGTAAATATGATTTCGGCTCTTTTCTGACCCATAGATCTATATCAATGTGACCCGACGCGACCTTGTTGTGTTCCACGATGCGCGTGCAGAAATGTAGAGGCGTGTCTTCTGGTAGATAGGCAGAGGCAGGGGGAGGAAGTGCAGCAGTTGAAGGCGGGACATCGAGACGTTTCTCAGAAACTCTGGGTTTCAGCTTTAAAGAGTAACTAAACCCCTGCTTTCTCCTGACCTACCACTAGTAGGGAAATTCATAAAAATGCCATGATTATAGGCGTGGCTCCAGGAGCAGTTAAGACACGCCCAGTCTATACTATAAAATCTCCAATGAACAATCAATGCTATGCTAACTAGCTACTCACTACTCAATATACCTCTATTCACAGATTGTAGAGCCCATTTTAGAGTTCATAAATGTAGCTATAAAATGTTTACCGTATGGAAGGGAACCGTGGCAAGATTTATTACCAAAAATAAATGTGGGGGGTGTGAAAGTAACTAGTAACTTTTCATTTGAGTACTGCTTTATTGAGCTACTTTTTACTTGTACTTGAGTATTTTATGTATGACTTACTTCTACTTGAGTATCAGTAATTCTTTGCACCTCTGTTGAATCCTAAGAAAAGCGACAAATCCAAGCGCTGGGTGCAAAAATAAACATCTATGCTGCTTGAAAAAGTAGAAAAACAAACAAACCCTCACCAAACAAACCTCAATGAAATTAGTCATTTAAATATTTTTACAACTACTGGCATTTAGACGAGTAAAGAATTCCTAATAAGATAATAAATTACCCAGAGAGGGAAAGTGTTTCTGTTTCAGTCGCAAAATTACACAGAAAGCCGTGTGAAGCATCTCAGCAAATAGAGATGCTTCTGCATGATAAAGTACTTCAGAAGGGAGGAAACACGTCTGGCAAAAGGTTAGAGGGAGGGAGGGAGAGGGTGAAAATCCTTCCAAATGTTTCCTGGCAACAAAGCTCCCTGATTAGATTGATATATAAGAATCACAATGAAGTGGCTTAATAAACAGAGGTGGAATTATCTTAGCAAGGACATCAAAGGTCAACCCCAAAACGAAGGCCACAGCAGTTCTGCAGTGGGGCTCAGCAGGAACATAGTTTATGTTTACAGGTGATGGAAAATAATCAGACAGTTCAGATCAGATTAAAGTTCAATTTGAGCTTCACAATATTTGTGCATTCCACTAAGAAAGAGAGAGAGAGAGAAAAATCATTCCAGTTTGGAGGAATTTTCTGAGAATGAAACTTCATTAAATCTGAAATGGGATCAACTTTTATCACAGCATAGGCCACAAAAGAGGATTGTCTAATCCGAGGGCCACATTATCAACATACAGTATATGTCAGAATTGAGAATAATGTTGTAGTTTGGTCAGTTCATCAGTACTTTCTGTATATTATGGTTGGTATTTTGTATAATGTGTGCATAATTAAACCAAGGGCTGCAGGTGGCCCATGTTGGTAATAAAACAGTCCGACTAAGGGAGGTAAGCTACATCTGTAGCCACAACTTACTTGCTTGAACGTGTGCACAAATGCCTCTCTGATCATCTATCAAACAGTCGTTCAGACTCAGATGGTTTCTGTTGATCGCTCACTGAAAAACAAAACAGCTGAGAAGGAGCAGGATTCAAACATGGCGCTAAAATCAAACAAAACGCATAGAAAAACAGATGGAGTTAGTTGCGCTAGCATTAGCATTGCGTTGGCATTGCGCTAACATTAGCATTGTGCTAGCATTAACATTGCGCTACCACTAGCATTGTGCTAACAATAGCATTGTGCTAGCATTAACATTGTGCTAGCATTTGCATTGCGCTAGCATTAGCATTGCGCTAGCATTAGAATTGCGTTGGCATTGCACTAACATTAGCATTGTGCTAGCATTAGCATTGCGTTAGCATTAGTATTGCGTTAACATTAGCATTGCGCTAGTATTAGCAATGTGCTAGCATTAGCATTGCATTGCGCTAACAATAGCATTGTGCTAGCATTAGCATTATGCTAACATTAGCATTGTGCTAGCATTAGCATTACGCTAGCATTAACATTGCATAAGCATTGTGCTAACATTAGCATTACACTAGCATTAGCATTGCGCTAGCATTAGCATTGCGCTAGCATTAGCATTGTGCTAGCATTAACATTGCGTTAGTATTGCACTAAGATTAGCATTGTGCTAGCATTAGCATTATGCTAGCATTAGCATTGTGCTAACATTAACATTGTGCTCGCATTAGCATTGCGCTAGCATTAGTATTGCACAAGCATTAGCATTGCGCTAGCATTAGTATTGCACAAGCATTAGCATTGCGTTAGCATTGGCATAGCGTTGGCATTAGCATAGCGTTAGCAATAGCCTTGTTATAGCATTCAAAAAGTTTGAAAAGATTGAAAAGTTTGAGAAGTTTGAAAAATGTTTAAGAGTTTGAAAATGTTTGAAATGGTTGAAAAAGGTTCAAAAGTTTGAAAAGGTTGAAAAAGGTTGAAAAGTTTGAAAAGGTTGAAAAGTGTGAGAAGTTTGAAAAATGTTTAAGAGTTTGAAAATGTTTGAAATGGTTGAAAAAGGTTCAAAAGTCTGAAAAGGTTGAAAAAGGTTCAAAAGTTTGAAAAAGTTTGAAAAGGTTGAAAAAGTTTGAAAATTTTGAAAAAGTTTGAAAAATTTGAGAAAGTTTGAAAAATTTGAGAAAGTTTGAAAAATTTGAAATAGGTTGAAAAAGATTGAAAAGTTTGAATTAGGTTGAAAAGGTTGAAGAGGTTGAAAAAGTTTGAAAAAGTTTGAAAAGGTTGAAAAAGGTTGAAAAGTTTGAAAAAGTTTGAAATGTTTGAAAAGGTTGAAAAAGGTTGAAAAGGGTTGATAAAGTTGAATGGTTTGGATCAGTTTCAAAATGGCCGACAATGAAGAGGGTCAAAGGGCACAAGAGGGTCAAAAAG
This sequence comes from Gouania willdenowi, assembly GCF_900634775.1. Lineage (NCBI taxonomy): Eukaryota > Metazoa > Chordata > Actinopteri > Blenniiformes > Gobiesocidae > Gouania > Gouania willdenowi. Next base: position 8,735,119 of record NC_041066.1, on the reverse strand, counting down.
GTTTGAACTTTCAATGTACTGTAAGTGGAAGAGAGCAAAAAGTTCCACGAGAAATAACTCAAAAAGTTGAAAAGTTTTGAAAAAGCTGGAACATGGCAGAGAAGTGCAGAATTTTCTGAAAAGTTTGATACCTCAATTGTTGAAATTGGTTGAAAACTGTAGGACGAGTTTGAGAGGACGGAAGAATAATAACATATAATAATAAAGGGGAACGAATACAATAGTGAGGATGCCAATGCATCCTCACTAATAACAAGTGAGGGTGCAGGTGCTGGCCCGCGTCACACTGCATTAGCTTATCATTGGCATTAGCCAGCATTAGCATTAGTCTCGCAATAGCATTAACATTAACATAAGCATAGCAATAGCATTAATATTGACCTAGTATTATCTATACCTGGCATTATAATTAGCCAAGCATGAACCTAGCTTTAACCTAGCATTAGCACTAACGTAGCAATAGCATTAACCTAGCATTAGTATTCACCTAGCATTAGCCTAGCAATAGCAATAACATAGCATCAACATTAACCTAACATTAATATTGACCTAGTATTAGTTTTAACCTAGCATTAACCTAGCAGTACCAATAACATTAGCCTAGCATTAACATTGACCTAGTATTAGCTTTAACCTAGCATTATTATTAGCCTAGCATTAATCTAGCAATAGCAATAACCTAGCAATAGCATTAAAATGAACATAACAATAGCATTAGCCTAGCATTCACACTGACCTAGCATTTGCTTTAACGTAACATTAGCCTAGCATTAGCATTAACATTCACCTAGCATTAACAATAACTGCTCTATTTATATTCTAGTTTCCAATGTTGTCAGTGTCAGTGTTGTCAGTGTAAGGACTAGAGAATCGCTGGTACCAATCTGCCATGGGTTATTACTGTGGGCCCTTGAGCAAGGCCAGTAACCCTGACTGCGTCTGGGTTGTCTTTTCTGAATGATTTATTTGGTTAAATAAAGGTTAATAATAAAAATAAAAAAAAACCTAAACAAAAACATTAAAATTATTAGGCACATTGAAGTTATTAGACGAAAGCAGAAGTTTTGTTTTTGTTGAGTTACTCCAAACACATGAATAACCAGATATAATATATATAACAAATAAGATTCTATATATCATGCACACATATTTACTCCTCAGCAGTAGTGAACAGTAACAAAGTAAATGTAGTACTTTAGTATTTTGAAGTATCTGGACTTTACTTGAGTATTATTTTGCAGGGATACTTCTAACTTTCACTCCACTACATTTGAGAGACAAATATTGTACTTTTTACTCCACTACGTTTCTATAGTTACTCAGTATTTAGTCTCTCAGCGCAGCTTTAGCTTCAGTTCTGATACAGAACATTTTCTGTTGATCCTCATACGGGTTGTTTTAGTTCTAGTTCTACCAAACCTTTAATACGTCAGGGTCGTCAATGCAAGAGCCAATCAGAGAGAGGCAGATCACATGGCTTTGATAGAGATTGACCTTGAGAAGGATGGAGAAACTCCTTCTGAGCATCCACAGCTGTGTTATAAGCTCACGTTCAAGGGTTTTTGAAAACAATAGCAGCAATTTAATTAATTCTGGCAATAAAAAGTCAGGTAAGCTAAATAAAAGACACATTGAATATTGCATTTTGTTAGTTCTCTAGTGTTTTTTATAAATACCTTATGGTGACAAATGTTACAAGTAACAGATGTTGTTTGTTTGTTTGTGGGTTATTACAGCTGTTGGTTAGATTTGGTTTGTTTTTTAAGGAAAATGAAACAGTTGTATTGATGAATGCAGCTGAGTTGATTAAACTCACATTTATTTCTTTGGTGTAATGTTGAGACTATTGAAAAGCTTTTCGTTCATTCTGTGAATTACATTGATTTTTTTTTTTTTTTTATTGAACCAAACATAAATGTGATGGTGGTTCATGAAACCTCACAGTGTTACTAAGTTGTACTACAGTGCTATAAACATGGAACATAATGTGCATCAGTGTTTTCTTATTTGCAATTATGATGATGACAATTAAATCAATACTCAAGTAATATTTAATGGAAATATTTCATTACTTGCACTTAAGTCTTATTTTGACTAATCTACTTTTTCTTGTATTAAGAGTAGATTTTGACGGAGTTTCTGTATTTTCACTTAAGTAATGAAGCAGAGTTCTTTGTCCAAAAATGTGATGTCTTCTTTAATTTTTTTTACTCTGATCCCTTTCTTACTGTAGATTTATTTCGACAATATTTTGTAAAACTGAAGCTTCTATTAAGCGTTAAGGTTTCGTTTATTCAGGAAACGTTATCTCCTGACGTGTTTCGACTGTCAACTGCTTGTCTTCCTCAGAGGTGATTGTTTTGATGTATCCCCATGAGTTATTTCATAAAGAAAGCATCAAAGCATCTTCATGTGTCCTTATGAGGCCATCACTTCTGAGGAAGACTGGCAGTTGACAGTGGAAACATGTCAGGAGATCCAAAAAAAGATGTCAAAATAAACAGAACCTTAACACATAGTTCAAAAAAGAAGATACAATGACTTTGCTGGAATGAAAGCTTTTATGATCTGGTAACTCCCCAAACCATCATGTTTTGTGATTATCTGAAGATGATGATTTGTTGTGAATAGTTTTTGGTTTAAAAAGGAACAAGCAGGTCAGACAATGGATGTTTCAGGTTCAGGACGCAGAGAAGACAACAGACTGAGATGTGTTGACATTTACTCGTTATTTTAAAATCAAATCAACAAAGAAGATGACAATGTATAATAAAGTCTGTCATTTGTTGTTGTCATTTGTAGCCATGACAACATCCCTGCTGATAAACACTAAGTGGCTCAGATTCTTAAAAAGATAAATAAGAAAACAAAAAAAAAATAAAATAACAGCGTCATTTCTTTTATTCCATGAAAACACAAGCAAACAAAGCTACAAATAGTTCTACATGGTGGTTTTTCTTCTTCTTCTTCACTTTTCCTAAAGTCCTGACAGGCTGATGAAGCACACGAGCAGAGGGGAAAAAGCCTCGAGTTGTTTACTGTTGGGGGTGGGGGGTGGGGTGGGTTTGTGGCTGGTGATGAAGACGCACGCTGTGACTGAAGGCTACGGGATGCCTCTGTTGGGTTTCTTTGGAGGAGGAGGAGGCATGAGCTCTGAGTCTTGGGGACGTTTGCGGTTGTGTGCTTGGGCTGACTGGACACGGCGGTCCACCACCTCCAGTAGGATCTCCTTGGTGACGGGCTCCTGGATGCTTTTGCACACAGCTGGGCAGAGAAAACACACACACAGGAGAGGGATGAGGTACCACTGAGATACTGATGGGCTTTTTCAGCAACAATGATTTTTCATTTTCAGACTTACAAACTCCACTGATCCATTTAGACCAAGGAGCCAGAAATATGACACGGCAAACAGCCTCTGATCTACACCATTCATGATGGGACTTTTTGGAGTCAGAACAAAATGATTGTTTCATTTACCTGGATAAAGCCTCTGCTGATGTTCACCGCTGGCGCTGACTAGGGGTGTAACAAAAAAATCGATCCGGCGATACAGTACATTACGATATTTAATCATGTTTTTTAACCAAAAAAAAAAAACCATGTAATCTTGCTAACATATGCACAGCACGTTGTGATGGCAAAATTAAATTTGCGGTTGACCTCATATGGAGACATGATTGGAGCCCTGGTTGAATGATGGAGTTCAGTCAAAGTATGATGATTTTATAAAAAAGGCTTTATTATAAAGTAAATAAAAAAAGAGTATAAAAAAAGGTGTCTTATCCTGTATAGGAAGGAAAGGAGGCCAGCAACAACGCAGGATGGTCAAAAAGCTCTGGCCAGAGGAAAAAGCAAGACTGCCTCAAGATCACGCTTTACACACACATTTCTACCCCCACCTCAAGAGATAAGAAGGGGAAGGCAGGGAGGGGGTCAGTTCGCCCTTGGAAATGGCGCCACCCGGTATCAGAGCGAGAGCCAGGTGCGCAGATGAGCGTAGGAGAGTGTGTGTGTGTGTGTGTGTGTGTGTGCGCATGCGTGCGTCTGGCCTTCAGATAGAGCTATGTTTTGGGATTGTGAGCAACTGACCTCCAAGAGCATGAGACAGCGGAAATGAAAAGTTACAACTTAAAGCATTAAGTTGAATAAGCAAATATATGAGTAAATATATGAGTAAATATAATTAACCAATTTTGCCATCACAACGTAAACACCTGGTCACCAGTGTTGGGAACGTTATTTTAAAAAAGTAATTAGTTATAATTACTCACTACTTGTTCCAAAAAGTAACTGCGTTAGTAACTGAATTACTCTATAATAAAAGTAACTTATTACCAAGGAAAGTAACTATTTGTGTTACTATTAAAAAAATAAAAGTTGCTATATGTCAAAGAATTCAGATTTTTTTAGAGCTTTCGGATAACAGTTTATTCAATCATTACATGTAACGCGCCGCATTTAACGTTCAGTCACGATAACGTCGTTGTAACGGTGTAAAAAGTATTTAGTTAAATTACCCCGTTACTGAAAAACAAACGGCGTTACATAACGCCGTTATTCCAAACACTGCTGGTCACTAGATGTCAGTGAACCACATCAGACCTTGTTAAACTACCTGACTCCTCAATGCATTTTAGTTTGGAAGTTGATTGCACTGTATTTTAATAAAACATACTTTTTTTTATTCATTTAACCAGAAAAAGTCCCATTTAGAATAAAAACCTCTTTCAAGGGAGTCCTGCAGAAGTTACACTCAACATACAGACAGCAATTAAAATGATAAAAAAACAAAACAAAAAACAGTTCAAAGCAATTAAAATTACAAATAACTTATAGATGTATGTGGTTATTTGAATTAAAGAATTTAAGAACTTGAACAGAATCAGAACCTGTTGTAGAAGCAAAAGTTAAACTTTTTAGAAAAATGTAATTTGACAGTTTGATAAACATACCACTTGTTTATGTTATTGGTACTTGACTTACAGTTAGTTACCAAAAGTACCTGTTCAAGCAAGTACAAAATAAAAATGAAATGGTATGGATTTGTATTTCATACCATTTTGTACTTGTAAAGGTGAAATTTCTAATAAATGACATCGCAATAAATTGCGACGTATATTAGGGGTGGGAACCTCACGATACGATACGCAATACAAAGCTCATGATATGACGATACTGCGATTATCAATATATTGGTCAGAAATCAATCTACGATAATCTATGACATAAGAAAAAAAAAAGATTAAGTGAAAAAATACCATTTTTATTTTATATCTCTGAAAGACAATAAATTGAAAAAGTGTCCTATGAACAGTGACACTATTTTAGTGCAACATTTCTGTAAATAAGTGTCAACATACCAATGTAAATGAATAAGTGTCTCCAATAGAGTTTTCTGTAAACAAAAAATAGGGTCTTTCTTACCAGTGACACCATTATAGTGCAATATTCCAGTAAACAATATATTGGTTCCTTCAACAAACAGTGACAACATTTCTGTGAAGACGTACCTGCACATTTTAGTGAAAAAGCAGAAAAGGTTTTGAAAAAATAAATAAATAAATAAATAAAAAAATCGATACAGCACGAGCATATCTATAATCGATCGTGCGAAAACAATATTGCGATATATGGTCGTATCGAGATATCGGCACACTCCTAATGTATATTGTATTGTGTAGTATCGTGACATGCAAATCATGAATAGTATCGTATCGTCAGATTGGTAGAAATGCATACTCATACTGCTGACAGTGCGGTTTCCCTCTCACGGTCAGTCATTTTTAATTCTTATCTTGGCTTTTTAATACCATCAGCCAACAAACACTGGTTGCAAAATATATAATATCAAAAAGAATGGTCAATTACGAACAAAGATATGAATTCTAAAAATGTTGCCAATGATGAGAAATAGGGATATTTGAAACTGATCAAGAATCAGTATATTGATCTAATCCTGTCCAAAATGTAATAGGATCTCCCATGGCCTAATATCTATCTTTGGTTAAAATATTGTCATAATCCATTAAGTACTTTTGATGTAATCCTGCAAACAGACAAAGAAACAAATACACAACTGCCGATATAAATATTACCTGAAAAACCTCAAATCTATATGTTGTTTGTCCTAAAATGCAATGTAATCACTTGTGGTTTAGGGTCACTTTATCCAGACTTAAAGCACTGATGATACGAGCAGGCGTCACAGTGTAGTAGATGTGAGGAAACGCCTCTCAGAGTCAAAGAAACAACTTCTCAACTTTCCCTTCACAAGTCCACGGGGTTCCTGAAATAGCTTTTCAGCTCCACTGCTCCCATGGCACTTTCATGACCGTGCCATGATACCAGTGGCGCGTTTTCAGTTTCTAAAGGGAACGCGTTGCTATCAGCCCGGGGAGAAATGCAGTTACAATCCGTGGAGATTCCAGATAAGAGCGGCTTTTGTCATCAGGGCCAGACTACAGCTCGCCTCAGGATTCACAGCTCAATAATTCAAGACTGTGTTTTTCTTTGATTTCCATCGGCGAGCATCACTTTCCTAATGTTGTTTTCTTTTTATTGCCTGAACTTTTATGCTCCATCCTGTGCTGTGAACTCAGCATTTATATCAATACATACAGAAACTACTGTAATGCAGCGTTTTATTATAATGTAAATGTTTTGGGTTTTTTTTTTTTTTTTTTTTTTTAAATCCCATTTTCTTTTCCTTCCAGTTGGTTCCATTTAGCCTAATGGATGGCTCCTACACCTCCTACAGCAGGCAGAACTATTTGAGCTGTAATAACATTTAAATACACAACAATCAACACATAACCAATCTGCAGACGGAGAATAAAAGTAATATGTTTTCCATATGAGCAGAGTTTTGTTCTGCAGGCAAAAAACAAAACTATTAACAACCGTATCAGCAAATCACCAGGCAATAGCAACCATATTCCTCTTTGTTTCCTTGTGGCCACAGTTGGGGTCAATTATCATTGTAATTAATCATGAATTACAATTATGATGTAATTATAATTGAAATTTAAAACACTTCTGCTGTTCTATAGCGTACATATATGTAGTTAATGATTCTAAAATCATGTTTCATATCAAGATTTCCGATCACCAATTTAAAAAAGCTATTAAATCTAGGGGTTCACTGACAGAAAAAGGCTCAGACACCCACACCAAAAATATTAATAGCATTATTTTCATTGATTAGGAAGCCTAATGCGCTAACTAAGCGATGAGAAACAAATTAGATGATGGATAATATTTTTTTGTGTATTTTACAGCTGATTTAAGACATGGGTCAAAACTGAGCCGTTATCATGAGAGATGCTAACAGAAAGCTAACACAGGAGGAACGCTACGTGTAATGTGGTTACTTACCAGAGGCTCAGTAATTGCAAATGATTGAAATCTCTTAATTGAGAACGTAATTGTAATTGATTTTCAGGGGAAGAATGATAATTGTAATTTTGATTGTAATTGGAAAACATGCTGGCCAAGGTAATTCTAATTGAGTAATGGATAATTGAAGACGTAATTGCAATTGAAAAATATGATAGACCCGAACCCTGCTTGTGGCTTTGCTGAGTGAACAGAAAATCTGAGGTTGGAGAGCAAATGATCTCGACAGACACACCACATACAAATACTGATAAAATGATGAATTTAGAACAGGAGATATTAATGAGGTAATAATAATAATAATAATAATTTGTGTGCAGAGACTCACCCATAGCTGTGTCGTAGGAGTTGGGGAAGCTCTTGTCCACCCGCTGCCTCATGAACACCCAGGTGTTGTTGGCGAAGGTGCACTCGATGATCTTGTTGTCGTACGGTTTCAGTTCTCTGGTGGCCTGCGCACATTAGATTAAAAACAGTGGGTTTGATTGATTATTACTCCTCATTTATCAGCTTTCCAATGACAATTTCTCAATCTAATTTGTCACTGTCCGACTATCATCACTCAATAAGATGCCCCCCAAGAAAAAACTAACTGTGGAAAAAGCCGATAAGCAAAAGCATTGAAAAATAAAACGCCAAAAAAGTTCTTTGCAGCATTTTCCTAAGCAAGGATAGAATGGATATTTTAATTAAAAGAGGGCAAAAAATGAGGAGCATATTATTAAATAAGTTCACTAATTCCAATAATGTAACTGCAGGCTAAAAAATAATTGCAACCTTAAAAGCTATTAAGAGATGTTTAAGGAAAAAACATTCCAGAACTACACAAATCAAAAAATCACATACAATTACAACAAAAATACAGAAAATGGCCCCCAAAAAACACACGAAACGGCAAAAAAATACACAAAACGACAGAAGGATTACAAAAGTACACAAAACAACATAATACACAAAACTGACCTAAAAAATATACTAAAAGACAAAAGAATACACAAAAAACAAAAATGACCTAAAAAGATACACAAAATAAAAATTACTCAAAAAAAAAAACTGAAAAAACTAGAACGCACAAAAAGACAACAAAAATACATAAAGTGACTTCAAAAACCAACAAAACCACAAAAAATTACAAAAAATGACTACAGAAACAAAAAACAGAAAAAAAGCTACTGTGCCCTTTGTTTCCTGTATTAACGTTCAATTTACATTGATTTAATCAAAAGCACGATTAGAAGTAAAATGAAGATGTATGTCTGTTCTAGGGGTTACATTGTGGAATAATGTTGATTAAAAAAATAAAAATTAGTGACACATTATAGAGAGAGTTATGGGAAGCAGTAGAAATATGTTTGTGTTCTTTGTTAAATGTTGTATATACAGTAAATTAAAGTACACGTGTGTGTCTATATATATATATATATATATATTTTTTTTTTTTTAGCTTTATTTGAAAAAAGTCAACTGAAATGTTTCCATTTCTTTTGTGTGTATTATTGGGAAAGGTAACTTGAATGTTATGACTTATGTTGGGCATATACGTATTTTTGCTTCTGCCTGTTTCAGTCTCGTTATATATCTTTAAATTGTGAATTATGTTATAACACTCAAATGTTAATTATGAATATTTTTTGTTCGACTGAAACATTGGTCATTGTTGTAAATAATGATTCCTAATAGTGTGTCCCTGGGATCAGACAATCACACTTTGGTGGCCCCACTGTGACCAAAGCTGCCCATCTCTGCTGTCGAAGTATCTATAAGAACAAGCGCTGGGCGACCTGCAGCCAGTCCTGTTCGACGAGTAAACAAAAGCAACTCATAGAAATCTCCAAAGCAGACGAATAGTAAATAAATCTGATTCATCTCTATTGTAACATTCATTCCACAAACAGAATATGAATATCTTAATCTGAGCAACGCAGCACTCAACAAAGCAGTTTGTGCTCCACACAGGATCGCTGACTTATTACACCACAATCTGCTTTCACAACAAAACCAGCTCTACACACAGTAATGCTGCTGAGGTGTGCGAAAATAGTGCACGACGATGCCGAAGATCCAGCATGAGTCAAAGAAGACATTTGAGCATCTGTTGTTTACTCGTCAAGCGACTGTGTCTGAGGGGATTGGAGAGTCAGAGAGCTGCTGGAAACAAAAAGGGCACTAAAAACCCTGAGCTGCTTAAATACTCATGTGCAGCAGTGATCGTATAGGCTTATAAATCTAATGGCCCTTTATTCACACAAGGGTTAATAATCTCCAGATCAGTGTGACCGCCTGACCGCCATTGACACAAGGTCAGTCATTGTCGACCGCTGCTAGGAAAACACTGATCTATGGCAACATGCATAAGGTAAAGTAGACGTGAATGGTGAGTGTGGGCATCTGGGCTCACAGTGGGAGACGAGTTCACACAGGAAAGAAGGAAAACGTGTGAGGAAGGAAGATTGGATGAAAGTGAAAGAGGATGACACTATGGCATGTTGCATGGTGACTACAGAGGAGTAAAACTAAATCCACACACAAAGACAAAACAGAAAATCTAAAACGTTGAGGATTTACTTCCCTGAAAAATGTGTGTGTGTAGGTTTTTTTTTTTATTCTTCTTCCAAATCTAAAGCAGCTTTTGTGCCAGTGAACGGTGAACAGGCAGACGTGCTACAGGCTGGATCTCCTCTCAAGTGAAGGGTGACATTCTGGCTGCCATTTCCCAATCACCACTTGGCGCGTAATCCGTCCAAATCTCTCTCATTATGGCAGCGCACGTGTGCCATCAGTTATCGGCGACATAGCAGTGCAGCCGCTTTTGCTGAGCGCACACCTGTACGCCAACCATGAAGTGAAAGTGAACAGGATGAAAAAGGGAAATAGCACTGATGTCTGTTTAAGGAGAGCTGATTCAGTCTGAGGGCTGCTGAGTCATCAGACAGATCAATACGTATGCAAAGGACAACTGAGACATGTCAGTACTCACCACCCAAAGCATCATGGCTGCTGGTTCTTATGGATGAAACCAGGGTTGGGATCAATTACATTTTTCAATTACAATTACATCTTCAATTATCCATGTTCAATTACGACTCAATTATGATTACAGTGACCAGCATTTTCCAATTACAATTACAATTGTAATTATTTTCCCCCTGAAAGTAAACTACAATTACATTCTCAATTAGTTAAAGAAATTCAAAAAACGCCTTGATTATGGGCGGGGCTCCTGGATCAGTTAACACACGCCCAGTCTATACTATAAGATCTCCAATGAACAATCTATGCTATGCTAACTAAATGGTAAATGGACTTGATTTATATAGTGCTTTATAACCACACTGAAGCAGTCCCAAAGCGCTTTACATATCAGCTCATTCACCCAATCACTCACACATTCACACACCAGTGGGACAGGACTGCCATGCAAGGCGCTAGTCGACCACTGGGAGCAACTTAGGGTTCAGTGTCTTGCCCAAGGACACTTCGACACATAGTCAGGTACTGGGATCAAACCCCCAACCTCTCGATCAGAAGACGATCCTCCACCACCTGAGCCACGGTCGCCCCTAGCTAGTCATTACTAAATATACCCCTCTATTCACTCTTCTCTCAATCCAACCTACTCACCACACATTGTAGAGCTCACAGGTGTTAGTTTTTTATAAAAGGGGCGGGGCTAACAGTGCTCGTTTGTGACGCAAGAACATCACATGATCTTGTTCTCAGCCAATAGCAAAAATCAACAGTAATAGCTGGGTTTCAACCCATAGAGGGCAGTCACTCTGACTAGTTACAACTAAATATGACAAACTGAAATACTTTGACTAAAATGTTGAGAGTTGAACCAGAATCAATCAACAGCACTACTTTATACCCAAATACATTCGCATTCAGCAGAAAAAAAGTGGTGTTTAGTTACTCTTTAAGTTCAACGACAACTAATCACAATTACTGCACCTGAAGTAAATAAGCCCATAAAATGTGACCTTCCTCTTGTGTTAGCTTTCTGTTAGCATCTGATAGCACCATGATAATGGGTCAGTTGCCTCCCATGTCTTAAATCAGCTGGAAATTACACTAAAAAAATATTATCTATCATTCAATTTGTTTTTCATCTTTTGGTCACCTTGTTAGGCTTCCTGATCAATTAAAAATATTGGTATTAATATTATTGGCAAGGTCAGAATGCACCTTGATTTAATTTTTTTCCCCTTCCAATAATGAAATGGTCTTTTTTTCATTTTTATTTTTTACTATACACAGCTTTATCTCTTTGAAATTTCAGTATTTTTCCACATTTGTTTATGCCTTAAGGGATTTCCACTCCAGTTTAAGTGTGATCACATATTTGAACTAGTTTTATAATAGTATTATCTCAGAAAAGAAATTCCAAAATTTTTCCATTTTTATTCAGTTTTTCTGGAATTTCCATGCCAATTACAAATACAAAGTCAAAGATCTGAACTGAATTATGATTACAGCAGCAACAGATTTTTTTCAAATACAATTACAATTATGTCAATTGTAATTGACTCCAACCCTGGATGAACCGCAGAGTAAGAAACCTATTGTCGAAACTGTACTTTTACATAGTTATACTTATTTTTACTGCCATCATGGTTCTTCTTAATGACGCATCACAGATCACCATAAAACCATCCCAAAGTGTCAGTGGTTAGTTTAGTGCTTTGACTCTAAAGCAGATGTCACTAAAACAAGGTGCCCAAGGGAACCAGGGAGCCCGCATGGACCATAATTCTCCCACCCCTACGGAATATATTGTGCATCCAGATATTATTCAGCACACTTTGCTTTTTGCACAGTTGTAGCAGTTACAGCATTATACAAAAATCTAATTACCTCTTCACACAAAATGTATTAACACTCTACCATGATTTTCTTTTCAATATAATTAATCATAAAAATGAATATTACAAAAAAAAATTGAGTTAGAAAATGGTCTCTTTAAAACAAGGCTTTACATTTGTTGGCTGTTTACAGTTATTTACAGCCTTTTCGTTATATTCCCAAATTCACTACTTGCCCTTATTTCCAGCGTTTATGCTTGGGCACATTTGCACTATAAGTGGATGCACATCCAGGAAATATGGTTAGACAGAGGTCCTATGATTAAGAGCATCAGTCTGAAACCATGTGGTTTTTCATGACCTTTATTCATTTTAACCTTATGAACGGTTAATGTATTTATAATGAACATATTGTTTCAAAGATTTAAGAGGCCAGGAGATGAATAAAGCTTCCTCATTATTACAGATCTGTTATTAAAATACGACTGGGGTAAAGTGAAAGCTGACAGCATCATATAAAATGTGATGAGCAGGGCTTTAAATTTACTTTTTAAATCACCAGCCAGCATGGCTAGTAGATTCTTAAAGTTACCAGCTAACCAGATTTTCCCACCAGCCAAAATAAACTAGTTTATTAATAAATAGTTTTTATTTTAGTTGATGACAGAAATACATTAAAATGGTAAAAATATAAAAATTTAATTTAAAAAATAATGTTGTAACAATGCCTAAAAGGTGCAATATGGTACTTTGGGTGTGTCGGAGAAGTTTTTATAAAGTATATTCTCATAACTTAATAAAATAATAAACTTAACTCTGATGAAAATTGGATCCCTGGAACACTGTTTGATGTTAAAAAGAATAGAAGTAATCAGTATTAAGAATTACATGTACTGTAGAGAAAATATATGAGCATATGCATGCTCTTCAATTGTAAACAAATACCGCTCCCCACAAACTGTATAGTGCACATTTTAAAGGTGAACAAATGGTGGAATACTAGTGACTCACGACCCGACATCCATTTAGTATTAAAACTCCTCAATTTCTTCTTCTTTCCAGATCCTCTTACATTTAGATTTTCCCCTGTGTCAGCAGCAGACTTCCTTTTTTGCACTTCAGGTCTTTCAACACCCAGCACAACCAGCATTTTTTTTAAAGGTCCAAACCAAATATGATAGAAACAAAACAGGCCAGAATAAAAAAGGAAAAACATACACATTTTACCCCAAATACTGGACTAGAATCCCATAAATGAATAAGAAAAGCTTGGAAAATCTGGGAAATAAAATGGAGGTGTTACTTCAGCACCCAGCAGATTGCCTCCACGCTGACAGACTCTCACGCCATCATCAAAGGCAGCTTTCTTTGACAGATAGCTGCTCTTATGTCCTCCTCTGCCGCCTACATCTGTCAGGCACCATTTACGTTATTTATGATTAATGGGGCCAGTGCTCAGGCCACATATGGCTCTGCCGTCACCACAAAGCCCCTGAAACCAAATCTAAATGAAGCTTCAGACAACATTACTTCAATGAAACTTGAGTTAAATATGCATTTAGATCATGGATTAGTCGAAGGCTCTGATTGGACAGGGGGAGAACGTGACGTAGCACGTCTGTCGGGCAAAACGCACAACAAACCTTTAATTGTCGGCTGTAACACAGAAGACCACATGAGAACTGTTTTCACTTCTATTTTGATTGTAGTTTTGAAGCAGCAGCTGGACAACAACTAATCACCGGTAAATAAAGCCCAGTAAAACTCCGGAAAACAATCACCAGGAATAAATATTTGCTCCCCGGTAACGATAGTAACTCTAACAACTGGTACAACGATAAACTTTGTGATATTACAGCCTGTACATGCAGTACGGGGACGCATTTACTCCACCTCCCGGTCCAAGTGCCAGCCGTCCAGTGAAGCCAGCTCCGTTCACCGAGGTCCGTGTGTGCTTCCGTCCATCCACTCTTTTCATTATATCCACGTCTTCTAAGTCTCTTATGAAATAGTCTCGACTGGAGTCCGGGCGGCCATCATGGATTATGTCTTCATCGCAGTAAATCGGGCATGCGCAGAACGACAGGAATTAACTTGAAGGGGAATTAAGTGTTAACAAGAAAGAGGAATTATTTGATTCAGAATTAAAATTGGAATAAACTATCCACCTAATTCAGATTTAAATTACATTCGGAATTAAATAAGCATTAGGAATTAAGTGTGTACATGGTCCGTTTAAAGAGGAATTAACTTTTATTCTGCTTTAAAGAGGAATTAAAGCTCCCATGTAAACGTGTGGCTGTGCGTCCCTGCTTTAAAATATCTGAAACCACACAGGAGGCAGTCATTCCAATTATAGACCTTTTTGAATCCCATCTTCTTTCAAATACAGTATTGTCAATGCTAAACTTGGAATACACACAAAACCGACTGTAAACAACACTTGACGCCAAATAAATCACCAATATCAGAAAAACTGGCCAGACTAAAGAAGACTGGATCTAAATACCGCATTAAAACGTTCCTGATATGTTTATCAGCAATTACTGTTATTCTGACAAAAGTAATTTTGGTCTGAGGGAAGTAAACAAATACCAACTGAAAAGCAGCCTCATCACTATGGTGTCATTACACATTTCCCATCAACTCTCCCTGTAGGCAACAGTATGAGGAAATTGGAGTATTAGGCTCGTAAGACTGAGACAATGAGAGAATAAAATTGATTATAGGAAGTTTACATTCATATATGTTTCATAAGGTGGGCAGGGGTACAGAGGATGTCCCTTCTCCCTGGGAGACCTTAAAAGAAAAGGAAATGCCCAGTGTAGAATGCAGATGCATGAGCACAGTCGCTCCAACACTCACGGGATATGAAACCACTCAATTAGTGTTTCTGAACCATGACTGTACATGCTCAGGGTTAATCAGCTGAAATGAGAAATACTTCTACAAACATCATGATCCTCGTTGGCATCCTTGAACAACTGCATAAAAAACACCAGGAAAACCCCTCCTTTACATGAGTATAATGCCACCAAACTGATAAGGAAACACAAGAGACCTGCTCATAAGTATCATACAATCCTGAGAATATTTGTAATTTTGTACGGCCATGCAGCTTCTCCATGTCCTACAGCACAGTGCTTCACAAACAAAAACTGAATGTGACTGGGAGATATGGAAATAATCCACAAAGTAATAACAGTGACAGATGGAGGAAGAGCGAGACATACATTTTTGATGAGATTTAGTATTTGTTGCAAATGTCTTGACTGCATGTTTCCAACTGGATGAGCACCATCTATTATATCTCATAAGTAGAATATGAGAAGGGAGAACTACTAGTTTCTACACCTTTCATAAACTTCTATATGATGAAAATATACGTATGTATGGCTTTGTCAACGATATTAGCTTTTTGAAGATATGCCAATATCGTTCAAGACTAAATGTCCGACTTCAGATATATATACACAGACCCCCTTATTTTAGGTTACATTATATATACCGCCATGGGAATAACAGATTAATCATACTTATAATGTGAAGCCCATCTGAATGTAATCCACAAATAAATATCATCTGTGTAAAATAAGAAAATGTGTTTAACTTCAGTAACTTAGGAAAAAGTGCCAAAATGTTTGTTTTTGACTTAATAACAGCTCAGTAGTCGTCGGACTAATAATCCAACAGCTGTAAGAACTCCACAACAAAAGTTCAATACTGTGCAACAAACATATCACATGGAACATTTAAGATAGCTAGCGAATTAGCGTTATCTTAGGTATTGGCCTTTGGCTTTGAGATAGATAAATATGTACGAAACAGGGAACAACGATGTGGGTAACTGTGTAAAATGACGGAAACACATCATAGACACTGTCCACCTTCTGAAAACACTTACAGACCATGCTTTAGCACACAGAATAGAAGTTAACAAGCATTTAACATTTCTAGATTATATGACGATATGGACGTTATGAGGCAGAGCAGCACCTATCGTTTTTTCAATACCTGTGGAAAAACTGATACCAAGGTCAACCAATATTACATTTTATAGTATCAGCCGATAACGTCAGTGGGCTGAGAATAGAGCCCATATCTTTACATAGGAATACAAAGAATAATAATAATAATAATAATAATAATAATAATAATAATAATAATAATAATAATAATAATAATAATAATAATAATAATAATAATAATAATAAAAAACCAGTTAACAGGCATCTGAATGAAGTTGAAAAAACTAAATTTGCATTCCAGAGGCGAAAGTTTACATACAGAGGCAAAATATTGGTTTGCTTCCAGCGCATCTCCATGACTTCCCTGAATATGTCGCCATAAATGTGAATTTGGCTCCAAATTGCTCACAGAGATGAATGAAAAACAATAATAAAAAGGTCCCTAAATCAAAGCATTAATTGTCTCAAAAATTATACAAACCTTGTTTTTTCTTTAATGCAAATTCAGCCATTTTCTTCTAAACACATTAAATAGGTCATAAATGTGTTCCTTAAAACATGTAAAAAGCCATTCAATTATTTATAATTTAATTGTGGAGCTAGGCTTCACGAACTGTGTTTCAAATTTCAGAAATCGGGTCAGAAATCACAGCTGCGTTCCTTAACGAAGCCCTCATTAGAATCAACCCGACCCTGCTGCTGAAGCACACCGAACTTCCACAGCCTCCAGCGGGTGCAATTCGGCCCCTAGCCGTAAACAGACCACATATTCGGGCTCAGGAGAATAAAACGCGTCCGCTGGTGCCACATTTTTTAATGAAATCAGCAATTTTGTTTTTTCGCCTCCAGCGGGCGCAGTTTTGACTTGGGAGGGATGCACATATTCGGACTCGGGTGGTGCAGACTTTTTCGCTGACACCCCGAGCACTTTTGGAAGCAGTATTGACGGTGGAGCCGCTTTCACACTGCTCTCTCCTACAGACAGTACAAGGAGGCGCAGCGGTTCCGGCGCCTCTAACTGACACGCCCCCAGCGTTTCAGAAGTGCTCGTTTTTCCATGATTTTGAGACCTAATTTTATATACTTAAGAATTTTTTTCGTCTTTCAAATTTGGCTCAGTGGGCAATGACACGTTTCTGTGGTGTGACAACCTCATAACACACATTTAGCTCTGCTTTACACGGACTTTAAAAACTATGACTGTAATGGTTGGTATTAGAAATTAATTTCAGTATCATTCCAATTAATCTATGTGAGCATCTGTGCAAATCCAAATAATGCAGAAGATGAGTATTAAACGTCTATTGTGCCAAGTGGTTGTGTAATTCTTTAATTCGATACTGTGTTAACTTTTAATTCTTGCCTTCGTCACAGCAGAAATTTTGCGCTACTCAAACAAGGTGTCGGTGAGGGTGAACGGAACAAAACAACACATTTCTTTTCTCACCTTCATCTTCGCAAAGGGCCTGTCATAGTTTCCGACGTAGAGCAGGCCGACAATCTGCGGTAACATCCTGCAAAGACGAAAAGATCATGGTTAACACCCTCGTCAGAGGATCTCAACACAAGAGTATCTGAGTGGAAACAACAGGGCTAAGAAATCACTACGCCGCTTCCATTTTCTAGCTAGTAACAGAGCGACAGGGAGGTGAGATTACACCTCTCTAAGCCCTTCTGTCTCTTTGCACAGCGTGATGTTCCAAACTTACTGTGAAAACTACAGTATGGGCACGCTCGTACTCACAGGCAATATATATTCAGAGAGCATATTATCATCCACTTAACGTGCGTGAGCACTAACTGTGAGCTCTCAAATGTGGCTTATAGATTCAGTGGAGTAGCTGTCAATAGAAGAACATGTTCTCCAGAGATTCACACCAGATGTCTTTATCACATGTTGTTCCCTTCCCCTCCTCCACCAAACACTCCCTGTGTTATTCCCAGACTCCACGTGTGGCTCACGAGTGACACAGAAACTGGTACTGGTTTCATCCCAGCCGACTACTTTAAGGACTAAAATAATGGTGAGGGTCAGCAGAGCATGACTGACAGCTTAAGAACAGTTTGTTACATCCACTGGAGCTGAATTTGGACACTCACACCCCTTCCTGTGTAATGATAGATAGAAAGAAAAGGACGGAAGCAAACAGTAGACATTAGGAGTTAGAAATAGCTGCACAGTGATGGACATTGTCTACTGCCAAGGCTTGACTTTCTAGTAACTGGCTCTGCTGTTACATAACATTTGTTACACCATTAGATTGTAAAAGTGTTTTTTTTAACTGATGCTTTACTCATGATGTAAATGCTAGTATGTTTGCTAAATGTAAGAAATCCGCTCTTAAAATCTCCTAATGTTTCTATTGATTTTTAAACAGCTTTTTTCTGTTAACCATGAACAGCGCATTGAATTGCCTTTGTATTAAATGTACTACACAAATACATTTGCCTTGCCTTAAATTGTAGAATACAATCAATATATTGCACATTTTTAATTTCCTGTTTGTTAAAAAAAAAAAAAATGAAAGCATTTTGGCATAATGCAATGTTTCTTATTTCATTAGGAAATACTTTAACAGATTTTATTTAATTATTGTAATAAAGGGAAGGGAGATTGCCGTAACCATAGTAACATGCAAAAGAAGTTGAATTCTGTAGTAATTAATCATTTGCTGACAAGAAATAAGATAATTCTAAAAGAACTTCACTATAAAGATATTTTCTTGTCAGCTATGGACAATTTGAAATGCTTTATGTACAATATGTATATATATATATATATATATACATAAAGTATTTCACTTAAAAACATAAACATCCAAGTAAAATATCCATTCAGCTCAAATTTAATCAAAATACCTGTATATCACATTATGCAAGGATAATAAAGGTCAAGACAAAGTAGGCTTTGTAATTTTGAAACATAGTTTGAAAGTGCACCTACAAAAAAAAAAAAAAAAATCAAACTCCAACTTTTAGCAGGTTTTTTTCTTTCTTTTTTTTAAAAAATAAATAAATAAAAATATACAACATTTTCTTCAGAGCTCCAGAAGCCATCCGGGACTCCTGCAGTTTTAATGCCAACTAGGTATAGGAAACATTGTATATGAATCATGTTGTCAACTAGTAAATTTATACACCAGCCCTGCAGTTCAGCTACTAATTCACTAATAATGGCTCTTTGTTACTCACCTTCTAAGTCAAACGACTTTCCTAGGAACTTGGAGAGCATGGCATTAAAACCACTTCAGAAAACTGATACTGAGAAGCTGTAATGACTCAAGTCCAAAGACGAGACGAGTCGTGACGAGAATTTTTTTGACTTTCCGAGGACTTTTCAGAGACTGAACCTCAGCTGCTTGGGATAGATCGTTCTACTTATCTGTCTCTCTATAATCACTATAGACTTTACAAATGATGATGTGAAGACACTCAGCCAGAGTCTAAACCAAATCTTGACACAAATCTCCACCAGCTCAACAATTGTTGCAATAGAGGCTGTTTAATTCTATGCTTGGTAATGATTTTGGCAAAGTCGCTGTGATTGCATCATTCGTCCAATTTGTTCCCCTCGCCCTGTTCACAAAATTATAATAGTCGGCCTCTGAGTTTACTTTCAGGAAAAGTAATATAACTCTGAAAGCTGAATGCATCAGTGCTATACAGAAATGTGGTCATGGATTGACTATTTCAGCTGATGAATAAACAATTGTTAGGTTCTTACATGTGTGCCCACTTTTTTTTTATTCCAGTGACTAAAACATCTTGTGAAAACCTACACAGACACAATGTGGTACTGGAACTAGATCCTCTGTGGGAAAATTAAAAGAAGACTAACAATAAATATCCACAGTCTCTTATAGATTGGAAGTCAACATTGTTGTTAACATTCTGATGAGACCGATGACCGAAGACACAAACTGTCCAGTAGGAAACATTAGGATCTCTTCAATGTTATACTGTGTTGTCATTGTTACTCTGAATTTTGCAGTAACATATTTCGCTATGAGAAATTAGAAAATCAATGTCTTAGAAATGGAAAATAGCTTGGATTTCAGTTTAATTTGATTGCATTATATTTCACACAAACCAAAAATGCAATTATTGCGACTCTTTATAATGCTGTGCTTTTAGAATAAAAATACATATACTGTACTTCCCGATGCAGCTTTACAATTTACATCCACATTTGCACAACAGCAGCATAAGTGTTTGTATGCAAGGTGCATGTGAGTTGTTTATAGGGAAGGCTTAGGTTTAGTTCCACCAATAACATTAAGGTACATGGAGAGTAGAGGTGTGCATTACCATGAATCTGACGATACGATATGATTCACCATTTGCATGTCACAATACAATATATCCCGATACCAAACAATACAATTTACATCGCGATATATCGCGATGTAAATTGTACAAATTTCACCTTAACGAGTACAAAATGGTATACATTTTTTTTAAACTTACAAGGACAAGTAAATGGTATCTAACTGTAATTCAAGTACCAATATCAAAGACAAGTGGTATGTTTATCAAATTGTCAAATTGCCGGTCCATTTTTCAAAAAAGTTTAACTTCCAAGCTAAAATGCATTGAAGAGTGAGGTAGTTTAACAAGGTCTGATGTGGTTCACTCACACCTAGTGACCAGGCGTTTAAGTGCTATACATACTGTATGCTACAGAGATGAAACTTTTTTTTTTGTTTAAAAACATAATGGATCAATATGATAACTGCGCAGTGAGATCTCTCCGATTCTCTTACACCCTTAATGGAAAGGCAACAATGCCTGTTCAGGTCTGTGAAGGTTCTCAAGGTTTCAAGATTGTGTCGACGCTTGCATCTTAGCTGAGGTACTATGGCAGCGTTTTTCAATCTTGGGGTCGGGACCCCCGCCTGAAATGTCTAGTAATTGATAAAAAGTTAAATTATTATTCTTTTTCAACTTAAAACACACAATCTTAAACAACTATACTTCGCCAAATATAAATGAACATGATCAAAAACGAATTCTAGGAAAAAATGTTTTTGGGGTTGCCAGAAACTCCTGATACCAAAATGGTGTCACTATCCCAAAAAGGTTGGGAACCACTGCACCATGGGCTTTCACCTCTCATCCAAGAGCCTTTTTAAGTTCTGAACTACAACCTACAAATAGGTTTGTTCAAGTCTCACAATCTGAGTAACCAACATGTATTGGAAATCAATTCAACTCCAGAAATGGAAGTGATGTTTAAAAACCATAGTCTGCAGCTTCCTATCAATCAATGCAGTATTATACTTGTCTCTATAAAAATATATATAAAGAATAAAGCCATGGGACTTGCATCAGCATGAAGAATGTAGGAAGGCAATACAAGCCAAAAGCTTTAAAATTTTAATATGATTTAGGCTGAAAGAGACCAGAAAAGAACAAAATGGTATTGTAATTCAATGCTTGTCAAGACACTCAACAGAGCAAATGTCAAACGTCAACCTATTCGTGACAGAAGAGACAATCTGAAGGATCACCAGTTATTGGAGTTTATATCCAGAAACCATCAAGTCTTTGTGTGAATCACCCAGCAGCAATCTTCACTGCTATGGATTTCCACTCACACTCATCTACTGTAAATCAATGACCTCATATTACACTCAGCCATAACCTTGAAGAATAACCATACTCCATTTCTCCATACTCCACATTTAATATTAGAAACTGGAATAACTATCACAAAGAGGAGAACAAATGAAGCTTGGGCATCAAAGCTGATCCACAAACAAAAACATGGCTATGGAGGAAAGATAGAGTAAGACACAAACTCCAGCACACTGTTGTAGCATTGCTGTAAATGGAATTAAACCCAGAGGCATGAAGAAAATGTGAGAGGAAAAAAAAACATGATTAAAACAGAAAGAAAAAAAAAAAAATCAATGTATCAAAAAAGGTTTAACTACATCATATGTTAATAACATCTGATGTAAAGTGCGCTTTTAGCAGCAACAAACACAGATGAGTGCAGACATTTTAATGCATGCATGTGTAAAGCTGTGTCTGAGGGATCCTGCGCTTAAAAATGAAAGGTGCATTTGGAATTATCAGTGTTTCCGTAGCAACAGCTACTTACCCCTCTCCTCCCATTTTGGTGATCTTAAGGCGAAAGTCCACAGAGTTGAGATTAGGGGGCTTCCACTTGAGGATGTCATCACACCTCCCGGCCTTGTATGGCTGTGAAATGTACAACATCAAATTTAAATTCAAAGTCACACAGGTAAGTTGTCACATTGTAATTATCTTATTCACCAGAGGTTACAACTATAAAGTAGAATACTAGTTTACTTCCTTTACATAGTCACGT
Organism: Gouania willdenowi; assembly: GCF_900634775.1. Classification (NCBI taxonomy): domain Eukaryota; kingdom Metazoa; phylum Chordata; class Actinopteri; order Blenniiformes; family Gobiesocidae; genus Gouania; species Gouania willdenowi. The sequence goes on along the minus strand of NC_041066.1, from coordinate 8,712,614 downwards.
GTCATGTCAGTTAATTGGTGTCAAGATGAACATCAATTAACCATTTTGCACAACCCAAAGTATAAAATATCAACTTTACATATTTCAAAATAAGCTTCTTTCAAATAATAATCCTCACAGTGACACGTGGAGAGACTAGGGCCTCCTGTCATACCTCAGTCATTGTTCAGCTTTAAGCTAACTTTAAGCTAGAGCTAGCATTAGCAAACATGGCAGTTTGGGGCAACATGTTAATCGTCACGTGTATTCATAATGAACCAATGCTTTCTTTTTTGTAATTCAATTCAATCTGGAATTTTGACCTTAAGAAAGGTCAAACAAGCATTTGGGAATGAGAGCCATAGCATGTTGCATCATATTTTATGTTAACGTTTGTTCAATGGCTATGGTCAATGACTTTTTCAAGCTAAATGATAAACATTTTCTGTGCCTGACTTCAATGTTCACTTTTAAGTAAAAAAAGAACAACAAAGAATTTTGTCCTTGTTTTATTAATTGAAAAATTCAGTGTGAGACAACTTACCCTATTGTGGGGCAACATGTCACATGTTCACACTCTCTATTTGATTGCTTATAACTCTGCACCGACATAAGATATGAAAGTGACACGAATACAAAATATATACCCGAGACTTTGGTCTTTCATCTGGTACAAATTTTGTCTTTATATGATGCATTGATTCTAAGAAATTAATAAGAGTGTAAAAATGATAATAATGAGGTAAAAATACAGTAATTGTGGTACTTGGTGACTTAGTAAAGCTAAAACCTGGGACAGAACTTTGGCAGGAACTAACATACAAATAAATCCTGCACAAAAAACTAGAGCTGGACAATAACAGTGGTTAACTGATTACATGTCATGACATTTGGAGTAAATATTTGAGATAAATTAATATTAATCGCAATACTACACTAATTATTCTATCAAACAAGAAAGGTTTTTGGTATATTTCTTTAAAAAATGAGAAAATTCATATTCACTTTACAAATAGCAGGAACAATATTCATAGAGTAAAAAAGATGTCTAAAACTAAACTGTGAAGCGTTATACCATCGTGCATATTGTGCATTTATCTTAAAAAAAAAAACTATCTGATGAAAAATAAGTAAAATCAGTATTTCTTTACAAACCGCTTAAAAGCAAAGGAACGGCAGCAAAACAATGATATTTAACTCATTCATCATCCATTTCCTGACCCGCTTGCTGCTTTTTTTAGTTATATGTTAACAGTAAAAAATAAATAAATAAAAAACGTATTTCTCTAACCGAACATAAGACATGACAATCGTTCGAAAGTAATTCTGTGATTTAGAAAAGCCTGACGTGTTTTCAAATTATTTTAGTACTACAATGTGCATAAAACATGTATGTTGATTCAAGCTCTTTAAGACGAAAGCCTGCATAAAAATTCTAAATAAATTCCTAAAGATAATAAATACTTTAAATTTGAATGAAACCCAAACGTGAGTGCAAAACTAGAAGTCTGAATCAAACATGTAGCTTTGAAGCACAACAATGCACAAAACTGGATGAAGTCCCCCTTTGTAAATCACACTGTGTCACATGCCTGCTGGTCGATTATGCAGGAACATATGGCACAGACCATTGACATGCTCTCCTTCACCTCCTTGATTATTTATGCCGTTCTGACATTTAGAAAGACATGAATCAAATGCGTTGAAACATGAGAAATGTAAAGGCTCGGTGGGTGGAGGCGGGAACAGATGACCAGATTCTGTCACTGTCGGGTTGCCCCGGAAACACAAAGTCCACTCCATGGAAATGAGTGGAAAATGGACGGAGTCCTTCATATAGAAGAAACCTGCACTGTAACAATATATGAGCATATAGATCTACTAGTTCCATCTACCTATTGTTCCTCAGGCAAGGCTTTGTAGAAAACATAAAGGGAACAGTTCGAAAAGAAAATATTAAATAAGTTTAATTAACAAACTACGTACGTCCCTCCTTCGGAAACACAAGTAATGGCTGCTTTGATTTCTTCTGGGCATGTTTACTGCTGATTTGCAATCAATATTCCAGTAATTCTACAACTCCTACTTGCCTGCAATCATGCAGCTCTTAAGTCTAGCTTGTTAGAATACAAAGAGGGTGATATACATTTGAAATCACCCTGACTTATTAACCGGTGCTTAAAAATATCTACCAGTCTTTGTCAGAACGATTAAAATTAGATAATGAGTGAACAAAGGCTAAGAAGAGCTCAGACAGTTTAAGGTCCTCTATTTGAGTTAAAAAAAAAAACTGGAGCTCATTCAGATGAATCATTTTATGCAGCTCTCCTCTGCTCCCATCCTTTCCAGCTCTCCAAATGATGGTAATGTTTTGAACCTTCTCTGGTGCTCTCACTTAAAAATGTCTGTACACAGCCAAAGACGTTCATATAAACCCTGGAGAGAAAAAAATAATTGACAAAACAATCTCAGCTCCCTCAAAGTAATCCTAACCCTAACCCAAGGCTTTCTTAAATAATGAAATTCATAATTTCTAAAATATACATTTTTAATGTATAATAATACAATGTATAGGTTAGGGTAAAAGACGGTGAGGGACATTTAAAGCATTCTCTTTGGGCCTGACTTACTAAAGTAGCAGATAAAGAGCTCTTAATTTGGTTGTTTATTCATTTCAGAAATGTTTATTGAGCAGAAGAGATAATAATAATAATAATAATAATAATAATAATAATAATAATAATAATAATAATAATAATAATAATAATAATGCATTAGATTTTATATAGCGCTTTTCATTAGCTGTGTTTCCACTATAGTTTTTCACAAAAATAAAACGATATTTCTAAATGTCGACAAAGTATAATTGAGCTTTTAATGTGTTTCCATTCAAGGTTGTTTTGGGTAGGAGCCTCGTAACTCCAGTGAAATTTCATCCTGCGAGACATCGCTGCAGGAAAATGGATGCTCCAAACTAATAACACTCCGCATTTCTTTGTTGTTTGCTGTCCATCATGGCAGTAATAATAAAGTATAATGCGAAAAAATGTGTCAGTATCCTCTTCTGTCCACATGTACCGCGCCATATTTTCTCTGAGAAAGGTGGTCAGGTGACCAAGTATGTCACATCATGTGACCAGGTACTGTATGTCTCGTCCTCTGAAACGAAAAAGTGTTTCCATTGCGCTTTTGACATTTCAATATCGAAACGTGTGGAAAAACCTCCTCATGAAGGTGCAATTCAGGTTTTTCCATGACCATTTTTTTTGCACAATTTAGATTTTGCGTATTGGAAACGCAGCTATTGACAGCTAAAGTGCATCATATTGCATTATTATTTTACTCCACGCACAGTGGTGGTAAGCTACTATTGCAGCCACAGCTGCCCAGGGGCAGACTAACAGAAGCGAGGCTGCCATAGTGCACCATCACCCCTTGACCACCACCAACACTCAAACACCTCATTCATACTGGGCAACGTGTTTGAAGTGTGTTGCCTAGGGACACAATGACAGATGGCACTAGACCGACTGTCACCCCACTGTGGCAGCTGGAATTCCCAGCGGTCTTTCATCAAAGTACCCGGCCTTGCTTAGCTTCTGAAATCTGACGAGATCAGGCAATGACAAACAGGTACTGTATGGCCATGACAATCTGTTCTCTCCATTATCTTTAAGGTGTACTGCACAATAATAAGTTCTGTCAAAAGATCATATAAAACCAGAGCTCGGAAACTAAGCAGGTCTGGGCATGGTTACTAGTTGGATGGGAGACCACTGATAATTCCAGGTGCCACAGCGGGGGACAGTCGCTCCAGTGGTATCTGTCATTGTGTCCTTGGGCAAGACACTTCACCCACATTGCCTAGTATGAATGTAGTGTGTGAGTGAGTGTTTGTGGTGGTCGGAAGGGCCGATGGCGCACTATGGCAGGCTCGCTTCCGTCAGTCTGCCCCAGAGCAGCTGTGGCTACAATAGTAGTTAACCACCACTAAGTGTGGAGTGAAAGAATAATGCCTTAATTATGTAAAGCACTATGAGTGTCTATGATAAAGCCCTATATGAAATCCAATGCATTATTATTATCATTATTACATATATAATACGGATGCTTCTCCAGCAGATTGTCTTCCTCTAAATCAGAGATGTCAAACTCATACCTGTCAAGTATCCCGTTTTGGCCGGGAAACTCCCGTATTTTACCCCTCTTTCCCGCCATCTTCCCGTATTAGTATCTTCCTGTAAATATCCCGTATTTTAATGTAATAATAATTAAAAGATGCCTTACTAAACTGAACGCCGTCACTAGCCTCGCGAGAACTGCCACCTTAAATGGCCTGAGTGACAGTTCTCGCGAGATTAGTGCCGACAGCGGCAACAAACCCGGAAACAACTCAGAAGAGAGATGATGAATAAAGACGTTCCAGTAAAAAAATACAAAGAACTCGTTTAAATACATTGTGAAATGTGACAGAGAGTTTATCTTCATAAAGAGCAGCAGATGGGACACAGTTACACGTTCTGTTAGATTAAGAACTGAGATTTTAACGTCTATCACAGTGGAAGGAACCACGTAAGTCACCCACAAGCATCACACATATACACTGCTTTATAAAAGTGTTAAAGAATGTAAAGTCTGTAATAAATGTGTCTAATAAGTCATTAGTGAATACCAGAGAACCACATGAGTGAGCATGAGAAATTAAAAGAAAATATACAATAAAAATAAAATGTTAATGTCTAACTTAAAGACAAGCAACATGAAATTTACAGTAAATATGCAACGAGTTGACTTGTATATAAACTGTATATATATTGATTAAACACATGTGCTTCATATACACATTTATGTTTTTATTTAGGCTGCATTATAATTTAGGAATTAGGGCTGGGCGTTATATATCAAGATTTAAGATGTATCGAGTTTTCTATTTTGGCAATATAGAAAACTATAATATTTCATATATCTATATATATATTATAACTTATTATGTATCAAAATACTAGTTTTAGGAGTCACTGCTTTTACTTCTCAGAACAACATGTAAAGCTCGGTTAGATGGATTATTGAATGCACATATTGTGCAGCTGTTTGTTAATAAATGTCCCTGTGTGGCATTTTGCATCAGCAAATTGCCAGAATTGTCTTTCTGGTCAGATTTTATCTGATAAAATTATCTAGATTTATATCATATATCACCAATTTGAGAAAATATATTGATATATGAGTTTTGGTCCATATCACCAGCCCTAGTAGGAATGTTCACAGCATTTCAATGTTAATAAAGGTCGACCTACCAGATTCTAATCACATAATTGTATTTAATAAGTAGTTGATAAGTGGGTATTTTAGATTTCTTGTACACCAATCTTAAAATATAAGGGATACTGGAGCTTGGTTGGGCAGGTGGGACGGATCGTAGAGGGCGCCAGAAAATTTCCCTTATTTTCAAATACAAAACTTGACAGGTTTGGTCAAACTCATCTTAGTTCAAGAGCCATATATGACCCATTTTGATCTCAAGTGGGCCGGACCAGAAAAAGCCATTTTTTGTGGAGGAAAAAAAGGTGGCACTTTCCTATGTAAGAAAAGTTATGTCTATGTACATTATGCTGAATGTTAAGCAACTGGTCAAATTTGCAATTTAATTCGAAAGGAGTTTGTGGAATATTTTGTAAGAATCTTCTGGGTTTTAGAAAAAAACATCATTCAGTATTACTGTATGTAATGTAGTACTGCAAACTCCATTGTAATTTTGGTGGATATTTATTTAATTTGGAGGGATTGAGATATCTAGATATTATTTGGAAAACATGCAGAACTATAGCAATTGAGGCCCTTACAGTGTACTTTGGTATTCACCAAAATTAAACATCTAAAGAGCTGCTGTGTACAATGTGCCGTTTTGTAGTTCAAAAAACAAGAAAACAAGAAATCAAGCCACTAAGAATAAAAAAATACTGCACTTTTCTTTAACTTCTTTAACTGTTGTCGTATGGTCACAGAGAACATATTCAAGGACCTCTATTACTACCAAAATAAATAACAGTAGCAGTATTGTTTTTATAGACAGTAAGTCTTACATTAGCCTTCAACATGCCTTGATGTTCTTTTCCCATTATGTTGATATTAATATAAATCAATGGGAGAAATAAAAAGATGTGTGCATAAAAAAATATCACATCAGAATATAAAATGACGAACGATCTCAAACGGTTTGTAAGAAAAGCTGTCCCCTTTTAAGATACCTCAAACAGAGTTAAAAAAATGGCCAATAACTCCGGGAAAAAATAAATGTGCACTTCTCATTTTCAAACTCCATCAAAGGTTGATAAACTGAAGCCACACACCAAATTTTGTTATCCTATCTGAAACAGTTTCTGAGAAAATCTGTCCCCTTTGAAGATACCTCAAGCAGAATACAAAAAACGGAACAAGGGCAATAACTTCGAAAAAAAATACGCGCGCTTCTCATTTTCGAATTCCATCAAGGTATTGCTACCTTGAAGCCACACACCAAATTTGGTAATCCTATCTTAAACAATTTCTAAGAAAATCTGTCCCCTTTGAAGATACCTCAAGCAGAATACAAAAAACAGAACAAGGGCAATAACTCCAGAGAAAATAATTGCGTGCTTCTCATTTTCGAACTCCATCAAGGTATTGATACCCTGAAGCCACACACCAAATTTGGTTATCCTATCCTAAACAGTTTCTGAGAAACGCTGTCTTCCTTAACTCGGACGGACGGAGCTCAAACCTAGATCTCCCTTCCACACTTCCACTTTGTGGCGGGGGATAAAAATGTAAAGGAATGTCACCTGTAAACTTTGTGAAATTATATTGTATAGTTTCTTGTAACGATTTCAAAATAAAATGCATTCCTAGTGGGAAAAAAAAAAAAAAATGTAAAGGCAATATGTCGTTTCTGATGCAAAGTGAACGGAACATTGATGATAATTTTCCTTCAGCTTTGTCCACCAAGGAATTGTGGATGTAGGAGGTGGCCTTCATGTGCTTTTGAAACCTGAACGCATCATAAAGGCTATTTACTACAATACACTAGATGGCAGGAGATGGAGGGCATGCTTCATTTTCTTAAAAAAAAAAAAAAAAAAAAAAAAAAGAATATTTTAACTAAATTTTACATATTTTCTTTTGAAGTGAGCATGCAAAAAATCATTTTCTATGCAGTTTGTTTACTTTGTTTTATGATGCACTGCTCTGCGTAATGTAGAACCTCATGTGAAATAAATCTGCGTAGGTCTGATAAATATGTTGGCCACAACCTTATCATAAATGAGCTGAAGAAAAGGCAGAAACAGAGTTCTTCATTGTAATGACACAAATAATGAGAGTTTTCTAGCATTAAATGACACAATATGTAAGTGAAAGACTCGTACATGGTAATTGAAAGTTGTCTGCCAGAAAATCTATCGCACTGAATACCTACTGAGGCTCGTTTCCAACGCTGCATGCTAAAAGGTGTATGCAGCCCAAATGATGTCTGAATATAATGAATTCATGCCAGCAAAACCATGGCAACAACAACAACACTGTGAAGGCCCAATCAGATGACAGATAAATAAACAGGCAACCTTGAAAATCATTTTTTAAATAAAGAAGTGCTATGTGTGCGCTCTCTTTCTTTCATTACAGTCATTAGTCTCGTCAATAGTGACAAATATGAATATAGAACAGCTTTATTGTTAAAGTGCAAACCAGACTCCCAGATCTAAACTTTGTATTCAGAGCGCTTCAAACTCATTTGCATGTAATGATGTTCCATTACTTATAAATTGGCTGTTGTTTGCAGGTTGAAACTCAAAGGCTGAGTGTTAGGCTGAGGGGAATGGAAATTAAAGGAGTGGCAAAGGACAGAAGCAAGTGTGACGCCTCTGCTAGAGGATTTTTTTTTTTTTTTTTTTAAAGAAGAATAAAGAAACATTAAATCCCTTATAGTTCCAACATAAACTACAATAATCATCTTTCTTTTTGTTTACTACATGAACCTCTTATATTTGATACGTCAATAGCGCCATGTTTTCCACTCAATTGCAAAACAGAAAAAAGAAACCCGTCACAAACAATAAAAAAAGAAAAAACAAAAGAAACAAACATGAATTTGTAAGATGATAAAGTCAATGGAGTTAATGGTTTATTTTGCAGACCATGACAAAAAGGGCCTCCATTTTTTTATCTTCAAGCTGTTTGCCCAGCAAACATAGTAAATCCAGGACAGATGACCAATCCACACATGAGCCAAAAACTGAGATTATAACAAGCCCTGCAAGTGGTGTGAGAGACCATTTTAAATAAGTCTGGAAAAGCTTTAGCATCAAAATTTGCAATTGGGTTTGGTAAGACATAAAAAACACAAAGATACATATTTCTATAAAAGGTGATCAACACTGAAATAAACAAAATGAGGCGAGTAAAGGCACACTTCTCAAATGAGAGAGACAACAGGAAAAAGACAACATGACAAGGTATTAAACCAGATCAGAGAAACATTGCCTTTTCAAATCCCAGAAATAGAAGCTCACCTTTCCAGTCCATGCTTTCTTGGGAATAAATTAAGTTTTCTCACTTCCAATGCAAGACTTGATAATTAATCTCTGACAGCTAGTTAAAAGTAGAAGAATCATAGCTTATCTACTTCAAGCAGACTATACAAGGTCAAAGATCAGTTATTTAACTCATCAGATCAACTTAATAAACCTGTTTATACCACCAAGAACAACATACTTACACTGTGAGGTGTGTTATTAGCAGGCAAAGACGATTGGGGGCGGTGATTCAGGGAGGGACTCTGTGGGTGCCTTTTCACAGGTGTAGAGCATGTGATTAATCACACCTGTTTTATGTTCTAGGGAGCGGATGAAACGGCAAAGCTATTGGCAGTCTGCAAACTAGCTAAATGAACAGAGCTAACCCTGGGGGGGGGGGACAGTCCCATAACAACAGTCTGATGACCTGATGGAGCACTGTGGATTGATGTGAACTGTCCAAGATGTAATGATGATGTGTGTAGAGCCAAATATATACACATTCGCCAACATTCTCCAGCACTGTGTACTGTATCGGTATGACACGTACTAGCGCACAGCAGCGGGCACCCACAGAGCTTGGCAAGTTGCCACTGACACGTTCCATTTTTTATACCTTAAAGGCAGGGTAGGTAATTTTTTAAAACTAGCATGACTTTGAAAGCGGCATCCTGTGAGTGCTCTGCCTTTACCCGCCCCCTTCCCTCTGTGCTCTCTCTAAAGCTACGCCCCTCACTCACATGCACAAGCGCTAAACTCAGCTGATCGCTTGTATTGTGCGGAAACTACATTGTCTCACACAGCAGTAAGCAAACACTAAACTTTATCAATATTTACGTTAAAAAACTTGACTATTTTAATACTTGCAGTGTCAACGCTAACTCTGTTTTAACTACGTCACTGGTGACGCGCTTTGAGTGTGGGCTAGTGCACGCAAGGGGTCGAGAGCGAGCAGGGAGATGTGACTGGTTAATAAGAAACAAACTGTCAAAGTTTTTACAGGCTTACTGCTGCTACAGATGACGTATTTTCTTCGTTTCTTTTACAGAGCAGATAGGATCTTAATTTCTGTCAGGCCATAAAGACAATTTCAACCAAAAAGATTAAAAAGTGTATCTGGAGGAAATTACCTACCCTACCTTTAACTTGAAATGTGAGGCACTCTGTAAACGATATAGATTACTGGCGTTTGGAACGTGTCGGCTTTGCGTAACCTCAGCATTAGACCCTGATCACAGTCTTTGGTGAGAAAATAACTCCATGTGGTCTAGTGGCAAGTAGCAGCAGCAAGTGCATGGTGCAGGTAACATGGTAACAACCATGGCCTGCAAGCATGTCTTATTGTGTCTGCATTATCACACAACTAATATATTTTCCCATTTTGTTGCTTTGCGCACCACACACTCAGCCCAGACTTCTGGAATCTCAGGTTTTCTCTTCATGTGGATTAAGATGTACCATCTATAAGAGATTGGCTGTTGACCAATGAACACCACACATGCTATGGGTTAGGACTGATTGCGTTGAATCAAGTAAAGCAATCACCAGCAGCTTACTAGCTTTTTCAAACCTTTTGACTGCCATCTATGGTGGATGGGCATTTTAACATCCTATTATTTCCATGCCATACCATGTTGTCCACACCCATCTGAAGCTTTCTGATTTACTTTCACAGGCTATATTCAGTAGCTTAACCACATAGCATATATAGGTTACAGTTCATCAAAATGTAATTGCTGTATCTTATTGTTTTATTCAACATCCATACTGCCCGAAGCAAACTATTTCATTGTTATGTCCTTCGAGTCATACAAATTAAAGTCAAGTAATCTCAAACGAGATGATGTGGGTCGATTGAAACATGTTTCCTCATAACATAGTTAGTTTTCTGTTAGAAGCAGCACTTTGCTGGGAGGCAGAGCAAACATTAAAGTGTGCAACGGATTAATACAAAGGCTGGACTCGTCCAACAAATTTGATCCCTGGTGAAACTCTCTCTCAGACATAATGTCTCTCTGTGTGTGTGTGCGTGTGTGTGTGTACGCGTGCGTGCGTGTGTGGGGTATTAATGTGCAAAATGGAGCAGGGACTCTAAATCTGTGATAAAAAAAAAGGGGTTGAGGAATACATAAAGAGAGGAGGTGACCCCTGTAGGTTAAACATGCAAAAGAAAAGCATAGGAAAAATTGTGATTCCTACGCTTTCTTTGCAATATTAAACACAACTGATCCCTTAATTCCTATCTTTGTCCCGGCAGATTTTACAGCATAAAAAAGAGTTAAAATGCATTTATTTTAATGAAAAATAAATGCATTGTAACCTGTTCGATTTTCACCATCACACATTTTGTCGAGAGTTAAAAACAACCTGGAAAATAGAGGGAAAAACAAACATTTACTTGTACTCTTTGCACAGTGATCGCCATCTGTAATGCTCTATATGTTCTACCATCTGTGCCAGTGGTTCTGTTGAAAACGCAATATCTTTCCGATGTCCCTAGGATAAAGAAAACATAATCCAAACCGTGTGTGGGTGAGATAACACACCCAGTGACTGTGGGCTGCAGCGGTGACAACCTTTGTGTTAATATTAATGGACCCATGCTGCAGGAGCACCTTTGTTGAGATTAAACTCCTGAGACCACCCTAATCCCATTTACGCACGAAAGAGATTAACACTGCACTGGCTGCTGGATAGATCAACACAATCAATGACAGCAGCAGACAACAGTATGGAGTGGCTACTTAAACATTAGTGAGTGGTAAATGTGATCTTGATAAAAAGCAACCTTCTTGAACCTTCTTTTTAGCAAGGCACATACATATTAAAAGGTCCAGCATCAATGTTTGTTTGAAGAATTATGTTGACCAAAGCTTAGCAGTTTAAACAAAAGACAAAATATGCATATACTTTCGAAAAAGAGGGAATTTTGCAAAAGACAATTTGCTTTAACACTAAACATCTAAATTATGAATAGACCTGGACACTGATTAGGCAGCGGCTCCTCCTTTGGCATCATTTGCCTCCTTCTCACCACACAATCTATAATTGAATAGCAGCAACACAGTGTTTATTCTGATCATTTATATTTATAACGCTGTGCTTACACGCCTCTCTAATAAGCATTTCAACAAAAAGGAAATCATAAAATCTGACATCTAATGGCCTTGCAGACACTTGCGAGACACTGATTCCTGGATGCAAAGTACTGATACATTTAAAGCAACATTTAAAGGTTAGACCTAAATACGTATATGTACATGTCTGAAACAGATGTTACCAAATGAAAAAAAGGAAAAAAAGGTTGCCTTGACAGTCGAACTGTTCCAAACCGAAATGGAAATGCTGATATTTTAATGAATGAATAGAAAATAAATCTAGAATTACCATTATCTTAAAAAATAACTCAAGTTTTAGTCAAATGTAATAGTTTCTGTCAATCAAAATATGAAACTTAGAAGAACATAACATAATACTAAGTATAAGAATTAAGGCACAACATAAAATAGGAAATACATATTTTTTAGGAATAGCGGGAAAAAAAAGTCACAAACACAAGAACCATTATCACAACATAAAGGTGAAATGAAAACCATAGATGATCTCATTATATTTACAAATTAAAGTGGCTAGCACAAACTAGGCAGCTGGTGAATAATCTGTGGTCAAATTTTATGTGTTTAAAGAATGGAAAATACCACTAAAAACTACAGGACATTAAGGGTGTGTCCAGTCTGCATTGGTCAGCACCTGGACGCTAAACATGGAGGGAAAATGTAACTAAACTTAAAGAGAAGCAGAGATGTTCTATTATTTAGTTTTTAGCCCTAATTGCTGCACATTATTAGCATTTGGTAGACGTTTTGAGATGATACCCAAGCCTCAGTCACCCAATAACAACAATAATAATAACAAAAAGACATCAACATTCCCTGCCAGATTGGTTGTCATTATAACTCAACCTTTTCCTAAATGTCCTCAATCTAAGAACTTAGATGTATACAAAAGAAAACATTATTACATCAGAATATAAAATTACTGACCAACGTAAACGCTTTCTAAAAAAAACTGTCCCCTTGAACAGAGTAAAAAAAAAATTTGGTTATTCTATCTTAAACGGTTTCTAAGAAAAGCTGTCCCCTTTAAAGATACCTCGAACAGGGTAAAAAAAAAAATGGAACAAAGGCAATAACTCCGGAAAAAATTATTGCACGCTTCTCATTTTTGAACTCCACCAAGGTATTGATACCCTGGAGCCTCACATTAAATTTGGTGATCCTATCTTGAACAGTATCTGAGAAAAGCTGTCCCCTTTAACTCGGACGGACGAACTCACAGACAGATGGAGCTCAAACCTATATCCCCCTTCCACAGTTTGTGGCGGGGGATAATAATAATAATAATAATAATAATAATAATAATAATAATAATAATAATAAATCAAGGCTAATGGATTTTGTAAAGTCAAGTTTCAGAAATAATAATGATATAAATATAAAAATGTTGTACCAGTGGTAAAAAGATTCTCCCTTAATTAAAATTCATTTTCAGGCTACACATTTTCTTTTGAAAAGAGGCCAATGCATTGTTGTACGTCATGCTCTCTGATCTAAACCAATGTTTGAGTGGTGGAGCAGAACGCTGCTGACCTTTAAAGTAAGGAGATACATTCCTTATTCAAATACATCAAATCTTTAAATCTTTCCTCTGTGTGCTGCAGTGCAGACTGAACCAGTGTCTACAGTCTGGCCATGAACCTCAGCATGAATCGGATGACTGATTCATTCCCTCTTATGCATTAGACTTGGGTTCATCGTAAGGTCCTCAAATATGTATTATGTTTAAAACTGTTCTGATTCCTGTGCATTATGAGATCATGTATCTTGAATTCAACATTTTCACCTGTTCCCATCATGTCTTGATTGAATTTTTCAAAAAAAGCATCTTTGTGTTGTTTATAGACATAAAGGATGTGCATTTTCGTCATTGTGTAGTAGGAACTATAATGCTACAACGCAATCATCATTACTTCTAAGTTATACAGCTATGCTAATTAGAGAACATGCTCCATAGTGCACTAATGACAGGAAAACCTTCATAAATGCCCTTCGATAGAAATGAGCAACATCAGGTCGAACTAAGGGCAGCCATCACTGATTGTGGGCGATGTAGGAAGATCAGCAGCAGGTTCACAGTCACGTGTTAACGTAGCCTGAGGCTACACCCATGATTGGGGTGCAGCCCGAGAACAAAGGTCAAAAATCAGTGTTAGAATGTGTCTTAAAGGGATGTTTGGTATTCACAGTCAAACCAAAGCAATCAGATGTAGTGGAGTTAAAAACATAACACTGATCATCTCTGCAAGGGTTGCCCAGTCATGTAAACCTGATAAGACATTTTTTACTGCTGCTGATTGTTTAATCAGAATTTGAGGTGAAAATGGACAAACACATACAAATTGACAAATTCTGCCTGAGTGGCACTTGATTAAATGTATACTGAAGACTAAAAATGGTGAAGTCTATTTAATTATTTCTGTTTCATGTATTTATCACATAAGAATCATGAACTGTAACCAGGGTTATAATTGTAATTGCATAATTGTCCATTAATTACAGTTATGATGTAACTATAATTGTAATGCTGTTGTAGTCTTAATTGAATTGTAATAAGTTTAGATAACTGCCTGTAACTGACATGAACATTCTATAAAAACTGTCATTTACATTGTAATTAAAGGCCAAGCTGGGGAAACATGTTATAGTTCTATGGCTTACACATATGTAGTTTACAATTATTAAAATATGTTTCATATTTAGTTTACCTCTTAGTTCTAAAGCTAAAAACTGAAATTGAGGGGTATACTGACACCAAAATATATTAACACCAATACTTTCATGGATGAGGAAATTGAACAAGGTAACAAAGAGATTAAAAACGAATTAGATGATAGATAATATTTTTACAGCTGATTTAAGACATGGGTCAAAACCCACACATTATCAAAAGAGATGCTATCAGAAAGCTAACACAAGAGGAAGGTTATGTTTTATGGGCTTGTTTATTAAAGGCTCAGTGATTGTGATTAGTTACAGCCCAAGCAGAACTGATGACATCATCACTGCGTTATGGTTTAACACAACCGTCATTGATTGTCATAGCGCCACCTATTGGTGCATTATATTTGCACAGAACATTGCAGGAGAGTTTGTGATATAATCCTTGAAAATGGTCAGCTATGTCTCAACCCCTCAACATTTCTGCCACACCGCGACATGCAAGACACCTCAACGTGCGCCACATCCCGACATGTTGTGGTTGCGAGGGACCGTTCAACGCTGCTTGCAGCTTAATTGCAGCTTTAATTGTAATTTAACTTTAGTCATTGAGAACATAATTGTAATCGACTTTCAGGGGAAAAACAATATTTATAATTATAATTGGAATTGGAAAAAAAAGCCACTGTCATTGTTAATGTAATTGAATATGGATAATTGAAGACATAATTGTAAATGAAAAAAATAATTTGCCCAAACCCTGACTGCAGCTGCAGAAATAAGGTTGAGATTGCATATGTTTCAGAGAATAAATATGCAAATTAAGAACACAACATTAGGAAGGGATCTGCTGCTAGGACGTAAACTACTGTTCATACACCAAGATCAATCGCATTGCGACATTGATCTAAATTTATTTTATGGCTAATTTTTTTGTTTGTCTTGTCTTCTTTTAGAATGACAATATGAGTCAATTTTCCTGCTTTTCTGTGTATGAGTGCAATGAAGGAAATGCATGATGTCTAACTGAGCTGTAGTGGTGCGGCGGAGAATCTGAATCCGACTCACCCCACATGGCTGGAAGATAAGCCCGTCGACTTCATGGCTGACCTGAGACATAAAGCTGTCTTCCAGTAGCTGAGAAATAAACAAAAGGGACAGCATTATTAGTTAAAGGATTAAAAAGAAGGAGAAAAAAAAACCTCAGGCAGCAAACAGTTAAAATCACAGTGATTCATAAAGTCATGTTCAGCAATGGATCCTGCCAACACCCTCATCGTGGAGCAGGGACAAGGTTTTAACAAAAGCCAGCTGAGACTTTTACAAAAACTACATACCTAATCTCTTTGATTTATGACACCGGACATGGGAATCAATACGTGAAACCTGACAGCCTCGGTTGAAAACAAGAATCGCCAAAATAAAATCATTAAGTCACTGATGACTGGAAAGAGCACATTTCTCCCCCTCCAATGCCACCCGCTGCCACAGCTGTTGCAGTGGGAGAGAAGGAAGATTCAGCACCGTACTTGTAAAGCAATTGCCAGGGGTCGTGGCAGAGCTGCCGTACAGTGAAAGCACATTTTCTACATCATGAAGCACATCAGCACCCGGAGAAATAACAGCTTGGAATGGATAAAATAATGCTGAATTATCCATCTGCGATGAGGACCAGAAGATATGACACTGTAAGATAATCACTGCGTAATGGATTTTCCGCTGGAAAAACTTTCACTCTGCGGATTTTTTAGAAAGGAGAAAAATAACATCACTTTTAATTGACCCAACATTGATTGGTCACAGCTTGGCCCCCAACAAAATGTAAGAATTAACTCCCACTTTTTCTCACATCTTTGATAGTTTCTACATTAAAGATTATTGTAGGTTGAGCTTCACACTATCTAATAGTCTAGCTAATGGTTTCTAGTGTTGAAAACACATTTAAACTTAGCTCAGATATTTCATTTTGAGCATTTTAACCATTCTAGAATTCTTTGGTGTGAAAGCATGGTAAGCGGTAGTCTGTTACCCTGTTCAGGGAGACTTTTTGCTATTATTCATGAACTGTTCCTTCCATCGAGAGAGTAGCCAATACATTATGTACAGTAGTCAGAACGAAGAACGGAAAGAATCCGACTCCTGTAGCTGCTGCATTCCTATAAAAAAAACTCTTACCAATCCATAATATTCAGACTCGTGGAAAGAACCAATCAGATGGCTTTATTTCATGTACTGCCCACAATTCCTGCATTCCCTCCCTCCTCCCTGACTGCCCAGTTGGCTGAATAGTGTGAGTTGAATTTTGTGGGGGTGTGGCTTTGGAAGTAGCACTGACAGGAGGGGGTGGAGCTTAGAGTAGGTGACACTTTCAAATCTTGCTAGCTAGCTAACATAACAGGCTAAACCTAGAGCGCAGTAATATATTGAGATTCAAGCTATATCGAGTTCTCTATTATGGCGAAATAGAAAATTACAATATCGCCTACATCAATATATATATTTTTATAGCTCATTTTCTATTTAAATACTGGTTTTAAGAGTGGCTGCATTCTCTACTTCTCAGAAAAGCATTAAAAGCACAATTAGATGGATTCCTGAGTGTGTTCTAACCCAGACCTTCCCCTAAACAAGCCACACTACAGAACTCACTCACACGTGCTGTCCCTTAGAAGAAAAAGTCCAAAAGTGGCACATATTGTGCAGCTGTATGTTAATAAATGTGCCTGTGTGGCATTTTGCATCAGCAAATTTAACCCAGAATGATTTTTCTGGTCTGACTTTATTTGAATTAAAAATATTGAGATTTATATAGTATATCACTATTTTGAGAAAAAATATTGAAATATGAGTTTTGATCCATATCACACAGCCCTAACTAAACCTTTGAGTTAGTATCTATATATATATATATATATATATAGGACAGGATGTTTTTAATGTCTGCAGGGTGTCAGTGATCCGATGCAGAATTGTTCCTAGTTACAAAGTTTACCTTCAGATTTCTGTGGTGGATTAGTAGTCTTGTCCAAATCTTCTGACACGATGTGACAGAAGATGAAACGGTCAATCAAATAAGGTATGTTTTAAATTAATTAAACTTGAAAACAATGATTTGTAATATTTTGCTCAAACTTAGCAACTAAATGAGCAGTAAACTAATTAACCAGTAACATTTGAACAATTAATTAAAGGCACAATAAATATAGATATCAGGCACATTTGTAATCACTGGTATTCTGTAATCATAATACAACTGGAATGAATATATTTGCCGCTTTGACACAAAATGAATAATCCAAAAACGTTTTACTCTAAAAGAACAGCTTTAAAACTCAGCGTAATCTTCCCACACTATTACGTGCTCTCCCGCGCTGCTTTTTCATTACGAGGATGAGAAGCACAAATTTCTATGACAATGTGAAAATTGGCAGAAGTTTTAGGCGATGAGTGCAGCAGACCAGAGAAAGACGAAGCAATAGTGGCACCGGGGTTGGCTGAGAGCTCCGTCTTCAGTTATTACTATTAAATGACCATTTTAAAAAAGTAGAAATTTTAAACGCCACGGAGGCAGTGACCTTCAAATCGATACTTTAAAAGCAGCCCCAAAATTAGATGAAACTGCACCCGCATGGAAATGCAACGTTTCTCATAAAGGTGCGCACAACTGCACACAAAAAACATTATTGTTATGGTGTTAAGTTTTTTTTTATGGTGCTTAATGTGAAAGAGCATTAGTCTGTGCAGAAACAATTTGATACTCCTGCCTGAGATGCAGAAAATCAATATAAAGTTGGATCAAATGCCACAGAAAATGTTCACTGTAATGTACTGGCCATTTGCAAACCCAATACAAGACTGTGCATTACGGCACGGCAAACGGTTTTATGAGTGCTTTTAAGTAAGGAGAGAATCATATTTTCAGAATCAATGTTATCATCAACTCCTACATATAGGATCTAATGCATGAAAATTTCAGTGCAAGTATCAGAAAAGTCAGGATGATATTAAAGTTTGCTGCAAAATTATTTGATATAGGATGAGCAATGTGTGTAAGAAATGCAGCGGTGAACTTTTTTTCCAGCTAAGTATTTGTTCCAACTTCTTCAAGAAGATTTTGTCTTGATGAATGTTTTTGCATAATGCATTCTGCACACCGAGCAAACTCCATAAAATGGAGTTTTCAAATGTTTTTTCTTTGTGGCGTACACAACATAACCTGAAACTGAGGGCTCTGCGAGATGTCAGTCAAGTTTTCCAAATGGCGCGTTCACACCAAACGTGTCAAAAGCGGCAGGTTTACATTCACAATATATGGTGAATGCACTTCTAGGGAGCGTCAGAGGTCCCGCTGTGCGTCCCGCACATCCTGTGCGGTGCTTTTTGAAGCTTTTCGCGTGGTGGACGCTTTTGGAGTGCGTCCGGCTCTTCCAACACGGCCGAAGCTGGAGTTGGGAATGTTGAACTTTTGGGGCATATCGCTGCGCGTCGACTAATAAGGAGCGTTCCCCAACCGTGATGTATCAGAATAATGAGTAGAAGAAAAAAAAAACACTAACCGGAGGCGGAGGCAAATGGACAGAATGTTCTGCTGGAATAGAGAGCCTGTAGTTGGGGTCCTGGTGGGAGATGCAAGCGCTTATGCCAGTCATCAGGTTGTCAAACTGGGCACGGGAGAGACGGAACGAGACTCTCGTTCGAGCGCAGCTCTGGTGAATCCAGAAACGAAGCCAAGGTGCAAATAAAGCCAAGCCACTTTCTGGATAATATAGAGTCGATGAACGGGAGTCAGAGGCGGCGTGTTCAGCAAGGAACTCCAAACTTTATTCTCCATTCACCCACACTTCTCTATAGTCCTCTGACATTACAGTGTACACACTGAGTCACACCTAAATACATCCGACCAGAAACACAGCCTTCTCAACACAATGTTTCACCACTTCACAGTCACTGGGTGAATTATGAACGTAACTGATCGCCACATTATCATCCATTGTATGAACACCACCAGCAACAGAGAAGCCCCTCCCCTCAACGTGCATCCCGAGCATCTTCAACACTGGTGACAAGAGTCTGTATTCAATGAGCACAAGTGTCCAACTATGCGCGTGAGGCACAATTTTGACATCCGTTTGGTGTGAACGTACCATTAAGCTGCTAATTCTCTTTCTTGGATTGGAGACATTTTTCTATCCGAGCCACAGTTAAAATCTCTCTTTACCCCTCATATTAACACCGTTTGTTTGTGTGGAAAGCCTGATTTTATTAACTTCTTACATTCCTGCATTCAGATATGATCAGCGCGCATCCGTGCGCAGTAGTCGTCATCATCATCTGTCATCAATGTTTCACTTGTTATTTACTTTAGTAGTGGATCAAACTGTGGCTTTACGTTAAAATAGTTTAATCAGTCTGACGTCTGTCAGAGTTTCATTGTAATGAGCTGCAGCAGCCGAGGAGCGCACCGACACACACACACACACACACACACAGCTGATGAGCTCTGTGACGCACTCCCTTCCAGGACAAAGAGTCAGCAGCATGGGTGAAATATAAATAAATGTAACACATTTTGTCTTGTTAAGAACTGGTAAATGTGAACATATTAAAAATGCTGATGGTCAATCCTTTGGCGTGCTTGTGTGACACTTATTCCAGAGTTAGAAGCGCGTAAGAGGAAAAGAACTTAAGCAAACGGGAGAATACGTGTAAAGCCAGATTTGAATGGGAATGCCCACATTTCAGGGCCGCTCCAACCAGGGTGCGGAACTGGGATGGAGGCGCGCAGCGACTAACAAGTACAGGGGGAGAATAGCGCACAGCCAAAAAGAGCGCCGCTGCATGGCTTTTTTTACTTATGCGCATGGGAGAACAGAGCCCACTGTTAGCACCATGGCGTTTTCCTGATTATACATAATAAAAAGGTAAAGGTATTTTATTGTAGGCTATCACAGGAAAGAGCAAACATAAATATGTGGTGGACATTACCATGGGCATTTATATGGTGGGAAAAAAATCACAGCTTATTTCAATTGTAAACAATGTGAAATATGAATTACATATGTAACATACCATATACTGAAGCTTACTTTAGGAAGGATCACTCACCATATGTTCATTTTCGCTCCTTATTTTCATTATTTCTTTTCTTTTGCTCAGTCATTAACCCTAAAATGTGGCATTTAAGACAAACTAACACTATTCAAGCAATCTCTGTAATACATTTTCCCAAAGTGGAAGTACAACCACAGGTTTTTGCTGACCTGCCAATAGGGGGAAATTAAAAAAATGTCTTGATTATGGGCGTGGCTCCTAGAATAGTTAAGACACGCCCAGCGCTGCCCCCACAGTGCTGCACAGTTCCACATGGAGCTGTCAATCAATGCTCCCTGAGGCCTATTTTTTTAGAAGGGGCGGGGCCAACAGTGACGATTAGTGACGTCACTGATCTAATCTCAGCCAATAGCAAAATTCTATTGTAATAGCCGGCATTCAACCCATAGAGGGCAGTCACAGTCACTGACATTTACTAAAACACTACATTTAAATACTTAGACTAAAATGTGCAGAGTGAGACTAGGATCAATAAACTACATTACTTCATACTTAAAAGTGGTTTTACACTTTAACAGTATTTAATGAATGTCAAAAAATCATGATTTGGAAAAAAATATATATACTTTTTTGTCATACTATAAAAAAAATGTCCTTTTGAAAACAAGGTGAAAAGTTCACTTCCTGAGTACTCAAAGCAAACACACATAAGCATGATTAGAACACACAGACTCCTCCCAAAAATGGTACTAGGTCTACACTGGGACTCAAAACCAGGGCGTTCTTGGTATGAGGCTGAACTGCTAACCACTATATCAGCGTCCTATAGTGGGAGGGAGGAGATCAGTTGCAGAATTTGTTTTTTTTTCTCTGCAGTTGCAGTAGAGGTCGGCTGGTGACTGTCAAAATGGAAAATGGCTGTGATGGCTTCCTATGGGAGACCAGTATGACTCACTAACCTCTGATGGCTTCCAAATCACTCATGAGAAAATTGCCATAACATAACACCAGCGTGAGTGAGTGTGTGAGTGAGTTTGTGTGTGTATTACAGAGCAAGCTATCTCTGCTGAGGGATAATGTCCATTTCAGTGGTTCCCAACCTCAAACAGTCTACCAGCTTCCTAGATTTACTTTTCTTTGAAGAGCTTTCACTATATGGCTCAGAACCTTCATAGAGATTATTGCATAACTTCAAACTAAAATTTATAAAAACAGGGTGAGAAAATCAAAGCTGATTTCTAGAAAATCTCTTCAGCGTATTCTGCAATCATGCTAATCTTTCTGTACAACTGTGATAACAATACTTTCGCGTGCTGATCAGAGGGAGTTATTTTTAGACGAGATGGAAAGTACTTTGATCGATAAAGTAAAGAGTGAATGCATTAGTGCACCGCAGTAGATATCAGGTGTCATTCATGCGATGACGACAAACTAAAGCAGTGGTTGCTGAAATAAAAACAGTCACACTGCGGAGTGCATCAACAGCAGCAAACACCTAAATGATTACATTCTTATTATCATTGCTCGGATATTTACACTCATTGACAAGCGCTAATATTTCAATAAGATGGGCTGGTTGACAAGGAGACAGCACAGTATTCAGTGAATATGAACGCTCATTTGGAAAAAGTCTAGCCGAGATGCATTCGTAGCGCGGGAGATGACAGGTTGTCACGGTCTGCGAGGCTACCAGAGCACAAATCAAATAAACATATCCATTACAAATGAAAATGTGAAATGTAGCATAGCACTGAACTAAAAACAAGGGTACAAATGTATCAGTTTTCAGAGACAAGGTTTGATTGAATGATTTAGCTCCACACTGTTGTAATGTCTTCTGCAAGAATATTTATCTGTTATGGATAAGAGTCGGGGGTGCGGGTGCCAATCTATAGCCTGCAACCTGTGAGGCTGCTTCACCGAGGACGTGCAACTACATTCACACTAGAACTACGCCATAAGTTTGCTATGATGTCATCCTCTAGCCCAGTGGATCCCAAACTTTTTTTCTGGTGACCCGTTTTTTTTAAAATGGCATCACGACCAAATTCAAAATAGGCCTTGTATATAAACTATGAAAAAACCCTGTGCATAAATTAACATTCCTGACTATTTTCATCACAATTTCTGCATCACCTTATCTTATCTTGAATAGGTAAACCAGCTGTTTTATGATGTGTTATTGAAAACATATAGGGTTGGTCATCTAATTAAAAAATATAGCAGTTTTCGTTTGGAGCTATTGTTGAAGCTGGAGCTAAATTTATCACTACTCTTGTTTAGCTGAAGAACTGGTTTGGTTCTGCTTCCAACAGCTCGGGGAAGACGGAGTGTTTAATATTTATTGCAAGTGCAATTTAGTTTTTTGAGAGAGACTTGATGAACCATTTTATTTATTGCTTTGGTTGTGTGTGGTTTTGCATTTAAGGTCTTTTTTTCTTAAAGGTACAGTCTGCAACTCTTATAAAAGTGACTTTTTGTCATATTTGCTAAAGCTGTCACTATGTAAGGACATCTTTACATGAAACTAGTAGTTTGTGTGAAATAAAAAGGCTCATTGACTCCCGCCTGCTGCTCCTGCAGCCTTTGGCAGATTGCCAGAATGCACCGCGACTAAGCAAAAAAGAACCAATCAGAGCCAGGATTGTGTTTGATGGACTGTCTGACAGCTGTTGCGCACAGTCCCCGCCCCCTTCCTGGGGCTGTAGCGCCGTCTTTTTTACAGTGTATGGTCCGGAGGAGTAGAAGATGGAATTAGCGACTTTACTGCTTCAAAGGTAAATACTGCTGCTAGATTAACATTATGTTTGATTTGTAATTGTTACACTAGAACGCTGTGGTGCATGTGTTGTTCGTGTGCGCGCAGCAGCCTCCGAGTGGGCTGCTGGAAGTGACACTGTGTTGTTGCTGCTGCTGCTGCTGAGGTGTGTGTACATAGAGAGAGAGAAGCGCTGCAGTAAAATGCTTTTAACAGAGCATGTTATATTGCTGTGATGTTGCTGTCGGACTAACTAACACACAAGCTCCTCTGAGGGAGGGACTTTGGAAAGTTTGGAGGCAGAGCAAGAGAGCAGCGGGGGGGAGGGAGGGATCTGAGAGTTGCGGACTGCACCTTTAACAGAGACGGGGTCTATTTTATTGCTTTTGTTTGTGATATTTATTAAAGTGCAATTTTTTGTTAACAGAGACAGAGTCCATTTTATTTTAATTGTTTTATTTGTTTAAAATATTTAAAAGTTCTTGACATTCCAATTACAATGGTAAAATTACTAATGACAAATACAAGTTGATTGCATTTGAAAGGGTGTACTTGCATTATGATGTTATCATTACATTAGTGGTTAATTTGGTCCAAAAAAATGTTGACAATATCGTTTATATGAAAAAATTTGTGGGACAATATATCGTCCAGCTAAATCTGTTATCGGCCCAGGTCGAGGTGGGACAAGCAACGGTGGATGAATACATCTTTCATCGGCCAATCAGATTGGCGGAATGAGAAAGAACATCTTGATACGACGCAGAGGGCGTACATCCCATAGTGAGACATTGAAACAAATGTTATGAAAGAGAACAGTATTTAGTGCAGTGGTTCCCAACCATTTTTGCATCGTGACCCTATTTTGATATTTAGAATTTCCGGCGACCCCAAATTAGTTTTTGATAATGTTTTTTTTTCTTTTTTTTTTCTTACTGCATTTTAGTTGAACTAGATTTATATTTCACAAAATGAAAGGATAGAAATACAGTTGTTTGAGATTGTGTGTTTTAATAAAAAAAATAATAAAAATGTTCAAAAATCAGATTGTCGACATTTTAGGCGACCCTATTTAAACTCAAGGCATCCCCACGTGGGACCCCGACCCAAGGTTGGATAACCCTGATTTAATGGCTCCTGAATAGATTTACTGTATTTCTATAGTTTTTAGCATTTCCAGTCATCTCACACCTGGGGTACGACCAAGACTGACACTCTCCCATGACCACATCACCCCTGTCCTCTGAAACCTCCACTGGCTCCCCGTTCCTCAGCGCATCAAATTCAAACTCCTCCTTCTCACCCATAAAGCCCTTAATAATCAGGCCCCCTCCTACCTCACAGATCCGCTCCACCCCTACACTCCCTCCCGCAGCCTCCGCTCCTCTGATGCAAACCTCCTCACTGTCCCCAGGACCCAGCACAGAACCTGGGGGGACAGAGCTTTCTCTGTAGCTGCCCCCATCCTATGGAATTCCCCACCAAGCCACATCCACAACTGCACTGACCTCCAATCCTTCAAATCACTACTCAAACCTGTTTCACTCAGCTTTTAATATTTAAACCACCCACCCACTCACTCATTTCTTTTCTCTATGTCATATTCTCTTCTATCAATGCTCTTCTTGTTTTTAATGCTGTAAAGTGTATTTGAGTGTCTGGAAAAGCGCTTTTAAATAAAATGTATTATTATTATTATTATTATTAATTTGTTAAATTTCCTCTCTCTCTCTCTCAAGTACCCACTGCATTGCCGTCGTGTACCTCCATGTGAGAAACAATGCTCGAGCCTGATCTCCATATTGCCATATTTGTTGCAAAGATTTTGATAGCATCAAAAATAACTTACATTTCCTTCATTCGTCACCTGAAAAGCTAATATGAAATATAACTCATTTGGACGCAAATGGATTATTTATACACAAAAAAGGGGAAAAAATTGCAAAAGACGTGAAGAGGTTTCTCAGATTCAAGAATGTCATTCATTATCCAAGAGAAGGGAAAAACAATCCTTGGTGCATCACTACTTAGATCCATAATGAATGAATGAAAGGAATATTGACTTATATTTTAATAACATTTTAAACAGCACTGTACACCCAAGACGTTGAGTTTAAAGGAAAAAGAGCTACAACAATAAAACAATAGTGCTCCAAACTGTAATGCCTCTTATTTTACAAGTGATCCAACAAGGTCACTTGGTATGGTTCAGCTTTTGGAGAACAGAAAGCAAACTGATTTGTTTTGAAGTCCCAAGAGCCACACTTTTGAACGCCTCTTAAAATCTCATGTTTCTTATGCCGCTGCATCATTTGACACAATAACTTTGGCATTGAACACCAGCATTTTCAGACAATGTTCGCGATGAAACCGAGTGGCGTCGTTAACTCTACAAGGGACTGCATCTGCAAAGAAAGCAGAGCAGCATCAATGGTCTTCTAATGATGAATGAGACACAGCAGATCACACAAAGCTTGAAAACCATGCTGACATGCAGAAGGCAGATAGCCAAACTAAAAAGAAATGATGCCTTTATGAGGGAGCGGCATGTAGGCGGTAAGAGCTGGGAATGCCATTTCAGTTCTCTTGCCATCTTTGCACACCCACCCACCAGCCTCTGAGAGCACAGTGATCCTTGGATGGAGAGAGGAGCAGAAAGAAGACTTCCACTCACACACATACTGCCGCAGTGTGGAGGGTTCCTCAGATGAATAACCCAGAGGAGCACTGGCCCTTCTTTCATATTACACCCATGATCAGAAACACAAGAATTTTGGTTTAGTTGGATTCTGTGAGTAAAGGCCAACTGCAAAAACACATGAAAAGATCAAGTTTTCACTGCGAACACCAGTGAAGAATCGGGAAAGCGGAAACAAATCCACCACTAACATGCTGTGGAACGTCTTTACCCAAGAGTAAAAAATGTCAGAGTGGAAACAATGGGAGCACTTTTCTCTGCATTGTTTTAGGTTTGGGTTTATTCCTGAAGAGACTTGTTACCAAATGAATCAAGGGGAAGTGATAGTCTAACAGCTACAATAACAAGATTGTGTTGTTCACACCTCATAATGCTGTAATTCATCCCATTACAAAACTTATTAACTAAGGGTGCAAGAAAAAAATCGTTTTGGCGATATATCGCAATTTTTCACGGCACAATTAGCGTATCGATCCAAAATATGTCCAAGTCAATTTTTTAAATCATATTTTTAAAACCATTTCATTACGCCAACATATGCATAGCACAAAAACTCACAGCCACGAGATGTCAGTGAACCACATCAGACCTTGTAAAACTACCTCACTCCTCAATACAATTTAGCGAGCATTGAAAATAACTTCAATTTTCTTCATTCGTCATCTGAAAAGCTGATATGAAATCTAGCTCATTTGGACGCAAATGGGTTATTTATATACACTAAAAAATTGTGAAAGACGTGAAGAGGTTTCTCTGGTTCAAAAATGTCATTCGTTGCAGTTCTCAATCAACTATTGGATTTGTTTTGGTTGTGATTTATGTGAAAATGCAATGATTTTTCTTTTAAACCAGGGTTGTCAAACTCAAGGCCAGTGTGCAAAATTTTGAACGCTGGTTATTGATATCTCAGCCTCTTCAATGGTGTTTGGAAACAATCACAAATAATCCCTTTGATCCTTTCCAAAAACTATATCAAAAATGTAAGAAAATTGGTCGCTTTTATTTTATTTTTTGAATGAGAAAAGTTTTGTAAAAAAATATTTAGCAAGTTGGCTCAATATTATTTGTTATCAAAGAGTTCATTCTACTTCAGGGGTTGCCAAACATTTTAGGCTTGCATGCTACTTTTATCACGGATGGTTCATGGTGAGCCCACTGACCCTGCACTAGCCAAGGTGGTCTAGGATTACAGCCTTTTATCAAAGGCTCCTAACCTTTGTAAGCTTGGGACCCACATTACGGGGATACAAAGCTGCGCAAAATTAGATTAATCAGAGTGACAGTCTAGGAGAAGAAACTGTTCTTATGAAGGGTGGTTTTGCCGTACAGTGATCTGTAACGCCTGCCGGAGGGGAGGAGCTTGAACAGACTGTGTCCAGGGTGTGAGGGGTCTGCAGTAATGTTACCTGCCTGTTTCCTGACCCTGGACCAGTATATGTCCTGGACGGGGGACAGTTTGACACCGATGACCTTTTCTGCGGTCCTATCATCATCATTACCAATATATCAAGTCTACTTGTCTTGTCAAATAAAAAAAAATAAACATGCACATGAAAAAAAAATGCTCAACAGGCTAAAGTTTAAGGAACTTTGCTAAACTCAGTTTAGACTGAGTCTAAAGTCAGACTTTAGTCGTTTTAGTCGGACAAAAAAAGGTGCTATTGAGAATTTTACCACTTGAAAATCTATGTGGATGTTTTTCCCCACATGACCAGCTATGCTGAAAGAAATCAAACAAATGTGCTACTGCAAACCATGAGCTGCAGTTCAATATTGGCTGAAAATGTTAGAGTAGATTAACCAGAGACAGATTTTACTTCTGGGGCCTTTCTAACAACTTGATAACTTTGCATTGCAACTCTTAAGGTGCGTTGAGCCGCTTGATAATGGTGCTTTTTGCTTGCTTCATCGCTTCATCTACTCCAGTGACATGACGACCGGAGGAGTGATGTGGGGAGAAGCTCATCGTCGATTGAATGCCACAAAACAGCGTCACTCGATTTGAAATTTTCAAATCAACTTTATTGGTATTACTACTTCAACGTAAAGGAATTTAGTTTTTCATTGACCAGTATTACAGTTTTGTCAACTTTAAAACATTTGTTTACAACAATTTTATTTGCATAGGTTAGACTGCCACAATCTACGGTGGCCCAGAAGGGTCAACAACACAACATACCAAAAAAAGTCACAACAAAAGTTGTGAAAACAGAAAAGAAGGGGGATTACTTTTAAAATAAAATACTCCTTGATCAAGGCGGATCGTAATTCCATCCTTTGGATACCTCTGACAGAGGAAAGCACCGAACTTCCGGGGCCTCCATCAGGCCCAATTCAGACTCTATCCGAAAAACAAGCACATATTCGGACTTGGGGGAATAAAACCTGACTGCTGATACCACATTTTACCCAAAATGAACACTTTTTTTCAGCTCTAGCAGGCGCAATTCAGACCAGACCTTTCCAAGAACTTTTAAAATTGGGTTTCACATATAAATATTGCATTTATCCACGGTTGAATCACATATATGGTGGTGAGTATTGCAGGACAGCAGATTGCGCTGCAGTTACACAGGGGATCAGTTTCGGAGCAGATACACATCCAGTGGAAATCCAGGGTTAGTGTGTGTGCGCTCTCCCGCGAAGGGGGTGCATTTCACGGGACAACAGGTGCTGTTCTTCAATCCCCACCACCTCTGGTTTTGCTGCATATCAGTTGCAGGAAGGACTCATAAGGTCCCACAAATTGAGGTGTAATCGCGCGAGATACCTGTGTTTCTACTGTGAATAAATGCTATATTTATATGTGAAATCCGATTCTAAAAGCACTTTGATTGGGCCAAGCGTGGTATCAACGGAAAGGTCTGGCCCTCCCGAGTCCGAATATGAGCTGGATTTTAGGGTCGAGTCTTACCTGCGCCCGCTAGAGCCGAAACGCACAATTTTTGGGCCGGAAAAAAGTATTAATTTTGTGTAAAATGTGTTATCAGCGGACAGGTTTTATTCCCGAGTCCGAATATGTGCTTGATTTTCGGATAGAGTCTGAAATGGGCCCGCTGGAGGCTCCGGAAGGTCGGTGTTTTCCTCTGTCAGGGGTGACTTCAGTCAAAGGATGGAATTACAATCCGCCTTGAACACAGAGTAGCTTATTTTGAAAATAATGCCCTCTTTTCCAATTTCACAACTCGTGTTGTGACTTTTACTGTCATGTTGTGGCTCTTTGTTGGTGTGCTGTGACTTTTGTTGGTGTGTTGTGTTGTTGGTCCTTCTGGGCCACCATAACAATCTACCCTTTGTAGTTGAATTGACACTTGACACTGACTTGCAAACGGTTATTCTCTACTTTGGTTAAACTGAAAAGAGTGACTTCTAGTTTTCCCACATGGTATGCTAAATACACAGCTGCTTGTTTCTATGTTAGATGCTGCAATATAAGTGGCTGTAATGCTGCAGTGTGAAAAAAAACTGAAACCAAATCAGATAATGAAATTTATTCAACAACAAAAAATAAATGTAATTACAAAATAAGAAACAGACACACGTTGATGTCTCCAATACGATGTTAAACCAGATGTTTAAACCATCTATTGTTCCTGGTTAATTTGGTTAAATTAACGATTTATGATTCAAGTGCATCATTATGGTAATGACATATTTAAAGTGAATAAATAAATGCTACAAAAACATTTAATGACCTGATAATGATGCAGCAGCATATCAGTATGCCACTGTTCTTTCCCTGAAGAGTGTTATCGCTTCTGCTGCACCGAGACTGATATTCAGTGTGTTCCTTTTTTGAAGCCTTTCGATTTTTAGGAGCTGAATGAAATAATATAAAGATGGATTGAAATTCCTGTCAGACCTTAGGGATGTCGCCTAAGGCTTCTTTCAATCCAAACATCAAGGAGTCTGCGAATTTTGTGTGCAGCTCCCTTTTAAACTAAAAAACCCACATTAGAGTGTGCCTTGAACTAAACAAAGCAAGGTGGCCTGAAAAAGTTGGCAGACTGTACAATATTAAGTGTTATAATAGAGAAAAATTGTGGGGATAGATTAAATCTTGGATAATTAGAGCGGTTTGAGGAGGCATGAGACTGCAGCTGGTCAGGTTGATGAGAAGTCAGAGTGTGAAATTGAATTGAGTTTTAAAGCCAATGTAGTTCAATGACCTAAATCAGCTCAAATGTCATGAGTGGTGGAGAACTGTGCGAAGGTTATCGAGCGAAAACAAAGATTTGGGGATAAAAATGAAAAAAAAAAATACAATAATATATCAGTTATTATTATGGTGTGTAGGTTACATTTGAGGCTGAGCTGCTGCAGTGAATGTTATTTGATTCCACGTACAGGTTCATATTAGATGTTTATTGGAGAGCTGTATTGCTCAGCAGATGTTTAGTTTTTCTAACTAAAAGTCATAAATAACTTAAAAGAAATATTTAAAATGTAAAATGATGGAAAAACAGACTTAGTGGTGGTAAAAAAAAAATGCTATACATTTCAAAGGAATGTTTTGAAAATGCACAGCAAATATGTAGTGAAGAAAGTAAGCGCAAAAAAGGATGAGGCTGGGGTTCAGTCACACACATCATTGCCCCATCACCACTAGACAAAAAGGCAAACCACAAACATACAGACACATTGATAAAGCCAGTGGGCTGAGAGCCTGAGTGAGCAGGTAATGACTGGGAGACAGCCAATCACAGGGCTCTAACAGCCCCCTGCTGTCAGTATGGGAGGACAAGACATGGTGTCTGTCCTGAATTGGATCATAGAGCGTGGCCATTTGTTTGAGAGTTAAAGGTTGTGGGATAAACCACAGTCTGTTGTTAACACGCAGGAAAAACAAATGTGGCAAGACTGATGAAAATCTGCTTGTGGCTCTAGGAGCTCTTTTTATATTTCAGGGTTACTTGGTGTAGCAGAGTCAGAATCGATTGTTTAAAACCAGGCATGGCCCTTTTTTGTGAGGTGTAAACATTGTCTGCCAGAGCGTGCATGCTTCATTTTCTTCAGAGATGTTTCAAAAAGGCAGTGCACAGGCTTGAAAATATCTTCCTTTCTTTACTAATGTCAGGTTTTGCTCGGTTTTTGTCAACAAACCCTAATTGGCCATGCAGGTAAACACTAGTTTTCAGTTTGTAATCTTCTCCCTTGTCACACAGCAGATTGAAGCTCTGTATGGTTCGTCTCCTTAGTTATTGGGGGGACTGACTTACTTATCCTCTTCGCCTCTAGTGGGGCGCCTCCTTAGTTATCAGGGGTAAAAACCAACTTATTCTGTATAGGTATCTGTAAACTGTTGAAATATAAAGGTTACTTCGACTGGATTGTTTTAACACTACATTATTCTCTCCTTTGTAGAGTTATGAATACTTAGTTTTTCATGTTACCAGGAGAACAAGAACATTTGCTCTTCAGTAACACGTAGATCCCCAAAATGCTTAGTAAAGTGATACACGACATTATCACCATGCTACCGGTATTGGCTGATATTGGCTTTAAATACAAGTATTAGAATACGGCCATTAGAGCTCTAAGATTTTGCTGAACGTGACCTTAACTTTAATCGTTATACCACAGGCTCGGGCCGGGTTCGGATGCTGTGTGGTAAATAAACAGTCAGGTGATGTGTTTCGATTAGCGGGAGAAAGACGCACGTACCGTCTGTAGCAGCACATGAAGCTGCTTGTCATGTTCATAGTTGTACGCAGAAAGAGGGATTAGTAAACAAAGCTGATATTAAAGCAACTCGCAACGGATCAACATGCGCACAGGCGGATATGTCCGGTTGAAACGGATTCGGGGTTAAAGAGACATCGGCTTCTTTTTTCGGACATTCTGTGGATAAAATTAACCAATATATAAAAAGCTTTGCTATCTTAATCAACCCATAGACAACATATACGTAGATGCCTCATTGCTCATAGAGAGGAGTGACTGTTCTGCTACTAGGTGCCGCCATCCTGTGTGTGGGGAGCAGACCGCAGGAGTGCTCGTAAATCAACGGATGTAAGAGGCGCTCAACAATCTCAAAGTAGAATTATACACTGAATTTATTGATTTACAAACATCATATATAGCTATGGCCTATGACACAGAATGCTTTGATCTTGTAACAATGCTGTTTTTACTCCTCAAATACACATTTATTAAGTAGGTAGTGGCTGTTTTTAATTGGATAGGCAGCAGGTATCTTAGTTTTGCTTGAAAACAATTGTCATGTATGAATATGACAGTTTCATCACGCAAGTCAAAGTAATTTTCTTATTTTGCACATGGAATTATTACTGATATTACATCATTTTCATTATCTTAAGTCTGCACTTGCCATTAGGCAAAATAAAGAGTATGAGTTGTAAAATATCAAGATATCGGCTATCGGCCAAGTATTCCAATATCGCGCACCATTAGTTCAGTCAGTGCTCTTAACATATACTGTTGCCCTATAACATAAGTCAGATATGTTTTCTTCAGGAAATACTGTCCTTTCTTTACTTCTCATTCAGTGACACGAGTGAATGTCCATCAATAAAGTTCTAAAGCACAAAGAATAGACAAAGTAATCTCTTTTGGAAAAAGCTAGAATGTAATGTAGTAAGGTCAAATGGCGGAATATCAAGGCTTTCAGCTTCACTTTAACAGGATAAAACACCTATTCTCTAAAGACTTGGTATAATGTTTTGCTGTCAGCGAGCTTTCTAACAGTAATTGATGTCAAACTATTTCACCTCTCAGGTTATGACCAGCCAATAGCTGCCTAAGGATTTTACAGCTTCGAGCTTAGCTGCTGTTTCCATGGTTGTGTAAGTGTGCTCATAACAGCTCTACCAGTGTTTATGATGATGGATCAATTGAATGCAGGAAATTTATTTAGAAAAAAAATTAAATATGGATTAAAAAAACTAGCTGAGGATGTCATGATTTTGTCATGGGTGGACCACACAGGCCAGACATGAGCAAGTTTGGCAATCACTTGTTAAAAAAAAAAAAAACCCCAAAAAACAAAACCTGTTGAACTGACCAAAGGGACACAAGTGTCTTTCTTCGAGTGCATTCAACAACGAAGACGGCAGACAGCGAAACAAATGAAATGGGCGTGGCCCTCTCCATCACACGGTTTTTCTCTCACTCCTTTACTGTATATATACACGCAGTGCATTATCAGATGTTGCATAATGTTTTTGAAGCTTTGAAGAAAACTGAAAAATCTCAAAGCAACTGAGGTAAACAAATGTTAGTCATCGAGTTCACGTCGTGTGTGCTTCCAAGCAGCACAAGCCCTTATACAACAGTCAACATGTTCTCTCAGTGAGTGGGAACAGCAGCAGGGAAGAGAGAAGATACAGGTTAGAAAGATTATCTCATTCTTCAGCCTATCCGTGAAGAAGGTGTGCATTCCCAAGGCCAGAGGTGTAAACTAAACTCATGAGGTTTATTCACACAATATATCACAAACTAGTTGGCTAATGCAGCTAATAGAACAAATAAATTAATTTGTTACCCTCAATAGTAACACCGACACACTGCAGTGAAACAAAAAAAACAAATCTATGAAAAGAAGAAGAAACAGAGAAAAATGTGAACGTTAGCTTTGTTTTTTCCATTGCTCAAGAAATGTGTTGGTAGACAATGGTGTGAGGTCAGCGCGCATCAAGAAAGCAGCAGTTTGACAACCTTTGGCTAATGAGACATTGTGTTCAGGAGGAGTTCCTGTAGCAGGGTTGATAGAAACCCGTCTCTATTACTCAGGACAGAAATAAGCCAAATCAAGCTTTTAGCGGGAACAGTTCGCTAGCTTTCTACACTGAGCATTTTGTGGGTTCAAACTAGGCCTCTGAAACATATCGAGATTCACGATATACAGTATTGAGTTTTCAAGTTTGGCGATTTAAAAATTACAATATTGCCTATATTGATAAATTTTTATTTCACAGCTTATTTTTTGTCTCAAAATACTTGTTTTAGGAGTCACTGCTTTTGCTACTTCTCAGAACATCACGAAAAGCACAGTTAATTGTACCTAACACAGACCTACACCTAAAAGAGCCACACTACAGAACCCACTCACACATATTGTGCAGCTGTTTGCTAATACATGTGCCTGTGTTCACAAAAGTTAAACACTTAAATTGAATTTCATCTGGTGAAAGCAGATTCAAGCTCAAAAAGACTATAATATCATAGTGCCCTAAACTACCACAATTGTTCATCAAAAGTATATTATGAGAGGAGGTTCACTCTCAGCTGAAAGAGAAATATTATTTTACTTCAGTACTTGCAACTGTATAGGTTTTGTGATCAGCTTGATGAATATTATCCATTTAATCCATTTATGCTCATGCGGAAGCACAAAATGCCCATTGAAGACAAAGAGACCATTTTCACATCTTGTATTTTCTTGCAATCCTAACATCAGCACATTGTGACTTTATTACTTCTCCTGGATGTCACAATTATTAAGTACCTTTGCAAAGCTACTGTTGTTTAAGAATGGTTTCTAGGGCTGCTAACTTTGGTCGTTTAGTCGACTAATTGGTCGATGCCGTCGTGGTCGACCAAGAGTTTCATTGGTCGACCAGCAATGGTATCAGTTTCAATACCGTAAAAAAAAAATGCAATGTAATGCACTTATATAGGTGATAAGGATTAAATATCAATATAATGTATTTCATGTCTAAACATGATTCGATGTCTAGCAACAGATGTGTAAGTGAGTGCTGGCTGCAATAAAATAATAATAAAAAAAGAGTTGTGCTTCCACTGTCAGTGCACAGTGTGCTGTTCTCAGAGCAGATCAGAGCAGAGAGCAGGGCGGGAACAAATTAAGCCAGGCTTGAAACAAGCAACCACTGTTAAATCAATCCTTTTTCTGCACAAGAACATGGATCATCCATATATTTGATAGGTGGATTATGTCAATAGATCCACTGCTGTCTGTAGCGCAGCTTAACCACTAAAACACACCTAAATATGTACTGTATATTTGTATGAGGAAAAAATAGGTTTTAATTGTCAGTTTCAGGTCGGGCTCTGACATAAATACCTAATGTCTGTCGGACCTGTAGGTTTCACTTTTGCTTTGTCGGGTTCTGGTCAAAGCTTGAAGGTTAAAAGCATGTAAAAAAGTGTTTAAAAGCAAATCGGCACCACAAAACGCCAAAACTAAATATTTGTCTCTCTTTTTCTTTCTCCTTGTCCTCCTCTGCACCTGCTCATTCATTTTCTGTTTTTTTGGGGGTTTTTTGGGTCAACTAATCGCTACATGTGCCATTTCCTTGGTTGACTACAGTCCTAATGGTTTCAGATGTTAAAATGTGTTAGAAAAGGTCTCAAAATGTAAAACAATTGGTGTAACTCATTGACTATTAAAAGATTCCCTGAACCCAGCACTGCTACAACCAGACGCCTACAGAAAAGCGAGTTATGATATAAAAAATAATAGCTTACATTTGAAGATTCAGCAAATCGTTGTTTGTTTGTATAAAAATGCACGATCAGACAATTTTGGAGAAATATTTTGTTAAGCTCCCACTGCGAGCAAATCTAAAATGTCATTATGAGCTTTGAACTGATTCCAAAACTTAAAAACTCATTTCAGTAATCCGGGACGATACGTGATTCTTTTTTTTTTTTTACAGGCTAATCCTCAGAGGATATTAAAAACGTTTGATTTAAAAATGTGAAACATGCTTACCTGTAAAAACAAATTAATTTTCTTGCTGGCAAATTTTTCATGGTCAAATTAACCCTTGTAGCGAACAGAGAAAATGTGCAGGTTTTAAGTGGTGGGTGTATGCCGTTCTGTAAGAAATATAGACACTATTTGAGCTCAAAGGTGTGTGTTCTGCTACTGGGTGTCACATTGTCATTGGTAAATTAATGGACAAATAAACTGTCAAAAATATTAATAGGGAATAGTAAGTCAATATTAATAGGGAATAGTAAGTCTTTAGCAATAGAATTAATTACTTCACTAAATATAAAACTAACAAGAGCAGTCAGAGAGCACAAACCTCTGCCAATCGCCAATATCCGCACATATTGGCAGTTATCTGCATCAGTGACTCTGATCACGGCACCATGGTCATTCACAATTTAAAGACTTCGAAGTAATGTCTACACCAATTAATAACGATACAGTAGGTCAAAGCGTAGAGGAACCCTGCCCCCTTTTTTTTTTTTTTTGAAAAATGGCAATGAAATGTTCAATACAGATGGAATCTGGATTAAACTAATAATTTAGTAATAAATATGACATAACAGAACGGTCAATTATGAACTGAGATATGTCGTACGGTCGACCTCTACTGCTAACAGACAAATAAACAAACGGCATTGGAAATATTACCTCCTTGCCAGAGGTAATAAACATGCACCGTTATTGTCTATTGAATGATGTGTGATTGAAAAAAGGATACGATCGTAAGAAACTAAAAGCTAAGTAAATACAATTCACACAACTATCTGAAAAGCAGAGGCATTTGATATCTCCCTAAAACATGATCTGTAGGGCCCATCTGTGGAAGAAATAGGAGGCCTTTGTATGATAACTGAAAACAGGAAGGAAGCAAAAGGAGTAAATTGCTCCAACTGGTGAGTAAAGAGCAACATAAATGTGAAAGTGTTCTGCAGTTAAAAAACAGCCGCCTAGCTAAACACAAAAGCCATCATACAATCCCAGGCTACGATGGAATTATCCATTTTCTGGAGGAAAGGCCATGAAGTAAAAAGTTGTGCTGCTCTGAATTAATGAGCCAGATTCCAGTTTTCATCCGTGATTGTCCCATATAACAGAGAGATGACTGTACGGGGAACAGATGGCCACTCAACACCACAATGGAGCAGTCAGAAACCAGACAGGGCTACAGTGACTTCCCCTCCAGAACATTTCCATCAGCATGAACCCCAAGATTCACAGAGGTGATCCTCATAAATGTTCCCTCAGATGGGGTAGGTGGCCCAGGGCTAAACCAGACGTGATGTAACCATTCAGAGGAAGAACAAAACATTGGCAGGGATAGGCATGCAGCAACAACAAAACGACTCGTCTCAAATTCCCCCTTTCTGTACATGTTGGTGTGATTATCCAACGCCACTAGTGGTGCAACGGATCATCATTGATGCGTGATTCGCACGGATCTCTCTCTACGATTCGGCACGCATGTGGCCCGCAGATTGGTTGACGAAAAAACAAAAAATAAACTTTTTTATAATGATCCGCACATCATTAGCAATGCCTCAATGTAGCCTGTTCCGTTTGCGACATCCGCTCTGTGTGCGCACGCGTGTGCGAAGTCCGTGTGAATGTCGTCATGTTTATGCCTCCGTCCATCCATGTCTTTTAAGGCTCTTATTAAATAAATATCGCCTCTAGTCCACATGGCCATCCTTGACTATTGTAAGAATTTGAAATTATAAACTCAGATCTGCTTCTTTCATCGTTATTTGATGATGTGGGCATAGACTACTTTTTAATTCACTGTATTTTTAAAAAAAGAAGATGTCATGCCTTATATTGCACTTTAATTTGTTT
This sequence comes from Gouania willdenowi, assembly GCF_900634775.1. NCBI lineage: Eukaryota > Metazoa > Chordata > Actinopteri > Blenniiformes > Gobiesocidae > Gouania > Gouania willdenowi. The sequence continues at coordinate 8,675,266 of NC_041066.1, read as the reverse complement.
TTATATGATTCAAACTTTTATTTAAGCATTGGATTGACAGCTCAAGTTAAATGTTGTTTGCATTTAATGAGCAGGAAAATGTTGCACTAATTGTTCTACAAAATAAATAAAGAGCAAAGTTATTTTTCTTGTCTGATCCGATCCGTCACTCAAAACCGTGATACGATCCGAACAGTGTGTTTTTTTGATCCGTTGCACCACTAAACGCAATGACCTCCTACACACCAGATACTGGGGCAAAAGTGCAGACTTTGGTGGGAAACTCAACAACTATCCCTGGATAAAAGCATGTAGAACAGCACAACCTCACACAGAATTATTCATCGTCAGACAATGTGGGCTACACCCCTCTGTTGAGCACTTTAGGAACTTCACGTGGACTGTGAGGGGTCACTGGGATCTCGATTTAACTTGTTCATGATGAGCCAGAGGTTCAGTCTCTCTAGAGAGGGCTAATCTAAGAAGCTCTGCTGTCATTTTTGTTCATCTTAGTTGGGTTGGTCAATGATCGGAGACCTCCTGCTTGATAGGAAAAACTCTACAGAAAAAACAATGTCTCTTTCTAGATGTGTTTCAGCCATTGGTCAATTGGTGCTGAACATGACCAGTTCCAATAAAAACAAGACCAAAGTACAAAATAGTAAGAAACCAGTGAAAATGTGTTTCCCTCAAGCAGCAGATGTTTCCCTCCCATATACAACTGTAAACATGATAATACCCTTAGTTAAGACAGACTTACGACTTGTTTTTTACCTTGCGTGTTGCATGGAGTTCAAAGAAAGGTTTGTTTCGGACACTGAAGGGCTCCTTGGTTTTGTCAATCTGTCCAACCTTCATTTTTTCCATCCGGGGAGAAATGATTTCCCTTTCCATGCAGACCAGCCGAGTGTTGAAATCACACTGGCCAACAGGCTGTCCCTGAAACACAAAATAAATCAAGTTAGCTATGCGTGTCTGTGGGAGAAATTTTTTTTTTTTTTCTAACCTAATTTAAAAAGCATACAACTCATAGACATGGATGGGCTTAAAGAAAAAACCTTAATCTAAAATGCTAAGAATGTCTTCATAGCTAAATTTGACTGTTGTCCATCTATGGTCAGAAAGGCAGGAGTTAGTATTAATCAGTGCTGAACAGCTTTGTCAATGATCTTTATCTTTAATTAGAAAATGACTGAAAATCTACCAGATGGACACATGACTACTGGACAAAATCTCACTGCTAAAAACAACAAAAGCAAGTCAATGACACAAAAAGCCAGCAGTGTTAACAGAACCTACTTATTAGTCTTTTGGTAACACCAAAAAAATACAATTTGAGTGACTTAATAATAATAATTGAGTTTCCTCTCTTTCCTTGACTTTAAGTTTCTACTTTTTTCCCCCACAGCAGTGATTTTCTCACAGATATCCTCCTATATACTGTTTCTCTTCTTTATATTGTAATCACCTCAGCCAAGAAGGAAATACTTTCACCAACGTTTATTTCTTTCTTTACCTGTAAGCAGGTTTACGTCAAAAGTACTTAAAGGGGACATATCATGGTTTTAAATCCTTCCTTTTTACATATAAATCATACAGTTGTGGTCTATATAAAGAGGAACTGCAATGCTTGGGTCTGAATTCCTCATTATTACAGCTCCACAGGCCCCTTTTTTACCCCTTTTCTGATGTGCTTCTGAGAGCAACTCGTTTTGGTGCTGTCTCTTTAAATGCAAATGAGACACTCCATACCCCGCCCCCTCTTCAGGTGACACTCAGTTCAACTCCACCCTGCGCGGCCATTTTTGTAGTTTGATAGAAGAAATACGGCTATGTAGCGGTGCATAAACTTTTTATTCAGAGGTTATTTACAAAATGTCAACAACAGAAGACTTGTCCATCCAGCCTTACATGTTCGAGCCAGAGTCGGACCCGGCGGAGCGAGATGAAAATGAAGATGATGAACCTGCAGAACCCTAACAAGTGAGCTAACACAAGCACCGAGCTAACGCTAGCGCCAAGCTAACGTCACGAAATGCATTTTAATACAGTCTTTTCAATGACAAAAACGGCAAAATGAAATGACTAATGAAAACTTTAGACTTAAATTAAATCACGTAGGCCATATCATCAAGGATCTAAAACGAGCACACAGCGCTAACATATGAAGTCTGAAGACGGTGCAACTGCTAATGCTAACAAAACAATGACGGGGACGTCTTATCGTCACACTTTTTAGCGTTATTTACAGCTTACCGAAGTGCTCTGTTCGTTGTCTCCAAAGATAGAAGGAATTGAACCCTCAATCAGACAAAGTCTTTCGGCAAATCCTTCTTTATACTGGTGGAGGTTGCTGAAGCAGTCATCCTTGAAGTGCTTCACACACACAAAAATGACCTTACCCACAGATGTGGGTACATTTCCGTGAAAAATAAAACTCAACCAGGCACTTTGAAAAGGTTCTGATGCTGGGAGACGGTGTAATGAAGAGTGTGGGTTACTACATCCAGCAACTGAACATTTTGACTTATCCTCTCGTAACTTCGGCATCCTTGAGCTTGGACTACAAAATAAAAGCGAGAAATAAAAATGGCGGATTGCTCCAAGTGTTGGACCTGGAGTTGATGTACTAATTTGGCAGTTCCGCTGCAAATACTGTGATGTAATAGTTCAAAAAACGTAATAGAGAATAGAAAAATCGAAACAGATTGAAAAATATGAGCAAAACAGAAAATAAAGATATCTACGGAGCACCTGAAGAGACTAATTTGATTTTTTCTGGACTTCTAAGCACTCTAAATATACAACAAAATGCATTTAAGGGCTTAAAAAGCGGATTTAGATAGATCTTGCACCACATGTGTAGCACTCAAGGCCCGGGGGCCCAATCTGGCCCTTCAGACCATCCAATTTGTCCCCCAGGAGAAAGTTAAAAAGACAGAAAAAATGAATTTTTGTCTAAATGACCAAATATTTCAGTTGTAGATATTCTAAATACACAAATTCAATGAAACTCCACAATATTTGAAGGATAGCTATTTTCCCCATGCCTTTATCACATGACCGCAGTCATTTTAAATCTCAAATCGTTCAAAGAACTAAATTTTCCTGCAGCGACTGATATCTGTCACTTATTGACTGAATATTATTGGTGCCTTAAATGCTCCATGCATCATTTATACCTTGTGTAAAGTGCAAACTTGGGGAAATTAATGTGCAGCCCACATAAGATTAAAATACTTTGTATTTGTCCCTTAAACTAAAATGAGTTTGACACCCCTGCCTTATACTATGGGATCCCAATCATTATACTGATTTAGGATCAGTTTTTATTTATTTTTTTTCTGATTTTAAAAAACTAAAAAATCCCTTTCTCTCATTGTTAACGAAAAGTTTTTAAAAAAATCACATCTTGGTTCATAATCGACCGATCTTTATGAAATGTGCTGGGTTTGTTGCTCAACTATCCCACTGAGTTTGAGCCGTATTGTGTATTTCATTGCAATTTTTCAAAGACAAAAAGGGGGCGCCCATACATTTGGACCTACTGTGTGATTATTAATGGGTATATACATTTCTTACAAGCCTTTGAAGCATGAATGATCATGATCCAGATAACTGCCAATATCTGGAAAAAAAGATATTTGATGCTTGAGTTAGGGTCTCTGATTGTTCTTGTTCAAAAATATGTTTATTAGCCTCATCTAATAACACTTCACAAATCAAAGAAAGACAGGGACAAACTCAGCCCTTTTTGTGTTATCCAGGGATGTCTTTTAGTTCAAAAACACATTTTTGAACCCATGCAAGAAGCACTAACTGCTTCTGTGACTTTGTTTTAAAAAATCCTATCTACCGTCACCTGTAATACCGTTTTCACTCTTGCCAAACGAATTCAACCCAATTTTCAGTCAGGAGAAAGTAGAGTCTGCGCATAGTTTTTTTTTTTTTTTTTTTTTTTCGTGGAGTTGGACATGCTTTTCTTTTAGGATGGTTACAAATGCATTAATTCTCTGGAAGCAACAGCTGGTATCGTGTCCCACACATTCAGCACCATCTGTCAGCTGTGTCACCAGGACAGAACAAGACGTAAGTGTGGATGATTCAAGGCATGCGCCAGCTATGACTGTTCCACAGCCAAAAACTGCAGATAGAGATTATTTAAACCAAATTAAATGGGAAATAAATATCACTCATTTAGGTTTGGCCAATTTAAAAAAAAAAATCGTTCCTGGGGTATTCTTTGCAGGTAGACGCACTAAATTCAGTTTGAGCGCTTCAACATCAACTATTAAGTTTGGATAGTATCACAGCCAATTTCATTACAAGTCCAATTCCACCGCTCTGACATGCAGGATCAATATTACAAATGCCATCTAAAATGTTTCGCTAGCAGACAGTTTTTTCTACAGTATGTCCATAACTCTATATTTTACAAATGACGTTTTAATTTTGATTGTTCCTAATTTCGCATTTTAAAGTCTAAAAACATTGGCATTAGTTGCCATTAGTTTGTTACTTTTATTTCTATTTTTTGTTTACTAGAGCCTCCTGGAAAACCAACTAAGATTTTATGTAACAGCAAACTGAACTACAGGTTCTGATGTTGTGTATAAAATAAGAGTTCATATTTGACTTATAATTACCATGACAGTCAGATTGTGATGTTTAGTGACTGTAAGCCCAGTCAGCACTACTGATTTTGCTGTCAATTTTCTTTAAACACCCTATGTTTGATTGTTAATTACCAAGTGTGACCAAGAATTGATATCCAATCAGATATTGATTTTAGATGACACAGTGCCCTCAGGGGTCAACAAGAGTTTGCCCTAGAGACTAGGTTCCCAAAGTGGGGAATTTGTCATGGGGGTACATGAATAGAAATAAAAAAAACATTGATTAAAGTACCCAAGTTTTGTACTTTACGCAACGTATAAATCATACATAAATGATGTAAGGCTCCAACAATATAAAAGCAATAAGTGACTATCAGTCACTGTCGGATTTGCTCTTTCAAATTTCATTAATTTTGTGACCAATATTTATTTAATTTGTAGAAATTGTGTTAAATAATTGCAGGAAAATTGACTTTTTTGAACAATCTAAAATTTTAAAGAACTGCAGTCATGGGAGAAAAAGCATGGAAAAATGGACAATGATTTGTTTTTTCTGTCTTTTTAACTTTCTCCTGCAAGCTGAATTTGATGGTCTGAAGGGCCAGATTTGTGCAGTAGGGATACATTGTATATGACTACATTGTAATGTTTCTAGGTGTGCAGGAGTAGGTAGTATTTGGCTTCAGGTTAAATTTCTGATGGGGTACGGGACTCTACCACTGCCCTCGAGGTTTCTTTAAGCACAAAATGGCTACCACTTGTTTTCAGGCCAATGGGACTAACCTGTATAAAAAAAAAGGTTATAAATAAAATGGTTGGGGGGGAAATGAGAATCTTTAAATCTGATTGGGTCATGAACAGTTAAGACTAATAAAAGTGCCTACAACAGGTAGGTGAGCATCTGACCTGGAACACAGAACACTTAAAAATGTCTTGGTTGAGGAAACAAATTCAATGTTCATCCGTTATCTAGGGAGCACAACGTAAATAGTGTGGTGTTACTCTTCTTACTTCGTATACTGTAAATGTGAAATTAGTATCAGCTTTCAAATAATAAGAAACACCAAATAAGCATTATTCTACACTAGCTCATCGATAATTAATCGAGTTCACTCACTCAAGTGAAAGGTCGGAAATCTATACTTATGTAACCCCCATAATGGGCAAACTCCACTCAGTGCATAAAGAAACTAAATATATACACACATGAAATGTTAAACAGTGGTGAGCAGCAGAATCTCAAATAAAAAGTCCTGAGAGGAAAGTTGGAGAAGCTAAAGGATGAACACAGCAAAAACCGTGACAGGGCTGGGAATACTGCAGTCAGCACACATGGATAATTCATGAATAAATTAAATAACACAACAAGCTGCTGACAAAATAAACAAATAAGACACAAACAGACCCAATGAGCCACTTTCTTGGGAATATTCTCTACACCAACATGATGGCTGTTACAGTTTTCAGTATATTTCTTCTTTAATTGCATAAATAAAGCAAGTTCTAAACAAAAGGTATTTATTAACGTTGTCATTTAGGAACAATCTGTTATTTCTCTTGTGTTGAACTGTAGTTGTGGGTGAAAATGGGCAATAAAACCTAGATTATTAAGCTTTTCACTTAAATAAGACAGATTTGTTTCTAATTTATATCCAAATCATGCATCCAAAGTAAAGGAACTTGGCTCTTGCTTCTTGAACTTCTTTCCAATAACTTACATCTATGTCTGATGCTGTGACGAGGGTCTCGCTCTCTTTCTAACTTAGGATGACACCCATTGATGTCTATAAATGTAGACTGGCAGGTCATAGGCTACATTTTATGACGACACTGCTGAGAAAAGCCCCTGATGCACTTCGTCTCTGCAGCCCTATGACTCATTCCAACCACGTGTATTGTATATCTCATATCTAAATGTGAGCTGAATACCAAAGCAATCCCAACTACCTACCGGTACTATTTCTACTGTAGCTGCTGCAAAATTAGTCATCTTCAAAACTCCAGTTTTCTATTTTTGTAAAAATCCCAACATGATGAAACAGCATCACAGCAAGAAATTAGATGGTTCACGTGGAAGTAATAGAGATATTCAGTTATTATTATAGAGATTAGAGAAGCCCTGTTCTTTGACATTGAGCAATCGTGCATGAATAACAGTCACACAGACACAGCCAAGCCTCTCCACCTGGAAAAACACACTTTGTGTTCAGAGACATCCCATTGCATGCTGACTGAATTTCCCAAACTTTAGAAAAGAAACACCCTCTGCACATGTGCAGAACTCTAACTGCTCAAGAGGGAACGCCTACGTGTGCGAGAGAACGTGCACGAGCCCAGTTTTTCTCGTGCACAGCTCTGTTTTCAAGTTGGAGTCGGATTGCTCATACAGGCTTACCTTCCAAAAGAAGATTTGCACTTTTCCCACTAATGTCAGACTCGCCACCGGTAAGTGAAAATCCATTTTCAAAGGACCTGATGCGCACCGGGCATGAGCACGTACGACGGCCTTACGTAAACATATCATCAGAATGATTGACAATTAGGAGGACCAATAGTCTTGATGATCCACCCGGAAGTTGAAGCCAAAATAACATCGTCCACAATACCTTTAATATTTCATATGTGTCAAAGGGCTGGACAATAGGTTCATATGTTTTCAGTCTGAAATTTGCAGAGTTGGATTTTTATTCATCAGTTTTATAGTCATCTTTTTGGACTAAAAAAATGTACATCAATATTTCTTTATTGTCAAGTAAAGAAGAAAATATTCACTGTGTGCGTGCGTGCGAGGGTATGGGTACTCTGGATCGGCAAGTATCCAAATCTAACCCCCAATTTCCACTGGATGTGGCTCCGCTGCGTTACGTCACTGCCGCGCCACCACAGCTGATAAGTTTCCACTTTAGTCTATGTGTTAATTTCCACCGGATCCGCTGCGGTACGTGTCAGCTGCTTCCCGTCTCCAACTGTCCGGTGCCCTCTACCAGATATACGCAGGACTTCCATTTCTGGAGCAAACCGGAGCACGACGCATCAATCAGCACAGAGAAAATGAAGCTAAACAGGAAATTAATCACGTACTCCGCAATAAAATATCCGGTTAGTTTTCAAAATACACTTCAGATTATATTTCAAGTAACTACATCACCAAAACGTCATAATATGTAAAAACAAATTCACACACATTCACTATATTGTTTCCTCTCATACTGTAACTGCACTGTAAACTGCAGCAACTTTGATTTAGTTCATGTTTTACTGGTGCAGTTTTATCTCCTCTGTTGGCTGTTGCTAAAAAATGTGACTATGGCAAATCCAGAGAGTCCAACCTTCTTGTACTCCTTCGTTAGGAACACTGACCTGTTTATCTGTTTATTGTTGCGTTTATAACACATACCTTTAACTGTGTAGGGAATCAAATCCTCCAAGTTGAACACTGACCAAGAGACACTAGTCTCACCATTCAATGGCGTCAGAAGGTCTGTCTCCCACTGTGAAATGCAAACTTTCCCCACAGGTGGACCTTCTCCCACTTCCTGTCCGAGCAAAGGAACAAGAGAATCTAAGAAGAGTTTGCTCCTGTTATCACCTCTCTCTTACATTACGATCAAAAGGAAACGATCAGTCAGTGTTTACATGCTAAGTTTTCAAACTTTGTCAGCTCCAGATGTCCCACAAGACGTTAGAATAACACCAGTTTTCTGTTTCCTGCTCAAATGAGAACAAAGAAACTGTTCTATGTTTGAAAAGTCACAAAAGAAAACATTATTGGAATGGTTCCTGCAGAAATTGAAATTGCCAATATAGTCTGCCCTATGCCACTTTTTTCAGGTAATTCAATAACCAACAGAATGCTATTTTAAAATGTTTCATCATTTAAAAGGCGCTTGAAATACCAGAAAACATCACAAAGATTAGTTTAAGGTATTTACAGTTAACCATATGGTAAAGAAAAAGCCTAACATGAGTTTTGACATTCCGGTTTATGAAGTACTAACTATGCTATTTTTCAGGCATGTCTGGTATCAAACTCTCTCATAATACATGATATTTCAATATATGATGTTGAAAAGATGAAATGTGTGGAATTATTCATTATGCATTTTTCTATGTTTAGGAATTCCCTCTCTTGTCTATGTCATTCCACTTCACGCCCACACTTGAGACACACCCACAAGCTGAAAGCAGAGACACTGCCCAATCAACGATATGATTTCTGAATGATGAACCAAAACACCTCCTCCAAAAGGCGTCTCCAAATTCTTTTAAAAAAAACGCGCCGTTCCAAAAACTTCAGTTTTGGACGCGGCCCCTCGTGTTTCCAGTCTTTCATTTCATTTTTCTTTTATTTGTAATTGCATCAGTTAGATTTTTAAGAACCTTGCTCGCAGCAAAAGCTTAAGACGCAAAACAGCGTGCCTGAAAGCCGACCTTCCAACATCAGAATCGTGGACCAAACCGTGGTCCCCTTTCTCCTAGTCTGAAACCGTTACTAGTCTGAGTAATTGAGATCAAGATCTTTTACAAGATACAACATTTACCATCAGCTGACACAGACCACAATAGACAGCAGCCATAATGAACAGAAATTAACAGAGAGTAACAACAACCAGAATAATAATTAGATAATGGGAACTTAAACTGTGAATGAGGGACTCGAGTATGAGGGCAGATTGTATTTCATTGAATGGTGCATAGTAACTGAAGCCGGTTTTACCAATGTACCAATGGAGTGGCATGACAGAACAAGATGTCACCATCATCGAGGACAGACAGGAAGGACGATGGCACAATGATTCCACGTTTAGTGGGAGACAGACGGATATTTATACTGACATAAAAAGCTAAGTTTAATCTTTAGTTTCTGGGTTAACTGTTGAATGTAAGTTTTGAACGTAAAAGCGATATCAAGCCAGATGCAAAAGTATTTGTATGAATCTGTGAGAGTAACGTGGATACCGTTTAAGGTCATAATGGCGGGGTAGTCATTTTCCATGTTGGTAGGAGAGAAGACACGTATTTGATTTTTTCATTGGGGATTAATTTAATTCATCTGTGGGGAGATAATTGCAGGAAATTGAAAGTGGTCTGTAGATGAGTCAGAGCTTGAGCTGGGGTGGAACCAGGGGCATATCAAATGCAATCATCTGCAAAATTGTGGACATTGAAGTATCGGTTGGGAAGAATGCTGTTATTGATGTATACTGTGAAAAGCAACGGTCCGCATTGATCAGTGCTAGGACTGAAAGGAGTGTCTTCTTCCCTCAATATTGAAATTGATTATGATATGATATGCAACACATTTTTCCTGTGTTAAATGGAATAGGTGAAAATTTCTTACAATTTATTACAGTAACTCCTTTCATTTTCAAATACTGTATTCTATAAATTTCATTACATACATAAAACATTATGATAAAAGGATACCATAGGCAAGGCAAGGCAAATTTATTTGTATAGCACATTTCATACACAAGGTAACTCAATGTGCTTTAAATGATAAAATATTGAACAGCTTAAAATCAATAAGAACATTTAAAATCATCAGTAAAATCAATTAAAATCATCAACAAACACATTACGTCAACAACATGACCAAAAATCTCCCTCTCAATCATACACAGTAGAGAAAAAGAGTGCCTTTAACTTTGATTTAAAAATGTTCACATTGGACTCTGACTTTAGCTCTGCTGGCAGTTTGTTCCACTTCTTTGCAACATAACAACTAAAAGCAGCATCACCATGTTTACTGTGAGCTCTGGTCTCCACTATCTGACCTGTGTCCATAGATCTGTGAGCTCTGGGCTCCACTATCTGACCGGTGTCCATAGATCTGAGAGACCTGCTGGGTTCATACCTGACTAACATCTCACTGATGTATTCTGGACCAAACCCATTCACAGATTTATACACCAGCAGCAGAACTTTAAAGTCTATTCTGAGGCTGACTGGGAGCCAGTGTAAAGACTTTAAAACTGTAGTAATGTGTTCTGACCTCTATGTTCTAGTTAAGACTCAAGCTGCAGTGTTCTCAACCAGCTGTAGCTGTTTGATGCTGTTTTGGGGGATTCCTGTTAGAAGACCATTACAATAATCCAACCTGCTGGAGATAAAAGCATGGACCAGTTTCTCCTGATCTTTCTGAGTCATTAAACCTTTCACTCTGGAGAAGTTATTTAGGTGGTAAAAGCTGTTTTTGTGATAGATTTGATCTGACTGCTGAATGTCAGATCTGAGTCAATCAGAACACCAAGGTTTTTGACTTGGTCATTAGCTTTTAAAGATCGAGACTCAAAATACTTGCTGACAGCAGTCCTCTTTTCCTTGTTACCAAAGACAATCACCTCCATCTTGTCATGGTTTAGTTGAAGGAAGTTTTCCCTCATCCAGCAGTTTACTTTTTCTAAGCAGTCACACAACACCTCAATGGGACCATAGTCATCTGGGTTCAGTGATAGATATAGCTGTGTGTCATCTGCATAGCTCTGATAATCAACCTTACAGTTCTATAAATTGTGTCCTAAAGGAAGCATATAAAGGCTAAACAGAAGGGGTCCAATAACAGAGCCATGAGGAACCCCACAGGACATTGGTAATCTGTCAGATTCAAAGTTTCCAATGCTTACAAAATAAGTTTGTTCCTCCAAATAATTCAAATAGGTCAGCAATACAAATTTTGAGGTAAAAAAGGACCTACTTACTGTTACTGGAAGCTAAAATATTAAGTTACTAGTATGTTTAAAAAAAACCAAAAAAACAACAAAAAAAATAATACATTTGTAGCTGAGGACTATCACTTTTGGCCATTTTTTAAAAATCTATTAATATTGTTTTTTGTTTTTTTTACTATTTATTAGGGAACTCATGAATGTCAGAATTTTAATGTGTGAATGGATATGTGCTGTGATTTATTGGTTCTGTGTTTTATTGTTGCTGCACAGGCCCTCTCTCTGTAAATGAAGTTCGTAACGGAATGGTAAAGTATTTGATTTGATAAATAAATAAAGATATCTGTATGTTTGACTGATGGCGTTATTGATCAGAATCAGAAACAGAAATGTTTTATTGGCCAAGTAGAGTTTAAAACAATACAAGGAATGTGACTTGCTTGATAAAATGCAGATTACTCTGGCAATAAGAAGACTTGAAGGTGATTTCAGAGTCGCAGCTTAAAGTTGGCTGTATAAGTGTGTTAACCTAATATCAATTGACTTTACTTAACTACTGTGTGTTTAAAACCGACATATTAAAAATTGCACAACAGATTTCCACATTTCTCAAGCAGGCATATAAGGTGTGATGTCGGAGAAGCTGCTACAAGTTATCATTGTGATGCCACTAAAAACATTAAAAACCTTGGATCAAAAGTAATTACCTGAGGTGTTACAGCTCGGCACAGCAAAGGCTATTTTCTGCAGACACTGAAATAGCTGCTGTCCAAAACTTCACTGATAAAGTTTAATAAAAGCTTCTGCCTTTGTTTCGATGTAATTGGAGTTTAACTATCGTATCATAACTGTCCAACTTCTGAAAGTTAGCGTTGGGCAGTTGAAAACATGATGAAGGCTGATCAAAGCTTCAGGACGTAGGCGAGGAGCAAACTGCCACATTAGAATGTCACTGTAACAGCTTTCCACACAGCGTTTCAATGTGATGACATGTATGCATCTTGTTGTCCTGTCAGTTCCCCTGTGGTGGAGAAATGACACTGACTGCCACTCAGCAGGCAAGTTTAACAGATTTAGTTTAACTTCTTTTTCATTGGCATAGAGAAGTCCGAAAAAGTCCTGACACACCGCTGATTGAGCAACAAGCCGAGAGGGCACAGACTACCTATTAGAGAACAATCTAAAGCTTCCACATCTCGGGCTTTAGCCAACTTTCCAAATCAGTCAGGTTTCACATTAGGCCACGAGCTGAGCAGGCACGGTGCCCTTTCTCAGCGGCATGCCCTCCATCAGGCTCCGGATGGAGCTTTTGTGCCAGGGAGCAGCTCAAGGCAGATAATGGTGGGCTAATAATGGCCAGCGAGGATCGATACATCAGTTCTTTTCTGATGGTTTGCTGGGAATCATGGGGAGCTGCTAACCTCTGTGCTGCCTCTGAAAAGATGTGTTTCCTCTCCACTAGCTATTGAGCCGCTTGCCACTGTGTTCCTTAGATCGATGCAGAAATAGAGACGTCAGAAAAAACATGATAGTTAAAGTAACCCCCACTGCCACAAAAACCTTAACTGCTATTCAACCTAACATTTTGAAGTGTAGATAAAAACTGGAATAAAATTCTACATTGTTGTGAAAGAAAAGGCTTTTTGGGCTTTGGGATAATCTAATGGTTCTCAAACGGTCGAACGTGGGACATAATAACCCACGCTCCCAATTTCTTGTCTTTACTACACGTCATTATTAGTTTATTATTACTGTTCTAAAATACCCACTTTGTTCATGTTAATAATCTGTCCTCAGAGTTAATCATGGCGTTGCACAAGGTTCAGTTTTGGGACCAATACTCTTTACTTTATATATGCTTCTACTAGGTAACATTATCAGAGAACATAATATAAATTTCCCTTGCTATGCTGATGACACACATCTCTATTTGAAAATGTAATCAGTTAATAAAACTTCAGGCTTGTCTTGAAGATATCACATCTTGGATGAGCCATAACTTTCTCCTTCTTAACCACAGTAAAAAACCTTTTTTATTAATTTTTGATACTGACTTATCTTTTATCTCTCATATTAAACAAATCACAAAGACAGCCTTCTTATATCTATAAAATCAGGAATATCTAGGCCCAGAGTGATGCTGAAAAACTAATCCATACATGTGTTACATCGAGACTAGATTATTGTAACTCCCTACTGTCAGGATGTCCTAGTAACTCACTAAAAAGTATCCAGTTAATTCAGAATGCTGCAGCCCGAATACTAACTGGAACAAACAGGAGAGAGCATATTTGTCTTTTTTTGGTGACGTGCTGACGTGGTGACGTATCGATCATTTCCTGTTTACACTCTACCGCTGCTTGCAGCGCTCTACTCCTGTGTTCTGCTAACTCTAATCAAACTTGTTGTCATTGATATTTTAGCCTTGAAAACATTTGTTTTAATTTTTTACCGTAGAGTTAAACGTACGAAGGTTAAGTAAAAAGCAATCTCGCCTCTTATAGGCAGTGTAATCTCCTTTAAACTTCCTTTTGTCCTTAGCTTAGCTTAGCTTAAATTTAGCACCTATGGCTTCTCTCTCCTCCCCTCCGCTCTCCTGCCCGGTGTGTCAGATGTTTAGTTACTCCTCGTCCTCCTTTAGGGACAATGGTAGTTGCATAAAGTGTAGCGTACTGTTAGATATGGAGGCGAGGATCAACAATCTGGAGAAGCGGTTCAGCACCCCTGATACCAAAACCGAAGCTAGCAAGCAGGACCTAGCCGGTGCGGACCGTGCTAGCTAAAATCAGCTCTATCCTGTCTCAGGGCGACGCCGAAAAACTAGTCCATGCTTTTGTTACCTCTAGACTGGATTATTGTAATTCTCTTTTAGCAGGCTGCCCGAGCAAGTCGCTTAAGACACTTCAGCTGGTTCAAAATGCTGCAGCACGTGTACTGACTAAAACTAGGAGAAGAGATCACATTACTCCTGTATTAGCCTCTCTGCATTGGCTTCCCATAAAATATAGAATAGAATTCAAGATTCTTCTTCTCACTTATAAAGCCCTAAATGGACAGGCACCGGCCTATCTCAAGGAGCTTGTAGTGCCATACAATCCCCCCAGAACACTACGCTCTCAAAATGCTGGACTACTCGTTGTTCCATTTGTCTCTAAAAGTAGTATAGGAGGAAGAGCTTTCAGTTATCAGGCCCCACTTCTCTGGAACCATCTACCAACCACGGTTCGGGGGGCAGACACCCTCTCTACCTTTAAGGTTAGGCTCAAAACATTCCTCTTTGGTAAAGCTTTTAGTTAGGAACCAGCTCATAGCTCATAATTAAGATGCAATAGGCATAGACTGCCGGGGGGGGGGTCTGGCATGCTCGGTTGGAGAGAGGTTGGAGAGGGCGTTAAGAGAGGGACCGGAGAGGGTCCCATTCCTCTCTCAAACACTCCCTCTATGTCTGCTTCTTCCCTTGTGCGTTTGCTCCTGTACTCCTTCTGGCCTTTGTCTTGCAGGTCCGTGGGATCCTTAGTGTGGAGTTACAGAGTCTCAGCGGCTCTGTCTCCACCCTCTCCTCTGCACACACCCAACACAGCATAACGTGGATGGCTGTTCATCATAGGAATGGGATCCACACAAGGTTCCTGCTGCTTAACAGAAGGTTTTCCTTGCCGCCATGATGAACTCATGTTGGGTGTGGGATACATATGTATGTGTATATACGTATATATGCATATGTGTGTATCCATAAAATGAAGAGTCCGTCCTTAAGATTGCTCTACTGTAAAGTGCCTTGAGATACCATTGGTTATGATTTGGCGCTATACAAATAAAGATTGATTGATTGATTGATTGATTTATCCAGTATTGACTTCCTGTAAAATCTAAAAAAGAGTTTAAAATCCTCCTGTTAGCATACAAAGCTCTGCATGATCAAGCTCCTGTATATCTTAGAGACCTGTTAGTGCCCTATCGTCCGGGAAAATCACAGTTTGCTGGTCTTCTGGAAGTTACTAAAGTACCTAGAAGTAAAACAGGAGGAAGAGCTTTCAGCTACCAGGCTCCTCGCCTTCGGAATCAGCTCCCAGTCTTGGTACGGGATACTGCTACCCTCTCCACCTTAACGGCTAAACTTAAAACCTACTTACAGTGAAGAAAATAAGTATTTGAACACCCTGCTATTTTGCAAGTTCTCCCACTTAGAAATCATGGAGGGGTCTGGAATTTTCATGGAAGGTGCATGTCCACTGTATGAGAGATAACCTAAAAAGAAAAATCCAGAAATCACAATCTATGATTTTTTAACAATTTATTCGTGTGATACAGCTGAAAATAAGTATTTAAACACCAATGTTAATATTTGGTAGAGTAGCCTTTGTTTGCAATTACAGAGGTCAAACGTTTCCTGTAGTTCTTCACCAGGTTTGCACAGACTGCAGGAGGGATTTTGGCCCACTCCTCCACACAGATCTTCTCTAGATCAGTCAGCTTTCTGGGCTGTCGCTGAGTAACACGGACTTTCAGCTCCCTCCAAAGATTTTCAATTGGATTTAGGTCTGGAGACTGGCTAGGCCACTCCAGAACCTTGATATGCTTCTTACGAAGCCACCCCTTGGTTTTCCTGGCTGTGTGCTTTGGGTCATTGTCATGTTGGAAGATTCAGCCACGACTCATCTTCAATGATCTGACTGAGGGAATGAGCTTTTTGGCCAATATCTCACAATACATGGCTTCAGTCATCCTCTCCTTAATACAGTACAGTCGTCCTGTCCCATGAGCAGAAAAACACCCCCAAAGCATGATGCTACCACCCCCATGCTTCACAGTAGGGATGGTGTTCTTGGGATGGTACGCATCATTCTTCTTCCTCCAAACACGCATAGCGGAATTATGACCAAAAAGGTCAATCTTGGTCTCATCTGACCACAAAACTTTCTCCCATTACTCCTCTGGATCATCCAAATGGTCATTGGCAAACTTAAGACGGGCCTTAACATGTGCTGGTTTAAGCAGGGGAACCTTCCGTGCCATGCATGATTTCAAACCATGACGTCTTAGTGTATTACCAACAGTGACCATGGAAACAGTGGTCCCAGCTCTTTTCAGGTCATTGACCATGTCCTGCCGTGTAGTACTGGGCTGATTCCTCACCTTTCTTAGCATCATTGAGACCCCACGAGGTGATATCTTGCATGGGGCTCCACTCCGATTGAGATTGTCCGTCCATAATACAGTGGAGTGGAGGAGGACTTTTAAAGGCGGACTAACAGGTCTTTGAGGGTCAGCATTCTAGCTAATAGACAGGTGTTCAAATACTTATTTTCAGCTGTATCACACGAATACATTGTTAAAAAATCATAGATTGTGATTTCTGGATTTTTCTTTTTAGGTTATCTCTCATACAGTGGACATGCACCTTCCATGAAAATTCCAGACCCCTCCATGATTTCTAAGTGGGAGAACTTGCAAAATAGCAGGGTGTTCAAATACTTATTTTCTTCAATGTATATGCTGAAGCATATATCGTATAATAGCATTAACTGAACCGCTAGAGCGGACATGGGCTCGTCTGTGAACGGTAGCATTTACAGTCCTTGGAGTCGCTGTTAGCTTACCAACAAACGGGAAGAGATTTGTCACCTTTACAATAAGTGTTGACTAGTGAGGCCCATGGCCAAGGCAGACTGACTTGATAATACCGTATCAAGTTTTTCTGCAGTTAGTGCCTTCTTCTCGCCCTTCTCTCTCTGCTCTGTTTCAAGTGTCGTGAAGCTGATAATGGCAGTTCCTGATGTGTGGTTCATGGCTCAACTAGTCTGGGACACTCTGATGTTCTCTCTCTCTATCCTGTTCTGTTGGTCCTTCTGTCCACTAACCCCAACCAGTCAAAGCAGATGGCTGCTACCTCTGAACCTGGTTCTGCTGGAGATTTCTTCCTGTTAAAAGGGAATTGTTTCTTCCCACTGTCGCTAAATGCTTGTTCATGTGGATCTTGTTGGGTTTTTTCTTTCATATTATGAATTTTATATTTTGATAAGTGGATCGAGATAACTGTTGTAATTTGCACTATACAGATAAAGTTGAATTTAATTTAATTTACATTTGAGATACTAAAAGTATAAAATACAGTTGTTTTAGACTGTATTCTATACAGTCTAAAACAACTGTATTCTAATATTTAAAAAATTCTAAAAATATATTTTTAATCAGTAATTATAATTATATATTATTACTAATATAATTATTATTATTATTGTTATTATTATTATTGTTATTATTATTATTATTATTATTATTTGATCAATTACTAGGCATTTCACGTGACCCCAATTAAATTTCAGGTGACCACACATGGGGTCAAGACCTCAAGGTTGAAAAACACTGCATTATACCAACATAAAGTTTTTGTCCTCCTCTGTCCTGTCCTTCATTACCCCTAATAAAATCTGACGTACCCTATGTTATGAAGGGCTGGTGATGGTCATAATTAAGCAATACAAATAAATGTATCATTATTATTTTTGCAAGAATAAAACATGCATAGATGTTGTGAAAAGAATGCACTATGTGTACGGTTAACCTATGACAACAAATAGACACATGCACATGGAATGATAAAAATAAAAAAAATTAAGTGTAGTTCAACCCTAAAACATCATGTTAAATGAATATGAACACAATAAAAAAAAAAGCCAAATCAGTGGTATCGATTATGCATTGATAAAAGTCAGGATTAATATTTAATCACACTGTGCTTTAATAAAAGGATCAATGCAGCTCTGCAAAATTTCTTTCATGAGTGATGGGGTGACACTTTTCCTTTAAATATTGATGAGTCCGTGAGACTCTGTAGCTGCAGTTAAGGTCAGTGTGGTGCATAACATGGAGCCAGGTTATGACCCAACGACTCTCAGCACACGAGGTGACAAAACTCCAATCTCTATGTAAATGCTGCAGAGCCCTGTTGAACAGTGCTCTGCTGTATAACCTCAAAAGAACGGGATGGGTTTTAAAAAGGATTAAAGGGATAAGCCAATACTTTTCCATGTCAAGATTTCTGCCTGACACATATCAATAATGCCTTACTCTGATAAAAACAAACTGCTGCTTGAAATCACACACACACAAAAAAAAAAAACCCTGTGTGTTTAAT
Organism: Gouania willdenowi; assembly: GCF_900634775.1. NCBI lineage: Eukaryota > Metazoa > Chordata > Actinopteri > Blenniiformes > Gobiesocidae > Gouania > Gouania willdenowi. The sequence continues at coordinate 8,656,865 of NC_041066.1, read as the reverse complement.
TAAATCTCATTTTCTCTTTCTGACCAGGGTTGGGGCCAATTACAGTTTTCAATTACAATTATATTTTGAATTATCCATGTTCAATTACAATTCAATTACGATTACTGTGACCGGCATTTTCCAATTACAACTAGATTACAATTGTTATTTTTTTACCTGAAAGTCAATTACAGTTTCACTAACTTCATTTATATAGCGTTGTGATGATTTTATGTGCTTTTGTACGTGTGCGTACAAGGTCGTTTTAGCATCTTTACATTTACATTTTAGTGCATTGATTATCATAATATCTTATGTAAAAGCTCAACTAGGGACCAGAGTTGGAATTTAGCAAGCGCTATAAACTCTTTGTACAAAAGATCAGTGACATTGACATTATTGATACTATGTAAAATTGTGTGGTCCCTTTTTTTAAAAATTCTATTATATCACCTCTAACCCTTACCATTGTATGGGTGTGAAGATTCACTCACTCACGTATTTTAATATGTAACTATATTTGTGTAAACCATAGAACGATTTTGTGTTAAGCTAAATTATAATTGACCATTTTTATAGAATTTCTATGGTAATTACAATTACAAAGTCAATTATCTGAACTAAATTACAATTCAAGTACAATTACAACTGCAACCAATTTTTTAAATTACAATTACAATTACAATTACAATTACAATTACGCTATAATTGTAGTGAATGATCAATTACGCAATTGCAATTATAACCCTGCTTTTAGGTGTGGAGGGTCAGACAAGTGAAAACATCACCTAATAGCAAAGCTACTCACATTGTACTTGATGATGTCATAGATTAGGTAGCGAGGGACGGGCTGCCCGTTTACCATGTCGATAATCATCTCCTGCAGAAACAAAACAAATGGCCAAATTAGGAGATGCACATTAAAAAAAAAGAGCCAATGGACCAAAAAAAAAAACAAACAAGGGTCAGAACTGCGTGTTACATCAGAGTATTACAGTAAGTGCTGCTTGTATGAAACAAATTGAATCAGATGGGACACCAGCATCTGAGTCTCCAGACAGTCTCTGTTCAGAGAGGAGGATAACGAGGATTTTGGGAAAAGGCTTCATCACGAAGTAGAAATAGCTCTGCACATCTGCTATGCAAGACAGCCTGAGGTCAGCTGCCGCCATGCTGCAGGACACTATGTATGCATGCACCACACACACACACACACACACACACACACACACACACACACACACACACACACACACACACACACACACACACACACACACACACACACACACACACACACACACACACACACACACACACACACACACACACACACACACACACACACAGTCTTGAAAATGTTACATGACAACGTCATGTTGAAAAGAGTTTGCAAGCATAGCCATAGCGGAGGTAGCGTGAACAAAAGTGTGAAGCTTCACCGGCTTTAACTTTAAAGGTGATGCACACTGTATGTTTCCTCCTTATAAAATATTTAGAGAACTGTGCAGATGTAGCGGACAGATCTAAAAAGGTACCAGTAAGCTGTATCTGCAGGACTAACGCACAAAAAACACTTTTTTTAAGGCTACATACGGCACAGGAGCAGATATCCTTGCCCAGAGTGATGCTGAAAAATGAATCCATGCATTTGTTACATTTAGATTAAATTATTGTAAATCCCTACTGTCAGGATGTCCCAGTATCTCACTAAAAGGTCTCCAGTTAATTCAGAATGCTGCAGCTAGAATACTAACAGGAACAAACAGGAGAGAGCATATTTCTCCAGTAATGGCTTCCCTTCGTTGGTTTCCTCTAAAATCTAGAATAGAGTTTAAAATCCTCCTTTTAGCCTACAAAGCTCTGCATGATCAAGCTCCTGTGTATCTTAGAAACCTATTAGTGCCCTATCATCCTGGCAGAACATTCCACTCTCAGTTAGCTGGTCTACTGGAAGTTCCTAAAATGTCTAGAATTAGAACAAGATGCAGAGCATTCAGCTACCAGGCTCCTCACCTTTGGAACTAGCTCCCAGTCTTAGTACGAGAGGGTGCTACTCTCTCCACCTTTAAGGCTAAACTTAAAACCTACTTATTTGCTATAGTGTATACCGTATAATAGCATTAACTTAACCACTATTAACAAAACCCTAAACCTAAAAATAGGAACTAAAAACTAAGATTGTACAGTCGAACACCAACATTATATTCAAACACGAACCACCATCTACACATAGCTCTAATGGGCTGCAATGGGATGATGTCCAATCAGACACGGTTGTGCCGGGTTGTAAACAACCCCCACTTCTGTCCCTTGTTGGATAACCCATCATACTGCTCACACTGCTTCACACCATTTACACTGATGTCCACCCCATATATCATTACGTGCGACCAGTACAAGACAAAACCTCGTCTGTAGGGGTAGCATTTCAGAGCATGGAGGATGCCGCAAGACGTTTAATCTTAACCTAACCACTAGGAAGGAGTGTAGCAGAGTGTATCGCGTTTTTCCTGCAGTCTGTGCCTTCCCCTTGTCCTCCGCTCCATTTTCTGTTTCAGGTGTCTTGATGCTGGAGGTGGCGGTTCCTGATCGATGGTCCACGGCTCAACTTGTCTGGGACACTCGGATGGTCTATACTTCTATCCTATTCTGTTTGACCTTCTGTCCACTAACCCCAACCAGTCAAAGCAGATGGCTGCCGCCTCTGAACCTGGTTCCGCTAGAGATTTCTTCCTATAAAAAAAGGGATTTTTTCCTTCCCACTGTCGCGAAATGCTTGTTAATGTGGATTTTGTTGGGTTATTTCTTTCTTACTATGGACAATTTTAATTTTTTTTGTAAAGATCTTTGAGATGACTTTGTTGTAATTTGCACTATATAATTAAAGTTGAATTGAATTGAATATATTTACATGGGATTCATGCATAAATAAGGTGAAGGACATCTTCGATATCTTGACTAATATTACTAGAGTGTTACTGTACCACAGCGGGAAACTTCAAATCAGGTTATTTTTTTAATGTTTTTTTATTGGCTTTATTTAGGTAGTATTGCATTTACAAATATGTACATTTTAACAAGAATTTATGAAGTTGTATTTAAAGAAATAATCAGTTTGTTGAGTTGTGCACTGTTATAATAATCTTAATAAGGAATCCTGGGGTGTCACTTAAAAGATATTAGCAGAAACGTGACAAATAACAGCCATAATTAAATGACAACTCAAGTAAGTTTAGTTTTTATATGTATACTTTATGTACATTTTAACAGGAAAACACAAAATGTGAGGCAAAGGGCAGAAATGTTATTTCACTGTCAGAGAACCAATATACAAATAAAAAGTATGGCGCAGTACATATAAACAGAAGAAAACCGGGACAATTCTGAGCATTATACTTAAAAATCACCACTGCCACATTCGACGTGAAACAACAAAGGAGAGATTTCATGGGAGTTACGAGGCTCCTGCCCAAAACAACCTTCAATGGAAACATGTTCAAAGCACAATTATACTTGATCAACATTTAGAAACATCACTTTTATTTTTGCGAAGATCTGTAATGGTCAACTAGCTTGTGACATTTCGTTTGTTTAATAATCTGGAAAATGTAAAAATAAAAGAGCTAAAAAAAAAAAAAAAAAGAAAAAACATTTCTTCACAACATATCTTCCTTGTTTTAATAAATCCTCTAATTTTAGCCTTTCCTGTCTGAACCATGACAAAGCAGATATTTTTTTATTTTTCACCTTTTTGTGAAGCATTTCTAACAACTTCCAACCAAAAGGCTGATGGTAGTGTCTGTGTAACGGTAAACAGTAATAGATGGCAAATGAATGCCAGCTTGCTGGTGTTCTTTTCTTCTCAACTCCCAGGACAAAGGACAAATCCCTGAAACTAAGTCCGACTAGAAAGAGACCGGGGAGTGAGTCCAATGCAATCATAACCAAGGAAGAGTTGGAAGGAATAAATGATGTCATTCCAGGAGGCAGCCATCATTATGTGTTTGGTGAATAGAACTATTGAGCAGAGGGACACAGAGGAATACATTACTGTGGCCAAAGGAATTCAATCTACATCACACATTCCACCCCAATTGTCACTGGAGTTGATGTAAAGCTCATTAAAAAACAGTTCCTCAAATGGTGCATTAAATAACAGAGACAAGGAGCTTTGGTGCAAAGATGAAGCATATGAACCGAGAGCTGGAAAAATTGACAGATAAACAGCAGTCATAACAAACCTTGTGGCAATCTGAACACAACTCCACATCTCTCCTTCAAAGGAGCATTAATATGTTGCAATTAGAGATGCTGCGTGAACGAAGCAAGTGAATTTGCCACATTAATCAGTAACGTGAGCCGAGAGCAAGCATGCGCCGGTTTGCTATACCAGAACTAATCTCTGACACAGCAAAATAAAGTGGTCAGTGACTCATCTTTGGTTATAGAATATTAAACAAGAAGCCTTGGAATTCTTTTTAAACGAACCTCTTGACAACAAAAACATGCTGCAGCTTTTGTGTGTTTCTGAGAGAAAGAAAGTGTCCTGAATGAGGGCATCTGCTCCTCAGGGGAGCTGGAGCTGTTTGGTATACAATGAAAGTCTGAACCTGAAAGGGGAGATGTTGAATACATGGTCTATGGACTAAAACTAGCACTGAGGAGCGGCAAAGTGTGCCCACATGACAATTTGTTAGTGAAAAACTACACAAAAGACTTTCGATCCTTATAGGACAAGCAGAAGAATAGACTAATTACCCCCAAACCACTTTTTTTGACTAAAAAATATATATTTTAGGTATGACTTAGTGTTGTTGATTGATCCTAGTTCTACTCTTGGACTAGGATCAAAGAGTTGGACTGGGATTGACTAAACAGTCAAAGTATTTTAATTTAGTGTATTCAGTTAAAAAAACTGTAAGCATGACTGCCCTTCATGGGATGAAATATGGCTATTACAATTAAATTTTGCCATTGGCTGAGAATGGTGCTTTGTGATGTTTTGGTGGCTTCTTATATCACAAACCACCAGCTTTGGCCCCGCCCCTCCTATAAAAACTACCACCTGTCGACTCTGCAATCTGTGATAAGGTTAGAATGAGAGTTTTGCAAAAAGAGAGGTAAAGTGAGTAATGAGTAGGTAGTTAGCATAGATTGTTCTTTGGACATTTTATAGTATAGGCTGGGTGTGTGTAAACTTATCCAGGAGCCCCGCCCATAATCAAGGAATTTCTATGAATATCCAGCCTTGATGCACATCCGCCAAAACCTTAAGGTTTAGTTCCTCTTAGTGACTCTTCGCCCTCAAACATCAAACATGTGAATGGTCAGCTTAAAACTGTCACAAGCCCAATAATGTATTTGCTGGGTACTGGAAATAGTTGGAAATATTGTGATCTACTTTCTTACTTTATATTTTCTCCTCTTAATGCAGGGCTGTGGATGACATTTTTTCCATATGAAGCAGTTTGGACACCCCTGTTGTAGAATATATTATGCTGGATTATTTCACCAGACATTTGTAAGTGGGAGGAACCTGCACCGTTCTGGCACCGACACCTTCCTACTTTAGAACAGTGGCTAATGCAGTCAACCTATTATGTTTTTCCTACTTGACTAATTGGTTATAAGAAATTTGACAGCACTGAAAAGGAAGACATGATTTATAGTTATAGAGTGAGTGACAGAATGCATTTGCAACATATTATTTGAGAGTAATTCCTATCGACAATCTGCAAAGTGTACTGCTGTTTCATGTTGGGTATCGTACAAAGTCAGGGGTAAAGACAGCATGGTGCTTCCAGAACTTACAAAACAATTTTTTCAACAATTACAATAGGCACTTACCCCATCTAGTAGTGTGTTGGCAAGGTGGGCTCGTGGATCTTTCCGCAAAGGAAACTCTAGGTTTGCTATGTGGAAGATGGAGTTGTCTCTGTCGACCATGAACACTTCATTCTTTCCATTGATCACCATCATGTATCTTGAAAAGGATAACAAATATTAGAGTTGCAATCTTTTATAGATCTGGATTAATATCGCACAATATTACATATTAATTTATAACTTTTTTCTAATGTTATATGAATGTCAGAAAGAAAGAGAAATGAAATAAACTTTTCTTGGTTTGGTTTAGTGACACCTTTGTTGTGGACACAGAACCTTTCTTTGGTTATCTCAAGTAGAGAAATACAGACACTATTTTACCAAGAACAAAAAAAAGGCTGATAGCTAAACACTAACAGAGCAGGATGCAGCCATGTAGATATAATACCAAGTGACATGTGGAAACAAATCCTCTTTTCTGTGACTGGAGAATTATGCTCCAACAGAAAAAACACCTTCTTTGCTAGAGAGGGATTGCATAAACAACTAATGGTTGTGTTTGATTAAAAAAACATGACCACAAATTCTTCTTTTTGACTAATGAGCTTTAAACATCACACAAAAACTTCCCACCTTAGTCAATGGTCCCTACCTGACTCCCAGCTCTCATATACAGTATGGTTTCTTGTAGCTTTTTGGATGCATCAGCAGCCACACCATGGGCAATGGCTTCAACAGAACACCTAAACTAGATCAACCTCAGTGTCCACCTAGGCATGCATAGACCGACTCTGGCTATTCACTGCTTTCTTGTTCTTGTTGTCTTGCCACCGGATCAATATGGTGAGGGACAAGAGAGTGAGGCTGATGACCAAAAGATGCACAAATCTCCCGCACTTCAAAGAAGTTAATGTGCACATCAATACTTCACCAATCTCTGAGCAAAGATTGAATTAATTAGCCATCTTTGCAGACACAAAGAAACCAAGTGATGAAAGAGGTTGTTGTCTTCTTTGCTTCTGAAGGACAAACATCACAAGAGTTATAAGCCCAAAAGGTAAAAATTGTTTTTTCTTTTATACACACTAAAAGATAATCAAACAATAGTACATGTAATGTTGCTGTTTTGCTCTGACAGAAAACTACTTTTCCAGTGAGGGATTTTCAACTAATGGTTGTGTTTGATTAAAAAAAAACCATGACCAGGAATAATTCTCTCAGACTAAACAGCTGTAAACATCTCACACAAGAACATTTGGAAAGGCTTTTACAGATTTTGACAACAGTCCACTGTGTCATTTGATAATATAGTACACAATTGGGTGTAACTTCCCACCTTGGTCACCCACATGTGGTTTCTTGTAGTTTTTTGGAATCGTATCAGCGGCCACACCCGAGCAATGGCTTCAACAGAACACCTAAACTAGATGAGGGTCACCAATGGGTTGGTGAAACTCGGTGAGCTCGGTTTTGTTTTGTCCACCGAGGCATGCGTAGACTGACTTGGCAGAGGAAACATCTCGATTGTTTCAACGAGACAGAGTAAGGTCTCAGCAGACATCAAAGTTACTGTTGGTCATCCACCGCATTTCTGTTCTTTTTTAGTTGTCTTGCAACCGGATCCATATAGTCAGTGACAAGACAGTGAGGCTGAAGACCAAAGAATTAATAAATCTCCCGCACTTCAAATAAATGATTGTGCACATCAATGCTTCACCAATCTTTGAGCAAAGATCAAATGAATTAACCATCTCTGCAGGCATAAAGAAACCAAGTGATGAAAGAGGTTGTTGCCTTCTTTGCTTCTGAAGGACAAACATTACATTGTGATGAGTTCAAGAAGTCAGACTTTTTGTTCTTTTATGAACACTAAAAGATAACCAAACATTAATTGAGGTAATTTTCCTGTCTGTGCAGATTTTCCTTGAGATAATGGTAGAAAATGCCTTTTCAATCCCTAATTATTTAAGTGCAAAGTAGGCGTTCAACAAAAATACCAGCGAAAATAGATGATCCTACAGGTTGTGGGTCAGATATGAGCTTTTAATTGGCATGAATTTGAGCTTCTTTTTCTCTGCATACACTCTCAAGGAGAGATCAGTAAGTTGTGGTTAATTAAAGCAAACTAAAAGGATACACTATGCTCTTTTCAGACTTTCATCAACAATTTTCCTCCTTTCGAAAGGGAGATAGTGACTTTAAATAGGTTGAGCCTAAACTAGCATATCATAGGTCTAAAGTCTAAAGACAATAACTCTGAAACAATTGAACTTCAAAGCCTTTATCCTTGAGCATGAACAGCTGACTTCAAAGGACCTTAATCTTTTATTTCATTATGTGGATCCTACACAAGCAGTTCCACGCCCCTGGGTTGTTTGTTAAGTATGTTACTTCTTGCCTGATTATATTACACTAGCACTAATTTCCTGTGACTTTATACTACAAAACTGAAAAATCAAAGTAATACCTATAGCAGGTTTATCAAAGCATTCAATAAGTGAATAAAATAAAAAAAAAAATTAAAAAACCTCTCAGCTTCTACCAGAAAATGGGATGAATATTATGGTACACCTACCTTGTGCTATAAATAAAAATGGCAGACGATGTAAAGGAATGACCAAAAATACATACACAAATACAATAAACTATCATTCTGACTGTTGCCACTTTCAATAAAACTATAAACAATTTAAAAAGGTACTTGCAGCATAAAGATGGGTAGTGTTTTATTTAAAGCTGCTGGGCATGATCGGATCAGATAAAGACATAGGCCCTTATTTTGAGGGCGCTGTTGGGGTAACTGAACTGGCACAGCCACTGAACATCTCTGTGAACCAAATGATCAAAAACAAGTTTCGGAAGTTGCTGGGAAAAGCGATGAACTCAGGTACTCACAGCTTTCTAATTGTCCCACAAGATAGCAGAACGATGGCAGCATAATAAAAAGTGAAATTTATGTCATATGGTCAAAATTCCTTTTTTTAAAAAAAAATACCGCAACATGTATCGCAGGGTTCAAAAAATCACAATGTCAGTTTTTTCCAATATCATGCAGCCCTATGTTGCCTGAGACACGGCGGTGCCTGCAATTGTTCTGCATTAACTTAACAAAATCCTTTAAGAAACATCATTTGGATATTGAAGAGTGATGAAGAGAATGTATGAGAATGGGTTTTAGGTAAAGTTACAGTAAATATTTGGTTGTAAAGAGGAAGAAAAGTACAAAGATTTGGCATAAAACAGTATTTGTCCCAAGTGGATTCAGACAGACGGGGGAGTAATAAATTAATTCATCCAAATGTTTACTGCTCAGTCAAATGAAGCGGCTGATTACAGAGCTGACATTAAAAGGCCATTTTATCTGGGGGACATTAAACTGACTCAAATCCTTTATTCTTCCTTCTGTTGTTTCCATGAGACAAGCAGATTTATTTATTTTTTTTGGCCACACCCAAAGACACAGGGTCTATTGTTACTTTTCTGTTTCCTCAAGGACAACTTCCAAAAGCAGCAGCAAAACACACCACCCTGAAAGCTCTGATCTACTGTATCAAACACTTTGAGTGAGAAGCTAATTCTACAGGAGCCTTTAATAGAGCTTTTATCTTGAAGCCGCGAAAAAAAAAAAAAAAAGATTTTACTGAATCTGACAGCAGTGCTAATATGAATAATTCATACTTGGTCCTTTGACAGCTTCATTACACACCTAATGAACTCAATTACACTTTGGATCATGCATGCTGTTCTTTAGCACAAAATACCAAGTGCTGAATCAAGGCAGGATGAACTAATGTAGTAATTAGCAAACGCGGTCCTGCTGTATTTGAAAAAGGTTAAGTAACCTAATCAAGGCGACTCAAAATAGGGGCTAATTATGTTGTGAATATAACGGATTATAAAATTCTAGCTCTTTGAAAAGGGGAGCTGGCTTTGATGGATTTGATGGTGTGCCCATACAAACACTAACACCTCACAGGGAAAACTCAGTCTGACGGCAGAGATGGATCTGAGATTAATGACTTCCCTGCAGACTGATGTATTTGTCATGCCTACTGTGGCTCCCCAGTATTACAACAAAAGGATTAGAGGTAATAAATATGGCATCAATACCAACTGGTTCAAAGAGAGAGAACGATGACAAGATGCCAAGTGAATTGATGGCGCTTACGCCATCTACACCAACAACTGAAATGTCATTTTGAAGACAATTTTAAAGAGTAAAACACTAACCCAACAATAAATATGAATGAAAGCTTCTTTCTTTTTAACGAAAGCTTACAGAACAAGATGCGAGATATATACCTTTTCTGAGGTTGAATAATAACAAATCTATAAAAGTTTGTAAATACCTCAAAGCTATGTCAATGGGGTAGATTTGATTCCACAACAGGGACATCCCCTTGTTACAGCAGCGAAAATATGAAGCGGAAAATTGAAAAACAAAATAAACCCCATGCAAAAAGGAAAAACTTTTTTTTCTCCTTACCACTTTAATCAACACATTTTTTTTATTTTAGTATGCTGTGAAATAATATTTTTGTTTTATTATCAACTCAATAAATACAAAGAGTTGTAAATGAATGTAAATCCAAGTTAAATGAAAAGCTTGCATTGCTGCTACCACTCTGTGAAACTAGGGATGTCTTGTGCTTCCACCACTGGGTTTTCATATTGAAACATGCCAAGGGCGAGTAGGCTATTAGCATCAAGACTGTGACCTGTGACCCATTGATGCACCCGGACAGGTTACTACTGGCAGCCCTTGTAAGTGGCTAGGGGAGTAGCAAGAAAACCGCATAATGGTGTAGCCAAAGGAGGTGATTGTGTCACAACACTGTTGGAGTGTTATCGCACACCTTCAGGCAGAGAAAGAACTGGGACATTCCGAGAGAAACGAGCGAGAATGTACATAGGTAATGCAGCTCTTTTTTTCAGCATTTTTCGTAACACAAAGAGGCTGTCAGTCTTATACATATTGGAGACCTTGATACAAAGCACAGTTTCAGTGCCTGCAAAAGGCATCTGGTCCCTTGGGAAAACCTGAGGGGCTAAAGGCATGCCAGTGTTTACAGCTTACAGACAGGGTTTGGAGGTGTGGGGTTCACCCACCAGTCTTACTTTAGTGAGTCACTTTAGCTTTGCTAGTTGTAAAGGCTCAACAAGAGGATAACCTAGTATGTTGTGGCTGATTAAAGCTTGAATTAGTAAGTGTTATGAGAAACTAAGGGTGTAAGAAAAAAATGATTCGGCGATGTATTTTGATATTTCACAGTGCAATTATCGTATTGACCCAAAAAATGTCCAAATAATTGCGCTAACCTATGCATAGCACGTAAAGGCCTGGTCACTAGGTGTCAGTGAACCACATCAAACCTTGTTAAACTACTTCACTCCTCAATGCATTTTAGTTTGGAAGTTGATTGCACTTAATTTTCATAAAGCATACATGGCATTTTTATAGATGTATGTGGTAACTTTTTTATTTGGAGAATTTAAGTACTTATCAGAATCAGAATCTGTTGTAGAAGCAAAAGTTAAACTTTTTTTGAAAAATGTAATTTCACAGTTTGATAAACATACCCCTTGATTTAGATATTGGTACTTGAATTACAGTTAGTTTCCATTTACTTGTTCTCGCAAAAAATAATCAATTGTATTTCATAGCACTTTGTAATTGTAAATGTGGAATTTGTGATTATTGATAACGTAATATATCACAATGTATATTGTATTGTTTAGTGTTGGAATACATCAGGATATATCGTATCGCGACATGCAAATTTTGAATCGTATCGTCAGATTCATGGCAATGCACACCCCTATAAGAAACCAATTTTCCATTACTGTACTAGTTCAATTCAATTGAACTTTATTTGTATAGGCACAATTGTCAAAATATACAATTCTTAAAAAAAAAAAAGAGAAATCCACATGAACATGCAGCAGCTAAAGTGTTAAAAAAAAAAAAAAGCTCCCTGTTTACGGGAAGAAATCTCCACCAGAACCAGACAGTTAAATTTTGTTTGTAACAGCAAAACTTTTATTTTAAAAAATTAGATTTATCGTGTGTAAAATGTGTATCACTAAAAACTAGTAATTGCTTCTAAATGATCAAAAATATTAGAATAAATTAAAGAAATTGGTCATCTCTCTGAAGTTTTGAAAGTACAAAAACCCTTAATAGAATCTTCCCAAATGCTGAGGGTAGGTGGTTGTTCAAAAGGCCTTTTGTGTTCAGAACACATTTTAACTTTCACGAGCGAAACGAGGAAATAAAAGGTAACAATGGGCCTTTTTTCCCTGGATGTTAACATTAAAATGCGTAGGTAGATCGACACTCCCTTTAATGTCAGTTAGTGATCCATCAATGAGCTTGTGAAGCTGAAATGAGGGAAGCCATGGGTGTACGGAAACTATTTTCATCACAGCCAAACGTTCGCCAAGCCCACTGGTGAAGATAAAATGTCATGAATTGTAAAGGAGATGAGATCAGAATATAGAAAACAAGGTCAGCCAAGTCTTGTGGAAGCTCTAGGAAGAAATGAAAAAAAGTGGAAAGGCAAGAATGGTCCTGATTTAGCAGCACTTACATTTACACGGTGGGAGTGGTAACACAATGGAAGCATTAAAAAGACACACAGGCAGAGGGGAGTGGAGCGAGCAAGGGAGAGGAAATGACTTGAGAGCCTAGAACTGATTATTCTCACAGACAGGAAGGTCTTTGTGCAAATGGCCGATATCCTTTATCTGAGAAAAGAACTGGTTACTGTAAAGATCAAACTGTATGTCACAATGCAGATTCTACAACCAGTGAGGGTGAGACACGTCTACACCAAGCCTATCTGGTTACTCTGCTGTCTAATTGGACAGTTAGCCATTGCTAACGCTGTCAAGCTTGTTCAGACGAAGGAGGTAAAAAGGCCATTAGTTTGTACTCCCGGTGGTCCTCGTCTTCACTGGAGCTTCACCTTCTTCATCTACTCCCTGATCTCTAAGTTGCCGTGGTAGCACACTTTTTGATCTGGTGACAGTTTTTTTTCCTCCTCTATATAAAGCCACTTCCCCATATACGCCTCTACCTAGCCTTGATGGGTGCTGTGCTCCTCAGATTTCATTCTCTTCCTAAAGCTCGATGCCTTTAGCACTTAAGCCCTAATGAGACACAGACTAACACTGTGTCTACTCTGGCCATCGGGTACAGCAGCATGACTGACAGCATCTGACTTCCAGGGGAGGGCTTAGACCAATTTCAACAGCTTTGCACATCATTAGTGGTGCATCAATGGCAGCACAAAGGAGAGAGCTGCAAGGACACAAGTCAAAGGGGTCTTAAAGTTCATACAGTCAGCTGTTTTCAGTCTGGTAAAATGCCTCATTGTGTATTCATGTAAATGCCAATAAATATGCAAATATACTAATATACATAAAACGGTACATTTTGGAAACAGGCCGCTAGAGAGGCTTTTTACAAAATGGAAACAAACTGCCAACTTGTTGATCTATATCCAATTATCATGTCTAAACATAATCTTAAGCCTCTTTCACAGGTTTCAGTCTTTGGTTGTAAAACCAAACAGCTTTGTTCTTGCTGGTATCAGTGCACTGAACTAGACATAAAAATCCTTGGCCTTTTAACTATAATAGCTCTCTTCTTTCTCTATCCTCATTAGTGGAATCTTGGAGTTTTAGTGCATCTGTCACTCTTAATTGTAACTTTGTGTTACATTTGAATTGTTCATTACTGCAGACCAAAGAGTACTAGACAAATGTTACCAGCACGCGAGGTTGAAGAAACATGATCTTCATAATCCTATCGTCAACAAGTTATCTCAACACTATTCTATTGTATTGCACTCATCTTAATGAGAATGTCTTATATATTGTATTAAAAACAAATAACAAGTGACTGTGTTCAGTTGATGAGATAAAAAGCCTTTGGAGAAATATCTTGTTTATTCAAGAATTTCTTCTCAGATATATTCCAAGCTGTGCTGCTTTCTCCATGAACATAATTGGCTCCTGTCTCTGCCCCTTCACCCTGCTATTCTTCTGTTTTGGATCACTAAGTCATCTAACCAACAGAAGGAACTAAAACAAGAAGATTAAAATCCCCACTCAGTCCATGGCTTCCCTCCTGGCAAACCCAGCAACTGTCTTGCTGTCTTTTTACAAAGCCAATAAAAGCCACTGTTTGGCAAATTGCAGATAGTGACATTTATTACCATTGTATGATGGGTTCTCTTTCAGAACATTCATTTCGATGTCTCACTATGGGATATACGCCTCGGCGTCATATCTCAGAAGCCCAATCTCATTATGCTAATCCTGATTGGCTGGTGAAATGTATTCATCTGCCGCAGGTAGTCCTGCCTACTATAAGTAGAGGGGGCGTAGAATACAACGCCATTCAAAAAACCTTTTCTCACTCAGCGCTATCTTGCGTTGCAGCAGCTTAACCGTCCACAGGTGGACCCTTTTCTGGATCGGACACTGCTGTTGAGGCTTTTTCTGCTCTTTACCACACCAGGTCGACCAGTGTTTTCCTTGTTCTCCATGCTTGGTGTAACAATGCTTCGACGCCCTTCACGGCCGTCACGGGCCGACTGCTTACACAGGTTTTCGGCTCGGCTCACCACGTCACTCAACGCCACACCACAGATATCGAGCACCGGACGCAAACCACCAGTTAGCGGCTCAGTTACGACACCGCCCTCACCACCCCACCACTGTCGCCAGGCGCAGGGTGTCGGTCCTCAGTTAGCTTAGAGGCTATAGCAGCCACGTGCCAGCGCTAGCTAACAACTTCTTCCCGGAGATGGAGGACAAGGCCCCGCACACCAGGTGGTCTGGAGGCTCGGGGCTTTCCTCTGCAGGTGCGGGAACAAAATTTCAGGCAGAGACACACACCAGGTCTGCTCAGGGTGCCTCGGGCTGGAACACGCCCAGCAGGCCCCGAACGCCCCCGGTTCTTGCCGCCACTGCGCCGTCTTTACGGTGGAGAGCCTCTGCAGGCGGCCAGTGCTCCAAGTCAGCTTGTCGGAGTAGGGACCCTATCTTCCCCCTCTGAGCTTCCGCTTGGACCTGAGGAACTGAGCAGGAATGTAGGGGTGGAGGAGCTCAGAGAGGTAAAGTGAAGCAAGACCATTTAAAGACTTAAAAACAAATAAAATAATTTGAAAATGGATTCTAAAATGCACAGTTAACCAGTGGAGGAAGGCCAGGATGGGGGTTATGTGCTCGCTCTTATGTACTACAGCAACATGGACAACATTGTAATGGTACGTGATTTTCGCATAATCATCTCGTTTAGTAATTAATCTGAAGCATATAAAATGTAAAATTAATCACATAGTTGACTCTGCTAACCCTATTTAGCATGTTTGGTACATTTTTTTAATAGCCAGTAAAGTCGTCAATACAGGAAAACACAATGAAAGGGAAAGGAAACAGAAAAGTGTAATGTGGTGCAGAAATCGCTAAATGCCAAACCCAGGGAATTAAACCCACAGTCTTCTTGCTACAACAACAACCCACTGTTCCAAAGTGATGTGACTTTACTATTTACCAATAAGTCAGTGGCCTGAGAAAGACTCAGAACATTTATTAAGAAAGCATAAGGAATAAAAATCTAATTAAAAATATCATAATTAGAGCTTTAATCTGTTAATGTGTTCAGTATATCACTGCACTCAATTGCATCGCAGACAATTTGCTCTAAAGATCATAATCAAGAGACTTGCTGAATTTCTGCATCCCAAATCACACATTTCTCCCATAGACACATAAATCTCTTTGATAGACACCAATTAACTTGGAGCAGAGTCTAACAAGTCTGTAACGGCTGTCCCTTTGCCTTACAGACAATATGCTGCATAAATGAAGGGAAAAGTAATGAGACCTTCAAGAAATGGCTGTTATAAAAACACATGAAGGCTTTCACAACAAATATGTTATTTGGTGTTTGTACATTAAAATTTCAATAGCCACAGCCAAGGTCAGCCGGCGGCCTAAAAAGAAGGAAAAGGGCAGTTTTATCTAAAAATAAAAATAATAATTAATAACAATAATAATAAAAATAAAATCTGTTTTATTGTCAAAATAATAATACTGAATAAATACTGGCAGGCAATCTATTTAGATAAAATGTATAAGAAGAATAAAGGATACTGAACATAAACAAATGTGCAGACTTGTCAGAAATCACAATTGAGTGACACTAAAGATGGGAAAAATTACATAAGTTTTCTGAATAGTATATCAGTAAATCAAGCCACAATGTATTCTCTAGAGCAGTGGTTTCCAACCAGGGGTACGTGTACCCTTAGGGATACTTGAACACAACTCTTTGAAATGCATCAAAAGGTGACGTTTAAAATCTAAAACGGCCCAAATATCAGAAATAGATGAATAAAAGGCTTAAATCTGAGGTTAATGTTAAACTAGATGCAGGAAAGGGTTCAGACAAGCTTGCACACATGAATTAAAGATGCATTGCATGAACTAAGGCACACGTGTCAAACTTAAGGCCTGGGGGCCAACTGTGGCCCTTTAGAGCAACCAATTCGGTCTGCAACAGAAAGCAAAAAAGTCAGAGAATCCATGAATTTTTGTGGGAAAACCAACTAATTTAGTTGTAAATATCTCAGCTAGAATCTCCAAAATAGTACACAAATTGAATTCAACTCTATAATATTAGGAGGGCTCACATTTTCCTATGCTTATATCACAAGATGGCAGTCATTTTTCATCTCAAATTGTTAAAATTGTTTGTAGGAGCCATAATGTAGGATATTTGTGACACCATGTTTGGTTGCTGTGGTAACGCACGGGTGGCAGGGTCACACGACAGGTGGTAGAGGGCGGTTACTTCAAAAGGTGTGTATTTCCGGCTGAGAGAGAAGAGCTGGGTAGCCGTATTTTTTGTTGACCGCTTCGTTCACCTTGCTTCACTTCGATCACATGCTGCTACATGTCGTAAAGTGTAAACGAACCCATCCAATGTGTGTTAACTGTGAAAGCCGCTGTTTTATTAAATCACCAAAACCCCATTTCAAGACTCAGTGGGCTTCATCGCCATGGCGGCAGCGCGTCTGACAGGTAAAGAACCCATTCCTTTCCTCTTAAGCAACAAGGCTGCTTTGGAGTCACAACATTTGTCAACAAAAAAAAGGCATTTAATGAAAGCAATCGCTCGCAATACACGCTACAAACGAGCCAGGACAACGTGCGTCTGTGCCATATGACGCCGGGCACAGCGCCACATCCAAACGTCACAAGGATGAACGGGTAAGCCGCCTGTTTCTCGTTTGCTTGTGGATAAGGATTCCGTGTGCATGAAGGCTGGAGTGACTGCGAGCCACTGAATGAATGCTGATCGGATAAGGACGTCTGTGCGCTATTTGGATATGCACGCACTTTGATTGACACCTGTTTTGTGGATTAAATAATGCGATGCTTTGGAGATGCTGCTTTAATTAAATTAACTGCTGTGTTCATCACACACTGTGGATTCATTTAAATGTATTCGATTCAGAAAAGTCAGAATGAGTCAAACAAGTGGTGACATCTCGTGCTCTGAAATGGAGTCTGGGAAAAGGAGAGAAAGCAAACTTACTGAAAAGGCCTTGGTGTATAAGGTGGAAAAACTGCAAAATGAGCGCAAAGGTTATGTGAATAAAAAAAAAAAGAATGATACCAGAAATGAAGGAGCTCATGAAATACAAAGAAAACATGTCTACAATTAAATAATTTCTGGGGAAGTTAAATAAACTTTCTGAACATGCTAATAATGCTCATGATAAATTGTTGCCACTACTGCTACAAGATGAGGTTAATAAACTAGATGAATGGTTGTGAATGAAAAAAGACAATGGATAAAGGAAACTGAACAATACAACACTAACCCACAGGAACAACCTGAACTAAATGACATAAATGAACATTTATCAAAGTTATGTGATGTAGATGAAGATGAAATAAAACCAGGTGACAGTATTTCCAATGTTGCATCTCACAAAAGTTCCATGTAGTCTTCAACTTCATCTGCACGTTTAATAGCCAAAGCTGAGCTAACTGCGTTAGCCACAAGACAAAGCTTGTTAAATGAAAAACATGCACTAGAAGAGGAAGAGCTACACAAAAAGAAAACAAGATTACAGCTGGAAGAAGAGGAGGAACAACTGCGTAAAAGGAAAGAAAAATTACAACTGGATACCGAAATTGCTAAAAAAAAAAGGCGAAATTAACATAATGAAAATACAAAGCTCAACAAGCGGGAAAAGGTCATCAAAGGTTTCCGATGGAATGAATTCATATTTGAAAAAAGGAAATTCTCAACAGCAACTCAATGTTAATGCAAAAGATTTCCATCCATCAGCAGCTACAAAACAGAAAACAATAAACGGCGATGAAAAACAGTCAGTTAAACACACTGTTATCAGTGTGATGGAAAATAAAACACCCTCATACAATAAAGTTCCTTAATATTCAGCGTTTGAAAGAGAAACGGCTAACATGCAGTATGTTCATCAACTTACCTCAAACCCAAATAGAAATGCACCTGATGTGGAAAACAATAACAATAATGTTCTTGCCATTATGAGAAAGAAAAATGAGATAACTCTACTTATACAACAGCAATGCCTTGCAGCTCTACCAAAGAGTGAGATCCCAATATTTGATGGTGAACCATTAAAATATCACATTTATGAAGCCATTTATGAAGACCATCTATACTTCCTGGAACAACATACTAATGGACATGCCAAAGAACTTGTGAGGAGATGTCAATATCAAGACCCAGATCATGAATATTTGAGAGCCAAAGCTTTATTAAAAAAGCAGTTTGGTAATGAGCAAAAAGTTGCTTTTTGATACGTGGACAACGCCCTTTCGTGGCCTATAAAGGGAACACAGAATGTGAAGGCACTACAGGATTACAGTTTATTCCTCAGAGGCTGCTGTAATGCAATGGAAGATGTGCAGTATCTTCATGACTTGGATATGCCTTCAAATATGTTGAGCATCATAAAAAAGCTTCCATACAAGCTCAGAGATAGATGGATAAGCCAAGCTTGTGAGCTACAGGAACAGCAGCAACGAAGAGCAAAGTTCAGTGATATTGCGGATTTTATTGAGAAACAAGTCAAGATTCTAACAGATCCTGTCTTCGGCAATATACACGATTCTCCTTCAAGAGAAAATAGAGGAACAAACAAACTGAAGTCAGAGTTTCGATCCAAAGGAGCCAGCTTCGCAACCACCATTGGGCCTGTGGAGAACAAACCTGAGCCAGCAAATAAAGATGGAGTAGAAACACCAGGACTGAATACATGCATTTTCTGTGGTGCAGGACACACGCTGGTTATGTGTGCACAGTTGGGAAGGATGGAGCACAGGAAGACAATTGAATTATTGAAGGGAAATGGCATTTGCTTCAGTTGTTTGTGTATAGGACACATTAGTAAGCATTGCCGCAAAAGGATTTCCTGTTCCAAGTGTAACTTGAAGCACCCCACTGTACTCCACAGGGAAAAGGATTCAGAACGGGCTGAGAAGGATCGAGAGGTCTATGTCAACATGCTGGTGTCAAGTGGCCTTACACGGGCTGGAGACCAAGATTGTAAACTGCCAATTGTGCCCGTCCAAGTAAAATCTAAAAACGGAAGCAAAATAGTTACCACCTATGTTTTTTTGGATCAAGGGAGCACAGCAGTGCTGCTACATGTCGTAAATTGTAAACGAACCCATCCAGTGTGTGTTAACTGTGAAAGCTACTGTTTTATTAAATCACCAAAACCCCATTTCAAGACTCAGTGTGCTTCATCGCCATGGCGGCAGTGCGTCTGACAGGTACAGAACCCATTCCTTTCCTTTTAAGCGACAAGGGTGCTTTGGAGTCGCAACATTGTTAAAAATTTCCCCAAAATCATAAAAATTGGCCACATAATCAAAAATAAATCAGGGACTGATATCTGACACTTATTGTTTTGATATTATCAATGCTTACATATTTTATAATTTATTTATACGTGGAAGTGTAAAACTGGAGCACAATAATGATTGAATTACTACATTTTCCCACCTAAAATCTGTGGCCCACTCAAGATAAACTGCTCCTAATTCGGCCCCTGAACTAAAATGAGTTTGACACCCCTGAACTAACGAGTACTGGGAATATGACACAAAAAAAAGGTACATGAAACAAAAAGGTCGGGGAACAGAATCTGATAAGTGACATTATAGCATGTTTCCATTAAAGTAACTATTTTAATTTTTAATTTCAGTTTTAATTTTCAGACTACATTAAACTACACTAAACCTCATCATTTTAATACAGTTTTTATAATTAAATTAAAGTGTCCATTTATTCAAATGTTCTAACTTATCATCCCTTTCATTTATAGTGTGCAAAAGCATCCCATGATTACACTGATTAAACCCTGAAATGGTTTTTGCCACTTTTAATAAAGGTTTACCTTAGAAGAGGTTAATTCTCCATTAATCAAAAACTGATGGAATGATTTTTCTTGGTCGTGATTTTTAAAAAAACCTGTAAATGTAGTTTCATACACAAATGCAACATTTGTAAAGAAGATGTGGTTATTTGCTCAGTAAATTATGCAGCTCAGACGCTCCAGTGAGTCTCCAAAAAGCAATCTCACTCTAAAATGGATGTGATTCGTGTCTCAGCTGTGAGTCAAAAAAAAAAAAAGAAAGTAATTTCAGAGAATCTGGATCAGAACGAATTGTTCCTCAGGTTAAAAAAAAAAAAAAAAAAAAGGAAAAAAAGGAAGCACCTCTTTGGTAAACTCTATCTACATCTCTATTACTTGTAAGCAGTTTATGACAAGCTGTGGGAACAACAACAAAGCTGTGTGCATGTTCTCTGAACAATCCTTTAGGCATTGACAAACACACTGTAAACAATGTGGGTCAAAAAACAAAAAAAGGAGGGGAGCAGAATTATAAACAGCTAACTTTGGTAGTAACAATCAAAAATCATCGTTTACCTGATCAAACAATTTGCTATGAAAATATTTAGAGTGAGCGGTTGTGTATATTGTAGACAGATACACCCACATGCAGGGTTGGGGTAGGGCTGTGCCAAAAATTGAATTAATCAATTTATCAAAATTGCAGATAAAAAAGATTTTCATTTTGCAAATTTGAGTTTTGAAAAAAAAATAATTATTACATTTTTTTTCAAATGTATTTTTTATTTTCCTACCACAGTTTTTTCGGACTTTTTGGCGTTCTGTCCTTGTGGGTTACTGTAGCGTGATGTGAGCCAGCCCCCTCTTTGTTTACCCTTTGAGTAGGCTATATGTGTGCCACAGGAATGTTTAAATTATTTAAATGTAATGTTATATGTTATAAAATATGTAGTTATCTGATTTATTAATTAGAAAATGTAAGCTACTGTGAAGTTGCTGTTGCACTTTTGCTTAAACCTGGGTTAAAGCTTGAAATTGTTGAATGACAGAGCCTCATTTACTTTTTATTTTATGATTGTTCTATGAATGTTAACTCTTGAGGACAATCACAGCAATAAAGTTGCACTTTTGACAATACATCTGATGTCTGCAGTCATTTTTAAGTGAATTAAAAAAAAAAAAAAATCAAAACTCTTTTTAAATTTTTCTTAAAAAAATCAAAGATTTTTTTTTAGGCAAAATCACCCAGCCCGAGGTTGGGGTCAATCATAATTGTAATCACGTATATGATAATGAATTATAATTATGACATAATTGTAATTGTATTTGAAAACATCTGCTGCTGTTGTAATCATAATTGAGTTGTGATTGAGTTCAGACTTTGTAATTGTCGTTAAAGTTCTATAAAAACTGTCAGTGCCAAGGCATAAAAAGTGGTAAAAGTTTAGATTGTTAACACCTTAAAAACTAGTTCAAATATGATGGCCACACTTAAACTGGGATGAAAATGCAGTAAGAAATGAAAAATAACAAAAATGTGGAAAATTTCAAGGGCAAGGCAAAAAAAAAAAACCCAAAAAAATGGAATTTTTTTCTGAGATAAGGCTATCATCCCTAAAAACATTTTATTAGGTTATTTCTTTCAGGCTCAGGAATTGTGATTAACTGTAACGGAAATTTAAAAATTGAAAACCTAATTGTAATTGACTTTTACTGAGCCCGTAAAGGGACACGGATTTTTTTTTTTATTGCGTGCTTGCGTGGAACCTTTACGTAAGTGCGTGAAGCTAATACGTGAGCGCGTAAAAGTAGTTCTAAGGGATCAAATAATGGTTTTAAGTGCGCACGTAAAATGTTTTATGTGTGCGCTTGCAAACGTCAGTCATCAGGCTGCATGCTCTGCTTGTAAGGAGTTATTCATGTTAGAGGATCAGGTAAAGCTTTAATTCAGCCTTAGGGTTAGGGTTAACAATTACCTTTATGTGCTTGCTTACGCAATACTAGTATCACGTGCTCGCTTGTAACTTTTACGTGAGCACGCAATAAAATAAAAAAAATACCCGTGTCCCTTTAGGGGCTCCGTAGACTTTCGAGGGATGAATAATAATTTTTATTTTAATTGTAATTTGAAAAAAATGCAGATCACAGTAATTATGTTTGAGTTTTCATTAAACATGGATAACTACAGACATAATTGTAATTGAAAAATGTAATTGACCCAGACCCTGCCTGCATCTCTTAGTTTAGATGTCAGAGAGTACATTTTGACAAGATTACTGGCACCCCAGCCCCAAAAAATTTGAAAAAAATTAATGAATACATCATAAATGCATGAACATTAATTTTTAAACTGCAAGGTAAGACTCAGAATTAATTATATCTTCACCTGTAACATATTGCTTAGCAAGACCGCTACAGAAAAACTGTGTGGAAGTCAAAGTCTTGTTTATTACATTGCCTGGCTTTCACATTATATAGAAAGTAAGTTTAAATACAGAAAAACTGACCTTCTGTATTTTATATGTGACAAATGTAGAAACGCTATGTTTATGTTTCGTATATGTGGGAGGAAAAAGGCTGCATAAGTGTGTGTGTATGTAAGTCTCTTAGTTCTAATAGAATTGTTACATGTGCATAATACAGTTGCTGATCTGTGTGTACAAAGTGCACATAAGGCTTTTTTGTGAGCTACACCTTTACACTCCAAAAGTAATCTCCTTTTCCACAATACAATTTCAAAGCTGCAACCCGAGGTTCTTCCAAGCCCTCTACAGCAGCTCCGTCATCACTATTCTGCTCAAACATAATATGAAATGAAGAACACACGAGAGCTCTGCGTTGAGCTTCCGCCCCCTGTGATGCTGCACCACAGTGGGCATTGTGGCGCTAAGAAGTTAGCATCAATCCAGCAATAGCATGAGGAATCCATATTTAAATACAAAGGATACAAAGCAGAGGGAAATGCAAAAATAATAATAAAAAAATCACCTGATTTAATATCTTTCTTAAAATGTTATTATACTCTAAATCAGGGGTGTCAAAGTCAAACTCATATTAGTTCAAGGGCCAAATACGGAGCAGTTTATCTTAAGTGGGCTGCAGATTTTAGGCAGGAAAATGAATATTTAACTCATTACTGTGCTTTAGTTTATACTTTAAAATCCTAAAATATGTAATGCATTGATAACATCAGAGCAATAAGTGACAAATATCAGTCTCAGTCCCTTCACTTTCAATGTAATTGATTTTGTGACCTATTTTTATGTAATTTGGGGAAATTTTGTGAAATAATTTGAAGAAAATTGCAGGATTTAGGAAAACATTAGTTATCTTAACAAGTTGGGATTAAAAATAACTGCCATCATGTGATATAAGAGTGGAAAAATGTGATCCCTGCTAATACAGTGGTTTCATTGAAATTGTGACTAGTATAAATGAATTGTTTCTCTGACTTTTATGCTTTCTGCTGCGGGCCAAATTTGATGCCTTAAAGGGCCTGGATTCGGCCCCGGCCTTGAGTTTGACACGTATGCTCTAAATTGTTCATAAAGGTCTTACTTTGTCAATTATTGACTAATTAATGATTAAAGGGCCCAAACACCTCGCTCCAATTTGATGACGCGTTCCCGTAGGAGGAGGGCGGGCCGTCCTCTAACCCTACATCACCGTGTGGGGAGGAGGAAGTCAGTGTCATGTCTATAGACACGCCCACTCATGAATATGCATAAGTAGGACGCAAATCAGCCTGTTTGTATAGAGTTGATCAGAAAGTGACTTTTCCGGGGCTAAAACTCTGGAAAACAGGCGAGTTTGGGAACAATGGAGATGGGTGAAAAATAGCATGATATGGGACCTTTAAGTGCTTTTTATTATCGAAGAGACTGTTCCTGTTTTTTTCCCATTTGTGTTGTAGCTGGTTAAAACTTTCTTTCCCCTGCATCTCCAAATATAGGATAGTGAATCAGTTTGCTATCATAGATTAAACTCCCGTGCTTGAAAGATGGTTCATGCCTTGCTAAGTGTTTCCCTGACTATCCCATTGTCCTGATTGAAAGAATCAGGTTTCTCTGCTACGTGGGGCTCAAGTATCTGCAGTAAGCCTGTGGTGAATAAGCAGCACTGTATCTCTCTCTGTTTCAGCTGAAAATGACAAACTATTAAGGCCTTTGCAGAGGACGACGGTTTATTGCAGCATTGACACGAACAGCTCTAATCTGCATGTCTTTTTTCAGGAAGTAAAGCGTCAATGTGTAAAATATCTGAAATCGATTGCAGTCATTAAATATTTACCAGCCTGCTGCCCAGAAAAATGATACTGTTTCACTGCTAACCACTCAAACAATTCATCCCCTCAGCTGGGGTTCAGAAACAGGCAAAAGAAGCACCTGAAAATGCTGAAAACGCCTCACAAAGTAAATTCAACACAGCTCAATCCCTCTCACACCCATTTGGATGTACATACATGTATCATACCGCTAGCATATTAGAAAGCAATTACAATTCTAAGTATGGCTACTACTCAATGCAAAAAAGAGTGAGTTCAACCCACATTTTTAACCACACCCCCTGTCTTTCCACAGATGTAACATGGCGTGTTGGTTTTATTTTTCTAAAGGCCAATTTCTTTTATTTGTGTCTGTGTGAAATAATGTCCAACTAAAATGGGCATCTTTGAATTTGTGCTGATAATATTGCCAAATTTCACTCACTATTAGGTAGGTGTTAGTACGGCATCTTTTGAGATTGTAGCCACTATCTAATAACACAGTGTGACAATATCCATGCTATTACCCAAGCAAGCTTGGATAGAACACATTCACCTCTTAAATAGATTTAAATAGTTTTCAGGATGCTCATTTTTGAATAGCTAGTCTAAACTGAAGCTGTTAAAAACATCTAAATCAAGTATGGCTTATTATGGATAGTTTTTCTCCATCTAATTGCATTTTTTTAAGTGAAAGAAATACAAATTCAAGGTGTTTTGACACGAATGAGTAGAAAAAACTCTACTCTACTCAAAAATGTAAAAAAATTTTTTTTACATTTGAGTTGGGTCAACATGCAAAAAAGGGAGTCGAATCAACTAAAGAAGCAATTCTCAACTGGTGGTGGGGAGCCAAAAGTGGCTCGCGGACTTATACTGGGTGGGTCGCGAACAGCTGGTCAAAATCAAATAAAGACCTTTTTTTTTTTTTTTGATGATGATGATGAAAAAGATAAAAAAAAAATAAATAAATAAATACTTAATGTCTCTCATGTTGAACTTTTCTCTTTTATTTTGAAAGAAACTTTTTCTTTTGGCAGGCATTCTCTGAAATGTTGCAAAGGAAAATATAAAAATTTGTATTTTAACAAAATTATCATATAGGTGTGTGTTTTAACAGCTATTTTTGAACAACTTATTTTGGTTGCTGAATTAAAAAAAAAAAAAAAAAAGTGGGTCGCGATTTAATGACCGTGGCAAAATGTGGGTCCCAGGGTGAGACCAGTTAAGAACCCCTGAACTAAAGTACTTCAAAATGCGTAGATGTTCTAGCCCTCAATTTATATGAGTTTATCTAATGATTTTTCTTTTTTTTTTTGTGCATTTCTCTCAATATAACTTGACAGGAATGTAATTTGCACCTGTGATGGAAGACTCAGTAATAAAGAAGTCCAATCAATGTAATCAGAGCGCAGTTATTCCACTCAGACATAATTCACAGGAGACTCACCGTGTGCCGTCAGCCTTCCAGCTCACTTTGTAAGCACTTTGCTCCAAGAAACGGAGGTTTTGTCTGTCCATGGATACTGGCTGAGCTCCTGGAAAACCTGACCTGCAAAAAAAAAAAACGGGTAAAAATGATAATCCTATAGTGATGGATCAAGTACTTCTGGTTTACCTGCACAGAAATGCGTGATCAAACTACTTGAGTTTGTATTTATCGAATGCAGCATCTCGAGCTTGCACACGTAGAGGTCTGATCAAACAATGTTCTACTTTATAGGGTTAAATATTCTTCAAGAAAAGGTAAAGTGATCGATCACTTGAAACTGTGACGTATTTAATCAGTATTATCGATCAATCAATGAAACTTAAAAATCTAATTTATATAGCACCTTTCCTACAATTGAATTGTAGATCAAAGTGCTTCACAGAAATGTGCTTGACATGTGTGATTGACAAAACTTAAAAATGATTAAAAAAAAAAAGTTTAGAGACTAATGCACACATAAGTAATTTAATAACACAATTAAAAACATGATGTAATAAGAAAGAGTCAGAAATATAAACAAAGCAGAGAAGGGAACATTTTTTAAAAATATAAAACATTAAAATTAGCATTAAAAAATTACAATAACGCCAGGCCACATAGCTACTTAATCAGGGTGCATTCAGCACAAATAGCTCATAATAAGGAGCAATTGGTCTAGGAAGAGTTTTTATCTCACTGTGCTTGATATTTAGTGCTTAGAGACCAGTGCCCGCATTCACAAAGCATCCTAAGGTTAAAAGTAGCTCTTCGTGATGTCACTCTGAAAATTCCTCAAATTCTAATTAATTGATTTGAATTTTTCTTAGAATTTTTCCTTATTAGGATACAAGTAATTCACAATGCATCTTAGGACCTAAGAGAGCTCCTAAGGTAAAAATAACTGTTAGGAGTAGTGAGGAGCACTTTTAAGAAGCCTAAAAGTGTCTTCGACAGAAACAAAGAGAAAAACAGAGCTGACAGTGAGATATTCTCTGTACGTTTAACGACAGTGACTTAATAAGATGCTACTGACTTATAATAATAATAATAATTATCATTATTATTATAGTATTTCTGGCTTGCCTGAGTTTTTTTCCACACCATTCACAAATTTGTATTGTTTTAAACTCTAACTGGCATAAAAACTATTCTGATTCTGACTTTTGTCACACAGTGTAACGTAATAGCAGCCTTGTATTGCTGCTAGATTTGTTCGCTCCCTTCTCTGTGTGCT
This sequence comes from Gouania willdenowi, assembly GCF_900634775.1. Lineage (NCBI taxonomy): Eukaryota > Metazoa > Chordata > Actinopteri > Blenniiformes > Gobiesocidae > Gouania > Gouania willdenowi. The sequence goes on along the minus strand of NC_041066.1, from coordinate 8,629,653 downwards.
GTAATCTCCGCACTCGCTTTGATTGCAGCAGGTAACAGCACTTCACACTCGTATCTTGTGCCACACAGGAAAGGGAACAATGCATTGATCAGCAGGGACAGCAATCACAGTAATTACTGACAGCTGTGTCTGCTCCACCATTAATATCAAATACATAAAGTGGTAAAATTACCAACGTGGATAATTAACTACAATAAGCAAATCAATACAATAATCGTCATGTGAATGAGGTTCATGATTACACATTTATTAATATAGTCGAAGTATGATCAGTTGATTTTATTCTCCATTCATTACCAGGAGTACAGAGCGCTTTTTCCCCCCTTTCTCTAACAACCACTCACAGCGTTTAACAGACTGCATCGTACCCAGCAACATGGTCAACCACACCTCCTCGATAAGATCAAAAATGTATTAGTCTTTAAATTAGAAGAATACATTTTTAAAATATGTTTAAACACAGGCTTAGCTTTTGCTTTTTTCCTACAGGTATATGTGTAAAGAATTGCAAGATATTCATATTTAATTTTTGACTAAGACAGTTTCTACTGGTAGAAACTGGAGCGCACCGTGTTTGAATGACACAACAGTGGAAGGGACTTTCTGCATGCTCCTTAAAAACGCTGCAGCACAGTTTATCTGGAATCTATTTCTGTATCCTGCCTGTCGCAAACAGATTCACGACATCAGTTATAGAAAGAGCCGGCGCATCCAAAGAAGGCTCTTACCTGTCCCATTCAGCCATCTCTTGACACAGTCTTTGGATCTGCCCCAGTTTAGGCTGCGTGGTGACCTGCGTGACGCCTTTCACGCTGACGCCTTCGAGGAACACGGCACCCTGGCAGAAAAGAAATCATTTTTCCTCCCCTTCTACAGACATATGAAGAATATTGGGTTGAAATGAAAAGCAGCTTCTTTGCTTCATTAATGTCAGTGCTCACATAGTTATTTGATCCCCATTCGCTTCCACAGTGGTGGTGGCTAATAATGCTGGGGTCTCACTGTGCCTCGGTAAGATCACTTAAGCTGGCGTACGCTAAGAACCAGGTAGTGCATACGCAAAAAACCTGTCAAACTTATAAAACGAGGGAGCACGCTCTTCCCACGCCTGTTTCTGTTTATAAATCACAATCAACTCGAAAGTTGTCCCACGTGAGGAAACACCTTACTCCACCCATACAGTGCCTATAAAAGGTCAGGTGAACGCCCTGAATGAATTACTAATACAAATTTCACTCAATGCGAGGTGGAGGTATTAATTGTTGAGGTGGACACACGCAAGAGAGCCTGACATGCGCATTATGAATGCCAGAAAGGTAAATCGCGTTGCGTTGCCTCAGAGCATCAGACTGTGACTGAGGTGAAAAAGAAATGGTCAGAGATGGAAGCGGAGGAGAAAATGTGTGTCACTTTCCATAGGAGGAGCGCACTGGAGCTCAGCCTCACAGACAAAAAGCTGGAGGATCATTGGGGACCCCCTCTGTGTTGTATGAAGGCTGAGGGGGACACAGATGCACTATATGCGCCAGAAGCATGGGATTTAATTGTATTTCCTTGTTTGAAATAATAAAAATGAACAGGTAGTAAAACACCTTTGGAACTATATGTAATTCACATTATCTCGCCAGGTTTGTTTTTTATAAGTCCCAAACGTTGCTTATAAGTGGCGTAGGCTTTCTTTTGTGCATGCACAGCATTCATAAATGAGGCCCCTGGGGTCCATAAAAAATAAAAATCAAGATTCTAGTACATGCAAGAACAGAAAAAAATAAAGACAGTTAAAAATATACAGAAACATTACATAAAAAGGTATATCAAGACACATTTTCATTACAACAACAAATAAATTAAAAACACGATATATATACATGATATATTCATTAAGATTGGTAAAAATATGACATTTCGAGTATTGTACCTGTGGATATGATGGGAGTATTTGATCTTTTCTTGAAATAATCTCGGTTGGCCAGTTAAATTCATTAATGCATTTTATTTTCAATGAGGGGCCATGAAAAGGTGAAGTCATGTAAACTAAGGTTTACATTGAATCATTGATGTTTCTAATGTTGTCAAAACCTTTGCTCATGTTATTACTGGAATTGTCAAGTCATAAGAATGACGTCATGAGACAGGATAAAAAGCTTCCCCCACTCAACAGTTCATTCCCAGAAGTCTTACCAGTTTAAGCTTCTCTCTTTTCCGTTTACCAGGCCCCGACCCCGACGAGCTGGGGCCTGAATCCTGACCAACCGCGTTTCCATCGTCATCTACCTCCCCGTCGACACCATCATCATCATCAAAGCACCACTCAGGCAGAGCTGGGGCAGGCGGGGCGTCCTCTTCATCGCCATAGCGACGGAATAGCTCCTTCAAGTAGTCTCCTTTGTAGATTCCTGGGGACCGGGCCTGGGAGAATGCTGCTACTGCTGCCTCGACACTAACAAGAGAGAAACAAATCCAAGAGAAAGGAGTTTAGTATTATACAGCAGGTAATCCAAAAAATAACTAGAATATTTCTATATATCCAAAAGTCAGAGCATAATTCCAACTTGTGTCTGTGTGTGTTCCCAAAACCAAAAAAAAAGGATGATGTGCTAAAGTCTTGATGCAGTGTAGACTCGGCCTGGGCAATATATCTTATTTTGGATTAAAATACTTGTTTTAAGAGTCGCTGCATGTCAGAACAGTATGAAAAGCACAGTTAGATCCATCACTGAGTGCAACAAGCCAAACTACAGAACTCCTTTACAGAGAAAAAGCCAAAAATGGCACATTTTAGGGAGCTGTTTGCTAATAAATGCAAACTTAACCCAGAATCGTCTTTCTGGTCAGTCTTTATTGAGATTTGTATTGTTTTTTAACAAAGATATCGCAATATGAGTTTTGGTCCATATCGCCCAGCCCTAGTGTAGATTAATATCCAATATGTTTACATGTACCCAACAAGGGCACGTTAAATTTTTCTGCACATAATAATGGACATACATGAATGCATTTAAATCAAGGTAAAATTGAAATTTATGTGTTCATTGTTTTACTAACAGAAATAAATGTTGTTTTTCAACAAAAATTCAACACTTAGGAATTGTACTTGTTTTTTTTTAACTGATGAAACAATGGTAAAAAAATAATAATAAAATACTGAAAACAAGCCTAAAACTGGATGCGTGATGATGAATGTTCATGCATTAAAGAATATTGCAGCACATGATGCTGGAGGACAGCTGTGAGCTCATCTGACCGCGGGTGGTGGGCGGAGGCAGGGTTGTATCCAGCCTCAGTGTCTCTGCTCTTAGACTACAGATAACATCCTCCTGTGTGAATTATTTATCTGTGTCATTGAGTGACAAGCTCAGTCAATGCTAACTGCGCATTTTATCTACTGCTACTATTAAGATTATAATCCCTGATGGTTATTACTAATAAAAGGCAAAAGCAGCCACAGTGTGGTCAGATATCAGGCAAGGTGATGGTGCAGATTGTGATGCTTTTGCAGGGGTGAGCCGAGCGTGACTGGCCTCACCTCCAGTCCAACTTCTCCACCAGGTACGCACAGATGAGGAAGCCTGTCCGATTGAAGCCATGCGTACAGTGAACACCTTCACAAGAAAATGGGAAAAATCAAGATTGCTGATTAGAATTCATAGAAAATCTGTGACATTTATCAAAGCTCTGGCGGGTTAAACTGAACTCCAAATCTGCCATTTTTCCTCAAAACTATCTGAGCTCGAAGCCTCCAAACAATCAATTTAATGTGCCATCATTTCAAAAGCCATATTTGCGCAGTTTTATGCAGAGTAATCACCTCAGGGTCAATGCAGTCTTTCTGCTTTTATATTTACTAAAGCTGAGAGCACATTTCAAGCTAGAGCGTAAAGTCAAACCCTGAAAAGGCTCACAGTTGGACTCCGATCTAAGGGAGGTCCAGCCTTTAAACCCACATCAAAAACCAGTCTATAACCGTGGTAATAGCAAGAGATCTAGACATTTGTGATATATTTACAAATGTAACCTAACAAAACAAATACGTATGCTCCTGTTCTAAGCACGAAAGAAAAGCGCAATTCAGTTCTTTAAACACGCATAAAGAAATCGTCATCTTATAACAAACATGTAGAGCTCTATAGGTACACAGCTGGTTTCAAATACACGACATCAAAGACTCTCATGTCTCATGTTTCCCAGTCTAGGGACGTTTGCCTGGCAACACAGATGCTAATGACGAGCAAACGAGCTGACGTCAGAGGACCAGGATCACATTTACTGACCAAACTGTCTGAAACGGACACAAACACGACGAGGACAACAAAGCCTAATCACCAGCTGGCCGAGGACAGGACGCTGCTGAGATGACATTCACACATTCTGCTCCAGTGCCGGAGCTATTGGGTTTACCAGCCAGGCACAAATCAGCAGTTAAGGGCAGAGCCCGACGGGATGAGGTGTAAGAGAGCGCCCTGCTGTCACTGACGCAAAAGTGCAACATTGATATTCAGCCCGAATGGTGGACTGGGACCTGCTTTTAGCACAGAACTATTCCACGTCATTTCTCAACATAGAGAAGAATGTATCACAGCTGCAAGCAAGCAATGCATTAATTTTCAAATAGTCGCACAACAAAAAAACTTGTTTAAAAAAAGTAACCAAATGATATGAGACTCACTAAAACTGCACATAAGTGAGGTAATAACTGGTGTTTATACCAGTAATATAATATTAACAAACCCTGACAACCCTGCCTGCATCTATCAGCTCTCATCAGGCACTGAAGGAGAATAGAAGTGGGTTTTATTAACCAGTTTCTGCTAAGGACGTAAGAAAAAACAATTGATTTGGCGATATATCACAATATTTCACTGCGCGATTATCGTAACAATCCAAAAAATGTTTGAAGCTTTTTTTAGTGATGTTTTTTAACGGGAAAAAAACCAAAACATATGTATAACACCTAAATGCCCGGTCACAAGGTGTCAGTGAACCACATCAGACCTTGTTAAACTACCTCACTCCTCAATGTATTTTAGCTTCAAAGTTGAATGCACTTTATTATCATAAAACATACTAGGCACTTTCATAGATTTATGTGGTTACCTTTTTTTTTTTTTAAAAGGGGAGGTATTATGTAAAAAACACTTCCTCCTGAAATACGTATCTCCAGTGCTGTTTTGCTGGAGGGGGCGAGGCTCCGCCTGGGGACGAGGCCCCTCCTATGTTCGGCCCACAACTTATTTTACTCATTTTAAATACTTTAGAAAGAAACCCCTGGCTTATGTTGTCTGAACTCATTTATGTACGCATTTTTTTAAAAAAAAAAAAAAACTTGCTCCCCTTCCCCCGCTTCCAGAACACACCTAAGTCAAAACATTTGCAGTCGCAATTAGAACACCTGATAGAAAACTGCGTGTCGATCGGTCTGTAGAAAGTAGCCAAATGCAGCACACAGAAAAACAGAAGTAAAAAGCATCAATGGGTGTTGGGATGACGGACTGAAGGGGGAGTGTTCATGGGCGTGTCAGAACACGCAAGGAGTTTCTTAAAAAGACACAGGCGAAATTGAAGCGTCATGAACAGTGTGGATACAGAGGGAAATTTGTATTGTTTTTTTTTTTTTTTTTTTTTTAATATTTGCTCCATTTTCCAAACAGTTTTTGGAAGCATAGTTATTTGAGTATGCTATAGAATGGTACTATGTGCCTGAAAAAAACATAATACACCCCCCTTTAAAGAATTTAAGAACTAACAGAATCAGAATCTGTTGTAGAAGCAAAAGTTTACCTTTGTTGACAGTTTGATAAACATTCCACTTGTTTTTAACATTGGTACTTGAATTAGTTAGTTATCATTCACTTGTTCTTGCAAGTTTTGAAAAATAACCATCACTGACTGTGGAAACTTTACACTTGACCTCAAGCAACGTGGATTCTGTGCCTCTCCTCTCTTCCTCCAGACTCTGGAACCTTGATTTCTAAAGGACATGCAAAACGTACTTTCATCAGAGAACATCACTTTGGACCACTCAGCAGCAGTCCAGTCCTTTTTGTCTTTAGCCCAGGTGAGACGCTTCTGACGCTGTCTCTTGTTCAAGAGTGGCTTGACACGGGGCGGTGTTTAGCTCAGTGGGTAGAGCGCCCGCCCCATGTACAGAGGCTATAGTTCCTCACCTGCAGCGGGTCCAGGTTCGATTCCCGGCCTGGGACCCTTTCCTGCGTGTCATTCCCTGCTCTCTCTGACCCCTTTCCTGTCAAGCAACTGTCATATAAAGGCCACTAGAGCCAAAAAAATCCTTTAAAAAAAAAAAAAAAAAAAAAAAAGAGTGGCTTGACACGAGGAATGCAAAAGCTGAAAACCGTGTCTTGCGTACGTCTGTGCGTGGTGGTTCTTGAAGCTCTGACTCCAGCTGCACTCCACTCTTTGTGAATCTCCTCTACATTTTTGAATGTGTTTTGTTTCACAGTCCTCTCCAGGGCGTGGTTATCCCTGTTGCTTGTACACTTCTATGACGTCTTTTCCTTCCCTTTGCCTCTCTATTAATGTGCTTGGACACAGAGCTCTGTGAACAGTCAGCCTCTTGAGCCATGACCTTTTGTGTCTTGCCCTCCTTGTGCAAGGTGTCAATGGTCGTCTTTTGGACAATTGTCAGGTCAGCAGTTTTCCCCACGATTGTGTAGCCTACAGAACTAGACTGGAGACCATCTAAAGGCCTTTGCAGGTGCACCAGATGTCTTCATATTGAACCTCTCCACAATATTCAAATTTTCTGAGATACTCTATTTGGGGTTTTCATTAGTTGTTAGTTATAATCATCAACATTAAAATAAATAAACACTGAATATGTCAGTCTGTGTGAAATGAATGTATACATTATACAAGTTTCACTTTTTGAATGGACATACAGAAAAAAAAATCAACTTTTTCACGATATTCTAATTATATGACCAGCACCTGTAAATAATAGCTCATTGTTTCTGAGCTGATAGAAATCTCCATGTCAAACAAATTAGACATTTTCATCCTTTAAAGTTTCTGGCTCATATTACAGACTACAGTACTTCCTTAATGACTGATATTACAAATGCACCGAGACACACACAAAGCAGATCCAACTGATTGTCATGTTTATGGCAGCTGAATTAGAAAAATCGAATGTACACAGATTAAACAGTCAGCTCATGAGTCACATTGAAGAGATGTCTCATTATTATAATATAAATAGAATAGCAGAATTTAAAAAATGACTCATTGTAAAGACTGAATATAATTGAAGCAGCCATCTTCTGCTTTTCGCTGTCAGAGTGGATTTATTTCTTCTCTGCTTTCTGCAGTCCCTCACCTGTAAGTCACCTACACAGTCTGCTTCTGATGTAAGCCTCCTACACTTAGGAAACCTGCAAATTTATGCTTGAACAAACTCACTCAACCACAGCCTCTAATATCAGGGTATGTGCAAAAATAATCTAGAATAGCTTTGTGTTTGTTTTCTTAATTATATATATATATATATTTTAACTAGTAGACAAACCTTTGATCCTGGTGACCTTTTGACTGATCTAAGGAATAAATACAAGTATGTTCTTAAATGTATGTCTCTGTGCATTGGCCTGTCAGTGGACTGGTGAACCGTTGAGGGTGTACCCACACTCCTCTCCCAGTAAACTAGGAACGTTAAGCGTGACCCTGAACAGGACAGTCTTCCCTTAGGAAACATCTTAAACATAGATTATTCTAGAGCAATGACGCCCTCTGCTGGACACATGAAGTTAAGTCCACATGTTCATTGTGAGAGATGAAATACACAACTATTATTTTACACAATTCAATCTATGAAGCTAATGTAGTTCATAACCAGATGATCCCATTTGATGGTACAGCTTCAACTTTATGCAGCCACATGAAATCATATAACTTAACCAATATGTCATCAACATTAATGTCATCCATAACAAACTTGCTATTGTTAACCAAGCATGTAAGCTACCTGGAACTGTAGTAGGGACTCATTGATGCAACGACAACACAAAGAATTGGTCATTTCTAAGGGTGTAAGAAAAAACGTATTCGGTGATACATCGAGATATTTCACTGTGCGATTATTGTATCAGTCCCAAAAACGTCCAAATCAATTACTTTAATAATGTTTTTTAACAATAAAAAAACATTCAAATACACCAACATACGCATAGCACGTAAACGCCCGGTCACTACGTGTCAGTGAACCACATCAGACCTTGATAAACGACCTCACTCCTCAAAGCATTTTCGCTTGGAAGTTTATTACAAGAGATGTCCCGATACAATATAGCAGCCTTTTGTACTGTCCGATACTCATATCGATCCGATATCAGCACGAATCATATGTACTTTTGTAGTGTGGAATGTTAGAAAAGGCTTGATCAAGTGATGTTACTCAAACGGAGAACAATAGTTAACAATTCAAGTTCACTTCAGTTATTTTTTACTGTCAGTATATGGTGGGAATAACTGAGGGTGGAACAAAAACAACAAAAACTTATCGGAGCGCTTACATCGGAGATTTTAGATGCAGTCCGATAAAGTCCGATATTCGTTTTCTGGCCGAAATCGGATCGGGGCACCCCTATTTATTACACTTTATTTTCATAAAACATACTGGGCATTTGTATAAATGTATGTGGTTATTTATTTTTAAGAATTTAAGAACTTAACAGAATCAGAATCTGTTGTAGATGCAAAGTTGAACTTTTTTGAAAAATGTAATTCGACAGTTTGATAAAGATAGCATTTGTTTTTTATATTGGTTGTTGAATTACAGTTAGTTACCATTTACTTGTTCTTGCAAGTTAAAAAGAAATGAAATAAATTGCATTTCATACAATTTTGAACTTGTATATTGTAATATATTATGTATTGTTTAGTATCGGAACATATCATATCGTGACACGCAAATCGTGAATCATATTGCACCGTCAAATTCATGGCAAAGCACACCCCTCGTAATTTCATAACATTTGAAAGAGTCTGTTAAATAAAGCCAACACAATTCTGTATGGATAAACACTCACCGATAAGTTCTGTGGGATTCTTCTCTAAGAAGTTAGCACAGACCCTGATGAACATGTCTGTTACATCTTTCGTTGGACATTCCCCGTGTCTAGAACAGGCAGAAATCAAATCAGTGCTACAACTGGGTGAAATTGGACCACTGGTTCAGTTGGTGTCACTGGGTGTAGACGTACCCCTTGCACTGGAGCTTCATGTATTTCACTCCGTCTTTTTCGATTTCGTTGCGATCATAAAAGCGAGTGGTGTTAGTCAAATCCACGAGAAGGCCCATTTTAACCTGAGGACAACAACACACAAAGGCCACAGTGAGATGAAGGGCGACCCATGTCTTCCATCTTCTGTTTTGCTAACACTTACTTTTAAGCTTTTTAAATAGTTGGACAGCATGCTCGGGTGAAACCTGTTCTCCTCTGCTACATAGCTGTCGTACCTGGGACCCAACATGGTTTTCATAGGCAGGAATTTGCCTGCCGGAAAACAAGAGCAGAGAAGTATTCATGAACTCTGAAATGTGGTGTTTTTCAGAGGTTTGTAGCAGAATGGCAAAATGCTAACGTAAATGTTTCATTCAAGTTCTAAAACATTATTTCACCACACCAATTTCTTTTTTAAAACAGCAAAAACACGAAATATGCAGCATCTCCAAAAACAAGGAGCAAAGTGAAATATTTTTGATGAGGATATTACAGCCTAAACCATGACAATAATTGATAACAGAATTTATTTTAATGCATTATTATTTTTGGAACAACGACAGTTTTAAAGATAAAAACACTTCTACTCCTTATGTACACAAATGGTCCGTCTCATAAAAGTGCAATAAAAATGTACTTCATGATTATTATTTTTTTACTTCAACTGCATCAGATCTTTTCAACTACTTCAGACGTATCCATAGATATAACATTTATTATCATTTTCAAACCCTTCATATGTTTGTATGGACTTTTTGTCATTAGAACCCCTGATTTTTCGACATGAAAAACATTAAATATGCAGTATTTCCACAAATGAGGCGCAAAATGAAACATATGTAATGTTGTTCTTACAGCCTTCACCATGACAATAATTGATAGCAGAATTAATGTTAATGCATTATTATTTTTGGCACAAGGACAGTGTTAAAATGAACTGACACTCTTTTTCTATGTGTACGCAAACAGTCCATCTCATGAAAGTGCAATAAAAATGTAAGGATATTTTTGACATATAGGACACAGTGGTCTTATTGTGTGTGTGAAGGCAAACACAGAGGAAAGCCCCTCCCTGTGTGTGGTAATGAGCAGCTGCAGGGACAGCTCAGGTTTATTGGACCTCAGTGTCCAGACCGAATATCGGATATGGGATTCCAATTTCCAGAGTCTTCGATTTTCTTTATTTTTCTTTTCCCCAATTAATTTTTTATTCATTTTATTAAATTGTAGAATACTGTAGATATTATGTTGAATGTTAAAATGTACGTAACCATTGGATTAATAATAAATTGGTCAGTTTTTCTCATACCTACTTTTTCTGACTATTAGGGATGTAACGATTCACTCGACTCCCGATATGATTCGATTTACGATACTGGGTTCACAATACGATTCTCTCACGATTTATTTTACAAAATGGGACTGTATATAAATGACTGAAAAATATTCCTCAAAACTGAATTTTTTTAATTTTTATTTAAAAGGGCAAAACAATCGATTTCATCGATAAATAAAATTTATAGATTAAATAAAAAATTATTTTGCAAATTTGAGTTTTTTGGGGGTTTTTTTGGATTGTTTGTTTTTTTTTTTTTTTTTTTTTGGGGGGGGGGGGGGGGGGCAGGATCATTATTTAATTCAAATTCAGAATCAGAAGTACTCCACAAATAAAAGAACACTAAAACAAAGAAAGAGGGAAAAAAAAATACATAAGTAAAATACTGGTAATTAAATAAAGATTAATTAAGAAAACGCAGTAAATGACAGTTTTGCAGGTTTTTTGTCTATCTTTGAGACAAATCTTGCAATATATGATTTCAATGACTGTAGAATTGAGGTTCCATCACACTGTGCAGCTCCGGTTTGTTTGGACACGTGATGCTACATCAGCGGGAACCTAGCTTCCTCTAACTTCTAATTCCATTTAAAAATGTGACGCAGCTCGAGAGCTCAACAGATGTTTGAATTAATTGTTAGATTGAAGGTCCAACAAATACATAAAAAAAAAAAAAAAAGAAAAAAAACATACAAATTGCCAAGGACATTATCTTTGAAAGGTCGCCTTCACACAAACAACTAATCGCAACAAGCTAACGGTGAAGTCAGTCTATGATTCGTGTACTCTGTTTATTACAACAGGGCCTTTTTAAAGAACAATTTAAGGGCATAGTTATCATACTATAAGTGTGAAGAATCACAAAATGTGATGTCACATGTCATTCATTCTACTAGAGGCCATAGAATTATGGTTTCAGTTACAATTGACGTCGTTTCTTCATCTATCCTTTCACATACGCATCGGAGGCTAACTTCAGCGTTCACTGCAGCGCGCCTTTACGTCTTATTATGGAGCTCAATTTAAAATATCAACATTTTGATCAAACTTCACCTATAATTTACCCATTAAGCATATCTAGTACCGAGTCAAATATGTTGGGAAAATGTAATGTATGATACGTATAATTCAGCCACGTGACTGAATAGATGGGCAGCCATCTATTTTGGATTTATAGAACGATATTAAAAAAAAAACAAAAACAATAATAACAATGGTTTCTGACCAGAAAATGAACATGGTGGTGCTATTTAATTCAAACGATAATGATAATTAGTTTAACACACAATGAAAGAGAAGTTCAAGCAGCTCGCTGCACCACTAAAAAAGCATGACATCACTTCTGTTTACAAAAAGCGTGTAAATGTGCACTGACCATCCACAGGCTGTCCTCTTCTGGGACAGTTGCGCCACCGTGGAGGAGGTCCGGTGTGTGACATGTCGGCATGGGAAAGTAGAACCTATTCTCAGCAGCCTGTCCGTGGAGCGGAGCCTCCTCTCGCCGGCACACAGGCTGCAGATGCCAGACGGAGGTTCACTCGAGCGCCGCGGATTCGAGGCCCAGTAGCTCCTAATCCAGGAGGATCATTTACCCAGTATCAGCTAAAGCAATGGGAAGACTGACCTGTGATGAACTGTTAGTGTCGGGACACAAAACAGACTTAAATCTAAAAAGAAAAACGACGCTCTTCCTATGGTTGTCTCCAAACGCAGAAAATAACTCAAATGTTTTCCAAACGAGCTAACTGCTAATCTGCTGCTGAGGTAGCATTACTTCTTCACGTTGTTGTTTTTCATGCAGATCAATGAGCTACACTGCACCATCCTGCCACCTTCCGGTTTGTTCAGACAAGGTTTTTTTTTTTTTCCCCCGTAATTCTGATCTCATGATATGTTTCAACTGCTAACAGTCATTTTCCTTAGAGGCGATTGATTTGATTCTACGAGTTATTTCATTAAGAAAGCATCTTGTTTCATCTGTTCTTGTGAGGTATTTCTGGGCGTGGCCAACTTTAGAGTTCTCTCAGGCTGGCCACGCCCCCTGCCACCTGATGTTTCTCTGGAGAAAAGAATTTTGGCACAGTATTGAAAATCGAATCAAACATAAAATTCAATTATTTCCAGCATTACCTATAGATGACATAACTTGGTATTTATCTAGCAAAATAAAAATGAGGAACTCTGCTGTAACATAACTTTATGTTTAGCCAAATTGTTTATCTACAAAAAGAGAGGAACAAAATCAGCCCCAAATGTATTGTTTTCTTAAAACGAATTTAATTTGTATCTGAAGTCTTTAAAAAGTCTAAAAGATGTAAAAGCACAAAAAATATGATTCTCCGACTGAACTACATAGCCAGAAATGATTTGAGTTTCCCCTTGCGACAAGGATTTAACTTTATTGTTAATTACTGTGTTTTGTTTTTTTTTTAATCTCTTCTTTTTATCCTCAATGAATGACATCTTGATTGATGTTTGCTATTGTTTCATTTTTTAATGTGATTTTTTTTTTCCAAATATGCACAAACAATATTTCCTGTTTTGTTTTATTGTGTAATTTTGTTTTCTAGATTGTTTACCATAAAATACTGTTCAATCTTGAGTGAATTAAACAAATAAGTTGCTGTTTCTTTGGCAAGTTCTTAATTTTGATATGTTGTTGTAAATTGTAAAATGCCGTATTTGTTTATTCCTGTACGTATTTGTCAATTTAAAAAATAAAACATAAAAAAAGGAACATAAAAATCTACAACTTGCTGTTCTTTAGTCTATTCTACAATAATACACATAAATAGGATAATACATAAGCAATTATAAAAATAATAATAATGTAAAAATTGTAAAGTCGTTTCTGTATATAATTATGCATAAAAAAGATACATATAACACAGCAGGGTGCTAAATAGCATTCATTGTCTTTTTAAGTGACTGCTCTTTTACAGGCATTTTATTGAAATAACTTTATCTCATAAGTTCATTTAATTTTTAAAGGAACACCTCCACACAACGTTTATGAGTTGAAAAAACAATCACAGATAACCAATAATCTGCTCTCAATTCAAACAGGTACATTTATTACATGTATGCTACATTATAGTGAGAAAAGAAATACAACTGACAACAAAATGTGTCAAAAAGCATTTACAAACATTGAGTTGTGATCAGTAAATTACAAATTCACTTTCAATGTCATACATATGCACACTTTCTCAGACCTCTTATACATGCAGGTTCTAAATGTTAACCTTCTCCAGGATAGGCTTGGTCTGAGGATCCATCCATCTCCTCTCAACCAGAAAAACATCTCAAACATGTAGAAATGTCCCCCATGAACATTGAAGAACAGTCATGTGGGGACAGGGCCATAAGGGGGAATAAAGGGGAGATCTTTATGGGGCCCATCCATAAAGTCAGTAAAATGATGGTCCATTGTTCTATGAATCTGTGATAACCACATTTGTTTATTTATCTGAATATTATCCACTGTAACAGGAATTATTATCAATTAACATTATTTGTGCTGTTGTATACAGTCATCTTTAAGATGTAAACCCTTGTTTTAATCAGAAATCAAATGGGTTAAAAGTAGGGGTGAGTTTTTTTAATTTATTTTTTTAATATTTAATCAATATTTTTGTGTATTTGTGCAATATTTCAGTGGTGGTTACAATGATTTCAATGTGTTGCAGTGGTTATTTGGTGCACTTGATTTTCTGATTGCAGTGTGTAATGCCTAATATTTATGTATGCACAGGTATTTTATGTTCATGTAATCTGTTCAGATCAGTGCTTATACTGACACAATTCTCACTTACAGTTGTTACAATGTCATGTTGTCATGGTTACTTTGAGACTTCTACACAGTAGTTTCAGTGAAAAGAAACTTGTTGCACTTAATTTTATGATGGCAGTGTGTAACACTGCATTTTCTTTTTTTTTCTCTGAAAATGTGCAAAATCATTAATAATAAATAGGATGTTTTGAAGCTATAGTTTTGACTCAATTTGTCCTCTGAATAATCAATATCTTCTGATGAACATATACAGCAACTTGATTTTTCATCTCTATGTTTAATTTTGATATTAACTGGGTAGAATATCGCGATGTAGCAATAATATCGTATCGTGACCCACATATCGTGATACGTATCGTCTTGCAACATCCTTGCCAATACTCACCCCTAGTTAAAAGTGATCAAAAATGGTGGAAAAGGTGGTGAAATGGGATTTATAAAAAACAGAAATTGGTTAAAAGTTGCAATGTAAAGTGGCCAAATACGGAAAGAAAAAGGGTTTAAAGTGTCTCTTTTGGCTTAAAAGTGGCAGAAAAAGTAGAAACAATTAGTTTAAACTGGCAAATAATGGACATGACAAATCATGAATGTGGTTAAAATGACATGAAAGATGGTTAAACAAAAAGTGACGATAATGGGTCAACATTTGCAACAACAGGTGAGGAAAGTGGTGGAAAGGGTCTATATGTGCTGAAAATGTCTTGAAAGTGAAAAAGATGTGCAGAAAAGGCATTGAAATGGATGTAATGTAGAAAAATGCATTAAAAAAGAGCACAAATATAGCAAGAAAAAGTGATGGAAATAGGTTAAAATATGGCCAGTTTGGTGTAAAAAAAAAAAAAAAAAAAAAAAAAAAATGTAATACTAACAATTTACAAAAAAAAAAAGAAAATAGGCAGTGGCTATCCGTATGGTTGTTGTATCAATGTACCGACATTCTATCCGTACACAGCGCCCCTACTTGGCCAGTTTAGGTCACGTGATAGGTCAGTCATTGGCCAGTTTAGGTCGCGGGACTAAGAATAAACCTTACCCTAGACCTAACCCTAAAAATTGTTGCAATACTGGATTATAACCTAACCCTTATCCTAAAACGCTACATACGTGTAATTCGGTAACCGTACCAATAGCACCGGAATAGACACTCTAAATAAAAATAAGCCAAAATGGGCTCAAAATGTTAAAACAATGTTCTTAGTTGGTCTCAATGTCTCACAACCCCAAGGTTGGGTTTTGTTGGAATGGAAACTGAGTCTCAGACTAGCATCTAATTCCACTATAGAGTGAAGTAATGCAGAACTAATAAGAAAACAATTCAAACAATTCAAAGGGAACGTGCTGTCCTTGCTTCAAAAATATATCTGTCCATGCAACTGTCTTCTCTTTTAACCAATAAAAGGTTTGTATAGTTCCATGTGTTCACCGTTGCTGAACATTTTCAAACATGTCAAGTGTGACATACACAGTCGTCAGTCCAGTCTTTTCCTGCTGTTCCATGTGTTCACCAGACTTTGAATCTGCTGAAGTCTGGCTGCGGTAGGGGCTGACGGGGCTGCTCTCCGCTGAGAGGAAGGCCTGCGACTCTTCAGCCGAACACAGATGCTCCACTCCAGCAGAATCAGATGAGCTTTCATGCTTTGTAATGGCTGAGTGAGCGTCTTTTTCACCCTGGTCACAAGCTGCATCATCACATGGGAGCGAGTCAAGGGAAAGAGTGGGCGGCTTGGGAGGTCCTTCTGTGTGAACTTTGTCAAAGGCACTTTCTGTCGGGTTAGCAAAAGGTTGGATGAGGTACAGTCCCTGTGGACGCACACAAACACAGCAATGAGAAGACATTTTTACATCAGTGTCTTGAACAGAATTAATAAATACTGCTCCGTGTTAACCTTTGTACTTGACATTCTGTTCACCTTTCATAAAAAAACATTTCATAGCTTTCTGTTTTTCCACTATATCAGTTTCATATATTTAGAATCTTACTGCAATATTCCCTCAGGCTATATTTCTTTTGTTGGTCAGTGTGTTGAATTTCTGACATGTGCCAGGTTTGTTAATTTTTTCAACTTCAATAATATGTAATACATAATAATAATTACTCCTCTGTGTTAACAGGTGGCAGTAGTTTGAATAATAAGGCTGTAACAGCGACTGTTTTCTCCTGTGTTTCTGTTTTTTTTTTTTGTTTTTTAGCTCGATTACGTCAAAAGCACTTAACAAGTTTTGACAACATTTTAACCAAAGATAAACCTTACACCATAGAAGATTCCATTGAAGAGGATCCGCGTGAATATAGTGATTCTGGAGCCGTTAAATGTAACAATATTTTCAATTTCTTTATGAAATTTGACTCAGTTCTTCAAGTAACCTGCCGAGATCCATTTGGATTGCGCATCTAATTGTGATTTAAAATAATACATTTGTACCTATTGCATTGCTATTAATTAACAAGCCTTTAGAATGTGAATGATCACTGTACCATGATCAGGATCACCGATCCAGATAACTGCCAATATTTGGAAAAAAAGGAGATTTGGCACTTGTTGGCGGGTTGTGCTCTCTGACTGCTCTTGTTTCAATATATTTAGTATTTAATGTCTCACAAAAGACAGTCGTCTCGTGAGAACAAGTCAGGTAGACTATTTAAAGTGATTTGAGCATTTGTTTTAAAGCTAAAAGGTGTTAAGAAGAAGAAAATATATATATGTTTATAATCAGATAGAAACATCAGCTCATCATTAATGAGAACTGTCAAAGACACACATGTGGTACTCCTCAGTTCTGCACTTCTTTGATTCTTCCTTCTTAGCGTAGATTCATTACATTTCGGTGAACTTCCTATTAGACTCGAGAGCATATTAAAATGATGGCATTCAAAGCGTGAATGTCCAACTATTGAATGAACGTGGTCAGCAAAATGACTCTGACATGCTTTGGTGAACAAATAATGCTCAAATGATACAAAGGGCCCCAAATTGTGGAACTACTATGTTATACTTCTGTTATGAGAGAAACTAAGCAAATCCAGGGGAAAATTGTGTGTTTTACGTTGGTGGATCCAAAGCAGATGAACATGCTCTTGTACAGGAGATAAAGAACAGAACAAATGAAGCCTACACCACATTGTCTATAGAATACTAAAACTTAAAATGTACATTTAAATACACTGGAGACACATGTCATGATGTAGGAAACTAAATAACAACCGAAATAACAATATTCATTCATCTTTTCTTTTACGTTTCGATGACTCAGCGATGGCCACAGCGCCACAGAACTGAGGCCAGGGTTTGGTACTGGCTTCTTCTGGAAGTTCCTACGCCTAAAAGACAAATAAGAGCAATCAGTGGCCTGATTTATTTAGGATAAAGCCATATTTGTGTTTCTTGATGAGTAAACATTGTGACCACAGCATTTTCAACCAATAAGATCAGTGTTCGATTAAAATAAAAATAAAAATCACAAACTCACAGGAAAGCACCGCCCAGGATGAGAAAAGCCACAAACAGGAAGACACATCCGCAGACAGCGACTTTTGTGAAAAGGTTTGGATCTGTTGAAGATGAGATAAAAGAGGCTGCATTAGTTTAACGATGAGAACAAGATGACGACTCGCAGTGCAATGATGCATCACTACATAGCAAAAATAAAGTCCTGTAAAATCACACACACACAATCTGTCTTTGAAACATTTATACAAAACAAAAAATTAAATGGACGAACCAAAAGCTGAGTTAAATCGCTCTATAGGTGTAATGAATCATTAGTTTTGCTCAATTCTTGTGACCCACTTCCCATTGACCACTTCCTGCTAGATTACGTACACACTGATTATTCCAACCCTGAGTTGCATACAGCATAGCATAGAGTTGGTCAAGCAGCGTGACCAATACGCAGATATATGTTGGAGCTGGATCAATAAAAGGTCACGCTAAATGTTCACAAGTCACGATGCCACATTTGTCTCAAGACATGAGGGAGTGGGCGAAGGTCCTGGGTTCAAGCCCTGGGGTGGACACTTGGGTCCTTTCTGTGTGGAGTTTGCATGTTCTCCCCATGCTGCGTGGGTTTCCTCCGGGTACTCCGGCTTCCTCCCACAATCCAAAAACATGACTGTAAGGTTGATTGGAGTCTCTAAATTGCCCATAGGAGTGAATGAGTGGTTGTCTGTCTGTGTTGCCCTGTGATGGACTGGCGCCCTGTCCAGGGTGTACCCCCGCCCAGCGCCCTATGAGAGCCGGAGATGGGCACCGGCAGACCCCCGCGACCCTGATAAATGGGAATAAGCGGGTATGAAGATGGATGGATGGGACATGAGGGAGTGTGCCATTGGCATGCTGTAAACTGGGATATCTTTACGCAACGCCAATGGTGGACACAGCTAGTGCTGTGAATGCTGCCGACTGACCCCTGGTGGGTTTAGGCTATGATAACTCGTGAATTGTGCACAGTAAATTGTTAAGACATGTTTCTGTTGCTGGAATAATAAGGCAATAATGAAATAATAATTGTTCCGTTGAAATATTAAATGACAATGACTATTTTTATGTTTTGCTTCATATTTCATGACTTTTCTTAATTTGATGGGTATAAACAATTAAGCATAAAATTATCATGATGATATTTTTCCAATGTGCTGAACACACATTGCACACATTGTTGTTCATCTGGGGTCAAATTGACCCCAAGCTGTTGCAGCTGTGTAAAACCTTTTGTCTGTGTGTGATCTTAATCCTTATGACAGAGGACTGTGTTGAGGAGGACCATGATTTTGAGGCATTATCATCTGATGACAATGAGATACAGCAGATACAATGTCTTCCAAAAATGGAAAGACCAACATGAATCAATATGGTTCATGCTGTGAGAGTCATGAATGTGCTGCCCAAATTATAAAAGATTTGGATGAAAGATCTTCAAGATCAGTGTTGGGCAAGGTACTCTAAAATTGTAATACATTTTATATTACTAGGTACAGGCATAAAAACCTAACATATTTCTATTACAATATTACCACATCTATGCATAACCCATCATACTGCTCACACTGCTTCACACCATTTACACTGATGTCCACCCCATATATCATTGAACATGTGACCAGTACAAGACGAAACCTCGTCTGTAGGGGTAGCATTTCAGAGCATGGAGGATGGCGCAAGACGTTTAATGTTAACCTAACCACTAGGAAGGAGTGTAGCAGAGTGTATCATGTTTTTCCTGCAGTCTGTGCCTTCCCCTCGTCCTCCGCTCTATTTTCTGTTTCAGGTGTCTTGATGTTGGAGGTGGCGGTTCCTGATGGATGGTCCACGGCTCAACTAGTCTGGGGCACTCGGATGGTCTATACTTCTATCCTATTCTGTTTGACCTTCTTTGACCCCAACCAGTCAAAGCGGATGGCTGCCACCTGTGAACCTGGTTCTGCTGCAGATTTCTTCCTATAAAAAAGAGTGAGTTTTTTCTTCCCACTGTCGCTAAATGCTTGTTAATGTGGATTTTGTTGGGTTCTTTCTTTCTTACTATGGACTCTATAATGTGTTAAGCGCTTTGAGATGACTGTTGTAATCTGCGCTATATAAATAAAATTGAATTGAAATGAACTGAATCCAAAATGTAACTGAGTCACACTACTTTAAGTAACTTTTAGCTCATCGCACATTAATGTTATGTGAAGCCATTTTAAAATACTAATCCTATTACATTGATAACATTACAGATTAATGTCTACAAATGTGACAACACCAAAAACTTTCCTTTTCCTTTTAAATAAAAATATACAAACAAAAATGTATTTATTAAACAAAACCAAATCCATGGCCATGCGTTAGGATTTGCACCAGTCTGCTCTGCAGGAAGGAACTCGGTGCAGAGTTTCTTCTTCTAAGCCACAGAAATGAGTAGAATTGACTTTTTTTTGACACTTTTTTTTCCTGTTTTCATTGGAATATCAGTGGAATTCATTAAAGTCTCCGTGTAACTTGTGTTCCTGAGATTGTAACAAGTAATATATTGCTGAATTTTTGTTCCAGTTATGCGTTATATTACTGCGTTACTTAAAAAATGAAAATATTACAGTAACTTGTTACTTTTGTAATGTGTTAAGATACACTAACTCTAAAACTGAGAGTTGGAGGAACAGGTAAAAGTTTTATTATTAAGAGGTTAATTATGTCTTCAACAAATCAACAATGTGCCTGACACAAAAACTTTTTCTGAAAATCATTTTCTGGAGGCATATATCCCTGGCGTCAGATTGACCCCAAGGGCAAAATGTGTCAGTAATGTTTGAGGATAATAGGAGAGAGACATGATCACTCTCTTACCAGTTTTGGTTTTAAAGACCCGTTCAGTGCTTCTGCTCATCCCAGTGAGAGCTGTGGACACCACGTGGATGCTGTACTGAGTGCTTGGGCTCAGACTTCTCAGATTTATCTCCTGTTGTGTGTGATTGACCGTTACATCTGGAACAATCACATCCAAGAAACAGGATAAACACAGTGTTACAGGAAATGTGTACACTTCCTCCAAGCATGCGGTGCACTTACTGAGCCTGAGTCCTTCCCGCGCTTCATAGAAGACTGTATAGGTGACAACCTCACCACTACATGGGTCCTGTGCCTTTGTAGACCAGCTAATGAAGGCACTTGTGTCCTCAGCTTGGACATTATTGATGGAGACGCTCCCTGGTTCTGTGGGGAACAGACTTGTATTTATTGATTGATTATTTATATCTAAAAGACTTGGTTTACCAGAGTGACGTACCTCCCACTCTGGAGCAAACCTGAAGTGCTTGAGTACCGAGACCTGTCTTGTTATCAAAGAGAGGCGTCACAGTGATGTTGTATGGTTTTCTATCCACAAGGTCTGTAGAAAGAGGCCAAAGATTGTTGAAAAGAAACAAGTAAACAATAAAGAAATAATTTCATATTTTGGTGAAGTTTTATTTTTTGTGGGGATTTGTGAATAAGATTGCAGGATCACAAAACTGCAAAGAGTGTAGTTCACAGATGTGGACCAAGGAAAAAGTGAGAACACAGTCGATAATCACTGATATCTAGGGAACAAGAGTTGGCCAATGTCATGATTTCTGATGAAAAGATGCCAAAATCTGGCAAAAAAGGATATTGGGCACTTAGCTGAGGTTTGCACTATTTGGGTGCTCTTTTATTTTTTAATTTCTGTCCGTAAACTCAGAGCTTTTTTGATGCACCTTGTGAAAGACAACCTTCAAGACTCTTATCTGGAAAATAGACATTGGGCGATATTATCTGTCCTCTGATATTATCGACTAATCTTAGCCATAAAATGTGATATTAGTTGACATCGGTATAGTTTTTTTCCACCAATATTAATAAACCAATATGTGCTGTTGTTTGGGACAATATAATAAAACATAATCATGCCCTTTTTAAACAATCGAAGGTGGAATTTTCACCAACTATGTAAATTTGTGATATACTGTACATCCTTATGTATTATGTGACCTAAAATAAGGTTGGTGGGGAGGGGATCTGTGTATATTTCGGTGTCGTTAAATTTCCGAAATCGCAAATTTCGCATATCAGATATAGGCAAAATCAATCAAACAATTCCTAATGGATATATAGTACATTCTTTGTTAATTGTGTAGCAATATACTACACTAAAAAAGAAAATATGTGGACCAACTTAACTGAATATTTTCAGTTGGTAACACCGTAATTTAATTGACGTGGACTCAATATTTTGGATTAGTTTAACTTAAAATGTAAGGAAGTCAACTTAAAGTTTTGAACTTTTCCCAACTCAATAATTTACATAACCAAAAAATGAAATACAGCAGTTAGGGTAAAGTGCCTTGCCCGTGGGCCAATAGCAACCTCGATGAAGTTCAAACCAAGGCCACTTCTGGAACCATTAAGCCGCCACTCCGCTTCTAACATGATGCTAAGGAAAATTACTTTTTGTATTTTAGTTTGCTTAGGTTAGGAGAAAATATTAAATAATAAAAAAATGATCCACATTTTTTTTTAGAGATTATTCTAGAAAGCAGAAATCTGAATAAAACTCACTCACAACTTTGAGTTACTTCAACAACTGCTGACATACACAACATACGTCTTCTGATCGAGAGGTTGGGGGTTCGATCCCAGTCTATACCTGTCTATGTGTCAAAGTATCCTTGGGAAAGACACTGAATCCTGAGTTGCTCCCAGCGGTCGGTTAGTGCCTTGCATGGCAGCTCTGTCCCATTGGTGTGTGAATGTGTGTGAATGAGCTGACATGTAAAGCGCTTTGGGACTACTTCAGTATAGGGATGAAGCACTTTATAAATCAAGTCCATTTACCATTTACCATACAGTTTTTAGAGTGTAAAGGAACAAGTTAAAGAAGAAGAAATGATTCATAGAAACGCAAACCTTGTGAAATGCACACCAACTCCGTCATACTCATATCGGTCGAAAACAATAGATGTGATATTTGTACAGCTTTGAAGCTCCATCGGTGTGTCCATTACACGCCCTGCCCACAACGCTCAGATTGATTAAACAGTGACACAGGTCACGTTTTCCCAGAAGTCTCTAATGGTTCAATAATGACATCTATGCGTCTCTCTCTGAGGTTTTATCCATCCATCAATCTGTTGTTGTTTATCATTGTGCATCTGCTTCTCAACCCACCCGACAGTGTTGCATTTGTGTCCGCGCTCTCTTTCCAGTTGTATTGATTCCCGTCATGGGTCCAGTCGATCATGTAACGTCCGACAGGTGGATTAGGCGCTCTCCAGCTGACCAGAATGATGCCATCGAGTGTGACACTCTGGATTTGGGTAACCTGAGGGAGGTCTGCGAGTAGATTTCATCAGAAGGATTAAAGGAGGAGGTGAAATGAAACAGGTGGAACAAATAACAACATCACTGACTCTCTTCAGCAGCTGGTACGTAAACCGAGTCCTCCGTGAGCAAGAGTTGATCATGAAAAACGGAGAGCGTCAACCAGTGAGCGCCTCGACTCACAGAAACATCACATGTTGAGTTGTTGCTACATGCGGTGGAGCTATTATCTGCTTCCATTGAGTCATTTTTAACTGTGCTCTGTTTGATTGTGTGGGTGAAGGTTCCACGACACGTAGAGGGAACATCCTGCAAGAAAAACAACAAGATCTCCATCATGACTTTAGAAATACGCTTTGGTGAATTTTAGAAGCTCAATAACTTACAGTCCACATGGCACTAACTGTTCTCTGGTCCTTATTTTCAACTTGTTTCACCTTCCTCCACAGACGCAGCCTGATGTGATTCCCTTAACGAGATCAAAACCATGTCAATAGAATCTGTAGATTGAATTGATTAGAATTGAAGCATTTCCCCCCTGGGTTTAATAAAGGAATGCTGATTCTGATCTGATAATTTAGTGCACGTAACTACAATCAGGGTTGGGGTCAATTACATTTCTCAATTACAATTACGTCTTCAATCATCCATGTTCAATTACAACTCAATTATGATTACAGTGACTGGCATTTCTTTCCAATTAAAATTACAATTTTATTATTATTAATAATAAAATTATTATTTTCGCCTGAAAGTCAATTACAATTAACATTCTTAATTGCTAAATTTCAATCACAATTACTGAGCTCGAAAGAAAAAAAACCCATAAAATGTTTTTAGGGTCTTATGATAGCCTTATCTCAAAAAAAAAAAAATCCAAAATATTTAAAATTTTTTGCCTTGCCTTCGAAATTTTGACGTTTTTTTAAAAAACATTTTTGTTATTTTTCATGCCTTATTGGATTTTCAGCCCAGTTTAAGTGTGCTCATCATATTGGAACTAGTTATTAGGGTCTTATGATAGCCTTATCTCAGAAAATAAAAATAAAAAATCTAAATCAAAATTTTATCCAGTTTTCATGCTTTGGCACTGATAGTTTTTACACAATTTCTATGACAATTCCACTTACACAGTCCATAATCTGAACTCAAATACAAATAAATTACGATTACAACAGCAACACATTGTTTTTCAAATATAATTACAATTATAATTAAGTCACAATTGTAATTAATTATCAATACGCGATTACAATTACAATTGACCCCAACCCTGACCTACAGTCATGGCCGTCTTTGGAGGGAATACTCAGAGGTGATTTTTCCTTACTGTTTAGTTTTGTCAGAACCGTCTTCTCCCGGCTCCAGGCGCTCCAGGGAGCCTCATCCAGAGCCCAGCAAACAGACACTCTGTAACTAGTGCAGGAGTCCAAGGCTTCGTCAATCCGGATCTTCACCATCCTCTCAGAATGAAGAGTTTTATTGTATCGATGCTGGACGGACAAACCAAACATATTTAGAGATATCTGTAATGTATATTGTGCAAATGGAAATAATGGTTGCTTTGAGAAGAGTGAGTGGCTTGAGTTTCATAAACAGGGCCTAGTTTTTAAAAAAGATTAATCTGGATAAAATTGATCCGAATTTGGTTATCCTCTTTATGCTAACCATGATCATGTAATCCATTGGGATTGGGATGGGATCAATCTGATCCAGATTGAAACTTTTCAGGATCACCAAATCTGCCCAACCGGTGCTCGTCTTTGTTTGATGAAGGGTGCTTCAAGCTAGGGCTGCACAATTAATCACATTTTAATCGCGAATTAAATTAACCTAATGCAATATTTACATTTCAAATACGGGCTCTGCAATCTGTAATAATGTACTTATTCAGTTCACTTTTGTGCATTTTAAATTCTTGGGTAAAAAAATTTTTAATTATGTTTTTAGTAATATTGTTATTTAAAGCTTCAATTTTCACGGTAAACTGTAAAAATGTTGTTAATTTAAAAGTGGTGCAATAAAAACAGATTTTTTTTTCCTAACATGATAAATAATTGGTATTATAATTGTGATTATTATTTTGGCCATAATTGTGGAGCCCTACTTCAAACCTGTGGAGACCCTGAACCACCTCCTGCATTCTGCCAGAACCAGAACCAGCAAACAGGAAGTGCAATAGTTAGACACTAGTTGTGATTTGGATTTGTACAAAAACCAGCGATGCCATTGCTTTATTATCCTGTTTTATCATTGCATGCATCACTAAAAAATTATCTAAAAACAAAACAACAATACTTTTGATTGTGATGAATATACATCAATTAGTGACAGAATGAAATATATTATTTGGGGTCAATATTGACAGCTATTTGAGGGATTATTCTACTTTGCTGTAGGCCAAAAGGCTGAATACATTATAGCCTACTTAATCATTGTAGCCTGGCGGATGAAAAAATTAAATAAAAACCTTATAAATTGGATATCTTGTAGGTTATACTGCATGATCCAAATAAAGTATTATTTGATACAGTTTTAAAGTTTTATTACATTTTTTGCACCTGAAATCCACATTGGATGCACCCTTCTGATGGAATCAATTTAATCCAGATTTTTTTTTTTTTGATCAATGTGATCCCAATCCTACTAAAAAGTTGTGAAAAACCCAAACTAAAGGTTTGATCCAGATCAAAACCAAGATTGGATTATGATCTAATCCGATTACGTAATCCGTTTGTCAGTTATCCAGAATCCGAGCTGATTACCGATACTTTTAAAAAACCAATCCCTGATGATTAAAAATCCGGTGATTCAAACATATTCCTGGTGATGATTTGCTCACAGGGGTTGATTCCAGCTAATTTAATTCTACCATCCACTATTATTGCTCATTAATATTTCATTCACACATTATGTTGCCATTAAGGCTCCCAGCTGATTCGCTCTTTACCATCAACTTAATCAGAATGGCTTCACATGAAGACATGAACTCAAAAGTAGAAACTAAAAAGACTTTTAAATGCAACAAATACCTCTGGAGCAGCATCACCTACTGATGAAACCTGGAACAAAAAAGGGCCACATTATTAATATTTATGTTAGCATTTCAAATAAAGACCAATCTCAGAATCAATACAGAAAATAACAAAGGGTTTGTGTTATTTTGTACTTTTTCTTTAATTTTCAGGTAACTTGTTAGTGTTTTTGGTGTCAATTTGCAAATGCTTAAAATCATTGTGTATATTTTAGTGTGGTCTATTGTGTGGTTTGGAGTAATTTTGTGTTTTTGTTGTCGTCTTGGTGTTGTTTTGTGTTTTTTATCTGTCATTCTGCATATTTTAGTTTTGTTTTGTGTTATGAGTCATTTGGTGTATTTTTGTTGATGTTTTCTAAATTTTCTCTAATTTTGCATGTTTTGTGGAGATATTTTGTAAATCTCCCTCTCATTTTGTGCAATTTGGAGTAATTTTGTCTAATTAAATTTTTATATGTGTTTTTGATTATGTTTTTTGTTTTCTATATCAATCTGTGTGTTATGAGTCATTTTGTATATTTAATTTTTCCTTCTAAGTATTTCATTTATGTAATTTAGTCTATTTCGCTCTCATTTTGTGTGTTTTTGGTATTGTTTTGTGTATTTTGGAGTAAATTATTTTTGTAGTCCTGTTTGTTGACTTTGTTGTCTTTGATGTTGTTTTTTAAGTTTAAAGTCATTGTGCAAATTTTTGTGTCCGTTTTGTCATACATCATGTAGTGTATGTTTGTTGTCCTTTTGAGTATTTTTATTTTAAAAACGTCTTTCTTGCTGCACAGTACCAAATTGTCCATGTACCAGAACTGGTCCGCACCCTGGTTGATGGGGACATAGCGTATAAATTATGATAACAGGGAAAGTAGCATAAAACTTAAAATATCTGATTGCACAGATTAGTTCAGGAGAAAATTACGGGTTTTTTTTCTTTCTTTTTGCTATTGTAATGCAGCCATCAGGAAGACACCAATAGAAATATGTGCAATGGTGTAGCATTTTTCCTACTTCAAAAGATAACATACCTTCCTGTATCTGACTTGGCAATGATGTTTGACTGTGGTACGTGTTCGATTCCATGTAACCAGAAGATGATCAGAGAAAGCAGCGACTTCAAACTGCGGCGGATTGATTTTCACTGGAAGGGATGAAGCCAAGAACAAAGAGCTTCATCAGAAATATGTTAATGTGTTTATCCCCAAAACATTTACAGTCACAAACTTACATATGTGAAAGGGATGCAATTCTTGGGAGTCTGAGTAGGCCTCCCATGCAGCAGTTTTAGCTCTCACAGTGATGTTAAAATCCTCCCCAACAAGTAGTTGGATGTTTTTTAAGCTGTAAAAGCCTTTGACTGTGCAGTTTGTTACTGAAGAGTTGCAGATTTCTACTAAGATGTTGTTTGATTCAGAGGAACTGCAAAGAAATAACATATTTGAATAATATTAACAACAAATTTTTAAGTAACTTAGTAATGTATATCGTCACCCTAATAACAGATGTGCCTTAGTCACTTTTTGGGTATTTTGAGAATTTATGCCTACCTCATTTATATTTACAATATTATTAATTTTTCACTTTAATTTAATTTAATTAAATAAATACATTTTATTTTAATTTGATTTAATATATCCTTTAAATATCTAAAATTAAAATTTGAGACTTTATGCCATAATCATTTATATATACAATATTATTTAAATAATTTTAAAATTCAATTCAATTTTAACTTGATTCATGATCAAATTAAATCAAATTAAATTTAGATTTAAGATTAAAAATAAAAAGTTGTTCAAACATAAATTAAAATGCAATTTAAATTTTGAGATTGTAATTATCTATAAATAAATTCAATTATATATACAGTATTTTTAAAATAAAATCAGATTAAATTTAAGATTATAATTAAATTAAAATGTAATGTACATTTTTAGATTTTATTTATTTATAAATAAATTCATTGATATTTACAATATTTTTTAAATTAAATCAGGTTAAATTTAATTTAAAATGAAAAGTAATTAATTAATTACAAATTTAATTTAAAATGAAAAGTAATTAATTAATTACAAATTTAATTTTAAGTTTAAATTCAATTAAACTTTTTAACTAAATATAAATTTGTAACTAAATTAAATTAATTATTTGATATTTAAACTGAATTAAATTCATTCTGGAATAATTTTAAAATGTAATGTTATTATATAAAAATACATGTTAGTCATATAATATGAAAATAGCCAAAAAATGACCTTGGCCCTTCTGTTCCTGAGGTGACGATATGTAGGCTTGTAGCACTAATTCCATAAAAAGAAGAAAACACAAAGACCTACTAAAGCACGGTGTAGTTGACTTTCAGTGAGGAATAAACGAGATGCTCCCAGGTGCAGGTAAGAAGCTGAGGTACACCAATCCCTGTCCCTTCTTCATAATGCAAGACACAAGATATACTTCTGGGTTTTGCTGTAAGAAAATTAGAAAATGCCTCAAATCATACGTTTAATTTTGAATGAGAAGTGGAGTGAAATGTGTGCTTACAATACATCCAGATGGTGGCCCCACCGAGGATGTGCCGAGTGTCCCTGCTGTGGCAATTCACTGTGGCCCTGTGGAGGCTGAAGTTCCTCAGAGGAAGAACTGCGTGTGTGGAGTTGATGGTTTCTGACAGGCTGTCACTGACTGCTTTGTTATTGATGGTCCAGAAAATTCTTCCGTTTACACATGTGGTCTGACACAGGACCTCAGTGCTGGATCCCACCTCTACGTACTGATCCTTAGAGAACACGCTGCAAGAGTCTTCATGCTGGCCTGTAGGAAACCAACACATAAAAGCTTGGAATACTGGTGTGGACTAACCAGGGCATGCAAAACCTTATTGTAAAAGTTCATTCATAAAATACTTGACTTTATAAAAGTTATACAATGAAAGAGAAGTAATGTTTCTTAATAAAAGCAAATTATGCTTCAAGTTGGTATTAAAGCCCGGCAAATATGGGATTTTAGGGGCCGATGCCAATACTAATAGTTTTCTTGTTCTTTTAAATATCCAATGTATCTGCAGATAATCAATATATTGGTCGATAGCCGATACATTGGCCGATACAAAAAAGAACAAAAAATATTGACTAAATTACCAAATATTTCAGTTGTAGCTATCTCAGCTCAGACATCACAGATATCTAAATACACAAATTCTATGAAATTCCACAATATTTGGAGGATCGCTATTGTCCAATGCTACTATCACATTTCAAATTGTTCAAAGAAATAAACTTTTCTTGAATTATTTCACATAATTTCCCCATATTAAATAAAAGTTGGACACAAAATCAATGACATTGAAAAGAGAAAGTACTGCAGCAACTGATATCTGTCACTTATTACATTTGATTTTTACATCGTGCAAAGTACAAACTTGGGGATATTAATATTGAAATTGCTCGTTTTCCCGCCGAAAATTTGTGGCAAACTTAAGATCAAACTACTTAGTATTTGGCCCCTGAACTAAGATGAGTTTGACAGCCCTGCTATAAAACAATAAAGACAAATAAATCAGTTCAACACAATCAAAATCAATTAAACGGCATTTTTATTGATTTCCTATTGTTACTAAATGTCACAGAAGGAACTAAATTTTTAGCTAAAATGCAATTTTATTGGGCGTACCTAAGTAATATCTCATTGACGTGAATGAAGGCTATCCGTAGTTTATTCAGACGGAGTGATTATGATTACGCTCCATATTTAGATTTAACATTTAATATTTAGATTTAACTTTTAGATTTGACATTTAACATTTAGATTTAACATTTACATTTAGATTTACCATTTAATATTTAGATGTAATGTTTAGCATAGATTTAGATTTAACATTTAGATTTAATATTTAACATTTCGACTTAGATTTAACATTTATATTTAATATTTAACATTTAGACTTAGATTTGACATTTAGTATTTAAATTTACCATCTAATCTAATCTAATATACTGTATGCTAAACATTAAATCTAAATATTGAATGTTTAGCATATATTTAGATTTAGATTTAACATTTATATAGGGTTAGGGATAGGGTTAGGACCGATATCCAATATCAATATCGGATCGGGACACCCCTAATTGATGGACACTGTATCTTTAGTGCAGGCTTTAGAGCATGTACACCAATAAACTGAAGAATTCCCCTCCCTAGAGATGCAATTTCCAAGTTTTCCATCGTCCTATCAGTGCTACAAACATAATAAGCTCTTTCCCAAACTGTTAAGAAAAAGAACCGAGGAAATGAACAGTATCGTTTGTAAGGTTTTAATCCAAATGCTGGTGACTCCTATCCAAGCATGCTTATTCTGTCTTTGAGAGGGCGAGATGCTACGGGAAGATCTTATCTCACAAAAAAGAGTCCATTAGCAAAAGCATTAATGAGAGCTTAAGCGATTAAAACCAAGAAGCCCATTAGCAGCTATCGTCATCACAGCAGGAACCAAGCCTAGAAAAAATAATGACTCAAACAACACACAATCTGATGTAATCTTTAAAAAAAAATAGCCAATTAGGATTTGATGGTGAGAATTTATTCCTCCATTAAGTTTAACCTTTTTTTTTTTTTTTTTTCACGAACCAAGATCTGTGAAACATCTGAAATGTGTTTTCCAGATCACTTTGTAGCATGAAATAGGATTCCTCAGCGGAAAATAGGAAGAGACGTTCAAAATAAAAGCCCAACATTACACAATCAGTTTTTTGTTGCCTTCACTTTTTAACAAACGGCACAAAAAAGAAGTCTGACTTCAACTATTGTGAGACACTAAAACCATCTTTAACCACATAAGTTTTGTTTCCACACAATGCGTCAATCGCCATCATTTCCAGTCAAGACAAAACAGATTTGGAAACGGATAAACATCACATCATCAATAAAGGAATCAGTCAGTGAATATGGTAGGGGTGGTTAAAAAAACAAACAATATATCAATAATCGATTAATCCCAATTTTATTATTGACGATTATGAATCGATTCTTACTTTTCCAAAAATTGATTATTACATTTTTCAAATTGTAATAAAAAACAGATAATTCCTGCTAATTTGTATATTTTAATATAATATATTAAACATATGCAACATTAATATATAGCATAATTTTACATTTATTTTTTATATATGCATCTTAATACAACATCGAAGGTGCTGTGAAGCTTTAGTCAAATAATTTAGCAGCCTACTGTTGTTAAATGGAAGATCAATAATCAGCAATCATAAAAAATGGATTTGATTATCATTAATCATCAAAAATGGCTTTGTAATTAAACTGAGACTTAAATAATTGGAATCGAATAGGGGAAATTGGGCTGATTAACCACCCCTAGAATATGGTGGAGTGATTCTATTACATCCAACCTGTAGAAAAGGCTGTCTAAAGACTGGCATGCTGGCCCTTTAAGGGGCGGAGCCTAGCCCACCAGTGTGTAGGATGCAGGAAGAGAGAGAAAAAGAAGGAGAAACGAGGAAGGAGACACATCAGAGTTTACAGTGCTTAGTTCTTAAGTACTTTAAGTTTAGTTCATAGTTTGTTTGTTTGTCAGTCACCCTACTTTGATGGTGTTCGTGCGTGAACTACAAGTAAGTTGTGTTTATTGCTATAAACCGAGTTTGTAGTGAAATGTAGTGTTTCCACTGTTAGTTGGTGTTATTCTCAGTTCACATGAACATTTAATGAGGAGCTACTTCTGCTGTTGTTTATTTAAAGTGTGAATATTGCTGTACCAGTAAGTTTATTGCAGTAGTATCTGTATTCATTAGAGATTGATACATTATTATTTCTGTTTTAGAACCACACATTAGCATCGAAGTGTAAAGGACAAACTACAAATTCAAGTCTGCATTAAAACCCATCTAAATCGACTACGGACTGCTTTTTGAGTTCTGACCGGACTCACCACAGTGGTTTGACCTTATTCACCAGCATTATACGTTCACTAGTTTTACACAACCAATAAGTGAAATTAACACCATGGTGATAACCTTATGATTTAAATTAGGAGCTTTAAGATAATAATAATAATAATAATGATAATAATAAATCACATTTATATAGCGCTTTTCAAAAAAACACATTCAAAAAGCTTTCCAAGGAAAAGCAAACAAAGAGCCACCATGAATGACAGACGTGCACGAGACTCTTCAGCATATATTTGTGATAAATAAGTAACGTTTACTCACCCTGACAGAAGGACAGAGCCATAACCGTGGTAACCAGGTTAAAGAGCCAATCCATTGTCTTAACGTGCAAACCTCAGTTCCAGATACATTTATAGCAGAGAGATGATCAGCCGCTGGATATGAAAGCATTAAAGACTCTCATTTACTGTGTCTGTCATATCAGGAGGAAGCTTCCACGAACTCTGCCTTCATGTAACAGGAACTGATGCAAGTCCTGAGATCAACTGGAGATATTACCCAACTGGATCCTCAGGCAGACAAAAGGGAAGTGGATAAAGAAGAGAAAACCCATGAAAATGTGATGCCTCTGGTCTGTTGATATAAGCTGATAAAACAATCAAAAATCATTGTTGGACAATATTTCCTTACATCACAGAAATACTTCAATTACCCTTTTTATAAAGCACTGTTTATTTTTTAAAGCCAAGAAATAAATTCAGAGTTGTAACATTGTATAGATTTTACTTCGAGGAACGAAAGATTACTATTATTATTATTTTTTTACACTTTCCTTATTGTAGTTTATGTCGTGCTTCTAAAATAGGCAGTTTGCTGCTAATCAAAATATACATTTCATTCAGGAATTTAGCAAGTATATGTTTTAATTGTAAATTAGATGGCATCATTAAAAATTTAAATTAAAGTAAATTGACAGCAGCAATAATGTGATGTGATGTGATTTTTTTTTATTTATCTAAATTGTGAGCTCTTACCTTATGAAAAAATATAATAAATATGTTTAGGAGATAAAGTATCAAAAATAAGTAAATAATAAGATAAGAATACAAAAGACAATCTGCAATACATTTACTCACCGCTAGAGGGCGCACCCAGCTTTAAGAACTACAGCTGTTGTAAAATCGATTAAAAAAAAAAAAAAAAAAACACTCCTAAAATAATATGAGAATAAACATGAGATAGCGATAAAAGCCACTCGATTTCAGTGACATTTTTAATGTTTGCGATGCCAAATATACATACAAATTACACTATTAACTGTTTGACCCCGGATGTTGTTTGAAAAAAAAAAAAAACGGAACTACTTTCATAAGATTAGGGGTCAAATTTCTTCTAGTTTGACTAAAATGTTTGCAATGTTAATATTAAAAATAAATTCCTTTTTTTAGTATGTACAAAACATGACGTAACACATGGAGAAATCGGGAGAGTGTGTAGTGTTTACTTCCGGGCTATCATATTGCATGGATACATAACTCACCGTTACACATCACATTCTGTGACCCGCTGGTAGTCGCCCCGTCCTCTCCTCCATGTCCTCTGCGGTGCTAGTCGCCCCGTCCTCTCCTCCATGCTCTCTGCGGTGCTAGTCGCCGTGGTGGTCGGCGGCAGTGTCCTGCTCTTTATGCGCCGCCTGTTCCCACGACAGAACGCCGTGAAGCTGCTTTGTTTCCCGACCGACACGATGCGGGGAAAGACCGTCATTGTGACCGGAGCTAACAGCGGAATAGGGAAGGCCGTGGCCGGGGAGCTGCTGAAGCTCCAGGCCCGGGTCATCATGGCCTGCAGGGACCTCCGGAGCGCAGAAGAGGCAGCAAACGACCTGAAGAAGGCAGCGGGCCCGGACCAGGGCGAGGTGGTCATCAAACACTTGGACTTAGCTTCACTGCGGTCTGTCCGTCAATTCTGTGAGGAAATCAGCCAGGTGAGGAGGGCACGAGGACAGTTTGTTTACCTGCTAATTGGCCTGTTATTGTTGCCAGATTGGCTGCTTATCCGCTGCCTAAAACACCAATCCACCATAAATATTAAAATACAATTAACTTCCCTCGAAGCTATATATGTAAAAAGTGGCCATTGTGTGCAACCTATTTGGCATTAAAATTAGGGCTGGGCGACCAAAACTCATATCTCATGCCTTTTTCTCAAAATGGCAATATACGATATAATTCTCGATAATTTAAATTAAAATTAGGCTGTGGCTATTCGTACGGTTGCCGTATCAATATACCGGTGTAGTAAAAAGTAATATTTTGCGTGAAAGTGTGCTACAGGCGATGCACACGAATAGCGTAGTAAATATTTACACGTATAAGTACAATATTTTGCTATCTTAAATTTTCCTATTATGATAAACCGTACAAATAGACACTTTCTACAAATTAAGTCTGACAAGAAAGACAGATCTGGGTTAAATCTGTGTAAAAAGTCCAAGTATAATTAGTAAAATAAAAAAGAATGAGAAGACGACGGCTTGGAGCCTGAAAGAAGACAAGCACAGTGGACTAAACTACTGTTTGGTTCCACAGAGGCATGTGCTCAGGTCTGGCAGGAAACAGTCTCATGAATGACGAATAGATAAAATATAACCGTGTCACAGCATCAGTGTTACAAGCAGGCGAAGCTGGTGTAGTGTAAAATAACCCTACCGTCAAAGTAATCCAACGGTTGACAATTTGTTAAAATTTCATTTAAAAAAAATAAATATATATATATACTGTATATATATTTTTAAAGAAATGAATAGTTTTTAACTTTTGTGAGGAAACCAAAAAAATACTAATAAATTAAAAAAAAAACAATTATTACACAAAAATGTCAAAAATAAAGTAAGATACAATTAAAAGGTAAATATAAGTTGTAATGAGGATTCTTCTGACTGCTCCTTTTTAATTATTTATGTCATATAAATATATATGTATGAGAACAGCATTAATGTCACCCAATTTCCTCTCAGGGATCAATAATTTACTGAATCTGAGCAGAAGCCGACACGCCTCACCAGCCAATCAGGATTGGCAGATTTAGAACAATGAAATAGAACCTCCGATGTTTCAGACTCTACAATCCCTGCCATCGATGGTGTCGTCAACAACAACAGAACAGCTTCTCCCACGGGTCTCCTGTAGCTCTGATGAGATGTTGTTTAAACACTCAGCAGGTGGAGATGATTCAAGCTGACCATGTTAGCACCGAGCGCTGCTGCGCTACATGAAAAACGGACAGAGTTTCACAGGCACAGCAAAGTTAAACGGGCTCTGGTGGCTCTGTATTTAGGAGTCAGTGATGATTTGCGTTGTTTTTTTGGCAGTTTAGACGTTTGTGTTGGATTAGAGGGTGTTTAATGCAGCCAGGACGGGAAGGGGAGGGCGGTGTGGAAACATTTTCCCCATAAAAAAACGTTCCACACCGTGGTTATCTACCGCGGCGGTTACCATGGTAATTAAAACATAAACGGTAACCTTCGCCGTCGGGAATTCTACCATGGTTTACCGTGATACCGGTAACCGTTACATCCCTAATACATACACACAAACAAAGATCAGGATCCACACACCACAGTGACCAGGCTCTCATCAGCACCAAATCACCTGTCACTCAAACACCTAAACTTAAAGAAAAAGACAAAATGCTGACTCAACAGAAATGTGTTTAGTTTTTTTGTATTTCATATCCACTGATGAGTGACTGAAGGTGTTCGAATAAATGTACGTGCATTTATGAATTGCTTAGTGTGTCAGCTCATTCTGCGTTTTAATCATTATGTCCGTGTGGTGTTTTTTTGTAGGAGGAGCCTAAGATTGACGTGCTCATCAACAACGCGGGTGTCTACCAGTGCCCTTACACAAAGACAGAGGATGGCTTTGAGATGCAGCTGGGCGTGAACCACCTGGGTCACTTCCTCCTCACTCACCTGCTGCTAGACGTGCTAAAGTCGTCCGCCCCGAGCCGCATCGTCGTTGTCTCCTCCAAACTCTACAAATACGGCCACATCAACTTTGACGACCTCAACAGCGAGAAAAACTACGACAAAGCGTTCTGCTACAGTCAGAGCAAGTTAGCCAACCTGCTGTTCACGCTGGAGCTAGCTCGTCAGCTGGAGGGGTCAGAGGTCACGGTCAACGCCCTCACACCTGGAATCGTCAGGACACGCCTCGGCAGACACGTTCACATCCCGTTCCTGGCAAAGCCACTCTTTAACTTGGCCTCAATGGTCTTCTTTAAGAGTCCCCTGGAGGGAGCTCAGACGCCACTCTACCTGGCCTGCTCCCCTGAAGTGGAGGGGGTGTCGGGGAAGTGTTTTGCTAACTGTGAGGAGGAGAAGCTGATGGACAAAGCTACTGACAAGGAGGCAGCTAAGAAACTGTGGGACATGAGCAGGAGAATGGTTGGACTCACAGACTGAGTCCACATAGTCAGTAGTCCCTGTAAGTCATTGATTAGACATGATCCAATGGGTACTTTGGGATTAAACATCGACTTGAATAACTTATTGTGTGTCTGCGTGTGAGACAGAGTTGGGGCCAATTACATTTTTTAATTACCATTATTTAAATAATTCATGTTCAATTACAACTCAATTATGATTACGGTGACCGACAGTTTTTTCCAATTACAACAAAAATTACAACTATTGTTTTCCCCCTGAAAGTCAATTACATATTCGTTCTCACTTACTAAAGTTCAATGAAAATCACAGTTACTGAGTTAATAAATAACCCATATTAAACGTAACTAGGGGTGTCCCAATCCAATATCGGATATTGGTTTGATTTAAGCTTGAAAATGAGTGTCGGATATCGAATTCAGAATTTTTTTTTTTTTTTTATGATCCATCATCCAAATTGTTTTGCATCTCTTAGTTACCTTGTTAGGTCTTTATCCATGAAAATATTGGTATTAATATTTTAGGTGTGGGTGGTGTGGGAGCCTTTTTTCTGTCAGTATAGCCCTCAATTTGACTTTATTTTATCTAAATGGTAAAATGATCCTCACGAGAACTGACAGGTAGTGGGAAACATTGATATGAAACATATTTTAATAATTAATTACATATGTGTAAGTAACATGGCCAACACAGTTTTGCGTTTAATTAAATTGTAACCATGACAATTGCAATTACAGTCAATTCTCTGAACGCAATTACAATTGAGTTATGAACACAACAGAAACAGATTTATTTAATTATAAATAAGTCATAATTTTAATCAATAATGCTACTTTGAATGTTCCTATTGGATCTCAATATTTAACTTTCCTCAGCCAACCCATTTTAATACAGAAAGATAATTTAATGATGAAAATGTACTACAGAAATTGAGAGGCGTGTCTTTTATTAAAGATGGATTTTTTTTCTTTGCATTGTTGGAAGTGAAAGTGCTTCTCTGCAGCGTTCAGCAGGTTTAATGTTGGAGGATGAAGTCAGAGCAGTGTCGCCCTCCTGTGGACAGATGAACAAACTGCTTCTAGTTTTAGCATGACGTAAAGAGGGGAAATAATGTGAACTCATGCCAGAAAACATTAAAATTGTGAGTTAATGACTGCAGCAGTATAATATTTTCAGACGGTTAAAGTCAAGAGTTTTTGAACCTCTGGATTGTTGTGACCCCATGTGACCCTGGGTCACCTCAAAGGACTAGAAATTGGTTAAAATTGTTATTTCCCTAATTAACACATCACATATCAATTATATTCTATACTTAAACTTTCTTAAATATACATTTAGATCAAATAAAATGCAGCATAAAAATATCTTCTAACTATGCACTAAACCTGACGACTCTGCATTTGTAACACACTTTAATAAACATGATTCAAAACTACATTTAGAGGGGAAAAAAATTCCTTGCGGTCAGCAGAAATTTGGGATATCAAAATGGGGTCAACTCTAAAAAGGTTGGGAACCACTGAAAAAGTAGTGTTAATTTGAACACATCTAGCATTAGTATTAATTTAGTGGTTAAATCTGAACATTACTTGAATATGAAAAATATTTTTAGAGATCTGATCCTGTAAATAGTAACTAACTTGGTTCAGTATTAAAAAAATATGCATTGTTTACATTAGGAATTGAGCCCACATGGATTACACATGGAAGAAAAGACATTTAGTGATCTATTTTAGATGTTTTTGAAATATAGATAAAAATCAATTCAAATAGATATTTTTTAAACCCAGCCCTAGTTTTAAATGGTCTTTTCGTGTGAAATAGTCTCGTCAAACTATGACGAAGATTACCACTGCAGACAACAAAGTCTATATTTGTGTAGTTTGTTTAATTTGAATAATACCAAAAGTCTTGCCCACCAACCAAATATTAAAATTGAGGTTTTACAATTATTCATCTTAAATCTAGAAACACATTTCTGAGTTTTCTGAAACCCTTCTGTCAAGTTACTGAACATTGAGTGGCTTTCCACCAAACGCAGATGCAAATACTGCAGAACTGGGCATTTGAATGCATAATTTGTGCTTTATTAGGTGAACAAAAACAACCAAAAATATATAAACATGCATTGTTATCAATGGAACAGAGTTACAATGGCGTCGTAGGGTTTAGGCATCTGAGTCTGAGGTAGAACGGGGGAAACGACCTCTTCGGGAAATATATAAGAGCAAAAACAAAGTAATACCAACCGTTAACACAAGATGTTTAAACTTGAAACTTTCCATCAATAACATCAAAACACACCCATCTGTACGGTCAGATTCAGAATAAAGAGATAAAAAACTAAATAGTGCCTATTTAGGGCTCCGTTCATTTCTGTCTTGAATTCTTTCCGGTAAGACTTTACGTGAAGTTTTATGCATAAGGCTGACTTTACGCTGTCATTATTATGAATAAAGTGTCATGAAGCCATCATTAAGTGTTGTTTGCTAAATGATGACACCTTTGGAGCTATGTTGGCATTTTTTGGGCATGGTGGAGGGATCTAGTGAGGTTAGGTAGGGTTAGGGTAATGAGCGACACTTAATGACACCTTATTAATGCTAATGACAGGTTTCATGGCATAATAATGACAGCGTTTATGTGTAAAACTTAAAGTTAAGTTTTACCTTCTTATATATTTAGGAATAAGTCCTCACTCTGTGCACCATCTGGGTAAATAAGGATTAAGACACATTTATGTGCAATTTGTATCGTCTCCCAAGTCAAATAAAGCCTTGGCACTTTTTAAACCTATTTACAAGTTCCATAATTAGTAGGGAGAGTTTCAGGTTTTTTTTTTTTTTTTTTGATTGTTTCAGGTTTTACTTTCCAACAGCTACATATAAAATATATCACATCATTTATATATTTGTATATTCAGATACAAAGGCATTCTGGAGCTTCCATTCATCGTCTCCTCTCATCTCGCCTCTGTTATGACTTAAATTCCTCTTGTCATTGTAAACAGTTGTCTTCATTCAGCAGACACTTTCCCACCATGAGCAGGAGGTTCATGTTTCAGCTCTGAGCTGAGATTAGAACCAGACACTGCGGAGTTTCACCTCTGAGATGTTTGACCCAAACCGGATTGGAAAGTCCTTCAGTTGAGGAGTGTTCCGTAAAGCTGTGCCTTCGTCAGACTGTCCTTCCTGGAGAGTCCGAGGGAACCAAATTTCTGGTTGAAAGGAGGAGGAGGTGGCACCGATGGGGGGGACTGGCTCAATTGTGGAGGCATGTTATGCATCTCTACTTGGTAGTGCTGGAGCTCTGCGGCCATTTCCAGGGTCCTCTGGTTGAGAGACTCAGTGGAGCTGTTAAGGCTGGGGTCCACTACGTAGTCGTTGCTCTGGCCTCCAGCTGCCATGTTTCCCTCCCGGTCCTTGGAGCTACCTGAGTGGTAGAGGCTGTGCTCTGAGCCCTGGCTGTCCTCTGTCACGTACAGATGTGCCTGGCTGTGTGAGGGCAGTGGCCCGGGGCTACACTCGGGACTGGGACTCGCAGCCACCCACGCTGAGTCCATGACATCCGCCCCGTGAGGGTAGAAGTCGGCGCCTTCCTGGAAGCTGCTGTAAAGTGGGCCGAGGCGGATCTTGGCGGGTCGGACCGAGAAGTGCTGCTCTGAAAAGCTGTATGGGGAGGCCCGGCCTGGGCTGCGGTAGATGTGAGCGCTCAAGTCCTCCACGCTGAGTTGTCTCCACCGACCAATCAGCTCCTCCTCCTCCGGGGCTAGGGTGCTGCCTCTGCGGCTGTCCCCGTAGGCCACGCTGGGAGAGGAGGACGGAGGCAGCGGTTCGTAGGGCTCACTGAAACAGGAGGACATGGTGCGGCTGTAGACGGGTGAGCTGCCGTTTTGATGATGACTCAGCTCTGCCTGTTGGAAGGGGTTAGAGTTGGAGAAGACACCCGGGCTGTCACCGTCCCAGGAGGAGTCACTCTTTCTCTCATAGTCCCCTGCATCCCTCCACTCCATGAACAGGGAGTGATGGCGTGGAGAGGAGGCTGCACTGCTCGGTGGACCATTCCCTTTATCCTCAGATCCTCCCCCACTGAAGCTGGAGTAGGAGCTAGACCCTGCACCTAAAGGAGGGGGGAAATTAGCAAGGAGCTCCTGGGAGAACCCTGCCTTCAAATCCACAGAACCTTCCTCTGGGTTACTGTCAGTGGAAATCTGAGGCCTGTAAATTATCGTCCTCTGACCATGGAGGTCCATGCTCGGCCTGCGTTCTCTGTGACGGTCGTCGGGACAGTACAGGGCTGTGTCGCTGCTGTACAGGTCGGACTTGTAGGCGGCACGCAGACCCAGCTGCTCCCCAGGGCCAAGGCTCTCCACGATGAACGTGCGTTCCTGCGCTTGGGGGCTGGGGGAGCGAGAGGCCTGGCTGCTGCTGCAGGCGTCGTCAGGCTTCTCCAGCACGGTGGCGATAAGAGACGCAGGCACGGAGTCAGAGTAGGCGTGACACAGAGGAGAGTCCTCCAAGTGCAGAGTCAGTCGCTCCTGGAACTCAGCAGGCAGCTGGAGTCAGAGAGGCGAGAAAACACGTCACATACTACAGACACACACGTTTACAAAGAGGACTTCCTTATAAGACACATGACCCTGCCTGATTGTAACAGGTTCCAATATTAATTAATATTAGACACTTCATTTGTAGCACTTACAGCAGTGGTTCCCAACCTTTTGTGGGTCGTAACCTTATTTTGGTATCATACATTTCTGGCGAAATTTGAGACTTTTCTTTATAACTTTTCAATCATATTTGTGATACAGCATTATGAGTTGCACTATAGTGATGAGATGCACCAGCTCAGATATTTTTATAGTGTTTTTGTTTTGTTTTTTTACTCGATTTATATTTGAGGAAGTGAAAGAACAGAATGTAGTTGTTTGAGATTGTGTGCGGTGTTTTAATTAGAAACAAAAATATAATTTTTATTATTTAATTATTACATTTTTCTACTGTATTTTCTTTTAACTAGATTTACATTTGAGGAAGTGAAAGTATAGAACACAGTTGTTTGAGATTGTGTGCAGTGTTGTAATTTGAAAAAAGAATAATAATCAAAAAAGTAAAAAATTATTTTTATATTTATTACTATTTATTTAACTATTTAATTATTACATTTTTCTACTGTATTTTCTTTTAACTAGACTTACCTTTGAGGAAGTTAAAGTATAGAATAGAGTTGTTTGAGATTGTGTGTGATGTTTTAATTTGAAAAAAAAAAAAAATTAAAAAAAATTACAAACATTATTTTTATTTGTATTATTTAATTATAAAATGTTTCTACTGTATTTTCTTTTAAATAGATTCACATTTGAGATAGTGAAAGTATAGAATGTAGTTGTTTTAATTTATGTGGTGTTTTCATTTGAAAAAGGATAATAATCAAAAAATTACAAAAATATTATTTCAATCAGATTTTTTTTGAAAATCATTTACACACATTTTTGGCGACCCCAAGGTTGAAAAACACTGACTTATAGTATTATGGAAAATTAGTGTGTTTGTAATCTATTTTATTGTACGTAATATTTAATTGTAGTTCTTTGGTATTTCCTCAAACTGGATAAGTTTAATCTTACTTCCTGAGGTTATTCATACACGACTGTATTCATTCTTTCTGTTATGTATAAATCATAAAAAGTGATTCATATTATCAAACCCATCCATCCTCTACATTTGCTAATCCTCAAACAAACTCCAATCAATTAGTTATGCCAGTCTTTCACAGAGCCAACATTTAGAGAGTGACACCCCCTCATTCACCTCGACTTTACATAGAGAGAACATGCAAACTCCACACTAAAAGGACCCACAAGAGTCAACACCAGAAGTCAAACCTTGGGCCATTTGG
Organism: Gouania willdenowi; assembly: GCF_900634775.1. Classification (NCBI taxonomy): domain Eukaryota; kingdom Metazoa; phylum Chordata; class Actinopteri; order Blenniiformes; family Gobiesocidae; genus Gouania; species Gouania willdenowi. The sequence continues at coordinate 8,587,205 of NC_041066.1, read as the reverse complement.
TGTGAGGCAGAAGTGCTAACCTCTAAACCTCTAAACCTCAGTACTGCTGCTTTATTTGGTTTTAGCTTTTCAGTTTAGAATTTGAATAAACAGAGAAACACTCATTGGCATTGTTGGAAAACGTTCCTGCATTGCATTATGGGATGTGGAGTCTTGTAGACAGATGCATAGAAGTGTTTACTGTTTGTTCCATGACATCATTTAGAATGAACACACACATACACGGTGTAAATATCCACTCATCACCTATTGCCTTATTGTACTGTTTATGTACTCTATTGTCTGTGTATTATGTGCATATATTGTTTTTGTCCAGTCTTGTAAGTTGCAATATAGAACAATAAATAAATAAACTAACTAAAGAAGTGTTTTTACTTCATTCTTACTATGATTTCTTGTATTTCTTCAACACAAGGGTTGGTTTTTGTTCCCAGAATGCCCAAATTCCAAACACAAGAATGAAGTAAAAACATTTCTATGTAGCCGTCAGTAGGACTCCAAATCCCACAATGTAATGTGCTAAACTTTTAATAAAAATGTCAATAAACGGAGTGTTTACATTGGAGATGAAAACAAACATTTGGCAAATTTTAACTTTTTCCAACCTTTCTTTCAGCAAATGATCTTTGATTTATTGATCTCTGAGGCCTACACTACGTCTTTACCTGATTAACAAAAAACAAAAAAACTGCCATAACCCTTTCTTTGTAACCCTAAATTTCATTGAACACTTTGCATTGATCGTGGGAGAAAACCCTACATGTACGCTCCATACAGAAAAGAATGTGCTGCGCATCCTTCCCTGACCTCTGTTCACTGAGCAGATCTGGATTTGGCATTGTGAAGTTCTCTACAATTATTCGGCGGTGAAAACACCCGGTGGTTGAGAGCCTTAGACATTTTCTTTTGTCCGTGTGAAAATGGAAACACAAGTATAAAGTGTTATCAGGGACGACAAGGACCAACTGAGTCCTATTGTGAGCATTTTACAACCATCGACAATGTGTATTTCACCATAGCAACAAGAAATGGGCGAGCTGCAGAAAAGTAGTCCTTTGTTTCAGGTTGGCAAAGAGCGGGAGGCTAATTATAACTTTGTTGATTGGGAGAAGATGAATACTCCAGAGAATATGGAAAGATGTTTTATTCATACAGGTTTATTACTACTCCTAACGACTCATGCAACTTAATTACTGTCCATATTCAATTCCTTTGGGTTTGTTTTGAGTAAGATTCCTATTAGCTTGAAAACATATTTCCATAATGGAATCCTAATGATTTAAATCATTCCTGTGCTTGTTTTGCTGCTGAACAAACGGCTGAGTGGGCGTTGAAGAGTCACGTCACCTCTGAAATTGCTGCAGCACCATTTATCAATATGCTTTCGATTAGTTCTCGCCTACACAAGCATCAGGGCAGCAGCTGATGACGAGAGTAAGAATAACTTGACCTCTGACCCCCATTACATTTGGCATTGAGCCCAATGAACAATTTTTCACTTTGACGAAACTCATATCATGCATAGCGTGGCTGTGTGGGCGTGCATGGGGTCGACTTATGCAACCAGACGCAGATAGGATTGACAGTTCCAAAAGCATGGCGAGGGGTCCTTTAAACTCGTGCAGATTTGCAATATTTAGAATCGATGTGTGCTACACGGGTGAGCCGCAGGCCAAAAGAGACATAGTTATAACGCTCATCAATACCCACATGCAGTCTTCTCACAGCCAACACAGATATGGGGCGCCGATTGTACAGTTGTGCATGCTAAATTAAACAGTAACTTTTAGCAACATTTAGCAACAAACCACGTTTAAAAAAAAAAAGGGATGGGAATTATTTTACATTACTTTTGACCAGATTTATATAATGTGATTTTTTTTCTCTTGTAAAATATGTCAATGTTAAATCTAAATGTTAATTTCAAACGTTACATTAAAATATCAATGTTAAATCTAACTGTTAAATCTAGATGTTAAATCTAAACGTTAAATGTTGAATCTAAATCTAAATTTTTAATGTTAAATCTAAATGTTACAGGTGAAACTAAAGATTTAGCTGATATGCAAATTCCACAGAAGTACCAAAAATAAAAGCTCATTGACACAAACGGGCGCATTAAGATTTAGAGTCAACATTTAATATTTATATTTAAAATATATATTTATATTCATATTTATTTTTACCATTCATATTTATATTTAACATTCATATTTAAATGTAACATTTAGATTTAACATTGAAATTGTATTTTTAGAAAAAAATTAAATATCACAAATTCCACATATATTGCTGTAAATCTGGTCAAAAGTAACAAAAAAAAAAAAATTCAGATAAGTTTTTTAAACATGGTTTGTTGCTAAAGGTTGCCGTTTATTTTATCATGCGCAACTTTAAAATCGGCGCCCCATAAACAGCAGGATAGTTTGACACTGGTATGATGTGCACACCATTTACCTTCTGTCACACACACTGGGATTTCACTTTCTCTGACTGTTCTGACGTTTTACTTCTTTTTTTTGTTTTTTTACCATCTCATGTACGTTGAAGTTGCTTCTGAGCTGCTTTGAAACTAATCACAGTCTAACAATTATATGATTATTACCAAAGCTGCTGCAGCATGATTACAATCTGCCTTATCAGAAAGCAACAGAGGGACTATAGATATTGGCATTTATCTGGATCAGTGATCCTGATCATTCACACTTAAAGAGTTTCTTCCAAAAAATCATGATGAAATGCACAATCCAGATTCAATCAAATTGAAATTCAAAATAATTTAGTCTAATTTTCGGAAAGATCTTTCAATTACAAACAGAGATATGAATTTTTGAATTTTTCGCCAACAAGAAGAGATGGAGATTTTTTTATTTTTGAAACTGATCAAGAATCAGGATATTGATCTGGATCCCCTCCAAATTTCTACTGAATCTTCTATATTGTAAATCTACTTTGGTTCAATTTGTTTTTAAATCCGTTACGTACTTTTGACATAATCCTGCTAACAGACAAACAAACAAGTAAACAAGGGTAAATATGACCCCCTTGGCGAAGGTAAAAATCCCAAAACACCTTTATGTTGTTGTTCCTAAATTCATATCTGGGTTATTAATTGATCAAGTGATCTTTATGAAATTAGATTCAGGTATGTTGGGCTATAGTTTGTCAATTATTCCACCAAATTTTGTTAGGATCAGATCTGGATTGTGCATTTCAACACGATTTATTGAAAAAAATGGTGTGTCCATACATTTGGACCAACTATGTTGTTGTTATGAGGATAGAAATGTCTTCCAAGCCTTCAAAGTGTGAATGATCATGGTACCATGATCAGGATCAATTGTCCAGATTAATGCTGATATGACAAAGAGGATATCTAATGGTTGGCAGAGGTTTAGGTCTCTCTGTACTTTGGTATTAATGATTTGATGCTAAACATTTGCAGGAGAGTACTTTCTCATGCTCTTGGGTGTCAAAAAGAACTTTAGCTAAGGCAGAGCAACACATTTTCATGAGCCTGCTTTGTGTTTTCATTTTTAATCTCAATGGCAGACAATGACTCAGAGACTTAATGCAGAACTAAGTAACTTTTTCACCTCAATAAATCCTTGTCGTAGTCTCTGTGAGGGAAACACAAGTGTTTATGGGGTTTCATCTCTCCCTGCCGTCTCTGGCCAGAAAACCGCACTTGCAACTTTCCTGTCTCCGACCCAGTAGCAAGATATACTGCTTTACAGTAGCCCAATACAAACTAATGCTAGATTATGACCAGCCCCGTGGCTGCACATGGTTGTCTACAAATTAACGGAGCAACTCCATGCAGTGACAGCTCAGCAGCAATCACATACCGTCATCACGGCAACAGGCACGCGCACACACACTCGCAACCCAACGCTCCATCAGGCAGCACACACACAAATATCTATCCATCCATCCATTTTCAGAGGCGCTTTGTCAGCACACAAACAAACACATCACATACATTTCCACACTCCCTTCCATATTACTCCCACATCATTTATTTTACTTGTCTCTTTTCCTCATACTGGTCACATGGGACTATGTGTGTGAAAGCACCCTTCGTGTCACTGTCGTATTAGGATTTTTCTGTGATCGGTTGCTACCGTCTTGGGAGAGCAAAGGTAGCTGTGAGGTGGCAGAGAAGGCGGTATATCCGGAGTTTCTGACAAATCTATTTTTATGAATCATTCTTTTGAAATGCGAAAAAATACCTAACTAGTCTTACTATGGTCTACTGCCGGTGGTCATTCAAATACATCAACGTATATAAATCACGCCTTCACCCTATAGACCCCTATACAAATAGACAAATACAGTGATTGCCCAGCCAATAGGCTTCACCCTCCTGTAGCGGAGTCTGTCAATCAAAGTGAATGCGGAACTCTGTGCAGAAAATAGGCCCATAGACCTACTGTATATCAACGCGACCTGATGCGCATGTAGAAAAGTAAAGGCATTTCTAAGAAACTCCGGATATAACTTTTAAGAAGTCTGGTTCAAGCTATTTCTTCATGACAACAGAACAAAAATTTAATCACGCAGACATCCAACATATTTGAAAACCTTTGAAGTCTCCTTCCATTGCTCTCAGGTAAAGGTTGTAAGGATTTGTAAAAACCCTCTCCTGCCTAGGCAACTCTATGTCTGTCCTGCAGTGACCTACAGCACTAACAGCCCAATTGTTTCTTATCTCTGCAGACTCTCAAAGGGTGAGATGACCTTCCCTCTACAGTCGACACAGCAATCTCTACGCCCATCTCATGCCAAGTGCCAACAATTCAGCTATAAGTGCAGATCCCAAAATCTGACTCACATCTTTCCAAGCCCACATCGCCTTTTCTTCAATCTTCTTTTGCTTCGACTCAATTAAAGCAGTTTTGTCTGTCTGAGCACTATTCTGTGATCTCAGCAAAGACCTCCAAAAAGTCTGAACCCTCTTTTGACAATATGTGACTTAACTAAAATCTCTTTAAATCTGAAGAAATGAAAGATTGTAAATGGAAATGAGTGACGAAAAGGAAGTCAAATCTGAAGTTTGTCTGTTATGAATGTGAAGGTCAGGCTCACCTCAGAAAGCTGGGCCAGGTAAAGAGATTTGTTGCACTGGAGAAGCTGAGCAGCCAGGTTACAGTCTTTCCTATACACTTCCTGTAAACATAGATCGAGATCAACATCAAGAACAGATCTGCTTTGTATTGATCATGTTTCCCTGTAAAAGACCGTTTAAAAAAACTCAGTCGCTGAAGTTATTCCTTTTTTCTCCTAGTTTTAGAAATAGTTCTGGAGCAAATCATAGTGAAATATGGCTTTTATCACCTTTTAAGCCTGGATGCTTTTTTCTTTTAATAATTCAAGTGAACGCTGCCATCCTCTTCACCCACATGGACACAGTTTCTTTTTTAGTTATATTCATTCACCTATTACCTCAATTTTATTGCAAATCATCCAAAAGTCAGTTAGGACTTTTTGGATGATTTAGAACATTTATGGACCTGACACCATCTGAATGAATGGGACTTGATGTGATATGACTCAACTTGACAAGATGTAATGTACTTGTTTGGAAAAGACCTGATGGCACTTTACGTTATGTCACATGATCTCACATGAGGTGTCGGGATCTTCTGTGAAGTGTTAGGACTTCATCTGTCCTGAAGTCAACTTCTCTTGATGAATCATGTGGAGGCTTCTTAACACCTGACCTGACATAGTAAGTGATGATATGTGATGGTCTGTGGAGGTTCCAGGGCCTCAAAAGAAAGAATAAAGTTTATTTCTCTCTCTCATTAACATGCCTGGTTTTTTTTTTTTTTTAAAAAAAACAACAGCACTCTGACAAATGTCCAATCTGGATCCAATCTGGATGAAACTTGGTGAGGTAATTAAGGACCCAACCCAACATAACTGAGTCAAATGTCAAAGATCGGCCAATAAACAGAGATAAGAATTTTTTCCATTTTCGCCAAGGATGAGAGATAACAATTCTTCCAATTTTTTAATCCAGAATCCAGAATCAGTATATTGATCTGGTTCACCTCCAAAAATGTAATGGAATCTTTCATGATTTTGTTAAAATGTGTTTTTGAAAATAAACACTGATGGCAAAGATGAATGTTGCCATTTCTGCGTGTGCACAAAGAGCAACCTTCTTTGTTCTTCCTTCAAATTTTGGGAAACTTGCATTTTGTGGCATTAGCACTGTGAGCTCTAACTTACATTGTCCTCTTGAAGCTTCTCGATGGTGAGCTTTGCCTCCATCAACCGGTTGTTGAGAACAATTATTTCCCTGCTCAGAGCTCGCTTCTCATCGTCGTGATGCTGTGACTGGAGAGAAGAAGAAGAGTGTTTTTCTACTTGATGGATATCTATTCTTCATATCTACTACATATGCATTTTTAAGTCCAACAGTCCTGAAACCTGTCAATCATCTGGGATGGCAGTGTAAACTAAGGTGAAAGATATGCTACCCTGCATGTTCAGTCCTTTAACTCCTGAATGGTTTTCGACAGTGGGTTGCATACGTATCCGCACCCCTTTAAGTTTTCAACATTTTGCCATGCTATGGACCACAAACAAATATATTTAGTTGAAATTTTATCATCCAGAAATGGAAAGGGTATGGCATCACTGCAAACCTGCCAAGACACGGCCGTCCTCCTAAACTTACCGGCCGAACAAGGAGAGCACTGACCAGAGCTGTATCCAAAAAGCCTATGATGACCCTGGATGAACTGCAGAGAGTAAGAGCTCAGGTGGGGGATCCTGTCCACAGGTCAACTATTAGTTGTACACTGCAGAAATCTGGAGTGGCCAGAAGAAAGCTGTTTTTAAAAGAAAACCATAAAAAGTCCTGTTTGCCAGAAACCACATGGGGGATACAGCAAACATGTGGAAGAAGGTGCTTCGGTCAGATGAGACCAAAATTTGACTTTTTGGCCTAAATACAAAATGCTATGTTTAGCGTAAAAGTAACACTGCACATCACCGTGAAAACACCATATCCACTGTCAAACATGGTGGTGATAGCATCATGCTCTGGGGGTGCTTTTCTTCAGCAGGGACAGGGAAGATGGTTGGAGTTGATGGGTAGATGGATGATGCCAAATACAAGACAATCTTGGATAAAAACCTGTTGGAGTCTGCAAAAGACTTGAAACTGGGGCGGAGGTTCACTTTCCAGCAAGACAAAGACCCTAAACATAAAGCCAGGGCAACAACTGAATGGTTGAAAACAAAAAAGATATCCACGTGTTAGAATGGCCAAGTCAAAGTCCAGACCTAAATCCAATCGAGAATCTGTGGAAAGACCTGAAAACTGCAGTTCACAAGCGCTCTCCATCTAATCTAACTGAGCTTGAGCTAAGAAGAACGGGAAAGAATTACAGTCTCAAGATGAGCAGGACTGGAAGAGATATACCCCAAAAGACTTACAGCTGTAATTACAGCAAAAGGAAATTCCACAAAGTACTAACTCAGGTACTCAGTTTTTTTATTTATTAAAAAAAGTTCAGAATCCTGTATAAACTTCATTTCACTTCACAATTGTGTGTCACTTAGTGTGTGTCTTTCACATAAAATTTCAGTGAAATATATTTATGTTTGTGGTCCATAGCGTGGCAAAATGTTGAAAAGTTAAAGGGGTGCAGATACTTCTGCAACTCACTATGTTAACTTTCTCTGAGATTTGTAGCATCTCAGACCAAGTGATCCTAAAGAAACAGTGTGGAAAGTTTGTACAGTTTCCCCTGAAATAGTAAAAGTGCATTTATGTGATTTTTTTTTTTTTTCAGTCCAGTAATTACATTCTGTGTAGTTGTGTGGGGCCAAAGGCTGTGATGGATTGGGGTAACACAAAGTGTACAATTACACACAGACTTACTCAGCAGCTCTCACTCCTGTGAGGAAGGTTTACTGTACGTGACTAGAATCAACAAACGCTTCAAAAAGCTTTTTTTTTTTAGCTGTCAAAATGAAATCTCTGTGTGACCTAAAGGACACTATTCCATTATCTCACGCACAGATACGCTGATTATTATCTTGTGGTGAACAAGATTTCTTTTCTTTTTTTAAAAAAAAAGAAAAATCCAACAAAGGTTTTCAGCAGCGAATACATGAAAGCTGAAGCTCTGACAGTGTTCCCCGGCAGACTGGTTAATTGTATATTTCTGCAATGGCTAACAAATGAAGTGAAGTGCTGCAGCACTGGTGAACAATAGGCTCGCCATCACTTAGCCACTGGAAGGAGGACAGCCAATTGTAATAAGGCATAATTAGCGTCAGTGGAACTAACAGTGGGGCATACACATTCAACGCAGATCTGTATCATGTTCAAGCTCCATATGCTCTGCTTGATTTATGTCTGCAGGTTCACAATTCAGTGTGCGCTTCACTGCCTTCCATCGCACATTCTGCCACTTACGTTTCTGTGCATCTTTTCCTCCAGATCTTGATTGATCCTCTGCAGTGTTGAGTAGCCGCTCTGTATTCTTCAAAACACAAAACACAGATTTGTTCACAAGGAGGACATTTGTGCAAAGAAGTGATGGCAGTCAGTCATTTCGGGTTCATAGATATACAGATTTCCCCCAGGAGTAAATGTTTATCTCCAATTTCATTAAAAGTTGGAGACCCCTGGAGAAGAGCAAAGACTCAAAATAATGCTACATAACAGTTGCACACATCTATATGGGGTGCAGATTGTAAAGTTGCACATGCTAAAACAACATTTAGCAAAAAACCACATTTAAAAAGATGTGAATTTTTTTTACATTACTTTTGACCAGATTTACAGCAATATTTCTGAAATTTGTGATATTTAGTTTTCTCGTAAAAAATAATTCCAATGTTAAATCTAAATATTAAATCTAAATCTAAATGTTACATTTAAATCTAAATGTTTCATTTAAATCTAAATTTTGAATCTAAATGTTACATTTAAATCTAAATGTTGAATCCAAATAGTAAATAAATGTTAAATATTAAATCCTAATATTAAATGTTAAATCTAAATGTTGAATCCAAATAGTAAATAAATGTTAAATATTAAATCCTAATATTAAATGTTAAATCTAAATGTTAAATGATTTAACATGTGTAACTCTACAATCAGCATCCCATACATCAATGGGATCTGATCATAGCCTGATACTGTAACAAAAATCTGTCTGACATACTGTACATAATGTCATTTTCTTAGCTGCTGTAAGTCCATCATCTTAAGTGGCACAATTGAATTATTTCAAAGTGCTCAAAAAAAAATTCTGAAAAACATTGAACCCGTGTGACTGATGTAGTTTCTAAACTTTAATTAATGAAAGTAAGTCTGTGCTTGTGTGAAGCTGCTCTTCGCTATGGCAGAACCAAGTGAATTGCATTTTCACCGTGTCATTCACTTTGCCCATTTCCTTCTAAATCCCCCTCAGTTTAAGCCATCTTTGCTTAGTTTGAAGGTTTCTGCTCAGCGGACCAAAGACTCACTAACTGTGGATGCTCATGAGCGAACATGGATTAGGAAAGTTCTGGGCAGCAATTTGCACTAAAGAAGGAGAAAAAGTCTACTTAGAATCAGACTTTCTCAAACTCTTAGTTGTCTTTGGGTTTCCAAGGTGTCCTTACATACTGTATGTGTGAAACAGAATTACGCCATACAACAAACTTTAGTACATTGACTTGTTTTGAATTTACTCCATCAATGTAATGAAATACAACGATCACGATATATAATACACTTATATCTAACAAAAATCCAATGTCAGTGAAGATGTAATGATTATTAATAAAAAATACAAATTTATGATGAAAAATATTTATTTACAATTTTTTGTTGGCCAAAAAAAAATCAATGATTTCTGATTATAATCAATGGATGACATTGGAGTTAATTTCTGTGATCATTATTATTTTACTTTTTTTCCACTTTATATCAGCGATTCACTACAATAATACATCGTAAATAATAGAATAAAATCCCTTGAATGTGTAACATTTTTGTGAGTGACTTTTTTATAAGTTACTGAGTGAGGGCAGATAAAGTTCAGTTTTATTTTTGTAGTCAAGTTACGACAGTCAATGGAACCACTTACCAGTCACACGTGTTAAAACTCAAGGCCTGGGGGCCAAATTTGGCCGCAGGAGAAAATAAACAGTAAACATGTATCATTGTGAAAATTCCCCACGCTTATATCACATGATGGCAGTCATTGTTCAATCTCAAATTGATGAAAACATTTTTTTTTTTTTTCCAAATACCTGCAAATTTCCTCAAATTATTCTACTAAATTAAATAATTGTTCAAAATATAAAGGAAATGTAAGTAAATTTAAGTTTAAGTTCACTTAATGCTTGGATATTGTCAGTCTCATATATTGTGTATGTAATTTATATATGGAAGTGAAAACTAGGGCACATTAATGTTGAAATCGCTTTTTTTCCAGCCCGAAATCTGTGCCCCACTTGAGATTAAACTAGCCTGTTTTTGGCCCCGGAACTAAAATTAGTTTGACACCCCTGAGTCAGGTAATAATGAATATATGGGTCCCTGAAGACACCCCTGCACTCTCAAAACTAATTCCTGGAGGGCAGCAGTCCAGCATGTTTTGGGATGTTACCATCTGTATGTGTACTTAAATCACAGCATGTGTGCTCCTCCTACCTGCGCAGTTTATCGGTGAACTTGTCCAGCTCCTCCTGTGCTCGGCGCAGCTCCGTCTCCAAGTACTGCCGCGTGGAGTCGAACTCGCCCTGCAGGAGCTCCAGCTTGTGCGTGGTGTAGGAGAGCCTCTTCCTCAGGTCCTCCTTCTGCTCCAACAACGAGCTGGACACAAACACACACAGTGGAAGATTGTAGAGCAAAGGAGAACTTTTTTTTTTTTTTAAATCCCAATGAATGGTCGTGCAGCATGGGAGGAAGACAAGATGTCAGCATTCAAATGTACATGAGGGCGCTCACATTGAACAAGACAAATACACGTGATCAGCCATATTGTTGAACCACCTGTTCCTGAACACGCATGCACACACTGTGTTTACAGAACTAAATATAGAGGCATCTTGTCTGGATAATGTATTATGATAAACATGTATTAATTATAAGACCTCATTCTCCTCCCACTGACCACTCTGCACTCCGTCCTCCGCCATGGCTGTTTTTTCCCCCTTCTGGGACGCATAATTCTGACATTTATTTCATTTCGCTCACTATGACCCAACTCACTGAACCACCAAAGTACCAAAGACTAATTTTAAAACGTGGTGACCGAGCATTTGATAATAAAAAATAAATTTGATAAGAATAAATCAATAAAGTTTCCTTACTTACAGGTCAGATATAAATGTATCGGATTTAAAGGACCACATGTGAAAGTGGCCTCAGTTGGATTGGAATTAATCTGATTTGTGCTGTTAAACTGTTTTTAACAGGTTGCATACGGGCAAAACAATAAATAAGTCAGATTTGGGACACATTTGTCTGCAGTTTCAACATGGCCTAAGATCTGCATCAATGTCTCAAATCTGATGATTCCCAAACCCATCCATCGGGTACATTATTATGTCTTATATAGTTAGTCGTAATGTTATTCTTGATCGAATAAAGGCCATGTGTACTAATGTTTTTTGAAAAGGACACCTTGATTTTTAGGTAAGACTTCACACTGTTTTGTATTGTGACTGAAAGCTTTGCAGATTGTGTGTGTATAATACAATGTAACGCACAATACGTTTTAAAAATGTTATTTTATCTGTAGTCCAGCTTTCTTGAAATCCCACTGGTTTGTGTCCTCTGATCCACCTTCCATACAGTATATGGGGAGAGATTACACAATTTTGATGTGATAAATCATCTAAGTAACTAACTAAGTAATGTAATTCATGTGATTTCACTATGTGCATTGACACAGATTGAATCAAATAAAAAGTGAGTGTGAGACAGAAAAGAGGAAATGTGTGTTGCTGTAGGCGTTGGATGTGAGAAAGCCTCGTTCGTTGGGCTTAATGGAGCCTGTATTGATGGGCAGGTGGAGGAAGGAGGCTAATGACTCTTCTATCTGCAGCCAAATAACAGATCGCACAGAGTAGATGGAGATGAAGCCACTCCGCTTTGCTTCTTTTTTTTTTTTTTTGTCTCTTTTTCTGTGTCTCTTTGAATGAGATCACAGATGCTCAGAGGAAACCTGAACAGGATCCTTTTTCAGGTCACAGAGTAGTTTCCATCCCATTAGCAAGACATCATAACACTTCTGTCCATCTTTGCAGACAAAAACCTCTAATTTCACTAAACATTGGGTTAATTTTGCATTCTGCATGCCTTAATGGAAATATACACTGAGCAGGTAAAAGTAAAAGGCAGAGATTGTCCCTTCAGGGCACCTGTAAGTGGGTTGACGGATTGCTAGGTTTTGCTTTTTCCAGTCCTTTGCTGGCAGAGGCAGTACTATTTAAATTAGAGCTTTATATTTGTTAATAAGGTTGAACAAAAAGTAAGATTTCCATCTGATTTTTTTTAATTTCATAATCAATATAGTGATCAAATTAGCTGGATTTACCATTCAGTCTGTGTTGAGCCTGTGACTGTTTGGGTTTTCTACACTTTACTGCAAGCATCATAATGACTCTTCAGATTAATGTATTAAACAGAAAGCTCACTTTAAAATTAGCTTTTTTTTTTACTCAGTGGCTCCGTCCTGGTTTAAACCCTGATCATTAATATCATTACAGTTGAGTGCAGTCGGTGTTAGTTTTGACAGGACATTTTGATTTAGTTTTAGTCATATCTTTTGACTAAAATGCAACTGAGTTTTATTCAAAATGTCAACTAAACCTGGCAGAGATAAACTTTAATGTAGTTTAGGCATTTTTTAAAGGTTGATATAGCATTGATATAGGATGATACTGTTTGTAAATATACACATGCACCGTCTTACGTCCACAAACACTTCCTATTGGATCACTTACAGTGCTGTCCTGCCTTTCACTCAACAAAAGTATATTTTGATTGGATACCTTCCAAAACAGAAACAGTTTTGATTGGATTTCATCCCATGTGAACATTATTTGAATGTTGAGTTGATGAAAATACTGTATGAATAGATTCTTATGTAGTTTTTGTCCACATGTTTTTGTTTATTCATCTCAGTACTGCCAACGAAAAGGATGAGGGAACTTTTTAGTCAACAAAATTAAGAGTGGTTGAGTGTGAATGTGTTTATAGTGCAGTTTTATAGAAGATTAGTTACAGTAGCTGACATTCAACCAAGGAAAACTGCCTCCTCTGGGGTATTGGCATGTTTTATATGATAAAATCCAATTATCAAATAAACTTTTGAAGAAAATCTTTCCTTGTGGTCTAAAATGTATAGTTGGTGTCTTCTTTCCAGTCATTTTGGCTGAGATCTTCAGTTCTCTTGGTTTCCTTGATTTCTGTCATTATTTTTACACCTATTTTTTCATTCTGGTACTTTTGTTTATTATGCTATGCCATCTGTAGTCAATCTTCTAAGGAGACACTTGTTGGTACAAATGGTCAGGTCAGCATATTTGCATTAAAATGGTTTACATTTGATTGAATTATCTTTAACTGAATGAGTGGAGAAACATCCATCTACATTGTAATTCTATGTCCTTACAGGCTGGCTGGCATTTGAAAGGCTGCATTCCTCCCACCTTCCCTGACCTCCTGCTTTCTCAGGATTGGCAGCCATTAGCTGGAGAACACAGGTGCTTACTGTTTGGCTGAGGAGGAGGATACGTGGAGCGGCTCCAGGGAGGAAAAATGCCCCATTAGTGACCTGCCCTGTGAACGACAGCTGAGTCAGATGAAATGAGTGTTTTTTTTTTTATTTCACAGAGATGAGATGACGGAGCGCACCACGGCCACAGGACAGCAAAAAAAGAGACGCCGTGTGGGCAGATGAAGGCACAAACAGGTAAGACGTGGACGGATGGAACGACGCTCGTCTCCACAGTTAATAGCTCTTACCTTTTCTTTGGATGTTTGCCTCCATTTCGAGAGACTTTTAAGGCAGTTTTGCCAATGTATATCTTTTTCATGGTTTGCCTGTGTTCCTTCCCTCTCATGTGTTAATAGAGCTCGACCCACAGGAAGCTGGCACGTGCGCTAGATTTCCATAGACGCTCACTTTAAGCGCAGCCTGAGTAGTTACTGATCGGTCATTCTGCGTCGACTCTGCCAGACGAATCAAACAGACAGGATGATGGCGACGTTAGTTAATACGACTCGAGCAAAGGTGCAATATTACAAATATTCAAGAGTGATGTCAACATTTTGCAATCAGTCATCAGAACGACACGCATTTAGATCACATTGTAAGGGACAGTTTTTCTACCACTGTGCCGTGTTACATTTTTCAATTTCACCTAGTTGGTAAAAAAAAAAAACACATTTTTGGAAACTAATTAATTACTGTCTCCAAATATGCCATTGTGCTGCTGTGAGAGCCCGTCCTCATCGTGGAGGTGTGCACATAAAGCTACCCAGACTTGTGATCTTCATTAAAAAAAACTCGTAAAAATACACAATAAAAAAAAACCCATGTGATAAACAATGAAAAGAGCAATGAAAAAAAAATGTTGAAAAACAATGGCAGACAACTGTCACTCATTGTCATCGTTTATGTTAATATCTGACACTTAACATTTAACAATACAGAACAAAATCAAATTATATAAACGTATTATTACTGATAATATATATATATATTGTAAGAAAGCCCTGTTATATTAAGTGTTCAGTTTTAATTTCAGTTATGTTGTTACTAGCCCTTTAAGAGGAACGTATTTTAGCACAGTTCTTCCTGCCGCATGCATGAGCACAGTGTGTTGCATGTTGACCAGCTGTAGAGCTGCATGTGTGTGTTTCTCTCCTGTTCCATGGAAGATGTGTGTACATGAGAAATGTACGTAGTGGCTAATTCATGCTATAACTCATGACAATGCATCTTGGGGGATATTTGTGTTTACATGTTAGCTACTTTGTGATAGTTGCCAACTCATGCATCCTGGTTATGCTAGCTATACTTTCCTTACTTACATTGCTGTTAGCATGCATTGAAGAGGGTTTTGCATTATGTGAGTGTTTGCTTGTGAGTTAAGTGCTTTTATGATGCTTTGTGTTTTAATACTTAAGCAGCTTTATTCATACGTGTGTTAAATTACTGATATGCTTTATACTGCTGCATTGTGTTTACAGAACCACGTTCTTCCAAGTAAAGCCTTTATAAATCCTGAACTGCCTCCGTGACTCTCTAACCGGAGTCACACTCCCATAGTGTCGCCGGCTCTATTCCGCGCACACTGTAGAGGCCCTGAACCTCTCTTTCATTGGTCCTTCGAGCCGGATAGAGCCCCTCCACGACACTATGGAACAAACAGAGCATGATGTCACGCCAGCATACCAGGACGCCACAGTGAGACATGTTCGTTCCCAGAGAGAACGACATCTACCCCGCCATCTAAGCAACTTCATGGTGGGCTATGAACCTCAACACTCAGATGAACCTCCAAAGGATCTAACACTCAAACACTAAAGCCAGGGCAGCACAACGCCTACAGCAGGAGGCACAAGAGACACGTGAAGCTATCGCCAAACGTCTCAACAGGCAAAGACAACTCAAGAAGAAGGAGAAAGAGCTTCAGGAAGCCAAGCTGGTACCCTCACTGCTTCAGGAGCCAGAGAGAGAAGGGACATATAGCGGTGCTGCATCACCAAAGAGCTGCTACTCTTTACCATCAAGCTCACAGCCCTGTAAAACTGAAAGACCCAAGCACATAGCTACCATGCCCAAGTCTTCACATGTGGGACACTCACTCCAGCTGCCTCTCTTCGAGTCTCCTCCTACATCACAGAACCAGCAGCCTCCATCAGCTCAACCAGTGATCCAACACTCTTTGGTTCAAAGCACTGTCATCCCTCCTGCAATGCACCCGCTACCACAGGTGGCCCTTCCTGCTGCACCCTGTGCATCATTGCACCCAACTCTCACCATGCCTGCTCACATCAAGCCCCCTATAATGTCACACCAAGCCTCTGTAGTTACTGCTGATATTCAAGGCCCTCGACATTCTGCTGCAGGACCCAGGGTACAACCATGTTTGACTACTAGTGCTGTTCCCCTATACCAGCACATGATCCCTGCCGCACACTTTAAGGTCCCGGTTCCGCCTTCATGCACACCAGGGCATCCAGGTTTAGAGACACTGATCACCTCTCCTTATACTATTCCCCGGCCAATACTGCCAGTATTCGAACGTGACCACGAGAGTGACTTTGCCCTTCTCAAGATGGCCCTGGATAACCTGATGGGCAGTCATGGACACCTGAATGAACAATATAAGTACCAAGCGCTTCTTGGCCACTTGATGCTACCCAGTGCTTTACACTTAGCTAAGGCATATATGTACGGCACACAACCCTACACTGCTGCTGCACTACAGGCATTGCAAGATAAGTACGGCCAACCAAGGCAGCTCGTCCAGTCAGAGCTAGGTGTTATACTCAACTCGCCTGCTATCAAGTTCAGTGACTATTAGGCTTTTGACTCATTTGCCCTCTCCATTCCGTGTCTTGTGGGCATGCTTGGGACACTTGAAGGACCAAATGGTTTTGAGTTGAGGTGTGGATCTCACGTGGATCGCCTTTTGAGCAAAATGCCCCCATCCTTCAGAGACAGTTTTATCGAATATTGTCTGAAACGTGGAATCCTTCGAACAGGGTTCGATATGACTTACACATTGCCAGACCTGGCAGCCTGGCTTCAGATGAAGTCACAAGCTAAGTGTCTCTCCAGTCGAGCTGCAGCACTCTACCAGCACGAGACACCTAAACCAGTCAAGAAGGACATCATCCCCCACCATAAGGAGTAGACCACAACTATCTTTTTTAATGCTGGAGAGCCCCCTAGTGTATCAGAAACTGCTCATTCAAAAGCCACCTTCAAGTATAAGCCATATTGTCCTCACTGTGAGAACAAAGACCACTTCTTAAGTAACTGTGAGAACTTCAAGAAGCTGCCCACCAGTGCAATCGTGAAATGGATCAGAGATGGAAACCGGTGCTTCAAGTGTGGTTGTAATCATGTCGCACAAGACTGTAATTTGAAGCACCCCTGCAAAACATGCAAAGAACTGCACCTCACCATTCTGCATGACTCCATCCAGCAGATCCAAATCAACGTCAACATGATAACCACACCAACTTCAAGGATCTATCTCGATCGACTCAATCGATCACAACATGTGATGTTAAAGGTTGTCAAAGTTATCCTAAGGAATGGTGACCGAGCTGTAGAGACCTATGCTGTCCTATACAACGGCTCAGGAAGAAGTATCATTCTCCCTCAAGCAGTGCGACAACTAAACCTTTGTGAACAACCAGAGAATGTTGGAAAGCTCCAGGGCAGTTCTGTCTCCTTTGACCTTTCTCCAATGTGCATGCCTTCCCAGAAGTACCGGATCCACCATCAACCTCACAATGTTTCCGCATCTCTACTGTTTCTCCTGCTACCAAGCTCTTCATGAATGTTGGGCACCTCTGGCAAGTTGACGCATTCCCTTATAGTAGCGAGAAAGCAGTCACCCGCTCCAAGCAGGATCAGAAAGCGATGACCATGCTCCAAACATCCACCACCAGAGTCAAGGTTGATGGTGTACAGCAACAAGATACCCCCTTGCTTAGGCAAGTTAATGTTACACTGATTCAAGGGACAAAGGACGCCGTGCTACCCTGTCTTCATAGCATAGAGGGCAGGCTTTCCAACGACCCAGCGAGGAGGGCAGAAGTTTACTGCAACGAGATCCAGAACCTGACTGAGCCTGATAGCTGGAGATATGTGAGCTCAGCCACCAACCCGGCAGATGACATCACTCAAGGTTTGACCCTGCGTGAGCTGGCAATTCCACATCGATGGCATCAAGGTCCAGATTTTCTCCACTTACCTGAGAACCATTGGCTCACCATACCTTCTGCTGATCCTGAGTTCGATGACAATAAGATAAAGAAGTCCGCTGTGGTTGCCAATGTGATTATCCTCCCTGGTAACCAGCTCCCATGGAAAGAGCTCATAGAAGCCACAGCCAGGTCCCTTCACGGGGCGGCTGACCCCCAAACCACAAATCTGCATTGTAAAGCATCTGACTACCTCGCCGCTGAGACAGCTCTTCTCATCAAGGCCCAGTCAGAATCATTCCTCTACCACAAGCCATTTATAGCTCTACTGACCTCCTCGACACACGTCACTGGAAGCATAGTCAGGTGCCGGCATATCACTTCTGGTTCACCTTCTTCCGCTACTACTTGCCAGGTCGGCAAGACAGACAAAAGTGGAGGAAAGATGGCGAAGGACTTTCGGCCAGTAAGGTGGTCCTCATTGCTGACCCGCGACATCCTCGAGCACTCTGGCCAGTTGGGAAGGTCACACAGATGTATCCTGGAGCTGACAATCGTATCCGTATTGTGGTTGTGCAGGTGAAGGATAAAACATATGTGCGTCCTGTGTCCAGGCTGGTGCTGCTCCCAAATCTCCCAGATACGGAGGAACCTTAATATTCTTTCCTGTTTATGTTCAAAAGGTCTAAAGTAGCCTTTTGGGGGCGGCTGTGTAGGAAAGCCCTGTTATATTAAGGGTTCGGTTTCACTTTCAGTTATGTTGTTACTAGCACTTTGAGAGGAACGTATTTTAGCACAGTTCTTCCTGCTGCATGCGTGAGCAGTGTGTGTTGCATGTTGACCAGCTGCAGAGCTGCATGTGTGTGTTTCTCTCCTGTTCCATGGAAGATGTGTGTACATGAGAAATGTAAGTAGTGATTCATGTTATAACTCATGACAATGCATCTTGGAGGATATTTGTGTTTACATGTTAGCTACTTTGTGATAGTTGCTAACAAATGCATCCTGGTTATTCTCGCTATACTTTCCTTACTTACATTGCTGTTAGCATGCATTGAAGAGGGTTATTTTCTGATTTACATTATTATTTCTCTTGCTAATTGCTTATGTTGATTTTTGCCACCCATGGTCATAATTGCATTGTATGAGTGTTTGCTTGTGAGTTAAGTGCTTTTATGATGCTTTGTGTGTGTTAATACTTATGCAGCTTTATTCATGTGTGTGTTAAATTACTGATATGCTTTTTACTGCTGCATTGTGTTTACAGAACCATGTTCTTCCAAGTAAAGCCTTAATAAATCCTGAACTGCCTCCGTGACTCTCTAACCGGAGTCACACTCCCATAGTGTCGCCGGCTCTATTCCGCGCACCCTGTAGAGGCCCCGAACCTCTCTTTCATACATACATATCCATACACGTGTGTGTGTGTGTGTGTATATATATATATATATATATATATATATATATATAAGATGAAGATTTTTAATTGCACATTTTATCTAAAAAAAGAAATGCGAATATCATAATAGAATTTTCTTGTTCATTTCATTCCTATTTAAAAACACTTATAACTGACTGCAGATTGTTGATTGCACTTTTTATTCTAAAGAAGAATTATGGGGGAAAAAAAACATTTTTTCATGTTCATTGTATTCCTATTCAAGACATTTTTGATAAGAATGACTGTATATTGTTAATATAGGCTACAAAGTTTTATTTTTTTACATTTTTGGTTGGTGGATTTTTTTCAATGAAATGATGTACCTTGGCTAAAAAACACCATTGAATATAATATTTACATATCTAATATTTTCAGTCTGAATAGACCTTCAGGAATGGTAAAATGCCACCCTGTAAGTTACCGGTTGTGGGTTTGAGGCAATAAGAAGTCAATTTCACCACTCTCCAACACATTTGGCATTTCCTCTGAATCAAATGGTAATGGAAAGACTGCATCTCTCCTTTACGTTGCCTGTAATCAGCACAGGTGCATCCTTCAGTGCACAGAGAAATAGAGCAGATTACTAGATGTGAAAACCTGTCAAAGTTTGATCAAAGCTCCTCCCATCCAACCACAGTGCATTCCTGCTGTCAGTGCAGCACATGACGACTCATCTCCCAGTATTGATCACATCTGCAGCTCAATGTGTCATGCATACAAATGTGAGGAAAAAAACAGACGAGGTGGGTAGTGGATTTATGCATGAGGTCACAGCACACCAGCTGAATGCATTCATCTCTGCAAGTATGTGAGAGAAAAAGAGTCTGAATTTGCATTATCAATTCAGCTCTACACGTGTAGGCATTTGTGTAATATCATTATCATCCCACCTAAACACACGCTGTGACCCAAATCAAGGAAACATGATGAAATTATAAATTTTAGGAAGAGTGACTGTTATTAGATTCTTAGGCTTTAGGTTTGACTGAGAGAAGCCTAAAGCCTAAAACCCTGTCCTTGCATAGTCCCGTGGGCTGCGCCAAGGAAACAACCAAACTTCTCATGATTGGGTGTGGAACAGGTGAGCACCAGTGGCTGGGAAAAAAATAACATCAATTAGGGGGCTGAGAATCCACCAAGGAAAGAGAGGATTTTTGAGAGAGCAGAGGCAAGGGAATCGCATTGACCAATATTTCTTACAAAGCAAGCAGTCAAATCAGTCGATTGAGAAACAGTTATGGGACGCAAGCTCAGGCTTGATCACCCTGTAGCTGGCCACCTTTGATGAGGGTATCTAGTGTGTAAAAGGCCAAAACACCCCCTGATTCAAAGGAACACTACTGATAATGCGTCCCACATTTACATACTTCCACTATCTGAGACACAGTTTTAGTCATGTTTTTAAACATACATCATGGAAAAGTTTAGTGTTTACTTACTGCTGAATGAGACAAGAAAGTTTCTACACAATACAAGCGATGAGCTGAGATCTGCTTCTGCAGCAGCTGTGCGCAAAGCTCATTAGTAAGGTGGAGCCGTCGGGGAGGCTACATTCAAAAATCATGCTAGCTTTTGAAAATCGCCTACCCTACCTTAACATCACATCCTGTGTTTCATCATTCTAGATGCTAAGTTTTTTTTTCTTTTTTTAATTAAAATTTGTCTTAATTCAGTAGGTTATATTGCACAATATTGTGAAGGACCCATAATTCGAAACAATTTTTATCTTAACCCTGGAAAAATTTGTTTGACTTGATAAAAACCTTTTCACGAACCACTTATTAAGTCATGACCCACAAATTGAGAACCATCGCTGTTACAGGGTTGCATGAATGCTAGTCTGTCACAGGACCAACACACCGCAACACACTTACTCACTCCAATCCCTTATTTAGACTACAGTTAAGCAAACATCCATGTTTGTAGCCTGTGGGAGAAAGTCGGAGTACTCGGCAAGAACCCACGCAAACACAGGGGAGAACATGCAAACCTCACACATAAAGGGCTCTTTGTATTGAACCCAAAGGCTTCTTTCTGTGAGGAAGTAGTGCAAACAGCTACTACTGTGCTGCCAGCATTTATTGTGACATTTGGCTTTTTGAACTTTTCTTCCTTTTCCTGCACAGATCATCACCCTGCAGCAAAAACCCTAGAAACAGTTTGTTCGGATGGCAATGCCACCCACTCATGCCTCGCTGACATTTGGTAGGATCTCAAAGCACTGAAAAGAAGAGGAAGAAGGAGGTGGTAGAAGAGGAAGGAATATAAAAGTTAAGATTCAGGCAGAGGAAAAATTGGGAAGCTTTGAGAAGGAATGATGTTGCCAAATGACGGGAAAGAGGAAGCATTCCACGCCAACATACCGGAATGATGAGTGTATGTGCATTCATCATTTCTTTTTTCCTCCTTTCAATGCTCCGTATCTGCCGTACCAATCTGCCTTGCACACAAACCCGACCCTCAGGAAAAGCCCTTATCGCAGACCCAGACCTCAGCGTTGCATTAGTTTGGGAGAATCTGAGAGAATGACTCATCCAACAGCAGAGATGATGCCTTTTTTCACCTCAGATGCCTCCAGATTAACTATAATGTAGCAAACCTGAGGCAGTCACTCAGTCCAGTGACGAGTATAGTATGACTCAACCACTTTAAAAAAAAAAAAAAAAAAAAAAAAAGGGAGAAATCAACATTAGAGCCATTGCTGTGAGTCTGTCGGTGGTTTTATATCCTTTTCCATATGAATTCTGGAGCAGAGGCGGCATTTTCTACACCAACCAACAACATCATTAGATGCGGTAGATATAATGACCCGATGAAGGGATGTCATGCACTGCCGGTGCCCCTTGAGCCCAGGGGAGTGCGTAATTACTCCGACGTCACATACCAGGAGGATTTGAGGGGTTTAAGATGAGCGGGTGAAGTGATGGGGGCAGAGCTGGGTATTTGAGATAAGTGAGAAAATAGACAGAAAACTCACTTTGCTGGTGACAAATGGAAAAGTTAAACCATAGTGACTTTTGAACATTCCAATTCTGAGAAAATACAAGGGAGGACAGTTCTCATTCATTTTCTATAGTCTGGTTAGTTTTGTTTGCTAGTGAACGCAGTAGGGATGTAAAGATTAATCGTGAGGCAGTTAATAATCGATTCAAAGGTGTCACGGTTCACATCGATGCTCTGAAACTGAATTGCTGTACTTTTAAAAATAAAATATATACTTTTTTTTATATAGCAAAGGGCACTATCTATTTAAAAATTGAAATTCAGGACACACCACCGTGTTTTAAATCAGAAGTGTGGAAGCATTTTGGCTTCCCAAGACAAAATGAAAGGAAGAAAGAACATGTGAAATCCAAGGTAAGAGGAGCACAGAGACGAAAGGGAGAAACAAGAGAGAATGAAAGCTTTTGTTTATTTATATTATTTCTTTGATATGGGATTTGTTTTAAAGTCCAATTGTTAAGGCACAAAATGCATTTTCAGTTGCACTTTTTTTTTAAAAAAAAAAAGGAATTATTATGCAGTTTTGCATAGTTTACTGTAGAGCCAGAATTTAAATGAATAGGCTTCTTTTTCATTTGTACTATTTATTTATTTCATTCAGGATTTATCTTTAATTAAATTACATTGTTTAGCATAGGTTATCAAGGGATTCTTTTGACAATGAAAGATAAAAGTAAATAGTACAGTATTTTTATTTTTATTTTCAAAGAAAAAACTGAATATTTTTCAATCATCATTTGTCTACAGTCTCATTTTGTAAAATAAATTGTGAGAGAATCGTATCGTGAACCCAGTATCGTGAATGGAATCGTATCTGAGTTGAGTGAATCGTCAGCATCAACACGACAGACTGTTGGAAATAAAAACATGCCAACAGTTGGTAATCCATACTTATACCAGCAGCTTCATTATCATTAATAGTAATTGACTATTGTTCAAATTTAGAAACTAATCAAAACGTTTTACAACCATAACAATCCAGTTTGTTTAGTGAATACAAATCAATATTTATTAATATCATTTGATGCGTATTACAGAGGGAACAACTGAATTAAATTACTGAATAAATTATTGAATTTTTTGTTTTATGCCAATCATTCATAATAAAACTGAAAAGAGAATTGGTTGAAGCCAAAGGCTTATTAGCTAATCATTTACAATAACATTATGAAGTAAGAATATCATGATAGGAAAAGGGAAGAACATTACAATCAAAACTGAAATACCCTCATTTTATTCAAAACGGCATTAGATTTAATGCATTTTGTAATGATTAGTTATTTCCAGTTTTAGGCTTTTTTGTGTCAGAAAAAACTATTTAAGAATTACTTTAGATCATTTTATAATTTGTTCCACAATTTTACCCCAAAATAAAAACATCGCTATTTTATGTTAGTTTTTGCTCATCATTGCGTTCGTTGTCAGGTCAGACCAAAATGCACGGTGCAGATTAACTCTCCTCCTCTCCAAACTCTTTTATACAAAAAGAATGACAGTTGGATGAAAGCCAGAGAGGACGTCATATCATTGTCTCCGATACTCTGCTTTTAACCTTTAATCTCCTACATTAGGACAATCTGATTCCTGCAGGAACAACGAGTCTGAGGAGGACTTTTTCCATCCTCATCCTTTAAAAGAAATTAAACAGCTCCACTGTGATCAAACATCGGTACTTTACTCCTATTATCCCAAACATGTCAGGAGACAGGTTTATTTTCTAAGTGTGAAAAGCTGTTTGCATCTCTTTCTCACTCTGTCTTGCCTTCTTAAAGAATGGTAAAATGTTAATAACTAAGCTGTGACTATACAAACTAAATACAGTATATTCCTATTTCAGGCAGGAAACATGAAAGGATACATGCAAAAATAATTAAAGTGTATACTTAATGTGAGTTTACTCACATGTTTTATTCATACAGAAATACAAGAAGAAGAAGAAACCTTGTTAAACTGTTGTAAATGTTTGACTTTTGTGATAACACAGTGAATATTTCCTGAACTATTTATGAAAATCTTGTTGAGTTGACAACTCTGGCCTACACCAAATCTTTTCATAGTCATCACTGTCACGTCACATTACACACATTACATTAAAAAAAATTAAATTAAAAAAAAAAAGAGCTCTGTTGATTATTTTCCCATCATTGGAATTTCTCCTGTGTAAAACTCCTCGTCTCTCTGGTTTCAATCAGCACTAACACTAAACCAAACAGACAAATTCAAACCAAACACCCAAACTACCAATTTGCAACTAATTTTGTGTACTTTAAAAAAGTATGCTTTTTAAGACAAAAACCCCTTTTATTAATAATTAACATGGAACTTATGAGAGAGCCTTCTTCAGGTCCGTGTGTGTACAAGCCAAGCCACAGTGGTCCAACTCAGCGAACCAATTAGGTTTGTTCTGGTTCTTTTCAAAGCCTCCACCTCCGACCAATAAATGCGTGTGGTCAAGACTCTTCCAGAATAACATCTTCTCCAAGCTTAAAGCTGCTTAACCACACAAATCCCTTTTTTTTTTTAAAACTATCTGTATTTTATCCAAATGTTCTCATTCTCTGATGCTGTGAAACCAAAAACTCTGCCAAAGTGACATTACTGGTGTTATCGCAGGTTGAAAGTAGTTGACGAAACATAATTGGATGTTGATCTTGTGGGCATGAAAACAACCGTATACCGCTGAAATTAGAGTGTCTGCATATCACTATGAACATGGTAAAGAAAGAGGAACAAAATTGGCATCAAATGAATACTTATATGGCAATAAGATGCAAAAAAAATAATCACAAGAGTGAAGTAAAAACACTGCTTAAATAAACTTTTCCGCTTCTGAGCTTTTTTGCATTATACAGGACTCCAAATCCAAATGCAATGTGTGAAAATGTTCCATAGTTCATGTCGCAGGATCGTTTTCTATGCCATTTGATATTCGTTTGTGAATAAGTCCCTAATAAACGGTTTATGAACAACAACATAGACATTTTTTTAAATATGTTATGTGACTAAGCAGCTTTAACTATGTGATCAGCTGCAGAAAGGCTTCCCTAGTTTCACCTAGGGATGCACCAAAATGAAAACTTGTGGCTGAAGCCGAATAAAATGTAAACGCTTGGCCGAATTATTCACTATTTCTTTTAATTGTGCATTAATAGCCTAGAATGAAATTTTAAGACATGTTTTTTAAAGAAAGTAAATGTTTATTGAATATTCTGACATTTTTTAAATACTTCAGTAGCATTTGCTTTTCAAAAAAGCGCAACAAAGTTTTTCATTTATATTAGCCCTTCTAATAAAACAAAACATGCATTCCAAAAAAAACCTAAAGTGCATTAAAGGGGAGGTATGATGAAAAAAAAAATCACTTTATAATGGTTTTGCTACAGTAGTATACATCCCTTTAGCCTCATTCAGAGCGACAAAGTTGAAAAAGTTCTGGTTCCTCCCTCCCTTGTTATTTTGCCCACGTTGGCAGGTGAAGCCACCTAACACGCCTCCTGGAATGTGAGCTCCTCCCTCTCCAACTATCTAATAGCTAAAACAAACACTGCTGTTTAATGTTTAATATATATTGTTACTTTATTACCATATATGTAAATGCAAACTGCACTACTGGACGCCCAAACTGCACTTCTTTTTCTGCTGCCGATCGTGTTGGGAGTCACTGCTTGGAGCCACGGACCCATTGTTTAAACACATCAACTGTTAGCACTCCGTGCTAATGCTACATCAGTCTATGTAGCGAGACCCGACATCGCTTGTGAACTCAGGAGGGAAAGATGGGAATGTTTACGGATTAGTGGCTACCAGCACTAACAGGCTCTGTTGTGGAATTGGACGGCTTCCAACTTTTACGTGACGACGGACGATGAGCGGAAAGGAGACAGTCTGGCTGTGTTTGTGTGCGGGAAGGAGGAGCTGTTGCTGCTCTGGTTCTGCAGCAATGCGTGCACACTCTTCTGACTCAAAATCACTGCATGTTTGATTGCGCACTGCGTCATGCGCTACTATTCGGCCTTGCTTTTAACACACTCCACCGGAGGCCAAATGTGGCCTTTTTTGCAATATTCGGTTACCGAATATTCGGTGCATGCCTAGTTTCACCAACAGACTCAAGTCCGATACCATACTGTTTTTTTTTTTTTTTTACCGTCATTCATTGTTATTTATCTTTCCATAATTACAAATTTGTGTAAATTTCCCACTGTTGCACATATTCTTCTACGGTAAATCGATTGAATCATCATAAATTCCATCTCTTAACTTAATATTTATTATAATATTTATTTATTCTACTCACTCTTTTTTTAATAACTATATGTTGGAGTTAATGGAACACAAGCAATTAGACTGTAGGAGGACAATTATAAGTTTTAAACAGAAATCAGAGTTCCTATCACTGATTAATAATATAAAACCTGTTCAAATCAGAGCTGATGTGCATCTTTTTGTGCAAATTAGCAGAGTTTTGGTTCGTAGTTGCATTGAGTTTCTAATCTGACTTTGCAAAAATGAAGAAGACCTTTTCTCACAGACACATGGTTAAAGTATGCAAAATATAAGAAAATATTAATAGCTCAATTTGGTCACAGACATCTTTAGGCAGGATTAGATACAAAGTCTAGGAAAGAAGGGAAAAACAACACCTCGAGGCCTTTGAGCACAACACACAAACACAAAGGCTCACACACACACGCAAAAACAAGTTGTTCTACAAAATTACAGCAACAGCCTGAGAGACGAGAAACTCATGCAGCGATGCCAATGAATCTTACCGAGAGGCGTCCTAGCAAAGCTGCTGAGACCTCGTCTTTCCACGACCCAGAAATCTAACTCTCTAAACTCTCGCTCAGTTTCAAAGAAAGTTTTTTGGTGATTACAGCGTTCAGCACCAGCTGCTCTGAACTGCTTCAACATTTTTGTTTTTACATCAAGTTTAGTTTGGGAAAGAAACAAAAAATCTGACCACGTCAGCCAAAAATCCTTTTTTTTTTTTTTTTCCACAAAAACCCAGTTTCGTCATTAAATATGGCACTGTTTGAATTGTTTGTGGTACAAAGAAATAACAATTGTGCAGTGGTTTGCAGGCATCTGCAGCCACGTTCAAAGGAAGACAAGATGGAAAAAGAACAAGCTTGGCTCAGCTCATTAAAAATAGAACAGACACAAACGACGCACATGCTTACACGAGCACTCACAGCCCACCGCCATCACAGTATATTGTTTACAAGGAGGGCATGAACGGACAGGCGGTGATTAAACACCATACAAAAAAAAAAAAAAAAAAAAATCAACGCCTGCAACTCTGCAAATGTGTGCCCACTCACTCACCTCATGCACTGATACATACAGAGCAGGAGCCTCTGATGTACTTACAGATCCATCCAAAACTCTCAAGAGGCAGCTTAAAAAGCCTCACCGTGCGACACACGCATGAATGGAGCAAAGAAAGCAATATAGCACTAACAGCTTTCCTGCAGAGGGCCATTAGCGAAGGAGAAAAAAATAAATAAAAGCACTATCTATGCCACCCCTTTGTGGTTTAATCATCACAGACAAACAAATAACATGAAAATTGTTAGCAAAACATCAATTTGTGAGTTTAATTCCCTTTAAACGCCTTTCTAGGCTGCGGCTCATTTCTGTAGCTCACAGCGACTTCACAGCTAAAAGGTTCAGAGTCTAGTCAAAATAAACACGCAGACCTTTACAGGAAAATATTTGTTTTGAATATAATATCACCTGTTAGCACATTTTCCTCACTTCAAACCACAAACTAACTTTCACACTATGGGGAGATTAAAGGGGATACAAGGCTTTCTTAACTTATGTGGGGGGATTTTGTTAGCGCCAATACTGAAAAAAGATGAAATTAAAATCATCTTTAACATAATAAAGCTTTTGCTATAGCTTAAATAAAACTAGCTTTAGCCTTTTCATTCGTGTAAATGCCGTTGTTGAATTTTTTTAATGAATGAAATAAATAATAAAATGAAAAATGAAAATGAAGCTTTACAAGATCACCCAGACATTAGACTGTAATGCCAGATGCATACGTGGAGTTTGCAGGGGGGGGGGGGGGCAGGGGAAGCATTGCCCCCCAAGTGGTCAAAGGTTTTCATTACAGTTTTTCCAACATCATTCAAAAAAATACAATTCTTAGTATAATATAATGTTCATAATATACAAAAGTTTTAAGTGCCGTAAAACACAGTGACTGTACAAAATACATATTAATTCATTTGTTGTAGTTTTAAAAATACAAGTAATTATTTGCCGCTTGAGTCATGTGACCATCGTTTGGTTTTTCTTCTGTTGCCCAATTCTTCTTCACAAAGTAAACTGCACCCAGCAGTTCATGTACGGTACTGCAGCAAAAATGAAGCAGAAAGCGGCCACCGGCCGATTTTATCATGAATTTACAACATTAAATGACGTGTCGATGCAAATTTCAGTAGTCAACATTGTCAATTATGTTACTAATCATTTTTGCATTATTGTATATGTTACACACATTGTGGTTGGTCTGAATCTCATGACAGTCTATATATTTAATTCTATTTCATCTTTCTGCCTATGGCCAGAAGCCCTAACCACCTTGACTGGCTCCTTTCAAAGTGGAGGATAATCGCACGTTCACACCAAACGCATCCAAGCGTCAGGTTTACATAGACAATATATGATGGACGCGCGTCTCGGAGAGTCGAGAGGTCCCGCTGCGCGTCCCACTCCTCCTGGGCGATGCGTTTTGAAGCTTTAAGCGCAGTGAAGTTTTGAAGCATTTGACGTGCGTCCAGCGCCTTCAACGCGGCAGACGCTAGAGTTGGAATTGTTGAACATTTGGAGCATATCGCAGTGTGTCCGCCAATCAGTAGCTTTTCCCAAACGTGATGAATTTATAATAATGAAAAAAAGACACTAGCCGGAGACAGATGGACCAGCTCTGTTCTGCTGACAGAGCGCCTGTAGTTGGTGTCCTGGTAGGAGATGTGAGCACCGATGCGGGTCAGCAGGTCGTCAAACTGGGCACGCTGAAAGCGACTCATCCGAGCACAGCTCTGGTGAATCCAGAAATGCCACTGGGGCGCAAATAAAGCCAAGCCACTCTCTGGATAATGTAGAGCTGATGAACGGGAGTCGGAGGCGGCGTGTTCAGCAAGGAACTCCAAACTTTATTCTCCATTCAACCACACTTCTCTATAGCCCTCTGACATCACAGTGCACACGCTGAGTCACACCAAAATACATCCAACCAGAAACACAGCCTCAACACAATGTTCCACCACTTCACAGTCACTGGGTGAATTATGAACGTAACTTATCGCCACAATATCATCCATTGTGTGAACACCACCGGCAAAAGAGAAGCCCCTCCCCTAAACACGCTCAATGCACTCTTCCCAACTTGTTTGGACGCGCATCCAGAGCGTCTTCACCGCTGGTGACAAGCGTCTGATTCAATGAGCACAAGCGTCCAACTACGGGCGTGAGGCACAATTTTGACGCCGGAAACGCGTTTGGTGTGAACGCAGCAAAATGCTCTACCCTGAGCTCCTCATCCCATCTCTAGGTTGCGTACGCAAGCAAAATAACACGGTCTTATTCTTTCAGTCTTAATGTCTTTTAGTTGACTAAAACTCAAATATAACTGAAATAGTCCTGATGACTAAATTTTGACAAAAAACTACATTGTGTTTTAGTCAAAAGACTATGACTAAATCAAAATTTGCTGTCAACTTTATTTCCTCCAAACCTAAAAAAAAAAAACGTGGTTTAGCACAGTAGTTTGTTGAAGATGTGCATGTGTCGAGGTTGAATAATCACTGTGTATCCTGCTTCGTTTGATCTCCACAAAGACCCGAGGCTCCGCTAAAGACTGAACAGAAGAGATCCACGTTACCTCGTAAGCCTTGGAGGCGTAGGTGGATTTTATTACACTCGACTACATTTCTCCTTTCCTGCATTTTACAATTCTACATTTTCATTTATCAGATGCTTTTATCCAAAGCGACGTACAACATGAGTAGTTAGGGTTAAGGGACTTGCTCAACAGCTTTAGCTTCAACTTTAGCAAAGTGCGCGAGGGCCCAAAGACCAGGCAAGGCTTAAGCTTTAAAGTTTAAATAATGATCTTAGGAAAATTAGCTTTTCATACACTGTTTTTTTTAAATTGTTAACCTGGTACCAAATAAAATACTAGCGACAGAGCTTTTCATGCCTGTAAGTCTTCCTTTGGTCAGGATATTGATGGTTCTTTGTTATCATAGAGGAAACTCCTTAGATAACATGTTAGTTTTTCCTTTTCTAAATGTATTTAAACACAACAGAAGTCCTTGGATATTTTTATTTAATGTGATATGTTCAATGTGTTTTTGTCTTTTCATTGTCGTTTTTCTTCACAACTCCATAATTCATTTGTAATTAAACTAAAAATACAGTTAGATGGTAATTATTGCAGCCAATGAGGTAACATCGTCACTGCTGCTTATGTATTTGTTAGCAAGATTACGTCAAAAGTAGAGAATGAATATTGACAAAATTTTGAAGTTACAGCATGAAAGATTCCCTTAAATTTTGGAGGGGATCCTCATCAATATACTGATTCTGGATCAGTTTAAAACATTTTAGAATCCCTATTCTTCGTTAATGGCAAAAGTTCAGAATTTCATATCTGTGTTTAACTGATCTTTATGGGATTTGACAGTTTTCTCAGGTTGGTTTCTCAATATTTCCACTAAGTTGCAGCCGGATCGAATGCCGATCGCACATTTCATTGGGATTTTTTATTCATTTCTTTAAAATGGTGGTATCCATACATATGGACCTAATGTATGAAACCAGTGAATGCTATCAAACGTGTCTATTCTGCTAATGTATTTTCCTTTCCCAGGCGTCACTAAACCAACAGAGAAGTAGATGTGATTCATTAGTTTTGTCTCATTCAGAGGTAATGTACATCCATCCATTCAGTTATCTTATTTATCCTGATCAGTCATTCAGATGTGAGATGTGAGGAGGTAGAAGGGCCATCGCATACAACCTACTGCCAAGCACATGTATTTATTTTGAATTTGAACTGAAGAAAAACACTAATGTCTAGAGGGGAAAAAAAAAAAAAAACACACCCACGCTTAGAGTCAGTGTGCAAACCAGGCACAGAAGGAAAAAAGGAAGGATGCATTGTGTGGATTTGAACCCCAGGCTTTAGGTTTAAAGGCTGCATCACTAAACAGTGACACTATACACTAAATCACAGGAGAGGGTTTATTGCTCGAGTGTAGATCGGGTCCTACACAACTTACTGCCTCACAGCTCAAAGGTTGCACGTTTGTGTACGGCTCTCTCACTGATAGCAGGTCTGCAAGGTGTCCATGAATGTGTGGGTTTTCTCCTCCCAATGGGAAAATGAAAGCTCTAAAGCAGAAATGGACAACTTTTATTACAGTGGGGTCTACAAAAGTGTAATTGTCTGATCCAAGGGCCACAATATCAAAATTCATAACATTTAGAATCTTGACCAATCTGAATATTAATAAGGGTTTGTGTGAGCTTTTGTAGTAGTTTCCTGTTATTTTATGTTCTTTAATTCTATTGTGTATTTCTGTTTTATGTGTACGTTTTGAGTCTTTTTCAGAATTTGTTAAATTTTTTCTACTTTGTTATTTGTGTGTATTTTTGTGGCCATTTTGTTTATTTTGGTATCATTTTGTGATTTTCTTGTCGTTTAGTATATTTATGCATGCTTCTGGAATCATTTTGTTGATTTCTCTTGTCATTTTGTGTATTTTATTGTAGCTTTGTATGTTTTTGGAGTCATTTTGTATTTTTTTAAATTTTTTTGGTGAATTTTCATTATCATTTTGTGTATTTCCAATGTGCTTGTGTATATTTAATTGTAATTTTGTATGTTTTGGAGTCATTTTTGCGATATGTATTGTCATTTTGTGTTTTATTCTAGTTTTGTATGTTTTTGGAGTCATATCGAAGATTTGGTGTAATTTTGTACATTTTCATGTTTTGTGTATTATTGTTGGTCTGTTAAGCATTTTGCCGTAATTCGGGGACTGGAACCTATTTTTTATCCTTCATGTTCTTTTTAGAAAATCCTACTTTCCATCACCAATTATGCACAAAGGTCCAGTTCCATCCCACATTGTCCCAGCAGCAAAAACAGGCCAATCATCTTAAAGGTGGAGCTATATGAAGCCTCTAAAATTAAAGGTTTTGAAAATTTACAGCAAATTTACCACATGTGATATAGTTTTGCAACTTCCACTGAAATGTAGCCCCAATATTGAAGAAACTTTGATTAATTTATACCTATCGCAAAATCTGAAGTCTGTCACTCTGTTTTCATCAAAAACTCTAACACTAATAGAACCAACCTCTTCTCACAATGTTTGCTCAATGGACACCAAACTAGCTACTGCACATGTTCAGACAGTCCTACAAAAATAATTCACACAGTTTGTTGATTTACCAAAAATGTAACCTACAGTGCATCAAAATGTTTGGCTAGAAATTGTAATATAAACATATACATTTTTGATGTGCGTTAAAAAATTACACTAATTTATAGTCATTGTAGATGTGTAGAAAACATCCAAATTTTATCTTCCCACCCCTACCAGCCAGAGCGTATCTCTATGGCTGGTAGGGGTGAGTATTGGCAAGGATGTTGCATTATGATACGTCTCACAATACATGATACGATGTCACAATATATTGCGATATTGATGAAAAATCAAGTTGCTGTATATTTTCATTGATCTTTCAAAGGACAAATTGATTCAAAACTATTTGCTTTAAAACATCCCATTTATTATTATTATTATTAATAATCTACAGCACGATCTACCCGAGTGGAGGTGCGAAAGTGGCACAATTTTCAAGGTTTTTATGTAGGAACAGGAGCTGGTCAATATGCCCAGTAGATCGGCTGCTCTGCTGGGAAGTGACTGTCTCCAGCAGTAGAAAACACACATCCACAAAAATGTGAAAAATACAATAAGAAAAATATTGATTAAATATCATAAAGAAAAAAAAGAAAAATATATATATACACACACATTTTTTTTTTTTTTTTTTTTTTTTTATAAAATCGGCACCCAAAAAAACCTTCACAATATATCGTGAAATTGAATTTTATTCACACCCCTACTGGCTGGGAGGAATTCTTACTTGTGCCAACATTGGAGCACCAACACATGAGTGTGTCCTGATATGAAATCATGTCTTCTATCTCTGCCATGGGGCCAATAAATCTGGCGCCAGACCATTGAGGGGACACAGTGTGAAGTAAATAAAAAAAAAAAAAGGCGTAAGAAAAAAAGTGTGACAGGATTGAAGAGATTTCAGGATATTTCATCATTTAGCCTCGATGGCATTCTGGAGATGTGGGGGCGGCTGTGTTGTGAGGGTGGGTCAGCCTCCTGGGTCAGTCTGGCTTCCTCTTTGATATCATTACTCCGTCTTTAGAGAAGACATGTTACCTTGTTTTCTATGCAAATAGCAGGCGCTAAAGGTGCAGGGCCGCTCTTGTTATCTGGCTGAGCCGCTATAATTCAATAAAGCAGTGACACTGGGGTGAGGACAATGAATGGGTCTTATTAATGAAGCACCAAAGTCATCATTAATTAGCCCCCATCGGCTGGTTACACGGATTTAAATTGTAATCTGTTAAAATGCAATGATACGACAAATAATCGAACACAAAAGGGATCGCTGAGAATCTCTTTCCATCTGTGCTGCGTTCATTATGAATCATTAGAGAGGGAAATAATTCAAACATGCCTGGTGTCAGTGGGAAAGGAGAAATATGGAAAGTGTTTCATGCGGCTTTAGAGTATACCTTCTAATGCAAAATAATCAGGGTTTTACATTATTTATGACATATTCACACCATAGAATACACTGTAAACCCTCATCTCCACAGAATAAGTTATTTCTTAGTGGGTCTTGGGTTTTTCTAAACACTATAGCAACAGCAATGGCATCCTGCAGCATAATTAATCACTGTTATAGGTACACTCCGACAGGTGATTCTACAAAATCCTGCAGGGCAGCATTTGCAAGAAAACATTTATTTTTGCATTGAAATTCAATGAGTTAGTTACACTAACACAACCTTTTGTGGTGTGATTTGTTCAAGTCATAAAATCAAGCACAAGTAAAGGATTCCTTATTCTGCAACTATCAGACAAGAGAGAGAATGTTTCAAACAGCTTTAGCTGCATTAGTACAGCAGTGAAAACATCGCAAGTGCAGCCACATTACACGTCACACACAGGCAACCAAAGAGGAATCAAGATGCAAACTAACCTAGTTTTGTCATCTAAAATCAAAGAAGAGTGACAGTACCTTCCGCTCAAGCAGAGCTTCATCCTGGAAACCAGGAGAGACAAAAATCCTGCTGCCTGAGCCACGCAGAGGATAGAGAAACCCTCCTGTGTGTGTGCGACGTGGATCGGCTTACCCGGCTCCCCCCAGCTGCTCAGAGAAACCCCAGCACATACACACGCAAACCCCAACCCCAGCAGCATCAGCACCAAGTGCACGAGCACGAGGGAAGGTATGGGAGAGAGGAAGAGTGGGAGGGAAGCAGCTTAGAGGAAGAAGACTGTGGAGTGCGGGGGCGTGATGAAGGAGAGCTGTAGGATATGTGCAGAAACAGAGAGAGAGAGTGAGGGGAATGGAGTGTGTGTGTGTGTGTGTGTGTGGGGGGGGCTTACCTGATGGTGTCTGTGTTGTACATCTCATCAGCCACCTACAAGAAATGACAGCACGTTAGTGGAGGAGAGGCATCATGATGGACCAGGAGCTGCAGCACACAGTCTTGCCAGAAAGAAGAAGAAAAAAAAAACTATCAATATTCAGCATCGACTTCACCCATCTCTCTCTTTCTATCTCCCCTCATCAGGCACATGTCTACCCCTGTATGAGGTGAGAACAGTCATATCATACCAAGAGAGTGAAAAACAGAAAGGAAACGAAAGATTGGGGAGAGTGATGGAGATGGAGGGGGAGTGGAAAGCTTCATTGCAGCGTGACTGCAGATACAAAACAAGCATCAGCACACACAGATATACACACACACACACACAAGCACAAACACCTCCTTAGATAAGGTGCCCTGACAGTAACTTAATATCTCTGTCGATTAGATGATTCAGAGAGATGAAGCAGAGACAGACAGGTAGAGGAGGGGAGGATGAGGTAAGAGAGTGAGAGAGGAAGGAGGAAGGTGAACAGGAACAGGTGGTTCAATCTGTTGAATCTTGCATCTCCAGTCCCTCGCACTACAAAAAAAAAAAAACCTGTATTCTGCTGCCAGAGCTTCTCTCATTACTTATACATCAAAAGTGTGAAACTTTCCCCCACAGATTGGATGAAACCGTGGCACCAAACCTACTGCGATCTGCAGGTAAATGACTTAAAGGCCCCAAACCTGGTCAAATTAGATGGAAAATGGTAAAATAAGTAAGTTTTCTCCAACTTTAAATATGGATAAAATTCTAATTCACTTGTGATTGAAACAGACGAGCAGAGTGTTTATAGTTTGTGTGTGAATCATGGGTTTGCTCAAGTATGCGTTGACATACAACTGAGACTGGGAATAAACATTGAGATTAGAAGACATTTTGTTCCTGAGCCAAAGCAAAGAATTATAAGGTGCAATACTACCCCCCAATAATAAAGATTTTGTGTGCGTTTTACTTAAAATAATGTTTAAATCAGAGTTAACACTGATTTTTATTTGATGTCGGGCCACGTTCATCATCATGAACTCTTGTGAGTTGGAGAAACCTTGTGCCAGGAGCACACACACACACACACACAGTGTTTTCTTTATTGCTGAGGCTGATTTAGTTTCTTTAAGTTGTTATTGACATGAGCTTTGAGCTTAAAGAAGGTAAACTGCTTGAATTTTAAAAATGAGAAAGTGGACAATTTTTTATGCAGTGTTAATTTTGTTGTCAAACATCTTTGAAGTGACAATAAGTAGAGTGACTAATTTAAAAAAAATACATGCAAATACAAGAAAAACTAAACTATAATGTTCACATGGGCCGAAATCCATTTAGAACTCTGGCCGTCATTCTATATATCAAAATGAGGGTGTAGTGCATTCACATCAGATGGTATTAAAAGATGGAGTACGCAACAAATACCCAGATGTATTGTATCAGGATATTTTTTTAGGTATGCACACTAGTCATACTCAACTGCCCCATGATGCATTGCGAGTCTATATACTATAAAATCGTCCTGGGACCGATGTCAAGCTAAAAACCAAACATCCCCATTTTAAAATAAAAGCATTTCTTCTCGTCTTCCATTAGGTTTTTCCCGCTTTTGTAAATGGGGCTCGATTCATCAGTGGCATAAGGGCAGGTAAAATGCAATCTCCAAAATGTCAGAATGAAATGTGTTTCAGTGAGTTCTATGGATCAAATGACCACGTTTATATTCTACTTGGTCACTTTCTCTCTTAAAACGCTTTCAGAACTTTCAAAGGTGGTGAATCAACTGAGTTATTTAGCCTAAGTGCGCTTCAGGTTTATGTCGTAGGTTTAAAATGCATCTTGGGAAACATGGACGTATACTGCAGTAGGAACGGTCATCATCCTAATCGTATTTATAGTATATATTTATTGAGTTTGTAGTGTATAGTATGGAGTGTGCCATTTTGAACACAGCCTATGTTTCTTTTTTTGACGTTATCCAATAAAAACAACATTTTTTTTGCGTGGAAGGTGGGACTAGCCTGTAAGTGGTCCAATAGGAAGCTGACTGTGTATAAGGATGCAAGACGGCTCATGTGGTCTTATGCATTGATCACATCAAATCTGTATTTATTTACACACATTCATATCCTTTATCAGGTTGATTAATGGTCATTTAATCTTAATGAAAAATGCAGAAAATCTGTATATGTAATAGATGTAGTCGACTCAAATATTAATGTCATATAGTAGACTAAAACTAGAACACAACTGGAAAGGTCCTGATGACTAAATTTTGACTAAAATAAGTTGCATTTTAGTCAAAAAACAATTAAAACTAAATCAAAATTCCCTGTCAAAATGAACACTGGCCATTAAAGGACGCAATGGAGCAACAACGCTTGAGAATTTTAATCTAATCTCCCTTATAATAACTTGAATGATTTAAATATCAACAGGAGTGAGTAGAAAATGTTTGGCTGCCACCAAGATATTGTTGTTTTCTCTGTGGTAAGAAGGAAACATGAGCAGATCTGATAATCAGAACGGGCAAAGTGCCTGGTGGGTTTAGTTTGCGTCTTCGGCAGAAGGTCGGGTGCCTGCAAAGGATTTTTTTCAGTCCAAGGACTCGTGCTTGGCGATGAAACTTTGCTGCGCACGGCACAAACTCACACACTAAAGTGAGATGAACACTAACAGGCACACATGCCTGCCTCTCAGCCCCCACACCACCCACCTTTTTTCAAGCAGTTGCTAAGGAGACGGCGAAGGCTGAATTTTAATCAGACAATAAATTAAGGCAATGCAATCTTCTCCTTTATTGTTCAGTTGCAGCATTGCCGAATGTGAGGAGCTGTTAAGTGTGTTTTGGGAGAAATGCTGCAAAGCGCAACAATTATTTGTTAAGAGACGCTTTGCAACGTCCAGCAGATTGAAAAACATTCAAATCACAGCCGGAAAATCCTTAACAATTTCTAGGAAGTGCCTCTTGAAACTAAGCATAACAAAGACGGATTATCGTTAAACTCTGGGGGGAAAACTCTTGCAGAGTGCCAATACACTTATTCTTCTGATGCAGTAATTACTTAATGAGTCTAAAGGCTTGTTCTCATGTGATACACACTGATGCCACAGGTTGCTGAAAACACCAGTTGCTCTTCACAAAGAAAGTGTTTTTGTTTTTTTTAAAAAAAAAAAAAAGGTTTGCTGTTTCAACAGTATTTTTAGAGATGTTGCAGCTCAAGCCTATAGTGAGTGAGGAACATTACAGGAGGAAAAAAGCTGAGGTATTAAAATCCGGAATTGTTGAATCGGGATGTTTTTGTGGAGGAGAGTGGAAAACATGAGTGCATAGGTTCAAATCCTAGTGGTGCAACCAACTTGTTAGTTGTTGTGTTATTTTATTCTGTGATAAACAGCATCATTTCTGGTCTTGCTAATTATTTTTTTGATTGAAATGATGCTAAAATGACAAATCTATGATTTAATATAACAGAGTATAATATAAATAAAGCACAGCTATTGGGAGTGGGGGTAGGTGGGAAATACTTTGTAAAAAACAAACAAAAAACTTCTTTGCATGTATATAAATATACCTTATAATATAAACTAACTTTCAAATAATACACAAATAATTAAAAATTGAACTCATACCAACAAATGAAATTAGGTTTCACATGTATCACAGCAGTTGTGACAAAGTTACAATTAATTATTAAATTAAAGAGTGTACAGTATTTGAAAAAAAATCTAATTTTAAATACTTTTTGCAGTATATGCAATCAATGTACAATGCACTAAAAAAATTGCTTTTTTTTTGCATTGAAAATAGCGCGGAACCTATCTCCATGACACGCGTTCCCAGTATACCCATAATACAGGTGTTGGTCATAAAATTAGAATATCATAAAAAAAAGTGAAACTTGTATAATGTATACATTCGTTTCACACAGACTGACATATTTCAAGTGTTCATTCATTTTAATGTTGATGATTATAACTGACAATTAATGAAAACCCCAAATTGAGTATCTAAGAAAATTAGAATATTGTGGAGAGGTTCAATATTGAAGACATCTGGTGTCTTTAAATGGTCTCCAGTCTAGTTCTGTAGGCTAAACAATCATGGGGAAGACTGCTGACCTGACAGTTGTCCAAAAGACGACCATTGACACCTTGCACAAGGAGGGCAAGACACAAAAGATTATCGTTGAGGAGGCTGACTGTTCACAGAGCTCTGTGTCCAAACACATTAGAGAGGCAAAGGGAAGGAAAAGATGTGATAGAAGTGTACAAGCAATAGGGATAACCACGCCCTGGAGAAGATTGTGAAACAAAACCCATTCAAAAATGTGGGCGAGATTCACAAAGAGTGGAGTGCAGCTGGAGTCAGTGCTTCAAGAACCACCACGCACAGACGTATGCAAGACATGGGTTTCAGCTGTTGCCTTCCTCGTGTCAAGCCACTCTTGAACAAGAGACAGCGTCAGAAGCGTCTCACCTGGGCTAAAGACAAAAAGGACTGGACTGCTGCTGAGTGGTACAAAGTGATGTTCTCTGATGAAAGTACATTTTGCATGTCCTTTAGAAATCAAGGTTCCAGAGTCTGGAGGAAGAGAGGAGAGGCACAGAATCCACATTCCTTGAGGTTGAGTGTAAAATTTCCATGCCATGTCATGTGCTGGTCCATGGTGTTTCCTTAGGTCCAAGGTCAACACAGCCGTCTACCAGGAAGTACTTCCTGCTGCTGACCAATTTAATGGAGATGCAGATTTCATTTTCCAACAGGACTTGGCACCTGCACACAGTGCCAAAGCTACCAGTACCTAGTTTAAGGACCATGGTATCACTGTTCTTGATTGGCCAGCAAACTCGCCAGACCTTAACCCCATAGAAAACCTATGGTGATTGTGAAGAGGAAGATGCGAGACGCCAGACCTAACAATACAGAAGAGCTAAAGGCCACCTGGCGCTCATAACCATGATAGACTCCATGCCACGCCGCATTGTTTCAGTAATTCGGGCAAAAGGAGCCCCAACTAAGTATTGAGTGCTGTACATGCTCATACTTTTTATGTTCATGTTTTCCAGGCCAGCTGGACGGGCCTTGCTGACGTCAACAGCAAGTCAGGCAAGTTCCAGCCCCAGACAACTTGAGCAGACCTGGTGTGCATCGTTGGAGATTTTATTTCCACATTGGCATAAGCAAGCCTCAGAGCCTCCTGGCCCATTGGTGAGAGGGGCCTTGGCCTCCATTTCTGCGCTGACGCAGGCAGGGAAAACAGGTGGATAGCTCAATGCTACCACGTGGTGGATAGCTCAATGCTACCACGTGGTGGCTAGCAGGTGTGCTAGCTGGGATGCGGGCCAACGTGCGCCGGAGCGTCGAAGACAACATTGGGCTCAAGATGACAGCTGTTGTACTGGAACCTGGAAGCCCAAATATCGTGGTGTGGCATTGAGTGTGGAGACCGACCGTTCACTGGAGTATGAACGTCTGCGAGGAGGACCAAAGCTGGTAGAAGACTCAAGATATGCTTGAAAGTGCATCCCATAGTGATGCATCTCACGAAATATGAAATAGAATGGTTAGATTTATTACAATAGAGCAGGTATTGAATGATAATGTAGTTCTTGCTACACATTGGGTTGATTTCTATGGAGATGGCTCGCTGGCAAACAGCACAGTGATCCTCGTAGATCATTTTCACAGAAATATAGGACAAAATGTGTTCTAAATCAGTTCAATAAAGGACGTGTAATTTCATGTTTAGGACAATTCCATATTTAAAAAAACTGACTGGAAAAGCTGCAGTTCTTTGGAAAATAATGAGCTAATTATTAAGATAAAGACAATATTGTCACTATTATAGGCTTATATCACTTCATAAGACAATTACTATGGTACACAGATTATTACAAAACACATTGAGAGCATTGATTACTGAGACATTTTGGGACATGTGCAGACTTTGCTCGATCACACGCTAGCTTATCGTGAACAGATAACACCCATTTATATTTCACTATGCTAGTCAAACATTGTGCACTTCCTGAAATAATACAATCAGAAAGTCTGAAAATATCTAATGATAAAAGTCTTAAGTTTGTCACCAATAGTATTCTGCCTCCCTTAAAGCAGGGTACTACATTCCCAGAGAATCTCTATTCCAGATGTTTCTGGATCATGTAATTAGAAAGGAAGCCAGTCTATTGCAGTAAGAAGACAGACAGATTGGGGACTCGATGCAGCACCGAGCAGCCTTTATCATCACTTGTATCCTGTTGTAATTCATCATTCCCCCAATGATAGTAATGCTTAAGTTAGCCCTATATCTTTAGTTAGCAACTCTCATTGGCATGACGGGTCACGTGAACCTTTCATAACAAAATGGATTATTCCTCACAAACATGAGCGTACTGCATTACTTTAAAAACATGGGATAAGTCAGTTAAGAGACATTTATTTAGCAATCAATAGACGAATGGAGAGCACAAAGTCACCCTATTTGAACCATTCATATAGAAAAATAATATTGTACATATTACTATTATTTTTTATATTACATGTTTTTTATAAACATGTGCAGAGCAACCAAATATGTATGCGCGCTACAATAGGTTTTCAATGTTGTGTTTGTCACGTGCAGAGAAAGAAAGGTTTTATCTGTTTGTCTTTGGTCCCTGGTAATCACAATGAGAATTCTTCCCAGTTGTAATGGTGTATCTATTAACAAACTAAAAATAGCAGCTCCCTTATACCATAATTTATTAATAGAGACACCACATTAAACTTTGAGTGACAAAACTCCCGCTCCAACAATAACATATGTTCTCAGCCTGGCCTTGATTAAAGGCTGGGACAACTCTTCACTCACCATGTTCATGCCTCTGGGCAAGGAGACAGATCTGTGGGGGGATCTGTGGATGTCACGTGGAAACTCAGGAAAAAAAGTAGTCATTATAAATCCTTGGCAGAACTCTGGAGGAGGTGGAATTAGTTGACTCTTCCCTGCTTTGAGAAGTGGCGTGACCTTGTTCAGCTTCTTGTCTTGAGGCTCCTCATAATTCCTCACTGCATCAATGTCAGTCTCCAGGTAGACTTTCTGTGTTGGCTCAGGGAGAACCTGCACATCTGAGATATTCTGCTCCTGTTCCAGGGCTGCTGATGAGGGCAGCCTTTGGCTCCCACCCTGGATCTGGTCGCTAGGCTGTTCTGAAATCAAGGTGGCGAGGGCAGACGGAGGGACCGGTTTTCCAAATGCCTGCAGGCTGTTACTGTGAGCAACAGACATCACCTCATCCAGAAACTGGAACAGTTCAATTTGGCTTCTATGTTTTCCTCCTGCAGCCTCTGCAGTTTGACACTTTTACTGGTGGTTTAATACTGATGTGCGCTGCCTCCCCTGATCCATAATGTTACAGCTTCTGGTCGCTCAGTGCTCCACCCATGAATGAGGTTGCATCAAACTTCTCTTTTATTAGGTTCATATTTCAGATTTGATACAATGGAAACTGCATGGACTGCTGGGGTTGAGGGTGATGTGCTTAGCCTTGTTTTTCTAAAGGAGGCTGGGATCACTGTTGCATCTACTGGTTGAAAAATGACTTTAAAGAGCTTTTTCCCATAGTCCTGTTGTCAGAATTGGGCAAGCCTGAACCAAAAGAGGTCTCGTACATTTGGCTCCAGGCTGAACAGAACAGAAGGGCTTCTTCATTGCCAGCCAACCCGCCGTTATGTCAGCCTAGCACAGCGACATAAGAACATCACAGTCTCTCAGCCTCTCTGCAAAAGCTCTCTGGTCTAGGTTTATTGAGAAATCATTTTTTTGCACAATATGTGCATGTTTCTGGGCTGCTGAGCTACTCTGAGGGTACTGAGGTCTTAATTAGGCGGCCTATTGATAGCAGAGCAGACAAAGCTCTGTCACTTTTTTCCAGGTCAGTGCTTGTTGAGGTGCATTGATCTTCACATTGCAACTGATGCACGCAGACCAACTATGGACAGAGTAGTGGAGTAATGGATTGCAAAAAAATCACTAGGTAGAGCAATTGATTAAAATAATGTAGACACCAATTATCACGATGTCAGCAAAAACATGCATTATTTTAGATGCAAAGATCTGTGAGGTCTGTTGATCTCAGACGATACAAACCTTCTGTTTACAGTTGAACAAAGTGCAAATGACTGGGGCAGAAGGGAAAACACACATTTAGCATTTTGTAAAAAAAAAATTGTAAAAAAAAAATAAAACAAAAATGAATTGTTTGTGTAAAGCTAATTTGGAGAGGTCTTAAGAATCTGCTCCAATCTGGCTTTTTTTTTTAGTTCAAACCTTTCTATTAAATGTTCATTTACAGTATGACACTGCAAAGAAATTACATGTTTTTAAAGGAATTGCAATGCAAAAATTAAAACAAATCAAATAAACATTAAACAGGACGTGATGTTAAACCGTACCTTATGCCAAAAGATGGTAGTCTCATGAAGTTTACCATTTAAGCGTGGTGTGGGAGCTGTGTCTCAAACATGGGAAGGATCTAAATTTTGGGACGCATCATCATCAGTAGAGTTCCTTTGAACCCGGGGGTGTTTCAGCCTTTTTAACACTGGACACCCTCATCAAAGGTAGCCAGCTACAGGGTGATCAAGCCTGAGCTTGTGTCCCATAACTGTTTCCCACTTTCTCCTGTATGCTGCCTCGGGCCACTTCACACCCGGTCTGCACCTCTTGAGCTTCTGCTCTTTGATCTCTTCCTTTCAATTTCTCTGTGGCTGGGTGGAGTCTTCCACCAGCATTTCTCCGGTTATACCAACCTCTTCAGTGACATAGGTACTGATGCTCTGAACAGTTTTGTTCCCGTAGCTATGCTTTGATCAACTGATTTGACTGGTTGCTTCGTAAGAAGTACTGGTCAATACAATTTCCTTGCCTCTGCTTCCTCAAACATCCTCTTTTTCCTCGGTGGATTCTCAGCCCTCTAGGTGATATTTTTTTCCCAGTCACAGGTGCTCATCTGCCTCATGCTGAATCATAAGAAGCCTGGTTGCTTCATTGTCACAGCCTACAGGACTATGTAAGGCAGGGGGCATCCTCTTCCCTCAGTCAAGCCTAAAGCAGATAGTATACCATGTCCTGGTCTTTGAACCCAGCCTGGGTCCTTCCACTTGATCCTTATCTACTGGCCGCTTCTTTCGGCCAACATTAGAGGCTGATTTAATGGTCTGTCGCAGAGCCTGACCATGTATCCCAAAGGCTTTCAGCAGCCCAATTGTGGAGGAAACCATAAAACCTCTGCATCCAACTTTAACTGGATAGATGTTTGCATTGCATCCATGTTGTTGAGCGTCTGCTGCCAGTGCAGCAGTAATTTCTTGAACTCATAGGCCTCTTCAGCCAAGTTCTGCCGGGAAACTAAGCTCCATGATGTAAACAATTTTCAGTGTGGGGGACCAGAGTACCAAGTCTGGCCTGAGGGTGGTGGTCGCCATCTAAGGTGGAAAGATCAGTTGCTGGCCAATATTGACCAGAATCTTCCAATCACAGGCCATGATGTCTAGCTGTCCAGCTTCTGATTTGGTAGGTGAATAGCTGGACTTTTTCTGTCCCTCTAAGATGAATGATGTTGCTGTGAAGGACTTGGCTTAAGGGGCAA
Organism: Gouania willdenowi; assembly: GCF_900634775.1. Classification (NCBI taxonomy): domain Eukaryota; kingdom Metazoa; phylum Chordata; class Actinopteri; order Blenniiformes; family Gobiesocidae; genus Gouania; species Gouania willdenowi. The sequence goes on along the minus strand of NC_041066.1, from coordinate 8,542,462 downwards.
AACAAAGTAATACTCCACTCTCAACACCGGTATGACATTTTTTAATTGAGACCAATCGTCATCACCTGCATTGGCCAGTTTACATCTAATGTACACTGGAAACAAAGTGATAATGTATTTAATTATGTTTCTTTTTTTTTGCGCAGCTCTACAAACATTTTATAGCCCCTGAAATAAACTAATTTTTCCATACTTTCAGCTGTGGCCTGTGCTCACAGGGCTTCTGTTGCCTCTTTGGGTCAGAGTGACCCTAAAGCTCTAAACACAGACTTATCAGCAATTTCGCACGCTTCAATCTGTGAGCAGATTCCCAGAGGAATCTTGATCACATTTGGAGAAGCTGTGTTTGTTTCTGCAACATTAGTTAGCTTTACTTTAGTTTATTTTTTGCTTCAAAGATAGATTTATAAACTTTTTGCATTTATATCAGCATCACTTCAGCATTTAACTCCAACAATAAACCTAATTTCCTTTTCATACCTTTTTCGTAGCTTTTTTGAAAAAAAATAATCGCTACGAAATGCACAGCAGGAATCCAATGTGGGTGTAATTCAGTGGGATAATTGAAGAACCAACCCAACATAACCGAGCTGAGATTCAAGCCAAATTTTTATATTGATAAGAATTCCCTCTGAAATTTCATGGAATTTTCTATGGCATAAGATTGATCTTTGGTTAGATTTGGTCAAAATCCATTCAGTACTTTTGACTTAATTCTTTTAACAGACAAAACAAATAAATGCTCACAAAGGTAATAACTCTTCATCTTTTGCGCCAAGTTTATCTTCACCATCATCTCTAATCTGTGTTGACAAATGTAGTTTATCTGTATTAAAATCTATCTTAGCAGTATCATTAATAGAATTAGCATATCAGCATTTATTACATTGCAAAAACAGTTTTAGGATTTTTACATTATCCCATCATCCATAGACCAAATATTAATTTACCTGTTTAAAGAACGAAAGTTCCTTAATAGAAAGTCTCGTGACTGTTTGCATTGACCCTAATTGTTCCGGTATCCCCCCTACCCGTAGATAGACAGCATAAGCATAGGGCGATGCATCATTATCATAGACAAGGATGGCAGGACTTGTAGCTTTTACCAAAAAAGCCTTAAATACTTCACAAATTTTTTGTTTGCATTTGAAATCTTAAATAAAGATGACTCTCTCTATGTATGCTTGTTTTTGTTCGCTTATGCAGGAACTGTCATGTTAATCAATATTCAGGAGGTTACATAACATAACACATGTTGGGGGTCGAGACACTTGAGAGTAGCTACAGTTGAACACAATTTCATGTGCCGCTTTGACTTCCACTTGACTCTGGTTTTGGTTTGTGTAATAGATTCTTGCAACAATTGAGTCATTTTTAGTTCATTTTCTAATTTTGATAATCATACAAACACCACATTAAAACTTGGATCAGAAAATGCACCAGTATTGTGTTTTGTTTTTTTTAAATAAATGTTACAATGTTATATTGAAGTCAACAGTTATTAGAAAGCAAAACCCTCAGGAGAAAGAATTTAATCATTTTGAGTGTTGGTCACGATGAAGGAAAAGGAATGATTGGATTAGAGGCTGCGAGCAGCAGCTGTAGTGACGCAGGTGTAGTTACTGTGTTGGACTGTGCTGCTGAAAACATGTGGATGGCTCTGCGTTGACTGGCCGATCTACATTCCTAGTTCTACAGAAGGTCGTGACCTTTATGAACAGATCAACTGAGCTACAAGCCCAGAGACATATTCCAGTTGGTCTGGGTGTAATCTTTATATTTTGTAGTAAGTAATGTTTATTTTTATAACACCTTTCACAGACAGAGGTCACAAGGTATAGACCGGGATCGAACCCCCAACCTCTCAATCAGAGGACAGCCCCTCTACCAGGTTAAGGATCATCATTTACTACGTACTATAAAGAAATACTGCCAACAGGTGCACGAAAACCTGCGCAGCGAGTGATTGAGGTGCAATGCTTCTGTCGTGATGTGTCACCAGGTAAAATGACCACCGGTTCAGCCAATACACCAATAGCTAAGCCTGTTTCTGTACCAGCGTCTTTTCAGATTTGAATGCAGTCAAAATAACCTGAACGACTTGTTTGTCATAACACGATAAAAACACACGTCAGATGAAGATCTGCATGTATTTTCAATCACAGGATAAAAATTAAATGTTGGCAAATTGCATCCGTCACATTTTCCTGACAATAGGTCATAAATAGCGTGTAAAGGTGAGATGTTTTCACAAAACATGCACGTGAGGCACTTCCATGTTATATTTGGAGCTGATTTTGAATAAAGAGATTGTTTCTTCCCTCTCAGAACTTGGATTTTTTTTTTTCCATCTGTTTTCATTTGAAAATGAGGCCCCATGTTGGGTAATTAAAAACCCAGCAAAAAATGTGTTTTGAACATTGTGACATTAGGGAAAGTGATCTTTTGAAATGAGTTTGATCCCGTTTTACTTCTCTGGATGTAAATGTTCTTGTTGAAATGTCACCAGGTTTAATAAAGGATAGCCAACCTAAAATCATGCAACATGACAATGAGCTAACCTTGCAGCGCTGTCATACCCACAGGAATGTATATTTAATAGAAAGAAATCTAAAATGAAGGGCACATCCGCAGGTCATGACAATGATACACCACACAGAGCGCATTGTCATGTATGATCCAAGCTGATTGGGTCTCCAGAGAGGTCATTAGTGCTGTAGCACACATGTAGGCTGCTTTGCTGCTATACACACACATCTCACCTGTGCATCCATCTCTCCATCATTCCCTCTCCTTTCTTTTACTTCCCACACTTCACCATTTCAAAGCTTTCCACACAGACTCCACCTTCTTCTATGATAAATGTTTTTAATAATCTTGTTTCACACTGAGGAGGACAAGAAGGTGGGCACCAATTTAGAAGTATGGCCCTGAGGTGGGGGACCGTCAGCCCATGGATACCCAGAGTTAATGGTCTGAAATGGATTGTTGCTACAAGTGCAGAGGTGGATATTACTCTGCGTTTCCCCTGCTGGTTTGCTGTGTTGCTGTCTGTCTGGGCTGAAGTCTCTGCAGGGGCCACAGTCTGCGTTCTTACGTCACATTGAGCCTGTAGAGCAGTACCTGCCACTGCTGATCTCCTTAGGTCTGAAGTTTAATAGCTGCTGTTGAGTTACGAGGGAGGTTTTCTGCCTGTGCGTGTCCTGCTTTCCAACAAAATGAGGAAGTGCCTTCACATTATTTTACACGGTTTTGTGTTAGTCTGTAAGTTGACTTTAGCTCCTAGTAAAATAAACTATTTAGATGATTGATGCATCTGATGAACCAAACTCACCCTGTCAAACTCAAGGCTCGGGGGCCAAATCTGGCACTTGAGACCAGGTGTCAAACTCATTTTAGTTCAGGGGCCAAATAACAGCAGTTTGAAGTAATTTCAACATTATTGTGCCCCAGTTTGCACTTCCACATATACATAAAGATACAAAATATGTAAGAAATCGACAATATCCAAGCAATCAGTGGATATTAGTCCCAACAGGATCTTCACTTTAAATATCCTAAATTCTATGACAAATTTATATTTAATTAAGGGAAATATGTCATAATTTTAAGGAAAATCAAAGGATTCAATTGTAGATATTTCATATATAAATACAAGAATTCAATGAAACTGTTGTTCCTGACATTCTTTCATGTAATTTCCCCAAATTAGATAAAAATTGGTCAAAACCAATGAAATTTAAAAGAAAAGATCCTACAGGGACTGTTATCTGTCACTTATTACCTAAATATTGTTGGCACCCTACATACTGTACTTTATGTATCATTTACACATCGTGTAAAGCACAAACTCAGGGGCATTAATGTTGAAATTGCTCATTTTCCCGCCTAAAATCTGCAGCCCACTTAAGATCAAACTATTTCATATTTGGCCCCTGAACCAAAAAGAGTTCGACACCCCTGTTTTAGGGTGTCGAAGTCTGGTCCTGAAAAACCCCTGTCCTGCATGTCCTCTGGCTCCAACACACCTGAATTGATTAATGTGTCATCAACCCTAGTGATTCCCATTATTAAAAAATGTGATTTCAGCCAACAAGGAGAAAACTGGATTGTAGTGACATTAAAGCATGATTGGGAAACTTCTGCCATTTGGTTTGTCAATATTAATCAATGCAACAAAAACTAATAGTGTATGTTAACTGTTCTTCAGAAAATGTACTTTGACAGTCGAAACACGTCAGGAGATCAAAGTAAATTTCCTGAAGAAATTAAACCATAACATATTATTCAAAACAAAGACAAAAAGAACTTGCTGGAAATATCAACAAAAACTGTAAAAAGAAATGGCATTTTTAAAACAAAGGTTGGCACTTCTAAAGTTGACTTTTCAACCAGGAAAAAAAAACAAGGTTTTATATATTCAAGTAAAGAACAATGCTAATCAGAATCACCCAGTTTACAATGACAAGTTTGGATGAACTACACGGCCGGGCCCGCGGAACATCTCCGCACCAAATGGCACGTACCATGTTCCCAAGAATACAGTCAAGTGAACCTGTTCCACGGACTAAAAAAAGGTCTTGTAGAGGCTCCTCACATCCGCTCATAGAATATCCATGTCAAAATACAGCCTATGAATTACTGAGCATTAACGGAGGAGTAGTTACAGTATTTGAAAAATGGCGCTCGCTCGGCACATACGGAGTAATGGACCCCATTCATCAATTGGTGTGTGTCAATGATTCAAGACCACCAACTGTCAGGGTGGGCCCCTGGGACCCTGATCAAATTGTGCAAGGCATAATCGCAATCTACGTTGAAATACCTTTGAAACAATAATACATTTGGAAAACACCGAAAATTCATACCAAACTGCATTCTGATCTAACGAGAACTAATGGAGTAGTCATTTGAATAATACGTACGGGGTAATGGGCCCCATTTATTTATTAATATGTGCCAAATATCCAGTACCTGCCAACCGTTGTAATATTTGACTCCCAAATAAATGAGAAATCGACTTTCGTTTTTTTTTCTTCTTTAGGGGCCCCCAAATCGAAAACCAGGCTCCGATGCGTACACATCCATAGATTACACTTATCAAATTTCAGCCCGATTCGTTCACAAATAACAGAAGTAGCGATTTTAACTAGTGTACACAAGAACAAAGTGAGTGGCGTTTTGAGTCCGGTAGCCTAAAAAGATTCTTATTTATGTTAATCCCAAGAGTTCTTTCTGTTGGCTTCACTAAAGCATCAAAATGAAATATATAAGATAGCATCGTGATTTAATTCAGTATATTTAATTCATATGCTTTTTTAAAATGATCCTTTATACAATTTATAGTCTGTGATAAACAATAATTCTAGTTATTTCCGAAATAAGTCATATTTTCTTCTGCATTTATTTATTTGTCCATAAGCACAGTTACATAAAAAGTGCTTAATGGATTTTGATATAATTTTTTTTTTACCAAAGATAGACCTTACACCATGGAAGATTCCATAACATTTTGGAGGGTGTCCAGATCAATATACTGATCCTGGATCAGTTTCAAAACAAAAAATCCCTACCTCTCATCATTGGTGAAACTTCAAAAACTCATCTCAGTTCGTAATGACCGAGTTTTATCAAATATGACTCACTTGTGTCGGGTTGGCTCCTAAATAATGACACAGTTTCATCCAGCTTGCACAATTCATCTTGATTGTCCGCCAATATCTGGCAAAAAAGATATTTGGCGCTTGACAGGGTTTGTGCTTACGAGTGCTCTTGTTTGGGATTATGACTGATTTTAAGAAACAATTAGTAAGAAAGGTGGGCATTTGGACAAATTCAGTGACACGTTTTCAAACACAGCTTATTATCTCAGTTTATTATGAAGTAAGCAGCAGTGGCTGTTGATGTTGAAGTGCATGGCAATGAAAAGTAACTCAAATATTTGGTTCCTCTCACTGTCAGTTCAGATTAATAACTGCCTTCTTCAATGCATCACTGCAGCAAAATCTCACTGTGCTTGAAAGCACCACAGGGTTTGGTACGTATAGCTACAGTCTTCACTAAGCTCTCTCTGGCACTGGTGAGTGTTGCAAAAACAAACCACCACAGTCGTTCACTGGAGAACCTGCTGTAGCACACAGACATTCATCGTTTGATGAAACAATGGCCAAAGGTTAAGGCTGAATGTGATATATAAAAAAATACCACTTCATTGGTTTTTCTCATGTTTGCCCATTTCTTCAGATTTATTTTTACATGCAACATCCAGGGTTGGGGTCAATTATGATTGTAATCATGTAATATGATAAATAATTACAATAATGGTGCAATTACAATTGTAATTGAAAAACTGCTGCTGTTGTAATCGTAATCGACTTCAGAAAATTGACTTTGTAAATGGCATGGGAATCTATATAATCCTATAAAAATTGTCAATTATCATTTGAGAACCGCATGTTAAAGTTCTATGGCTTACAAACATGTAGTTAATCATTAAAATATGTTTCATAAAGTTCACATGTCACTTTCTTTGAGGATCATTTTAACATTTAAAAAAAACAAATGAAATCCAAGGCTATCCTGACAAAAAGGCTGACACATAATAAAACCTATATTTTAATGGATAAGGAAGAATAGATGAAAAATTTATTAGATGATAGATCATTTTTTTTGTATATTCTAAAGCTGAAAACCGACCCGTTATCATGAGAGATGCTAACAGAAAGCTAACACAAGGAAGGTTATGTTTTGAGATTATTTATGAAAGGCTCAGTAATTGTGATTAATTGTAATTTAAATTTAGTAATTGAGAATGTAATTGTAAATTATTTCAGGTGAAATACGTAATTGTAATTGAACCCAACCCTGGTAACATCCCTGTTTCACTCTTGCAGTGAATGATGAGGTATTTCCAGTACGCTACTTCCTCTACATGCTTAGTTTAATGGATTGTTTTTAACCTATAGGACTCACTAATTGCATGTCGCCTCTTAGCTGCGCTCATCAATAGTGGCTACGTTGTGTGAGAGAGAGAAAGGCCAACATGGGGGGAACAGAGGGGTGCTGGTGCCAGTAATCCGTCTCATGCAGAGACACTTATCAATGCTTCCTGGATCCTGGCTCTACGCACTGCAATCACATGAGAGCGAGCTCAGATGGAGAAATGGCAGCCATTACTGGAAGTGTTTGCGTACAGTTTTCCAGAGATCGCTGCCGAACACGGCTCTGTATCACCACCAGTCACAGGCACTTAATCAACACATAGAACAAAGGCAATGAGCATACGTTTCCAACACTGATATCTGCAGAGGGGCACGAAATGGATACTCACGTTACTGTAATTGAGTTGCTTTCATGGATATTTGTACTAAATCAGTAATTTTACTTGTACTTAAGTTGGTTTTAAAATAATTAATTTGTTACATTTCTACAACCTGAGTTACTGAGTAAATTATTATTTTTTGTTTTAAAATGGACAGACATTGTGAAACTACTGTGACATCATAGCTGACCAGACGGATTAAATGTAATGAACCGCGCCAAAACAGCATTGATCGCAGGTTATTTTCTTAGTTAGTACATAATTTTTTATTTTTTTTATTTTTTTTTTTAAATGTAATTCAATGGTGGTGTTTTATTTTTTAAAAAAAAGGAAATGTACATTTAGAGGAAACCTTTTATTTTATACAGATGCCTTTGTGGAAAACACATTAAGTTACAATCGTGCAAGATTTCATTTCTTCCTTTTCAAGTTTATACATGAGATGTTTACTGTACGCAAGGGAACCGTGGCAGGATTTATTAACAAAAATAAGCGTGGGGGGTGAAAGTATCTGGTCATTTTTACTGCGAGTACTATTGAATTGAGTTACTTTTTCCTTGTATTGGAGCGCCGGTATTTTATCTATGACTTACTTGTACTTGAGTACAATTTCAATTAAGTAACAGTACTTCTAGTTGAGTAGAATACATCAGTACTCTTTACACCTGTACACGTAAACAAAAGCAATTAGTTTTATTTGTCAGCAGCAAATTGGTGCCATTAATGATGAACTACTGAGAAACACAACTCGCTGACGCGTTCAGAGTCTACATTTGAGGGATCCAGTCACGTCACGACCAACACGCCGACACTCACACACGTGTGGAGTGAAGCCTCTTGCAGCAGCAGACTCCCTGACCTGATGGCCAACGAAGGAACCAGAGCCAACTGCTGAAACTTCATCAACTCCTCACAGACAGTTTTTATTTACTCCTGTAGAACAAAACACATCAGTCTTGAGTGAAGTGTCCTTTAACTTAAATTCTGTTTAAACTACAACGTATTACCAAACAGTCATGCTTTGCTTGGTTAAATAGCAAAAGAAAAAAAAAAAAAAAAGAAGTTACATTTGATGTTTTGTGTCTAGTGGTGTATAGATGTGTGCCTTCAGCATACAGCAACACTGGTTGATCAACTTAGAATAGACGGATATTATACATCTAGTTATTTTTTAGAACTAATTTCAACCGTCTCGATTCCGTCTATTTTTAGACAGAATTTAGACATTGCACTTCAATCCATTATTCGTGAGTATAATATACGTCTAGTTTACATTTACACGACTAAAAAAAGTCATTTCTATACCCCTGGTAAACCAATTTTAGACTAGATGTCTAAGGAACATTTAGATGTATATTAGACGTATAATAGACCTAAAAATGCTCTTTTGGTTTGTTTGGGTTGATTATTGCCTTCACCAAGATGATATTTTCACCAGTGTTTGTTTAATTGTTTGTCTTTTAGCAGGATTACATTAAAAGCACCTCATAGATTTTGACTAAATTTAACCAAAGATAACTTTACACCATGGAAGATTCCAATACATTTTGGATGGGGACTGGATCAATATATTGATTATGAAACAGTTTGAGGAATCCCCATCTCTCATCATAAGCATAATTTAAATGTAATTTGTAATTGACTGATCTTTATGAAATTAGACTCAGGTCAGGTTGGTTCTTCAATTACTCCAACGACTTTCATCTGGATCAGATCAGCATTGCTCATGTCATCTCAATTTCTTTGGATAAAAATGGGAACGCCCATACGTTTGGACCTACTGTATATCATTTATGGCCATAGGAATTTCTTCCTAGCCTTTAAAGCAGAGGTAGGCAACTTTTATCACAGTGGGGCAGAAAAAAAAGTGTTTAATCAGAGGGCCAAATGATCAACATTCATGTCAGAATTTAGAATAATGAGTGATCTGAGCATTGACAGGAAAGAGCAAAGAGTTTTTATAATAATAACATTTATAATTGTGTGTTTTTCTGTCCTGTGTATATGCATTTCTGTATTCTAGTGTATTCTTCCTGTCATTGGGTATTTGTATTGCCATTTGCATTTTGTGTTGGAGTATTTTTGTTTGGTAGTACTTGGAGTCATTTTTTGTGTTTTTCTTGTCTGTGTACTTTAGTTGTTATTTACCTTAATTTTGTGTACTGTATTTCTGGTTGCATTTCTGTGTTTTTATCTCGTCTTACTAAATTTTTGTATCTTTTAATGTATTCTTGCCTCATGTATGGCGTTTTTACCTTTTACGAAATGCCGTAAACACCTGGCAAGAAACTACCCATGAAAACATTTTTATAAAGTTGATAAAAAATGTGCACCGTCCCTGTAAAATAAAGAATTGAAAATATAAATATAATTTATTTATAGTTCATTTGTAGGTTCCCAGAATGGGCATTGAGTAGCACACAGATCTATTTTAGAGAGTATTATTCTGAAATACCATTGAACATCCTCTGCTAACGCCACAGGTGTGTGTATTTCTGTGTGTGTGTGTGTGTGTGTGTGTGTGTGTGTGTGTGTGTGTGTGTGTGTGTGTGTGTGTGTGTGGAAAGCACTCTGCCTTCCTTTGTGTGTAACATTGTGCGTTTTTCTGGCTGCACAGCTGCAGGGATGAAGCCACTCCATAAAATGCTGAAATCTTCACACACAAAAACCTTGCTGTATGCAGGTTTCCACTCATCCCAACATCTGTTCAGCAGCTGTATTCACAGAGCAGCGTCCCTCCGACTCCACACACTCATCATGGTGTGTTTACAGACATGAGGCACGAGAACACTTTCTACACAGTTTCTGTGAACTCACACACACGACACGGACTCTTTACACCACTGTCACTATAGCAGACTGACACTTTCACACTGAACTGCCTCAGAGGGGTTTTTTGTGTGTATTTTTAATCCCAGACTTGAAAGCAATGGATTACAAGTACTCACTTTCTTGTATTTTTTTGAGTATATTTCTAAATCAGTCATTTTACATTTTAAAAGTAGTATAGTAATTTGTTACATTTCTTAACGCAACCGTTAAAGTATTGTTTTTTGTTTTAAAATGATCAACGGACATTGTGAAACCACAAAAGAATGAAATGACCAGACAATCAAATGCATCACAGATTATTATTATTATTATTATTATTATTATTAACATTCCAAAACAGCATTCAATGCAGCTTCTTTTCTCAGTTTTAGAGTTCATAAATGTAGCTATACTTAGAGCCTGAGAATTTTTACATTTTGAATTGAGTTTATTGGTGTTATTTTATTTTGATAAACCTTTTGTTTTATACAGATGCCTATTATGAATAGTTTTAATCGTGCAAGATTTCATCTCTTCCTTTTTAAGTTTATACATGAGATGTTTACTGTATGCAAGGGAACCGTGGGAAGATTTGTTACCAAAAATAAACATGAAGGGTGTAAGTCATTATTAAATTTTTACTTTAAATTTCATGTCAGTTAGATGAATGTTGCAGGCTTTATTTATCACTTCATAGTAGACATCTTTAGTGCAATTTATCAGAATTCATGCTCGTTTCTCCAGAGCCAAAAATAGCTTTTCTGCGCTGGCCGCTTTGAAAACTTTCAGATAATAGTAAATTATTGTCAAAAAAAAACACAAGTACAGGTTAAAAGTTAATTAGGCAGAAATAGATTTCTGACCAAACCTTTGCAATACAAAGCTTGCTGAATTAATCTGGGAATTCCCAACCTTGTGACCGGCTTTCTGTTTCAGATGAATTGTGTTTACTGGTGGGCATCACAGTGGTCAGTGCAGTGCATGTGTTGGCTGTGACTTTCACTCACTGTCACACGACGACAGAGCACAACCCCGAGAGGCAGCTCCATCGCCTCGTCTTTATCTTTTATGGATGGAGTCGTCCGCAGAGCATCTTCAGAGAGCGTGTGGCCGCATCCCTGGGAGCCGTGGACCGAGGGGCTGTTGCCATGGATACTGGTGACACCATAAGGCGTGCATGTGTGTGGGCTAGAAGACACAATTGATAGCAAAAGATCAGGGGCTAAGTTGATGTGGTGTGGAATGCGGTACCTTGTATAAACAGGTGATCATCTCTGCATCGCAGCATGTAAACATCACAGGAATTCTAATCTGAATTAATACATTAAATAAATGACATTTCAACACTTAATATCATCACTAACTATTAAAATGTAAAAATCTGATTTTTCATATTAAATGTATGCATAAGTTATATTAGGTGAACCAGACTTTACTATGTTTATTTTATTAATTAACTAACAAAAATAGTTAAATACAAAAATAAAATAAAACTGGAGGAAGGACTCACCTCGCTTGCTTTATGTGACTACTTTTAATTGGCTGATCTCTATATATAGGTGTGATAACATCCAGAAATGTAGGTTAGCCCTGATCAAGACCATGTTTGGTCAAAAAATGTTGGCTTTTTAATGATTTGACAATTACAATAAAAGCTTTTTAAAAATCATTTTCCTCCATTTGATTTTTTCCAATTTTGGAGTGCCTGATTTCTTCCCCCTGTTTATCCAAGAGCACCCCAAACTGCTATACTTTAAACACTTTGAGCAGCCAGTCATCCCCTTGCCTTTGTTCTTCAAAACAACAGGGCTTATGCCTACATGAAGGAATCCAGGGACATTAAGAAAATGCACCAAGCACACATTGGCCAAACACTCCTATAAACAGTGAGGGAGGGAATCACAGGAGGGAGTCTAATACCTCACAGCACACACACACACTGACCACACTGGGTGTGAGACACAAACAGGAATAACTGAAAGCACAGAGACGCAATAAATAAAGATGTCAAAAATTACAAGGAAACCAAAAGCCACTGTAACCACATGTGCAAATTGTAAATAGCATGAGGGCGGGGCCACTGCACCAGTGGTTGTCAACATTTTTAAGCTGCAACCTCCAAAATAAAGGTGCCAGAGACAGGGGACCCCCACAGTACCTGAAGGTGGTTAAACATAAAGACAGGGTCATCTATAAGGGGTAGTAAAGGGGAGAGCTTTTTGGGGCCCATCCATAAAGTCAGCAAAATGATGGTCCATTGTTCTATGAATCTTTGATAACCACATCTGATTAATATCCACTGGAAGTTCATTATTATTTGGGCCATAGTGTAGTCATCTTAAAGCAAATTCTGATATTTTCTTCTAAACACATTAAATAGCTCATAAATGTACTCCTTAAAACATGTAAAAAGCCATTCAACCATTTATAATGTAATTGTGGAGCTAGGCTTCACAAACTGTTTCAAATTATTGTGTTCAGGATTTAATGGGCGGGTCAGAAATCATAGCCGCTTTACGTAACGAAGCCATCAATAGCATAAACCCGACCCTGCTGCTGAAGAACACCAAACTTCAACTTTTTGAAAAATAGGGTATATATAATGGGTTAAAAGTGTCCAAAAAGGTGGAAAATGTGGTGAAATGGGATTTTTAAAAAAATCCACAAAAAAGGGTTAAAAGTTGCACATTGGAGTGCACAAAAATAAACAGAAAAAGCAGTTTAAAAAAAAAAAGAAAAATGGGGGTATTAAAACAATTAGTTTAAAATAACAAATAATGGGAATGAGAAATTGTGGAAGGTTAAAAGTGACAATAATGGGTCAACATATGTGACGTTAGGTGGGAAAAGTGGTGGAAAGGGTTAATAAGTGCTGAAAATGTCTTGAAAGTGGAAAAAATGTCCAGAAAAGGCATTAAAAGGAGTAAACATATGACAAGAAAAAGGTTAAAACACAGCAAGTTTGGTTTAGTTGCAGAAAAAAAAGGTAAAAAAAAACAAAAATAAATAAGCAGAAAAATAGGCTCATTATTCAATAAATCTTAGTTTCTTGAAGGCATCTGGCGACCCCCTCATAGTGTCTAGCAACCTCAAATGGGGTCCCAACCCCAAGGTTGAGAACCCCTGAACTAAAGAGAGGGTTCCATATTACTGAATGCCCAGGTAAGCCCCCCATGATGAACACAGGTATGGTCCTGTACAATCATTACAATCTGTATTTACAAGTCTCTTAATATAAATTGACTTTATTATTATTTTTAATTGCTTTATTCAAAACACAGCAAAATATATTAGTAACACACACACAACAAATAGTTAAGTGGGAAGAACCAAAAATAAATACTAGACTAGAGAACATGACTCAGGCATTAAAATAAGCAGTGATAAAGCTGGAGCAGAATTACATGAATTAAAATGTTGGCCCCTGTTCTAGGGCTGTGTAGAATTTAACACAGGCCTTAAACAGGGGCCAACATTCATGTTTGTCAGAGTAAAACAGACATTAGCTACTTACATCCCTGCCACACCAACCCAAGCAAACAGTTCAGGTATGACGAAACCTAAGAGGTGCACAGGTGGTCTAGATTAGCTGATTAAGACCCACAGAGTGGCAGGGACTGGTACATGCAGCAGTGGTGCATTCAATGACACGAGAAAATGTGCAACTCACCTCACTACACAACACATAAAATAAGATTGATTCCAAACATTACGGAAACAAAAGAAATGCAAGTGAGGATGCGTAAACTGAATACCTCGGAGTCAGTATAACTCTCAGTATAACTCCACGGAGTCAGTATAACTGTCATTGTATAACCCCTCAGAGTCAGTAGAACTTCACAGAGTCAGTATAACTCAGTATAACCCCTCAGAGTCAGCATAACTAGGTATAACCCCTCGGAATCAGTAGAACTCTTCGTATAACCCCTCGGAGTCAGTATAACCCCTCAGAGTCAGTATAACTCAGTATAACCCCTCGGAGTCAGTATAACTGTCAGTATAACCCCTCAGAGTCAGTATAACTCAGTATAACCCCTCGGAGTCAGTATAACTCTCTGTATAACTCCTCAGAGTCAGTATAAGTCTCTGTATAACCCCTCTGAGGCAGTATAACTCAGTATAACCCCTCGGAATCAGTAGAACTCTTTGTATAACCCCTCAGAGTCAGTATAACTTCACGGAGTCAGTATAACTCTCAGTATAACCCCTCAGAGTCAGCATAACTAGGTATAACCCCTCGGAATCAGTACAACTCTCTGTATAACCCCTCAGAGTCAGTATAACTGTCAGTATAACCCCTCTGAGGCAGTATAACTAGGTATAACCCCTCGGAATCAGTAGAACTCTGAGTCAGAATTACCTCTTGGAGTCAGTATAATACAGTAATTAACTGTATTAATGACTAACAGCAGGGGACGGTGTGTTTACTGTCCCAATAGGTTTGAATGGGAAATTTTGTGTTTATCTTTGCTAATTAATCACTAACCGTTAAACTTACAAAAACAGGAGTGTCCCTAGTCACTGGTCGGTAAAATTAGACAAAATTTACAAAAAAAAAACAAAAAAGCAGGATGATCTTAGTACACAGATCGTTTTAATAAAAGGATTGGAGAATCTCACACCTTTGGAGAAAAATCTCCAAAAAGTTTACTTCTGTATGGTTTTCTATGTATTTGGGATTACTTGTGTTTTTCTAACCAAATAATACCATTTTTGATAGATTAAAAGATAAGTTACAAATCTTAGAACACATTCTACCAAAACACAAACCTGGAGTAGAATAAAACCATCATCGGCTCATTCGCAGGAACTGAACAGCAAGAGCATTCCAAGCAAAATACTTAAATAATGCAAACCAGTTTTTTCTTAACATTTTTATTCATGACTAATGAATGTGATACAAAATACAATTAATATTTTAAACTGAAGCCTGAAAACTTTCCTTTTAAATATTCTTTATAAGCCAATTCCACCCCTTGGCTGCAGTATGTCTCTCTGAAAAATTCAAGCTTCTAAAATAGGAAGTCCTAAAATATGTACTTTTTGTGTGTTTTTTACTAAGGTGTAAAACATTAAACTGAGGGGCTTTTTTTTTTTTTAATTAAAGGTGTTACTTTCCTTTGATTTTTTTATTTTCAGTATAATCGTGTGCGCCCTCTAGTGGCTGATTATATTATGTACATGGACACTAATGCATTAGTGGTTCAACTGATTTGTTTTGTTTTTTATTTCCTCACTTATTAAACTTTTTGTGTTTAGAAAACAAACACATGTAAGATAATAATCTCATGGAGCCATTTTGATGGATTATTATGATAATTGATCAGTATGTTGTTAATAATGGCGAACATACAGTATGAAGCACATCCAGACAATAAAAAAATAAAATAAAAAAAATCAGGTTTAATTAAAGTTGCGCATTTTGGGCTTTTGTGGCCAAAACTATTTAATGAACTTTTCATAACGATGACGTGACAATTTACTGTTGATTTGTAAGAGTGCAGGTATTAAGTTACTTTCTACACACACATCAGTGAAAGGATTCAACCATTTATTTACTCAAGGGCACAATTACCCTGAGCTTCCTTAGAAACAACAGCAAAGCAGTGGAACACTTGGATGTCATTGTGTTACATGATACATATATATATTTAAAAACATTAGGAGTGTGCTTTATAGTTGTGCACTGTAGCGTTCTACAGATATAATAAGTCTGCAGTGTGAAACACATCAGATGTGTTATAATCTTCTCATAAATCCAAACCCAGTTCCAGCCTAATGCCAGATAAATGTGGCAATAAAGTGTAAACAACTCACAAAGATGAGCTTTATGTTTAAAACACATGCAAGTAAAGTAGAACCAGTGAACTTTAAAAAATAAGTGCCTGAAAAACCCCAACAATATCGTAATTTTTATTTAAAAATAGAAATTTGTTGTTATTATGTGTAGTATCTTTAACAGGTTCAGGTGCACAGTGACATTTGTTTTTTTTAAAAAAGCAAAACAACAAAATATACACTTGTATATATAAATTTCCTATGCAAAATTATTTTCTATACTGATTAAAAAAAAAACCGTCTTGACTGGTTTTTCCTATAAACTAGCACACAGTGAAGTCATCAGCTGTAGTTATACAGTAAAAATAAATTCAGAAATGTCTGAAATTTAGTTTAAAATGTTAAAAAGTGAATTGACATTTCCTTTTTTTTTCCTAAAAAATGAATAAGTTGTGCTTTTGGTGCTCATTCCTCTTTCTTAGGTTCCTCGATGAGTTTCCCACGGTTGTACTTCTGTCCGATGCCGTACGGCACGTGAGCAGCGATGGTTCCCAGTTCCTTGGCCCCTTCGATGTGGAACATCTGGTCATCAAAGAAGATGTGAGGCTTGATCTTCTCCAGCAGGGGCCCTTTGGGTGCCCCGGCCAGGAAAAGAGCCTCGTCTATCTCCAGGCCCCAGCTGCGGAGGGTCTTCAGCACGCGAGCGCCGGAGCTGGCGGCGCTGCGAGCGGTGACCAGGAAGGTACGGATGGGGCAGTTCAAGCGCTCGTTCTTAGCGTAGAACTTTCTCTGGAGCTTTCCCAGAGCTTCCAGGAAACACTTCAAGGGGCCCTGAAAGAAAGTTTGTAAAATAAAAAGTAAAAAATGTAAAAGAGTAATACAAAAATTACAGTTAATAGCACATCACGCACACATATTTAACGATGAAAATAAGTGTGGGAATCCATTTTTAAAACTGTCAACAATTTGTAATGTCAGTGCCCAATCCTTTCACGGGGCCTAATCCTTTCAACACATGCGCCAAACACGTCTACATCCGGTCAGCCTATTTCACGGCAGTTCGTGCACTATTTAAAAGGTTGAAATGAAAAAATTATGAGCAATTTATGTTTTGAGTGAATTCCGATATATTTTGGCTTTTATTTAATTGTCTTTTTGTTTTCTGATTGTCAACGTTGTGTATTGTGTTTTGATCTGTTTTTGTATACATCATCTTGCGGTGGTTTTTCCTTTTGCCTTTTTTTTTTAAATTTTAATTAATTAACATTTAAAAACACCACAAAACAGTCACATATTTATGAGTGTACTATTAATGTATTTAACAAACCCCGTCTATTTGTCTTTTTTTTTTTTTAAATTAACAATTAAAAACACCACAAAACAGTCACAAATTTACATGTGTACTATTAAAATATTTAACTAATGTCACGTGATCGGTTGACATTCAAATATCATGTCCCAGGAGCTCTGTCGTAAAGATTGCGAGTGAAGGAAGTGACGTAGCCCACACGCATGCGTTAAAAGGATCTGAAAGGATCAGGCACATGAAAGGATCCGTTACTGACATGTAATACTACAGTGGAACCATGTCCATTTATTGCTGTATTTGGAGTGATTGTGAGGGCTGCCAATTTAGGTGAGAAAAAGGATAATATGATAGCTTTCTGCACCCTTATTGCTTGACGGATTATTTTACAAAAGTGGAAAGACGCAATGCAACCCACGTATGTAGGCTGGGTCAAAGAGGTCACATACTTTATTCAATTAAAGAGGATTAATACAATCTATTATTGCATTATATTGATTTTCATTGTGGCTTTTTGTTTTTTAGTATTTGTGACCTATAATCCTTGAGTTACCTGGCCTTCTGTTATAGGGTGGGAGAAAAAGAAAATGTTGGAAAACGTATGTGTTAAATGATGCTTAAAAAAAACCTTGTTTAAAAAAAAAAAACCTGAAGAAATGCTGCAAAGAAAAATGGGCCAAACTGTGGCATCATATTCACAAAGACTTGAGGCTATAATTTCTATCAAAAGTGGCTATGAATTCTTATGTAAATGTGATTTATTAGTTTTCTGTTTTTCACAAATTTGAAAAAAATCGAAGAAAAAAAAAAAAAAAAAACTTTTCCACATTGACATCATGGGGTATTTTGTGTAGAATTTTGAGAAAATATATTAATTTAATACAATTTGGAATGAGGCTGTAACATAACAAGTCTCATATGATCTTTTGATTGAATTCCCCACAGGTACGCATTTATCACTTGGTGGTTCATTCATTCATTGTATGAGCAGCTTGCTTCTTGCACACACACACACGCACACACACACACGCACACACGCACACGCACACGGACACACAGAGTCCCAACTGTTTGTAATGTACTATAAACCAGCAGAGCAGGTTTCCACTGATGTAATGAAACTCAGAAAAGCAAATACTGAGAACACGGCTGTGATTTTAAAGAGTGATCTCTTTCATTCATACCATCACTTCTGTAGCATTAGACAGTTACAAAGCAGTCCAGCAGCATTCCACTTCCTGTCTCTGCTTAGGAGAATATTGAGCACTGGTTTTCTGTTTACCTTTGTCCACGTTACACCCCCAAATTCACTGAACACACTCGTATGAATAAAAGATGTGATTGGATCAAGCTGTGCCTAAGGGGAGACCAATGTGATCCCTGCAGCTTTGACATTTACACCCTCACTTATTATAACAAGTAGACACCAACTCAACAAAACAAAAGTTACAAAGTCAGATTATTATTATTATTACATGTTTTCCATTTTTCTTTTGCAAATTTTGTGGTAAACAAGCAATTTAAAACTTGAAATCCTATACTAATTGTTCAGTTTTGAAAGCACAGCTGCAGAAATAAAATTAGATCAGTATGTGTGGATTTGTCTGTAGACAATCAGGAATATTTCAAACAAAACACTAAAAATAAATGTAGTCGAGCAGTTGATAAGTGGCTTATTGTAACCATTTGTCTCGAATATATATTATTATGTGTCTAATAATAGTTGTAGTGAACACCGAAAGCAACTTCAGTGACTCTGGCGACGAGATTACATTTAAAATCAATGTAAATGACGCGACATCAAGCGACCTTCCTTCAACCGACGTAACTAGCAAAGTCATGAAGTTGACGGGCTTTGAGCTCCTCAACTTTGAGCCTGGCCCCTAATAAAAAACATAATAATAGACTAATTTAAAAGATCCTGTAAGCCTGATAGATAGTGATGCATTTAAAAAACAACTTTTAACCATCGTTTATCAAGTCGTATAAATCTCAAATCGTTTATTGTAATGATTCATTTTCTAAATACCTTGAGATTTGATTGTGAATTTTATTATTGTTCAAACAGCAGTAAGAAGTTAACTTTTTTGTATTGCTTATTCAACTTACTGGGGTCAAAATGACAGTGGCATACTACTTGAATAAGCATTTTAAATTCGAAGTGTATTTTGAATGAACTCGTCCTTAAAGGTGCAGTCCGCGACTCTCAGATCCCTCTCTCCCCCTCCCTCCAGGCTGCTCTCTTGCCCTGCCTCCAAACTTTCCAAAGTCCATCCCTCAGAGGAGCTAACAAGCTAACATTAGCCCAAAAGCAACATCACAATAATATAACATGTTCTGTTAAAAGCATATTACTGCAGTGTTTCTCTCTCTCTATGTACATACACCTCAGCAGAAGCAGCAACAACACAGTGTCACTTACATCAGCCCACACGGAGGCTGCTGCGCACACATGAACAACACATGCACCACAGATTTCTAGTGTAACAATTACAAATCAACCATACACTGTAAAAAAGACGGCGCTACAGGCCCGGGAAAGGGGCGAGGACTGTGAGCAACAGCTGTCAGACAGCCCATCAAACATAATCCTGGCTCTGATTGGTTCTTTTTGCTCGGTCGAGGTGCATTCTAGCAATCTGCCAAAGGCAGCAGGAGCCTGTGTCTTTCACACAAACTACTAGTTTGATGTAAAGCTGTCCTTAAATAGTGACAGCTTTAGCAAATAAGACAAAAAGTCACTTTTATAAGAGTTGCAGACTGCTCCTTTAAGTACAAGTGGAGCTGTCTATGATAAGTGCTGTAAACGTAGGGCCGAAGAAGAAGTGTGCAGCCCTCTCCTCTCAGTGCCGCCTCCGGTCGTCACGTCACTAAAGCGATGAAACGGCCAAAAAGCTCGACTATGTTCAAGTGACTCATCACGGGCAATTTAAGCAACTATAGTCGCTGAAGTTGCATTCGGTGTGAACACACCATTGTAGCTATTCTATTAATCAGAGCAGGAAAAAGAATCCCTTTTAAAAATCAATGTACAAGTTAAATATCTATATCTAGAATACTCAGCAGCACAAAAACTAGTGGATCTATTAATGAAATGAATAAATGGGGTGAAATAAGAGTAAAATATGAGCAATAGTTTCAGGTTCCTCCTCTGAAAACCTTTATCTCTCATGTGATTGATTTAGATGTCCTTGTTTGTTACCTGAGCGAGAGGTTTGTTCTCAAACTCCTTCTCGTGCTCAAAGAAACTATCCAATCCGTGTTTCTTGACGATGATCTCAGACTCATCTGAGAAGAGGACGGCGTCGCCATCGAAGGCAACTCTCAGCTGAGTGTCACACAGTACGACCTCTTTCTCTGGTGTGAACATGGTGGCAGCCGCGATTCCTGCAGCAAGTGGAAAAAGAAAAGCAGTCCGTCTGTTGCTCATCTTTACAAAACGTCTCCCATTGGTACCTGAATGAATCATCTTCACTGTTATTGTGGTGATTCAAGTGTTTCATGCACACTTTGTCTGTTTGTTTTGCTTTCAGTCAGTTCCGACTCGAGGCTCAGCGTGAAGCAGAGATTTCACGCTAAAGTGTGAATGTGTCATCAGGCGTCAACATCCAAGTTTGCAAATAGGAGTAGTGTTGGCACATTTCCGCGTGTCAAGACAGTGGGCGGAGCCTCTTACCTTCCTCAATAGCTTCTGTGACTTTGTCAGAGTCTTTGGAGAGGTAAAGGTTGGTCATGTAGGCCTTCAAGTACCCGATCGGGCTTTTTCCTCCTGTCATGCAGAACCTTTCTATTGTCAAATCTGGAAAAGTTAAACAAAAACAAGTATTCATTGTAGTTGCACACAATCAGGGGTTCTCAACCTTGGTGTCAGGACCCACTAGGAGGGGGTCCCAGATGCCTTCAAGAAACTAGGAATATTTTTTCAACAATTTGAGGCAATTCTTTTTTTAGCAACTACACCAAACTTTCCATATTTCAACTTGTTTTCATCACTTTTTCTTGCCATATTTTTGCTCCTTTAATATATTTTTGCTACATTACCCCCATTTCTGACACTTCATCATATTTCAATGCCTTTTCAAGACATCCCCCCCCCCTCCCATTTTCAAGACATTTTCTGCACTTTTTCTTTTCACCATATTTTATGCTTATTTTTGCCAATTTAACCACATTCATGATTTGTCACACCCATTATTTGCCAGTTTAAACAAGCTGTTTCTACTTTTTAACTCACATTATATTGAAAAAATATATTATATATTGACACTTTGAGCACTTTTACCACTTGTTCTTTCCATTTTTGGCCACTTTAATTATCTTTAACTTTTAACCAATTTCTGTGGTTTTTAAAATCCCATTTCACCACCCTTTCCACTATTTTTGTTCACTTTTAACCCATCTTATTTCTGATTAAAACAAGGATATACATCTTTAAGATGACTATATACTATGGCTCAAATAATACTAAACTTCCTGGATATCAGTGAATATTATAAATAAATAAATACATGTGGTTATCACAGATTCATAGAGCAATGGACCATCATTTTGCTGACTTTATGGATGAGCTCCAAAAAGCTCTCCCTTATATTCGCCTTTATAGATGGCCCTGTCTCCACATGACTGTTCTTGTCTGTGATCAACCACCTTCAGGTACAGTGGGGGTCCCCGATCTCTGGCACCTTTATTTTGGGGGTCACGGGCTGAAAAGGTTGAGAACCACTGCACACAACGAAGATAAAAACCTCTCTCCTTTGTGCTCTAACGACACTTTATATTTTCAGCGCATTTACAATTACAATTATAAAAACAAGTGCTGCTCTTGACTGCAGCAGCGTGGAAACACTTTGTACAGGCTTTGGTTTGGATGCGGCGTACCGTAGTGATTAATGCTGTTTATCAGACGCACTCCAACTTGAGCGTGGTTGTTAGTCATTAAGACGATGTCAAACAGCTCCTCGCTGTCGGGGTACAATTCCCTCAGCCGAGTATTGACAGTCATCAGTGCCTGTGTGGGGAGAAGGAGGGAGAGAGGGCCTGGATTTACTCTACAAATGAAGATATAGACTCCAACTGTTAAACAGGAGCCATCACCGCAGTTTGGCTGCACGTTTCTATATCAGGGAAATACTGATAAATAACACCTCAGATGTTTCACACTTATTATAATGCTCTCCAAAATCAACAATTAGTCATATTTATTTTATATATATTTCAATTGATGATACCAATGCCCTAATAAATTAGCATTTTTAAAATACAATAAATCTGGGCACTACGGGGTTAAAGTTCTAATATTTCGAGAATAAAGTTGAAATTTTATGAGAATAAAATTTATATACAAAGAGGATCTTGTGTGCATTTAGTGAGATTATACTTTTTTGTATGTTCCAACAAAAGAACCAGACTGATTTGGAGCAAAAAGCCTCTTTAGTGGTGGAGGGACTGGCTGGAAGTGGTCGACTTCAGGGCTATCAGTTGCGTTCACTTCAACAGGGAATTCTGAGCGCTATACTGTATTATTTCAAGATTTTTTTAAGATACGGCTTTATTCTCATAAAATGACGACTTTGTTCTCAAAATGTTACGACTTTAATCTCATAGTGCTCAGATTTCTTTTTTATTTTAACGTGGCCCGTAATCTACATCGTAATATGTAGATTAAATCATTGTCTATGTAAGTACAAGCATTCACTGTCACTTTGACGTCACAATAATGAAGAAAGAGATTGGAAAATCTTCATTTCAAACATAAAATTACATTAAAA
Source organism: Gouania willdenowi (assembly GCF_900634775.1). Lineage (NCBI taxonomy): Eukaryota > Metazoa > Chordata > Actinopteri > Blenniiformes > Gobiesocidae > Gouania > Gouania willdenowi. The sequence goes on along the minus strand of NC_041066.1, from coordinate 8,519,478 downwards.
ATGTTGAAAAAATCAAAACAAATGTCAACAAATCGTACACAAATTTGTAGGATTAGGGCAAAGTACACTTTTTTTTATTTTTTTTATCCCTAACCATTTTTAACTCCTCAGTTTATCTCATTTTATCATTGCCAGTATTATATATATATACTGTACATACACATTTCCATATAAATATATATTGCAACTATACTACATTAATGTCCAGATAAATATATAATACTGTACATACATATGCTACATCCATATAAATACATAGTACATTTGCATACCACCTTATAAATGTATATACTGTATATCCACATTATACAAATATCCATATATATGTATTATATACACTAAACAAATATCCACATAATTATCTAGCAATAGTATTTTTTTAATATATCTTTCCTCACATTCCCAATTATCAAGCTTCCTCTTCCATAAACCTGTTTAGAATTTTTTTTTTTGCACTTCTTTGAAAACATTTTCATGTTTGTAATTTTCTTTATCTCAATCGCTGAACTTCTATAATGTCACCACATGGCTTGATATGCACAAAAAACAGATTATATAAAAACAGACATTCTATTTATTGAAATAGAAATGAATAGATATTAAAACAAAACCTTTGAATTCAAAAGAACACTAAATTACATCAAAACTGATATTCAATATACAAGAATAAAATGTTAATTTCAAAGAAATAATTGGTGCAAACAAACAAATTATGATTGCTGGTTATATATTAAGACTTCTTAGGGAAAAAAATTGATTAATAAAAATACATGGAGTGGGAATAAGTAGAAACTTATGTAATTCTACCTCGTTTGTCACTGACTTGGTGATGTCATATTCGTAGTTCTTTTTCGTGATATTTTGTTCGATGTCTCACTATGGGATGCACGTCCCTGCTGTGGCAGAAACTCACACCGGGTCTGCTCGGGCTGCAGCATGCCCTGCTGGCTATCGACTTCCCCGGCTCGTGTCAACACTGTACTGTGTTCACGGCCAAGAGTCTCTGCAGATGGCTAGCACACCAAGCAAGCCTGTCTGGACATGAACCTTATTTCCCTTCATACGGCGCTGCTGTTACGGCTGGAGAGGAGGCGGGAGTCCTCGTGGAGGCGACCGTGGAGCCTGGTGCTAGCTGGGGCTCCCAGCTCGACCTGACCGCTGTTCCTCCGCATGAGGAAGACGTCCTTGAACTTGACTGTGGGGACGATGAAGATGCCACCTCTGAACTCCTTATATCAGAGGATGAAGAGGAGGACGACATCTTCATCAATGCGGCCCGGGCTGCACAGCCTGCTGCCTCCGTTGCCTCTCGGGATGGAGATGAGGAGAGCACACCAGCTTCTCCTCTCCCCGGCTCAGACATGCTCCACGTGTGCAAACATGCTGCTGCTGCCCGGCTGGCCATCCCCTGGGCCGTTGTTGTAGCTGAGACCACCAGGTTCCACTACAAGGGGAAGAGACTTCCCACGACAAGGGATGCAACTTCTCCCCGTCTTCCCAGAGCTGCTTGAAGAGGTGGTGCGTTCATGGAAGGACCGCCCATTCAGCACCAGAAGCCGGGTGCCCGGTGCCTCGTCCCTTGACTGTGAAGCGATGGAGAGCTTAGGTCTGTTCCGCATGCCTCCGGAGGAGGCAATCGTTGCAGCGCACCTGCTTCCGCGGCTGTCATCAGTGTCCTCCCGGAAACCAAGCCTAAGTTTGACCATCTCCAGTCAGCCCTGACTGAGAAGGCTGAAAAGGTGGCGGCGCTTACGTCCAGAGCGCTTCATGTCCTCTCCCTGCTCGCAGCCTATCAGGCTGAGCTGTGCAAGGATTTTGGGATGACTCAGGATCCGGCCAAGTGGGAGGAGATGTTGTTTGTCACCGATCTGTGTCCACAGGGAGAGCGATGGGAGCTATGGTGCTGCAGGAACGAGCGCGGTGGCTCGACCTTGCAAACCAGTCAGACGGGGAAAAGGGCGGCGTCCCGAACATGCCTGTAGTCCGGCCTGACCGTTCCTCTCTCCTCCGATGACGCAGCTGGAAGCTCCTCCTTCCTCAACTCCACCTGTTTTGCTTTTGGAAGTGCACTTGGGGGTCCCCCACACGCCCCATCTCCTCGCTGCCACGAGATGTCTCACAAGACTACCCTGCTTGCTTGGGTGAGTGAGAAGAGGTGCTTATTTTGAATGACTAAGTATCATTTGCCTGCACTACTTATGGTAGGTGGGACTACCTGTGGCAGACGGACACGTTTCACTAGCCAATCAGGATTGGCGTGATGAGATTATTGCTTCTGAGGGCTGCAGCAGGGGCGTGCATCCCATAGTGAGACATCTCACTCATATTAATCAGAGAACCGGGGTTATGTAAATAACCTAAAGTTACTTCAAGTCAGTGGTTCCCAACCTTTTTTTGGATAGTGATTATGTTTGTTATACTGTGTAACAAATACAGAGTAGCCAGGATTAGTGTATAAAGTGACATGATGTGCCAGCTGTATTTTTTCTTTCTTATTTTATTTCCACTGTGTTTTATTTGAATTAGAGTTATATTTGAAAAAGTGAAAGCATAGAACACAGTTGTTTATGATTGTGTTGTGATATAATTTGAAATGGAATAATAAAACAATTGAAATATACAGTATATCAGTAATTAACACATTCCAGGCGACCTCGTTAATATTTCAGGCGACCCTCCATGGGGTCACGAACCCAAGGTTGAGAAACCCTGCTTTAAGTGTATTTGACTTATTTAGATAAAAAATGCTTTAAAAAAAAAAAGAGAGAGCGAGAGCAGCTTGTATTGAACAAAGAACATAAGAATGAAGGCTGTGTATAACTTTTCTATGAATTGTCCTATAAAGTGAAGAAAGGTTTGAGTTTGCTTTGTTAAGGCTGTTCCATAACTTGCACAAATTGAAATGGAAATGTTTTATTTAGGGTGTGTGGATTCCTGTGGACTGTCATGTAAAAGGATTTGATAAAGAGGGTTTAATGTGGGCCAGAACAGTGTGGTGTGTTGGCGGTCTGTAGACAGTGGAAAGGGCCAAATACGGACCAGTTCGATCACAAGTGTGGCACAGGTTTTAGGCGGGAAAACAAACAATTTCAACATCAATGTTATAAATTAGACAAAGTATGGAAGGCATTAATAACAATATATAATTTTTAATTAATTTGGGGACTCGATTTTGTGGAATAATTTGAGAAAAATTGCATGAATTTTGGAACGCGTTAGACTTCTTTCAACAACAATTTCCAACTGAATTATTTGGCAATTTACACAACAATTCATGTTTTCTCTGTCATTTTCACTTTCTCCTGTGGGCCAAATCGGATGCTCTGAAGGGCCGAATTTGGCCTTCCACCAGGAAACCCAGGCGGCCGCTTAAGGTACCATCAGCTGTAGGGGTGCCAAATCTCCCCCCCCAATAAATAAATAATAATAATAATTTGAAAAGGTATAATAAATGTGAAACACACCCTTTATAATCACTGTACATGTTTTCTCTTAATTAAATATTAATTTAAACAAATCTGTAATTGTACCTACTGATCTTCTGCCTATATTTATGCATATTTATATGTATTTTATTTTAATTCTTGTTCTATTCCATATAATTCAATTGTGTTGTTTGCACATTGTGATCTTTGGTTTAAGGTTTTTGTTACTGATTAATAAAACCAAACAGGAAAGTAGAAATGTCCTTGCACTAAAACTTTTCTATTTTAATTTCACTTTCACTTTTCACTTTGTACCATTGTTGTTGTTCCCTCTGGACATTTGCACTATACCAGTAGGTGCTATATTGTGGGAAGTGTCTCCTAGTACGTAATACATATCCATAAACCGGTGTCACGTACTGAGTTTACCTCCGTACTGAGATTATAACCCTAACCTAATCCAATAAACAAATGAAACATGTGTCCGTTCACTTTGAAAACAAAAGAATTATTATTTTTTTACCAAAAATAAATTTTCCGGTAGTGCGCACATGCGCGCATACAATCTGAGTACGATGCACACTCAGTACATGGCACTGGCATTCTATCCGTACAAAAGATGACGTTACCAGAAGTCACGTGACCATTCCGTGCGGTTCGGGTTAGTGAGCCCGTCGTAGTTGTAGGTTAGGGTTAGTCCATAACGTATGTTAATATTAGGATTAGTTAGTCCTTAACGTAGTTTATGGTTAGGGTTACGGTTAGGGTTAGTCCGTAACGTAGTTTAGGGTTACGGTTTGGGTTAGTACGTAACGTAGTTCAGGGTTACGGTTAGTGTTAGTACGTAACGTAGTTTAGGGTTACGGTTAGGATTAGTCCGTAACGTAGTTTAGGGTTACGGTTAGGATTAGTCTGTAACGTAGTTTAGGGTTATGGATAGGGTTAATACGTAACGTAGTTTAGGGTTAGTCCGTAACGTAGGTTAGGGTTAGTTAGCCTGTAACGTCTCATTAGCCAGTTTAGGTCACGTGGTGCACCTATCACGGGACCTAAACTAGTCAATGAGGGGTGTTGTATGGATAGAATGCGGTATATGGATACGTATTGACAGCCACTACCTATATTGCATTATTCTAATTTTTAAAATAGTTTGTATTTGTTTTCAATGGTTTGTTTATTTTGTCACAGAAATGTTTTGTCTCGATAATTAAAATAACTAATAATGTGAACACACTGTGTATAGACTTTATTTATTAATATTCATGCCCTGCATGTGTGTGCCTGTGCCTGGGTGTGGAGCAGCTCAGCTCACCTTAACGAACGGGAACGCGGCCCCAGGCTTCAGGGGCTCGTCTTCGTGCTCGATCTGAAATTTCACATAGTCCTCCACCCCGACCTCCTCGTAGATCTTCCTCTCTGCCACCATGTTGAACAGAGTACGGGACGAGACGGCGATGGTGACCGCGAACCGCGGTTTGGGCTGGACAGTGCACACACGGAGCACAGACACAGACAGTTACACCTTTAAAATAAACACAGACCAAACGTAGTCTGTGGGAAACCTACTATGTAAAGTATGTACTCACTGGTCTGGGTTTGTTGGTTTTCAGGTTGTCAAAGAAAGCCTTGGCCTCGAGCCAGTCCTTCTCCTCTGCTGAGGTAGAACTCTCCGAGACTTTTAACTCACTCATTTTACACTAAGTGTGGAGGACTGGACAGAAGAAATCAAACTTTACTGCGGAAGTGCAGCAAAGACGAGCCCTCAGCCTGGGGGCGTGGCTTTGGGCTCTGACGTAGGCAGCTGGAGGCATCCTCTGTACTGTAGTATGTGTATGTATCCATCATAAATCTGTTGTTTTACTGTCATGATTCTATTGGTACATTAGACACTGATGATGGGCCAGATATGGCCAAAGTGGTCACCATGGAAACGTGTATCAATTATTATTTATATTAGACTGGTGGACATTTCCCAGTCATTGTAAAAGCATGTTTTGTATTTGTTTTGTTTTTTTAAAGATAGACTTATTATTGCGTCCAACAATAGTGTTGGGTTTTTCTTAACAATTATATATTTGGTGATGAGCGCTACAGGATGACTATTGTTGTAAAAATGTAAATAAAGACAGATTAGATTGGATTGAACAATTCATTCATGGATGACACATTTTATCATGACACTTTGGAGACACCATAAAAGTCTAAAAAGTAGAATACATCAGGAATCTATAATATAAATATTTTGTACATTTTTGGATCCAGGTACCTCTTAAAGTGACCCCCCTTATAATCATCAACTCAATTAAACATGATTTACTGACATTTGTACCCCTAAAGGTCTAGATGGGAATGGTTTGTTCTTTAAACCCTTCAACTGAAAAATTTAAGATTTAAATATTTAAGCTCTTTGTTGTAAAAATGAACTGAAATACACAGAAATTGCAAAGAAAGAAGAGAGACTAAAAATTAACAACGTGAGGTCGGAGGGGCCTAATGTACAGTATGGCAGCCTAACTTGTGCCAGTCTGTTCTAGGGCAGCTATGGCTAGAATAGTAGCTTACCACCACTGTGTGTGGAGTGAATAAATAATGCGATGTAAAGATAATCAAATAATAATAATATTAATAATAATAATAGTGTAATGTAAAATAAAAAAGAACAAAAATAACAAAAAATAAAATAAAAATAATGACAGAAATGTACAAAATTAAACAAAAGTTGCACAAGAAGAATAAAATACACAAAAAATAAATGTAGAAAAATGACTAGTCCCTCCCTCAGAGAAGCTAACAAGCTAACGTTAGTCAGACAGCAACATCACAGTAATATAACATGCTCTGTTAAAAGCATATTACTGCAGCGCTTCTCTCTCTCTATGTGCACACACCTCAGCAGCAGCAACAACACAATGTCACTTACAGCAGCCCACACGGAGGCTGCTGCGCGCACATGAACAACACATGCACCACAGATTTCTCATGTAACAATTACAAATAAAACATAATGTAAATCAAGCAGCAGTAATTACCTTTCAAGCAGAAAAGTCACCAATTCCATCTTCTACTCCTCCAGACCATACACTGTAAAAAAGAAGGCGCTCTAGCTCCGGGAAAGGGGCGTGGCCTGTGTGCAACAGCTGTCAGACCGCCCATCAAACACAATCCTGGCTCTGATTGGTTCTTTTTGCTCGGTCGTGGTGCGTTCTGGCAATCTGCCAAAGGCTGCAGGAGCAGCAGAGGGACTCAATGAGTCTGTTTATTTCACACAAACTACTAGTGTAAGATGTCCTTACATAGTGACAGCTTTAGAAAATATGATAAAAAGTCATTTTTATAAGAATTGCAGACTGCACCTTTAAGCTTAGACACGTTGATCCCAAATATCTGTTTTAGGTATTACAACTCACTCCTTCCCTCTGTCCACAGCCACCACCATTATACCTAAGCTTCACACCTGTCACCAGAGTGGCTTGAGTACATAACACAATAAGCAGAATATACACAACTACAACTTCACATCTCACTCTCACTTTAAAATAATCAACTCTTCCCCACCGTTTCTATTTCCCACCTCGAATCTCCCCTTCCTGTAACCCTCCCCCCTCCCCCCCCTCCCCCCACCCCCTTACCTAGGTGTAACACTGCTCTCTCTTTTTATATCTTCCCTTTAATAAAGTGTTTCTTACCCTTCCTTAGGGAGGGCTGGTGATGGTCACAATTATGCAATAAAATAAATTCATTTATTTAATTGCAATAACAAAACATGTATTGCTGTCTTTAAAAGATTACACTTCTTGTAGTGTTGACCTTTGACAGCATGTGCAGACAAGGTAAAAAAAAGAAACACATGGCATTCTTGAATTTATTTCAATATTGAAAGTGTATTTCAATATCCACTCTCGTGTATATTATTTTCTGTAATTACATCAGGGTGTTTAAATTGCAAACACAGGAAGAAATTACTCATCTTACAAGGTTTTTACACAAATTCTTTACTGGCCTACCTTTCCATTACACTCATATTTACAGAGCAAACATGGCTTGTGTTGTCATTGTGCCACTTATATAATTTTTTGTTACGCTTTGAGTGGCCTTAATGTGTTTTTGTATTTTAAAGATGTCCTGTCAAGATTATTGTGCTTTTGGTCTCGCCAGAGTCTGTGCTTTAACATGTATCAAACACCTATTGATTTATATTTACTGCCAATAACATGAGTTTATGACATACTGTATTTTATGTTATATACGATATGTAAGCTTGTGATATATAAAAGTTGAAAGAATGACTTAGGACAGAGATGTCAAACTCATGCAGTTCAGGGGCCAAATAGAGACCAGTTGGAGGTCAGAAGGGTAGCACATTATGGGCGGGGAAAAATAAATAAATAAGATGTAAATAATGTAAAGCACTAACAATATCCAAGCAATAAGTTACAGATCACAGTTTCTTATAGGATCTTCACATTTCCTTGATTTTGTGACCAATATGTTTTTATTTTGGAGACATTTTGTAGAATAATTTGAGGAAAACTGCAAGATTTTGAAAAATTGAGGGTTCTTGCAACAATTTGAAAAAAAAAAAAGACTGCGTCATGTGATGTAAGCATGGAAAAACTACGGCTGGGCCACATCTCCGAGCCAAATAGCACGTACCACGTTCCCGAGAATTGAGTCAAATGACTCAGTTCCACGGAATAAAACAAATGAAATTGTGCAACGTAAAATCATAAACTATGTTGAATTGCCTTTGAAACGATATATCACACAGCTATGTTCAGATACATTTAGAAATTACTGGAAAAGGGGGTGGGCCCTCGTCCCCTCCCCCCTTTCAAAAAGGCTCTTGACATCCGCTCATAGAATATCCATGTCAAATTACAGCCTGATTCAACAAGCATTAACGGAGGAGTAGGTATTTGAAAAATGCCCCAGTGACACGTACGGGGTAATGGGCCCTATTTATATATTGGTATGTTCCAATGATTCGGTACCACCAACTGTCACAATATTTGACTCACAAATAAATGAGAAAACGACTTTGATGGAAATTGCCGAAAAAAAGGGGCCAGATTGTGAAAGGCATAATCATAGTCTATGTTGAAATACCTTTGAAACAATATATCACACAACTATGTTCCCATAAATTTGGAAATTACCAGAAATGGGGGGTGGACCCCCAGGCCCCGTTTTAAAAAAGGGCTCAGAGTGTCTCATCATATTCATACCAAACTGCATTACAATCTAACAAGAACTAACGGAAGAGTACTCATTTGAAAAATGGGCCCCCCTGGCAGAAGAAGAAGAAGAAGAAGAAGAAGAAGAAGAAGAAGAAGAAGAAGAAGAAGAAGAAGAAGAAGAAGAAGAAGAAGAAGAAGAAGAAGAAGAAGAAGAAGAAGAAGAAGAACATAAATTCCTATTCAACTGTAACAGTTCACTGTTATTTACACATCAGGTTCTAATGCAGGTACAAACACTGTACACATGTAATATGAAACTCTACACTGAAGGAAGCCAGGGAGTTCATATGAAAAGCACATAAACAGACACACAGTAAATTAATGATAATTTAAAGTTAATTAAAAAAAAAACAAAAAAAAATTATTATCATTATTATTATTATTGAAAGAAGACCTGGGTTTAATTTCCAGGTGGACCCACTGGGACATTTCTGTCTAGTTTGCATGTTCTCCCAGCATGCATTTTACAAAATGATGTGGTGTTTCACAACCAGGATCCTTGGGGAACAGATTTCTAAATTGCTGTTGGGTTTCAGCTCATCATTTGTGATCAGGGTAAAAGCAGATAGAGAAGATGGAATGGATTCATTTATACACACACGTTCCACTTTAGTGTTACGTAATGGCGATGCTGTGTGAAAATGTGGCTTCATCAAGCATTGCGATCCTGTGTTAGTGCTTACACAACACACACACACACACACACACACACACACACACTACACACAGGTGCATGAATGACCTCCCCTCTCCATCACTCACACCCCCCCCCTCCCCCCCTCCCCCACAGACACACACACTCAGATGGTAGAGTCCGGGACGGAGCATCATGGCGATAGACGGTAGGTACTCGTGTCAGGTGTCCTACGAGACTCATGGGAAACTTTACCCAGCCGGTACGGACTAAAACACGGTTGATATACCGACTGCCATGTGTCGTATCGGAGGAGTGTGTGATGGAACACTGTTGACTCACTGACGCCGCGGGTACCGCAGTGCCACGGAGGAGAAGGACGGCCGACAGCCGCACTGATGCAGGGCGGCCGGTCGCGATCCCTCCGTGGGATGAAGCTGCGCGCGCTGGAAGTGATGCTGAAAGTCACCGGAGACGAAACCGGACGATTCGATCAAACGAGTCACGTTATTAATAACCTGGATTCATCTGTGACCGGTTAAGATGTCTATTTATCATCAACTCTCAGTATAATGTGCCACTTTGCGTCACGTGACAGCCACTTTTGTTTTTTGTTTTTGTGCATCGGATAAGGACTACTTTTCCCAGCGGATGAATAACACGTAATATGCATTTTGGAAAACAGTCCGTTTGTTGTGTTAAACTGTTTCTGTGGCGCGGGTTGTTGACGTTCTCTCTCTGCTATGTGTTACTGACATTTAGTGGACAGACCAAGTGAAAAATCTCCCTTTAAAGCAGAGTTTTTCAACCTTGGGGTTGGGACCCCTTCTTCTGTCGCCTGGAGTTGCAATAAAATTCGACCGATATTTCTGAAAAATTAAAATAAATTTAAAAAAAATGTTTTAATTATTATTATTATTTTTTAAAAAACACACAGTCTTGCGATGGACTGGCGTCCTGTCCAGGGTGTACACCCTCCCAACACTAGGGTGGGGGGTGGGGGGAAAAAAAATAAAATCACATTAGAATCGCAATTCTAATCATCCACAATTTTGAATCGATTATAAACTTCACCAATCCATTAATTTTTTTTATTTTTAATTGCAAGTCAAATAATACAAGTAGAAAAACAAAACCAAAACAACAACAACAAACAAAAAATAAAAAAATAGTGACGGGCCCTTAAGTTACATTCTCCATAACGCACAAATATTTCAAGTTTATTCTCATAAGATTAAGACTTTATTGTCATAAAATTACAACTTTATTCTCCAAATATTACAACTTTATTCTCGTAGTGCCAAGATTAATTTTTTTAATGTGGCCCTAATCCGTCATCTTATTATTCCGTTTTTATTTGAATTAATTTTAATATTACATAAATGTACCTGGCAAACCAGGGGTGTTAAATTCATTCATTCATTCAGTCAAATCATTTTAGGCCAGGGGTCAAAAAAATGGACCAGTTTGATGACAAATGGGTTGCTGAGAAAATGTGTAATTTCAACATCATTGTGGCTGGGTTTTTACTTCCACATGTCAAAGATGTACAGTATGTAAGGCACAGACAATATTCAAGCAATAAATGAAGCAGTCCCTGAAATACGCTATCTATATCTTAATTTCCTTGATTTTGTGACCAATATTGATTTGATTTGATGAAAATTTTGTTGAGTAATTTAAGGAAAATTGCAGTATTTTGGAAAAACTGAGAGTTCTTTCAACAACTTGACCTTAAAAATGACTGCCATCATGTGATATAAGCGTGGGAAAACTGTGAGCCCTGCAAATATTGTGGAGTTTTATTACATTTGTGTATTTGGAGAGGCTGCGATATCTGCAACTGCATAATTTCTGTCATATTTACTTTCTCCTGCGGGCCTAACTGATTAATTTAAGGAACCTGTTTTGGCCCCCGGGCCTTGAGTTTCAGTTTAGCCTCTGCATTCGTTTGCAGTCACAAGATTAAACCAGATTATGAGAGAAATTGGACATATTTGTCTGTTTGCTACACTTGCTAGTAGGGGTGTGTATATTGCCTGGCATCTGGCAATACGATTCATATCCCGATACATAGATCATAATACGATACGATGCGATATATCCCGATATTAAAGTATAAGGCGAGTATTGTGTTTTTTTTTGTATATATGACTTAAGAAACAACTAATCTGTAAATGTGTACACCTTCATGAGAACATTATGTATGAAATATATTTTATTGGCATATTTTACTCTCAAAACATTGGCTTTAACATGTCATGTGCCAACAACTTAAAATAAAAAAACAACATACAATCTGCCTGTGGCTTTGAAACCAACTTTGACTTTAGTGCAACTTAACTGAGGTATACGCCTAGAACAACAAATAAATGTAGAAAGTTAATACTTTATTTTTATGAATTTATTAAAAAAACACAAGCTGGTCAACATGTCCAGGTTTCAGCACTTCTTTGTGCACTTACAATGTCAGAGAATTGCGCGACGTAATGTTGCGATATTTCGCTGAATCGAGTTTTCTAAACACCCCTACTTGCTAGACATTCAGTCACCAGATCTGGGGCCAGATTTTAATGAAAGAGAGAGAGGAAAAACCCGGTTTACTTTGATTGATTTTCCTGTTGCAGAATGTGAACTTTGTGTTTTCCATTCATTTTTCTGTGATCTGTGAAAATTGGCGGCTCTGCAAGTCTTGTTTTATTTGTATTTAATCTCTGTTGTAGAGGAATAACTTACACGGGGGGAAATGAACGATTAAATGAATAAATGTAAGTGTTCACATGTACTTGTGTGTTGTGACAAAATGGGGCAAACCCACAGCCAGAACAAAGGAAACAAGGAAAAGGAATAAGGTCACTCGAGGCTGTAACAGTGTGTATTAGTAAAGTTGCTGCACCAGGAATAACTTTGATACAGGTTGGCTCAACTGCTTGTTTTGGGACTGGTTTGTTCTCTAACTTACAAGAGAAATATTCTAAACCTAATTGAGATTTTTTTGGACCAATATTGCGATTGCGATTCGATTTGAGATTTTTATATTTTATACATTTAAATTTAAACTGCTAAAATGATGAGTGAATGAAGTCATGTTACTTGTAGACTGTCAAACAACATTTTCTTGCTGAAATTGCCCCGCATTAGAACAAAAACACATTCATCTACTTTAAAAAATATTTGGTCTTATGTGGTCAGCGCCGTCTTCTGGAGGAATCATTGAGCGTCTGTCTAAACACTTAAGGATCTGCCTTATAAAAACTCAGATCTTTTATTTGTTCCAGCTCAACCTGAGATCAAAAAGCTCCACCATTCTGATTGGTGAACATCACTCAAACGTTAGAGGCAGAAGTAAAAAAAAAAAAACCTCAGCCTCTTGAGGTTACGTTATTGCAGTTGTCAAAACCTCGATTGCGATTCGATATCGATTAACCTTGCAGCCCTAGAACCTACAGTATTGTCCAAATTACCAGATGATTCCGAGTGCTTAGCAACAAAGGGGATGCAGTCATCTGACCTGCAACTTTCTTTTCTTTTCTCTTGACACAGGAGGGGGGAGAAACTGTGATGTTCATGAGCTCATCTGTGCCAGACGCGGTAAGATTCCATTAAAACCAACCTCTAACATGTCTATCTGTTCATCTTCATGAACTCATAAAATCATTTAGATTTGAGTGTGTTTTTGCTTGTTGGTTGGTTACCCCAACAGCTGTAATGTTAACCACCACTTCCTCCTAAATGCTGTATATTAAAAAAAAACAACTTTTCCTTGCGGTAAAGTTTTTCTTTTCAAAATCCAAACCTCTGACGGAACAATGTGTGTGAATTATGTAAAGGATATCAAGTTTTCATTCTCATCAGCAATAGAAAGCAGTGGTGTGTTCATGATTTATTCAGCGTGCAGGTTTTGTTTCTTATCGGAGGTTCATGTGTAAGCAACATTTCCAGAGTGACTGCACTTCTCAAGCGTCACAGCTTCTAAAGTTTAGCCCGCACTGGTTGAAAAGGTTCAAATCAAATTAATATGTATTAAACATTGACAATTGTTGTGCTTTATCAGTGTAGAAAAAGGGTTCTTTCCTGTTTAGGCGGGGCTACGTTAAATCAAAATAGAATCCTGTTTCTTTTAAGCTGTTATTTATTGAACACCACATGCTCCAGTGGTTGCGCTTTCATTGTCTGCCATCTTGGTGGAGTTATTAGTTGCAATCAAAAGTCAGATTATATCCTTTGGCCCAGTTTGGCTGAGCCTTGGTTCATGCTAGTCAGAAGGATTTCATCTTCTGCTGTGATGCACAAAGTGCTCGCACTGAAAGAGGATGAGTTTGGCTTTTGGAAATCTGCTAAATCCATCCAATCTGGCTTTAAAAGAAAAGACAAGTTCATCCTAAAGTCAAGCAAGGGTTAACAGTTTCAAAGGGCACGTTTCTACACCGCCCTACCTTGCTGTTTACATTGATGGAGTCATCAGGTGAGCTTTAAATTATTCAGCCGCCGTTGACACTGTAGGGCCGTGTATGAAGTGTCATCACAGGCCGGAGGGCAGAGACTTAGCTGTTCATCCCCAGCGTGCCTGCACCCATCCACTCCACTGTTAGCAGTAAGAGTCGCTCCATAAGCCTGGCCTGTGCCGGAGCAGTCTAAGCATGATGGGATTGGATACATGTCGGATTAATCTGGAGTGAGGCGTCTTTGTTTTTGCCTGTTCTGTGACCTTTTTCTATCTTTAGCAGAAGAAGTACTGCTGCTAGTGCTTTTTGGGAGCAGAAGATAGTCTTATAGAGGAGGTAAGCCTCTGCTGCTGCTGCTGCTGCTGCTGCTTTACTGTCTCTTATCTTATCAACTGTACTCAGCTTTCTGGGCATTAATCATTATGGCAGTGTGCAGACGGCTGTGGTAACTGATGACTTCAATGGTGTTTGTGAAGGTTGTTCTTTTGTCTTATGGTAATTCTGCTAAATATAAACCATCATAGTTCAAAGTGGCTGTTCTTTCTTGAAACTGATGAGTTGAGAGGTTAGGACTTTTAGGATGTTAGTGAGTTATCTGTCAGCCATTTTAGATTAGGAACAGGTCACTGGCTGTGTTCGAAATGTCATACTAACGTACTACTCATACTAAGTGTGCGTTCACATTAGATAGTATGGAAAGGTTGAGTACGCGAGAAATACCCGGATGTATACTGTATCAGGACATTTTTGAAGTATGCGCAGTGGGTACACTAGTCTTACTCAACCGTCCCATGATGCATTGCGAGTGGAACATCAAATCGTCCTGGGACTGGCTTCAAGCTAAAAGTCAAACATCCCCTTTTCAAAACAAAAGCATCTCTTCTTGTCTTCTATTAGTTTTTTTAAACCCTTTTGTAAAAAGTGCTCTTGTTTTGAAATTACCTGGAAGTTTTGTCAGTAGCACAATGGTAGGTCTCCGAAAAACTCCGAAATGTCGGCATGAAATGTGTGTCCGCAAGTTTCAAAAGACCACATGTTGATATTCTAATTGGTCACTTTCTCACTTAAAATGCTTTCTGAACTTTTAAAGGTGGAGAATCAACAGAGATATTTAGCCTCAGTGTGCTTCAGGTTTTTCTCGTTGTAGGTTCGAAATGCATCTTGGGAAACTTGGAAGTATACGTCAGTGGGAACGGTCGTCATCCTAACCATACTTATAGTATATGGTAGACAGTGTTGAGCAAGTTATTTTCAAAATGTAGTTAATTACATATTAGTAGTTACTGTCATTTTTAAAAGTAATTAGTTACATTACAATATTACTGTCTGAATTGTAGAGTTACACTACTTTTGAGTTACTTTCACCAAAATAACCGCAGAAGTATGACTAGCATTCTAAAATGCTGATTATATATCCAGTGGAGGGTGATGTGGTATAGCATAATAACTGTGTATGTTACTAACAACTTAATTTAATAGGTACAGTGAAGGCTCTAGGCGCAATACAATAAGTAACAATGACTGTCAGAATCACAAAAGCAGACAAAGTTAAAGTCTGGTAAGTTATGATAAAGATATCGTAAATATTTAAAGTCTAGGCCTATTCATATGAAACACAATAGAGCTAGAAACAACTATAATGTAACCTATAGCCTTATGACAGTTACAGCTACTCTTTTATTCTCTTTTTTCAGTGTGCTGTTTTTCACTGCTGCTAACATGGTGACCAGTAAAATTGTAACACTATTTTCTATGAGCGCTCAATACAAACCAGTCAAACCAGTCACGAGATAACATGACCACCAGTCAAATTGATGACGGCAGTGGCGGCTCTGGTTAGCTCTGCTATTGTGTTTAGCTGCCAGCTAGCAGCATTTCTACTGTGAATGTCTCTACAAAAAGCACTTCTAAACCAAAAACTTCTACACCGCACATTTAAGAGCTGGAATCTGATCTGTATGAGCCTCAGTCTCAGCCATACGACACGGTGCCAGAATACTTTAAGCCCTACCTGGTTCAAGTAGCACGGCAGACCGAGAGAAACTTCATTTCTGCTGCTTTGTCACGCCTGCATCTCGTTCTGTCAACTTGGTGTTAGCGTGGCACCAGTCCAGGTGTTTCTTCAAGTTACTGGTGCTGTTTTTCACATCTCAGGTTAAAATGCGTAACGCACATTACTGAGATTTGTAACGGGTATAATATTACCAAAATTGTATTAGTAATGCGTTACATTACTGCATTACAGCAAAAAGTAATACTTTACTGTAATTACGTTACTTTTGTAACGCATTACTCCCAACACTGATAGTAGACAGTATATACTCATTGAGTGCATAGTATGGAGTGTGCCCTTTCGAACACAGCCACTGTTACTTAACTAATCTTTGGTAGTAGTTGACTGAGGTTGAATGGCCAGAATCTTGATGTTGATTTCCTCAAAAGAAATCCAGTTTCCTTTACATATTGACGTGATGTTGGTTCTTGTCCTGATGAGTGGTTGGTTAAGTTTTTATTGACTTTGGTACTAACTATGTTGTGAGGGCTTCCATGGTGGGATTTTATCACCTTTCTGTGAAATAAAAAGAAAAGGTTCACACTGAGTCACTTTCTCTTTATCTCGAAGGAAAGAACCTCTTTAGGTTCAAACAGCTCAACTCCACATTTGATGGTTCCAAGCAAAACACAACCATAGTTAAAAACCACCACCATACATGTGTATGTCTTAAAGCTATTTTCTAATAATTGATTTGACGATTATTCAAACTTTGTACACATACTGTATCAGCCATTAACATCACACATTCTCATGTTCCTGGTATTGCATGGGCCACACTTAACCTAACGTCCATCTCTCTCAGTGCAAACTGTGAATTGAGTCCTCTGATTTCCAAAGCTATCATCATCAAAGGTTCCTGCTCTCAATAACCGCTCTAATGCCTCATTGTCTTAGTTTCTTTGCGACCCAATCAGATATTGTTCTTTTCAGAAGGATAAAGGCCCTCTGAGGCACTCATAAAAATAGCATCGGGCTGCATGGGTACATGGAGTATGGCTGGCCTACATATAACTATGTAGGTTATATTAGGTACGCCTTTGAAGTGGAAACAGTCATTAAATGAACCTTGCCGAGAAAGAGAATTTCCCCAATGGAAAATGGCTCTCATCAAGGAAAAGTTATTCAAAGATTGTAACAGATGATAGTGTTTAAGATTTTAAGGGGAAATCAAGAGGTTAGAAGTTCTGTTAGTTTACATGTTGTTTTTAGCTGACAACCATCTCTACTTTCATTTACCTCCTCATTAATATATATGTCCAATATGTTACAAGTAAATGTTTCTCTCCTTTTTCTGAGTGTAACTTTGGGTTTTCTCTTCTCTCCATCTTTGTTTTGGTGTCCCTGTCCTTCCTCTTCCCTCCTCTCCATGTTTCTCTTCTCCTCCTCAGTCTCTCCTGAGCTTCTGGGTGTCCTCTCTTCCATTGCAGCCTTCATAGCGCTGATGGTTCTGTTTTTTCTTTACCTCAGCAACAAGCTGTCAGTGGCGAGCACAGACGATCTGTCACATCTCAGTGGATATACAAGCAACCATCCAGGTACAGAACACACTCCCAGAGTCATCAGACAGGCTGCTTTCACACGCACAGTGGATAGGATGGTGTGGAGTTAAACCGCTGGTGATTTTCTCATTCGGTCAAACATTAGAACTGTAACCCGAGATTTAAAGTTTGTTTCCAAAAGACAACACTTTTGGCTGAAAACTGAAAATGCACTTTTGGACCAAAACAACTTGTCTGAAACAAGATGTTGGGAAAACATGAGAAAACACCGCGGCCAGCACACGCTTATCCGGATTATCCGCTTATCCGGAAGGCCAGTATATCTGAGTGAAAACAATCAAGTTAACTCTTAGATTTATTCAGATCTTCTGCAATCCATCGCGACTGTAATTGATTTACGTTATAAAATTGAATTATCTGAATGTTGGAATAAAGCAAGAAATAATCGCACTAGAGCTTTCATTTTTTGTTAGGCTTAATTTTGTTTGTTATACCATGGGCTCGGGCTGGGTTTGGACACTGCACAGTAAATAAATGGTCAGGTGATGTTTGGATAAGCGCGAGAAAGACACACGTACCATCTGTAGCGGCGCATGAAGCTGCTTCTCATCTTTATAGTTGTATGCAGAATGAGGGACTAGTAAATAGACCCATTTCATGTGACGTATGTAGGGATAGACAGATATGGATTTTTTAGGGCCGATGCCGGTACCGATTTTTTTTCCATCAGCCTTAGCCGATGACTGATACGGACTGCTGATTTTCTTGAGCCGATATTTGGAGCAGATACTACTTTTGCTCCCTCAATTTACATCATAAAAAGTACACAATGATAGCAAATGGTACGAGTCTCAATTATTAAAAAAAAGAACATTTATTGAAATTAACAAAGGTGAGGTAGAACGACAACAAGTAAAAAATATTTAATAAATATTAAAAACAGGTGATGTAGAACAAGAACAAGTAAAACATATTTCTGCTCTCTGTAAATAATGCGGAAATAACGCAGCAGCCCATATCGGCCGATGCCGATACATGTAAAAAAACGGCCGATAATGTTGACCTATCACTAGACGTATCCATACTAAATTAGGTGCATGCGCACGCAGGCTCGGTGAAAAACAACCGGAGAACGACATTGTACTAGCGATTGAAACACTTTTTGTATAAAAACAACACAATGCCATCGTGTTGCGTTATTGATTGCACAAATAGGAGTACCAACAATCCAGGACTTCAATTTTACAACATACCGGCTGGTGAGCACCCTTTTCAGAAGAATAGACAAGACTAATGATTGCGTGCTATCAAACAGAGGCTGGCAGCTGACGTATCTGACACACACACACATACGGAGAGAGAGAGCACTGAAACATTCTGGATAAAGTAAAAATCAGCTGGTTTATGATAGAAATAAACAGCATAAAGTTGCCAAATAACCATGTTACATTTGTTCAGAAGCGATCGTGTAAATGTAATCGCTGCTGAGGCGATGGTGCACGGGGAGCAGACGGAACGCTATCTCAGTTTGGATCCAGTATAAAAATCTGTAAATGGACTGATATGCAGATATGTGACAGTGAGGAAGAGATTTAATGTAGAGATGGAAAC
Organism: Gouania willdenowi; assembly: GCF_900634775.1. Taxonomy (NCBI): domain Eukaryota; kingdom Metazoa; phylum Chordata; class Actinopteri; order Blenniiformes; family Gobiesocidae; genus Gouania; species Gouania willdenowi. The sequence goes on along the minus strand of NC_041066.1, from coordinate 8,500,571 downwards.
TCATCTGTTGAAACTGATCAGAATACGTGGAAATACATGGAAACCTTTGGTTTCGAGTGCAGCAGCCCGTCTACCTGCCCGTTCATAACAAGTAGTTATAAGCATCTAGAGACGTAATGCTTTTAGGTTTTCTTTCGTATATACACTGGGTTTTTCTATCAGATATGTATAAATGTCTGGCCATTGAACATTGGGTCAGGAGCGCACATCGGATGACCACTCGTTTTTGGGAATGCTGCACGGGTCTCGCAATCGTTCAGTGTGAGTTTCCTTAAATAAGCAACCGCGTCCTCAGGTGACAAGCTTTCTACATACTTAGAACTATTGTCAAGCCTTAACAGCTGTTGATTCATTGCCAATGAGTATGCGCGCGCACGTCAGGCACGTGTCTCATGTTTGTCCACATTGAAATGGGTCTATTAAGTTGAATTATTAAAGCAACTTGCATCGGATTAACATGCGCACACAGATGTGTCGGGTTGAAACAGGTTCGGGCCTAAAGAGGCATCTTCTTTATTCTGGTCGGACAGGTTCGGGTCTTATTCTGTAGGGCGTGGGCGGGGACGAGTCTTCTTTTTTCGGCACAAGTAAAGCTCTCGATCGCTCAACACGAGGGATGCGGAGAAGCCGCTTGGAGACGAGTGGGAGTGGGAGACTGTGATAAAGCAGAAAAGTAGCTCTTCATCAACAACTGAAATGCACTTTGTGTTTTTATGAGAGAACTGACTTAATTTGAGTACAAAGTCATAGACATGAATGCAAAGGCACTAATGACTGGCAAAATAATTTCTTTCTGTTTTTTGGGTCTCGGCCTTCACTTTCGGTTTCGGCAAATCATTTTTATTTTGGTGCATCCCTTATTCTCAGCTTTGTCTTATGTCTCTATTTGCCAGCGGGACAACATTATAAAGAGTATGTAGAATAATTCTATATGTTAATTCGACTACAGAAACTTGATGACCTTTGCGAGGTTTGGGAGAAAAATGATCAGTGTCGGTAATCAGCCAAACGAGTAGTAAAAATCAGATATCAGCCAAAAATCTAATTCTGTTCATCTCTAGCTTTATGACAGATATTTATATCCTTTGCTATCCCTGGAAAGAAATGAGTAATTTTCTGAATCTTTTTTTGGGAGATGTATAAAATCGAAGTCAGTATGATTAGGACTTTAATAAAACTTAGATTTGAACCCTAATGCCTACATACATTTTGCTATCAGTGTGTTAAGGACTGTGGCACTGCACTGCAGACATGGCCTTCTTCAAAAGCTTCCAGCAGAACCTTCCCTCTGTCAATATCTCCTCCATCTTGGACTCAGTCACCAGTCGTGTGGACGATCTGGCCACCGCTGTCAGCGATGCCACTTACGCCGTCAGCGACCAGCTCACGGAGCAGGTTACCACCATCATCAGTAAGGTCCAGGAGGACGAGGAAGGGGAAAATGATGAGACGGGTCAGGCATCCTCCACTCAGGAAGGTAAAAGTGGCGTTAAAAGCATGTGGCAAACAACCAAAGACTCAGACGGTCACACTAGTGCTAAGAATAACCAAAGCAGTGATACAGCAGCGAGAGACTGCACTGCCAATCAGCTGGAGTGGGAATGGAGGGACGGATGCTGGAGAGTTAAAAGGACGCAAGCAGAGTTAGAGGAGGAAGCAAAGAGGAAAGAAAAGGAAAAAGAGCTCCAGGAGCAGAGAGAACAGAGGAGGAGAGAGAGGAAGGAGAGGCAGCGGGAGAAAGAAGCTTTGAAAAAGGACGAGGAAGAAGAGAAAAGTGATGATGATTGTCAACAGGCCGAGGAAGAGAAAGGCAGTGAAGAACAGTCGGCTGCTCAGGTGAAAGCTGACGTAACTCCTCTGCATAGTGAAAGTGAGAGTCCTTCATCGAAGCAGGAGGAAAACAACAAGGGAGAGGAGGTCCAGGACGGTCCTGAGAGGGAGGGAGACGACGAGGAAGAGCTTGAGCCTTCCAAATCTTCCAAAAAGAAAAAGTCCGACAAGAAGAAGGGGAAAGCATCCAAAGAGGAATCAAAGAAATCAGGCAAGGCCTCGGAAGAAGAGAACAAAAAGACAAAAAGCAAGAAAGGCAAGAAGAAGAAGAAGAAGAAGAAGAAGAAGGAGAAGGAGAAAAGCAGCAAAGGTCAGAGCGTGTGCTGGTCTTTTTCCAACTCTTCTCCTCGGAACTACTCGTCTTTCCTAGTCTAACGTGCACGTTCTGATGGTGCTGTGTTCCTTCAACATTTACATAACAGAGTGTGATGTTGAGCATTCACTATTTACTGGATGTTTGTCTTCTGTTCTTAAAATGTAAAACCTGCACTTACCTTTGATCTGGACCACCTTGTGTCCCTGTGCAGAGGAAGCTTTTTCAGACAGTGAAGAGGAGCACAGCCCCGAGGCCGCTGCCTTGCCCAACAGCACGTCAGCATGGAGCAACAAAGCCAACCCTGAGCAGGGAGGATACAGCAGCGAGGCCTCCAGTGAACGGGGTGAGCACATGGTTCATAAATGTAGAGAGGACACACATGAGTAAAAGGTAATAATGAGTTCCAATGGAGAACACAAACACTGATAATGAAAGAATAGAAAGATATTTTATTTTCTCCATTAACATTGTCAAACAAAACTAAATGAATTAAACTCCTGAATGAACAGTAAATGCAGCTGGAAAAAAAAGCATAAAATACAAAATACAATTAATAATAAAATAGGATAACACTGAGAAGAACAGACTTTCATCATAAAATGTGATTATCCAAACAAAGCTCCACATTATCAACATTCATGTCAGTATTTAGAATAATGACCAATCTGAGCATGAATAAAGAAAAGAACAAAGTTTGTCGGTTTTATTTGCTATTTTGTGTACATTTGGAGTCTTTTAGTCCATTTACAGTATGTCGTCATTTTGTGTTTTTGGAGTCATGCATGTGTCTTTGTGTATTTTTCCATGCTTTAGTATGTTTTTTGCTGTTATTTTATGTATTTTTCTTAATACGTTATTGCAGTAATTAACAAACAAATTGTCATTTTCACAGATAACGGTCATCAAAAGTACACTGCATTTTCTTTTGTTTTTAATAAAACAAAACAGACCAAAACAGAACAGAACATGGAAAAAAAGGGAAAGCAAAAGTTTAAAAGACATAAAAGGAAATCGGGGATGAATAAAAAATAAAAAAGTGTAAGTGCCTTTTGTCACACATCTTTTGATGAAATGATGTAATCGTGTCGTCTACCTAATCTATTTTCAGGGTAAATTGTATTCATTTTGTGCAAGTTATCTTTAACTTTTAATGTTATTCTTTCATCATCTAAAGTTTGCTCTACCGTTCTCAACCATAGATTTATTTTGGGTGAAATTTGTTGTTTCCATGTTCTTGTGTGTATTTTTTGATCATTTTGTGTTTTAAAAAAAATAATTCATACATTTTGGGGGTTGCACAATACTTGACCGAGAGCCACCAGCCCAGTTGCGCATGTCTGCTTTAGAAATATACAAACAAATGTTGAACAAAGACTATTTATAGACCACCGTCTGCGTTCCTTCCTGTTTTATCCGAGTGTGAATAAAGGTACAAACACTGCGGCAAAAAAGTATTTGGCAGCCACCGATTGTGCAAGTTGTCCTACTTAGAAAGACGAGAGTTCTTTAAAAACCATACAATGTGATTTCCTGTATTTTTTTTTCACATTCTGTCTCTCACAGTTGAAGTGTACCTATGATGAAAACTACAGACCTCTCATCTTTTTAAGTGGGACAACTTGCACAATTGTTGGCTGCCAAATACTTTTTCCCCCACTGTGAATAAATTCCCATTAATGATGCAGACAGTATCCTCATTTCTCTCACACCCAGAAAAGTTTCAGTTTTCTCCCATCCCAGGATCATACCTTTGTTTTTCTAGAGGTGTACTGGCGGGTACACTCACTAACACATGGATACCATTCCACTGAGGCAGTAAACCTAATGATGCACAAAGTGCTCACAGACATACAGACTTCATAAAGTCCAAGGCCTTGATGGATTTGATAGTGCTGTCAAGAGATGAAAAAAATTGTGCGATTAATGAATCATTCTCTGTAATTAATTAATCGAATTAATCTTGTTTTTGATCGCACCTAAAAAATGCTGAGGAACGCCCTCAACTTGAGGTGTTTTCATTTAAATTACATTATTGTGGCAGATCAAAACATGATGTTCAACAAAGTGGCTTTATAATGTCATTCATTTTTTGTTTGTTTTTAACAGACTAGATGCAGGCGTAGCCATTTACATTCTGCTGTGTTTGAGATTAGTCGCAAGGGCTATGTGTCATATTGATGTGTACTTTTGTCAATCTCCAAATAATAGAAACAAGTGATATTAAACATCATATGTAATGCTAAAAGGTAGCACATCGTAAACAGTAAGAACACTTTTCTGACACCGAACTTGTTGCTTTCTCTCTCCTTCAGATAATAATATTCATCCATTGAGTTTGTTCATTTGTCAGTCACGCCGTGTTTGCAGCATGTAGCAGTTAGCACTGTCCGAGTGTCCGCGCTAGCTGCTACATGTTTAGCATTGAGGTAATAGCAGAAGCTGCAAAGCTCCGGTGATAAGGCAAACTCCTTCTTGCACACAACGAGGCTTGTGTTTTCCATCCGGTGTTTTTCAAAGCCAAAATTAACGCAAACGAAGTCTCCCGTCTTCTATTATAGTCTGCGCATCAGTATTATTGGAATCCCAAGACCTCTTGAAACAAGAATGGTTCTGCGCTGTTTGGAGAAATGATTAATGGCGTTAGTTTTTTTAGCACGTAAATTTGTCCTATAATTCCTCCGCCCCGCTCTACAAGGGCCCAGTTTGGTTTTTGCCTTTTTTACCTCTTCTTATGACCCATTGTTTCATATTTCTTATCTATCAAATGGAGCACTGCTCTTGTGGCTTCCCCCCAGTACTCCAATGTGATATGTTATTGTCTTTCTTTCATGTTTCTTGGTAGGGATTAAAATAAAAGTTCTTTGAATTTGATGTAAAAGTAGGATGGCTCAGGTTTTTCTTTGTGACACTACAATAGAATTCCTACTGTTTAAAGTTATTGCAGGATATATCAAGATTTAAACACCAGCATTGATTAACTGGGATGGTCTCCCAGTTTAATATGACTCTGAGCTCCACTGTGTGTCTGTGTATCCAGTAACACTCCATCAGTATCACGTTCCCCCTCCTGTGTTCCTCTTTGTTGTGAGAGCAGCCAACAGTATCCAGAGGATAAAGAAGGAGTTATCCCTCAGTGAACTGCAGCCTCCTCCGTACCAGGACGCGGCCCCCGAGGCTCGCCCGTCCTCTCGATGCCGATCGGATCGGCGCAGAGGAGTCCGGAGGGCGACGTCCATACAACGCTCCACCAGCCCACACGGCTCTAGTGAAGTCAGCGAGGACCACGACACAGAGAGTTACCTGAACAAAGGCTGTGAGGAAGACATCCCCAGTGACAGCACTGCTGTTGTGGGTCCAGAGGTGTGATCAGGCAACACATACACAGTGTTTGTATCGTTAGAAAGCGAGGTTGAACTTGTACTGTGATTATAGTGCAGGGTTAGATAACAATCACTTAGACATTTAGCTACAGTTATGGGTTGAAGGGAAAAAGCAACAGTTGGATTATAGCAGGGTAGGAGATCGCTCATATAAGGGAGCTCTAAAGGTGTCTTAAATGCTGCTCGCTAATGGGTCATTCCATACAATTTCCCACGCACTTCAGTCACAAAAAATTCAGAAATTTTTTACCAATTGTGCCCTGATTGTTCAATAGGCACTCTGTACATTTTTAGTTTGATCAGAAATACTTTTTGAGATATGGCTAATTTAGTGACGGGGGTATGTGTTGATTTTTATGCTTCCTTAATTTTTTTTTATCTGTAGTTTCCAATATCTCAGAGTCAGGAACTACATCACAGGAAACTGAAATTAGGTACAGTCCACCAGATAGGATGTATAGCAGATCTTTTTGTATATTCTGAGAGAGTAGGTGGAGCTGTATTACTGTACCAAATTTCAGTTTCCTATGTGATGTAATTTATGAGATATTGGAAGCTGAAAATGGAAGAAAATACACGGATACACGACAATCAACACATACAACTAAGTGGTCTATATCAAAAAGTATTAATCTGATCAAACTAAAAATGAGTTTGTTTGTTTGTTTGTTTGTTTTTTTAGGATGCCCCATTAGCTTAATCATTAGCTATCAGCTATTCTTCCTGGGGTCCATGCCGATTAAATAATCAAAGAACAATTGGTAAAAATTTCAGAATGTTTTGAGACCGAAGTGCGTGGGATGTCCTGAAAATGTGTTGAAATGACATGGAATGACCCATATGCTAGTTACTCAGTAAGTTCACCTGTTCTTTTATAGATAAAATGTTCATAGCAAAAAAACTTGGTCACAGATACATGTCATTAATACTTATCTGATGTCCAATAATATTTTTAGGATTATTTGTATGTTTAAGAAACATGACAACATTGGAATCAGTGATGTGTAAACTCTAATATCATGGCAGGGGATCATATTAAGAAATGCTGTCATGGTAACACGATCAGATGACTAGTCACATGACACAAAGGCATATTCAGTGTGTGCCTCAATTTTTTGTTAAAGTTTTGCGTTCTAAAAAAAGGAGTTGTTCTGATCTCAGCCTAAGGAGACAATTCCTTACTTTTCTTTGACGGACAGTGATCTTTGATGTTTTCTCCACAGGATGTTACTGGTTCTCTGCACCCGTTGGCCTACGAGCCCGAGCCCTTTGCCAAATACGGCACCCTGGACGTTGCCTTCGAATACGACTCCAGCGAGCAGTGGTTGGCCGTCACGGTCACCGCGGCGACCGACATTCCCGCCCTTAAACAGACGGGAAACATCTCGTGGCAGGTCCACCTGGTCCTGCTCCCCACCAAGAAACAGCGAGCCAAGACGGGCGTGCAAAAGGGGCCGTGTCCCATCTTCACAGAGACGTTCAAGTTTTCCAGAGTGGAGCAGGACGCTCTGGGAGATTACGCTGTACGTTTCAGGCTCTACAGCATCAGGAGGATGAAGAAGGAGAAGGTGTTGGGGGAGAAAGTTTTCTACCTGACCAAGCTCAACCTGCAGGGCAAGATGGCTCTGCCTGTGACTCTGGAGCCTGGGACTGAGATCACGGTTAGCTTAGCACACTATGCACACCCATCCTCTTCTACACACATGCACCTCCTCCTCTGTACACCTCCATCTCCTTTTCTACACACCTGCACCTCCTCCTTTGTGCACCTGCATCTCCTCCTCTGTACACCTGCACCACCTCCTGTACACACCTGCACCTCCTCTTTTACACACTTACACCTCCTCCTCTACACACCTGCACCTTCTCTTCTACACACCTGCACCTATTCTTCTGCACACCTGCACCACGTCCTCTACACACTTACACCTTCTCTTCTACACACCTGCACCACCTCCTCTACACACCTGCACCTTTTCTACACACCTGCACCTTCTCTTCTACACACCTGCACCACCTCCTCTACACACCTGCACCTTTTCTACACACCTGCACCTCCTCTTCTACACACCTGCACCCCCTCTTCTACACCTCCTCTAATCTGATCACCTGTGCACTTGCAGGGCTGTAGCTCTCTGGTCAGCGTGTCTCGTAGTGGAGAAGCGTTGTCCTGCCGTGCTGACGACTCCTCCGTGCCAGAGATCCTCCTGGGCCTCATCTACAACTCAACCACAGGACGCCTGTCGGCCGAGGTCATCCAGGGGAGCCACTTCAAAACCCCAGCGTCCGACAAACCTGTCAGTGAGTACCGTGCATGAGCTGCAGCTGCACATGTTGTGGCACTTTGTTTGATGGCGATTACTAAAAGAAGTGCTGCTCACCCTAGAGTGCATGAACGCTCACCTCCTGCTTCCTCTCTCTCTCTCTTCTTTATAACGCTTTGTGTGCCGTGGTGTTGTGTTCACTTCAGACGGGCTGTTATGTTGTGTCAAACACTTCGTAGGGGGGCAGCTGTATGTCATCAGAGGTAAGAGAACAAACAGTAATTCAAAGCTTCTTTTAAACTAGGATTGTAAAATAGGAATTAAACCAAAATGGGAAATACTTGTATCATATACAAATATAAATATTAGCATCCATTCAAAATAATACAATTAAAAAACGCTTCAACTCGGGCTGCAAAAATTTGGGAATTGTCAAAGTTGGAAACTTTCCATGGAAAATAATGGGAATGTTTCTAAATTGAAGGTTGGCCCACAACAGGAATGTTAAAAATATAGTTTTGAAAGACATTTTAGCATCATTGAGAATATCAGCATCAGTTATTTAAAGGTTGCCCCAATTTCCAATTAACTCCAATAAATAATTTGTATGAAGAGTTTATATTTTTGAACATTCCCAATGTTCCCAAGCTTAAGCTCCCGTGGAAATTTACGACTGCATTTGTAACTTTATTTTAAATGAAGAATGTATAAAAGTAATGCTTACTTTATTCAGAATCAGAACCAGTTTTATTGCCAAGTAGAGTTTTCAGACAATACAAGGAATTTTACTTGGTGGATGGTGCAAAAAACTAATGAGAAATAGTATAATAATAATTATCTTTGTACTCCTCACATTGGATATTTTTTAATTACTAGTTTGGCTAGCTTTTTTTATTTTTTATTTCACATTCTGTATTACATATTATTTTTCTGATCTTTATTTTTAAATGAATTTTCTTGGGTTTCATCATTTTACAATTTTATTTCTAAATGTAATTAATTCTTAGTAAGTCTGTTCTCTGAGTTGTTTCCTCTTCTTAGTCTGACTCCAGCAAACAGAAGATAAAACAGGAAAAAAAGAGTTTTCTATAAATTAGAGATATTTTTCCCTCCCTGGGACATCAGTCGGCCAACATGTGGTGACTGAATTCAGCGCTTTCTTCTGTTTATACTGAGTTGTAGTTCTCGTCTGCCACCACTCGATGGCGCTGCCTCACCAACCCACTTTCTTTTCTTTTCAGACACCTACGTGAAGTTAACCATGCTGGACTCCAAGGGGAAGGAGATGTCCAAGTGTAAGACGGCCGTGTGCCGTGGACAGCCCAACCCCACCTACAAGGAGACCTTTGTGTTCCAGGTGGCTCTGTTCCAGCTCTCCGAGGTCTCTCTGGTGGTGTCCGTGTTCTGCCGACGCAGCAGCATGAGGCCCAGGGAGAGGCTGGGCTGGGTCTCCCTGGGCCTGGACAGCACCACCGAGGAGCAACTAAGCCACTGGACAGAGATGAAGGATGCAGAGGGACAACAAGTGTGTCACTGGCACACGCTCACAGACACATAGGACGACGTAGGTAACGACTGTGGTGGAAGCTGTAACTTTGGAGTTCTTGTAGGGCTGAAGGCACCTGGTCCACCGTGTGAAGCATGTGGAGGACAGGTTCTCCTCTTCACTGCCAGATTGTAGGAATCCCTTTTAATCTGAGGCTGCAGATGACAAACAAACAACTGAGCAACGCTGGCTCTCCTTCACAGCAAAAGAAGAAGAAAATGTGCATGCACCAAGTGTTTACAGGACGATGCTCAAAACATTGGACCTCGACTTTCCTCCTTTTTTCACCTCCAGGCTTCTCAGCTGCCACCAGCATATCAGACGTGTGCGTCAGTCCGAGCCACTGACACACACACACATACGACTGTTACAAAGGGCCTAAAACATGCTGCAACGCACTCTGTACAGTGTCTTTACAGTGTTTACATGCACACGGCATTATGCAAGAATCACCTGACACGTACGAGTCGCAGTTTACCACATTTTTCCTTCCAACACTATGCATCAGACGTCACTTTATCAAAGAAAGCAGCAGCAGCAGTAGCTTCCTCTCCTGTGGAACAGATTGAGCCTTTTTCAGCTCAGCCATGTTCATTCATGTAGAAACACAGCGCTTCACGCTGAGGAGGGAAATGTAAACCTAGCAGAGCGGATTAGCGTGTCTGCTGCAAAGTGAACAACGCGCCGGGAGAAATTTAGAGCCGAGCTTCTATTCTTTTAGTGACAAATAAGTAGATTTTTTTTTTTTTTTTTTTAATTTGTTTTTAAAAAAAAAGAACACATCTGTTGAGATTAGCTTTAGCCTTTGGCATCTGTCACTGTGTTAGATTGTAAAGCAGATTTAATTCCTCCTGATTGTTTCGCAGCGTTTAACGAGACACACACGCCTCGCATTCCGGCAGAAAAAGGGGGAAGAGCATCCAGCGTAGCGCTTTTATTACACACTTACTTTGATTTCACACCAGTTAGTGCTAGAAATAGGACGAGTGTTTCCAATGTTCCTGAGACCGAAAAGCAATAGAAAACAAATGGAAAAAGCTTTTGTAATCCACCAGTCTGCAACTCTGAGCCTCTTTTAGTAACTGAGGGGGTCACTAGTTTGTTGTGTCTGTCATTTTGAAGCAGAATACTTCAAATTAGCCATCAATGAAGACAATCAAACTTCCAATTTATCAAAAAGGTGAGCAGTATTTAGTTGAAATTAGGGGTGTGCAGTACAAAATGGTATAAAATACAATTCATTGAATTTAGTTTAAACTTGCAAGAACAAGTAATTGGTACTAAACTGTAATTCAAGTACCAATATCAAAAACAAGTGGAATGTTGATCAAACTGTTAATGTATGTTTCAAAAATGTTTTTTTTGTTCCTACGATAGAATCTGATGAATTCTTTAAAAACACACATACAGTATCTCTATAAAAGTGCCCAGTATGTTTTATGAAAATAAAGTGCTAACAACATCCAAGCTAAAATGCATCAAGGAGTGACGTTGTTCAACAAGGTCTGATGTGGTTCACTGACACCTAGTGACCAAGCATTTACATGTTATGTATATGTTAGCGCAATTAAATGGTTTCTTTTCCATTTTAACAACATGATAAAAAAAATCCATTTTGACATTTTTTGGATTGATACAATAATCGCGCCGTGAAATATAGCGATATATCGCCGAATCAATTTATTTTTTCTTATGCCCTTAGTTGAATTATTTTATAAGATAGATTAGATAATTTCTCCGTATAACACAGGTTAACTGAATTTTATCCACCATATACATAAAACTATGCACTTCAGCCATATCGTAGTAAATGGTTCAGACAAATGTCACTCATGAGGATATAGACTTGATGATTTAAAATATTTAAATCAGAAACATTGATCACTGACGGTTGGTTTGGTTGATCAAAGCCTAGCAGGTATTTCATGTCACTCTGCGTCAAGGTTGGGGTCAGTTGCATTTTTTAATTACAATTACATCTTTAACTATCCATGTTGAATTACAAGTCAATTATGAATTCACTGACACGGAATTTTTCCAATTACAATTATTATTTATCCCCTGCAAGTCAAATACAATGATGTCCTCAATTACTGAAGTTAAAATTCAATTAATCCCAATTACCAAACCTTTAATAAATAATGACATAAAACATAAAACTGTTTGCATCTCTTATGACAACGGGTCAGTTTTGACTCATGTCTAAACATCTTACATTGCTAGGCTTCCTAATCAGTGAAAATATTTGTATTAAATTGTTGACGTGGGCGTCTGAGCCTTTTTTCTGTCCGTTTAACTGAATTTAAATTTAAAAAAAAAAACATAAAAATGGTCAAAGGATTTTTAAGAGAACTGACAGATAATGGGGAAACTTGATCTGAAACATATTTTAATAATTATTAACTATGTGTAAGTCATAGAACTGTAACAAGGTTTGCATTAAATCAATTGTAATTGACTGTTTTCATAGAATTTCCAGCCCATTACAAAGTCAATTATCTGAACTCAATTACTATTAATAATTATGATTAAAACAGGGACAGGTTTATTTTTTTTCAATTACAATTATAATTGACAATAACAGCTCCAGGTGCAGGATGTTGAATCTATAATGAGGACAGGAGTCGAGTCATGTTTTAACAGTGTTGAGGTGTTTTTTTCATTTTTATTTTCATTCAATGGCCTTCAACAGTTTGACGCTGCCGTCAGTGTTTGCACACCTGGCTGAGTGACTGGAGCTGCACAGGTGAACTGATCCCACCCTGAGCAGCACAAAGCAGATGTGCCACAGCTGCTGAGCCCCCGAGAAAGGGTTAAAGACTCAGACAGGTACGGCCATTATGAGGCCTGCAGGGCTTCAATAAGTTTAGACACAAACCTGAAAAACAAGCCACACAATTTAAATTCTAACACTTTTTCCACTGCTTGCAGCCACATTTACACTCATTTTAGCTTCTCTTATCAGGGCTGGGTCAAAAGGGAGTTCATTTCCCAGATGAGAATAATATAAAGAAGTCATAACCACCTCAAGCATCTGTCTGTCTGTCTGTGGCACAGACTTATTTGTGCTGCTCTGGAATGACAAATATGTGAGAGCAGCAACCCTTTCAGGACCTCTCTGACATTCAGAATAATAAACTGTTATTTTATTGCATGTCTCTCCATCGGTTTAAAAAAAAAATATTCATAATATGTTCAATAAATATACAGGAGTTATTAACTCTGACTCGTCATCATTTTGAGAAAAAAACACGAGTTTGAATACCATCAGAGACCACATCTGTGCTGAGCTTTCAATTTACAATACATGATGGGTTGGCCTCTTAGAAAAGAAAAAAGTACCATGTTGAAGGTTTTGTTGGGGCGTACCAGACTGTATCCCCTGTAAGAGGCGTTCACACTGAGGTGATCAAAACAATGTTTACTTTGTTATTGTACACTTATTTATGTATATATGTTATGTTGATACTGTATACATATTTATATACTTGGGACTGAAAGATATGTCATAGTTGTACTATTAACTAACGGCTTCAGGACGTAAAACACGACATGACGTATTTCGAACAAAAATGACCATGACGTCATCAACATGCGATTATAGAACGCTTTCCAAATAAAACTACAAAGATTTTTCTCATGATACTTTTTTTATTCTGTGGCACCAGTATTGGAGGTACTGGAGTTAATTGGTGGAGACAAGTCAGAGGTGGAGGATTTGTTAGACATTGATGATCCTGTGGAGGATTCTGAATATCAACCCCCGGAACAGGAGTCTAACAGCAGCAAAGAGGACAGTCGAGGGTGTGAGGACCCCATTCCACAGCCCTCTCAGCCTATCAGAGGACGTAAACTTCTCTGCAATGTATGTGTAGGACGTCGTTCAAATGTAACATTGCCACGTCACACACTTCCAGATGTCGCTCTAGCTGTTATTTTATATTTATTTTTACGTTTAACTATGTATTTATTCAGTGACGTGCCCTTCAGGGTAGGCAAAGTAGGCAGTGCCTACCCAAGGGTGAATTGATATTTTGATTATTAGTTTTAATTATAATATAATGATTTCCATTTTCAATAGCCTACAGCACCTATGCGTTTGACATCGTCTGCATTTTGTGCGTTTCATAGCCCAAATTACTAAACGTCGTTATTTCCTGGAACAGCTGCACAGTCTAACTCCGCTGTAAGGCAGAGGGAGGCCACGCCCCCTCCTAAAGGCACGTTGCAGCTCTGCCTCTGCTCCCATTACATATTTCATACCTTTCAGTGAATGGAACAAAAGGAAGGATTGACTTTCTGTTTTCTGTTCTGAGTTGTCATTTTCTCCGTGTTTCCAACACAAACAACGGATGCACTGCCGTGTCATGAGATATATCTTGTTGGGAGGTAGGAGTATGGAGGCTATATTAAATAATTGTCTATGTTTCTTTAATGGTGTTTACGATGTTGATTTTATGAGATGGCTCAATGCTTGTTCATGTGGATCTTGTTGGTTTTTTCTTTGTTATTATGAATTTTATATTTTGATGAGCACATTCAGATTACTATGTTGTAAATTGCGCGATACAAATAAAGTTGAATATAATTAACACTTGCCAGCAGAAACATATGAAATTGTCATTGGTGGTCTCGATTTGCAACTTGCCTACCCAACCCTAGTGGTCACGATACGTCACTGTATTTATTAATCAAACAATACGTTGATGCATCTCAACTTTTAACAAAATAAAAGGAAAGAACGGCTGTTTAACTTACTTCCTCGTGTGTACATCCGATTCCTTCAAAGTAAAACGCCATGTCGTGATTACGTACTGAAGCCATTGAGTCTTACGACTTATTTTGAAGCCTGTCATTTGACATAAGTTTTGCGGAGTTGAGTCCATTTGGTCTGATAAATGACAGAGGTTTTCCTGATACTTAAGCCCTGTGAGGCCAAAGATGAGCTGGTTTAGGTTGAAAGACTTAATATAATCAGTCCCATGAATGAAGCGTTTTTAACTTCTTTTCAATGAAGTTCTGTTGTCATGCTGTGTTCCATACAGCAGAGACACAGGCAGTGTAAAAGAACCAAATAATATTCAAAGCCGTCCTAATATCTCAGCAGGTTTAACCACACTCAAAAATTTTAATTCTGTCATCTGAGAGCTTTGCTTCAGTATTAAAACCTTTATCTTCTCTACGGTGATCCAAAGTGTGACCACAGCCTTTGAAGCTGTGCTGAAAAAGATTTGAAATTATATTTGGTCAAAGGTCCCACATTTGTACCCAATTTGTTCAGTCAAAAAACCAAAAATACTTGCTGCATAAAAAAATAAAGACAGGTGGTATAAAGCAAAGTGCATTGTAGGCGGAACTAAAGATGGCGACTGGGTTTCATGGGAACTCTGAGGCATTATGGTGCGTGCTGATGAGAATTCCTCCATGAGTTCTTCTTCTCTCTGAAACATGATTGGTTCAACCTATTCTTCTTGATGCAGATGAGGTCTCGCCTCTGATCTCCCACATGTGGATTTACATGATTCAAAAAGTTCATTAAAATACATTTGTCTATCAGTGCTTCAAACTGTACAGTTTCTAACTGTAAAATGACCACAAAAAAAAAAAAGTGTACAGGGTCTTTTCTGCCGTACCGTCACTCAGTTCTGTTCTGTCCATCAGTCAAAAACTCTGACGTTTACTGTACAGCGAGTGCAGCAGCAGCTGCAGCTTAGGAGAATCAAACGAGAGTCTGTAGTTAGTGGTTAATGATCAACCAGGACTTGGAAACAGAGCAACACCACCTGATCATGGTCCTTCTGGGGGTCTTTGGGTGCATTGGGTTGGTCTCCTACAGACAATCTGTCCCAATCACTGCTGGGTTCTTCAAAGACTCTGCCTTTGGTCGCTCAGTCCCACTCTAGATAAACTTGAAGCACTTGGTCTTGTCGTGGGGCAATCGAGTCTTAAACAGCACCGAGTCCACTCGGAATTGAGTGTAGAGAAGTGGCATGTAGCCGTACACCTTGACAAAGAAGTTGATGCATTTGTGGCGCTCGTGGAAATGTGAGTCATCGTGTGAGAGAGCCTGAGGGCAGCCTGGGCAGCGGAACGTCCACCGAGAAGTCACCTAGGATTAATAAAGAATGCATCAACACCCTACCAACCACATTGTTAGATTCAGTGAACATCAGAGTTATTTGGTGGTTCACTGGAGACAGCAAGTCAACATGTTAGTGAGAAACTATCAGCACTATTAATACATAATGGAGTTTAACAAAAACTGCACTGAGATTGTTGGATGCTTTTTAGATCTGCTACAGCAACAGGAATCACAACATGATTAAAAGTTGATGAAAATGAAACTAAATCTAGATCAATCAAAGTCATGGCTGTGTTTGAAATGTCATAATAACGTATTACTCATACTAAGTCTGATGTCAAAATTAGTATGTAGTGAGTTCACATTAGAAAGCATGGAAAGCCTCATTGATCAATAAAATGAGGATCAATTGATCAAAAAAGATTAGAAGGGTTGAAATTGCTGCATGAAAGTTTGTTTTAATCTCCACTTTCTCTCCTCTTAAGACATTGAAAGGTGACATGAAAAGTTTTGCACATTGCATTATGGGATGTGGAGTATATACTGTACACAGATGCAGAAGTGTTTTTATGTTTTTCTTGTGTTTCTTCAGATAAAAAGAACTGTCTGGAAATGGTGGGAAGTTACTTTGGCAGAGTTTTTGGGGGCAAACTATAAATCACATTAAAGGGGACATATCATGCTAAATCCACTTTTTAAGCCCTTAAATGCATTTTGTTGTATGTTTAGAGTGCTTAGAAGTACAGAAAAAATCTAATTAGTCTCTTCAGGTGCTCCGTAGATATCTTTATTTTCTGTTTTGCTCATATTTTTCAATCTGTTTCAATTTTTCTATTCTCTATTACGTTTTTTGAACTATTACATCACAGTATTTGCAGCGAACTGCCAAATTAGTCCATCAACTCCAGGTCCAACACTTCGAGCAACCCGCCATTTTTATTTCTCGCTTTTATTTTGTAGTCCAAGCTCAAGGATGCCGAAGTTACGAGAGGATAAATCAAAATGTTCAGTTGCTGGATGTAGTGACCCACACGCTTCATTACACCGTCTCCCAGCATCAGAACCTTTTCAAAGTGCCTGGTTGAGTTTTATTTTTCACAGAAATGTACCCACATCTGTGGGTAAGGTCATTTTTGTGTGTGTGAAGCACTTCAAGGATGACTGCTTCTGCAACCTCTGCCAGTATAAAGAAGGATTTGCCGAAAGACTTTGTCTGATTGAGGGTTCAATTCCATCTATCTTTGGAGACGACGAACAGGGCACTTCGGTAAGCTGTAAATAACGCTAAAAAGTGTGATGATAAGACGTCCCTGTCATTGTTTTGTTAGCATTAGCAGTTGCACCGTCTTCATATGTTAGTGCTGTGTGCTCGTTTTAGATCCTTGATGACATGGCCTACGTGGTTTAATTTAAGTCTAAAGTTTTCATTTGTCATTTCATTTTGCCGTTTTTGTCTTTGAAAAGACTGTATTAAAATGCATTTCGTGACGTTAGCTTGGCGCTAGCATTAGCTTGGTGCTTGTGTTAGCTCACTTGTTAGGGTTCTGCAGGTTCATCATCATTTTCATCTCGCTCCGCTGGGTCAGACTCTGGCTCGAACATGTAAGGCTGGATGGACAAGTCTTCCGTTGTTGACATTTTGTAAATAACCTCTGAATAAAAAGTTTATGCGCCGCTACATAGCCGTATCTCTTCTATCAAACTACAAAAATGGCCGAGCAGGGTGGAGTTGAACCGAGTGTCACCTGAAGAGGGGGCGGGGTATGGAGTGTCTCATTTGCATTTAAAGAGACCGCACCAAAACGAGTTGCTCTCAGAAGCACATCAGAAAAGGGGTAGAAAAGGAGCCTGTGGAGCTATAATAATGAGGAATTCAGACCCAAGCAGTGCAGTTCCGCTTTATATAGACCACAACTGTATGATTTATATGTAAAAAGGAAGGATTTAAAACCATGATATTTCCCCTTTAAGAATGAAGGAAAAACACTTCTAAGCATCCGCTTCCAGGACTCCACATCCAACAATGCAATGCGCAAAACCTTTCCAACAATGGTACCAAGAAAGTGTCGAATCTTTCGAGCGCCATTTTCAACATTTCATATCATTTTTTTCCTAAGCAAATGATCTTTGATTTATTGATTTATGATGCTACAGTATGGATTTATCTGATAAAATATCACAGTATGTAAACTAATAAAAAAGACACTACCAAAGCAGGGGATGAGGCTGCACTTGAACATATTAAAATTTTAAGTCTTTGACAGGTGTAAATCTGATCTCTGAAACTGGAAGATTTGAAACCAACAGCCAAAAACTGTGCAAACATCTGCCATCTATGAAGAAAAAGCAGTGAAGCAGTGACTAGATGATGGACAGGTTGCTAGCTACAGCTTGTGTTTTCTTGCAGTTGGCTCCTGAGCAGCCATTTATAAGAAGCACTAAATACGTCTCTCTCACCTTAAAAGACCCTGCATTCAAACAAGCCCAATGTTCATTATTCCAGGCTTACTAGTGCTAGCATGCAGCGCGCTCCATCAAATCTGTCGTCAATTGCCCTGAATATTAACAGCCACTAAATCAATAGGAACTCAAAGCGAGTGGTGCAGTGACGCTCCCTCAGCTGATTGCTGTAATTATTGATCTTGCCATAAAAAAGCTCCCCGATTATAAATGTCCTTCCAATAAACATCCAGGAGAAAACAGGCTGAATGATTTATTTTATTAATTGGTTTCTCTGTGTAGAATATTGAACGTGCCAGTGGGAGTAAAAGAAAACGTAACAGGCCACAGACTCCAGTGCTAAAAGCTGCTGAGAGGAGACGATCAGCTGGTAGAGACGGACACTGACCTTGATCGGCGGTTTACGAGTGATGTGAGAGACCAAAAAGTTCATGGCAATGTCCTCACAGTTGATGTACTCATCCACCATGTCCCTGATGGCCTGAGGCATGACGTAGGAGTACAGGTATGCGTAGTACTGTAGGGTGGACACAGACGCACACACAGAGGGGATACGTTAATGATGCAGCAGTGGAACAGCTAATAGTGTGTGTGTGCTACAGTCTGACCTTGTGGAAGAAAGCTGCTCCTGTCAGGACCATGGAGAGCTCACAGGAGTAGTTGGAGTTGTAGAGCCACGACTGATGGTTGACGTCCCAGGCGTGATAGCGGCCAGGAAAGCCAACGATGCGATCTCTGGCCTCACGCCACACTCTGAGGGAACACACACAAAGCTAATGGTAGATGCAGTTTATTTTAATTATTGTTCCACGGGCATCAACAAACTGGTAAACGTTCTCCATTTGAATAAATACTGTAGCATTGGATTTGGCCAGTTGTTCCAAATTATTATTTTTTTTGCACCCCCTTTGAAGAATGAAAAACTCCCAGCACCCCCATCGCGAGGTGACAGTGTGACAAAAGTCTCCCGTGAATATTGAGGTGGCAGCAGGCTTTGGATGAGAGATCACCGTGATGGGCAGAGCTCAGAGGAAGAGGAAAGGAGTTTACAAGCCGGAAAATGGTGCTACAAGAGTTGATGCTAAAGTTCTCAGTTGCTCACAGCAGCGCACACTCGACCAGAGCAAGCAGTGAGACTCGGCATGTCCGGGAGGAGGAGGAAGTTGCGTGTGTGGAGAATGACGAGGAGAGACTCGGAAGAAAACCATACAACTCTGACCCAGATAGCAAAATAATAATAATTTTGCCATCAAAAACCTGGTCTCTGTTGTTTTTGTAGTTTTATAGAAGGAAACCAATGTTGAGGTGTCACTAAAGCAAAAAAAAATGTGCTTTTAAGTCACAGACAGGTTTTTTCAGAAATAGCTGTTTTTCACAGCTTTTTGTCACAAACGATTTGTGTGAAACTTGCCTCTATTCAACTGATGATCATAGACGAACGAAACAAGTTAGAAACAAAATTATTTTTTCTGATGAAAGTAGAGAGTCTAGTCTTTAGGAATTCTATTTTTCACGTTCAAGGTTCACCAAGGCCATTCTGTTCTTTTCCCCCACAATATTAGCATGTCTACATTTTCTGGCAGCAGTTGAGATTTTGACTTTGACTATGTCTCCTGCATTTAAAAAGACACGCTTGCTTGGGACGGATGTAGCAGGGATGAACACGCACACGATACCACTTGTGCCATAGACAATTATATTGTGACATTTTACTACTGTGATATCTTGTTGCATGATACATCATTCTACTTTTACTCATTTATGAAATTTCTCAAACTAAACTCAAAATGATATCTAAAGGCAGAATTTATCACATCTTGACAGAATTGATCTCAAATTTTTCAATATAAACAAACAAGTTACTATTATTTTACCATGAGCCAATCATTTTTTCCTAAATGACGACGTCTTACCACCTCGTTTATTGTCCAGATTAGAAACATTTTATGGAAACATACAACAACCAGTATGCACTGGTAAGTGCAATGGGACAATATTATATATTTGGTAAGTAATGGTAAGTTTATTCTAAACTTACCATTACTCTTTAAATAAAGTATCCAATACATAAAACAACTTTACACTCAAGAACAATTTTTCATAACTATCAGTGCTATCAACCTGACCAGATGTTTATGTGGTTTCCATCATTTTTTTAATGAGAATTAAAAAAAAAAAAATACAAGCAGTTCTTTCTCTTTTTAATCGGTCCTTGTAGTCCTGCTCTAACATCTAAACACCATCAGATACAGAAAGGTGAGCAGCCACACCTCCCTGAATATGTCTTGGGGAGCTTTGAGCTAATTCCTGACAAGAGACACCAGTTCCCAAAGGTACATGCAGTGCTGGTTTCAGCCTGTGTGAAAAAGCTGCTGCATCACCAAAGTCCAGGAGAGAAGTGAAAGAGGCCACCAAGATAACCTAATGCAATGGTCAATATTTTCATTGGTTTAAAAATCGTCTTTAGTGTTGAATTATTCAAAAAGCCTTCGTGTGTTTAAAAAAAAAAGAAAAAGAAAAAGGGAGCACTTTTACTTTACTTTAATGGTTTATTAAACAATATCTGTTTTGTTTTTATCATTAGCCTCAGAATGAGCCTTTTGTCTCTGTACCTGCATTTTCTATTCCTTGAATATAAACAATGTCACTATTATTTACTATTACACTCAAATGTATGACCTTGCATGGACACAATCAGTCACAGTATTAGAGCTAGTTCTGCAGAGAAACTATCTTCCATGCATGTGGATTACAGACCATGATTGGGCCTTTTATATATTAAGTAAGATACAAATATAATACAAAGGTAGAATTATTTTCTCACTCCGACTCGTGTTTTCTTACCTAAACCCAAACATGATCTCGTCATGACGAAGGTGAGCATCATCATCAATGGACAGGATGGCCTCCGTTTCCACAGCATCCCAGGGAAGAAAGCGGTTATTGAGGCTGTTTTTTTCTGTGTGGACAACCTAGAGACACGACAAGACCCAGG
Source organism: Gouania willdenowi (assembly GCF_900634775.1). Lineage (NCBI taxonomy): Eukaryota > Metazoa > Chordata > Actinopteri > Blenniiformes > Gobiesocidae > Gouania > Gouania willdenowi. The sequence goes on along the minus strand of NC_041066.1, from coordinate 8,479,698 downwards.
AGTTAGAGACGACACACTTCCGTCTGATACCTAATCAAATTATGATAATTTCAAGCACATAATCTGATCATACATGATTGACTGTGCAATCACTATAATTAATCTGTAATTAAGCCTGATTGAAGGAAAACTGACAACGTTCCATCAACCATTTAACTAGGAGAAGAAACAGTCCCGTCAATCAGTGTCTAGTTTTTCATTATGTTGGATATCGGCAGTAATCTTAAAGAATCATCGAAACCTCAACATGCCTGCTTTGTCTAATTTATGGGATTAAAACTGGTTTAATGAGTTTATGGTTGAACAGCTTGGATAAAAAATTGCATACCAATATATTCACAAGAAAATAACTCACACGGAACACGGTTTCTTTTGAGAGGCTGGTACCAATTCTAAATACACCATCATCATATTCGGTGCACAGGATGCTTACTGCTTAAATCTCATCACTTAAGGCAGGGGTCTGCTACCTGCTGCTCTGGAGCCTAATGTGGCTCTTTTAACTCCTTTGAAATGGCTCGCTATAGCTTTAAAACAAATTATTGAAATATATAGTTATTATTATACAGAAGCTATAAATAATTAATGACAAACAAAATCAAGAAATAATTTGTAAACCTAAAAATAAATCACGTTGTTCAATGACTCAGCCACCTTCCTACTTCACCTTCTGCAACATCTGCAGACCATCAGCTTTCCTGCACCTGTGGCTAACCTTAAGTTTTAAATCCCTGGTAACCAACAAAAACACTATTCTGGAAGAAAATAGAGATTTTAATTGTGTGGGGACAGATTCATTTAACCACCAATGTGCCGGTTAAACACGCATGCTTTATGTGTGGCAAGAAATGAGCAATTAGCATGTGTAGACCACATGATCATGCGTTAGAAGCAAGATACCGTTTTATTTCTGATGTCAATTTATTTTATTTTAAACTTTTTTAAGTTGCCGTTTACATGATCAATAAAAATCAAGTCAAAATAAATCAAACAATATTCTATATAAATTTACCTGTATGGAATTTAATTCACTGTATTGTCTTCATTGAGATGGTATCCTTTGAGAGTAAAGGTTGCAGACCCCTGGCGTAAGGGGACTTTTTAACTCAAAATAACTGAAAGGCCACAGGTCTTAAACCTAGGGACTAGGGATTGTGAAAACAGACAAAAACGGACTTCACATTCTAAAACGGAGAAAGCTACCTGACCGTATTTAACATGACACAGAAATGCCTCATATGCACGTTTTGGGACAATATCACCCTATTACATGCTATTCTTTACTGGAAAACAGGACACTGTCTAATGTCCATTGGTCTAATAACAAATGAACAAATATGTGAAATTTCAGCCATAATCCCATTCAGAATATCACGCTTTACGTGGAATCCTGTGTTGATGTCACCGTGCTCCAAGTTTATCTTATTGTAGACTGACGCAGAAATTGATAAATTCTGAAACGGAATCGAGGAAATTTTCAAACATAAAATTGAAGGACCAATAAACCCAATTTGTGGATGAATGAAGTCCAGCATGATTTCGATCAATAATTCCTAAACTTTTTCTGTTGCGCCTCCCTTTGATGAATGAAGATTTTTTTTCCCTATTTTTTATGCTCTCTCTCGTCATGACGTCACACCACCATTTTTGGAACCACCGCGTTACATAACTCAGCTACTAAACACTTTAATCATGACATCTGACAAAATGCAGGACTGCAGTCTTTGGGGAATGGAATTTCAGGTTTTTGCCAGGCAAACAGAAGTCAAAGCAACATAAATCATCAGATCTACCGATAGAATAAGGAGTCCTTAGGTCTCTAACTGGTCTTGTAATTGATCAACGTTGGCAAAGAATAATAAATCGCTCTTGTAAACACAGAGCACTAATGTAACAAACATCTCAATGTTATGGACAATGAGGATAGTACTCGCCACAATGGGAAGCCCGATGTCTGGCCACAGCAGGTCATCAGATGGAGGCTTGGGGGAATTCCACACTACTACCACCTTGTTGAGGTATGGCAAGCCGTTCAGTCTCTCCAGTGAGTTCATCAGTACCTCTTCCCTCTCGTACGTCAGCATGACCACGGTGAATTGTTCTCTGGGCACATTCCCCCCCAAAGCTGCCTGAAACTCTTTCCCAGAGCCTCCATTGCCCCCACCGATGGGCCTGAAACCAGTACCAGAGCCGAGGAACTTGGCTTCAGATGGCAACACAGGATCAAGAGGGGTGTGAGGAAACAGATGGAAAGGCCCGGGAACCCGGTTCCACGCCCTGTAGGTGTCTGCAGCTGTGTATGTAAAGTTGCGAAGAAAGCGTGGAGAGGCATATGGGGGCTCAGTCTCAACAGGTCCCAAATCTAGATCACCGTTGTCGGCCAGGTTGGCATCTGTTCCTGCCAGCTTTCCCGCTTTGTGAGGAATCTCTTGGGCAGGCTCCTCTTTGATGGGAGCAGCAGGGACCTGAATGCTGGTCCTGATACTGGCCAGAATGGTGTTAAGTACATTCTCTGAGGTGGAAAAGTAAGTCTCCCATAGAAAGCGACCCTGCCGTCTCATAGCCAACATGTCATTGTCTGACAGGCTGCGCAGCAGGAAGTGTAGCTCTGTGACTCTGGGTTTGGGGACGATGAGGGCAGCTTCACTCCAACGAATAAAACGATGGTAAGGAAGTCTAGAGTGTTCACCGAGCACAACTGGAATGGCTCCCACCTCGAGTGCCTCAAACAGCCTCAACCCAAAGCCAGAGGATGTTACCAGCTGTCCATCACCAGCAGCAATTACCAACGCAAACGTGGAAGCCTTGAGCACCTCCAGTCGGTCTTCCCTCTCTCCACACAGAGCCCACTCTGTAGGCAGACTTGGCCTCAGGTTCTTGCACGTGAACTCCACCAGTACCTGATCCAAGTGACTGTCCTGCACTGCCTTTAGGGTTCCAATAATACGGTCGTCATAGTCTGCTGGTGGATCTCCTTCCATTTCCTCCTCAAATGACTGAGGAGGGGCCTCCTGCAAGCTGCTCTTCAGTGACTCCACCCGCTCACCTTGAAAAGTAAAAAGGTATTTCCTCTTCACAGGAACCTGAAGAGGTATTTCCAAAAAGTTTGGCTCTGACAAAGCATGAACCAACGGCGTCACAACCAAGTCAAAACCCTCGCGGTATTGCTGCTCCAAGAAGGTGGACTGAGCCACTGCTGCCCGCCCTGTGCTCACATTATACAGGATGTTTTGTGTCAAAGACTTTCTGGTTAGATGCAACAGTACATGATTGTGTCCATCAGATCTCCAGTAGGGAAGAGCTTTTAGTTGTTTCTCCAGCTCAGCAGGAGAAGGAAACGGGGAAGAGGTCTCCTGTAGTTCCCCTACCAGGACAAGGTAAAGACAAGCAATGCTGGGATTATCTGTTATATACAAGTTACTCTTCACTGATGCGGCAAAGGCTTGCTTCACCAGTGGGTCCAGAAAGTCCCCCCATTGATACGAGTTAGTGTCATAAACATAAACAGGAAACCCGGAGGTGAGCGGACAGCGGGCGTAGTCGAAGCAGGAGCGCAAACGACAGGAGCGCGCAGACTTGGGTGGTGGCAGACCAGGGTCCTCCTTGTCTGGCAGTAACCTCACAGGTAATGAAAGCTTCGGCTGGTTTTGAGCCATCAGTTCTTTGTAGGAATGCTCCGTCTGACTGATGACATTTTTCAGCTGCAGCAGGTCTTGCTTGGCACTGTCGATACTGCGCTTACAAGCCTCGATGCGCAGGTTGAGGCGAGCGATCTCCCCGTTGAGCTCCTGCCTCTTGGCCTCCAGCTGAAGCAGCTCCTCGCTGACAGACTCACGAATGCGGCAGAGATCCTGCACGTGCTTGGCCTCGCACAGTTCTCCACCAGGTCTGGGGCCAAAGATGCGTTTATCAGGACCCCCAGCTTCGTCTATGGTAGTGAGGTAATAGTGTGCGATCAGTGGGAAAAAGACGAGGATGAAGAAGAGCATAAAACTGAGCCACGTGAGACGCACGCGTCGCAGAACCCATGGCTGGCCTCCGAGACCAACCCCACCACTGTTACGCTGCATTGTTGACCCTCTCAATCCGTCCCTTGCCTCACCAAGGAACCGTTGCTATGGAGACCAGCAGCAGCCATGTTTGGACTTGTCAACAGGACTGATAAATGGAAACTAAATCACCAACACTGCGGTGTGACTCTGTCCTTCTGTAAAGGTCATCTGTGAAGGACTGGATGAGCCTCACCTGGACTCTACTATGTCACACTCAAACAAGCTACATCCATTTCACTTGTGAGTGCTCATGTTTCTCTCAGCTCTATGTTAAAAAGCAGCCTTGCATGTGGGGAGGCGTGCCCCTCGATGGCTGATGCAGGGGAAGCATCGTATCTCACAGGTCAGCGAGACATTCTGGAGAGATGATTGTTTTCATCTTTGGAGCATACATTTTAGACCTCTTATGAGAACATCCTCCATAAACGGACTCTCTTCAGCCTGCTTAATACAGAAACCTGAAAGGTAAAAAAAAAAAAAAAAAAAAAAAAAAAAACATTAGTGACAAATGACAAGCTCACATGTACAAGAACAAAAACTATTAATTTTACAATAATTAAATACAACAAAGCTATTTTTCCAGGTATAGATGATAAATGTTAGCTTTACTCCTGCAAGTTTTAGATGCTGCAATACTTGTTCAATTGTTCTGCAGAGCTGGAAATCTATACATTGATCTGATTTGGGAAATACTGGCACTGAGCAATATCTAAAACTGACTGCAGCCCTTTAAAGAGTAACTAAACCCCAAACTCACTTTTTTTCTGCTGACGACATATGTATTTTCCCATAATCAAGGCATTTTTAAAATTTCCTCCATAGTGGCAGGTCAGCAGAAATCCGGGGTTTAGTTACTCTTTAAAAACTGAGTTTGTAAACCTTGGTTTCTCAGACTTAAGACATCCCAATTACAAGCATGATTTTAAAGTATTAAAGACAGTGTTCAAGATGCCCACCCTCACATTCATTCAAAATGATAATTGTACAATCCTAAACTACCAATTTGTAAAACACAATATACTTATTCTTTTGTTGCTTGAGTTGCTTCTTAATGGTTTTTTTTACTGTTATTATGCACATATTATGACCGTCTTATACATCTGATTCTTCAAGCATGCAGCAGACTCATGTTCTTTCAAGAAAAAAAAAAGTAAAAAAATAAATCATACAAAAGGAGAACTATCACTCTTGAACTACACAGCCTGTGAGCCAGCATTTTTAGGAAGGCTAAATTGCTCATCCTGCATCCCAACTTCATCGCCAACTTTAATCACTGAGCATCCTTTAAAGCTCACCTCCAGCAGTGAGGTCGAAATATTTCTACAGCTTCATTAGAGAAAAAAAGGACTCATTATTGATCAGCTGCACCATCTGATGAATAACTTATCTAAATCTGCTCTACTGGCACAATACGGACCTTTGACACATGTTCCCTGCCCTCAACATTCAGCCAACACAACAACAATAAAGAGGTATGAATGGCTCTGAACGTCTTGACATTTGTAGAAAAATTTGTATTCCAGACATGTTCGTTTATGCAAGTTTGAGAGATAATCACATAAACCCACTTGAATTTGTGTGAGCATGTATCGCTGCTATAAAGTCCTTTAGGATGACAGTCTCAGAGAGGAATGTAGGCAAGCTTTACCTTTACCTAACAGCACCTCTTGCCGATTATATCATTCAGTTCCTTGGCTTCTTCTGCTATAGTCTGAGAACGCAGCAAACAGAGGGCGGACACACCTTTCATCATGGACATGTCACGTACTTTATTACTTACAAAAAAGTGTCACAAAACTCCACTTTTCTACTTGTTCCAGAGCAAAAAAACAGAAAATTAGTATCGCAGACAGACAGCCAATTTACCCACATTAATCTACCTGCTAAAGTGCTGGAGTAGTGCGTACGTGTGTAAACAGGAATACCAAAGCAAAGAGAGCCTGAGAGCCGTGTTTAGAAAGACTAGCTCATAACTGACACGCTGATATGTCATCAACGCCCCCCCCCCCTTTTTCTAAATAATTGGACATAATCCAGAGGTCCTATTAAGTAATGACAGACCTTGTTTATGTAGAAACTGTCAGGACAGATGACCTGAACACTGCATTTCACTGTGTATTTCCCCTCCCGGGATCAATAAAGGTGCATTCTATTTTTGTCTTCTTTTTGAATAATATGTGGGCTTCATTTATTTAGACAACTGTTCTTCAGGAAAAGAAGAACAGTTTTTTGAATAAATGGCGCCCTAACATATTATCAAATAGTAAGATTAAGGCACATAGATGCAGATATTATAAAATGGCTGTTGCTAATTTCAGGGAAAAAAAAAAAAAAACTGTTCTTCGCAGACAATCACACAAACTCAATACCCTCATTTGTAGCTTTTTAATAGTACAGAGTCTTCTCTCTGCTGCCATCATCTTAATATGTCTGCAATAAAAAAAAACTCAGCCAAGAGTATTGATCTTTACAAACTTGCTTTGTGGTAATCAATGATAACAATCATTACCCATTGCGGTGTTCGAACAATAGCGAGGTTGCAGAAAAGCTGCTTCAGAGGACTTTTTTTTTTTAACTTGTGAGTTACATGGACAGAAGAACCTCATCTTCACCTTTTTCAACATCTTACACAGTGGTTTGACAAAAAAAGTCAGAATTACTTCAAGATAGTCCTGCACGATTCAATTATGCCAAATTGTAATTGGATTGTATAAATGTAATGAAAAGCAACTAATCAATTTTCCTAAGGATAATTACAGTGCATCTTTCCATTTTGTCTTTGGGTTGAGCATGACTGCAGCATTCATGGTGAAGTCATGGGAATTTTCTCTGTGCACATTTATGTAAACATGGTCACAGATCTGTGTCAAAAACACCGTTGCTATGTACACAGTGAACTATAATATATTCTAAATAATTCACTCACCTTTTGTAGCTTAACTAAAAAAAATATTGAAATCGAGTTTCTTTTTTATTTATTTATTATATATATCCATTCATTTTAAGACCCACTTGTTCCCGTTTTTCTCCTACTCACATTGTGCAAGGCGGGGGTACACCCTCAACAGGGGTTTTTTCAAATCTGTCTTACATTTCTAGTTGTGCAGCCCTATCTCAAGATGAGGACCAATTTCATGTTAATGTTTATTTTGCAAAGTAATCCTTTTCTATTTCAGTAGCTACAGCCCATTTACTGTAAGCCAGGTCTCTGCAGTTTCTTTGTAAGGGTGAAAATAGTAAGCAGCACCACTAAACAAGATGACCCAAATAAAGAAAACATTTCCACTGCATTGTGTGCACTGGGCAGCAAGTCAGCAACTCGCGAGTAAAGCCAATAGTTTCTCCAAGCTGCATCAGTGTGACGTTCATTTAAATGAGCAGAAGTTAAAGTTCTGAGATGCTGCAGGATGTTGTTCAAAGGTCTATTGAGGTCTGAAATAATACAATTTTACAAAGAAATGTGAGAAGCTTATCAGATGATTAAAGAAATGCATAATGCTGCTGTTGCTGCTTCCACGTTCTCACACTATAAAAGGAGAAAACTTAAAAAACTGAACAGCATCTGCACACTAGCTTTACTTTTTCAATGCTGCTACTACATCGTGTCCACAGAAACATAATGCACATGCAGTACTGACATCAATCAATGGCCACAATCAATTCAGCATAAGAACTAGACCGAATGTAAATGAGAGATTACTGGTTTGAATTCCAATAAGGTCGCCTTAACTCACGAGTCACAATAAGGGCTTTAACAGAAGGATTGAAACACCTGTATATTACCTTAACCAGGTATCCATTGAGTATTCGTTGGCTTGACTAAAAAAAAATCCTTAGCATTTATTTAAAAAAAAAGAATATTTTACAACGACACTCATTTGCCTCCTCCTCTTTTCATTTATGACACAGTTCTGAAAATGAATAAAAGAACAAAGCTTTGACTATCGGCTTCAGACTATAATTGAGGTTCCCCTATCAGAGTTAACACGGAATCTGTCAAAGACAAAAGGAGCCTGCAGCCGCACCAGTAGCTCTGTGTGCTAAATGATGTCACACAAGCACTGAATCTTTCATAGATGTAGAGTTAGTATGACATTACATACTGTACTTGAGTTGCACAATTCTGGGATTTAACAGGGAATAAATAGGACATTTACGAAATGGAAGGTCATCCCTAAATAGGGATGTTAAATATAGTTGGGAAAATATATTTTAGCATCCCATTGAATTAAACATTGTGTATTGGTATATGTTGTGATAGAAATGATTAATTTCAATATTCCCATACCATATTTTATATTTGAAATTGATGAAATGTGTGTAGTAAATAGTGCTTATTTGTAAAGTTCTACTTGGAATGTTATGATTTTTTATTCTATAACTAAGCATGGATGCTAATATTTATCTTTGGAAAGACCAAGTGACTTTTTATATTTGTTACTAAACCCTTAAAGCAACAATAATCATTCATTGTATGTCTTTCAGCTCATCCCAATCCTGATTCCTGTCAGGTGCCAAACACTAACGGTGAGTAGAATCCATACGCCATAAGCTAATACAGGCACAGATGTGTTCTAGTGTTATACAAGCAGGAGCGCATGTTAGTATTGACTCACTGATTAGATCTGCTGAGCTCTGATCAACCTCTGAACGTTTGGGAACTTTTCCAGACTACAATAAAAACAAAATAAGGAAAACAACAAAATAAAGAAACGGATGCACACCAACTTCCTCTCTCTCAACTATGCCAAGTCAGACATCATAATTATCAACCCCAAATCACTCACAAATTCCTTTAACAACTTCTCCTTCACAATAGACAACTCCACTCTCTCTCCCTCCCCTCATATCTGAAATCTTGAAGTCATCTTTGACAGCCAGCTCTCCTTTTACCACCACGTCACCTAGCTCACTAGAACTGCCATCTTTCACCTCAAAAACATAGCCCACCTCCGTACACTACTCTCTGTTTCTGCTGCTGAAACCCTTATCCGGGCATTCATCACATCCAGACTTGACTATTGCAATAGCATCCTGTTCGACACATCATCCAATTAATAAATTTCAGTACGTCTAAAACTCTGCTGCACGCCTTCTCATCCACACCCGAAAACGCCAACACATCACTCCTGTCCTTCAAAATCTCCACTGGCTCCCTGTTCCTTACCGTATCCAATTCAAAATCCTTCTCCTCACACAAAATCCCTGAACCACTAAGCCCCCTCCTGCACCCTCATACCCCAACACAGAGCCTCCGTTCTTCTAAAGCAGGGGTTCTCAACTGGTCTCACCCTGGGACCCATATTTTGCTACAGTCAATAAATCACAACCCACTTTTTTTTTTTTAAATAATTCATCCAACTTTCATCCAATTGTTTAAAAAATAGGTGTTGAAAACACACATATATACTCACATATAAACATAAATCTCTGTATTTTCCTGTGCAACATGCATTTCACAGCATGTCTTTCAAAATAAAAGACAAGTCCAACATGAGAGACGTTAAGTATTTATTTATTTTTGACCAGCGGTCTGCGACCCACCAGTTGAGAATGTCGCTCGTTCTAAAGCCAACCTCCTATCGTCACCTCTCACAACCAAGCACCAAACAGGGGGGGACAGAGCCTCTCTATAGCTGCCCCCTCCCTCTGAAACACACACTCTGCACACATTCAACACTGTACTGATGCTTCAACTTTCAAATCACTAATCAAAATCAGTTTTTAACTTATGATTGTTACTTATTTTCTGTATTTACCTTTGTTGTTAGTTTCTTTTTGCCCTTGTGTGTAATTCTTTTAATTGTAAAGTGTCTTGAGTTTTTTTTTTAAAGCACTTATAAATAAAATGAATTATTTATTTATTATTAAGAAATCATGAAAATAGAGAACAGAAAGAATGGTTTCACACAATGACAAGCTGCTGTATATAAACAAGTTCTGCTTTTGTTGTTAATGATACATATGAAATGGTTGTGTTTTTCTTAATTGTTCACTTACATTTAATTTCAAATAACATGTTCGGTTAAAAAAAATACTGTACTCTTTTAAAAAGTAGATTATTGTGTGCACGTTTTCAACTTGGAATTTGGAACAAAACATATTGTGGATGAACAAACAACTCCAGAAACTGGATCAATAGTGGGCCAACAAAGCCACCAGTTGTGAGAGTAAAACTAAAAATTAAACAGTCACAAAGTTGTACAGCATTTACAGATGAAAAACAAGAACAAAAATCCATATTTCATTACAACTTGTATCAGTGACACAAAACAGCTGAACCTACCTTTGCTCCCAACTAAAACATATTCTAACAGTAACGGCCCAGAGAGAAAAAACCCAAGGACAAAAAACCTGCAGTGTGCCATTAGGTTAGGAATGTGTCAAAATTATCTCCAGGACTATATATGATGCACTATTTTCTTTACAAAACAGGGATGAATGAAACAGTTATGTTTTTATCTTTTCTTCCACAAGAAGTCACACTCATGTCATGAATCAGTACACAGTCCTTCCCTGTTCTACCAGACCTCTTGCATGGGGAGGATTACTACTAAACTTAGTTGAGGAAATATCTCCACCGCACATTGTCCTCAGACTTCCTGTCCTATCATCATTAATGGTGTTTTTATAGAGGAGTTTGACGTACGGCATTCCGTGAATGGAAGCAGCTGCAGGCGAAGTCGTGCAGAGTCTCAGTGTTGTTAGAGAAGCAGCTGCTGTATCCATGGATCACAGAACCTCTGCAGACGGCTGACTGAGCCATCCCATACACTTATTACTCCTTCCCAGTGAGCTACAGAGGTTATACGTGTGTGTGTGTGTCCTGCTAGAGTAGACAGAATAAGGTTCAGCACTCAGTGTCACTGATCATGATAATTGCAATTGTGTAATTGATATTTAATTAAAATTATGGCATAATGTAATTGTAAAATTTTAGAAATCTGTTGCCGTCGTAATTGTAATTGAATTGTAACCGAGTTTAGTTAATTGACTTTGTAATTGTAATTACCATATAAAAATATCACTTATAATTTTACGTGATTAGTTGTAATTGAACTTTAGTAATTGAGAACGTAAATGTAATTGACATTCTGAGGATAAAAAAATAATTGTAATTTAATTGTAATTGTAAAAAAATGCTGGTCACTGTAGTCACAATTGAATTGTAATTGAACACAATTGAATTGACCCCAACCCTGTTTAATACACCATCAGACCACAAAGGAAGCCATTTAAGGTCACCTTTCACGTGGAGCAGATCTGAAGTAGTAGAATTTTTTGATTAAAAAAAAATCAAAAAATAAAAAAGAGGATGAAGAGATGACAGTGTGACAAAGATTACATCCTGTGGCAACAAGCTGTGTGTATAGACTGGGAATGAACAACATACAATGAATCAACGATGGTAATCTGTATGTGAAGCCTCTTCAATTTTACTGTGTTGATGATGACTGAACATGTGACAGCCAATTAGTGTTTAAGCAAAAGCACAGACACCAAGTTTAAAATGTCTAGAAAGTGCACAAAATAGAGAAATAGGTGTATCTAGGGCCCTATAAATTCCATTTTATTTTTTTCCACTTTCATTTTTTTAATTCCATTTTTTAGAAATATTTATCATTTTTTAAAGAAACTAGTACAGTTCCCGTCGGAAGTATGCATTCATGTGGGAGCATAAGGGGTATAATTGCGTATTTTTGTATCTTTCTGTTGTGTTTTTGTACATTGTGCCCGTCGGAAGTATGTATTCATGTGGGAGCACAAGGGGTATATTTGCGGGTGCAAAATGTGGGTGCAATTTTCCTGGTTTAATTCTATGGGACATGTGCATGACTTCATCACTTTTATATTTTTTTGTATGGTGTATTTTTCTGCAACATATGTTTTTTGGAGTCATGTGTATCTTTCTGTTGTCTTTTTGTGCATAAATGTTTGCTGTTTTTTATTTTTATTTTTTGTGATGTATGTTTTTTTGGAGTCGTGTATTTTTGTATAATTATTGTTTTTGTTGCTATTGTAGTGTGACTCAGGAGCAATTTTGTATATTTTTCTGTAAATGTATGTTTTTTTTAAGTCGAGTACAGTGCCCGTCGGAAGTATGTATTCATATAGTGGAAGCTTAAGAAGAGTTGTCAATTATGGGCATAATAATAACATACTCCGTAGTATTATAAAGGGGTATATTTGCAGGTGCAAAGTAAAATAGCGTGTGCAATTTCCCTGGTTTAATTCTATGAGACTTGCGCATGATAAATGTGTTGTTTTTTTTTTTTTTAACTAATTTTTATATTTTTTTCGTTTAGTGTATTTTTCTGTAATGTACGGAAGTATGCAATCATATGGGATTATAAGTACTTAGTTTAGAGTCATATTTTGAGTCATTTTCATGTTTTTGTTGTCGTTTAGTGTATTTTTCTGTCTTTTGTGTAATTTTTGTATAAATATTTAGTTTTGTGTATTTTGAGTGATTTTCATATTTTTTGTTGTGGTTTAGTGTGTGTGTGCCTGTCTAAATTTCACTAAACTTATCTATTTTCAGTAGTTAGGTGTAGTGGCAGGTGTGTCGTGAGTGAAGCTGCAGTAATCATCAGGCGGACTTCACTATGTAGCACCGTTTACTGATCTGACTCAACACTACAGTCACTACCACCAATGGACGGGTGTCGTGACACTGACTGTAACCGGACTAAATGGTGGTACATACATAGACACGTAGACGATGATCGACCTGATCGGCATGTGTGTGTGTGACTCTACCTTGGACTCTAATCTCCTCCATTGGTTCTCTCTCACACACGCGCGCGCTGCTGAGAAATGTGCAGCTTTCAACACAGCAGCCATTGCCGTCAATAACTTCCGGGTGAGGTCTGTCCGGTCTAAATAGCGAACGGTCAAACTAACATGAAAATAAATGTTTCGAAATGTCATCACCAAATAAGGAACAGTAAAAAAGTATTTTCCTCAAAAGAGAAGTCCACGGGAGCTCGTGCACGCACCAGAAATGAGCTGTGCAGTGAAAGGCTGAATAGGTTTCATTTCGGGGCCGTCCAGTAGTGAAATAAAATTAAAATAAACATTTTGAAATGACCAAATTACTCCAAAATAACAGATACACACACTCGGGGTATTTGGAACCCGTTGACCGAGTTTCAGGTCGAACTAGCGTCAGGGAGATATTTGCTCCACACACATCCACACAGACATTTCTGTCATTATAGTATAGATCATTAGTTTTTAACTCCTGTGAGGAAACAAAATAAATACTAATATAATTTAAAAAAACTCATAATTAAACAAAAAATAAAGTAAGATACAATAAAAAGGTTGTAGTGACATGGATTATTCTGACTGCTCCTTTTAATTATTTATGTCATAAGAACAGCATTAATGTCACCCAATTTCCCCTCATGGATCAATGGTTTACTGAATCTGAGCAGGTTTAATGATTATGTTTTAATCAACTTAGTTTAAATAACTTAATTTAAATGATCCTATCTTCTGTAGCTTTGATGAGATGTTTTTAGAATGTAACATTCTAATAACGTTGCTCCAACTGACTTTTATTTTGTAAACCAGAAGTTCCCACTGAAACGTTTGTACTTGAGGTAGCTTGCTGACTGTGAATGTGTACCTACAAGCACGGACAAAAGGCTGGAATAAAAAGAACTAAAGCACAACACGGACTGAGTTATTTTTGGTTAGCCAGGCATAACAGTTCGAACACTGAGCAGGTGAAGATGATTAAAGCTGATCACATCATCACGGCGCGCCGCTGCAAGGAGCTTTACAGGCACAGCAAAGTTAAACAGGCACTAGAGGTTCTGTATTTAGGAGTCAGTGATGGTTTGCGTTGTTTTTAAACAGTGTTTGTGGTGATTTAGGCTGAGTTTAATGCAGCCAGAACAGAGGGAGGGAGGGTGGTGCACATAATTAGCGGTCCCCGGAAACATTTCTCCATAATAAAAAAAACTCTCTTTGCCCCACGGTGATGGCATTTCATGCCAATTTTGTACATTTCCGCGTTTAACTGTTTTCATTCCGATTCCGTTAACGCGGATGTTATAGGGCCCTATGTATCCGTGTGTAATATTGTAAATGGATCAGGACCCCACCAATATGGACCCCCTTCCAGTCCATTTTCTGCAGCGGAATTTGTACCCTGTCTTTTTTGCACCTTTTATATGGCGGGTCCATATCCTATGGCATAGAAAATAGACGCCGATGCTATAATACACGTTAAATACAAATGACAGTTTCTATTTCATAGATAATACAATACACCCTAGGTTCCCAAAGTGGGGTACGCAAATTGTCATAGTGGTAAGTGAATAGAAATTAAAAACAGCATGACAACATTGTAAACAAGAATTTAAATAGACGAGTAGTCAGGAGCCTCCATGCATTGCCACACATTTATGGCCTACAGTGCATCTGGAAAGTATTCACAGTGCTTCACTTTTTCCACATTTTGTTTCATTACAGCGTTATTCCATATTGTATTAAATTACAATATGGAAAAAAGTTTTTATTTCAATTTTTGCAAATATGTGAAAAACAGAAAACTAAGAAAAGTGTGCAACACTTTGAACCAGTAATTATTTAGCACTTTATCTATGATTACAAAAAAGTGTTCACTCCCTGTTGTATTTTGTTTTCATTGTTCTATGGGGGTCCATTTACAATCTTCAACTGGTGATAAGCCTGTAAAAAATATCTTGCTACGTGTTACAGTGAGACTAGTGATCATGCTATCTTTCGATTGACAAATAATGCAGAACTTCATCTAAAGTGTATTTTTAATGTGTTGTGATGAACAAAAGGTTGAGATTATTTTGATTAAAGGCACTGGTACAAAGACAGGTTTAGCTGTTGGTGTATTAGCTGAACTGGTGACGCGTCATGGCAGAGGCATCCTTAATCACACGACTGCGGTGGTTTTAGTAGTGTGGTTAACGTCACTCTTACAATAATTTTGAGTAATTTTAGTGTAGCCATCCCATTTTTGTAAATCATATGTAGTAGGGTTGCTCTTTTCTTATTATACAACAATAATGTCATTTATCTATTATTGTTTTAAAGTAAGCCTTTGTTGAACAACTTAAATCCAATTAATTATTTAGCAGTTTAAGGACTTTAACATAGCTGTACAATCTGTGTTGTGTTAAATACAAGGTTAATTTTATTCTGAAGGAAGCAGGTCAATAAAGCTTAGACATTAAAGGTTATAAAGACCTGATGGGAGCCTTTAGCACACTGCACAAGCTAGCACTAATGCTGCATTAACTTTAAATCTTAATACCAAAGAGCGGTCAAAGTCAAGTCCATTTTAATCCAAACGCACACAGGCATATGGCGTTTACTGAGTGCAGGAGATATTTGCCTGAGTGCTGAAGTTGCACTCTGAATATGGATTGCAGAATAACAGAAGGGTGCAATGAGGTGTCTTATGATGGGACTCCAGGCAGGATGTGGTACCAAAAATAGGCTTTTTCCTTCACGCTTTCTCTCCGCAAGTGCTTTGGTCAAGTATTTGGATTTTAAATTCATACTTTAGTTACATTTTAATCACAGGTTAAGAATAACCATTATTCCCTGTGAGACAAGACATTTTTATTTGACAATAGCGTGTAGTGTCCGACTGACTATTTTCTTTTTCTACTACACTGATGTTTTCTTATCGACGAGTCCAGGGGTTTTCAAAGTGTGGGAGAGTGATGCACTCAGGTTTTACTAACACAGGACAGATTCAAAGTGCAGGTTAATTGTCCCACAAGATGGCAGCAGTTTAGCATATAAAAAGTGCAATTTGAGTCATATGGTTTTTCATATCGTAATATATATATACATCACAGGGATAAAACCCCCCCCAATGCAAATTTTTCACAATATTGTGCAGGCTTAGTTTACGCACACACGCACCTCAGACAGTCATTACCTTCTGCATAGATCTTTCTTGTCTGCCCTGAAAGGATAATTACATCGTTCCCAAACAACGCTAACGTTAGATGTTCAAGCTGCTCTGTGAAGCACACATACTGATGTCCAGCTGCTGTTCAATGAGGTTCTGCTTTGACCCAGTTGAATTACTTTATAATCGTCTATAGATATCGCGCTTACATTTATTTAAAAATGTATTCAGCAGTTAGATTTATTATGCCACTGTGGGGTTAGGGCTAGTGTTACTAGAATGATCTCCACGAATACATACCATAGCTAAAAGTTTACAACAGTGGTTCCCAAACTGTGGTATGCGTACCCCTGGGGCTACAAGAGCACATTGCAGGGGGTAGTCAGAAAGATTTAATTTAGAAATAATCGGGAAATGTACCCTGTTCCTTTTTATGCTTTTTTTTGACATAATTACCACAAACTAACAGTACAATTGATCAATAAAATACTATTATTTTTCTTGAAACAGGATTATTTTGTGCTGTAGAGGCCACTTTATCACACTTTTGACAATAGGAGACAATAATTACACTGTATTTACTTAGTAAACAGTCTTCTACCACCTAAAGAATATCGCCAGAGTGAAAGGTTTTAAGACTCAGCAAGATCAGGAGAAACTGTTCCATGCTTTTATCTCCAACAGACTGGACTATTGTAATGGTCTTCTAACAGAAATCCCCCAAAAGAGCATCAAACAGCTACAGCTGGTTCAGAACGCTGCAACTCCGGTCTTAACCCGAACAAAGAGGTCAGAGCACATTACTACAGTTCTGGCTCCCAGTCCGCCTCAAAATAGACTTTAAAGTTCTGCTGCTGGTGTATAAATCTGTGAATGGGTTTGGTCCAGAATACATCAGTGACATGTTAGTCAGGTATGAACCCAGCAGGTCTCTCAGATCTATGGACATAGGTCAGATAGTGGAGCCCAGAGCTCACCGTAAACATGGTGATGGACAAAGAGGTGTACATACTCTGTACTCTAGTGTTATAAAGGGTTTATTTGCGGGGGCAAAATAAAACATTGTGTGCGATTTCCCTGGTTTAATTCTATGGGACATGAACATGATAAATGGGTTTGTTGTTTTTTTTTTTAAACTCACTTTTATATTTTTTTGTTTGGTGTATTTTTCTGTAATGTTTTTTTGGAGTCATTATGTGTATCTTTCTGTTGTGTTTTTGTATAATTATAGTTTTTTGTTGCCATTGTAGTTTGATTCTTTTGTCATTTTGTGTATTTTTTTGTATAAATATTTAATGTTGTGTATTTTTATGCATCTCTGTTGTAATTGTGTGTACTTTTGGAATAAATATTGTTTAGTTTTTTGTTTTATTTTACACATTTAGTATATTTTTTTTATAAATACTGTGTGTGTGTGTTTGTGTGTGTGTGTGTGTGTGTGTCTACATTCATCTCCTTCGTGCACCCGCATTGTATTTTTCTGTAATGTATGTTTTTTGGAGTAATTTTGTGTGTTTTTGGAGCATTTTTGTACATTTTTATACATTTCTGTTGGAACTTTTTGGGTAGTTTTTGTATAAATGTTTAGTTTTTTGTTTTGTTTTACTCATTTAGTATATTTTTATTATAAATACTGTGTGTGTGTGTCTGCATCCATCTCCTCCGTGCGTTATCTTCACACACATGCGCGCGTCTTGCTAAGAGAGACACGGAAGGACCGCGAAAAATAAACGTTTTGCAACACCAAAGTCGCAACTCTCTCTAAACGGCTCTGTCTGATCCGCATCAGCAGTGTGTGTGTGTTTACATTGTAGCTGCTAGCATACTTTCTTAGCACATAGAATAATATAAGAACACTTACCCTTGCACAGAACAAACAATAATCAAAGTAGAGCCGTGTTGTGGACCCACAAAAAAGTTACATTCCTCTGTCTGAATAACCAGACAGTTTGTGATAAGGTCGACTAACGTCCGTCAGCACAGTCATGAGACGAAGGAGGAAGTGAAGTCCGTGACCGGAGATTAAAAGGAAGTTTGGAATCACGGGAATAATATTTAATAACCATGAAATATTAACTTTAATGACTTTTAGCGGTACAAAAATGTTTTTAATATTGACCTTTTTTTTTTTTTAAACCCAAACAACCTGCGACATGGTGACATCATGAACCTGGAACCGGAAGTATGGCGCTCTTACCGAGGGAGCCGTAATTATAAAATTAATGTTTTGACCGTTTTGCGTGACCAAATTATTCCAAAATAACAGATACACACACTCGGGGGATTTGGAACGTGGATGAATAGCAGTTAATTCATAGTTCATCTGTTTCGCCTTCAAAATGGATACCGGAAGTCGTCTCAACTGTGATCAAAAAGGATGCCGGAATTCGACTCTCAACAGATGGTGCGCTAGCGCACCCTCACACCCTGAGGTCAAAAGTTGAATAGGTTTCATTTTGGGACCATCCAGAAGTGAAATAAAATTAAAATAAACATATTGAAATGACCAAATTACTCCAAAATAACAGATACACACACTTGGGGTATTTGGAACCCGTTCACCGAGTTTCAGGTCGAACTCGCACCGCGTCGGGGAGATATTTGCTGCACACACGCACGCTTTTTAGTTAGACTAGTACAGTGCCCGTCGGAAGTATGCATTTATGTGGGAGCATAAGGGGTATATTTGTGGGTGCAAAATGTGGGTGCAATTTCCCTGGTTGAACATGATGAATGTGTTTGTTTTTTATATTACTTTTATATTATTTGTACTTTTATATTTTTTTGTTTGTATTTTGCTGTATTGTATGTTTTTTTGGAGTCATTATCTTTCTGTTGTGTTTTTGTGCTTTTTTTGTGTAATTATTGTTTTTGTTGCCATTGTAGTGATATTCTGGAGTCATTAAGTGTATTTTTTGTATAAATATTTAGTTTTGAGTATTTTTTGTATAAATATTTAGTTTTGTGTATTTTGAGCCATTTTCAAATTTTTGTTGTATTTTTCTGTAATGTATGTTTTTTGAAGTCATTTTGTGTATTTTTTGTATAAATATTGTTTAGTTTTTAGTTTAGCTTTATTTTACTCATTTAGTATATCTTTATTCTAAATACTGTGTGTGTGTGTGTCTACATCCATCCAGTACAGTGCCCGTTGGAAGTATGCATTCATGTGGGAGCATAAGTTACAGTTACCAATTATGGCCAAATGAGAATATGTTTGAAGGTTGGATGTACAAAGAAGTGTACATACTATGTAGTGTTATAAAGGGGTTTATTTGCAGGTGCAAAGTGTGTGCGATTTCGCGTGTGCAATTTCCCTGGTTTAATTTTATGGGACATGTGCATGATAGATGTGTTTGTTGTTTTTTTATACTCATTTTTATATTTTTTGTTTGATGTATTTTTCTGTAATGTATGTTTTTGGAGTCTGTGTATTTTTTTGTATAATTATTGTTTTTTGTATCCATTGTAGTGATTCTGGAGTCATTTTGTGTATTTTTGTATCTTTTTTAGTGTAGTTTTGTGCATTTCTAAATTTTCTATTGTTATTTTGTGTATTTCTGACCAATATATCAATAATTGCGGTAGCTTTGTATTGTGTATCGTATCGTGAGGTTGCCACCCCTAGAACAAACTGCCAGCAGAGCTGAAATCAGCATCCAATGTGAACATTTTTAAATCAAAGTTAATGTGTTTGTTGATGTTTTTAAATGTTTTTGCTGCTGATTTTAATGTTGTTATTGATTTTTAGGCTGTTGAATGCTTTCTGTTGCACTTTATGATCATGTAAAGCACATTAAGTTGCCTTGTGTATGAAATGCCCAATACAAATACATTTGTCTTGCCTATTGAAGTAATCACATAACAGTCGCATGGTATTTAAAAACTTTTTTAAAAATCCACTTTAAATGACACTCACTGTATTGAATTTATAGATTAAGCCTTAGGAAACCAATGTTTGAGACACAGTTAAGGGTTTAGGAGAACCTGCTGTTCCACAAATTAAAAATCATATGAAATTAAAGAGAGGTACTTATGACATGAAGAGGGAAGTACACATGATTTGACAAAAATGCAAAGGGAATACACGGGACAAAAAAAATTGGGAACCACTGGTTCACACCAACAACGTTCAGTGAGAAGAACCCCACTGTGCATGAAATGCTGACATTCTGTGAGCATTATGGTTCTTCAGGGGACTGCAAGCCTTTATATGTCAAATATAATTTTGACGATCATCACTCTTGTCTGCAAGTGGGATCACATCAATAGCTGCAGCAAAACTACAGAGGATAAAGATTTGTGAACATTTCAATCAGTTTCACTCAACAAACAGACCAGTAAAACTCAATACATTAAGACTATTCTTTATTTAAAAATCACAAGAAATTTGAACACTTGATTCTCCTCAGCATCACTATCACTTCTGGTGAAGAGAATTGTCCAACGTGATTCTATTTGTCCTTTAGCTACGAGTGAACTCTCTGAGCTACATCTTTATGCACTATTTCTTCACGGCTTCTGTGCGGCTCTGAAGCTGGACCTTCACTTGTGAATGCATATAAAAGCCTGTAATTATTGACAGTTGGCCTAGCATTTTGGTCTTTGTGCACACACTGCTCAGCTACTTTTTCATGTGCATAATTAGAGAGAACACCTCAGGAGATGGTTTTCTTTAAACCTGTGTTCAGTTCTCTGCTTGTCTTTGTGTGCTCTGTCATCATTTTTCTCATAAGAAAAAAGAAAAACCCTAAAAACAACTGAAGTACAGGCTTTAAACAAGCAGCTGGGATTAAATGTGAGCTAGGTTATTGCTGCAAATTACCTTTTCAAGACATTCAACCTCTCTGCCAGATTACTTGAATTATATGGATGGTCATGACTCACAAGGGCCATAAGCAGTTAAACTTCCATCAAACTGACTAAATTTAGTAAACGACAGGTATAGCTGCTGCTTACCTAACCATTATGATTGTATAAATCAAATCCTTACCTTTACAAGCAGAGGTGCTCATTACACCAATAACAATCAACGATAGTGCAAGTCAATTATTTCTAATGTTCCCATTACAACAGAAATAGAGAAACAAGTTGGGAAATGCCTCGGGGTACATCGCGATGCAGAACATGGACGACTCTGCATCAACGCAGGGACTTAACATTAATCATAGCGTAGTAATGTTGCGTCCTTATTTTATGTACGCGGGAGGACAATAAAGATGTAAAGTAAAATAAAAATACAATGTCCGTAGTAGTATAGTAATATTAGCAAAGACATGCCCTGTAAACTTCCCTGTAGGAGTGTGACGATATCTCAATACGGCGATATATTGCGATATTTTTTTTGCACGATCAATTATCGATATGCTGTCACTGTTTGTTGAAGGAATCAATATATTGTTTACTGGAATATTGCACTATAATGGTGTCACTGGTAAGAAATACCCTATTTTTTGTTTACAGAAAGCACTATTGGAGATACTTATTTGTTTAGATTGGTATGTTGACACTTATTTACAGTAATTTTTCACTAAAATAGTATCACTGCTCATAGGACACTTTTTAAATATATTGTCTTTCAGAGATATAAATTCAAAAAAGGGTTTTTTCACTTAATCTTTTTTTTTCTTGTTATGTCATAGATTATCGTAGATTGATTTCTGACCAATATATCGATAATCGCAGTATCGTCATATTGTGAGATAATCGTTATCGTGAGCTTTGTATCACGTATCATATTGTGAGGTACCCAGAGGTTCCCACCCCTACTTCCCTGTGTTTGGAATATTTCTCAAAAAGAAAAGTCATTTCATAATTAGGCAATCAAAGAACTAGGTTTTGTTTATATACATAAATGCTATACAAAAGGCTAGTTTTGTATAATAAAGTGCTTTACTCATTTTAAAGTGAGAAGGCAGAACATCTAAAAGCTGATGATGATTTATTTTCTGTATTTCTGTAGCAATCCCATCACCATACTGTAAAACTATGACTTACCAACAGCTGCTGAGAGTAAAGTGTGTAAAGCCACCACATGAGTGCCACTGTAGGACTGTCAGATCAAACTCCACCCTGGGAATCTACCGTACATGTTGTGGTCGACAACTGAGAGGAGACCAAAGCTCAGCAGTAACAATAATGGATCCTTTGGTGAAAGCAGCTGTGAATGTTTGTTACCACATGGCTTGCACTGAAACCCGCTGAGTGGTTGAGAGACATTACTCAGGTTCCAAAACCTAATGCATCAAGTTAGTGCACAAGCACAGTGTGGTAAGCCTACAGAGAGCCTACTGTTCTAGATTAAAACAGTTTGCTCTATATTCTTAAGATATTAACTAGTACTCCACATATAACTTCCACAGGGTAACATTACATTTGAACAAATAAAAGACCTCAGCACTGAGTGACTTGTTTAAAAACTTGTTTTTAATGAGAGTTTTTAAGTGCAGGTACTGTATGTGAAGCCAAACACAGGAGGATGTGAAATGTTCCAACTAACAAGTATAACATGTTGGCTTTTTAAAATGGTACCTAACTATTAACAGTATTTAATAAAGATGTGAAAATGCAGAAAAATGACAAAAAAAATAAATAAATAAATAATTGTACCACTAGTAAGGGTATAAGAAAACTTGATTTAGCAATACATCACGATATTTCACCACGCGCTTATTGTATCAATCCAAAAAATGTCCAAATCAATTTTTGTAATCATGTTTGGGGAAAAAATATTCCATTGCGCTAACATATGCATAGCACGTGAAATAAATCACTTTTCAATGCATTTTAGCTTGGAAGTTGATTGTAATTTATTTTCATTAAACATATTAGATACTTTAATGTATGTGGTTAAGTGTTTTTAAAGAATTTAAGAATGTAACAGAATCAAAATGTATTGTAGAATCAAAATATAAACTTTTTTGAAAAATGTAATTTGACAGTTCGATAAACATACTACTTGTTTTTTATATATATTACCATGTACTTGCCCTTGCAAGTTTAAAAATAAATAAATACATTGTATTTCATACCATTTGGTACTTGTCAAGGTGAAATTTGTAATTATTGATATTGTGATTTATATCGTATTGTTTAGGATTGGGATATATCGTACCGTGACACGCAAATCGTGAATCGTTTGATATCGTCAGATTCACGGCAAAGAACCATAATCAAGTCCTTTATTTATTCCAGGGAGAAATTACTTTTGTTACAGCCGCTCAATAAATATTATTAATAAAAAGAATAAACGCTAAACAAAGAAGACAGAAAGAATGAATGTTTAAGTATATTATTAAGTAAGACTAAGGATTAGACACACACACATTACAGTAGTAAACAATAAAATAAGATAAATAAGAAAATTATAATACAAATATAATGCAGATATTTACAACTATCAAAGCTGTGAGGTTACCGTGATGAATTGTAGAGTGTGATCGCCACAGGCAGATATGATTTCCTGTGGCGTTCTGTGGAGCACTGTGGTAAGATCAGCCTGGTGCTGAAGGTGCTCCTGTGACTTCCATATTATTTCAATTATTTATTTATTTTTAAATATTAAATCAATTTTTTCAGAAAATATTAGTTTTTAACTCCTGTGAAGAAACAAAATAAAAACTAAGTAAAGATACAATTAAAATGTAGATATAAGTTGTAGTGACATGGATTATTCTGACTGCTCCTTTTTATTTATTTAAATGTCATATAAAGATGCATGACAAGTTGAGAACAGCATTAATGTCACCCGATTGCAATTCCCCCTCGGGATCAATGGTTTACTGAAGCAGATCAGGTTCATTGATTAAGTTTTGATCAACATAATTTAAAAGGTTCCGATGACATCATTCCAGACCATAATAATTACACAAAATTAAATGGACACAAGGATGCATCAGTTATTTCACCACTAGGGAGCAGAATACTTTACAGTATAAGAAGTTATTATTAATCTAGATGTTTCAGACTCCACAATCCCTGGCATTGATGGTCTAGTCCACACAACAGAACAACTTTTCCCACTGATCTTCTGTAGCTCTGATTAGATGTTGAGGGGAAACGGACAAAGCTTCAGAGACACATTAAGGTTAAGCAAGCACTGGTGGCTCTGCTTTAGGAGTCAGTGATGATTTGCATTGTTTTTTTGGCAGTTTAGACGGTGTTTCGGTCTAGGTGGTGTTTGAAGCGGCCATAAGAGAACAGGGGAGGGCGGTGCACCTAATGAGCGCTCCCCAGAAAAATGTCCCCATATGAAAACGTCCTTTTCCTCATGGTGACAACGTTTCAACACGATTTTATCCATTTGATAGGGCCCTAGTGTAGTTGTTGTTAGCGCACTCACGACTGAGACTCGCTGCAGTGCATAAAGCTTGTGTCCACTGATTGGCCAGCAGCCCAGGAAGGCGGCTTTCGGCAATTCTGATTGGCGAACACATACAGGTACATCTAAAAATAACTGAATATCATAAAAACGTTTAATAATTTTTGTCACTCATTTCAGAAAGTCAAACCCATATATGATACAGGCTCATGACAAAGTGAAATATTTCAAGCCTTTATTTATTGAAATTTTGATGATTATGGCTAACAGATAATGAAAACCCAAAATTCAGTGTCTCGGAAAATTTGAATATTACATAAGATCAATGAAAAAAAGGACCTAAGAATGAAGATGACCTAAAGGCTGCTATCAAAGCAACCTGGGCTTCTATTACGCCTGAGCAGTGCCACAGGTTGATTGCCTCCATGCCACGCTGCATTGATGCAGTAATTCATGCAAAAGGAGGCCCAGCCAGGTATTGAGTCAAAGAAATGAACATACTTTTCAGAAGCCTTACATTTGTGTAAAATATCCTTTTTTTATTCATCTTATGTAATATTCAAATTTTCCGAGACACTGTAAGCCATAATTATCCAAATTTAAACTTAAGAAATAAAGGCTTGAAACATTTCACTCTGTGACACGAGCCTATATCATATATGGGTTTGACTTTCTGAAATGAGTAAAAAATTAGAATATCATGAAAATGGTCAATATTTTTTGTCAGATGTACCTGTATATCACTCAAATGATGAAGATGGAAGAAAAAACCTCAGCATCTGAGGTTAGTTATCACAGTAGTGAAAACCTCTATATTGATGTGATTAAAGTTAATCATTCAGCATTACTACCTGCAGTCTTGCATAGATTGATTTCGTACAATCTTATGTAATCAGGAAAAGTCAAACACAACTTTTAAGAAAAAAAACTAAAACTCTGCTTCAACAAATACATTCTCTTGTACTCCATGACTGAAGCCCAGTAAGGGTTCTTTCACAGGCTGCCATCACCAAAACAAACTCATTGGACCTGACAACAGCTGCCAGAGCCTGGGAGCCTCGTCCTCCAGGCCCTGATGGATTATGGGATAGAAGCCAGAGTGATTAGCCCCTGACATGGGGGAATTTCTAAAGAGCACAACCACAAAATAAATACCCAACATCCAAGCGTCCGCAGAGGGCGATCCTGCCCCTTTATGTCATGTCCAATCTATGGTGAGCTTGTAGCTTACTCTGTGGATAAATATGTATATATTTTTTTTTAACTCTACTTTTTTAAGTAAAATATTGTAAAACTTTGTGACATTTTCTTCTAAAAAGTAGCAGACAACTTCCTACCGAACACCAATTATTTTCAGCTGCAGTCACAGCTGGCTTCTACTGGCAGCCTGACAGTGACATACACCAACTGAGCTCCAATGCTTCTATTTTAGGAAATATTGCTTCTTCTCGGGTATGAATTATCGGTGAAATCCTAATGGCCAAATAGAAGCGAGGCTGTTGGCTTCTTCTGCCAAAAGAACAACCGTTCATCATTTCCCAGCATTCTCTTCTGGCACAGCTTTAAGCAGCATCTGTTCCTCACAAACAATTCATTTAAACGCTGATCATTTCTTTTGCCTATCCATTTCAAGAGAACAAGCCCACAAGCGGTCCTAGTAGAACTTTTCAGAGGAGGATGTGCACACTATAAACCTCTGCACGTCCTCAAACAAGCCGAAAGAATGGCATACATGGAAAAAAAAAAAAAAAAAACAACCGCCTGGGGTTCATCCTGATTTATTTAGCCACCATAAGAATTACCGACGTTATTCAGCTCCACAACTCAACTCTTTCCTGATAATACGCTCATTTATGTTGTATTAGTGTGGCAAAAAGGCACAAAATTCTCAGTAAATTTGATGGGAACTTATGCTCGAGAATTTTGGGAATGTTAAAAAATAAAAGCTTTTCATGAGAATTATGTGATGGAATTAATTTCAAATAACAGTATCATATCCAAACAAAAATGCAAGCATCCATTTAAAAAAATTGAAATAAAATACTAATAAAAAACATAACATTTTAACTATAGTGGAAATATTATGGCAATTTTCAAAGTTGAAAACCTTCCACAGGGAAAAAAAATAAATAAATCGGGAAATTTACTCAGTTGAAGGTTGGCCCTTCACAGGGATGTGTTTGGATATGTTTAGCATCATCTAAAATATCAGTAATAGTTATTTAAAATTAATCCAAACTAATTACTCCCAATTTACTCCGGGTTAATTCCAATAAATACACCAGAAATGTCTCACCCCTTTGCAACCATAGTTGTAACATTTCTCAGTGATCATATTAGAGTGATTTTTAAATACTGATCATCATCATTGATCTGAATTCCTATTCAGTTGTGCCTGGAATTACTTTGAGGTTTCTTTGTGTGTTTTGTCTTTGGCCTAATAGTATTTATGGTGAGAAATTGAAGGAGAATTAAAAAGGATCGCTATATTATAAAGTACAAAGTAAACATTTTAGAAGTAGAAATTTTAAAGCACTTTATGTAGTCACATAAGCTTTATGTTTTATTTAGATTATGGTCATTCAGTCCTATTACAATATCATTTTGCAGACGCTTTGGTTCAAAATGGCATACAACACCAGCAGTTACAGTTAAGGTACTTGCTCAACACCCTGAAGACCTAGGTTGGATTCGAACCTGTGATCGTCTGTTTACAAGCTTGCTTCCTCTTGTCTTTTTATATACGCACACAGAGAAGTGAAAGCTAATTTTAGTCGACATTTGAAGTGACATTGAAAATGAAATTTCAAATGGGAACTTATCCTGACAATACAGACAAATATCAACAGTGACGTGCAGTGACCACTAGGGTAGACCACCAATACCACCAATGGCAATTCCATATGTTTCTGCTGGCAAGTGTAAATCTAACAAAATCAACATCGTAAAACACCATTAAAGAAACAAACAATTGTTTAATATAGCCTCCATACTCTCCCAACAAGAAATATATCTCATGACACGAGAGTGCATCCATTGTTAGTGTTGGAAACAAAAAAAATGACAACAACTCAGAACAGCCTCAGTGAGGTGCATCCACAAAGCCAATCCTTCCTTTTGTACCATTCACTGTGGCAATTATGAAACATTTTGACTTTTCCTTTGCTGAAGGTCTGGTAGCTCAGGTGTTTGTCTCCCATCTTTTAAAAGTTGTCGTTATGTCCTCAAAAGAAAGTTTCTTTATCATCTCTAGCGCTGTCACCCTGACTGTAGTGTTATCCCGCCCACTAACTAGAGAACGTAGCAGCGGCCACGCTGGATCAATTCACTAATGCACTCTGAACTTACGTATAACATTTAGCATAGCGCGGGTTATGTACAATAAATGGTTTTCATCTTGGGGAACCGACTGCGCATGCGCAAACACATTAAAACACGCTATGGGAACAGAGGCAAAGCAGCAATGTGCTTCTGGAAGAGGGCGTGGCCTCCTCCTGCATACAATGGAGTGAGACGGTGCAAAATGCTGACACTTTCAAACTTATAAGTACTGCAGACTATTGGAAATTGAAAAATAAATAATTTATAATCATATTATAATTAAAACAAATAATCAAAATATCAATTCACCCTTGGGTAGGCACTGCCTACCTTGCCTACCCTGACGGCAAGTCACTGGATATCAACATATCAAAATCATGAAGGATTTCAGTGACAGTAAAGCTAAACTTTTCATGAATAATTTTCTTCTTTGTTGTTTCTTTTAAAAATGAAATGAAAATAAAATAATTGAGTTTTATTCACAAGCATATAAAATGATTTATTTTGGCCATAAAAAGCAGCCCTTGTTCAAACAATAGTTTGTCAAACATTGAAGTAACAGGTTGCACTGAATGGTTGAGATGACCTCTGAAGGTAGCAGAACTTACCACACAACTGTTAATTATTTACAGAACTGGTAGGGCCCTATAAAATCTTTTTTTTTTAATCTTTTTTCCCAAATTCTGTTTTTTCCACTTTAATTTTTTAAATTCCTTTTTTTTTTTTTGAAATATTTAGCATTTTTTAAAGAAAATATTAGTTTTTAACTCCTGTGAGGAAACAAAATAAATACGAAAAAAACAAAATTAAACAAAAATGTATGTCAAAAATAAAGTAAGATACAATTAAAAGGTAGATATAAGTTGTAGTGACATGAATTATTATGACTGCTCCTTTTAATTATTTATCTGTCATATAAAGATGTATGACAACAGCATTAATGTCACCCAATTTCTCTCAGGGATCAATAGTTTACTGAATCTGATC
Source organism: Gouania willdenowi (assembly GCF_900634775.1). Taxonomy (NCBI): domain Eukaryota; kingdom Metazoa; phylum Chordata; class Actinopteri; order Blenniiformes; family Gobiesocidae; genus Gouania; species Gouania willdenowi. Next base: position 8,451,107 of record NC_041066.1, on the reverse strand, counting down.
AGGTTTATTGATTAAGTTTTAATCAACTTAGTTTAAATTAACCTAATTTAAATTGTCCTATCTTCTGTAGCTCGGATGAGATGTTGTTCGAATCTAACATTCTAATAACGTTGCTCCAACGGACTTATTTTGTAAACTGGAAGTTCCCACTGTGACGGCGTTTCATGCCGATTCTGTCCATTTCCGCGTTTAACCGGACTTTATAGGGCCCTACACTGGTCAATTTTTCAGACAGTTATGTTATTTACTCGGCGTTAATATAACTTGCATGACTTTCAAAAGGTTGTTGTAGGTTTTTGTGTGCTTTACAGAATGGTAAAGGCAGAGCAGAATAACTCGTAACGCAAAATAAATGTGTTCCTCTAAATCACTTAGGGTGCTTTCACACATATAGGCCGGTGGACTCGGTACGATTCAGGCGGTGAATCTGCAACATTGTTGCATTTTAACTTGGTCCGGTCCAGTTTCACTTATCTTATTTGCCAAGCACACCAAACTTTCTGAACTACGTCACACAGGCGAACCGGTCGGTCGCCGACTGGACAGAATACTTCAGCCTCCAATGCCGTGACGATGTGGCACTGCCATGTCACTAGTACTGACAGTCGCGCCACCACGTCCTATATTTGGTCTCTCTTCCAATGTTTTCCAAAGGAAATCCTAAAACAATCCCCGCAGAAATGTCATAAATAACAATTAAAAATAACCCATAATCACACGTTGCCACAACCTGCGCTAATGCGCTACATAAACACAGAGATGAAATGTGACGTGTTTGTTTGTGTGCCGCTGAGCTGTCACTGATGGGGTTGCCCCGTTACAAATGCGCTTCAATGTAAAGTCCTATATTTGGTCCTGGTTGTTTTCTCACATGTTTAAAGTCCGCACCATGCTTCGCTTGAGCCTAACCGAGACCTCCATTTTTCAGAACCAGAGTTCGCTTGTTGGCTACGCACCAGAGTTCCAGTGACCTTTCACATATCACAAAAAGACCAGAGTATCCGAGGAAGCAAAGCATGGTGCCGATCAAAGAGGTATGTGTGAAAGCACCCTTAAAAGTCCCAGACTCGTCTCCCAATAAGTCCACTTTCTCTCCTTCTCACTAATATTGCACGTATGTGAACAGGGCAGACGATTGCCGTCTGTGGCGGCTCCGCTGCACAACGAGAGCTCCCAATAACGGCTTCATAAGGAACTTTTACACAAGTAACACAATATTACAAAAAAAAAAAAAAAAAAAATGTGGAGAAAAGCATGACAAATAAACTAAATTAAAAAAAATCATCAAAGAAACGTGGTAGATACCAATGTAAACATTGTACGAGAATCAACAATTTCATGTCACATCCGGCAGAAGATGACTGCTTCCCATGGCTTTAAAGAATAAAATCCTTCAAAAATACACTTCTGTCTTTTTTTTTTTTTTTTTTTTAAATAAATGTGCACATATTTTGAATATTTGTGGTAATAATATAAGAACATATGTTATATACACGACTAGTTTATAATTCCTATTAAGAAATGTATATACAAGACTAGTAAATTTAGCTCATGGAGGATTTGGATATTATATGGAAATGTTTATGAGTTTGGACACTTCCATTCTCGGTCATTGAATCAGAAAAATAAGTCGACAATACGTGATGATACGGAATGGTCTTCAGACTGAAGCAGAGCAAACCTAAAACAGCATCTTTACCGTGAGGTAGGACATTAATACTGATTTAGCTCAACTGTCAGCAGATAGCGAGGACCAGAGGACGTCGAGCTGCTGTCCAGCAGACGGACAATGGACCTCAGTTTGAACACACACAGCACCGGGGGTCTCATCTGGCCAATTAGCCCCTCTGCTAACCAGTGGTGGTCTGTGCTCTGTCAGAGAGACGCTAGCCTCGGCTACTCACCGCGGTCCTGGTCCGGGTCTGTAAAACCCAGGTCAGGGTGCCTGCGTTGGTCGTGTACGGATTCCAGGCTCCTGTTATACAGCCGTTGGTAAAGCAGCCATTAAAAGCTGCAGCGTTGAAGCGACGGTAAGACAAACAGCACCGACTGCTCGCTGCAAAGCATTGTGGGAAATGATGTCGACACGAGCCCACAGCGCACGTGAGATAAGGGCGCCCTCTGGCGTTCAACACGTGACACTGACACATTTTATATAATAGCGTTAGCGATAATAATAATGATAAAAAATAACATTTTTACATATTTTTATTATAAAAACTGATTTTGGAAAACAAATGAATGTCCACATTCTAAATACATACAAATAAAATATTGTTGTTTTTTTTTATTATTGGTAATACATATTATTTAATTTATGTTATGTCTTTTTCCGTCCTTTTACCAGTTATTCTCAACTTGTGGGTCGGGACTCAAAAATGGTTGGTTGATTTCTAAAAAAGTGAGTCACAATTGAATGATCTTGGAAAAATGTGGGTCCCAGGGTGAGACCAGTTGAGAACCCCTGCTTTTAATATTTTCATTTTTATTAATACAAGTAAGAGTTCCATTACATGCTGCAATCATTTGTACTTTATGTGCTGCAAGAATCTTCAAAAGAAGTATTATAAAGTAAGTCTACTGATAAATCCAGCATGGCTGGCAGTATGTATTTAAAATGGGGGATGCTTTTAATGTTTACCAAATAAGAAGGAATGATACATTACGAGACATTTCAAAATGAGCAAAATCGTTTTAATGGGGAAAAATAAGATAACATTTTAGACACAGATAAACACAAAATTGTAGTTATTTCCCATTTTCTTCATTTCTCAAGTGGGCTACTACAGTTTTGGAAGTCATGAATATTCCTGGAGCTTCTACCTGAGCCGCTAGGTGGCGATAGCAGCCAAACACTGAAGCACTGTTTGCAGATAATAGAAGAAGATTCTGCTTGTTTTTTCCCCCTCAGTCGCAGTTTGATTACGTCATCAACATGGAGCCGAAACACATGTCAGCATTTGCTCTTTACCAAATGTTACCGACTGAAAACGGACCTTCTACCGCTAAGAAGCCTCCATTACCGGTAAAAGTTAATCAAATACTGCGGGAGCATTTAGTGGCAAGAGTCATCGATTGTGTCCCAGCCGCGGGGCTTTATATGGTGTCCAACATGGGGTTAGTGGTCCAAATCGGACCAGGCAGAGGGTCTATTAATGTAATTATCAGGTTTAGATACAATATGAACCTAAAGATGAGGTACAGTTACACAGATAGCTGTGGTCCTGGGTTTGTAATGTTTATAGGTTGAACTTTACACTTGTTATGTTTTATTTTTCTTACTAATTATACATTTTCGTGTCCAACCAATGATAAATAAGAAGTAGATTCTTCAGGTTGAGGTAGATCCTCCTTTGATAAGGATCATTTGTGAAGCAGTCCCTTTAGAAACCAGTTATATGCTTCTCTAAACTATGTCTAAAACACAAAGGACTGCTGCCCTTGAGGAAATTGACTGTTAAGTTGTGTTATAAATTCTTTTTAGCTAAAATTGGTCCTTCTGTTACTTTAATAACATTTTTTCTGAATCTAAATGTTGCGTACATAATTTATTACAGGATGTGATGCACACACGTTGAACATTTTGTGTAAAGTTAAGTTGTATACAAGCTTTTACAATATAACTGTGTGTGTAATGTTAGTGAGTTGTAAATGCCATTTTTGTTAAATATACTTTTGAATGTATTATGCCAATAATGGCTTAATACAGTGGTTTTCATCCTTGGGGTCGGGATCCCTTGTGGGGTCGCCTGGAATTAAAATGTGGTCGCCTGATATGTTAGAAATTGATTAAAAAAAAAAAAAAACTAGAGTAAAAATTATCTAAAAATCTATTTTTAATTTTTTTAATTTATTTGTTTTATTATCAAAATGGGGTCACAACCTGAAAAAGGTTGGGAACTTCTGGTTTAATAGATCCTCTTACTTTAATGGTTGTAAATCTAGACCATTCCTGGACAATTTTCTTTTTAAATATTTTTGAATGTGTCTTTTTCGCATGTTTTTCACCTATTAAAACAATCCTTTAAATGAATAAAAACGGTCGACTAATGAATTGGTTGAAAAAATGATTTATGCCTGCAGGTCTTTTCATTAATATTGGTTAATATTGTCATTCATTTAGCAGGTGGTGGAAAGAAAAAAGAAGAAGAGGAAAAGAGACAACATGATCGCATCAGCCAAACCGAAAAGTCCAATGAAAGCTGAGAAGAAAAATACAAAGAAGATGATGAGAAAGAAGATTCAGAAGGTTGCAAACGGAGAGCCGAGCGTGAATAGAACAAATGTCCCAGAGAGGGTCGCTGGACCGCTGCTTGAAGATCTGCTGTCTGACTTAACACAAATTAACAACAGCATGGAGAGGGCGAAGCGGTTGTTTGAGTGGCTCATTCGCCCCATCCCTGCTCAGACCTTTTTCAGGTGTCCAGCATCATTTATCACTCAACATTGGTGTTTTGGACCAAAAAAAACTACAACATGGAAATAAAATAACTGAAGTTAAAAAATAGTTTTATCAGACTAGAAAACATTTTCTACATACATCACTTTGAGTTTGTTTATATCTTTGTTAACTTTGCTCAGGTTTGATTTCCCTGAATTTCTAAAAATGAGGTTCTATTAGGGCTGGACAATTTAGCCTAAAAAATGTAAAAGTGCAACAGCAACTTCACAGTAGCTTAAATTTTCTGATTAAGAAATCAGATAACTACATATTTTATAACATATAACATTACAATAAAAAAAAAAAAAACTTTTTCCTTAGCATCTCAGCATAGTGTGAATAACACATTAAACGTGCCTATGGCACACATACAGTATAATCTACTCAAAGGGTAAACAAAGAGGAGGCTGTCTCACATCGAGCTACGGTAACCCACAAGGACGGAATGCGAAAAAGTCAGAAAAAACTGGTGGGGGGAAGAAAAAAATAATTGAATTAAATTAACTTTTTTTTTCAACTCGAATTTGCAAAACAAAAATCGTTTTTAGCTACAAATTCGATAAATCGATTAAATAAATTTTTTTGTCCAGCCCTAGGTTCTAATTTTCAGTATAGAAAGGCATTTAATGATTTTCAAAATAAAGCTTGTTCTGCCTTTTACTCGGATAATTTAGGTCAGGGCTGTTTGGTGGGTACAAATTGATAATGCCATGTTTTTAAAAACCTATTTTTTCCTCAGGGATACATGGGAAAAGAAGCCAATTTTTGTTCAACGCAACAAGCCTGATTACTACAAGGGATTGTTCTCCACAGCAGAGTTTGATCGCATATTGAGAGAGGTAAGCTGTAAAAGGTGCCTGTCGGATAAAAAACACAGTATGACCTTTTTGTGCTAGGTTACAGGTGTCCTACACAGCACAAAAACATCAGTTGGCTTAGTTGGAGTCTTTAGATGCAACCTGACTGAGTGAATTATATTGTTTAGTGCCTGTACTTTTTTTTTATTGTGAAGCAACATTACTGCTTTCTGGATGAAATTGAGTATAAAAAGGGAATTATTTTTTTTAATGAGGATTAGATTTAAAAATAAATTGTTGTGATCAGATATAATGTGTTATTTAGTGAGACAAAAGCTATTTTTATAACACTATCTACAGTATGTATGCATTTGCTATGTCTCTGGACTCCAGATGAGCCGTTTGTGTTGTTTGGCTTCAGGAGTACGTTCAGTACGGAGTAAACCTGGATGTCACCAGCTACACAAACGGGAAAAGAGAAACGCACAATCCTCCAGGGAGAGCTCGGCCGTTTACTGTGTGGGACTTCTATGAGGTGAGGAAACCATGAACTTTCCCTTTGATGAAAGTATTATTGGTCCTTAATTATCAACCTTGTGTGAAACGGAGTTCACATTTGGTCGTACGACAGGACCAATGTGATTTATGAAACATACGTATTTGACCAATCCCAGCGTAGAAATTGTGTTCGATCGTCATTGACGTTACTCCCTTAAATCTTCCTGGTTCGGAGGCCCCGCCCACTGGCAAAAAAAAAGAAAGGAAATCCTCACATCTGAGGTGGAGCAAAACAAAGATGTGCTTTTTGACAGTGTGAAAACTGGATTGAAAGGTATAGTTTTGCAGTGTTATGCTGTTAGACACCATATAAAGGCGCTCATTGGTAGGGGTGTAACGATTCACTCAACTCCTGGGTTCACGATACGATTCTCTCACTTTTATTTTACAAAATGGGACTGTACATAAATGACTGAAAAATATTCCTTTTTTTTTTGGGAAAATACTGTACTATTTTCCTTTTATTTTCATTGTCAAAATAATCCCTTGATAAACTATTCAAAACAATGCAATTTAACAAAAAATAAATCTTGAATGAAATAAATAAAGGAATAATACAAATGAAGAAGAAGCCTATTAGTTTAAATTCTGGTTCTATAATAAACAATGCAAAACTGCAAAATATTCTTCTTTTTAAAAGTGCAACTGAAAATGTATTTTGTGCCTTAATAATTGGACTTTTAAAAAAAAAAAAAGTCATTTCACTGTATTTACGTCAGATATTTGTTTGGACCAGCAGAGGGCGCTGGTAATCCTGTGGTCGGTTGGCATGCAGAAATTCGAGCAGTGAAGAAGAGATGCTATGTGCTAGTAGACAGAGCTAATAGAAAAACGTGACTCTTACAGATATTTACGTAATATTACAGATATTCTTTCGGTGCTAAAGGGGTAAGAAATCATTTATGAACATGTTTAAGAGTAGAAGGCGGCCAGAAAGAAAGTAGTAGCAGATTCCGCCCGTCGCCAACACTTCTGGACAAGAGAAGGATATATAGCGCCCTCTGCTGTTTAAAAAAAAGTACTGCGATTCAATTTTCACAGTATCGATGTGAACCGTGATACCTATGAATCGATTTTTAACTGCCTTACGATTAATCGTTACATCCCTACTCATAGGTGACATCTGCCCCCCTGTGTGCGTTGCAAACAGTTTCAAAGCAGATATTCTGGAGAATCACACGGAAAAATACTGTTTATATCAGCATCACTTGTCCACATGCTTTAGGCAATGAATAACACACTAAAATAAATTAAAGGAACCCTTTCAAAAAAAAAAGCCTTAAAGGTGCAGTCCGCAACTTTCAGATCCCTCCCTCCCCGCTGCTCTCTTGCCCTGCCTCCAAACTTTCCAAAGTCCCTTCCTCAGCTAACAAGCTAACGTTAGCCCGACTCAACATCACAGTAATATAACATGCACTGTTAAAAACATATTACTGCAGCACTTCTCTCTCTTCAATATGCACACACCAATCTTATCAGCAGCAGCAGCAACACTGTATCACTCACAGCAGCCCACACGGAGGCTGCGGTGAGAGTAGCGCGCACGCGAACAAACACATGCACTACAGAGTTTTAGTGCAACAATTACAAATCAAACATAATGTAAATCAAGCAGCAGTAATCACAAGCAGAAAAGTTGCTGATTCCATCTTCTACTTCTCCAGACCATACACTGTAAAAAAGATGACGCTCCAGCCACCTGAAAGGGGCGGAGGCTGTGGGCAACAGCTGTCAGACAGTCCATCACACAATCCTGGCTCTGATTGGTTCTTTTTGCTCGGTCGCGGTGCATTCTGGCAATCTGCCAAAGGCTGCTGGAGCAGCAGAGGGGACTCAATGGGTCTGTTTTTTTTCACACAAACTACTAGTTTGATGAAAAGCTGTCCTTACATAGTGACAGCTTTAGTAAATGTGACAAAAAGTCACTTTTATAAGAGTTACGGACTGCACCTTTAAAATGAATAAATGTTGTCCCTTGTATGTGTCCCAATTTCACCTATACTTCATCACATCGCTGATATAGTTTAAGGTATAATTTACATTTTAATAACATTAATGATTCACAGCAGCATTCCCCCCGGTCCAATGCAGAGGAGAAGCAGTGCTCACTCAGAAAAGCTCAGACCTGATGTGAGGTCTGATCGTAACGTATGCTCACATCTCAATTGATAAATACCGAAGCTTGCGTGAATATGGTCGAACGCACATTGTACAGTCACATCTGAACTTACAACGTATGGTTTTAATCCTTGCTTAACAACACAAAAATGTTACATTTTGTGTTTGTGGCCTTTTGTCCAGCTCTGTCTTCTCTGTCTTCCTCCCACAGAGCGGCTGCTCCCTCCGCATGTTGAACCCTCAGGCTTTTTCCTCCACGGTTTGGAATGTGCTGTCCATCCTCCAGGAGCGGTTTGGCAGCATGGCAGGAGCCAACGTGTGAGTACCAATCCCACTGGAAACATCTCGCTTTGGGACTTCAGTTTGAGTTTGAGCATGGCTCATGTGTAACAGATATCTGACACCAGCACAAACACAAGGCTTTGCTCCACACTATGACGACATCGAGGCGTTTATTGTTCAGCTGGAGGGGAAGAAACATTGGAGGGTTTACAACCCAAGGTACGAGCAGAAACCATTCAAGTCCAAGGCTGCGTCCAAATAGTCCTTCCTATCTCCTTTCCTATCCACTTTTCTATAACCCCATGGATGACGTCACAGGGTTAAAGGAGAGGAGTTAGGGAAAGGCCATCACATTTGTTTTGACAATCCGACGCACTTCCACTAGGTGACGTAATACTCAGACGGTCGCGAAGTTTAGTGACATCTGCCGTGTAAAAAAAACCCACAAATTTCCGAAAATGGACTAAAAGCACTTTATATATATATATATAGAGCACATTTATAACAGTTTCCACTGATATAAATCAAAGGAAAAGATGCTATGAGGAACAAAAGTAAAACTAAAAATATGAATTATGCTGAATAAAACATAATGTGGCTAAAATGTCACTGATCCCTTTTTCTTGAACCACAGAGTGTCTGTTTTATATCAGTTATAATCTGACAATATGTCTCATATATAATAATATATGGGTTTGAGATTGTTTGAAGTTGTTCAAAGCATATTATTGCATTGGCAATTTACATAATCTCTGATATAAACGCTCAGGTGTGCGTTTCCCTTTAAATGTTGTTTCCGCAAGAAATTGTGGGTCAGCAATATCTCATCTTTTTGGTAAAGGATGCATCAGTGTTTCCTAGGCTAAAAGAGGTAAAAAAGGAAGCATTGAGCCTCTTTTCTTGAGCTTAAAGAGAACTCATACGTTCTTTATCATGGCCACCACTTAAACACTTCCGGGGGTGAAGGAACAGTGGATAGGAAAGGAGATAGGAGGGACTATTTGGACACAGCCTAAGTTTCACTACTTAGCTCCTACTCCTGTGGGATTAGTGAGTGAAAAAAATGTTCTTCACATTGTAGATCAGAAGACGAAGTGTTGCCTGTCCTTTCCAGTCGTAAGTAGAGATACAGATGTTTAAACATAGTCATCATGGCTCAGTGGTAATACTTTAATAAGCAATGACTGCTCACTGTTTACTACGCAGCAAACTTTAAGCAGGCCGACATCGGAAAGCCCATCCTGGATGTGGTGCTGGAAGCTGGAGATCTCCTTTACTTCCCTCGAGGTTTCATCCATCAGGGAAACTGTCTGCCCGACGCCCACTCTCTGCACATCACCATCTCCTCCTACCAGAAGAACAGCTGGGGAGATCTGCTGCACAAGGTAAAGCAATCACTAATCAAAGGGGGGAACTAAAAGATACAATCATCTGGCATAGTCTGAGAGATTTATAGAGAACCTTTGAAAAGATGGACAATTTAATTTCCAGAAATATCTTCAACCTTCTTTGTAAAATAATTTAGGAGAATAACTTATTCTGTGTTTTATCAGTGCCTACAAATGTTATGGTCTTTCTGAGAGAAAAGAAGGATGTATGCATCGTATAAAGGTACTAATGGTACATTTATTTTAAGTGTTCCTGTCAAAGAGAATCAAAGTTTAAGAAACTCTGTTTAACCAGAATAAAGTCAGTGTACATCAGAAGACAAGGGGAGTGTGATTTGTGAGGGAAATTGAACTTAGAGTAACTGAACCCCAAAAAACCCCTGTTTTTCTGCTGAATATAAATGTATTTGTGTATGAAGTAGTGCTGTTGACTGCCCTCTATTATGCCCGGCTGTTACAGTTGATTTTTGCTATTGGCTGACAGCAAGATCGTAATGTTTTGGGACCATCTTGCATCACATATAAGCACTGTTAGCCCCGCCACTTTGATAAAAATTGTGGTAGAGAAGAGTGAATAGAGGGCTATAGTAAGTATTGAGTAGCTAGTTAGCATAGCATAGATTGTTCATTGGAGATTTTATAGTATAGACTGGGCGAGTCTTAACTGCTCCGGGAGCCCCGCCCATAATCAAGGTATTTTTTTAATTTCCCTCCTAGTTTGGTTACTTTTTAAGTAAGAGAACATTTTGGACAACCTTGAAAAGCATGTGCATCTCAGTTTGTGGGGTCTCCCTTTGGAACAGCCTTAATATTAAACTTAAAAGTTGTAACAACATAAAGAAATTTTAAATAAATAAATCCAAATTTATGTATAAAATGGTGAAATTATGATATATTTTTTCTTCCCAGCTGGTTCCAGCAGCCTTAGAAATCGCAATAGAGGAAGATGTGGACTTTAGACGAGGTTTACCTCTGGATTACCTGACATACATGGGCGTACAGAACTCAGACAAGGTAAAACTTTGATATAGAATAAATAAGTTACACCCACTACTACAATGTTGTCTTCAGTGTGAATGAGTTTGGTGTCTCTCTCATGAAGGACGATCCACGCCGAGGAAAATTCTTCTCCCAAATCGAGACGCTGATGAAGAAGCTCTCTAATTACGCCCCAGTGGATGCAGCAGTGGACCAGAAGGCCAGAGACTTCCTGCATGACTGCCTGCCTCCCGTTCTCACTGCAGGTACAGGCACACCACCAGCTGAAAATGTACGCCTTCACCCAGGGGTGGGCTCAATCCTAATTGGAAAAATCTGTTGTTGTTGTAATTCAATTTGAATTGTAATTAAGTTCAGATAATTAACTTTTTAATTGTATTTGGCATGGAAATTCTATAAAAACTGTGGAACCAGGTCGTAATTCTATGGCTTACACATACGTACTTCACAATTGTTAAATTACATTTCATAAACTTTTCCCACTACCCGTCAGCTCTCGTGATCATTTTATCATTTAAAAAAAAAATGTAATTGAGGTGTATACTGACAAAAAAAAGGCTCAGACGTCCACACCAAAAATATGAATACCAATATTTTCATGTACTAGGAAGCCTAATATGGTAACCAAGACATGAAAAACAAATTGCATGATGGGTAACATTTTTTAGTGTATTTTACAGCTGGTTTGAATGGGTCAAAACTGACACGTTATCATAGGAGATGCTGACAGAAGAGGAAGGATACGTTTCATGGAGTTATTTATTAAAGGCTCAGTAATTGTGATTAATTGAATTTTAACTTCATTAATTGAGAACGTAATTGAAATCTACTTACGGGGAAAAATAACAATTGTTATTTTAATTGGCAAAAATGCCAGTCACTGTAATCATAATTGAGTTGTAATTAGATAATTGAAGCCGTAATTGTAATTTAAAAATGTAATTGACGCCAATCCTAGTCAAAACTGATCCATTATCATAAGAGATGCTAACACAAGAGGAAGGATGTGTTTTATGGGGCTATTTATTAAATAATGTAATTAAACTTCAGGAATTGAGAATGTAATTTAAATTGACCTTCATAGATAAAATTGTAATTTTAATGGTAATTGGAAAAAAAAACTGCTTGTAATTGAACATGGATAATTAAAGAAGTAATTGTAATTTAAAAATGGTATTGACCCCAACCATGCCTTTACCCACAGACGAGTTAGCCAGCAGTGTCCAGGGAGCCCCAGCACGATGGGAGGATGGAAGAGTGAAGGGTGTGGGGGCACAAATCACCACCCAGACCAGAGTCAGGATCCTTCGTGCTGGATGTGCACGGTAGAAAATAGTTGAATTTTCAAAGGTGCTCCTGAAATCATGTTTTATTTGATTGATTTAAACTTTTATTTCCTGTCAGGTTGTGCAGTGATGGAGAAGCAGTTCATCTGTACTACACTACCAACAACTCCAGAGTTTACCATAAAGAGGAACCCCAAAGTTTTGAAGTTAAAACTGAGGTAACGTTGACTGTTTTTATCTGCTTTACACGCAGCATCCTTATGATGGTGCTGTTTCTCTTTTTAGCACACAGATGCTGTGGAGTACCTCATCCATTCCTATCCTGATTTTGTGACAGTAGAGAGCTTACCATGTGACTCAGTGCAGGACAGGGTAGGTTGTTCTCCATACGTCAGCCACAGCATTATAACAACAGACAGGAAGTGGATCGCTGTATTAGCTTCACATAGTGAAGTTTGCTATTCTTTTTCCAGATCTCTTTGACTGAACTGCTTTTTGAAAATGGGATTATTCACACTGAAGCGCCTCTGTAGTGACAACACAAGTTCACTGTGGTCGTCAATGAAAAGCGATGCATCAAATAAACACATTTTTGAATAACTGTTGTGGTCTGAAGTAAATAAATAACCATTGAGAGCTTCATTGTTCTGATAATACATGTTTATTACCGGTTGATACAACTCAAAAGTAGATGTACAGAAGTTTCTTTTGACAGCCTCCCATCAAACATTTACACCACAGGGCTTTCCATGAAGACTGTTGTTCTACCTCCAAGTCACTTCCTCGCCAGGTTTCAGCTCCCTGCATAGAGAAAAAAAAACCCAATTATCCCCTAATATGTAATGCATATGTCTGAGACTTTATTGTATTAATAACTATTCATTATTTCCAGAAAAATAACAAAAAAAAATACTGCAGTGTAGAACCTGTTTATTTCATGCCACAGATATTCTATTTTGCACTAGTTTCCACTTCCCTGTTATGTTCTGTACCAAGTGCTGTTTTAACAAATAAATTTGTTTTTTGAAAGTTTACAAAAAAATCTGGAAAAGCATGAATATAGCTCCTTAATTTACATTTTTTGATATTGCACAATGTGTTAGCATTCAATGATGGAAATAATAAACAAAATTAATTTGTTTTAATTGATTCAGTACTATACCAAAATCTATTTTAATTGGAAAAATGTTGCTTTTAATCCAGTCCCACCACTAGTAATGGAATTTATGCTTTAGTGATTGCAACAATTTACAGCCTAGTTGGTCTCATTCTCAGATGCACGATAAACCCTGGCTCTATTAAATTACTAGCATAAGATAGTTTCCATCTACAATACTAAGTCGTCTTCTCACCTGCTATACAGAAGACTCTTGTTTCTGAAAGCTGTCAGTTTCTCGTCATTTTTTTTGTCCAGATACCATCCCATCACGAAGCCCATGGGCACAAAAATGAATGCCACATATTCTCGGACAAATGCTGCCAAGTTCACCATGGTTCCTACAGAGGGCAAAATAAAAGTTCAACATTTAGTGAGTTTGAAACGGACTAAAATTTAAAAATTCAATACGCCAAGCCTGGAAATATTAACTTAGACTGTTTCTACTCTACCATGGAAACCATCCACAAAGTCCTGACCAAACACAGCTTATTAATTCATGTGGGTGTAAAAAGGAGGCTTTTATAGGGCTTATATATTCCAGTTCATTTTAAGGTTCGTGTACATCCCAAAATGGGATGGCAATGGTCTCAGGAATGGTTTGAGGTGATCATATGGCCTTAAGGTAAGACTTTTTCTTTCACAATTGGGAAAAGCTGACGATACACAGGACAGAAAGCAGATAACATCCATTTGTAATACAAAATATGAAGTGTCTAATGATACAGAAACATCAATAGCCTCCAGACTATGGGTACATTTTCCGGACCTTTTCTACATAAGAGTAATGTGCCTGTGGTTTTTCACTGTGCCAGGATGGCCGAGTGCTCTAAAGGGCGCTGCACTCAAGGATCCTTCCATCTGCTGCCGTCAGTTCGAATCCCACTTTTGTCTTTTTTTTTTTTTTTTTTTTTTTTAATTTTAACATATTTAACACGGCAAATTCCACCTTTAAAAATACATATACGAAAATAAAATAAACATTTTAGGGTATTTCCTGGTTACCAGGGTAGCTAAAAATAAATGAGCTAAAATAAAACTGACGGAACTTTAAGTCACGTGGCGTGGTGCACGTATCACGTCACCTAAACTGGTCAATGAGGGGCGCTCCGTATGAATAGAATATCTATTTATTCATACGTTTCTTTATGAATAGCCACGGCCTACAAAATAAAAGTGGGAAAATAATCCTATGAAAGAAAAAAAAGAGCAAAGAACAAATATGTAAACATTTATTAATAATAATAATAATAATAATGCACATAAAGATATGCATATATACCCCATATTGAGTGTTCACCTATGTGCTGACTGAACATAATATCATATGTGGAAAATTACATTTAAATATATATTTGCTGCTAACCTCGCCTTTCCTAATGTTGTGGCATTTGAAAACAATATTTGGTTGCTATACATGGACATATACTATTGATTTGACAGACACTTACAAACATATTAACAAGATTGTTGGGTCTGCACTTGTATAATAACGTTATTATTCAAATTATTTCCATGAAACAAAGGGAAATCGCATACATGTTCAATACAATTTGTTCACTTTTAACCCACAAAACTAATCTCACAACACGAAAGTGTTAGCAATCCATTAGCATCTCAGCATTAGCAATGTTATGTTTTAGTCTACCAAAACAGCTTGTTAAAATTCCATCAATTTATATTGTATATGTACCATGTACACATATTAGCGCGTATGCTTCAGTATTATAGAGACGTGTCGTAGATAAATAAGACATACTACCTTGTATTTACACCGAGTCGTGGCCTTTAGCTCCTCATCTACACCACGAAGGACAACGGACTCTACCAACTATGGAGGGCTCACTTGCTACATTTAAATCTTTATATATACACATTAAAAACCCTTTAATTTGTTTCACTTCACTAATACTTGGAAATATAGAGACACATTTTTAAAATTTCCTTTAAATACTTAATTTATTCTTGTTATTTATTATTTTTGGCATTCCGTATTGTTGTACTGTAAGTGGTACGCTCCTGTGAACCTTCAACTTAGCGCAGCGGCAAACATGTATGCTAACAGACCTTAGCACAATGTCTGCTGGTTTGACCCGTAGAAAAACCATTCAACTGTGTTCACACATCAAATTGTGATTAACTAACTATTTTCACAGTCACCGGTATGTTTAACGAAGCTGTCATCATTCATTTTTATTGTCTTAAGCCCAGCTAACAACGCTAAATAGCGTTGGTAGTTGTGAGTTAGCAAGCAATGGCTAACAACCCACTCGTGTTTACATGTAAACGTTGATGTTTTTGACCCACAGAGCGGGTTTGTTTCAATGTGTGACTGACATGGTGTTGCTTCACTCTCAGCTACAGTTTATGAAACATGACGTCCATTATCAAGCTGACCGCCGTCTCCGGGGTCCAGGAGGAGTCTGCGCTCTGCTACCTGCTGCAGGTGGATGAATTCCGCTTTCTTCTGGACTGTGGCTGGGACGAGAACTTCTCTATGGACATTATCGATGCAATGAAACGGTGAGTTTTTCCCATTCACGTTTATCTTTAGTCATCTTGGTCAGTTGTCCGATTTTTTCTTGTTATTTATTCCTCTATGATATCTTAACTCATTCAGTGCCAGCCGTTCTCAGATTTTCTACCCCCCTCAATGCCAGCGGTTTTTGAGCATTTTGACTGATTTTAAAGACCCACAGAATATTTTCTACTTTGACTATCTGAAATCTAATCTAAAAAAAAAAAAAAAAAAAATCACCAAGGAAAGTCATAATTATGGAAAACAAAGTCATAATTATGAGAAAGAAAGTCATAGTTATGAGTTAGTAAAGTCATAATTATGAGATAGAAAGTCATAATTATGAGAAAAAAGTCATAATTATGAGATACTTAAACACATTTACAGCAGCTTGTTCATGTGGTGAGCTGACACTGAGAGATGGCTGATAAGACTATCAAAGACTACTTTAGACTTTAGGCTTTACAAATGATGAAATACTTTGTTTGCTTGCAAATTCACATAGAAATATGCTGAGTAAACACACCCTTGAAAAGATACTAAGCAGAAAGAGGCTCTGGCATCGAAAGGATAAAACTGGTGTGGCTGAAGTAGCACAGGTTATTGAACAACAAATGGAGATTTCTGGTCAGTGCCATGGGTACAGATGGATGTACCAAAAATGTTTCTATCTCATGATTATGACTTTACTAACTCATAATTATTACTTTGTTTCTCATATTATGACTTCCTATCTCATAATTATGACTTTCTCATAATTATGACTTTACTAACTCATAATTATGACTTTCTCATAATTATGACTTTACTAACTCATAAATATGACTTTCTAACTCATAATTATGACTTCACTAACTCATAAATATGACTTTCTAACTCATAATTATGACTTCACTAACTCATAAATATGACTTTCTAACTCATAATTATGACTTTCCTTGGTGGCACCATTGAATCAATTTTTAACTGCCTCACGATTAATCTTTACATCCCTACCTCTGAATGATTAATATCTTCTGGTGCACATATACAGCAACTTGATTCATCATTTCTACGTTCAATTTTGATATTAACTGGGTAGATTAATGTGATATATCGCAATAATATTGTATCGTGACCCAAGTATCATGATACATATCGTATTGCAACATCCTTGAAAATACTCACCCCTAATGGTTACTGTGATTTAATTACAGTACCAATGCAAAAAAACAGCTGGTATGTTTATCAACTATCATAATTACATTGTTTTTTTGTTTGTTTTTTTTTAAATGTATCTTTTCCTTCTACAACAAAAAAAAAAAAAAGTTATGACATAGATCTATGAAAGTGCCCAATATGTTTTATGAAAATAAAGTGCAATCAACTTCCAAGCTAAAATGCTTTGAGGAGTGAGGTAGTTTAACAAGGTCTGATCAGAATCAGAATCTTTTAATTTATTTGTTATTGTTCTTCTTTTCTTTTCTTTGTTTTCTTTCTTTTGGTATTTCTTATGTAAAGTGGCTTGAGTTCCCAAAAAAGTGCTATATAAAATTGATGTATTATTATTATTATTATTATTATTATTATTAAAAGCACAACAATGTTTTTTTTTTAAAAAAAAATAGTAGCTGTTAGTTTATGTTGTGTTTTGTGGTTCACTGACACCTGTGTCGGTGTTTATGTGCTAGGCCTATGGTAGCTCAAATCAATGTTTTTGTTTTTGTTAAAAAACATGATTAAAAAAATCAATTAGGATGTTTTTTTAATCAATGCTATAATCATGTGATGAAATATTGTGATATATTGCTGAATTGATTTTTTTTTTCTTACACCCTTCTTACATGCACCGTTTCTGAACTTTTTTTTTTTTTTTTTGAAATAGCATCTTTATTTCATACAGCACACTTATTCCTTTTTCGTGTTTGTTTTCCACCCTAGATACATTCATCAAGTTGATGCTGTGCTGATCTCCCATCCAGACCCCTTACACCTGGGAGCCCTACCCTATGCTGTGGGCAAACTGGGGTTAAACTGCACCATCTTTGCCACCATTCCTGTTTACAAGATGGGTCAGATGTTCATGTATGATTTATATCAGGTATAAACATGGTGCTGCAGATGGTGAATGTACAAATTCATTCATTTTTCAGAGATTACATCTATATTTTGCTATAATTTTCTTCTTTTTCTTCTTCTCTTAGTCTCGGAACAACAGTGAAGATTTCACTCTGTTCACCCTGGATGATGTGGACTCTGCTTTTGATAAAATCCATCAGCTGAAATATTCTCAAATTGTTAATCTCAAAGGTGAGTCAGCAGACTGGTAAAGATTCCAAATCAGTTTTAAAAAACAAAACAACTTTATTTGATTGGTTTTTAAGGATCAAAATACAATGTGTCAGCAGAAAGACAACATTACCAAATGCAGGAATTTACAATAACCTTACAACTTCACAACTCTCGTATTATTAAGGGATGATTAGAAACTTAAAACTCAATGCTAAAAAAGGGTTAGATCAGGTGTGTCAAACTTGTGTTAGTTCAGGGGCCAAATACACAGCAGATTGATATCAAGAGGGCCACAGACTTCATGTGGGAAAACCAGTCATTTCAACATTATTGTGCCCTAGTTTTCACTTGTACGTATACATAGAATACAAAATATGTAAGAAACCAGTCCCAACACAGACATTTCCTAGATCTCTGACCAATTTTTATTTAATTAAAGAAAATGTTATGTATTACTAATAATTTTAGGAAAATTAAAAGATTATGTAATAATTTGGTGTTTTAATAGTTTTAACATTAAAAATGGCTTTAATCATGTGATATAACCACCGGGAAAACTGTGAGCCCCTGCATATATTGTTGAGTTTAATTTACACAATGATTCATGTTTTCTCTCTCATTTTTCCTTTCCCCTGTGGGCCGAATTGGGTGCTCCAAAGGGCCAGATTTGGTCCCTGGGTCTTGAGTTTAACACACGTGGGTTAGATCATAAATATTTATGCAAAGCTTTGCCTCAGAAACCTCTGTTACTTTAATTATAATGATAGTCTTTGAACAATTCAGTTTTATTCTCTTTAATCTAACAGAATTCAACTTTTATAATTGGTCAAATTATGGATCAGCCTTATGTCAGTCACGTACTCTAACCGCCATGTTCCATTGGATGCGGGTCCACTGCGTTACGTCTCCGCCACGCCAGTAGAGCTGATAGGTGTCACTTTAGTCTGTGTTAATTTCCACCGGGTCCGGTGCGCTGCATATCTGCTCCGTCCCAGCTCTGACAATCCCGAGCCCTCCGCAGAGTTACGCAGGACTTCTATTTCTAGCAAATGCCGGAGCACGACGCATCAACTCAGCATAGAGCAAATACCGTGAAACAGGAAGTTAAGCACACACTAAACATGAAAACTACCGGTAAGCGGTATTGCGATTCGATATTGATAACGGATATTGGTCCGATATCAGCCAGAAAACCAATATCACATTTTTCGGCATCTAAAATCTCTGATATATATTATATTTATTCAGTTGTAGAATACTGTAGATATTATGTTAAAGGTTAAAATTGGTTAATAATGAATGGGTCAGGTTTTCTCATACCTACTGTTACTGACTATTGTTCTCTGTTTGCGTAACATCACTTGATCAAGCCTTTTCTAACATTCCACACTACAAAATAAGTAATAAAAGTATGTATGATTAGTGATGATATCGTATTGGATCAATATCGGTATCATATCGGAAGTGAAAAAGTTGTATTGGGTCATCCCTACATCCGGTTTCTTTTCAAAATAAAACACTTCAGATCATATTTCAAGTCACTACATCACCAAAACGCCATAATTCTTCTTGTACTGTTGCGTTATGAACACTGACCTGCTTATCTGTTTGTTGTAGCGTTTATAACACTTGCTTTAACTATGTTCTCACGTGATTATGTAAATATAGCGAGAACTCCTCGGTCTCGTGACGTCAACCGGACTGCGGTATGGCGCATTCAAAACGCAACCAGTGGGGATTGCGAGACAGCAGAGCAAAACCAGATCGGCGATGTATCCATTGGAAACCCAGAAGCGCTTTTGTCTGCTGAATACAACAATACTACATAATTATGAATTTGGCTTGTCTGTGCACTGCAGAATATATAAACCAGTTCCTAAACTGTTACAACTGCTCCCTGTAGGAAGTTGTCCATAGACTTTATTTAGGGCTCTATTCTCCCATGTTCGTAAGTCCAAAAAGCCACGCAGCGGCTCTATTTATGGCTGTGTGCTATTCTCCCCCTGACTGTTAAGTCAGTCGCCGCGTGCCTTCATCCCAGTTACGCACTGTGGGTGGAGCAGCCCTGAAATGTGGGTGTTCCTATTCAAATCTGACTTTACGCGCATTCTTCGGTGTGCGTAAGTCCTTTTCCTCTCACGCGCTTCTAACCCTGGAATAAGTGCAGCGCCCTGATAAGATGAAACATTATATTGCACTAGAAATATGGACTTAGTTACATTTGAAGCCAGATGGACTCGTGCGTCATGTAGCAGCTGTGATCACTCAGCTGCTGCTGCTCGATTAGTTAAAACTCTGACAGACGCAGGTTTCTGTCCCCGTTGGTCACAGTGATTCAACTATTTTCATACTATGTCCAACGTAAAGTCACAGTTTGATCCACTACAGATTGAAACTAGCTGTCATATGTGGAGGAGGATGGACCAGAAACTGTTCCCACACATTTAATGAGACTCAGTTCAGGTCGCTTTACACTATTTATATTTAAAACTGCATATTATGGAAGTCAATAGTTCTGTTTCACTGCAAACATCCCTCTGTATTAAAGCAGGACGCTCTGAGGCCGATTATTTCCTCATATCTTTAGCACATCTAACTCGGTCACGCTTTACAGCAATGACGATGATGATGATGATCATGATCATGATCAAGGAGAGAGATTTTAACTGTGACTTGGACAGAATGCGGCCGATCCTCAGTCACACTGCAATAATCTGATCAAATCAACCTGTTACATTGTTTATCAATGAAGGCGTTTCAAATTAAAAGTGAACTTTCTCATTTTCACGGATTTCAATGACATTTACAAGAGTCCTTTCCTTCAACCCGCCTTCATTCACACATACGCGCTTTTTGGCTCCTTACTGCGGTGGGTGTGTCAGCAGCCTTGACCATAGAATACGTGTTGGAGAGAAGTGCGTAACTGCAGGCACGCAAAAAAACGCTTAAGTCCAGACGGGAGAATAGACCCCTTAATCAGTGCGGTTGTAAGGCTTCATTATCGTAAGAGTGATATAAAGCAGATCTGATTATTTCATCTACTTGTGCTGTTTTTGTTTCCATTCCCGCATTTCCTTAATCTTCCTTCACTTTGTAGGAAAGGGACACGGTCTCTCCATCACTCCTCTCCCAGCTGGCCACATGATTGGAGGGACTATTTGGAAAATTGTAAAGGATGGAGAAGATGAAATTGTCTACGCTGTGGACTTCAACCACAAACGGGAAATGTATGTAGCAACCTAAAAAAATAATGTAATAAAGTGTTTTTGCTTGATTCACAGTTTACTTTGTCTTTATTCTGACATTGTCTTTTGCAGCCATTTGAACGGCTGCACGTTGGAGAGCATCAGTCGTCCCTCTTTACTGATCACAGACTCATTCAATGCTGCTTATGTTCAGCCACGTCGCAAACAGAGAGATGAGCAGCTGCTCAGTAAGTCATCCAGGGGTTTTCAACTTTGGGGTTGCCTGGAAATAAAATAGGGTAACCTGAAATATCTAGTAATAACAAAATGAAATGACTTACTGATTAAGATTATGTATATATTTATTTATTTATTTATTTATTTGGCACAATTAAAAAAAACAATACATAATATCACAGAAATAGACATACAGTGCAGGAAGAGGCAGGAAGCTCATAAGTGCTGAAACAATTCTTCTTTTTCAAATTAAAACACCACACACAATCTTAAACAACTGTATTCTATACATATATATAAATAAATGCAGTATAAAATTATCTGAGCTGGCACATATTGTCACTTTGTGAACTAACCATTCCTACTCTGTATTTGTAACAGAATATTACAAATATGGTCAAAAAACTACTTTTAGAGGAAAAAAAGTTGCCAGAAATTTGTGGTATAAAAATGGGGTCCTGACCTAAAAAAGGTTGTGAACCACTGAAGTCATTTAATGTTAGATTGATGCAATTGATGACCAGTATCTCTTTTTTTCTCTTTTCATAGCTAATGTAATGGAGACTCTGCGTGGTAACGGTAATGTCCTTATCGCTGTGGACACAGCTGGACGAGTCCTAGAGCTGGCTCAGCTCCTGGATCAGATCTGGAGAACAAAGGATGCGGGGCTGGGAGTTTATCCTCTGGCTTTGCTCAATAACGTCAGCTACAATGTGGTGGAGTTCTCCAAATCTCAGGTGTCAGGCACTGGTTTTCACTCAATAAATGTTTTTGAAGGAATTTAAATGAGAATTTAAGTCACCATAAACGCCATCCACAGATCCTTATTTAGAAATATCTATTTTTTTCCAATTTGCTGTTTCTCTGCAGGTCGAGTGGATGAGTGACAAGCTCATGCGATGTTTTGAGGACAAGAGAAACAACCCCTTCCAGTTCAGACATTTGACCCTGTGTCACGGCCTGGCAGACCTGGCCCGGATCCCCAACCCCAAAGTGGTGCTCTGCAGCCAGCCAGACCTGGAGTCGGGCTTTTCCCGTGAGCTTTTCATCCAGTGGTGTCAGAACGCCAAAAACTCAGTCATCCTCACCTACCGCACCACACCAGGAACATTAGCTCGCTACCTCATCGAACACCCCACGGAGACGTCGCTGGATCTGGAGGTGAGGGGGGAGGAGGAGGGAGATGCTGTCTCACCCTATCAGAGTCATTTGAACCCAATGCATGTTTCCTCTTTCATGACAGGTGAGGAAAAGAGTGAAGCTGGAAGGCAAGGAGCTAGAGGACTACCTTGAAAAGGACAAAATAAAGAAGGAAGCTGCAAAAAAACTTGAACAAGAAAAAGAGTAAGTTAGACCCCAGAATGGTTGGTGATGGGTTCATTTTTAACTCATCGTGTGGAGGCTTCGTTCCTGAGAGCAGAAAAGCAGATTTTTCTGTATATGATAAATCACACCCCTGTTAAAGGTCCCATATCATGCTATTTTTCACCCATTTCTTTTTGTTCTAAGAACCCCAAAAACATAGTATTTGAGGTTTATTTTCCCAAACTTGCCTGTTTTCCAGAGTTTTAGCCTCTGAAAAGTCACTTTCTGAGCAACTCTACACAAACAGGCTGATTAGCAGCCTGCTTATGCATATTTATGAGTGGGCGTGTCTATAGACAGGACACTGACTTCCTCCTCCCCGCACGGTGAAGTAGGGCCAGAGGACGGCCCGCCCTCCTCCCACCCACTCCGTAGCCGAGCTCATGCTGCTTTATAAACATGAGACAGAGCGTGGGGGCGGGGCGTTCACCAGTACATACATAGACTGTAGAAAATACATACATAGCATGCACGAAGGACGCTGAAATGCTCACCTTTGTGGGTGTGTCTGTTTACATGTCAATCACGGCAGAGAGCTTCCTGGAGGCGCGGCTTCTCCAGCTCAGTGCTGCATCAAATTGGAGCGGTGTGTTTGGGCTCACCCTGCAGTAAGAAAGGAACAAATCACCCTCTAACTAACGATTGAGGGAATCAATGAAAAAAAACACTTTAAGCGTGTGTATGAAGCCCAAATAGCACTTTTATGATGTTTAAAGCACAGAAAAGTCCATTTAGCGTAACATGGTAAACAAGTTCTCAAATTCTCTTATATGGGAACATTTTGGGTTTGACCTACAGCAAAGACACATCATGTGCAAGATGTGTTTTGTTTTGATAATAGTTAATTTTAGTGTTTGAATGTTGTATTTGTTTAAATAATATATTTTACATTGTTTTGTACAAAAAATAAATAACTTTTTGGTGGAGAAATAATTGTGATTTAAAATACGACTAAAATAATCGTGATGATTATTTTTTCTATAATCGAGCAGCCCTAACGTGTGTGATTGCGATGCACAGGGTGGACATAGACTCCAGTGATGAGAGCGATATGGATGAGGATCTGGATCAGCCGGCCGCCATGAAAACCAAACACCACGACTTGATGATGAAGAGCGAGGGCAGCAGAAAAGGCAGTTTTTTCAAACAAGCCAAGAAGTCATATCCCATGTACCCCACACATGAAGAAAGAATCAAATGGGATGAGTACGGAGAAGTGATCAGGTAGGACAGTGGAGGGCATGTGGAGGACATGACAAATGAACATCAACAGTGTTTTTGTGAATAACCATTGTGCTCGTTCAGGCTGGAGGACTTCCTGATTCCTGAGCTTCAGTCCACAGAAGAGGAGAAAAGCAAGCTGCAGTCTGGGTTGAGCAATGGTGACGAGCCCATGGACCAGGATTTGTCTATCGTTCCCACCAAGTGCGTCTCAAGTATAGAGAGTCTTGAAATCAAGTAAGTAAACATTGCGAGTTGTCGCATGGATGTAGATCTGATGGATTCATGGATTGCACCATCATGCAGAAGACTGAGAGAGAGAATCTTTTTTGCAATCAGGTGTGTTGGAGCAAGGGAACGACTCCAACATGCAGGACTGCAGCTCTCAATGACCAACTTTAAACTGTGCTTTACATGCTAAAGGTTGTTAATCAAATAAACTTTATTTATCCAGCACTTTTCATTCATAAAAAGCAACACAAAGGGCATAACAATAGAAAAAAGAGCATTCAGAGAGCGCAAAACCTCTGTCATGTGCCAAATATGCTGTTTGTCAGATATACCCAGTTATCTGGATCATTGATCCTGATCATGGTACCGTGATTATTCACACTTTAAACTTTAAAGGCTTGGAAGATATTTCAATCACTATTAATAACAATACGTTTTTTTTATTGCATTGAAACTCTGGGGAATAATTGAAGAACCAACCCAACATAACAGTGATTTATAAAGATTGGTCAATTACGAACCGAGAGATTAATTTTTGAAATTTTGCCAATGACGAAAGAGAGTTTAAAAAAAAAAATAAATAAAAATGATCCAGAATCAGTATATTGACATTTTAGGAAAGTTGCAGGACTTTTGAAAAATTGAGAGATGCGATTCAAAATGACTGCCAACATGTTTTATGTCACATATTTGTGTAATTGGAGGGACTGAAATATTTACAACTGTCATAAATCATTTTACAAAATAAAAAAATTCAAAGTTTTACTGTCTCCTGCGGGCTGAATTAGATGCTCTAAAGGGCTGCATTTGTCCCTCGGGCTTTGAGGTAAAATGTGGTCAAAATCCGTTCCTGTACTTTTGACATAATTCTGCTAACAGACAATCAAATAAATGAACACCAGTGAAAATAGGACCTCCTTGGCCGGTAGTAAGAGTAAAAACAACATCACATGATCACCTCTCAACCTACGGCCCCCAAAAAGTGGAATAAAATGGTAATTACTGTGTTTGTTACTGTTTGGATGCGGTGCGACCATTGAGGATGTACAGTACCTTATGACAGACAGCCTAATGCAGCCCAACAAAGGAAAATAGGTAAATGCATGTGTATGATGTGATAAGAGCGGTAAGACACAGCTCAGTGAGGGAAAAAAAAAAAAAGAAATTACTTGAAGCTTTAAAAACAAAAGTGTCACCAAAGTAAATCAAAATGTGCAGGCGATGGAGTATTGTTTTCTGACTGCACAAGCACAATCATTGTTTGGTGTGTCTTTAGCGTTTCTTTGCTTGCTTTGTTTGTGTTGTCTCACAGATGGAGCCTCATTCGTCATGTTGGCACCAAATCTTTACAGAGCTTCACATTACAGTGATTTTAAATGTACTGGAAGAATCTGAAATGGAGTTAAAAGCTACTGTATAATCAATTTCTATCCTTGCAGCGAGTTACTGGACAGCTTCCACTTGTATTAAATAATGCTCCCTCTGATCAGCGACCTCCAAAGGTCTAACTAGTTGTTTGTTTCTGGACAGAGCGAGGGTAAGGTACATCGACTACGAAGGCCGTTCAGATGGAGACTCCATAAAGAAGATCATTAATCAGATGAAACCAAGGCAGCTGGTGATTGTTCACGGACCACCAGAGGCCAGTCAGGAGTTAGCAGACTCCTGCAAGGCTTTCAGCAAGGACATCAAGGTGTACACACCGAAACTACAGGAAACTGTGGACGCCACCAGTGAGACACACATCTACCAGGTCAGCCTCTTAGCATTTAGAAAAACGTGTCCATGTAATATCATATACGGAGTTTGCGTTGTTGTTTCATGTGTCTTTGTGGTCTTTTTGTGTATTTTATGAATAATTTTTTATATTGTTATTTTTTTCAAACTTTTTGTGTTTTTGTTGTTACTTTTTGTTCTTTTATTGACATTTTGTGCATTTTGCTGTTTCCTGTGTTTCTTGAGTTTTGTGTATTAAGTTGTTCATCGTATAACTTCCAACTTCATGAATTCCAATTTTGTTTTGGGGGCCGCACAAAATTACACCGAGGGCCACCAGTTGCCTATGTCTGTTGTATATGTTACACACATTGTGGTTGGCGCGAATCCTGAGACGATCTGTAAATTTAATTCTATTTCTAACCCATGTCATCATGTCTCGTTAAAGGTGCGGTTGAAAGACTCTCTGGTCAGCTCTCTGCAGTTCTGCAAAGCTAAAGACACTGAGCTGGCGTGGATCGATGGCGTGCTGGACATGCGGGTCGAGAAGGTGGACACCGGCGTCATGCTGGAGGTGGGCGTCAAGGACGAAGGGGAAGAAAACGAGATGACGGTGGACGTCAGCCCCGACTTAGACATCGACCACAGCGCCACCGCCGTGGCCGCTCAGCGCGCCATGAAGAATCTGTTTGGGGAGGATATAAAGGAGGTGTCGGAGGAGAGCGACGTCATTCCTACTCTGGAGCCACTGCCTCCAACCGAGGTGAGAGCACCACTTTCACACTACTAATGTCCAGATTCTCAGAAAGGCTTGGGAGCAATTAGAACGATCATGCTAAGAGTCGTTTAACATATTTGGTGCAAATATAATTTATATAACCTGTATCTATCTTTTTTTTTCTTTTTTTGTTTTTATGCCTTGTCTGCACATGCTCAACTATACATGTAGTGCAGTCTTTTTGTGACAGCAATAAATGCTTTATTATTGCAGTTAAATAAATGAATGTATTTTATTGCATAATTGTGACCATCACCAGCCCTCCCTAAGGAAGAGTAAGAAAACCTTTATGTTTTCTGTTCTCAGAATAATGAGAAACATATGTAATCATAGAATAAGATTGCAAAAATGTTCATTTTAGTCCAAGAAAAAGAAGAAGAAAGCTAGTCCTATAGTAATTTTGTGCTTTTTTTAATTTAATTTCTTTACAGCTATTTGTAGTGTCTTGTCTTTTACCGGTAATTGTCCTCAATCTCTCAGATTAAGCAGATATGTAAACCTCCTTTAGATGTGTAGCCGTCAGTTGGCTACATAGGAAAAGCTAATACAAGTTTGGTTTTGTCAGAATAATTAGTTAAAATAATAAAGAAATCAGCGCATTTTTAAAATAATGTATTTTTTGAAGGCATTAAATGGATTTATATTTATTTATTTATTTGACAGGAAATACATCTGTAGATAGTGGTAGTTTGCTCGCTTATTTTGGTCTTTGTAAAAAAATGTATATATATATTATTTTGAAGTAATTTGAGGACTTCTGCACCGAGTGGACAAAAACTATTCTAATCACGGCCTACGACAGTAAGAATGGTCAGATCATTCTGTTCTGACGTGTATGAAGAAGCCTGACTGAGGACCAGCGTGACCACGGATCTCTTCTGCTCTCCTCTCAGATTTCAGGGCATCAGTCGGTGTTCATCAACGAGCCACGACTCTCCGACTTCAAGCAGGTGCTGCTGAGGGAGGGGATCCAGGCTGAGTTCGTAGGAGGGGTGCTGGTGTGCAACAACATCGTGGCCGTCCGCAGGGTGAGTGTTCACTTCCTGAGAGTGATCCATTGGTTTCCTGCACTGCTGCTCTCCACTAGTCAGACTGAAAAATGAGCAGCAGCTTGTGTTAAAAATCTAGCCTAAAATCTTTGAAATGTACTTATTAGATCTATGCCTAACAAAACAAATTATTATGCACCATATTCATTTTATTAACTTTTAAAAATGGGACTACATTACAGTTTTAGAGCCTGTATTTCACCATCTTGAAATCATGTGATTGATGATGTCACACGGCCCCACTGCCTGTAAACATCCCATTGTTTTTTATTAGAGTAAAGCATTCAAGCTGCATTTTTAGATCATTAAGACAGCTTTTTTGGTCAAAATGCCAACTTGTGTTGCTTTTAGTTGCTTTAAGGAAAAAATAATAATCCTGACCTGCCACTAGGAGGGAAATTTAAAAAATGCCTTGATTATGGGCGGGGCTCCTGGAGCAGTTAAGACACGCCCAGTCTATACTATAAAATCATGTTTGCAGTCTTTATCTGAGATTCAGATGTGCTCCAAACATTAGACACAGCTGTATTTATTCCTGAAACTAACAAGTAGAGGATGAATTCTCCATCAACAACTGGACACTTTATTGCTTTGGTTTTTGTTGATTATGATGTGTTGGAGGCAGCAAAGTACGATTCACCTTAGTGGAAAAACTGCTTTTCTGTTTACCTTTGGTTGATGGATGATAGTTTGGTACTTTTAAGTGCAGTGAGGAATATATATATATATATATATACATATTAGAAGCTGTAAGAATAATGAAAGGTAGTTCTAGATCAAAAAAGGTCATTACTGTGCATTTCTGTGTATTTTTACTTTGAGAGAATGTTCTGTTTGTTCCTCTCTGTTGTTTAAAGGTTTAAGAAAGCAGCGTTCAGTAATGTTTATTTACACACACGCCAACAAACAACACAAGCACTTAACACTAAGCACAACCTCAAACACAGAGTAGCAAATGCGGCCTTGATAAGTAGGCTATACAAACCCCAGTGGCAAATGAAAATATTTCACCTCAGATGAAAGACGCACCAAAAACATTTGCAGTAAGGGTGGGAGGGGGGGTTAAGGGGGGGGGGGGGAGAGAGAGAAAAACCTTCCAGACTAAAGTAGAATGAACAGTGGGAGGCAGCCAATCCACATAATTGACAAGAAGTGAAAATAGATGCAACCCAGAAAATCAAATCAAAGACAGTTAAGACTTTGATCAAAGTTTGATTGTTTGTGTGTGTGTATTTTGATCTGAATGTGTTGCTTTGATCCAGTGTGTTTGTTTGTTCTGGAGGTCAGCAGGAGCAGGGCTCATCCTTCTTTGTTAACTGTGTTTGTGAAACCTTTTTTTCTGAAATGACCCGAATTCTTTCTGCACCCAGACGGAGGCCGGGCGCATCGGCCTGGAAGGATGCCTGTGTGACGACTACTACAAGATCAGGGAGCTGCTGTATCAGCAGTATGCAGTGGTATAGAAGCAGGAGGAGGAGGAGGAGGAGGAAGAAGAGGAGGACAGGCTGCAGAGCAAACACTGCCTCTCAAGGACTTCACCCAAAGGAGAACGCTCTGCCTCAGGGCCCAGTTCTGCTTCTGCTCTCTTCGTCTGTAGAAGTCGTATATTTTTCCTTTTTTTATAATTTAGTCCTGTTAACATTTTTGTGATGTCGTTTCACATCCGCAAAGTCAAAGGCCGATACTTTCCCTGGACTGACCTTTTCTGTCATACCCTGACAATAAAAGATGTTTTTCACACGTATGTCATGCATCATTTACTATTTATTTTTTTAGTTCTGGATAATTATTATAGAATAATTCTAGAATTTAGAATTCCAAGGAGAGAAAAGTAGTAAATATCTGCTTCCTTGTAAAGGAAAACAAGCACTTTGAACAAAGAATAAACCTTTGTTGTTCTTTAACACATTACAATATGTTCTATTCTTATTGCAACGACTAATTACACTGAGTTTCAGCAAAACAATGAATCGCAATCAACAATTTTATTCGTTTGACAGCACAAATAATTTATTTGTGTCAGTGTATGTCAACAATTAATCATGACTAAAATCATTGCAAAATATCACTCACAAAAAATTGACAAATTGTACAAAAAAACTCATTTTTTGTCAAGGATAATTTTTCCATGATTGACAGGCAGTGACCTGCCCATTTTGCAAAATTTCTAAACATTTAGCTTTACACTTGGCCACCAAGTTTAACATTTAGATACACATTTTACATTTAGATTTAACATTTCAATTTACATTCAATAGTTACAATTAGATTTCAATTTTACATTTAACATTTACATTTAGATGTAACATTTGCATTTGGATTCAACATTGAGATTTAACATTTAGATTTACATTTATCTTTAACATTTAGATTTATTTTTCATGTGTAGATATTTTTAACAAGGATACAGAAAAGTTGATCTGGTCTAGCTGGGACCCACATTTTGCAGACAAAGTTTCAATAATAGCTATTGAAAACACATGTATATAATGCTTTTTAAAACATGATAAATCTATATATTTTCATGAGCAACATGCGTTTCACAGCATGCCTGTCAAAAGAAAAGTTTCTTTCCAAATAAAAGACAAGTCCAACATGAGAGACGTTAAGCATTTATTTATTTATTTATTTTTGACTAGCTATCTTCGACCCTCTTTTGGGTCCCGACCCACCGGTTGAGAATCGCTGATATAGAACATGCTGATTTAAATTAATTTCTGTCTCAAATGAAATAAAATTTTCAGCTAAATGTTTAAAATATGTCGGCTATGAAAACGTTTTTACATTCGGCACCACGGCACACCTGCCTGTGATCGATTGATGATCTTCTCCCTGAGGGAGTCTCCATAGTCTTCATCACCTCACAATGATGAAGAATAAACCAGCATGGATGGAATAAACATCCAATAACCATCTTTAATACATGGCTTTATCTTTATTCACTCACCACTCAGACTGCACTGCATATTTGCTTTTTGGGAGCTGGAGCAACAGCAGATGAAGACATACTGGTATAGGTGCATCCATCCTCCTGCACCTCAAAAGTGCTGATGCAGCAATAAGAGCAGGTGTTGCTGAAGTGATAACTGGGATTGAGAATAGATCTGCTTGTGGATTACTGTTCCTAACAATCATTTAGGAAACTATCTGCAGCAAAAAAGATGTGTGAAAATGTGAGAACTAAACTGTCTTCTTCGTGTTCAAATGGAGTTTTTATTGCATCTGGAATGATTTGTTTCATTTTCATGCACCAATGGGCAGCATTTCCAACTCATTACTCAGACAGTTCTTTTACAACAACACGCTGTATAAACCTGGTTTTTGAGCCTCCTACAACTCAGTGGATATTATTTTCTCACTAAGGTCCTTGGAAAACTTGTCACGTTTTGCAGAAGCATTTGGAGCCAAACTGTGGGAGGGTGAAAGTGTGTGAGCAGCGACTGGGGAGATTCTCAGACATCTGGTGACTTCAGGCAATCAGTCAAACTACAAAACAAGCCCAATGCAATGCTGATGTTAAAAAAAAAATGTGATTATTCCTTTAAAAAAAAAAAAAAAAAAAGCTTCTAAGGTTACGACTGAATGACTGAATGTTTTTAGTTTGATTGGATTAATATTTTTTGAGATATGGCCAATTAATGAAAGGTGTATGTGTGTATTTTTCTTCCACTTTCGGCTTCAAATATCTCAGGAACTACATCATATAGGAAACTGAAATTTGGTATAGTAATACAGCTCCACCGACTCTCTCAGAATATACAAAAAGATCCACTATACATCCTATCTGGTGGACACGCCAGCCCCATAAAACTGGAAATTGTTTGTCAGGGTTTTGGGCTAGAACATGTTTGGGTTTTCAATAAACTATTTTCCATATGGTCTCAGATTCCTATAATTTGATCAGCTTTGAGCTATGTACATAGACTGTTCACATCACTAATGATTAGTCAGATGTATGCATTGGTTCTTGGGTGACAGTCTCTTGAAATCCAAAAAAATACTTTCTTTTTACTATTTTTATTGGCTCATAACATGTTGGAATGTAGGAAAAAATCTGATCTCTGTTTTAATTTACAGTCTAAAGGTTATTCTTTCTTGGAATGTAAAACAATATTTCTTTACGCGACCCCAACTTTGGGTTATTTCACTACTCGTAAATATTGAAAATCCTTTACCTGAGGCAATTGTAGCTTGGCTCTGTGTTTTCTAATCATTTATTGTTTACTAGTTTTTCACTAGGGTAATATATACATGAAAATACAAAAATGGACGCCTACACCCCTCACTAAATTGGCCTTATCTCAAAAAGTATTGACCCGAGCCCCAAAGCCTGACAATTTTTTTTCCTATTTTGAGGAGGTGGCATGTCCATCAGATAGGACGTATAGCAGATGTTTTGGTTTATTCTGAGGGAGTAGGTGGAATTGTATTATTATACCAAAGTTCAATTTCCTTTGTGATGTAGTTCTTGAGATATTTGAGGCTGAAAATGGAAGAAAAATAAGCATGCACGACAATCAACATATACATCCAATCAAACTAAAACTAAAATTTACAGTGTGATTATCGAATAATCATGAAACAATTGGTTGAAAAAAAATATGACACTGAAGTACATCCTGAAAATGTGTTGGAATGACCCTATGTATACGGTATATTAGTGTGTGTATTTTGCAAAGGTGATTGAGATCAACTTCAACTGAATTGAAGTTTATATGCTAATTTTTGACCTCATCACCCATCAGTGCTGAGCTGAACAGTTTATGGAACAAAAACTTGCTGTGACATAATGATCCAACAGCTGGTTAAACACTTATCCTGTTAAACCTGTGCAAAAAAAAAAAAAAAAAGATTATTCTCGTCTAGTTTTTATTTAATGTTATCTGTGTATGTGTATGTGTGTTTATGTGTGTATGCATGTATCAACCAATGTATGTACACATGCATAATGAGAAGATTAATGCAGAGGATTACCTTATTGTCATGAATCATGATCAGGGCGTAATTTCACCTACACCGAGAACTTTGTTCTACTTTACAACGCTGGGAATAAGAAAAACCTTTAGTGTACTGTGTGTGTGTGTGTGTGTGTGTGTGTGTATGTGTGTGTGTGCACTGTAAGTATGATGAAGTGTGCGTGGAGATGGGGATCATGCACATGTATGAAGGAGTCAGACTTGAGCACGGATGGCTGGTTGACATGCACGCCTGTTTTTATACAGTTGCATAACATGCAGTTTTGCACTTTAGAAACATTAAAATTTAAATGCTCTTTTTTAATCCATGGATAGCTTCTCTCTCTCTCTCTTGCACACACACACACACACACACACACACACACTTTTCTGTTCAGAATCCAATGAGGCCTTTATTTAGCCCCTGCTGAACCTCAGTAGCCTGTGACTGAGTGAGGGAGAGGAAGATTAGGAGGAAGATGAGGAGGAAGAGGAAGCATCTCCTCTGTGCCACAGAGCATGCCAGCTCTGCCCACTCGCTACGTTTCATTTCGATAATTGACCAGCAATGCCAGAAATGTCCATCAGCTAATCCTCTTAGCTTTCATAATGCTGACTCTGTCACAGAAGCCCCTGTTTTAATGTAACGAGCAACTAAGCCCCAGGCTCAGGGCGGCACCGACCTGCACCTGGCCCCCGGAGCCACACACACACAAAGAAACCCTGATTCGTGCATCGTATATCCTGCCACTCAGTTACAGGCTACAGGTTACAGTCTAAAACATGTGTCAAACCTCTGGCCCTTTAAGGTATCCGATTCGGCCCGAAGGAGAAAGCAAAAATGGCAAGTGCCATTACTCAGTTTTCCCATGTTTATATCACATGATGGCAGTCATTTCTAATCATAAAGTGTTGAAAGAAATCAAACTTTTTTCAATATCATAACATTTTCCTCATTATTTCACATTATTTCCTTAATTTGAATAAAACATTTGTCACAAAGTCAAGGACATTTGAATGTGGAGCTCCTCAGGGACTGGTATCTGTCACTTATTACTCTGATAATGTTGGTGCTTTACATACTTTATATATCATTTATTCATGGAAGTGCAAACTAGGGCACAATAATGGAGAAATTGCTCATTTTCCCGCATATAATCTGCGGCCCACTTACAATCAAATGGGTCTGTACAGTATTTGGTCCTTGACAAATGCATATTTTTGTCTTTAAACTGATTCTGAAACTATAAATACAACTTCCAATATGGGATTAAAAAAATATTTGCACTACAATGCTCCTAGCAGGAGAATTCTAGCTGATTTAGTATGTAGAAGGGAAATTTAGATTACTCAAATAATTGCCGACGCCCCGATTCAACTTTGTTTATGCAACATTGTCAGATTATGAACATTCTAGGAGCTAAGGTTAAGTATTGTTAGAATGTTAGCTTATATGTAAATGTTTAGTGGTTAAAGGATGACTTTTTGAGGAGGGTTAGTTAGTAAATGCGTAGATACACACACAGCATCGTAAAAATGAGTCAATGCAAGATCGTTGAAGATCATTCCTGGAGCAGGAAGACCCCTGGAACGACACCCCGTCATGCCTCCACTCCATGGACTCTGAACTGTGGAGTGGAACACTATAAAAGAAGATGGAGTCAGAGTGAAAGACGTCTTTACATCCAGAACAGTCGGCTGCAAAGGAAACAGAGAACCTCGATCGAGCTGTAGCTGTACATGTATCAGGGTTATTGATCGCGAGAAGTATCAGGGTTATTGATTATGTTAATGAATCTAGTCGTCTGTGTGAGGTGATGAAAGAAAGAAATTGACTGATGTCCAGGTCATTTGAAACACCAGCGTCAAAAAACCTGATAATGTAAATTAGAATTAGAATGTTCCTTTCCCAGTAGCAGGGCAAAGGACCAGCAGCTTCTCTTTATTCCTGATAGCTGCAGTGGAGCATTGTTCACTGTATAAAGTGGTGAAGACACTGGTACATACGTTTGAAGCCAATAAATGGATTAAGGTAAAAAGTGAAATATGGGGAAACATCACATACAATCTAAGCAGGACGATTTTTTTCCTATTAGGTGTCATTTTTAAATTTACAGTTAAAATGTTATAACAAAAAGGGAAAATTAAAAAAGTTAGTGAATTTATTCATTTATTTATTTTTTTAAGTAATTTGACCTTTACCCATCAGGACACGCTCACATTCAGAATAATAGGTCTCGGCCTAGGTATGGATTCCTAATTGGTACAAACTTGGCAGTGGCTATTTGTACGATTGCCGTATCAATATACAGACATTCTATCCATACGCAGCGCCCCTATTTGGCCAGTTTACGTCACGTGACTAAAACTAAATCTAATCCTGAAAAATTGTTGCGATACAGGGTTATAACCTAACCCTAACCCTAAGACGCTACTAGGGATGTAACGATTCACTCAACTCCCGATACGATTCGATTCACGATACTGGGTTCACGATACGATTCTCTCACGATTTATTTTACAAAATGGGACTGTAGACAAATTTTTTTTTGGGGAAAAAAACTAGAAAATACTGTACTATTTTCCTTTTATTTTTCATTGTCAAAAGAATTCCTTGATAAACAATTCAAAACAATGGAATTTAACTAAAAATAAATCTTGAATTAAATAAATAAAGGAATAATACAAATGAAAATGAAGCCTATTAATTTAAATTCTGGTTCTATAATAAACAATGCAAAACTGCATAATAGTTCTTTTTCTTTTAAAAGTGCAACTGAAAATGTATTTTGTGCCTTAACAATTGGACTTTAAAAAAAAAAAACAAAACCGTGATTACACTGATTTACGTCATATTTGTTTGAACCAGCAGAGGGCGCTGGTAATACAGTGGTCGGTTGGCATGCAGATATCTTGCAGTGAAGAAGAGAAGCTACGCTAGCAGACAGAGCTAATAGAAAAACGTGACTTTTACAGATATTCAAGTAATATTACAGATATTCTTTCGGTGCTAAAGGGGCAATGAATCATTTATTAACATATTTAAGAGTAGAAGGCGGCCAGAAAGAAAGTATTAGCAGACTCCGCCCGCCGCCTACACTTGTGGATAAAAAAAGTACTGCGATTCAATTTTCAAAAAATCGATATCAACCGTGATACCTATGAATCGATTTTTAACTGCCTTACGATTAATCGTTACATCCCTAGACGCTACATACTTGTACTTTGGTAAACGTACCAATAGCACCGGGGGTTGTCTGTACGGCAACCGTATGAATAGACACTTCACTCTACAAGTCAGTAAATAAAATGAGGTCAGTAGTGACAAAAGTGTGAGTAAGTTCATTTGACCTAGAAGGAAAAGTCGTATTGTAAATTTACTTCCTGTCAGACTCCTCCATCTGTCCTTAACAAAACCACACTATCTCCTCCCAGTGTAATCCCATATCCCTCTCTTTGTAGTGACGGTTCTCTAATAAAGGGAAACACTTGAGCCCACCCACTCTCTGAAATACACAGAGGAAGATGTTGAGCCGGAATCCTGAATTACACCATTATGGACGTGATCCTCTTATGCAACCTGCTCTTCACACTCGACCACAAAGCAGGAATGCTCACGAGCACAAATCCACCAAGACACTCGCCGCCAGATTATGTGCAGCTAGTCTGTGGCGCTGCAGCTGCTTTTTTCATCAAACAATGCGTTTTGTTAGAAGCATTCGTGACTGAGACTGATCCAAGCTGAGTCCCTGGCAGAGACATGTGAATGACTTAGTGATATCTATTTATTTAGTCACATGACATGGTTTGGTTTGACATGAGCACACTCTACTCCTCCTTTTTTCCTGTTGGATGAAGAAGCAGGACAAAGTGTAGGGTGACAGGGTGTCAGAAAATAATTGATTCTGCGATATATCGCGATATTTCACAGCGCGATTATTGTATCAATCCAAAAGATGTCCAAATCAATTTTTTTTACAAAGAAAAAAATATTTAATTGCACTAACATACTGTATATATATCACGGTCACTAGCTGTCTGTGAACCACATCAGACCTTGTTAAACTACTTCACTCCCCAATGCATTTTAGTTTGGAAGTTTTTTTCATAAAACATACTGGGCACTTTTATAGATGTATGTGGTTACTTCTTTTTAATTTAAAAACTTAACAGAATCAGAATCTGCTGTAGAAGCAAGAGTTCAGCAGGAGTTCTCAACTGGTCTCACACTGGGACCCACATTTTGCCGCAGTCATTAAATTACCCTTTTTTTTTTTTTTTCTTCTTTTCTTTTTTAGAATTCAACTAACCAAATTTATTTTTCCAAAAATTGCTGCTGAAAACACACACATAATCTTTTTTTTAAAACATAAATCCATATATTTTCTGGCAAATTTCCCAGCATGCCTTTCAAAAAACAAGTTTCTTCCAACATGAGACATTAAAGAGTAACTAAACCCCAAAACCTTTTTCTGCTGAATACAAATGAATTTAAATATGGTCCAACTCAATATTTTAGTCAAAGTATTTCAATTTGTCATATTTAGTTGTAACTCGTCAGAGTGACTGCCCTCTATGGGTTGAAACCCAGCTATTACTGTTGATTTTTGCTATTGGCTGAGAACAAGATCATGTGATGTTTTGGTACCATCTTGCATCACAAACAAGCACTGTTAGCCCCGCCCCTTTTATAAAAACAAACACCTGTGGGCTCTACAATCTGTGACGAGTCGGCTGGATTGAGAGAAGTGTGAATAGAGGTACATTGAGTAGTGAGTAGCTAGTTAGCATAGCGCCCTGCTTTCTCCTGACCTGCTACTAGGAAGGGACATTAAAAAAATGCCTTGATTATGGGCGGGTCTCCTGGAGCAGTTAAGACACGCCCAGTCTATACTATAAAATCTCCAATGAACAATCTATGCTATGCTAATTAGCTACTCACTACCAGTGTTGGGCAAGTTACTTTCAAAATGTAATTCATGACATATTAGTAGTTACTGTCATTTAAAAGTAATTATTTACATTACAATATTACTGTCTCTGAATTGTAATGCGTTACACTACTTTTGAGTTACTTTTCAGTTACTTTCACCAAAATAACCGCAGAAGTATGACTAGCATTCTAAAATGCTAAAATATAGTTTATTGCAGCTGATTATATATCCAGTGGAGGGTGATGTGGTATAGCATAATAACTGTGAAGGCCAGTGAAGGCTCATGGCACAATACAATAAGTAACAATAACTGTCAGAATCACAAAAGAAGAAAAAAAGTTAAAGTCTGGTAAATTATGATAACGATATCGTAAACATTTAAAGTCCAGGCCTATTAATATGAAACACAATAGAGCTAGAAACAACTATAATGTATAGCCTCATGACATGACAAGACGCACAATCTCATTCTTTGTTTCTATTCTTTTATTCTTTGTGAGTTGAAGCTCACGGCACAAAGCTGGCATGCACTGGGATTGGTGCGACTTTTTAAAGGTCACATGGTGATTCACAATGTCTGTCGGCTTTTTTAGTGCGCTGTTTTTTTTTTTTTTTTTACCGCTGCCAACATGGTGACCAGTGAATTTGTAACACTATTTTATATGGAGCGCTCAACACAAACCAGTCACAAGATAACATGACCACCAGTCAAAATGTAACACTATTTTATGAGCCCTCGATACAAACCAGTCATGAAGTCTATAAATAGAAACAAGTTTCAGAAAATGACAAGAGTGAAATTTTAGTGACGTGGCCTTTTTTAACATGGCTTTGGCCTGCTTTAACATTGATCTATACCTTCAGACTGATGTCCTCACCTCCATGCCAGCGGCCCTAACCCTAGTGGCTTCCTCATGCCAGTTTGAATCAACCAGAGATTAGAAATGAAAACTAACAAGAATTTTGACCAAATACATTTATTTGTCAAAATTTCATTTCAACCAACTCTCCATCATTTGTCGTAGATTTTGATGCCTTGATGACAGAGGCAAGGAGTTCCCACTTAAAACACTGTGACCCAAGGCAGTGCTACCTTTACCTCGACTCTCCTTATCTGCAAAAGAAAGGTCATTAAAAAGCAAATCATGTCAAAAACATTAAAACATCAAGTTATATTTGATTGAATGAATGTCCATAGAAAGCTGCTATTACATACAAAAAAAATCAAATAAAAACAGTTGAAATGAACATTAGATTAGACAAAGCATTTGTTTCATTTACTATGTATTTATGCTGATATAACCTACAAGTGCAATTCAGCTACTACCAGTATTCATAGCACTGGTAGTAGCTCAATAAGAGTTTTAATTAATATACTGTAAGTTAATGTCTAGTACAGACATACACACATGTGAGTGAGAGAGAGAGAGAGAGAGAGAGAGAGAGAGAGACACACACACACACAATGTTAGTTTTTTAGATGAGTAAACAGAAAAACAAACACACACAGCAATATAAACAGCGAACAAAATTGGGTAGTTACATACCGTCTCAGACGGTGTCTGTCCTCTAGAAACTTTCTTTCTGAAAGCACGTCAACGACCCGGCGCGTGTTGTGTGAGAAAGTTACTAGTTAGAGACGGCTCGTCAAGACCCACCTTACGTTGCTTCTGATTCGTTTATTACTGCATATTGCCTGCCGTGCTGGTTGAGTTTAGGCAAAAAGGAGACATGGATTGGTCTGGGATTGGTTATCTCGGTCAGTCAATCAGAGTTACTAGAACTACGGCAAGCCGTGAGAACCAAAATTTATTATGATGAAAAAAATAAGTAGAATATTGGATGGGGAAATATAAGCGTGAGAAACGTCAAGTGTGGCGTGTGGTGTGAGAATGGGTCAAATTGCGTGACTGTCACGCTCAATGCATGAGGCTTGGCAGCTCTGTAGCCACATGACCCAGTGACCATACTGTATGGTATGGTACCACTCTCTATGACAACGTTAGCACACCTTGTCATTGCTGGCGTTGGTGGGGATTTTGCCCACAAGCTTTTTAAAAGCTGGCGATTCCACTGTCGACAGATGCTGCATATCCTCCACCACGTACTACCACCAGTCTCCTCACTTCTCTTGGCTCAAGTAGCACGACAGACCGAAATCAACTTAATTTCTGCTGCTTAGTCTGACTCTTTTCCACACTTTCGTCCTCTGCTCTCTTTCACTTCGTCGCGCCTGCATCTGTCTCTGTCAACTTGGTGTTAGCGTGGCACTAGTCCAGGTGTTTCTTCAAGTTACTGGTGCTGTTTTTCACATCTCAGGTTAAAATGCGTTGTAACGCTCGTTACTGAGATTTGTAACAGGTAAAATATTACCAAAATTTTAGTAGTAATGTGTTACATTACTGCATTACAGCAAAAAGTAATACATTACTGTAATTGCGTTACTTTCGTAACGCGTTATTCCCAACACTGCTCATTACTCAATATATCTCTCTATTCACTCTTCTCTCAATCCAACCTCCTCACCACAGATTGTAGAGCCCACAAGTGCTAGTTTTTATCTTGTGACGCAAGATGGTCCTAAAACGTCACATGATTTTGTTTTCAGCCAATAGCAAAAATCAACTGTAATCGCCAGGTTCCAACCCATAGAGGGCAGTCACGCTGACATTTTACAACAAAATACAGTATGCTAAATTCAAATACTTTGACTAAAATGTTGAGAGTTGGACCAGGATCAATCAACAGCGCGACTTCAATCAATCAATCAATCAATCAATCAGTCTTTTATTTTTATAGCGCCAAATCATAACCAATGGTATCTCAAGACACTTTGCAGTAGAGCAGTCTTAAGGACGGACTCTTCATTTTATGGATACACACATATGCATATATGTGTATATACACATACATATGTATCCCACACCCAACATGAATTCATCATGGCGGCAAGGAAAACCTTCTGTTAAGCAGCAGGAACCTTGTGTGGATCCCTTTCCTATGATGAACAGCCATCCACGTTATGACTTCATACCTAAATACATTTGTATTCAGCAGAAAAAGTGGCTTTGGGGTTTAGTTACTCTTTATGTTTTGAAATGTGTCGGGCTATATCGTATTGTGACATAGCATTGTATCGTCAGATTCATGGCAATGCACACCCCTATGCAGGGCACAGTGTTAGGGAGGAGAGTGCTGGAGGAAGGCTCTGTCCTCCTCCTCATCCTCCTCTCTGTGCTCTCAGGCTGACATGTGAATGCAGCCAGTCAGCAGAATGCAGCTTGGCTGGCCCCGCTCTCTCCACTCAGCAGATCAAAAAGGAAGCAGTCTTATCTGATGTGACACGGCTGACACCACCCCGAGAGCCATGAGGAGACCCTCCCCACTGTTAATAAGAGATCCGCTCCGTCTGCAGAGGCCTCAGCTCAACTCATGGTGGCTCTTCCACTTGTCATGTAATAAGGCTGAGTCATGTTGAGTGAGAATGAGTCCACACTAAAGCAGAGTGAATCCCAAGGGGTGACTCAGCGCTAGAATCGCTTATCTCTGAGCCGATCACTTTCGATGGCAGCACTCAAAGTGGTAAACAGAGCTCCAGATAGCCACGTACCTTCGAGCACAACATGAGCGACTTTCTGCTGCAGTAGACGAACTCGCATATTGCTCAAAATATAAAATTGTGTTTCAGTATAGCCTAAAGCTGTTTGTCACCCACATTTTTTTTTGAAGTAAATTCAAGCTCTCACTGGGGAAAATATATTAAATTCAGAGCTTGCGTATTAGGCTGGATATAGGTCAGTGAAACAGACTGAATTACTCAAAGCTTGGCCATTTTAACATCAATATAACCTTTTAACTTGTGAAATAGGATGCGATTAATATGCTGTGCAGAAAGAGGAACATCACGAACACATCCATAAACACAAGGGCTATGTTCTTTAAAGCTGATATCCGGAGTTTCGGAGAAATCTAAGGTTATGTATGATTCTTTTGAAACGTGAAAAAAAATAGTCTTTTACTATGGTCTACTGCCGGTGGTCATTCATATACATTAATGTACAGTATATAAGTCCCTCCTTCATCCTATAAACCCCTATACAAATGGAAACGATCGCCGAGTACACCCAGCCAATAGGCTTCGACTTCCTGTTTTTGAAACTGTCAATCATAGTGAATGTGGAACTGTGCACAGGAAACAAGGCCATGCGTCACAACAGCAAACAGGTAAATATGATTTTGGCTCTTACCTAACGCATAGACCTATATCAATGTGACCCGATGCTTCTGGTAGCTTGGCAGAGGCAGTGGGAGGAAGTGGAGCTGTTTAGGGCGGGACATCGAGACGCTTCTCAGAAACTCCAGATATCAGCGTTAATAAGAGTTGCTAAATGAAAAATTGTACAAATTAACCCATTCACACACAATAAGTGTCATACAAGATGCTAATCTTCAACTGGGAGTTATTTAGGATTTTGTGTGTTGCCTGAGGCACCAAATCTCCTTTTTCCCATATATTCCAATCCAATCCAATCCAAAACAAGGTTTGACCAAAGGCCTGCACAATAAAACATAAAACCCAGATGTGCAACAATGTAAAATACCAGTATGTAAAAGAAAATCTAATCGACTCACATTTGTGTTAAAACCACAACAAATAGATGTGTTTAGCTGAGCGTAGAGCCCGAGACGGAGTGTATGGTTGAAGAAGCTCAGACAGGTAGGGAGGACTGAGGCCATTTAGGCATTTATATGTCAATAAAAAATCAAAATCAACCCTGTGACGTACAGGAAGCCAGTGAAGTGCAGAGAGAACAGGTGTTATATGCTCCTGCTTTATTTTACCTGTTCAAAACTGGGCAGCAGCATTTTGCACTAGCTGGAGGCGAGCAAGAGCGGCCTGGCTAAGCCCGACATAAAGAGAGTTACAATAGTCCAGCTGCGTTGTAATAAAAGCATGAACAACCAGATATTGGCAGTACTATGATCATTGAGGAACCAAAGCTGATAAGATTTTTTAATTTTACAGTGAGAGAGAGAGAGAGAGATTTTTTGATTTTTGAATCTGATGCTTATTTCCGTCCAACACATAGGGGAAACCAATCTACACTCTCATTTACGTCAATGGTGAAAAGGAGAATGACTGTAAAACACATGTTTTCAAGACTCTGGGAGTGCATGAGTATACAGTAGTGTTGGCCCAGTGTCCTCCCTAGTTTTATTCAGTTTGGCCAGGATCTCCAGTCCCTTTTGAGTTATGTTTTATTCTATTACTTTTTAAGAACCTTTTTGTAAATAAATACCATGAAAACCTTTACTTAGTGGTGGTAAACTACTATTTGACGGAGGCGAGGCTGCCAAGGTGCCCCTCCGACCACCACCAACACTCACTCACGTGTGGCTGCAGTGTCTTGCCCACAATGACAGATACCACTGGGGTGACTGTCACCCCACTGTGGCACCTGGATTTCTCAGTGGTCTCCCATCTACCTACTAACCAGGCCCAGACCTGCTTAGCTTCCGAGATCTAACGGGATTGGGCAATGACAGGCTGGTATGGCCCTTAAGCCTTTTGACACAACATCCTCAAGGGGGCTGTAACAGTACCCATGCAAGCCCTGGGAGAACATGCAAACTCCACACAGAGTTGTCCACTGTCCTTTTTGATACACACGGGACGCTTGAACACAACACTACCATTTGCCAACCAGAACACACAAAGTGAAATATTATATTTGTATTTTTCAGGTCTATTTGTGGGTACAGTGGCTGTGTGACAGGTGAGCATTATTGAACAGTTATTCAGTGATTAATAGAAATGTTCAAAGTAGACCAGCAGATCCCATGAGAGAGACCCATGCTGTAAGTTGCTTACACACAGATGGTAACCGCATGTTTTGCTTGAGGCCATGCTTTTAAATGCTGGCTTTTCACGGTGACTCAAATGACAGTCATCAGTGAAACTGATGAAGAGCTACATCATAAACAGAACGCATGTTGCACTCCTCCTGCTTGTTTGTGAATAATAAACTATGACATTAACATCTCCCACCAATTGTCCTCCTACACTGTCTTTAACTTTTATGTCCAGT
This sequence comes from Gouania willdenowi, assembly GCF_900634775.1. Classification (NCBI taxonomy): domain Eukaryota; kingdom Metazoa; phylum Chordata; class Actinopteri; order Blenniiformes; family Gobiesocidae; genus Gouania; species Gouania willdenowi. The sequence continues at coordinate 8,407,533 of NC_041066.1, read as the reverse complement.
ACGGAGGTGTGCAGGCTGACGGAATCATGCAGCATGGAAAAATACTGACTCATTGATTTTATTGGTTTAATAAAGACAATGAACTTTGAGAACTTAAACCACCTAAGTGCTATCTGATGCTTTGTTCCCAGAATTATTAGACAGTTGGTTTATTGGTTCTAGTACAACTCTTGACATTTTAGTCAAAATATTTTAATTTGGCATATTTTGTTGTAAAAATGCAAGAGTTACTGCCCTCTATGAGATAAAACACAGCTGTTACAATTGGATTTGGCTTTTGGCTGCGAATGGTAAGAAGCCGCCAAAACGTCACTAACCAAAACTGTTGGCCCCGCCCCTTCTATAAAAACTAGCACCTGTGGACACTGCAGTCTGTGGCGAGTAGATTGGATTCAGATAATTATGAATAGAGAGGTATAATAAGTATCGAGTAACTAGTTAGCAGCATAGCATAGGATGTTATTTGGAGATATTATAGTATAGACTGGGCATGAGAGCCCCGCCCTTAATCTAGGTTTTTTTTTTTTTAATTCCAGCTGAGACGCTCGTCAGCCAAAACCTCAGGGTTTAGTTACTCTTTAAAGCTGCAACCCCTGATCATCTTTATTAGATAAAATAATATTGTATCCCTCATAGATCATCCAACATCATTTACTCCAGAAAGAAAGAAAAAAGTTCTAAATTGCTGCTTGAAAGTTTGTTTTCATTTACGCTGTAAACAGGCCATTTGTTGAAATCTTCGCGCATTGCTTTATGGGATGTGGAGTTGCTTCATTCTAATATCAAGGGGATTACCGTGAACAAACTCAAACAAATAGGTGTCAAGACGTACACCACCCCCTTTTATCTGGCGAAGAAAAACAAATTGACTTAAAAACACTTCTATGCACTACATATCCCACAATGCAATGCGCAGAAACGTTGCTGATAGTCTCTCGCTGTGTTTCTATTACAGTTTTTTTTTGCAAAAATAAAAGCGATATATCTAAAGTTTTGACAAAGTGTAATAGAATGTGTTTCCATTGAAGGTTGCCGTTTGCTGTCTAATGTGGCAAACAACATTTGACATTATAGCATATATAGCATTATATTTAAGCATAATGCTCAGTCTCCTCCTTTGTCCACATGTATAGCGCCATGTTAAAAGTGGTCATGTGACCATGTAATTTCAAAAAAAGTGTTTCCATTTCGCATTTGCGATACAACGTCTGAAAAACCTCCTTGTGAAAGCGAAAAACTTTTTACCGATATTTGAGTGTTTTTTTTGTTGTTTTTTTTTTCAAAATTCAGGTGTTTCCATTACCAATATTTATTGCTCTATTTAGATTTTGCACATTTACAACTGTAACAGAAACGTAGCTTCTGTGTAATAGCCCTCTAATAGACTCCCTCTGTCGATGTTAAATTAGTGACTCCAGTTAAACAATAACTATACCAGTTAACATGCAATGTTTTTACATTAAAGACCTTGACATGTATAGACTCAAGAAGGGCAAAAAGGACAGCTCTGCTAATCCCTGCACTGCACCCATCTCTGTCCTGCAGATTATTGCATGTTTCATATTCCTAGTTTTCAGAATAAGAATGCTTTGCAACAGCGCATTTCCACAGAGTTAAATTACTTTTCTGTCCAATGGCTACTCCTTGCTTTGAAGAATAAAAGAAAGGCTCCAGGATGACAGGAGGAAATCACCAAGGAAACCTATTTACTTTACTAGTTTGCCTAGAAACCAACAGAATTATTGGAGCACACAACAAAGCACAGCTTTTTCCTCTCTGGTACGGTTGGTGGTTTCTTCATTTTGAAGGCACCTGCTATACTTCTCTTTAACACCAATCATGTGTTCTGTAACCTCGTTTTCAAGAGTTAAACAGATAAATTGGGCTCAGCAGTTGTGATCATGCCCCAATGTTCTCCTAATGTTTAACAATGATGATGTCAGGAACGGCTGAGCAGGCTCATGTCATCATCACCAGAACATGTTTTAATGTCCTCAAAGATGAAGAGAGCAGTGAAGGGTACACGCTTTCTCCAGAATACACAGATGAGACCGTGTCGGTCCGCTCTGCCCTGTTTACTCTTCACACCTGAGCAGGCATACAAATAAACCTGCGGTGCTGCCACTGAATGCTCACTGCTCACAATGAATATTTAATTTTTTCCTGCAGCTGGCTGAGAAGCTTTAGGAAGGAGTGAAATCAGCAGGTTTCCAGAGCCGTTTCTTGTGTGCACATACACACCAAGCAAGTAACAGCCGTTGGCTAAAGTGGGCACGGCATTTGGCAGCTTAAAGGACTAAAAAAGAGACAGAGTTGTGGAGATTCATCCTCCATCTGCCTGGCTGCTTCACACAATTAGTAAAATAACGGCTACAATGCCAGCAGCAGTCCTTTAAGGGAGGCTGCTCGGACCATCTCTCCCATCTCTGGCTCAGAGTTACCTGGTCATTTCTCTCCACCCAAAGCACAAAAACACCTCCTCTTAAACGTGGAACGCTCCGACACATTGCAACCGTTGTGCAAACACGTTTCACTGAACATAATCTGATTTCCTGAGTTCAAATCATATGATGAAAGAAAACAAAGAGGAATTGAAAATACAAATGTTAACAGCTATGTTGTAATACAGATAACATTGTTAGATTAAGATCACTGGGGCAATATCAAATTGTATTGAATTATTGTTATCGTTATTTAAAAGGTTAATGAAAGTGTTTCAAAAGATTGCTTTAACTTTTAAATGGTGGCGGTTGTAACTCCCTATCTCCTTTCCTATACACTTTTCCTTAACCCCGTGGATGACGTCACAGGCTTAAGGAAAGGAGACATCCTAAAGGATTTAGGGAAAGGCAATCACGTTTTTTTTTTTTTCACAATCAGAAACACATCCACTAGGTGACGTAATAATCAGACGGCGGTGAAGGTTAGTGACGTCTGCCGTGGTGAAAAAACTAACTAAACACATTTATAACTCTTTCCCCTGTGCCTCTAACCACTAATATAATCTCAAAAATTACATTTGAATGTAAATCAAAGGAAAAGAGGCAAAAGTGAAACTTACAGAACGTCACATTGAGAACGGTTGCTCACACTCACCCTCCACTCAGAAATCAACATTAACCCAAAATAAGTTTGATTTTATGGAATTGTTACATTCATGCAAGATATAGGCCTACAAATGCAAACTGCACAAAGCATTCCTTGGTGAATGAAATTTGTTGAATAAAACATAATGTGGCTATAAATGTCTCTGATCCCTTTTTCATGAACGACAGAGTGCTCTGTTTTATGTCAGTCATAATCTGATAATACTGCTTGCATATCATAAAATATGAGTTTTAGATTATTTAAAGTTGTTCAAGGCATATTATGGCATTGGCAATATACATAATCTGCGTCCCTTTTCAGTCTTTGTGAGTTTCTGTGAATACTCGGATGAGCGGGTTCTTTAAATGTTGTTGCTGCAAGGAATTGTGGTCCTCTTGGACTTCCCCTGGATCGGAGAAACCAACCTCAAGAATCCCTTGTAATAAAAGCCCACTGTTGATCTTGTTACTTTGGGTCCAACCTGTTTTTTTGGTACCAACCGTATCATTAAAAGTTTATCATGTTAGCCTAATGTTTTGGGCAGGGTGTTCAGAAAGGGTTTTTCTTACTTTAGTGGCCTTAGACTATAGCGAAGATGAATTCAGACTAATTAAACAACATGTTTGCCACAAGTCTAAAACTTGGTGCCAAAATGAACACAGTTCTGGAGATGTACTCTGCGCTAAGCCAAGATAGCTTGGTAAAGTGAGGCCCAATAACCAAAGCTAAACCAAGCAAAAAGTTGTAGCACTCGAGACCAGTCTTGGTCTCAAGAACGCATTTGAAGGTCTTGTCTTGGACTGGCAATTTTTTGTCGAGATCATTTTAGACTACCACTGATCTGCTATTAAACTTTATTAATGTGATCATGAGACATACTTGGAAAAAGTTAATAAAATACATGGATTTATTTATTTTTTGCAAGAACTTAAGAATTTCTTCAAGATTTGAGATTTTTAAGTTGCTTTTGTTGGTCAAATGTATTTAAAAGAAAACTAAATACAAAGATAGAATGCTCATTGACTGTTCAAGCTTATTCTAGTTTTTAATATTGATTTTTATGGTCGCTTAAGCTTGTCTCGATCTTAGTCTTGACTTCGAAAAGTCTTTGTCTTGTCCTGGTCTGATTGCATTCTGGTTTCGGCCAAGTCTTGTTCTCATAGTGTGACCTTAAAGGGATCGTCCAATGTTTTTACAAATGTGGCCTAAAACATCTGAAATGTCCTTATTAGAAGATCTATGTCTTTACTGATTTTTAGAGCAACCCAAAGCAGCACAAGTTGTCATTTTGACTGAAAAAGCTGTTAAATGATCCTGAATGCTTCACTCCTATAGAAGTCAATGGACTAAATGGTGCGATTCGCGTCATCATTGACGTCATTTCAACATGGCAGTGCACAGGCTCTCAAATGGTCCCATTTTTAAAAGTTAATAAAACGAATATGGTGAAAAATAATGTGTTTTGTTAGGCATAGATATTCTAAGGTTTTAGGTCACATTTGGAAAAACAGTGGAGGATCCCTTTAAGTAGAACATGTTTGATAGAATGGTTTTCTAGTGATAGTTAGAACAACATTACATAAGTGAAGGAACAGCCAAAACTCACCAGATGTTTTCACATGAAACATTGATCTGCCTTACTTCTCATCTACCACTGTTATGGATTTGACAATCACTAACATCTTCTTTTGTCATCATGCCAGACATCACACTTATGATAAGGTAATACCCTGCTTCCAGGGAACTGTCCTTGAACTTTTTTCTTTAAAACATTTTTATTTTTATTCCCATTTGCATGTTGATGCTTTTCTATTTTAAAAATGCATGCAGTCCTTCAAAGCACTAAGAAAAAAAGAAAAAGAAATAAAACATGGTGGGCAACTAAAGGATGTATCAATTGACGGACTTCTATGTAAACATAAAACTACTGGGAGCAGACCCCATAACAGTAAAGTCAGCTTTGAACATCAAAGCAGAGTTTTTTCTTACTAGGTTAAACTAAGGTAATTCCCACAGCATTCCTGCTGCTGCATAATATGAAGAGTTATGTTTAATTTCCATTCTTCCAATTTTGTTGTATTGCTGTTTGTACATTTTTGGCTGCTTGAGGTGGTAGCTCTGTTTTTCTATCTTTAAGTGTACTGTAAATGAATACTATCATATATTTAATAGCCTATCAATAAGACACCAACAGGAGCACGCACAACAATAGGTAACATTGAGGAACGTAAAGCTGTGCTTCTGACCTTACGCCGTAGGTCAGAGGTTCTCAACTGGTCTCACCCTGGGACCCACATTTTGCCACGGACATTAAATCACGACCCACTTTTCTTTTTTAGAATTCAACCAACAATATTTTGTTTTTCAAAAATAGCTGTTGAAAACACATATATATATATAATATTTTTTTGAACATAAATCTATATATTTTCCTGTGCAACATGCATTTCACAGCATGCCTGTCAAAAGAAAAGTTTCTTTCAAAATAAAATACAAGTCCAACATGAGAGACATTAAGCATTTATTTATTTTTGACCAGCTGTCCGCGCCCCACCCAGTACAGGTCCGCGACCGACTTTTGGGTCCCGACCCACCAGTTGAGAACCACTTCCGCAGATCATTATCATTGGAATAAAGTCTGCATTCGTCAGTGCAGCAATAACTGTTGGCACTTGTTGTGCAACAACATTATAGAGTTCACTGTTAATACATTTGCCATTCGGACTTTCATATTAGTGATCCGTCCTGCAAGAAGGTTTACTTGGCCTTTCTACCACATGATACATTGACATTACTTTGACTGCTCCCTCTGACATCTGCCCACATTAAAATACTCCAACAAAGCTACTATCTCACTGTCTCCCTGCAGCTAAAGTCACAATTCCCACACATCATTAACTCCGAGATAGAGCAGCCCCTATCTGCTGAGTCCAGTGAAAAGGCACAGGAGACCCTACGTGTGTTTGAACGTGGCAGAGAGTGGAAATCAGCGACTAAATCTCTAAGCAGGCCCTGGCACTGCTTCCCTGTAGCCTGCCTGCTGTGTAGGCTGCAGCCTGAAGAGGAATAATCCCTTGGCATGGGCACGAGTCACACACATGGTGTATGTGTGTGTGTGTTTGGGTGTAGGTGTGTGCATGCGGGTGAAAGTAAAAACGTTGAGTCAGAAAGTTAAAACAGATAACTTTTTATGCATAATCAATCATCTTGGAGATAATGGTCTCCTCTTAGCTGAAGGGCCTTACGCTGACAGACAAATTCCAGATCTTACATCATTTTTTGATTGGCAGGACATTGAGTTGGACGACAAGACCTTTGACCCTTCCGCGCGGTTTGCTTTGGCCATAGTGGAACAGCCTCCCAAACATATGTGTGTATGTTTGTATGCAGCACTGAAGACATGGCAGCTTTTCTATCAGTTATCTTGGCAGCTAATGTGATCTGGAGGCAGTGAGAGCAGCCTGTGCTCTCTGACCTCACAACTCTTCCAACATGACTCGGCTGTTTGTAATCGCTAGACAAGATCGGGCGGAAATGCCAAAGCAATAACTTGACATTTTGGGAACAGTCTTTGGGGGACTGTCTTTCTGAAAAAGGAGCCGTTTCACTTTTGTCTCTTGATATTCTAATCCCAAATCATAAATAATTGATACAGTTTAAATCGCAACTATAACAAATCGAATATCCAGAGGCAGGCCATGAAAAATAAGTGGTAAAAATTAAACATTGTATTTATCTCTCCATGAAATATCCTTTGGAGCTAAGGCCATAATTACTCACAAGTAAACATAGTAAACCCATGTGACGGCTCCATGTCACAAGACAACACCAAATAAGTGTTTAATGACACCCGGTCTTCACTGAGAGCAAACAACTGAGCAGGCAAGACTCTGCAAGTCCTCAGTTGGCCTGAAAGTGGGACAGGGTTACAGAAAAGCTCATGATCACACTTGGAAAATAGAAATGTATGTGAATAACAATATTTATTTTACCCCGCATGTGTTGGTCTCATAACCTTGCCTGTTTTCACCAGTGGAGTCTTGTTGTTGTTGTAGCAGCGTCTCTGCGGCGCATGCCGATTACGACATCATCATTTGTTACCGCGTGATTGGCTAAAACAGGGGTGTCGAACTCCAGTCCTCGAGGGCCAGATTCCTCAGACTATTCGATGTGGCCCTGCTCCAACACACCTGAATCAAATGAATGGCTCGTTGTCATGCTTCTGCAGAGCTTGATCACAACACATTGGTCTCCAATGTTTGAGTATGTTTGGGCTAAAACAAATCATGGTGGACAGGCGCTTCGCCCAATCAGCTTCAAGCATTCTGGTAATGTCCCTCCCTGGTTCTGAACGGGTTCACCAGACAGACCCAGATCGATGTGGAGAACTCGAGTTAGAGGGAGGGGCTACACATCAATCTGGCTCTTGCCAGGTAATTGGTCTCAGGCCTAAAGCACATATAGTCTATTTTCACTACAGTGCTCTGTATTCTTTTCCAATAAGCACTGGCCTGACAGCTTCGTATGTGAGAACCAATTTTCTAAAAGGGCAAAAAGCGACAAACTAATATATTCCTGGAACAGAGGAAAAACCTTGAGGCAACAAGAAATCACGGCATTGTTCCGAACATGAGGAGAAAACACAGGCAGAGATTAACATAAGCTGCAAGATCTATGACCGCAATTATTCTACATTGTGTTAAAAAAAAAGCAAGCAGGTGAGCTGTGGGTTGACTTGCTGCTTATTGTGTTTTCTGTGTTCTGGAAACCCAAAGAATGAGTTTGTTTTAGTTCAGCCTTAAGTTTTGTGTGATGAAGTGCACTATTTTTTTTTATGCAAACCAAACCAATCTAATTTCTGTTTTTTTTTTTTGGGGGGGGGAATAAATCTACCAAAACATTTGTTGATTAAACATACTGTATGTCAGTAATAAAACATATGAATCACCATGAAACTGGGAAATTCAACTCGCTACAACTTTAATGAGAAGGCTGAAGTTGGGAGGATGCAAAAAACTCTAATGTCTGGCTGAATTTGAGAGAGTTTGAGACTTAAAGCGCTCTCCACGTAAAGTCTATTTCTGTATTCTGTTTTCAAGTACGTGGTGGCAAAGGGCATCAACATTTTCACAACACAATTTTGCTAGCGCAAAGCAACGTTGCTCTCATCATATTTGCACTTTTTTTGATGAGATTGTTTTTCTGTCACCACCAGGGGGCAGTCTTACAGAGGCCAATGTTCAATTTGTGGCAATGCACGGAGGCTCCTGACTGCTGCTCTGTTTACATTCTAGTTTCCAATGTTGTCATGCCATATTTTATGTTTGAAATTGCATTGTGGGAAATGGAGTCCTGTAGATGGATGCATAGAAGTGTTTTTACTTCATTCTTACTGTGATTTTTTTTGTTTCTTCACCAGACACGGAGGACAGGGATTGGCTTGGCTCCATTTTTGTTTTAGTTTGGTTCCAGTATTCACCCTGTGAGACATTCAGTCTTGGCAGGATCGGGAACTTTTCTTTTAAACCCCAAAATAAACATCCACCATTGTTTTGCCGCAACTTTCAGTCTGTGAAAACACCAGAAATGTGTTGGAAATCACTTTGGCAGAGTTTTTGAGGGCGATCTTAAGAAATCAATGAATTAAAAATACTTATATGCATCCATCTACGGGACTCAACATCCCCTAATCAAATGCAATGCATGAAACGTTTCCAACAATGTCAATAAATGGAGTGTTTATAATTGAAATAAAAAAATAAAATAAAATAAAAACTTTTGAGGGGGCATTTGAACCTTTTACATCTTTTTTTCCTGAGCAAATGATCCTCGATTTATCAATTTCTGAGGTCTAAACTATGGCTTTATCTGATAAAGAATTTGCGTCTTCAGTTGTTTTAATGATAGTTAAATTACTGACTGTTTCTGTGTTGTTTTCTTTGATCTTATTCTGCAAAATTAAGATATTTCCCCTGCAAAATAGAAATATGAATTGTTCTTTTGATGTTTTAATGTATTAAAATCTAATCAAGTACGTAACAAAAACAAATTTCTGTTTTTTTTAACTTAATAGTTAAAACATTTTTCAAATGTTTAGCTTATTCATTTGAAATGAAACTTATCTTCATATTTTCTCTTAACTCTTTACTTAAAATAAAAAAAAAAAAAAAAATGTTCCTTTTGAAAAAGAAAATTCTGGTATTTCAAATGTTAAAATACTTTAAAAAAGTAACTAAAGCCCTAAGGTTTTGGCTGATGTGTGTCGAGGCTGGAAATTAAAAATATCCCAAGAGTATGGGCGGGGCTCCTGAAACAGTTAAGACATGCCCAGTCTATACTATGAAATCTCTACAGAACTTTATATTGTGCTAACCAGCTACTCAATACTCACTATTAGACCTTTTCTATTCACAGTTCTCTCAATCTAACCAACTCACCACGAATTATAGAGTCCACGGGTGCTCGTTTTATAGGAGGGGCGGGGCCAACAGTGTTCACCAAAACGTCACAAACCACTATTCTCAGCCAATAGCATAATTCAATTGTAATAGCCAGGTTTCAACCCATAGAGGGCAGTCCCTCTTACATTTTGACCAAAATATATGCCAAATTAAAAATACGTTGACTAAAATGTCAAGAGTTGGACTAGAATAAACCAACATTTCATACCAAATTCATTTGTTTTCAGCAGAAAAAAGTGGTTTTGAGGTTTTGTTAATATTAATATGTATTGCAGATTTAACCTCCCTCCAAAAAAGTTTGAATTTTGTCCTAAAAATTCAACTTCAGCTTCAAAATCAATACAAATCAAATCCAACTATTGACATTATTTCAAAAGTTTAAAATTTTGCCACTATTCTTTAGGATAAAGTGTGTTAAGAAATAATTAAAAGTCTTTTAAGTGTTATTGTCATTGCGGTCACAGTTGGTGCCAGTTTAGGATGAAAAAAAAAAAAAAAAAAAAAAAATTAAATCCCTTCAATAAAAAAAAAAACAAAAAACATTTTTCAATTAATTTAACTTCAATTAAAAATTATTATTTTCGATCAAAGGAAAAAAAAAATTGAGAACCAAATAATTGCAAAAAATAACAAAAAACACAAGAAAAAAAGGGTTCATATTAAATTATTTGGGTCTCAAATATGAATATTTTTTCTTGAAAATGTTTGTTTTTGATTGAAAAGTGTTTTTTTTTTTTTTTTTTACTGAAGTGAACTTTTTTTTGATTGAAAATCGTTTTTTGTTTTTTTTTTAAAAAAACTGAATAATAAAGACACAAATGTAGAGGCTCAGCAGGTGGAGGAGCCTGTGTTTGTGGGTGGAGGAGGGGGAGGGGGAGGGGAGGGGAGGGGGCGGTCTCTCTCCGGTTCCCTCTCTCGTCATTAAGCGCTCGTGCGCGGCCCCGCGCTCTGAATATTACAATTAACCTTGATGAGCGCGGAGCGGCTTCACCTATCAGTCGCAGGTGCGTGGGCTCGTGGACAACTGACGCATCTTTATGCTAAACACAGCAGAAAGTACAGCCTCATCCTGCTGGGAGCTCCACAGCTGATGCTCATACACACTCACTCACTCGCTGCACCGGACGGGATGCACGCTGCAGTCCACCCGGCTCTCCACCGCTCTCTGCTGGGTTGAACTGTAGTCATTCATTGGAATTTGACCGCTGTGTCATTGCTCAGCAGAAGGAGGGTGAAGTGTGTGTGTGTGTCTCCGCTCTGGACGGCCTGAGATGAGGACTGCATCCAGGCGGTGAAAAGGAACCGGGGCGGCGGGGATTTTTTTTTTTTTTTTTTTTTTGGCTCTCAAGGACGCAGCGAATCTGGGAATCATGGACCAGGACGAAACCGTGAGCTGTCGGTCCAAGAAGACCGTCGTGTCCAAGATATTTAAAGTTCGTAAGAGGAGGGAGATGCTGTTTGTCCAGGTGTGCTTTATCTGCAGTGTCCTCTTTGTGGCTTGGAGCATGTCGGCGCTGCTCACCAAAACAGGTGAGAGTGTGTGTGTGTGTGTCTCTCTCTCTCTCTCTGTGTGTGTGGAGATGTAAATCTGCAGGGAAATCATGCTTTACATATGTCATTAAAATCCCATCAATGTCAAGGGCATTGCCAACAGAAGCACGCGCACAGGTGAAGAGTGCAAGTGAGCGTTTGTGGGGAATTACGCACACACATACACACTATTGGAAAACAAAGTCTGCTGCACATGTTACCACGCGATCCAAACCGTGCGTGCGTGCGTGTGTGTGTGACCGTGGATGCCGCAGTGTGGCTCAATTGAGACCTGATCTGTGCACGGACCAGGTGAGCTGAGCACATCGGCTCCAGTGTATATAGTCTCTGCTTTCATGGACCACTGCACCCACTGAATCACCATCATCACCATCATCATCATCATGCTCCCAGGGTTCCGCAGGCATCAAAGGGAAGCGATCAGTCAGTGGATGCTGATGGTGAGGCATGAGGGTGGAGGAGAGGAGTGAAATATTCATCATCACAGAGATGGAGCATGCATGAGGCGTGCAGCACCACCACCCCCCTCCACTCAAAACGACACACCCATCCCATGCACGAATGCATGTCAAAAGTCGTGCAAACGCTGTCACGCACAGCATCCCACACTGTGTGCCTGGTTATGTAACCATCGGGGCAACCTTGACATTTTGCTGGTGAGGAATGATATGTGACACAGCACTACGGGATCATAGGTTAACCACACACAACACATCTGAGCTGTGTGAAGCACATGCAGGGAGCAGTAGTAGTAATAGTAGGATGGAGCCATGGTGGTTTTAGGAAGAGGTCAAGGTGTTTCTACTCTAAGGGCCTCTAACACTGGGGTCCAGGGCCACGCTGTGGTATTGACTCAGTATCCATTCAGCTCCCAAGGCTGGACAGCAGACGGATATCAACACGACTACCCCTGCCAGACTGTATATCCCTGACGGGCGTATTGGGAGTTTTATTAAATACATTTATAACAACAAGAGGCTTAAAAGATTATTATGGAATGATATGATTCCACGACAAATCTCCCAACTCTAAAGTGTAGCTCTGGAAGCATGTACGGTAGCCCCCCCCCCACCCCAGCCCCCCTCTTCGCTCACTAATGGCTTGTCTTTTTCCTTCTATGTAATCAGATTTGCCGTGACCTGTACAGTGATTGTCATGTGAAACAAGGAGGTGTCTTTCTTGGGAAGTCTTCCACCAGCTGACCTCAGTGATGATAGCGTTGGGTCTTTGGAGATGACATAAGTGGAAAGATCTGAAGTTCCCTCTGAAGCTTGAGAGCCACATCTATAGGCACAGCAAATCCATCCCATTGAATCACTGCAGCCCTCGTGCTTTTCTATCATCATGACTTGATCAAAGATTTGTCATGTCAGCGTGGGGAGGAAAATGTCCCTTGCTATAGCTACTCACGATTGATGGTATAGGCTACTATGGGGGAGGTACTGATGATGGACCGAGTGGTCCAGACGGATGGGATTTGTGCTACTGCTGGGTTACATCTCCATGAAGATGGATGGGGGGGGGGCACATGCTGTCATGCATGCTGATTAGGCTGTGGACATATGTTAGGGCTGCCACTGGGAGATTACAGGTGTTAAGGTGGTGTGTGGCCTGGTTGACTTCTTGCAGGTAACTTCTCATTAAGTAGATTTGGGATGGTTTTGATTATATTTCCAAGTTTCCCAAGATGCATTTCGATTCAAACCTAAGACAAAAACCAAAAGCACACGGATGCAAAATATCTCCGTTGATTAATTTGCCACCTTTGAAAGTTCTGAAAGCATTTTAAGCTAAAAGTCATTAAGTAGAATATCAACATGTGGTCATTTGATCCACAAAACGTGTATATACATTTCATTCTGATATTTTCGAGATTCTGGACATTCCATTTTGCTCTCCATTATGCTACTGACGAAACTTCCGGTAACTTCAAAACAAGAGCCCAACTTAGAAACGCGTTACAAACTAATGAAGACGAGAAGAAATGCTTTTGTTTTGAAATAACGAATGTTTGATCTTTCACTTGAAGCCGGTTCCAGGGCGATTTTACATTACACTCGCAATGCGTCATGGGGCGGTTGAGTATACTTCAAAACTGTCCTGATACAGTAAACATTCAGGTATTTCTCGAGTCCTCAATTTTTTCATGCTATCTAGTGCGAGTGCACTAAATACTAATTTATGTTTCTGAAATAGATTAGATACTTAATCGATCAAGACTAAGGTTCTCCATCCTAAATCTAGATAAGATGATTTCATCAATAACTCTATGATGTGGTAGCTCTGGATGCAAGATTTTCACAAAACAAAAACAGTTTCATGACAAAGAAACATTGAACACTTTATTGATATGCAACACTTGAAACTCAAAACTAAGAGGAGAATTGACATGCTGCTTTATAAAAAGGTTCAAGGTTTTGCCTAGTCTTGATCTTCATATCAGAAACCAGGCCAATGGCAATATATCTTGAGACGGAAAAATATTGGTACCATTACAAAAATTCACAAGAAGATGAACTTCAATCACACTTTTAGTATTTGAACAACACATTTTAAATCTGTGCATCAGCAGAAAAGAAATGAATAGAAATGACTAATCATCAGTAAGGAGCAGAAAGGAAAGCTGTCCTTATTTGACACCAATTTCATTCAAATCCTACACCTTACTGTCAAATAATGTAGAGTAATTTAGACACTGTTCCTGATCGATGTGGTGTCATTGTAATGCTAGTTTTTAAAAATGAAATGTCCCATGATACTGAGCATGACTGTACAGTACCTCAGTAAAAGTAGCGTTCTGATCATTATTCTGCTTGTTCAGTCGAGGAAACTGGACTTAAACTTTTTTTTGTTGTTTAACCTCTCGTCCAAGAGGTTTCTTCAGTTCTGAAACTGAATAGTTGCGCGTCTGAGATTTACGTGTGCGAGACACAATCTTCTATAACCCAATCATCTCTTCACTCCCCACATGATTTAACAATCTACCTGATTAAACTGATACTAGGGATCCTTTACAATGCTAGTGAACCACACACAAGTTAAACAAGGCTAATAGCTCAGATAATCCCAGGCTATGAACTTCAAAACTGAAGAAGCATCTTAGGTGAGACATAAAACACCTTCAGGCCAAACTTCTAATCCAGTTGCCTCGACTAAAGCTACCAGAGTCAACATGACCTGGGCGACTGAGAACCTCCAAACACTAGTGTTGCTGACTAAATATTCTGTTTGAGCAATATCACTTGTTTAAGCCTTTTCTAAGATTCCATACAACAAATAAGTAAAAAAGTATGTATGATTCATGGCGATTTCGCCTCAGGTCGATATCAGCCGATACACAAGGATACAATATCGGTATCGTAAGTGAAGGTATATTGGGACACCCCTAATTCTTAGATCTCTGAAAAGCATTTCAAACAGTCAACCACAATGTTTTCTTAAAGCTCTCTATTTACTAAGGTTGAACTATTAACTTTAATCACATCGATATTAAGGTTTTCACTACTGCGATAACGTAACCCCAGACGCTCAGGTTTTTTCTTCCGTCTCCATCATTTGAGTGGTACATACAGTATGTTCACCAATCAGAAATGCGAAGACGCGCCTTCCTGGACTGCTGGCTAATCAGAGATAGTTACAGGACACAAGGTTGTATGCACTACATCGACCAATTGAAACGGAATCTACCGTTGAATGCGGAAATGGATAGAATCGGGTTGAAACGCCGTCACTGTGAGGAAAACGTGTTTTTTTTTTTTTTTTATGGGGAAATGTTTCAGGGACCGCTGGTGCACCGCCTGCCACCCATACCGTCCTGGCCTCTTCAAACACAAACTATTTGCGTTACTGTTTTAAAAACAAAAAGTTGCTATATGTCAAAGAATTCAGATTTTTTAGATGTGTCGTTGTGAGGTGCTTCATTAAATAAACAGATGTCGACAAAGTCTTCACTCCTGGATATAATGTACACTCTTGCCTTTGACCACAATTAATTTAAAGTAGTGTTTGTATCGCCACCTTAAAAATGCCAACTTTTCATCAGACTGCTCCACGCTCACCATCTCTGCTGCTTCATCAAATCTGTAGTGGTTGTGTGTGTGTGTGGTGCGTGTGCTGTGTAAAAACACTGGCTCTGATTGGCTACCATGAAACATGACGCCGCCTTAGCCAATCATAATCGCGCACCTCATTTTTAACCCACCTCCTCGTGCTGGCACATGTGTAAAAACACTGGCTCTGATTGGCTACCATGAAACATGATGCCGCCTTAGCCAATCATAATCGCTCACCTTGTTTATACCCCACCTCCTCACTATAGCTGCGTATGAAGCCAGGGGTGCATAGCAATCAGTGCATGTAGCGCACCGCATTTAATGTTCAGTAATGTTAACGGCGTAAAAAGTAATTAGTTAGATTACCCCATTACTGAAAAAAAAAACCGTTACCTAACGCCGGTCCACTGTAATTCAGAATGTATGCCAATGACTTTCAGCAGTGGTAGGACGTCATCTTGCAAATATGTGATTTTTGCTTACTACATCGTGGTGATGTATCAAATCCTGAGTCTAGAATAATCTGAGTGATTGATTTCATGTACCAGCATTTCAGCATTTTACATGAAACCAGTGACACCAGCAGCTGATCGAAGCTGCAGTGCAATCGGCATCTTTAAAGACAAATATTTAAAAAGCATTTCAAAGTCTCAGCTTTGCCGTCACTATGTCAGGGTCTTGTCATTATATCACACATTTTTCGACATTATTTTTGAATACAGAATCAAATAGGCTTCAATCTGAATCTTTACAATGCATTGTTTTCATGCTTTTTCGGAATAAGAAAGTGAATGGAAGGGTATGTAAAATTTAAAAACAATAGCAGTGTGTTTATCAGATGTACCTAAAAGTGTTCTTGGTGAATGGTGTCCATTTAAATGTGGACTCTCAAAACCAGCATGAATTTAAGTGAGTCGGTTGGGACAAACCAAAGCCTTTGTTTCATTGACTGTTCATTGAGATTCACCAACAGATTCCCATCAGTTTTTTAACGTGGATGCTTGGCAGCAAATGCACATTATTCTTATCAACATGTGCTAGCCCACAAGCTGTCATCTCGTTGGTTTCCTTCCTGAAGTCAATGCAGATTCAGTGCTGTGAGACAAAAGACGTTATCGCTCAGGTCAAGTGACACCATCCATTAGTGCCAGTTCAAATTAAATCTGATGACCTGTTTCGCCTGCTTTAACTTTTGGGGCCAGAAAAAACCCTACATTTCCAGCATGCAATTTTAGTGTGAATAAGATTGAGATTAAGATTTGTGTTTTAGAGCATTAACACCGTTCATAATTGTAGTCGCCAAAACAAAGTTGCCTTTGAGTCATCCTCATAGATTTACGCTGGGCAGCAACTGATTGCAAGCATAGTCGGAATATAATTAACCACAGAGGAGAGCCGAGGTGATGGAGGAGAGACATGAAGCAGGTCGGAGTGATGACTGGAGGGTTTGATCTGTATGAAGCAGAGACCAGTGGGAAGCAGCTGCACTCACCTTGTGGACAATCTGTTTCCCTCGTCCCTGCTGATCTTCAGGAAAACATTTAATGAAGGTTGCCAGAAAAGAAATATGAAAAATTAAGCATGAAAACTTGATCCTATCAACATCACAACTGAGGAAATCCTACTAACAATTTTTTGCAGAAAGTTCCAGTCCTATCCCAGATTGCCTCAGCTGCAAAAAAAAGGCCAATAGTCCTAAAGGTGGTGCTACAGCAAGCCTCTACAGTTCAGAAATGTGAAAATTCACAACAAATCAATTACGAGCTTGAAATTTGTGACTTTCAACAAAATTTAGCCCCAATACTTAGGTTTGTTCTAACCTATCGCAAGTTATACAATCTTATTTAAAAAAATAGTATAAAGCCTATCTCCACCCACAACACCAAACTTGCTACAATACAATCTTCAGACTGTCCTTTACAAACTATTCACACAGATTCTTTATTTATGTGTTCCTAATGCTTCCTTGCCTGGTTAAATCATTAAAATATACATTAAAAAAGTGTTACCAAATACTTGTCAATTCTTGCTAAATACATTTTCAATGTTTTTTTTGAATGACTCAATTTTGTAGTCATGGTAAATGACATCAGTGATTCTCAATTGGTGGGTAGGGACCCAAAAGTGGGTCGCGGACCTCTACTGGGTGGGTTGCGGACAGCTGGTCAAACATAAATAAATACATAAGGTCTCTCACATTGGACTTGTCTTTTCAATAAACTTTTATTTTGAAAGGCATGCTGTGGAATGCATGTTGCATAGGGAAATATATAGATTTATGTTTAAAAAACAATTATATACATGTGTTTTTAAGAGCTATTTTTGAAAAACTAAATTTGGTTGGTAGAATCCTAAAAAATAAGTGTGTTGTGAATTAATGACTGTGGCAAAATGTGGGTCCCAGTGTGAAACCAGTTGAGAACCCCTGGTCTAGATATCAGAATTTCATTCCAAAAACTTGATTTTTTTTTTTTTTCTTTCTCCACAGCACTTTTGCTAACAATTGAAGTCGATGCAAAAATGGCAATTTTTAAACATCAGTTTTTCCTCTTAAAGAGCCATTAAATCTTTGTTAAAAACAAGTGACCAACATCATAGTTTTTGTCTTGACTTAATTTTTGACGTTGGTCTTGCCTGGCCCTGACTATTGCTGCACAGTAACCAGAATTCAATAAAGATCAAACAGTTCAGGCTAAAATACCCCAGGATAGAAAACCTTGTCGTGAAGATTAAAAGATCAATTTATTTAGTTGAAAGAGGTGTGAAAAAGGCAAAGTGTGTCAGTTGGTAAGACGCCAAATAAAAACGTTAAGACAGAAAGACGTTAAGTTGATGATGTATCAAGTTGTTGAAGCCAACAACAAGGCTTTGTGGGCTTTGTGTTTATCAAAACAGCAGTTAAAGCTGACAAAACCCCATTACTGTGTTTGCAGCACGAAAGAGCCTGAAATAATGAAATAATCACTATTTTTTTTTTTATCCACAATCTTTCCTGAGATGTTTTTTCCACATTCAGTGTCTGCATAAATTTCACACCATGCAACAGTATGGTTTAAACATTTAATGCTTTAATTATAGTTTATCCTTTGAAATGGAGTCTTTTGTCTTAATTCTCTTTCTTTGTCATTTCTAGGAAAGTTGAGTCAATGAAAACTGAGATCATGAGATGTAATTCACATAGTCTGATGCATTCACAAACACTCAAGTCATGTGAATTCACTGCTGCCTTTCACAATAATTGTACAATCCATTACTTTGAGCTATGGTCTAATAATAAACCTGTAGTATAGAAAAAGCACATCATGTGTCCCCAGGGTATTCTCAAGTGGTCGGAACACAACTGTTATTGTACACTCGCTACGTCTCAGATTTCTATGAATAAGTTTAATTGTTTGATGTCTCTCTTTTTTTTTTTGGTCTTCATTACAGAGGCTTAAGAGCAGTTTAATAAAAAAAAAAAAAAAAAAAAGCAGCCGGATAAATGTCACATCTCGGTAAATGAAAACGTTTAAGGGATTAAATAAATGGTACCTTTTTTGGATTACTGCCCTGCAGTTGTGGATGTTTAAGGTCAGAAAACGACAGCCATGTTAGTTGAGAGAGAGATGTGCAAAATGGAGTTTGAACATTGAATTTTTTTTTTTTGCAGGAAAAAAAAAAACCCCTGGTTGATGCATTTCGGTCAAATTTTGCTAATATTCTTTTCCAGGCCATGGGATGACGGTGGAGGCCAGTCCGGACCTGGAACGCTGGGGGCGGAGGCTAATGGCGTCGCTACCAGAAAACTCCACTGAGAAGAATTGTTCAGAACCAGGTACTCTACCCTGAGATGATGCTTTTATGGTTTTATACCATGACGGGAATCACTGTTAGCTAATACATTGGCTACAATAAAACTACTCAGGATGTCTTATTCAGCCTCCTACTAAAAATACACTTTGAGCACCACACAGACATGACCTTTTTTCTGCTTCTGGCCCAGTTTTATTTAACACGTGTGACCTTACATCGGATATTTCAAAGCGACTGCATTAGTTGGGTGTAACAAGTCTTTACTGATGGAACTATTTTTTAAAAATAAAATATTTTATCTAAAAACCCATGCAAGCATTGAAACTGGTAATATATGCTATATACAAGAAGGCACAGTGCAAGTTCCAGAAAGTGATGGAGACAACGCACATCATGTTTACATCTTCACATAAGGGTTCACATTGTAAAGGTCTCATATACCAAACACAGATGACGGAAAAAATAGACCCCTTAGATGACTCCAGATGCTTAACTCAAATATTGATACAGACATCTGCTGTACATCGCACGCTGCTTGTGATATCACCTTTTATCTCTGAACTCTGTGTGTTGAAGTGTCCTTGGGCAAAATGCTGAACCCTCTAAGTCCTAGGTTCCCAAAGTGGGGTATGCAAATTGTCATGGGGGTAAAAATGAAACACTAGTGCAACAACGTTGGAAACTAGAATATACATCAACCAGCAGTCAGGCACCTCCATGCAGAGACCCCTCATGCAGCCTCAGACAGAGAAACAATCTCATCAAAAAAAGCACAAATATGAAATTCAGCCAAATGTTGCAGAGTTATGTGCATCCTCTCAACCTCACCCTTCTCATTAAAGTTGTAGGGAGTTGTATTTCACAGTTTCATGGTGATACATATATGTATTACTGGTATATGTTATATCAACAAATGTTTGGTAGATTCATTTTCCAAAAAAAGAGATTATTTTTCCACTGAAAATGCCAGTAGGATAAATAATTAAATGAAGCGAACAATTGATAATTCTGAATAAGAGGTTTTCTTGTACCCTTGCAGATTACTATTCTTTTATTATTATTATTATTATTATTATTATTATTATTATATATTACTCTTTAACAGGATAGGTAAAATTAAGGGACACATTTCACTGTAGGGCTACATTGTATATGATATATTGTGTTTGAGTAGGGGTACATGGCTTCAAGTTAAATGTCTAAAAGGGTACGGGACTGTGGAAAGTTTGGGAAGCACTGCTGTAAGTTTCTCCTAATGGACAGTTAACACCCAAGCAGTTCTACTACTATTTGCTGATATTTATGGAATGTCGTATAAGCATAAAATTGCTATCATTGATATCAAGCATAGTTTAGCTCTATTAGTGCTCAAATGTATTATACATGTACTCGATTTTGGTCGACTAGTTTCTCCTGAACAAATTTGTATTTTTTGACGATGAGCTGTTGTAATTGGCACTATATAAATAAATGTTGAAATAGTGCGCGGATACATTTTACTAGTGAAGCAAATGGTGTCACTCGTACTAATAAGCCTTAAATACTACAAAGGTGGAGGGGAAAAGTAAATTTAGGCTCGTCATTGGCTTTCAAAAATATTACAACTAACCAGGGTGCTGGATTTGGTTATTATCCCTTCTTTATTTGCATTAGGTCTTCTAGTGAATGGTGTGGCTTTACTGGTACTACTAGAAGACTTAAAACAATCCACGAGTGAGATTTGAAGTGTACTACAGCAATAGTAAATAAGCTTTACACTGGGAATTTTTTTTTTTTGTAAAATCACGATCACCATTTTATCACAATTTTTTTTTTTTTTATTCAAATCACTTGGACTATTTTTAAAGTACTTTATCAATAAGACAAACTACTGAAAATCATTGTCTTAAATGGGAAAAAAGGAATAAAAGATTATTTAGGACAAGGTCATTTTCAAATAATTTTTAAAATTGTATGTAAGCAATTCATCAGACTGGTTCCAAGTACAATTAACATCAAACAAAAGGGCTAACATGTTCTTTTAGTCACACAATCTTTTTACTTTGTTTAACTAAAGTGGTGTAGCATTAGCAACACTTTTAACAAGGCAGCAGATCAGTCTAGGCACTCATAAGGCACTCAGGTTAATAAAGTCCTACTTTAAGCAGTGTTTGAACGCCTCATTTCACACAATTTGGACAATCATGACCTTTACAAGCGTACTTCTGCGCTGTTTAAGCGCTTAATATTTCTTTGGTGTCTCAAACGCTGACATGCTGACTATCAAATGGTCTGATTTGGCAGAGAAAAAAACTTTTGGATGTGCTGTGTATGGACCACAGACATATGACGTAGACACGGCACCGCAAGGGTTAGAATGTGCACTACAAACGGTTCTACGATCTCCGTAATTTGGGAGATCGTCATCATGTTGTGACCACCTGGAGCTGTATGACACGGCTTTTATAACCAGGACCGGACTAGGAAGGATTTGGCGTGAAGGAGAATCAGCGAGGAGGTGGCGGTAGCAGGTAAAAGTTCTCTCTGTAGCACTGAGCTAGGATAGCATTAGCCGCTAATCACACCGGCTTTTTTCACTGGTGGTTTGTTTATGAGAGGAGAAAAAGGAGCACAGCTCCTCACTTCAGCAGGCAGTGAAACTCACCGAGTTGAATGTGTCGCTAGTGGGCGGGGCTTTGCTTCAAAAACGCATATGAAGCGAATGGGGGCATTTTTTGATTCTGCGTTCTCTGAAGTGCTGTATGTTTGCAAGTTTTCTTCCCAACAAAACCCACAATGTCGACATCTGTCTGAGAAAAGTGTATAAAGTGTGTGGGGAGGGGTTTCACACCCTCAAAACATGTATAATAATTGTAAAAAATAAATCTGACTACTTCGCGGATTTTGCCTATTGCGCGTTATTTTTAGAACGTAACCCCCCGCGATAAACGAGGGATTACTGTACTAGTGGAGCTTAACTATGGTTGATATCTAATTTATGCTTGAATAGCTTTCCATCGATATTGTAAATAACTTTGAGTTCTTCATTGGTTATTAATGGACTGCTGCGGATGATTTATGAAGTTTGCCAATGCACATAATGGGTGCAAAAGTGATGGTGATTACATGTTTAAATTGCGTTTGTACGCTGTGGTGTGCATGTTTTTATGCACAAAAATATTTAGCAAATTTGTCTACTCCACTCCAAATTAAGACCTAGATAATGTGGATTAACTATTCAAAGATTTATCCTTTTGTTTGAGAAACATTTGTACGTTGCTGTTAAAGCTGCTATCCGGAGTTACTGAGAGGACGCCTTGATGTCCCGCCCTCAACAGCTCTACTTCCTCCCCTGCCTCTGCCAATGTACCAGAAGCTACACCTCTACGTTTGTGCATGTGTATTGCAAAACATAACAAAGTCGCATAACTACAAAAACTACACATTTATTGTTAGAGTGCCATAAATTTTGATTAAAACATGTTTATTACCTGTTCATGAGAAATGTCGCCAAATCGTGGTCCATTTGGAATCCTTTTAAAAGCAGCAAGTCCCTCCCCCTTTGAAAAGCAGCTCTGAGATAAATCATGTTGCGGTTACAAAGATGTTATCCACAAGTTTTGTACGCAGACTTTTCTTTTTTAGTAGAAGCTTTATATGTTGGCAAACGTGGAATGAGTAACTGGAGTTTCGGTGCTCACCTCCATGACGCTATGCTGCTCAGTGATACCTGTTTGCTGTGCGACGGTGCATGTGCATTCACTTTGATTGACAGTGGTCCGCTCCAGGAAGTCGAAGCCTATTGGCTTGTATACAGGTACATTCATTTATATGAATGACCACCAGCAGTAGACCATAGTAAAAGACTAGTTAGATATTTTTTTGGATTTCAGAAAAATGACACAAACATAGATTTCTCTGAATCTCCAGATATCTGCTTTAATGTAGATTTTGTTGGTCTTTTTTTTTTTTTTTAGATCCCTGGTGTTGTAATAAGCATTGAAAAGGCTAATAAAGGGGTTGAATATTGATTAGCTTACAGCATCCTTGGTACACTTTAATCAGTTATGCTGGACTGTGTGCTGACATCCTCACTGACACTGCTGACTCGCTGCAAAAAAAAAAAGCATCAGGGCTGTGTGGGTTTTTGTGTATTTCTGTGAAATAATGGCTTCACACAGTGTTGGGAATTGTGAGATGCATCCCTGCAGTCGTTTGTTTTTCTATTTGCATGTCATTTGAATAACCTCAGATTCTCCCTTCTACGAACACGACATCACATGAGGTCCTGGAGATCTGACGTGTCTCAGTGGTTGAATAATGACATCAGTGATGCAAGTTTAGCCTATGCATTTTATATTGTTAAGCACTTTGAGACGAAAGTTGAACTGAATTGAATATTTGACCAGATATGATGCATATCAACAAAACTCCGGATATGCATCAGAAAAGTTCGTATTCTCAACAGAATCAAAAACCGGATATTTAGGGATTCTGGGTATTTTCACCGTGAGGACATTTCCGGAACACATATATGACAAAATCTAAATACTGTTAGTATCCTAATACAATATACTGTCTTAATGAAGAATATTGGGACCGTATTTGACCAGATATGGGGCATATCAAAAAAACTCCGGATATGCATCGGAAATGTCCATATTCTCAACAGAATCAAAAACCGGATATTTAGGGATTCTGGGTATTTTCAGCCTGAGGACATTTCCGGAATACATATATGACAAAATCTAAATACTGTTTGTATCCTAATACAATATACTGTCTTCATGAAGAATATTGGGTCCGTATTTGACCAGATATGGGGCATATCAAAAAAACTCCGGATATGCATCGGAAATGTTCGTATTCTCGACAGAATCAAAAACCGGATATTCTCGATTCTTGCTCTTTTTGCGCAGTGTTTGACCATATCTTATTAAATTATATGCTCATTTGTGCTGATGCAGCTCTCTGTGCAAAGTTAAGGTGCTACACTAAGGCATATGGGCGTCTTTTGTTGATGCAGGAGGCGCGTTTGTGATTTTACTTTTAGATTTTGCATGTGGTTTTGGGTTACTTGCGAGTCTCAAAGGAAAGATTAGTAATTTTTTTTTTTTTTTTTTTTTTTTTTTAAATGATAACTTCTTTAAATACATTTTTCAGCAATAAAACTCTCAACCACTACATTTGACATTTTGTACATTTTCTACTGAGAGCGCTCTCCTCTTATCCCACAAGGAATCAGTGTTGTCAGGGTAAGCTGATCACATGGGTCTGGGGTCTTTGGGGTCTTGGTTCTTTCCTAATCCTCTCACAGTTCCTGACTGTGGACCACCACCACAGCTGACTAGTCTCAGCAGTTTAACCCACTCTCTGTGTCATGGGAAATTCCAGTTGTAGTTATGGTAGAGGTGTGTCCCAGAGTGCTCCTGAAGATCAGGTCAGTGCCAACAGGTTTATCAGGGGGTACTCGGGTACATTTGGACTTAACCTGGTTACTGGGCTTTAGAGTAAAAGTAGTAAAGTATATCACAGGGTTATCATACAGCAGGACAGTGTAGGGCAAGCACAAACCATCACTATGATCAGTTTAATCATTTATTTGGGAGAAAAAAAAACAATAGTTGGTTTTAAAAGGAGCATTATTTCAAAAGATAACATCACACACTATTATTTTTCATTGTGATAAACAACTTGCATGTGTGGTCTGTCAATACCAGGTGCTGTATCAATGCTGAGTGTGTTCTAACCCAGACCTTCACCTAAACAAGCCACACTACAGAACTCACTCACACGTGCTGTCCCTGACAGAAGAAAAAGCCAAAAGTGGAACATAGTGTGCAGCTGTTTGTTAATAATTTTGCCTGTGTGGCATTTTGCATATGAAAATGTAGCTTGAATTGTCTTCCTGTTAAGACGTTGAGTTAAAAATACCAAGATTTTTATTGTATATTGTTATTTTAATGATATAAATATAAAAATATTGAGATTTTTGGTCCAAATCACCCAAACCGAGTAATGACTGTGGTATGATTTAGTTCCTCATAGTCTGGATGAACTCCATAAAACACACTTCTTTTTTTCTTAAATTACTAATTTTTAGTAAAAGCAAATAACAAAACAATGTCCTGGCTAATAAGCCATGCACTCTCTCAATAAAACAAGAAAACCAAACTTACTTAACTTTTTCTTTGCTTGCAACGTTTAAGAAGTAACAAAGCTTGGATTGTAAAAAAAAAAAAAAAAAAAAATTGAATTCTTTTCATTTGAATATGCTTTTCAACAAGTTTAAAGCATTACATTCCAAACTGAAAGACTCTGCTATTTCAAACTTCACAATGTGTTACAAGACTAAATGATCCATCAAGTTATCATTAAAATAACACAACCTTTTAATCTAAAAAGTTTATCACTGTGGTAAATTTTATCACCAGCAGTAAAAACTTTCTTCCAGGTGTAACTTTACGGGATTGTCACGTCACCGTCACATTTTGAATGTTTTGTGTTAAAGACGTAAATGAAATAAAATAGAATTAATCATAAAAATGCCCAACACAAAAGAATCAAACTCTAGTCCCTTCATTCAGCCACAAATGTGAGCTATATTAGAAGCTTTAGGCCTAGATTTAGATCTAGATAGATTTTTTATTTTTACAAGTGTAATTCTAATTCTAAATTTCAGAGTTTCTGTCAGACTTTTAGTTTAATCTAGTGATCTGTCCCTTTTCTATTCTTTGATAGAAGTGTTTTACCTTCTCATAACGCGACTGAACTTTACATGTACAGTTGTAGTTTAGAAGTCAACCATCATTGATCGTAACCCCTTTAAGGTCTTCCTTTTCTGAAGCAAACAAGCATCAGTTAAAACTGAATGTCACTTCCTAATCCCATCTGATTCCTTTCATTGGACTCATGCTTTTTACCTCCTGACTCCAATTTGTTGAGTTTAAGGCTCAAATGGAGTCTGAGGGCTTTTTTTGTGGCTATTTCAGCCCATATTAAATCCAGATTTACCTCATCTGTAGCAGTCTTCCTGGAAATATTGGAAATACATATTTTATTTTTGCTGTTTAAGGAAGCTGAATTCATTTCAAACTCGCTGATACTTACTTGAAAATATGAGCCTTGACATTTGAGGGACGTAAGGCTGTCATATAACTGAAAATAACTGTCGTTAGCATTTATATATTTGTTTTTAAACAATGATTGATTATATATGAAAGTAATGATACAATCTACATCCATTTATGCATATATTCATAGCAGTCATCTGATCTAAAGGCTGCTCTTAAAGGCTCACTCTTTATGCTGAGTATGATGATCGTTTTTAACGAGTTGACAGTTTCTGGGCTTGATTGCTCCTGCCTGACTTTGGCGTCCGTCCTCTCCTCATGATTTCAGTCGTCAGCGAGGGAGTCCTCTGTTTTTTTTAGTTTTTTTTTTTTAGGTGTGCTGATGACATTGTGCTGAGAGTTAATATAAATAATAAGCACCACTTTTATTGGCTGTAAGACTAAAGTTTGAGTTCCTGCTTGATTAAAAAAAATGCACGTTTTCAATCTACAAAGAGTGAAATCTTTCCCCTAAATGCCTGGTTCAACCTCTGGCTACCCTTGAGTTCATAATTACTCAGGCCTTGATTAAAAACCTTTATGAAGATAAGCAAATGCTTTTATTTTAGAAAAAAGTTAAAGAACTTAAATAAAACCCAAAGTCATTGGCACAGTGTGTTTTGCAGGATGAAAATTTAGAGTTGTATGTTAGGCTGCGGCTTACGTAGTGTAACTGAATATTTGATTACTCTCCCACGTATGTGTCTGCTCCCTGTGTGGCATCGATGTTTGCTAATGGTAGAGCAGATACAGTTTGAGATCAGGGCAGAGCACCGTGGCTAATGCGTGTGTAGGAGGAATAATTTGCCCCTTTCAATCAGGCTACTAATGCTATTTATTGAAAACTCACGCCTGAGTCGTGTAATTGTCCTGTGAGAGCAGATAAAATGTCAAATTAAACAACAAAGCAAACATTTAGCACGGTTGGTATTGTGCTCAAATTAATCTAATGGAATTTGATTATTGTTAAAAACGGGGTAGTAATCTGTGCACGTGAAGGAGTCACTGTCAGTTCAGGCCAAATAAAGGAGCCAGCACCACTACACAGACAGACGTGTTTGCCAACACTGTAAAGATGATTATTGTATGATTTTTGTCCTAGATTTCAGGAAGTAAATGCACATGGCAGTTGTATAGTGAGTGTCAGTGGTAAAAAGCAGATTCATCATTGCCAGGGAAAACTATTCCAAATGAGGACAATGTAGAATATGTAATGAAAAGTGACCTCTCTTTACCTCTCGCTTGCATGCCTACGCCTGAACAATGCAGCAGAGCAGGAGCACAAGCACCTGCATCAAGCGTTTTCCTGCACCTCCCCTTTTCCATTTCTTTCTGTTCTGCACACTGCGTCTAACTCTGGGAGGCTATGACAAATCTGGCCCCTTTATGCCATTTTTGCCATAATATGCTAATAATTTGATTTCAAAGTGGATGTATGTTGGATTTTTTTTTACCTGCAGCTAAAATGACCTGATTTGATTCCAAAGCATCCACGTGAGGAAGGCAAAATAACTGTTTCAGTTAAAGAAAGAATATTTGCAACACTTTTTTATTTTTAACATAAAGCATTTCAAAAGACTGATCATGTATTTATCATATAGGATGAAGTTGATGTAATACTTTTTGGTATAGGGACGGGTGCAGACTGACTCATGTCAGAGGTGTGTCCAGTTTTACCTGATGGAGACACCAGGAGCTCATGTTCTTCCACTATATCAGAGATGGGCAACTTTTATCACAGCAGGTGCCACAAAAATGTGATAGTTTCTGATCCAAGGGCCACATTATCAACATTCATGTCAGCATTTAGAATAATGACCAATCTGGACACTGATGCAGGAAATAACAAAGGCTTGTATGTTGCAGTCATTTTGTATATATTTTCCTCATTTTGTGTGTTGTCATTTGATGTATTTTTCATCTTTTTTGTGGGTTTCTGTCTTCATGTTGGGAATTTTTGGAGTGTTTTTGTGCAATGTGGTAAACATGTACTAAACTAAAAGCACATTTGAAGTGGTTCTTGCATGCCAGTTGCAGCTCCTTTTACAGGCCCTAAATGCTGACCAAATATGACAGCTGATTAGCTGTACCCTGTGAGATTTTGGACAATGCATTGAAATATTTATTGACATTCACATTTTCAATGTTTGTATTTAGCCTTGAGCTTTTTTCACACCATAACAAAAAGTCAGATTACATGACCATAAAGATAAATTGACAATAAAGGAATACATTAAGTTACTATAGTAGGGCCTCAGTTTCAAACGTTTATTTATTTCTGCGTAATTTCTGCATCACTTTAAAACTTTTCTGTTTCATCATAAATGTAGCTCCACTTAGAGTCTGAGACTTTTTTTTTTTTATTTATTTTGAATTTAATTCATTGGTGTTATTTTATTTAAAAAAAAAAATAAATAAAATAAATTAAGTTCTAATTGTGCAAGATTTAGTTTCTTCCTTTTTTAGTTTATACATGAGATGTTTACTGTATGGAAGGAAACCGTGACAAGATTTATTACCAGAAATTAACATGGGGGGTGAAAGTAACTAGTAACTTTGAGTACTAATTTTTACTTGTACTTGTGTATCAACAGGACTTCTACTTGAGTAGGATATACTGTATCAGTACTTGTAACACCTCTGCCTATATGATGTATTAAGGTCTTATACTTTCTGTTCTGCCTATGGATCACACTTCCTACCACTTTCTGTATTTACTGCAGAATGTCCCGTAAATCAGTTGTTTTCATGGCTCCAGAGCTGCATGGCATCCTGAGGGAGATGTTTACCTATGACTGTTGTGCACAGCTGAATGTGTGCATGTGTCTCACAGCAGCGTCCCTGTTTTGCTTATTGAATCAGGGGCATTCTGGTCCACCGACTGACTCCCTCTCACATGTAGGCACATTAGAGCTGAAGGGAAGTCATGCTTAAAACAGACGTGCATATGTGATGAATGTGTTGATGCAGGTGAAATCGCATGCGTTTAAGTGCTTACAGGAGCATGTGGTGGAGCATGTGAGAGTGTTGACTTTAAAAAGGTCCTGTTCGTGTTCGTGTTCGTGTGTTCGTGTGTTCGTGTGTTCGTGTGTTGTGTGTTTGTGTGTGTGTGTGTGTGTGTGTGTGTGTGTGTGTGTGTGTGTGTGTGTGTGTGTGTGTGTGTGTGTGTGTGTGTGTGTGTGTGTGTGTGTGTGTGTGTGTGTGTGTGTGTGTGTGTGTGTGTGTGTGTGTGTGTGTGTGTGTGTGTGTGTGCGCGCTTAAAGTCATAACTGAGCTTTTCACTCTATAATGCCTTTGCAGTGTTTACATGAATGACTTTCAGTCTCAGCAGAGTCATGCAGTCCACTGATGTCTGCTGGAGCAAGCTATTTATCTAATCGGCTAATAATGACCCAGAGGACTCCCCCAGCTATGAAGAGTGTCCTGACTGCTACACTTCATGACCTGGCAGGTCCATGTCTTGGTGCTTGAAGCTGCATCACTAGCTGCCAAAACATGCTCACTTCATGTCTTTGTGCAGTTGGGTCGTCATCACAGCTGTTTTGCTTTATTCATTTAAATGTTCACCTGCACTACTCATCAATGCACTACT